>NC_142092.1:36804520-38079520 GCF_054644295.1 Miniopterus natalensis | reverse complement strand
TTTTGTGAAACTCCCTCCTAAAAAAAAATGAGTTAGTTTGCTTAATTTTCAAAGAGAGATTTTTCGTCGTCAAGGGATAACAAATGTCATCTCTATCTTTGGCAGATGTTGGTATAACATTATCTAATTCATTTAACCTTTCTCTTAACCCCTAAATCTGAAATGGAGATGAGATACTTACCTTTTCAAAGAACAGTGAACAATAATAAGACAGCATTTATAAAGTCCTTTGAGAATTTCATTCAAGAGGCTTCTTGTGAGCAAGGGATCCAGTTCAATAAATAATCAGGGTTTTCATTTTGATACTATGTGATCATTATTTAATGTTTACAGAGGACCCTCAGTGGACCTGTTTCAGTATAAACACAAAAGTAGTTTCTGCTGTTACTCTCCGAGGGGAATAAGCTCATTTCTCCCTTTCTATTTTGAAGCTTAATTAAATAGTTCACCATTTCATGGTGTCTCTTTTTATTTTATTTTATTTTTTTTGATGGATTTAGGTTTTCCCAGCTAATTTCTTTTGCCATCTTCTGCCCAAGGAAAGTCTTTTAGAAGAAAAGTTTGTGCCATCATTGGTGACATTTTGGGGATATGAAAAGAGAGCAGGTTTAGAATCTTGATGCTTGTAAAGCTTGATGTTTTTCAAAACTGTTAATGGAGAGTTATATTTTGTCAGTATAGAGCTGACAATAATTGGTAATAAAAAAATGTTGGCCTATAGATTGTCAGCATCTTTCAGCAACCAACTTCCTTTAGAATTCTGACCTTCTCCTAGTGATTTTTTTCATTGTGAACCTATAGAGATTTTATTTCCTAAATTAGTCACAAAGCCTTTGCATGTATTATGGTAGGCTAATGACTGTCTAAATGTGGACCTAACAATTGCCTTCACTGGAGGAATTTGGGGGAATCAATCATCATGGCATCATGTGGATGCACTTTGGTTTCTAATGAATCTTCTTTCCTGTATCCTGTTGGTCACCAAGTAAGAGGTCACAGAGCCTCGGGATGCTTTGGTGACCAAAATAAACCCTTGGTGTGTGTTAGGACTGAATTGTGTTCTTCCGTAATTGATGCATTGAAATCCTAACTCCCAGTACCTCGGAATGTAACCGTATTTGGCGATTGATGTCAAGATGATTAAGGTTAAAAGAGGTCATTAGGGCTGGCCCTGATTCAATATGATGGGTATCCTTAAAAGAAAAGGTGAGTAGGACACACACAGATAAAGAGGGAAGAGAGTATGAAGACATTGAGAGAGGGTGGCTGTCTGCAAGTCAAAGTGAAAGGCCTCAGAAGACACTAGACATGCCTACACCTTGATCTTGGACCCCCAGCCTCCAGAGCTGTGAGGAAATAAATGTATCATGTTTAAGTCCCCTAGTCTGTGTTACTTTATGGAAGCCTAGTAAATTCTCACCGTGTGTTGCCATGTGTTGGAATTCCCTACTTGCCCCTGAAATTCTGTAGGTGGGGACTTGGGGAGCCGAGATGCTGGTAACAACAATGGAGAGGGGAAATATGCAGTCATCTGCTGCGGGTGGGGAGAGGGAGCATCGGGTGGTGGCGGGACTGGGGCGTCATTTTACCCTGGAGTAGAGTGGTGTGTTCTGGAAGATCACATGAATGTTGCAGGTGAAAACACACATGGGCTGGGCTTCATGAGATGGGATATCGGCCTATTCTTAAAGGACTTCTGGGGACCTGTTAGAGGACAAGGTAGGAAGAGAGGTGCAGAGGTTATATGTGGTGTAGTTCTTAGTTTTATACAACTCTTCAGGGTATATCGTATTCAAGAAATATTTATTGAGCCTTACCATGTGTTATGCCCTGACACTCAGGTTAGACTTATTAGATAAAATCCAGTTCTGCCTTCAAGGGTTTCCAAGACAAATAAGGAGTTTACAATTTGCTGATCCATCATTGCCCAGCAACAATAATGATTATAATGATAACTTTTACATTAATTTTATAGTTAACATATAATGAGCACTCATTATGTTCTAGGAATAAATATGTGCTGTATATAATTTCATTTATCTGAACATCAACCTGATGGGCTAGGTCTACTATGTCCTTTACAAAGATTTGAAAACGCCACTTACAAGTTATGTGACATGATTAAGTCAGCTACCTAAGGAGGAGCCGGGATTTAAAGCTTGATCAGATCAGTGATGTAGAGCCTAAGCAATACTATCCAGCACCCTTAAAATTACTGGAGCATGAATCCCTATGATGATCTGAAACTCAGACTTGAAAGTCAAGACCTAATTTAGGCCACCAAAGGAGAAAATCCCAACTGGCATCTGTGGAGTGTTACTTTGCGTCCTTTCTGCATCTGTCAATGTCAAGCAAATCTTTCCTGCACAGCTAATGGCCATTTATAGACTGTGAGTCCATGGTGAAGCCACTCCCTCTTGACATTGTCACAAGGTAAGTGCGAGACGATGGGTGGGTTCGTATAAGTCTGACACTGTATCAGCCAATGAATTTTTCTGCCTCCATTTGCATTTCTGCCCTTTTTTTTTGCCTTCTTACATAATTAGATATTTGTGGGTCAACACAACAGCTAGCTCTTCGATAGCATTCCAGTTATCAATTTATATTGAGAAGTAGAATCTATGCAAACTATAAAAATTTATCAGTCTGACCATCACACTGTGTCCCCGGAGGCCTTGGGAGCTGGATTGTAATCAGAGGGTTGCTTGAAGTGCATGGAATCAGAACAAAGAGAGTTAGATAAATCAAATATTTAATGGTGTCAGGCTAAGACATCCTGTTTCATCCCATCTTCTCCAGTGGAATAAGTCTGCCTGTGGGAGTGGAATACCCAAAGTGCAATACTCCAGACAGATTCCAAAGGATGCAACAGAATTTCAAGTGACTCTTAGATCAGCCTTGAGAAGTATGGATCATAATGAGAAAATATTTTTCTCTTCCATCTTCCCTCTCTCTCGTTGTTCCCCCTCCTTTTTCCTCCCTCCCTCCCTCCCTCCCTCCCTCCCTCCCTCCCTCCCTCCCTCCCTCCCTCCCTCCCTCCCTCCCTCCCTCCCTCCCTCTCTTCCTTCCTTCCTCTCTGAAATTTTCTTTCTCTGATTTCTTATTTCTGTTATGCCTTTTTATACTATACTGACCACAAATGTGGACCAAGAAACCATTAACTTGACAAGTGAGGTACCATTTTTTTTCTAGAAATAAAGAATTAGAATATGTGAGAGCTAAAAAGATAGCTGAAAGTAATGAGATCCAATTAGATGTGCTTCATCCAAAGTTAATATAACTAATTGTCAGAGGAGGGACTAGAACTCAAGCCTCCTAAGTGACCATCATTTATCTTAATAATGACTTAATTTGTGTGTTGAGGCAAATAATGTCCTCTGTTGTATTAAAATCTTCTGTTTTCCTAAAATTTTTTTCAGATGTTTCTATGACTAAAATGTTAACTTGGAAATTTTTATAAGCTGTTATTAAGTTGGGTCAAATGAGGTTTAATTGTCTATGCTTTTCAATGAGGATAATTCATTAGATATGTGATTTCAGAGTTAGTTAGAAAAACGTTATTACAAATTAATGGTTTTAATAATTCTCTTTGTTTATTTGTATGTACATATGTGTGTATGTGTTTGCATAAATGGAAAGTAGCTATCTGAATACCAACTTTTTGTGAACATTGAAGATTTCAAATGAAAAGACATTGTAAGACTTGGATTTCAGTAAATGTTTCAAATATTTCATGCTGTTGAAGATGATTTATGATTATATACAATTGTTACAAAAGGCCTCTTAGGCCTGTGGCTTGCCTTGAATTTTCCCAGAAAGGTCTACATAGAATGGTAGAAAATTTGCTAGACCTTGGAGCCAGATGGATTTAGGTTTGCGTTGAAGTTCTGCTACTGAATAGTTTGTGAACTTGGACAACTTGTTTAATCTCTCTGAACCCAGTCCATCATCTGAATATGGCAGGATAACCTGTCAAGACATTGACATGTGTTTGTTTTTGTTGTCCTTCATTCCAAAAAGGTAGGTAGATGCCTTTGCCTCAGGACAGCAATGACTTACTGAAGAAGGCCCACCGACACTTCTGGAAAATTGATGAGGGCTGGAACTTGGAGGTGATGAGGGAGGAGAAGCCTACCTGGGAAGGAGATGAGAGGTTCATTCCCGGAGATAAGGAAGATGATGATGTTTTGTGTAAGAGGTGCAGGGCTTGTGAAGGGCTAGTTCATGGATATCTGGAGGACTGACTAAGACTATGGCCTGAGAAGTCACAGGGAGCGATACACGTCCATGCTACTCATGGATCAAATGGGCTCCTGACTTTGAATGGATCACAAAGGCTTGGGACTATGGGCCCGATGGCCTAAAGGTTAGAAGCCCTGTTTTCCAAGTGCTTAGTGAATTACCTTTGTTCTTTCTTACATGTTTTATAATTGAAAATGTTACTGAGATAGACTCTCTTAGCATTTTAAAGAGAACGGAGCTTTACCTGGATTTAGAAAAATAAGGTAATGTTCCATTTCTTGCACCCAAGTGTGCTGTAACCTAATATCTACCAAGCAGGAATATTCTCAGAATTAGCGACGATGTACATAGAGCACTTAGAACAGTGTATGCCACATGATAGGCATGCTGAAAAATTATTAATAACTACTACTTAAGATACTTTTATCGCCAAAACAGTTTCCAATCCAAGATTGGTAGAGCTAGATCTGCTTCTTTTTCTCTTTTTAAGAAATTTATTTTCAGAGCAATTTGAGCTCCGCAGCAAAATTGAACAGAAGTTACAGAGATTCTCCCTATACCCCCTGCCGGCACACATCCATAGCCTTCTCTGTTTGCTTCTCTTTTCAAATGAAGGACTGAATAGTTAATGACATTGATCCTAGAATGCCAGAATTGAAAGGGTCTTATATTAGGGGAGGCTGGACAACAACAATAAGTAGACACCAAACGTGATGACTTAAAGCTATAGACATTTATTTCTTGCTTACTCTGCAATCTAGGGTGACTGGTTGGGCCCTTTGCTCCCTGATTTCTGTGACTCAGGCTGACAGTGGTCCTGCTGTCTGTAGCAGATGGGTACGGAGGGTGCTCTTGGGGATCTGCAGCCCCGTCACTAGAAGGGAAAAGGAACGCGAAGGGAGGGGGACACGTGGGAAGTTTACTGGCAAGTCCTGGAAGCGACACTCATCCTTTTGTCCATATACCTTTGGCCGGAACTCAGTTAATAACAAGATCATGCCCATGTGCAAAAGAGGCTGGGAAATGCAGTCTAGCAATATGCCCAAAAAGAAGAAAAGGAGTTTGATGAACAATTAGCAATCTCTGTTAAATTAGGGATTATCTATTCTGGTCCAGTTCCTCATCTGAGTGTAACTTTGAAGATGGAAGAGTATTCTTTGGTATGGCTTTGAGAGTGGAATTTTTCTTTCCATAGAAATCTTTAAAAAAAAAAAATTATATATATATGATTTTTATTGATTTCAGAGAGAGGAAGGGAGAGGGAGAGAGAGATAGAAACATCAATGATGAGAGTCATTGATCGGCTGCCTCCTGCACCGCCCCCGGTGCTGGGGATTGAGCCCGAAACCCAGGCATGTGCCCTGACCGGGAATTGAACCGTGACCTCCTGGTTCATAGATCGATGCTCACCCACTGAGCTATGCCTCCTGGGTTAGAAATCTTTAATAAAAAATTCCCCGATTTAGGATGTGGTACACTTTTGCCTAACTCTATATCTCTCACCAGATATTTTCAAAATATCATCAGATATATTCTCTTATTTTCCCATAATTTATTTATAGTGGTAAAATCTACTGGACACAGGAAGTCAAATCTAACTGGGATGAGAGTTGACTTTATTGAGCACTGTTAGTTTGGTGACAACTATAACTTGTCTCTCACTGCTTGACTCCCATGCATCCTCCACCCCCATCATTCGTCTAAGCACCATGTGAAATCAAACATTTCTTGCCCTCATTTCTGAATTGTATACAACCAGCTAGCAAGCATATAAGCAATGAGGTAAGTGTAAAAATTTACATAAGGAGCCTATTAGTGTACTATACAAGTGAGGGTCCTGTGGAGAATGTTAATTCATTTCCTATACTGAATGGCCATGATCACTGTAAATTTCCACCATGGCAAGAGCTAAGATGGAGGGAGAAAACTTGGATATACATGAGAGATGGGAATTGAATATGTTTTATGAAGAGAGTTATGTACATTTTCCACAAAGTAGAAGACATTAAGGGGTACTCTGACTTTAAAGCTTGGATGCATAAATTTCAAAATGATTTTTAAGTGTCATCTTGGATTATTTCTTGAAAGGCAGTGGTTGGGGGAGTTGAAATATTTTAATGAAATATTTCAATATATCAAAATTTACAATTGAAGGCATTTCTAGAGTAGTATTAGGAAAATTTATGATCTGCTCCTTTTTAAGCCCACTAAGAACCAGGGCTGACAGAGGCAGACTAAGCAGCACATGTGATCTAGCAAGGTGGGCACTCCCGGGTCCTAGGAAGACAGGCTTGAAAAGCAACCTGATTGCCCCCAAAGCTGCAATTGAGGCATTTGCAAAAATGCTTTTGAAGTTCAGTGAAGGAGGGACTCCCTTTCTCAAGAGGGGAGGAAAAGCTTCACAGAGAATAAGAGGAAGTTTACCTGGTGGCGGGAACAGCAGCATTTACTAATCATCCCCTGAGTATAAACTGCTTGGCCTTAGAAGTATAACAGAATGTGATGTAGGACCAGCCCATAGTGAACTTGCAGTTTGTTGAGTGATTACAACCAATAGAGATGGCTCTGGGGTTTTTTGAGGAAGGACTTTAATTACTCCTACCATCAACCCTTTCCAAATTCACTTCATATCACCATTAGCATCATCATTGTCTTTGAAGAGGCTGATGGAAGTTTCCTCAATCTTATGTTAAGTATGTTTTGGGAAATACTGCTGTTTTATTGATCTATAACATAAAACCTATATAAAAACAATGTCCTTAGTATACAAGCAAGAAAAGATCCCTAGTCCACCTTTCAATCAGATAACCCCCTCTCCATACCGGCCCTTTATAGGAAGTCTGGAGCAGTCAACAATGACAGGTTTCACTGTGTAATGAGGCAAGTTGATCTACAGGTGTGTGCTGAGGGACACACAGACCCAAATCAATTCTTACAGTACAAGGTGGTATGTGCAGAAAGTAGACGCAGGGGCTCTCTTGTGGGTACTTAATGTGCATGGTGAAGGGAGGCTTCCTGGAGGAGCTCAAGCCAATGCTGAGTCATAGGGAATGAGAAGACTTTGGGAAAGAGAACGGGGAAGGGCATTTCTAGAAGGGCTTGCCAAGGAACAGGAGTAAGGTTTGGTTTGACTGGAATGTGTCTCAAGTGTTTCAGGCGACTGCTGTGTTTGCTCTGTGGAGGAGAGGTTGGAGGCTGAAGGTTGAAGAATGCAGTGGTCACCTTGATGAATAAAAGGTGTTGAAGAGAATGTTCAGGCTCATTTGACCAACATCTGTTCCCTGATAACCATCTAGTGGATTGAAGTGAGCTGTGGGGAGAGAAAGGAAGCCCACTTTTATTGACTCAGCATAGCTCTCTCATAAGTTCATGTTCTTGCTCCAAGAAATCTCATAAAACAATGAAAATCATGACCCCAGTATAAACTGCCAAATAGTTCTTTGGCCAGAGTCTGCATTTTTGAGCCTGGTTGATTTCTCTCAGACCAAATGGACCACCCAGGTTAGTAAGAGACCAATTTTTATGGGACCTGAGGATCTGAACTTGGGAACTTAGGAGAAGCGTACTGAGTGAAAACATGAAAAATGTAAGCGTGCATGATTTTAAAAGATGGAAAATGGCCTTGCTCCCATTTAATTTTCAGAGGAAGCAATGAAAACTGAAGGTTAAAGGTTCTAGCAGGGAAATAGCACTTCAGCTGACCAGGCAGAGTTTCTCAGAGTGCTCTGGACCATTGGCCTCTCTTCACTGGGCCATCAGGCACACACTCACTCTAGGAGTGGGAAGCATCTCCTCATACTTGCTCTGGCCATGTGGCCAGGTAGAGTCTAAACTTTTTTCCACCAAGGCAAGACTGGACTAAGAGTTTACCTAAAAGTGAAAAGAGATGCAGTGAGAACTGTTCTTAATTTTAGCATCAACTTCCCTAATCATGGACATTTCAAAATGTCCTAACTTGATGCTGTCTTCCAGTAGTTTTTCTTGGCCTTCCGATATTAACCGACTGATTGTATAAAGCATTTGTGGGCCAGTGCCTGATCCTCTTGTCTTTAACTCTTGCCTCTGCCAAAAGCGATTCCTAAATCATGAGTGAAATTTTAAATTATGTATCTCTGAGTGATGTACTTTTGTTTTGACTCCTGCAGAGAGAGTGTTTCATTAGGCTTTGGAGAATTAACTAAAAACTCTGCTGGTGCCTGGGCACGGGAGGAATCTACTCCCAGGGCTCCAGTCACAGCCACTTGCCTACCTGGGAAAGCTGCTTTGGTCTTTTTTCTGGGAGGAAGACTAGGTGAGCTCAGGCAGGACCAAGAGCCCTTGTCCCTCTCTTCTGACACAGAAAGCTTCCATGCTTTCTCATCTTATTTTGGCCCCACTCAGGTAGAGTAACCTCCCACTGGTTCAGCTGGATTAACAGGCTCAGCCCAGCCTCCATCCTGAGCCTCCCAGCCCCAACTAGGATTTGAACTCGTGGTCCCGAGAGCAGGATGGATTAGCGCTCAGGGCTCCCCGGCTGACTCTATCAAAGCTCTCCTCTGCAAATTTCCATTATGCGAACGGCTCTGTTAACCAAACCTATTATCTTTCCCCCTTGGTTTTCAAGTTGAGAAAGGGAAAGCAACTTCTTTAATGGCCCACAGATTGATGATTAACATTTTACATGTCCCTGCTGCTAAGTAAAAGAACTGCTTTGTGGACAGTGAAAACGCCTAGGAGAAGGAAGCGGGAGTCAACTTGGTTTATTAAGTTGTGCTGCTTCATTAATCACAATCTTTTTTTTATGGCAGTGCTTAAAGGCCCATCCATTGTACTTCTCGGGAATGGGGCAGATCAAACACAAGGGCTTTTAGTGCACCTTTGACATCTGGCCTAGCAGCCGGCTATCTGCAATATTGCTCTCAAGCAGTGTGGGGAGCTGCATTTACTGTGACCATGCTGGCCCTTCTGATTTAAGCTTCTGCAGAGGGCAATGAATTACCTTAAAGGAGCTCCACCGCACAGCTCCAAGTTTTATGCCGGACCCCTGCCAGCTTCCCCACTTTATGAGTATGAACAATCAGACAATTGAACTGATTTGACTTTGCCACTCCTGGAGTTTCATTGCCTCGAACCTGGGGATGTAATGATGGCAATGCCATGCTAAGTGCCGCTCTGACTAGCAGCAGTGCCCGCTGCCCATTCAAGTAGAGCACCCATCCTTGTTAGCTGAAGACTGCTCTGATTTGCAGCAAGGGGGAAAAATAGATTCCATGCAATCAGATTAATTCAGCTGAATGTTATTTTCATTTAACACTATGGAACCAGGCAGTGTCCAATTCCCCCCCTCACCCCCAGCGGAGTCTCATAGCACTGGGGTAGGAGGCACCTGCCCAACCCCGACACAGATTGTAGACACACACACTCATATACACTCACGTACATAACACATGTACTCACCTGGTTGCAGACAGGCTTGGGCTCAACGACTATATTCCACAAAGGGCATCTGGTCCAGGCATAACCTGAGAGTGAGTACCTTGTAATGTCTAAACCTCATGTCAGTACATGCTCATTTTAGCTCTTTGTGTGAAACCGAAGACAAGTGCTAACGTTTCATAACTGTACACTTCCTATGTCAGAGAACATGTTCACTTTCAGGCTTTGTATGTAAAATGAATTTCCTCTGACATCCTTAAAAAATACTTTTACTGTATTTGGAAGAACAATCCAGTGCTCACTATAAAAATTCAAAAGATTCAGTGAAGCACCCAAAAGAAAGTAAGAGTCACCCACTAGCTTACCACATAGAGACCCCTATTATTAAAACTATCCAAGCCTCTCTCTCTGTAAATGTGCACTGATTGATTGCTTCATTCATTCGTTTTTGCCATCTATAAGCAAATCTAAATGTTGTTAGAAGAGTATGGAAAATGAACACACACGCATTTAAACAAAAGACTCTCTGGAATATCAGTCTCCTGTGTTCAAATGCTTGCCAGACATTGCTCGCTAGACTTGCAGGATAGCAGACACCTCAGGCAATTTCATGCTTATGCTCCAGTCAGCCTCTCCCGCAGGCTCTCCCGTATCAGTTAATGCCACCCATCCTTTTGGTGGCTAAGGCAAGCATTTGGGCTCACCCTTGATTCCTCTGTTTGTTTCACCTCATAGCCAGTTTATTCACAAGTCCTCCCAGCCCTACCTACAAAATTATTCAGAGCACGTTCACTCTCACCACCTCCAGTACCATCGCTGCTCACCTGGCTTATTACAATACCCTTCATGCTGGTCCCCCTAACTCCTGCAAGCAATTTGGATGAAACTATAGCTTTTAGAATTTCACATGCCTTTTCGTCCTTCAAAAATGTGATGGTGAGGTGTTTTGGAAAGAGCAGATAGTTAAAATCAGGTCTGTCTGGGTTTGAATCCTCGTTGTGATGGTTACCGGCTGTGTGGCCTTAGAAAATCTACTGTGATTTTCTGAGTCTCTTGGTTGCTTCATCTGTAGAGCAGGGCTAATAATATCTACCTCCTGAGGCTCTCATGTAGATGAAGATAATTCACACGAAGTAACTAGCAATGGTCTGACACACAGTAGGTGCTCTGTGATGGTTTGTTCTCATGCTCTGTCTCACTCATTCAGTTGGGACACTGTCAGACTCCTTCCCGTAGCATACAAGACCGTCACGGTTGTGACCCAGTGTTTTTAGGGGAGGCACCTCTACCTCCCCGCCATGTATGCCCTCCTCATTGGAAATGGGGAATGACAATGGTAGCTACTTCATTAGTTTGCACAAAAAGGTTCAAATGAATCATAATAAACATCCAGGAGAGTGTCCAGAGTAAAGCAAGCATTATTAACTATTATTATTTTCTCTTTTCTTTGTGTTTGGCTCAGTCTTCAGTGTTTTGGTAAATGTCTTTGAAAAGTATCTTTTTCTTTATTCAGGAAAAGTATATAGTTGCTATTATTTTGCAATCTTGCATCTTTGGATATGACTTTTTGCATTTTCACTTAGGAACAAGACATTGGTAGAGTATAAGGTTCTTGTGTAATATCTTTTTATTTTCCCCCTGAAATCTGATAAATAGCATTTTATTGTCTTTTAGCATTTATTGCTGCAAAATTCAATGTGATTTTTGTCCCTTGAAGGTGAATTGTTTTATTTTCTTGGATTAATTAATCAGTTCAATAAATATGTATTATGCTCATTCTTTGTATAAAATACAGTCCTATGCTCTCCATGTATAGCAGTGAACCAAACCTTGTGAAGCTGATGAACTAGGTGGGGTGGAGGTGGGGGAAAGACAATGACCCAATTGCCCAGAGTTAGCTAACGGGCAAGGACTGAGGGAATAGTTCCCAGAAGACCGACTTCACTTCTCACACAAATTGTAAGTTTGGTGTATGCTCAAAACCATTCTCAGGTTTGATAATTCTCTAGAAGCACTCACAGAACCTGCTAAAAGCTATTATACTCATGGATATGGCTTATTACAGGAAAAATATACAAATTAGAGCCAGACAAAGGAAGAGATGCACAGGATAGAGTCTTAGAGGAGTCTAAATGGGAAGCTTCCAGTTGCCTCTCCTCTAAGAGTCATGGTAGCATTTTCTTTCCCTGACCATAGTGTATGATACTTATGTATTGTACCAATCGTGAAAGCTCATCTGAACCTTTGGTGTCCTGTGTTTACTGTGCCCAGCCACATATTGCCTACCTAGCTGACTCTTAGTCTCCAGTCCCTCTGGAAGTCAGACTGATACGGCATGGCCCAAAGCTCCCATTGTCAATCACATTGTTAGACTGTCTGGTGACCAAAGCCTGCAGACAAAGATACTTCTATCACACAGGACATTCCAGGGGCCAGGAGATCATCTCCTAGTAACCAAGGGCAAAATCCAGGCTTCTCTTTGGGTGTGGTTATTTCTTTACTACACACCAATAAATATACAACAAATGCAATGAAGAGTAGTGAAGCAGGATAAGGGGGACAGAGAGGGAAGTGGAGGTGGTTCCTCTTGTAGAGAGGGTGGCGGGGAAGGCTTCTCCTGAAGCCTGGAAGAAGAGTGGGAGTCAGTCATGTGGACATTTGGGGAAGAGCATTGCAGGCAGAAGGAACTGCAAGATCAGAGTCACTGAGGCGGCACATAGTTGGAAAGCAACAGGAAAGAGTTATTTTAGTTAAAGAGGGGGGAGCCCTGTGTAGGCACTGGGGGAGAGGTGGTGAGTGGCAGGGGAGAAGATCAAAAGAGGTGGGAGGAAGGCAGATCCTATAGTCCTTTGTATATTTTGAATTTTAATTTTCAAGGAGATGGGAAGCCACTAGGAGGATTTGAGCAAAGGAAAGACATGCTATGACTTGAGTTGTGAAAGGTTGGCTCTTGGTCCTGGGTTTATAATAGTTTGCAGGGCCAGGCCGGGCATGGCTCAGCGGTTGAGCATCGACCTAGGATCCAGGTGATCAGGGTTTGATTCCTGGTCAGGGCACATGCCCCGGTTGTGGGCTCGGTCAATGACTCTCTCTCATCATTGATGTTTCTATCTCTCTCTCCCTCTCCTTTCCTCTCTCTAAAATCAATAAGATATATATATATATATATAAAAAAAAAAGTCTGCAGGAAGCAAGAGCAGAGCAGGGAGCTTGGTTAGAAGACTAATGCAACAGTGAAGGGCAGAGGTGAGAGTCCCTGGAAAAAATGGAGAAAACGACAGCACAGATGTATATGTAGTTAAATTCTCCTACTAACTGCTGACATTTGTAGCTCTCCCCACATCCCATCTCCCAGAATCCAACTTGTCAGGGGTTTGTTCATTTTATAGTTTTTTAATAAGGCAACTTTTTGTTTATTGATCAACTCCACTTAATTTTGATGAATTTCTGCTTTTGTCTGCATAATTTCCATTTTATTTGTGTTTATCTTATTTTAATTTCTCAAGCTGAAAGTTTAGTTTTCTTTTCTTTTTTCTTTTTTTAAAAAATATACCTTTATTGATTTCAGAGAGAGCCGAAACATCAATGATGAGAGGGTCACTGATCAGCTGCCTCCTGCACGCCCCCGACTGGGGATCGAGCCCCCAACCTGGGCATGTGCCCTGACCTGGAATCGAACCCTGATCACCTGGATCCTAGGTGGGTGCTCAACCACTGAGCCACCCCCGGCCGGGCTAGTTTTATTTTCTAAAACATACATATTCCACAAAGTTCCACTTGGTCGCATCTCATAAGTACTGGTATTCAGCGCTCACATTATTTTTATTTTTAAGTCATTTGTAATTTAAGTTTCAATTTCCTCTTTAGTCCAGGAATTAATTAGAAATTTATTTTTAAATTTCTAAGTGCTTTATTTTTATTTTTATTTTTTTTTGGTGGTGCTTGGGGATCTTTATTTTGTTGCTTTATTTCTAAATTTTCCATTGTGGTGAGTAACTTCTTTCAGGATTTTATTGAGAGTTTCTTTGTAACTCAATACACAGCCAATTTTTATGAATGTTCCATGTGTTTGGAAATAATGTGAATTCTTCGTTTATTGGGTACAGAGTTAAATATTTATCTCTTAGATCAAACTTGTTAACTGTGTTATTAAAATCTTCCCTACATTTTCTTGGGAAAAAACTGTTTGATCTTCTAGGATCTGAGGTCTGTGTGATTTTTGTCCACTATGGCTTTTTCAGTTTCTCCTTGGAACTCAGATTTTGCTTTATATATTTCAAAGCTACATTGTTAGGTACATGAAAGTAGATGACTATTAAATCTTCCAGGTGGATTTGTAACTTAAAAAAAAATATATATATCATCTATACCATAACCTTCTTGAATTTTATTTTGTCTGATTGCTATTTCTACATCCTTAAAAAATCTTTTTATTAGCATTTATCTAGGGCAGCTTTTTATACTTCTTTACTTCTGTCATTTTGTTTTAAGGTTCTCTTTTAAAACATTGTATATTTAAATTTTTATAAAACCTGACATGTGCCTCTATCTTTACAAAGGGGAATTAACACATCTGTTATAAATTATTAGTATGCATAAACTTATTTTTGAGTCATTTTATTGTTTTTTATGTATTATCCTTTCTGTTGCTTCTTTTTCCCTTTTCCTCCAGAAATGCAGTGTGTTGAGTCTTTTTTTGGTCTCTTATTAGTAAGAGTTTATAATTTTGTTCAGATAGATTCTTTACTTTTATTGTTAAATTTGTTCACTGGAGCTTTGTAGTATTTATTACTATAGTGAATGAGATTTCCCCCCCATTTTATTTGTTACTGAGATAGTATTTTAAAATGTAGATTTTTACATATTTATTATCCATGCAGCCATCTAATGAAATTATCTTTTTAATTTGAATTGATTTTTGAAAAGTAATCTTTTGGATTTTCTAGACATGCAATTATGTTATTTAAAATATAAAGATGATTTTGTTTCTTTCCCCCTAATATTTGTACTGATCATCTAAGTCTATTAATCAGATATACATAGTTTTCTTCTATTCATATATTAATTAGAATTTTTGTTGTAAATGTCTTTTTGGTAGCTATTAGTAAAACTGTAAATGCTTCTCCTTGAATTTATTCTAATATAACATTTATTTGAACCGAGACTTGTTAGGTATGACATTTAGTTTATAGCTTTTAAGAAGTATTGTTTTGGCACTACTGATATATGTAAAAAGGGGTAATATTAATACAGTAATAATGTAATGTGACATATAATTTATTTTAGTGGTAGAATTTATTTTAATAACTTTATGAATCACCTTGATCTGAAATCTCTTAAGATTTGAAGGAATTTTTTCTACTTCTCAGTTATATTTCATTTTATGGTGGGAAACTACTCTATTGCTGAATATTGGAAGAACCACTTCCAAAGAGGGTATTGGTGCCCCCTCTAATACCTATTTTTCCTTTAATGGCCTGTTGTGATGCTCAAATGAAGAATATATGTGAAAGACGTTGTAAGATGTAAAGAACTCTACAGTGGTTACTCATTATTAGAGTAGCTGCTCAATCAGTATGTGTAAACTTGATTTGACACCAGCTTGGCCACCTTCACTTCACATTTGCTTTTTCAATTATCTATGCCCTGTTCAAAACGGATATGAGGCCCTGTGCCCAGGGACATAGTGGATATATGGAAATTATTTACTCAGAAATGAATTACAACATACAGCTTCCATTTAAAGGCAGATGTTGGGGTCTTTTTTTTTTTTTCTGCTGATTCTGACAACACATGTGGAATACATGCATCCCAATGGTCATCTTGGTCAAACACAAAGCTGAGCAGATGTTTACTGAGCCTCAACCACCTGGCAGGCCTTTGTTGTCTTGGCAAGAGTCTCCAGACTGGGAAATCCAAGGGACACATTTCATTCAGTTGAAGGCAGAATTATGAGCTGGTGATTTACTCTGAGACCCAGGAATTACTATAGGCACCATTCAAAATGGGAAGCTTGGGGATTTGAATCTATCAGGCACAAGGAGCAGGAGCCAGGAGGTGAATTATAGGCCAAAGCTGTTTCACCAGCTGGTGAGACTTTGCAATTCAAATCCAGTACAGGTAGAGTTGCTCTCATTAAAGGGCAATCAGGTAAGCTGGCATAGATCTTGCCAGGGTCTTTGCCTATAAGGGCACTATCTTCCCAGGAAACAAGTAGGGACTTGGAGAAAATACCCTCTGGTTTCTCCCAGATTGAGTTCCATGAACCACTTCCCAAGTAGAGAACTGGAGATCCTCATGAAGTCTTTCCCAGCTTTGTGTTCATCAAATGTGTTCAGATGTCAGAGCTCCTGGGAGTCATGTTGCTCCTTATAGAAAAATAATACATTATTATCAAATATTAAGATTAGTCTTGAAGTAATTTAATGAATAATTTTGTTTTAAATATTATTTTGTCAGTGATGAAAGTCTAGTATAAACTTAATACTAACCAGGGCTTACCTGTTCTGTGAGATCTAGTTTAAGCACACAATTCCATGCCCCATGAAAGTCTAAATCTCTTCTAAAGATTTCTGCAAATTTCTGGGTATTTAAATCCTCGAGGTCACACAAACCATTTTGAGGTTGACTTTACTGAAAATCAGGAGTCACTGTGGGGGTGGGGTACCATATTGTTCATGGAGCAGCAGACAACCTAAAACCATACCTTTGCCATTCCTGTTCTTAAAATCCTTTGGGACATTGTAAGACTGAGAATTTCTCGTTGATCCTTTGGCCCATCAGTACCCAAATTTCATGATCTCATTGGCTCCTTTCTCAGTGTCATCTCCCTTCTTACCTGAGGTATTTCCTTCCTCTTGGAGAGCCTTGGAGACTCGGAATTCTTCGCCAAAACTTATACATCCAAAACTATTAAGTCTCAACAGAACTGAGGGTTTTCTATTTAATAGAAACTGTCTTCCTGAGCAGGTAGTTGTGATAATAAATAACAGGTATCCCCCACCCACACCCCCCGCCCAGTACACCAATTTAAATGGGTGGCAATTAGTCCCAATGTTTTAAAAAAGATTTATAAGAACAAAACAAATCAATGGTTTGATCCAGTTTGTGGATACCCAGTTCTTTGAGGTCATGGTTATCAAACATTGAGCTAAAAATAAGCTTCTCAAGTAGGCATTGCAGAGTCTTCATAACCAGACTAGTTTAGACTTTTCTCCACTCACCTTCCATTATTGCTCACCATGGACTCAGTTGTCTAAGGAGTCAGGCCAGTAGGAAATGAGTAAAGAGTAAAATTAGAAAAAACAGGAACTGTCTAAAAGGGGCAGCCTTGACTGGGCACTGGTCAGTTTTTCCATATTAGAATGTGGAAACAATGTTGCCAGATCTTCTATTTTTTTATAAAAGAATCTGGAGATTCTGGTTTTATATGGAATGTCCTTTAAATAAGTGTAATCCAAACAAAACATGTCTAGGGGTAGGTAATGTTTGGAATGTAAGCTGCCAGTTCCATATTCTAGTCTCTCTCCTTCCCTCCCTCCCTCTCTCGCCCTTTCTCTCTCTCCCCCTTGCCCCCTCCTTCTCTCTCTCCCTCTCTCCACAGCTTGCTTCTTCCACTACTAGGAATACTCTTTCTTCTGATAAACATCTTGTCGTCCTTCAGGGCTCAGTACAAATGGCACCATTTCTCTAGTTCCCCCATTCTCCCTTGCAGCTGCTCTCAAATACATTTCATCAGCCCTTCTTCATAGTTCCCAGAGCCCTCTCTCTGAATACTTCCTCCAAAAGGCGTCACTGCATTGGTTTGCTGGCCTGCCTGCCTTGCTACTCTATGACGGCTTCAAGGAAAAGGGCCATGTTAACCATCTTTTTATCCTCAGGACCCCATCTAACGCTTGGCACATAGCAGGCACTCAGTCTTTGTTGACCGGATGAGGGAAATGACAAGACCCTGGCATGTGAGGCCTGAGCTCAGTTCTCCGTTCTCCTCTTTACCTCTCAGGTTTTTCTTCTGCATTTGATCACAATGCCTTGCCTTTTGGAAATTATTACCCCTGACCTTTGGGGACAAACAGAAACAATGGCTGATACAATCTATGTGGAAAATCAGTGTGAAAAAAATTTACTGGGTGTTTTGAACAAATGTCTGGGTTCTTTCTTTGAAGTCTATTTTTAGAGCATAGCTGACTGCACAGCCCATTGAGGACCATTGGGCAGGAGTTTGTTCCTGCTGAAGAGAAGGCGAAAAGCTAGAAGTTGAATGGAACTGCCTCTGGGATTCCTCTCCAGAATGTGAATTAGAGCGATCTGACTGCTACCTTGAACCTGTCTGGTGAAGAGAGTTAAATTCTGCTAAGAGTTAGATGAGAATTTCTCATAGAATGGTGTCATTTAACCATCTGAGAGTTGAGTCTCTACAAGTTCATATAAAATTACTTTTAGGAATTTAATTCCTAATTTCAGGGAGGAATGGCATTTTGAAAAGAAGAATTTACAGATATAAACCTTAGGGGAGAGAACTCCCCCTTATTAGCCTGAAATTGTTAGTTTTAATACAAAAATAATAAAGATTTTCTTTTAGTTGGATGATATAGAATTAAGATGTATGCCAAGGGGTTATTTTAATAGCTAACATTTTTATGATTTATTTTTTCAAGACTACAAACATCTCAGGACTCAAATGCTTTAAGCACAAGGCAAAAAAATAAATAAATAAAAATCAGCAGTTTCTGTGTGTGTTGTGTTTTTATCTTGCCTAGTATGTGCACAGGGACTTTCACCATGTAATGAACAAGAATTCCTTGACCAATAATGTGGATGTGGGGTTTGAGGATGGAAAGTTTCTGCCAATGGTGGGTCACGAGAGTTACTATTTTCTTTGGGAAAGTCTTTCTTGACTTTGCTTTCCCCACTCACCTACCCCTACCCATGAGTCAGTTCCATCCCATCTTAAAAATAATGTTTTTTCTTTCCCAAGGGGAAAATGCAAATGGCATCTTACTCAAGCATGTTAGATATCTGTCTGCACAACTTTAGGTTTGTAATGTTTGGTGAGGATGGGAAGTACAGAGGAGAAAGTTGTTAGAATGGTTGATACTAAGTGGTGGCTCAGTATAGATCACAGCTTGGGTACAACTTCCCTGCCACTTGGAGCTATAAAGGAATTGTTAATTCCCTCTCCCTCCTCTGAGTTCATGTTTGAATACATAAGTGAGGCATTTGATCCTTGGGAAAAGTGCCTGGAAGGGTGAGGGGCTGTTTGGGATTGGCTCTCCATATCTGAATCTCAGAATTCCCACTTAATCCACTTATCTCTTATAGCTTTCTTCAAATGGCTTAATCTCTTCCTTCTGTCCTGTATTTTCTGATGTTGCTTTGACACTTTTCCATTGTTTGAGAAACAAGCTGTGCGTGTTGTGGATTGAGGGTCAGGTCATAAACATAGATGTTCAAGGAATACCTTTATTTTCTTGAAATCAATTTGGAGTGCCATCGTCTCATTGGCCAGGTGGGAGGTTATGGATATTACTGGATAGCATACTATCCAGAGGAGGAAACTGTTTATTCATGGCCTTCTCCCTAATTTTTGAGTTGAATTATGTTCCCCCAAAACATATGTTGGCAGCTTAATCCCTGGTACCTCAAAACGTGACCGTATTTATACATAGGGTCTTTACAGTGGAAACCAAATTAAAATGAGGTCATTAAGGTGTGCCCTAATCCAATACAAGTGTTCTTATAAAAGGGGAAATTTGGGGACAGGCGTGCATACAGGGAGACCGCCATATGAAGATGAAGGCAGAGATTGGGGTGAGAGTGCTACAAACCAAGGAATGCAAAAGTTTGCCAGCAAACCCCCAAAGGCTAGGGGAGAGGCCTGGGTCAGGTGCTTCTTCACAGCTCTCAAAAGGAACCGACCCTGACAATACTCTGATCTTGCATTCTAGGCTCCAGAAATGCGAGGCAACACATTTCTGCTGTTTAGGCACCCAGTTTGGGGCACTTTGTTACAGTAGCCCTAGCAAACTAATATACTAATGAGTGGCACAATGTCTGGCCACAGTAGGTGCTTAATAAATAACTTGATTGAATTAATGAACTGATGCCCCTCCCACGAGAGGCTTCTGTGTTCTAGTCCTCATAGTCACTGCATATTACTTCATGACCCAAACCTTGCAGATAGAAAATTTTCTTCTTTGGTGTCCTGTGTGAAAAACAATAATCTTTGCTAGAACTAGAAGCCTAAGGCTCAGCTTTCTACCTTGTAACAATTTTTGAAGGAGGGAAGTATGAGTAGCCTAAGGTATGTATGAGTTTGAACCCAGAGGAAGGAAAATAGGGAAAAACAGATTAAAAGCTCAAAAAATGGCCTTTTACAATAGGTAGAAATTGCTCTATTCTTCGCATACAAGAAATGGACCAGATATTCCCCCCATGGATCAACATGCACAAATCAATTTGTATTAAGATGTCTTTAAAAAAAAAAAATCTTTATTGATTTCAGAGAGAGAAGGGGAGGGGGAGAGAGAGAGAGAAACATCAATGATGAGAGAGTCATTGATCGGCTGCCTCCTGCACGCCCCGGCCCGGGATCGAGCCCGGAACCCGGGCATGTGCCCTCACCTGGAATCGAATCGCATCGCGATCTCCTGGATCCTAGGTTGATGTTCAACCGCTGAGCCATGCTTGGCTGGGCTTAAGCTGTTTTTTATTCTGGTGCTTTGACATCTGAGGACTTGCTGGTCCTGGGAAGACTAAAGACTGCACCTCCCAGGGCTAGTCAATTCCTACAGCTAGTGAAGACTAGCCTGGGAGTGCCCCTTTCAAACGCAAACCAACCAGTTTAGAGCCTATGCCCCAGCTACCTCCTGTATTAGGTCCTCACATTATGCATTACTATCTCCCAAACTTGATCACCCCAGGGCCAGGTACCAGAAACTAGAGAGCCCCTACAAACTAGCCAGTTTCAAGTCTGCTTACCTGGCCTCACCTCTTTTTCCCATGGAAACCACAATAAAAGCTCTTGCCCAGGTTTTCCCCTCACTCCTGCCTCCTGATCAGCCCTGGTGCTTTCATATGTGGCCCTGTGTGGCACAACATGGTGTGCACCCTCCTCTTTGGAACTGTGAGTAACAAACTCTTTTCCATGGTGACCATCTCCTGATCTGTTGGCCTTCCCATACTTGAATAATAATGAAACCTACATTTTAAAACACGAGTGTCTGTAAAAGCCACTTGTTCTAAATGCATAAATGACTTACATTATTGATGTAGACAGGGTCCCTGATTGGTCCCATGTCACTGATCTGTGTTACTGGTTGTTCTGATGAGATTCTTCAAATGAGCAACACTTGAGTTTATGAGCAGATTACATTGTGAGAAATGTTTGGGATGACTGAGAATTTTTAGTGTTGGAAAAAAATGAGACTGGGAGTGAGGAGTGAAAGATGTATCTATTTTAGTTAAGGTGTTAATGACAAAGATAGGTTTAGATATACACTTGTTATGCTTAATCTCAATGAGCCAGAATTAGCAATAACTGGAGGTAAAAGATGTGAGAAGGAAGATTTTTGTTTCACTATTAAGAAATTAATTGAACAATTAATGTTGTTTAAAAAATAAGCTATGATGGGTGATAAATGAGTTCAAGAGTCCAATTAAATAGAGAATAAATGCCCATCTGTAGGAGCATCCTGTAACTTTTTTGGAGCTAGTATAACAGTTGTTTATCTTTTATAGTTATTTGTATTATGTCTTTGTGCTCTTGTGAGTCCACCTTTCTTGAACCTAGACCATAGATTCCTAGTGCAGACTCTATATCTGTCACATTTCACTATTGTATTCCCAGTAAACAGTGCCTGGCATATAGTAGTGGAAATAAATATTTGTTAAAGAAATAAATGTTTATTGTAGTATCTGATGGGAAATCAAATTAGAGACTTTCTTGGAGTTCTTTCACATTTGTGTCTAGTGTTTCCCAAACCTGGTTTTCTTTTCCCTGTGAGCACACACGTAGACTACATCTCCCTTCACCTCTGCTGCTATGTGGTGCCATGGGATTGATTCTGACTGGTGGAATGTGGAATGTGGGTGGGCCTAACCCATGCAAACCTGCTATGTAATCTTGTGTGCTCTCTCTTGCCTCTCTCATCTGTGGCCACATGCAAAGTATCCGGTGATTAAGATGACATCTCAGATGACATTTGGCCTACCGTCTTGACTGTTGCATCAGGAACACATGATCCCAGCTATCATGGTTTCCACCTCTTAAAAAATAGAATCTTCTCTAAAATTTCTTACTTCTGCAATGATATAGCTCAGAAGTAATAACTTCTCCAGATTCTCTCTTTTTTTTAAAAAAATGAATTTATTCGGATGACATTGCTTAATAAAATTATATAGATTTCAGGGGTACAATTCTCTTATATATAATCTGTATCTATGAGTCTGTTTCTATTTTGTTTGTTAGTATATTTTGTTCATTACATCAGATTCTCTTCTTTTTGGCTGAGACTTTGAGATTTGATAAATTCAGATTGGAGAATATGAAAGGGACATGCCAAGACCAGGCCTTTATGTCCAATTTGTTTTACAAAGTAGGCTCATTGGTCTCTCTATCTTTTTGTTCTTGCTCAGCAGGTCTTTGAAAATGTGGGAAGATATGTCTAACCTCTAATAGCCACCCCAGCTCTCTCTCTTATTGCTTTCGGTTAATTCTTGGAAGAAAGGAAGGGAAAGAGTATACTTTCAATGTCTTTGCCAATGGAATGCTATTTCCACATCTTATTGCTTCTGGTAAAAAGCATGTCTGTATCTGATGTCTCTGCTAGAGTATGATTTGCTTAAGGGCAAAATCAGTGAAATGACAGCAAGGAGATAGTTGGGCAGCTCAAATTACCAAAGGAGAATGGACTCTAATACATGTAGTAGACTCTATTGTGTCTTAGAGAATTTACTCTAATACACAATTATTGAATGCTTCCTCTGTGCTCTGCACTGCTCCATGAACTTGGGAGAGTTCAAGATCCACGAGACATAGCTGTCAGAAGTTTGGTAATTTCTTAGAATAATGTTTATTCAACTAGTTAAGCTTAACAAGTTCAAGTTCTAGAAACAGTGAGAGAAAGCTTTTATAGCGTGCTGCCTTGGTAATCTGAGACATGCCCCTACCAAGATGGCACTAGAGGGTTCACTTCACTTCTGCCTTTTTAATTTGGTCAAGGAGCTGCTACCACTTGGAGTAGAACCCCAAGCCCCAGTGAGTTCTTTGATAACTAGAAATGCCTTATCACCCTAGCCTGGTGTGACTATGGGAACATGTTGCCAGTTCTTCCTCTGCAAGAAAAGGATTTATGAATGGAACATTTGTGCACAAAAAGGGTTTAATTCATAATTTTTAGTAATGCTACCAAAGGTTAATAATTGTCATTTTATATGGTCCAACTTGAATTTAAAAATGGTAAATTTCATCTTGTGTTTCAATGCTGCCTCTGTCTAGGTTACTGAAAGAAAACGTTAGGTGATTTTACAGTAAAGAGTTCTATGGTCAATTGCTGGTGACAATTGGCATGAGCTCAGGATAGGTTGTGATAATATATTTGCTGTCTCTGACTAGTCATTTGAAGGCCCGATTAGAAACCAAAGGACATGAATGGTGCTCTAACAGACACAGGTCTCTGCACAGTTCTCTGCTTCTTTGGCCTCTGAACAGGTCATGTGGGGTCTGCATGTCTCGAGTACAGATACCATTGAAATATGCTGGAAGGGTTTCACTGTTTTCAAAGACTGAAGTTGGGAGAAACTACAGAAGGGTTTCTAAGGCTCATTCTTTTATATGGGTTAGTGCTTCTAGTTTTAAAAGGTGTTAAATTTTGCTTTAAACTTCTATACTTGAAATTATTTCTTCTCCAGGGACTCTAACCTGCAACAAGTTCCACGTACCTGAAAAATTGCGGACCTTTCCTAGTACTGCCTTTGTCAGTATTACTCTGAGTCTGTGATTGTCCTCAACTGTTTCCTGCTACAGCTTCAGACAAGATTCAGAGCATTGCCCAGCTGGCGTGGCTCAGCTGCTGAGCATCGACCTATGAACCAGTAGGTCAAGGCTCAGTTCCTGGTCAGCGCACATGCTGAATTGTGGGCTTGATCCCCAGCAGGGGGCAGCCGTTAGATGACTCTCTCATCACTGATGTTTCTACTTCTCTCTCCCTTCCTCTCTCTTAAATCAATAAAAAATAAATAAATAAATAAATAAATAAAGATTCAAACTAGTCAGATGTTGGTGAGAATTGATTTGGGTGGTGGAGCAGTTTGGTGATGCTTTGTTAAAAAAAAATCAGGCCCGGCTGGGCATGGCTCAGTGGTTGAGCATTGACCTAGGATCCAGGAGATCGAGGTTGGATTCCTGGTCAGGGCACTCTCTCATCATTGATGTTTCTGTGTCTTTCTCCCTTCCTCTCTCTGAAGTCAATAAAGATAAATTAAAAAAAAATCAGATCTAGAGATGATTATGAATTATTACATGAAAGCTTTCATCTGATGAAGGGGTTGTCACACCTATTTTAAACCTGCTGCAACTTATTTAAACAAAGTTTTTGCAGCGGTGTTGCTTATGTCTCTTCTAGCTGGGGTTTCCTTTTATGAAAGTTTCTAGAAAAGGAGAGCTATTGTCTTCAAGAGATGCTGCTCTTATTTTAATTGCGACTTGGTAAACTCTTTGGCTAGAATGAAGTCTGTTTTTCCCACCTCAAAAGTCTGTTTCTTTCCCTCATTTCTAACTCAAGTCATGTCCATGAGGACAGAAAAATTTTCAGGAAAAAAAACTCCATTATTTAGTATAAAAAGGGTATCCGTATAGGTAAGGGTCCATGGGGTCATGTATTTCAAAGCCCAGTCTATCATCTTCATTCTCTCCTTGTTCCCTGTGGGGAAAAGAAAACAATTAGGCAAGACTTTTTTTTTCTGCTTTTAATTTTCTTCAGCATTAAAGGAGGGAACTTCATAAACATTGATTGTCATTTACAGAAAACATTCAGAAATCATGTGTGCATTATCAGGGAATGCTAACAGTATTCAACTAATAACTTACAGGACATGAAATAAAGACAAAACCGATTACATTCTAAAGTAATATAAAACTCTTTCTTTTAATTGTTAGGGAGTGCTGTTTTATTCTAGTGTATTTATAATGAAAAAAACTCAATGCTTACTTCCTAAATGACTCAGGCTGCAGTTTTACTCACGTACACAGAAATTAGGGCTTATATATTAAACAAGGAGAGAGAGATCAGAAAATTGTAGATTTTAAAACTATGGATGTCACTGGGTTTATTTGTAGTTTGCCTTTTGCCTCGATAGGGCAATCAGAATACATGGTAATAATGTAATTAAGCTCCAGAAAAATCAATGGTGACTCTAGATGGCATGATTCTTTTAAAAAAGTATAATTAGTATGCTTTTTAGAGTGAATGCTTTCACGTTACACATGCCTGGCAATGCAACTTCCGAGCACTGCCAACCCGATGCGCGTGCTAAGAGAGGCCCTGCACACTCACGGGCAGCCCCTCGGGTGCGGTCATGGTTGGTAGGTACAGCCAAGCTCCAGACTGCCCATGGCTTCAACTGCTGAAGGACTTAGTGTATCTCTTCCCTGTACACGTGTAGGCTGGAGCTAAGGTAAAAAACATTAAATCTCCGAAAGTTGGAAGTATATGAAAATCATTTCTCTCAATCCTAAAAGCAAGGAAGCATTGTCAGGGAATTCAAAAATACTGGAAAGTCTCATTTAAATCTAAATATCTTTTTTTATTATTATTATAAATTGATCATCATAAAATACTAGCCTTTTAAAGTCATATTTGGGATGCAGGAAAAGCATCAGGTTCATCAGACTCGCTCCTGCCTGTGTTGTTACAGCTCACGACACCTTCCATCTGCCTCCCTCCGTCTCTCCCCGACCCTCCCCTGGGTCCTTTACAGCATTTATTTGGTGAAGGTCAGTTATGGCTTCAGCGAATGAGTAGTCTGACCTCAGGTTATTAATAAGAAATAAACGCGTACAAAAATATTTTGTTCATCAGAAAGCAGAGTTTGTTTTCCTTAAGCTATTTCATGCAGAGAGGATTTAGACAAAGCCATTGCTACCACAAAAGATGACTTACTCAGGCAACGTTTCTTTCTTTTTTTAACTGTCCTTTTTTTTAAAAATTTTTTTATTTTTTATATCGTCTAGTTCAGGTAGAGTTTGCAGGTTTGGGGCCAATCTTCAATGCAAATTCTTTGGAGCAGATCTAACTGAAAGCCCTGTCCCTTTCTCAGCTGTGTTACACAAAGAAACGTACAGTTAACACCAATGACCCGTCAAGATGCTTAAACTGTTACAACCAGTTTCTGAGAAGCACATAACACGCAGAAAGGAAGCAAGTACATGTTTGCTTTTTGTTGGTTTTTTCCCCCTCTAAAAAAATTGTTACAAAGTCTTATGCTTAAACAGAGACATAGAAAAATCAGTGTATTCACCGTCTCCAGTTATTTACAGCAAAAATTACAGAGACAGCGTACATCATATTAGACCTTCCACAAGCATATATTAAAAGTAATTACATTTGAAAAAATATTTTTATTTTTCCTCTACATTTCTACAATACATACTCAGTTTTCCGTGGGTGTAGTTTCCGTTCTTGTGTGTGTGTGAATCAGATGAGGCGGACGGTGCTGTGCTTGGATGTGGGACTGGTGGCTTTTCGGACATACCTGGTGTGTGTCTGCTGCGTGAGGAGTGACAGGCCGTCAGCCACGGCCAGAGGGTAGAGTTGGATATAAGGATCGTGCTGCCCAGCTGCGGGACAGATACCCCGCCCGGCCCTCAGCTGGGTTTATTCAATTCCCGTAACCTTGTGCTTTATTTCTGGCCGCGAGGCCAGTCACTGAGCTGCTGTTTCTGATCCACTGGAGGTCGTGCTCACAGTCTCGCAGGAGGCACAATCACTGTGGCCAGTCACTTCGGAGGAGTTTCAGCAGCTTGGGAAAAAGTGCACAGCCGGCCAGCCCCCGTCTGCTGCATAGGAATCCATGGTCCCGCACTTCAGAACAATGGAGAACTAATGATCATGACTCTAGAGTAAGTCCTTTAGATACAACTGAGGGAAAATAAAAACCGGTTGCAGATCCCCAAAGCATAAAAATCATGCATCTGACTTTTGGGGGAAAAAAAGTGGCAAGAGATCTAGCCACCTGGCTCTGTGAAGCTGGGAGTTTGCACAAGACAAAAAAAAGTGTCTTTTATAAGCCATCATTAAATTGTTTTCATTTTTAGATTGCTGTTTTTCCAACTGACCTCTTACTATATCCTCTAGTAGTGACAGTCAAATATGGAAACCAAATTGAGTAGCAGAAGGGCGAGATCTCCACCCCCTACCCCTATTCCCCACCCTAAAATCACTCAGAGTTGCATCTGGCCCGGCTTCTCCAACTAAATAGACCCCTTAATTTGACCATGCTTTAAAGCCAGAGGTTGCAAACTGTGAGCCCCCTTCTGCTCGGAGATGTTTGTTTGGACTGCACTAAGCTCTGAGCCAGCTGACTTAATTTACAGCACAAGAGCTTTTACAAGGTTCAGAAGCTCTAGCCACATTGGTTGGCCATTTCTGGATGGGCCATTTCCTTGCCAGCTCACCGCTGGACTGCTTCACTCATTTGCATCAACTCCCTGGCCCTTTTAGGCTTTTGAATGTTAACCCTTGCTTTACATGAACATGCATCTCTGGTCCTGAGATCCTCCCCACCCCAAACAGCGGTCAACTCTTAAATAAGACCCACATGGTTTTCCTACAGCAGGTTGCTGCTTGCGCTAACAATTAGGAAAAGAAAATCAAATACCACGTCATCTAAAGCAGATGGTGGGCTTTTGTCTCTGTGCCAAGTTTCACTACAGATGCACACTTTACAGTTATTGCTCTTCTACTGAATGGTGGTTGTCAGGGCACAGACATCCTTGCCTGAGTTTACTGTCGATCGTACTAACTTCCTTGGAAACAAAAGTTTATAGAGAAAAAAGAGCCAGGAAACATTATTTCTTCTAATTTCCCATAGAAGCAGAACTTTTCTTGCATCTATAATAAACAAAAACAAAGAACACGGAACACAACTCACATCATTTGCATCTGATGTTTTTGAGGGGAAAAAAAAAGCTGGTTAAATTTTAGGTCGTCCTTGGGACACAAGAATTGATTTTGCATTCAAACCTGGAGCACGTGGGATTGTAGAGAGTGGGTGTGAGTTGATTATCCACGTGTGTGATTTTCTACAAATGGTTCAGCTTGACTGCTTTAAGTTATGTGTCGAACAAGGCAGCTAGGACAGAAAATGGACTGATGCCTCCCTGGCACCTCCTGTTAGTATTCAGAGTTCATTATAATTTAGGGTCTCTTAGATTCTGTTAAAAAAAGTCTAATTACCCATGAGACCACTGTATTCTCTGTTTTTATCAAATCAGTGGTCTTTTAGTCCAGAGCCTGAAGACAGTATTAAAACAAGGGAAATCCGGGGAGGGTATGTTTGTAGAGCACATATCTACCTTCAGCTTTCAGGCTCTGGGGATAAAAGAGTTGAAGAAAAAGGGACACAAAGATCACCCAAGTCACAGACTGTAGGGGTCTATGTGAGATGGTGGGTGGATCTGGGATCCCCTTTTCGACTATATTTCCTCCAAAATTTGCTTTTCTTTTCACAAGTACAGCTCCACATCCCCTGTTGGTTCATCTAACGCCTGGAGATTTGTGTATTTTCCTTCAGGATTTGTATAGGAAGCCTCGGTTTACTGGGAGATGCATATTCCTGTAAATGGAGCAGCTGAATTATTTGGCGCTTAGCAGATTTCAGAAAATGAGACTAAGTTGTCCTTCCTCATGAGCCACTTGTCAGCAAGTCCAAGTAGTAAAGTAAGTTCAGTTTACAACATGAAATCACTGCTCGTTGGTCTGAAAGCCTTGTCAGAGAGGTTCTCTTGTGGGCATATTTAATTTATGCCATTTACATTTTGTTGTCATTTTCCTGTTTTTTCCCCCCTTCCCTTCCTTCTTGATGTACCTTTAAAAATTTTTTTTAAAAAATAAAACATCCCTGAGTGGATACAGTGCAACATCTGCATCAAGCAGTGATTGTCATTTACGAAGCACGGGGTGGAAAGTAGAGGGCGCGGGGTGTTTTTTCCAGTGCACACTTTGTCATGAATGTGTCATGGACATTGGTGAGTGTTCACGGGGAAGGGATGGAAATCACATGTGGTAAAGGAAGTTGCTCTTACCAAAATTTCAAAATACCTCGAGATGGAGTCACAGCAGATGTTTAAAGGGCAGCTTTTAAAAGTGCTTTGTTACCATCGAAAATATGACTCGATTCTCTTTTAAGGGACAGATTTGGCAACTGTGGCGAGAAACGGAAATCTCTTTTCTCAACTGAAGTGGGCTGAGCGTGGACGGTTTCCACCGTGCTGTTTTGGTTCAGTCTCTAGCTGTTTCCGATCCCCCAGCTTCAAAAGGTTCTTGCCGTCCCAGTTAAATGCCTGCACTAGTGGAAATGACACAAACTCAAATCTAGTACCTCCTGAGGCAAATGTGGGGAACAATCTTTTTTCCTACATCACCCGTGGGACAAGGGATGAAAAAATCCTCAGCCTCTTCATCAACTGAGCCAATTTAAATCCTCTAAGGTAAATTGGAGGAAACAAATGATCCCCTTTGCAATGGAGCAGGAATTACAGGCTGACAACGGAAAACACTAGGCC
This sequence comes from Miniopterus natalensis, assembly GCF_054644295.1. NCBI lineage: Eukaryota > Metazoa > Chordata > Mammalia > Chiroptera > Miniopteridae > Miniopterus > Miniopterus natalensis. The sequence goes on along the minus strand of NC_142092.1, from coordinate 38,050,080 downwards.
AAGAGAACAATGAAAACAAACTTTGACATAAGTTCAAAGCTCAAAGGGAAACACCAAGTAGACACATTAAACATCGCCTATCACAAGCCAATCATAAAACATACATTGCATTTGGAAACAGCTTGGTTTAATTGAGTGCCTTCCATTACCCTGTTTTCCTAGCAATCAGTAAAGTAATCTTTCCATTAGAAGGAAATATGACTCTTGGAATTAATTCTTTATACAAAGAGCTAGCAGGAGTGACATTTACACCAAAAAGAACTGAGTCCCTGTAGTAGCATAATAAGCTGTCTACAGCTGTCTTCTCAGACACCGAAGTTAATTTGGTTCAATGTAGTTAAATTAATTGAATATAACAGTAGTTGAGAAAGAGATTCATTATTTTAAAGCCTTTTTGTTTTTCCCCATTGGTCTGGAATTCATCAATCATGAGGTGGGAAAGGCTCTGTTTTCTAAAAGGAAATGCTGGCACTACCGTTTGATTGTTGTGGAGGAGCTCTGTGGCATCGTGGCGACCGCTCTCGACCACGTAACTTCAGGAAAGCCTGAGAGATGGGCCAGAACTCAAAGTTTCCACTGATGGAAACTTTGCAAAGCAGGCGTGCGTGTGTGTGCGTGTGCATGCATGTGCGTGTGTCAGACAAGAAAAAAGGGGCAGGTCTCCATGAGTTGATGGCTGGGCTACACTTACAGGATATCATAATTTTCACTGTTTCATACATAAAGTTCTCCTTTCCCTTCCTTTTAAAAAATCTTATTTTGGATCGGATAAGACCAAAGGCATAAGGCCTCAGACCACAGGTAGAACAAACTCTTTAGAATTTACGCCTTTTCTGGTGATCAGTTTGCCTTTTCTGAAGAGCAGGTGGGGAACTGAGAATTTGTACTGGGAAGCCTAAACTCTCCAATCCTCTTCTCACCTCTTGCATTCTGTTCTTTTAAAAGTTGCTAAGAAGATAATCGTTTTGGCTTTGGGGTGTATTTGTTTTATACAATACCTAACATCTTTTTTTCCAATCTGTCAAGTTGCTATGTTTTTATAATACAGTATTTTGGAGCTGGAAAGAATTAGAGACTCCAGACTAAAGGACATATAAGGTCCTGCCTCCCCCTTTATTGCTGCTTTTTCTAACAAACTTATTAATGAGAATGGATATAAAGAACTACTTCTTCACTTTGTATATTTTCTTTTTACTTCTTTGCAAAAAAAAAAAGAAAAAAATGGTCAGAGAGAAAATGTTTACATGAAATGGCATTGGGATCCTGGCTTCTTTTACTTTAATTTTATCAGAAAAAAATTGCTGGTGGTTTTAACCTGCAGACTGTATTTCTCTGTTGAAGACACAGTAAGCACCAAAATCAAGTTTCTTTCACAACCTGAAATCCAAAGAAAAAATGTGTTTTGCATGTCCTGGTGAAAAATCTATTGTTTGGTCAAAAAAGTCCTGGACTCCATAATATTACCTATGGCCTAATTCTTAAAACAGGAAAATGGCTACAAATACTTCTATTTCCCCCCCAATATGTACCATCTTGACAAGGCTTTGATGTCATTGATAGAGGCCATGCATTATAATTCTTCCTTTATAGACTTATTTCTGAATTGGTACCATCTTGCCATTGACTATAAATAAAAATTCCAGTTGGGAAAGCAAACTCCCGATTGTCTAACATAAAGGTAACATATAACACAGAAGGTAAATAATATAAGAGAGCCTGACTGAACCTCCTTTGCTAGTAGGTATGATATTTTAAGCAACAGTGCATGTGCATGTATAAGTAATGGTCATATATAATATTCTCAGATATTATATACTTATTACATACATGCACAGTGCTTTCCAAGACAGCTACAGATTTACACATGCACCAACTACCTAAAAACATAGAAATAGGTAAGTCTATTAAGTGGAATTTTCTTAAATTATATCTGAACAATCAACAGGAAAAGTTTCATGTAAAGTACTGCTCTGTCCTTGTATATATCTACAATAAAATTCTATAAACAGTTGTCTCCCAAAACATACCCGAATAAAATTAAAAAAAAAAAGATAACACCCAGTGTCCTATATTTGTATATTTATGGTCATTTCAAAAACAAACAAACAAATAAAAGAGCCCCACTCAGGTGCATATTTACATTCTTCAAACTGTAGCGGTGAAAAGTAATTCTATTAAGTGCAGGACATTCCTAGTGTTGCTGTAGTGACATTTTCCTTAAGTCTCCATGAACACATTGCTTTCGTCTTAATGGTGATGCATTCCAGGGCTGTGAGGCAGTTCTGTCGCTGCCTTCATTTGCAGACGGTGGCACAGTCAGGATTAAAGAGCTCCTTGTATAACGGAGGAAAGAGCGTATTCACTATGTCTGGATGCGATTGCTTAAATACCTGCAGCTTCTCCCCGTGCAGGTTGCAGACGGCCGTGATGGTCGGTATCTTGGCTATTAACTGCAGGATGGAGGGACAGGGAAGGAGACAAAGGGGGAGGCTCATTAGTGCTCTGTCTTCTCAAGCAGTGTCCTTCTTGGCCCCAGATGAAGGGAAATGGGCTTTGGAAAAAGATGTTCAGAAAAGAAAGAAGGCTCACTTTCAGCTTTTCCTTTAGAACAAAACAAACAAAACAAAATACTCATCCCGCCCTCCCACCCCCACCCTCTGAAGGGGAAATAAAGAGAGAGAAAGGCGGACCACGCTTCCTGATTCCTTGTTCTGAAATAAAATATGTATGGGAGGCAGTCCAGTTTAAGCATCAGGAGTGGGTGCTCTGCAGGCCGGCTGACTGAGCTGGAAGCCTGGTTCCAAAATAGCTAATTGGCTGTGGGGCTGTGACACATGCAACGTTTCAGTTTTCTCATTTGTAAAATGGGCTTAGTCACAGTACCTGCTTCATTGGGTTGTTGTGTGGACTGAAGGAAGGAATTCATATAAAAGTGTTAAGAACCCTGCAGGCAGGAAACACCGTTGTTAGCTAATATTATTATTTTCTATCCCCCGCCCCCGACTTTTATGGTGTGAATATTCGATTTTTAGTTTTGGAAGGTGACGATGTTAGGAAGGTGTGGCCTAAACTGTGTGAGGTGTAATTCACAACTACCTGGACTGCTTTGCTGTCAGGCTCACTGGCCTGCCTACATCCCTCACCCCCTTTTCTGCTGTAATGCACGAAATGAAACCTGTATTCAATCAAGGGAAAGTTTAGGAGGTCGCTGACACTTGGCTCTCTTAGGGAGATGTTTGAAAAACCTGGGTGAGAATGTTCACTTATAATCGCTAGGTTTTGAAATATATAGATAATGTAGGATGTAATTCTGAGTTCAAATAACAAGAAGACAGTGTTTCGCAATAATTTAAAATGTCCACAGTTTGCCAAATGCTATAGAAGTCCTAGGAGATTAACAATTCTAGCTTTGAACATACTTGTAATTTAGGGACACTTAGAATCCATCATTTAGTGTCAAAATGAGCTGAAAACCAAAAGTCATTGTGGTCAAATTACTGTGGGAATAAGATATGTCCTCAAATAGAGCACAATTTTGCAAAAGATAACCTTGATAGCTCATATAGCTCAGCAAAGGTACACTTGAAAGTGATGATAAAATAAAATGTAATAAAACCCATCTAATCACCAATTAGGCTCACTGTGCTCCCTACCCTACTTAATCATAAGAAATCGTTTCAGTCTTTGAAGTAGAAAAGGAAATAGATAATTACTTTGTGGCTTTCCAAAATCAGAAATTTCCACTCTTTCATTAACTTCCATTTTAACAACTGATGATGATATTACCATACTATGAGCAATTTAAAAATAGCATAATGAGAGCTGTTGACATATTTATTGAAGGGATCTAGAACACATGAAGAAGTCTGGTGTTCAGACTGTCCATTTCCACTGCTATTTACTGATAGGGATAGAAATAAAAAACGTGGAATCATTGTCTATCGAATGAATGTTAAATTTTTAGACTGAGAATGAAGACTTCTGTCCAACACAATGTTACTTAAACTTGTAGTTTAAGGCACTCTGCTAAATAGCAGAAGACACAAAACAGACTGATTCTTGCTAATAGTCTACTTGGAAAGACAGATGTGAGTAATGTTACCATGTAGTCAAAAGCAGACTGAAAACCTGTGGTGAGTGCTAGGGAAGAATGGTGCTAGAAGTGGGGGATAGTAGGACATTCTGATTTCCTCTGGCAGGCCAGGAAGACTTCCCCAGAAAGTGCCATTGATAGTGGACTCTGCAAGAAGAGTGAGATTTAACTAGACACTAGGGTAGGGGTTCCATAAGATGCTCCAGGATCATATGCCAAGATGCTGTGGTGCTTGGGGCACCGGAAGGAACTGGAGGAAGTGCAACGTCACAGGAGCAGTGGGTGATCATATTCAAGGATAAAGCTGGAGAGGTGGGTATGGCCAGATCACACAAGGTCTCAGTTATGTTAAGGCCTTTGTAAGGGTTTTCAGAAAAAAAAGAAAAAGATGATCAGAATCCCATTCTGAAAGATTTACTTAAGGTCAAGGGTGGAAAACGGCATCTTTGCTGTGTTTTCATAGGTAAAGAATGTATAAATGTCCACTTAACTAGAGTTCCTTGGGAAATTATTCAAGCTTTCCTACCAGCTGGTTCACACAGAAGGAGACTATAACAGTTTCAGAACACTCCTTACACATTACAATTCTCCCTGAAATAGCTATTGAATGTAGACAGGCTTTGAAAGCTTTTATAATCATCTGCAGTTGGATTGATGATGTGCAGAGCTCCTGACGCTTCCAGAAGCAACTCTAGAATGTGTGTCGATCTTTAGTGTGTACACGAGTCACTGGGGTGCTTCCCACAAATGCAGATTACTGGGTTCTGCCCTTAGAGGTTCTGTTTCAGGAAGCCCAGGTGGAGCTCAGACTCTATGTTTGAAATGAACATCCTGTGGGGATACTGATGTAGTAGGTCCAGGAAATAGAGTTTGAGAAACACGGCTTCAGATCTTCAAATCTTATATATTTACAACTGCTTTTCAAAACAGAAAAGTAAATACTTTATCATATTTGAAACAGTCCTGGTAGCTGAGTGTAAAGCCGGCTCCTTTCAGGAGACAGACAAGGAAGTTATACCTAGAGAGGGAAGAGTCTCTGTGTTTAGTTCTATTAGTTTGGTGAGGGATAAGTAATGAGATTCCTGAGTCCCTTATGACACACAAATACTGCACAGAGAGGATTAGCGTAGTGATTAAAAAAAAAGTATGGGTTTGAAGCCTGACTGAATCCTGGATCTGCTGTTTCCAGCTATATGATCTTGGGCAAGTCATTTAACCTCTCAGCTTTCTTCTCTGTCAGATGGCAATTATAGCAGCGCCTATCTCAGAGAGTTGTGAGAAATAAACGACAACACAAACTGTCTATAGCAGTGCCCGGCACACAATGGTGACATACGTGTGAGGTTATCATGCTTCCGCTCCCACATAATGCTTCCTCCAAGGAGAGAAATACGTAGTCAAGGGCACGCTTGTTTAGCCAAATGGGACTTAGGGCAAGACACCAGCTTAGTTCTTAACCAAGCACCAAAAATCGAATCTCTGTATATCATGTGTGAATACAAAATCAGCCATTTACTTTTAGTGAAATAGAAATGCAACATATTGATTTTCGTTTTCTTGCAGCAATTAAAATAAGTTGCTCATTTAATAAACTGTGACCTATAAAATAGAATTCTAGGTACTATAATTCTTAAAGCATTTTCCTCTTTCTTTAGAGAAAGGGTAGTGTGGGAAATTAAATGTATGAGAGGAGGATTGAAACCCTTTTACCCTTGCTCACTCGCACCAGAACTATTTAACCACGTGTTTGGTTTGGGAAAGGGAATATGGACTCTTGCTTCTTTTCTGCCTAAAACTGGGTTTAAGAGGCATCTGATTCAGAAACTTGTTCTCCCCTCTTCTATGGGATTTGGATTTCGTCCCTGCTGCTCATCTGTAGAATGGGCCAAATTGTGAGAATTGCTATTTGTTAAAGAGCACTGGAACCACTTGAACAAGGAGCACTGAGGAAGGCAAAGAGCTTCCCCAATCTCTATGCTCTCGGAAGAGGATGGTTTAAAGGCATCCAATCAGCTGTGGAAATAGAAGTGCTGACAGGGGCATCCATCACGCCAAAGGCGTGGTGGGCCAGGCCACGCGGAGGCAGCAGTGGCACTTGTCAGCGCCCAGAAGGGCCTGGTGGAGGAAGCAGCAGGCAATCACTTATTGCTCATTAACATTGTGTACTACAGCTGGGGGACCCCATTTCAAAGGGAGCTCAGAGCAGCCTCAGCAGCAGTTAATGGCTCAACAACTTTTTAAACAGCTGGGGAGGTGATCCCGAAGCACTTGGAGATGGAGGGGGTAGTCAATTTCAAATCATGAAATTTCTTCATGTTTAAATAATCCCCATAGTGGGTGTAGGCAGAGGGTCTATAAAAAGGCATTTTCACACTCATCTCTATCTTATACAAGCATTTTTATAAGAAGAAGCTTTAGCTTATACCTACGGGGGTCTACAAGAAGAAAAAGCAGCTGTTTGAGAAGAGATAATAATCCTATGCCTCTTTCCAGACAGTAGTTTTATGAGAAAAATCCATAATTTTATGCCTGGCACATTTGATGTTGAAAACATGAAACATGAAGAGCGTAAAACTAGTGATCTTGTTCATATGGCTTCCAGGCCATCAAGACACCCTCCAACCTGACACAGGAAGCTGATAAAGGTTTGATCAAAGTGTAAGAAACTTCAGAAGCACTGATAAAAACAGGGCACAAGTGAGGCTAAATACATCCATTTCACTAGTTCCTTTACCTTTAAGCTTTTATTTAGTAACTTGGTACTGTGATAATAGAAAGACAAACTTCCATCTCTATATTGATGACACAGTTTTATTATTGTTATGCTAGAAATGGATGTAGGAATTAAGAAGTTAATGAACCTGTTGGCTTGTACCTCTCCCAGCTTGACCTTTCACAGTTTCCCCAGGGAAGGCTGAAGCCTTCAGACCTGAGGAGGAGATGAACCTCAAAGGGACAGACTTGTCACCACACAGTGCAGCCATTCTTCTTGGCCAGGTCATTCTCTTCTCATAGCTAGCTTGAGATCTCCATTGCATTTTCATTAACATGACATAACTTTAGGCTAATACCTATGGAGGAAAGGATGCTGTGTGGCATCTTCATGGACAAGAGCTTAAAAAGACAGAACTTTTAATAATAATAGAAAGAGAATAATAATAGTATTGCTAGTATTTCTCCTTGAAGGAATAATATTTTCTATAATAATAGAAAAGAGAGAGCCCAGTGGATGGGGGGCAGGTAACTTTCTGGCCAGCCAGGAATAGGGGAAAAGAGAGGAGTGACAGAGATTCGGAGCTTCAGCAAACTAACTCCTCCACATAGACACCTCCACATTCTGGAAGAAAGAGAGGGGTTTATCAGCATAGAACTATGGGTTAAAAACCCCCAGAGGGGTGGTGTGGCCCGTGATTGTTGGAAAGGTGGCCTCTATAGCACATGACAAGGCACAAGCATTTGCACACCATTTGGAGAAGTAGATTGAAGGCATGGCACTCACTGCAGTGCTCTAGATGTGGTAACAAAAAAATGACTCTTCCTCCAAGCTCCGCATAAGGTGAGGTGAGCGGGTTTTGTGGTCTGAGTTACACCAGTTTTGCACGCCTTCCCATTGGACATATGTATGTGTTGTTGTGGAGTTGCTACTTTTAAACTCCTCAGTCCAGCTTTGGGTGAGAACATACCTCCAGGAGTGTTGCATATATTTGCAGAAGTGCTGGGAAAAGCATATACGCCACTTAGCAATATTTTATGAGTCTAATTACCCAGAAGACACAGCAGGAAGGGCTGGGCTGGAGAAGACTATTTTGAAAAAGTCTCCAGCTATGGCCCTGACCCAGAGGCTGCACCTAAGAAAGAGCTGGGAATGTGCACCCGAGGGCAGGATGTGAGCAGACATGAAAACCCTTGCTTTGCCCTCGGCCATGAGTGCACTGCCTGAACCTGGCACTAACTGGATTGGCTCCTTTTCATCTTCACCCTCTGCCCCTCCGTGCAGGGCAACAAGAAAGGCAGATTTAGTAAATTGTAATAAGGAAGCCCACAGGCCAGAGAGCAGAATCATCACCAGTCTTTGCAGTTCAAATATTCACTGCTTCAACAATACAAAAAAAATCAATGAAACCAAGAGCTGGTTCTTTGAAAAGATAAATAAGATTGATGCACCTTTAACCAGATTCACTAAGAAACAAAGAGAGAGGGCTCAAATAAATAAAATCAGATATGAAAGAGGTGGTGTAACAACCGACTCAACAGAAACACAAAGGATTGTAAGAAAATACTATGAGCAACTATATGCCAACAAACTGGACAACATGGATGAAAAGGACACATTCCTAGAAGCATACAACCTTCCAAAGCTGAATCAAGAAGAGGCAGAAAACCTGAATAGGCCAATAACAACTAATGAAATTGAAGCAGTAATCAACTCCCAGGAAACAAAAGTCCTGGACCAGATGGATTTACAGATGAGTTTTACCAAACATTAAAAGAAGAATTAACGCCTATTCTGCCCAAACTATTCCAGAAAATTTAAGAGGAGGGAAAACTCCCGAACTCTTTTTATGAAGCCAGCATCATCCTAATCCCAAAACCAGATTAAGACACTACAGAGAAAGAAAATTACAGGCCAATATCCCCAATGAACATAGATGCTAAAATCCTCACTAAAATACTAGCAAACTGGATCCAGCAATACATTAAAAAGATCATACATCATGACCAAGTGGGATTTATTCTGGGGATGCAAGGCTGGTGTAACATTCACAAACCAATAAATGTGATACATCTCATAAAAAAATGAAGGACAAAAATCATATGATCATATCAATAGATGCAGGAAAAGCATTCAACAAAGTCCAGCACCCATTTCTGATAAAAACTCTCAGCAGAGTGGGAATAGAGGGATCATACCTCAACATAATAAAGGCCATATATGACAAACCTACAGCCAACATCATATTCAATGGGCAAAAACTAAAACCATTTCCCTTAAAAACAGGAACAAGACAGGGATGTCCACTTTCACCACTCTTATTCAATATAGGACTGGAAGTCCTTGCCACAGCCATCGGACAGGAAGAAAACATAAAAGGCATCCAAATTGGAAAGGAGGAAGTAAAACTGTCATTATTTGCAGATGACATGATCTTGTACATAGAAAACCCTAAAGACTCCATCAAAGTACTACTAGATTTGATAAACAAATTTGGCAAGGTAGCTGGATACAAAATCAGCATCTGGAAATTGGTGGCATTCTTATACACCAACAATGAACTTTCAGAGAGAGAAACTAAAAAAAAAATACCATTTACCATTGCAACTAAAAAAATAAGACACCTAGCAATAAACTTAACCAAGGATGTAAAAGACCTGTATTCGGGCCCGGCCAGGCGTGGCTCAGCAGTTGAGCGTCAACCTAGGATCTAGGCGATCGGGGTTCGATTCCTGGTCAGGGCACATGCCCGGGTTGCGGGCTCGATCAATGACTCTCTCATCATTGATGTTTCTATCTCTCTCTCCCTCTCCTTTCCTCTCTCTGAAATCAATAAAGATATATTAAAAAAAAGACCAAAAAAAAAAAGAAAAAAGAACTGTATTTGGAAAACTACAGGACATTGAAAAAAGAAATAGAGGAAGATTTAAACAAGTGGAAGAATATACCATGCTCATGGATTGGAAGAATTAATATCATTAAAATATCCGTACTACCCAAAGCAATTTGTAGATTCAATGCAATTCCTATTAAAATACCAACAGTATATTTCACAGATCTAGAACAAACATTTCAAAAATTTATGTGGAACCATAAAAGGCCCCAAATAGCTGCAGCCATCTTGAGAAAAAAGAACAGTGTGGGAGGGATTACTTTACTGTATATCAAACTGTACTACAAAGCCATTGTAATCAAAACAGCCTGGTATTGGTGCAACACCAGATATATAGACCAATGGAACAGAACAGAGACCCCAGAAATAGACCCAAGCCATTATGGTCAGTTAATATTTGACAAAGGAGGCAAAAGCATACTATGGAGAAAAGAGAGCCTCTTCAATAAATGGTGCTGGGAAAACTGGACAGGTCCATGCAAAAGATGAAACTAGACCACCAGCTTTCATCATACACAAAAATAAACTCAAAATGGATAAAAGACTTAAATGTAAGTCATGAAACTATAAAAGTCCTGGAAGAAAACATAGGCAGTAAAATCACAGACATCTCACGTAGTGGAATTTTCACTGATACATCTCCTAGGGCAAGAGAAACAAAAGAAAAAATAAGCATATGGGACTACATCAAACTAAAAAGCTTCTGCACAGCAAAAGAAAACAGTCTCAAAATACAAAGGAACCCCACTGTCTGGGAAAACATATTTGCCAAGGATGTATCTGATAAGGGGCTAATTTCCATAGTGTACAAAGAACTCATAGCACTCAGCAAGAGGAAGGCAAAGAATCCAATTAAAAAATGGGCAAAGGACCTGAGTAGACACTTCTCCAAAGAGGAAATACAGATGGCCAAGAGACACTTGAAAAAATGCTCAACGTCGCTAATCATCAGATAGACGCAAATTAAAACCACAATGAGGTATCACTTCACACCTGTCAGAATGGCTCCATCAACAAATCAACATACGACATGTGCTGGCGAGGGTGTGGAGAAAGGGGAACCCTAGTGCACTGCTGGTGGGAATGCAGACTGGTGCAGCCACTATGGAAAACAGTGTGGAGGTTTTTCAAAAAATTAAAAATGGAGCTGCCTTTTGACCCAGTGATCCCACTTCTAGGAATATATCCTAAGAATCCTGAAACACTAATCAGAAAGAATATATGCACCCCTATGTTCATAGCAGCACAGTTTACAATAGCTAAGATCTGGAAACAGCCCAAGTGCCCATCAGTAGATGAGTGGATAGAAAAGCTGTGGGACATTTACACCATGGATACTACGCAGCTGTAAAGAAGGATCTCGTACCATTTGGGACAGCATGGAAGGAACGGGAGAATATTAGGCTAAGTGAAATAAGCCAGGCAGAGAAAGACAAACATCACATGATCCCACTTACATGTGGAACCTAAAGAACTTAATAAACTAATGAACAGAAATGATTCAGCGACGAGTCTCAGAGGGATGGAGGAGGGCAGATGGGTGGAGGGGGAGAGAGTAACCAAAGAACTTATATGCATATATGCACAACCCAAGGATACAGACAATGGTTTGGAGAGGGACTGGGGAGGGGGGTGGGACGGGGTGGATGGGTCATTGGGGAGAAAAAGGGACATCTGTAATATTTTGAACAACAACAACAAAAATTCACTGCTTTATCTCCCACCCCATCCCTCCCACAGCAGTGGTCATGCTATTCTCAAGTGAATGGAGAAAGGGCGTCACAAATTCCTAGTCCCCATAGTGATCCTCACCCAGGAAGTAAACATTTCATAGGGAGTCATTGTAGCACCTACATCTCAAGGCGACAGAGCCCACTGGGAAGCCTGACAGGAATGTTGACTTCTGGACACAGGGTTTATAAACACTGTGTGCCCTGAATATCATCCTAGACTAAATCACCATAGTGCACACAGTACTGATTTGAATCTAAAAGACTAGGTGAAATCAATTTGTTTCTTCACTTACTGTAATGGTAGAAAGTCTAAAGCATCCTTAAAACTATCACACTGGGCTGAGCATTGGAGGGCCAACAAAGATCTTAAGGAGAAACCTTTATTTTTCTCTCTTTGAGTCAAAGAATATTATGCTGAAGGAGACTTTAGTGACCACCCAGTGCAACCTACTCATTTTCCAGACAAGAAAAGTAAAGCCCAGAGAACAGATGGGCTGTCTCCCCTAGTCAGATGGGGCTTAAAAATATATATGTATATATATTATAAATATATATGTGTATTTTTTCCCCATGAGCTTTAGTGAAAGTGACCAGTATCATCTCATTTCCTGGCTTCTCAAGTCCAGGATCCAGCCAAATCTAACTGATATTCACAGCTTGAATATACTTCATACTTTCTTACCTCCACATTACCCCCCCATCACTTGGAATGCCCTACTTCACCTCTTCACAACCCCCCCGCCCCCAACTTCCATCTTTTGAAACAGCTTTCATCCATTGGTGATTAGCTCAAGCATACCATCTCTTTGATAAAAATTCTCTGCCAAAATAAAATTTCTTTTGTCCACAACTACAACAACGGCACTTACAAACTACTTCTTATGAACCATGCTGCTTGCTTATATTTGATCTCATTTAGTCCTCAAAATAACAATCTGAGGTTGATACTATCTGTAGTCACATTTTACAAATGGGGAAATTGAGGCACGGGGAGGTTAAATCACTTTTCTAGGGTCACTCAGCTAAGAAGTGTTTTTGATGGTTTATTATAAATGTGCTACATATTATCATTATGCTGATGAAAAAAGAAAACTGGATTCTTTAATAGGGTACTTTTTTAGACAAACAAACAAATAAATAAATGAAAACTGATTAATATATAGAGATTAAAACCATTTAGTTAATGGGCACAGAATTCCTGAAATTTCAAACCTTCCTTTGGTCTAAATCTGGTTAAAAGTATAAGGCATTGTTACTTGGATTTAATTTCAGGAGGTGGGCATGTAGAAAGTATGCTGGGGCTGTTCTTTCAGGACCAAGTCCACTGACTGTGAGTCCTGCACCTCTCACCTGACGTCTGCTACACCTGTTCGGGGTCTAGCTGGTTGGCAGTGTAAATAGTTTTTGCACAGTACACACAAGGCAGATCTAACTCACCTACTGGGGGTTTAACCTGAGCCCTGGACTTGAATACAATGGTTAGCTATGTGTGCATTTTTCTAGAGACAGGTTTCCTAATGTTTGCCAGATTCCCCAAGGGGTCTGTATATAACATACATTAGAAGGGTTGTCCCTGTCTCATAGGTATTGTGGAGCATTTTGGGAAAGATGGGAAGACTCTGTGGTAGGGAGAACAGATTTCTTGGATTGAAATGCGACATTTATTCCCTCTGGAGAGAGTGGGTTTGAGGAGAGGGTGTCCCTATGTGTTGATGGTGCCATTATCCTTATAGCTTTCAAGCTCAGGAGCTCAAGAGGCTTAGCCATCCCTACCACAGCACCTGACGGTTGGTGAGCCTGAGTCTTAGACAAATGGGGTGACTTATCCAAAGCCACACAGCTCAGGGCTGGGATAACTGAGAGTCCAGCTCTCATTCTGTTTCACGATCCCTCCACATTAGTTCAAATAACATCCTATTAAAGTGATGACAGTTACAAGGAAGAGTCCACCCAAACACCCAATATCCACACATGACCTGTGGAAGCAAAGCTCTGTCATCTGGCTCCAGCGAATTTTATACAAGAAATTCCCCTCTTCTAATGCTTTCTCTGTTCCCCAGCTTTGTAACATTATTCTATAAGAAAGAACTGAGTGGATGCTAACTAGATTTGTTGTGGTGATCATATTGCAATACGTTATATACAAATATTAAATCATTATGTTACACACCCCAAACTATATAATGTTATATGTCAATTATATCTAAAAACCTTAAGAGAAGAATTGACTTGTGCACTTTTCCCACTAAAGGTAAAGGAGAATTAAATTGACCTATAGTTGGTGTTTTAATTTTTTTTTCTTGCCATTAAATACCTTTCATTCTTCAATTTCTCTCTCTCCTTCCTATCTCAAATACCTCTGCTCACCAGCACCAGGACACCAGAAGGTAAAAGATGGTGTAAGCATGAGAGTTTTACTACCCTAGGATAGTAATAATAGTAATCAGCACAATGTCCCAGTGTGTTAGAATCCACGCAGTGTGTATATCTCATTTGAACCTCAAAGCACATCTATACAGGAGCAAGGAATTATAATTTTCATTTGACACATGATGAAACCAGACTTTTCTGAAAAGCAAACAGTACCCCTAAGCAGAATAACAACAACTTCTGTCTAACTCTGAATTTTACCCAGACCTTAATTTTAGTGTGGTAAACATGGGGACCAAAGTCTTTGGAAGATCCCAAATTCAGGACCCCAAATCCAATTAATTAACTAGATATACTTACGCATATATAGGCTAATTATATATGCAAGTATAGAGAAAGATGCATATATTACCACCTTTTCTGTCTAGAATATCCGTACTTTTGCTCTTAACTGGGAAAAAACTGAGGTGCAGAGAGAAGGTGATCTGTCCTTTCCCACTAAGTCAAAGTTACACCAAAGAGAACTATCGCTCCACAGTGTGGAAATGTTCTTCCTGGGATGTGGTTAATTTTAACACAATGTTACCATAGTCAAGTACAGCGGTGCCTCGGTTTCCGAATGGACTCCGCTCCGGGAGACCGCTCGAGCTCTGAAAGGTTCGAAAGCCGAGGGATCACAGCCCACAGCTGGGCCTCAGGATCCTGCCCTCAGGGGAGCCGCGGGGCATGTTCGACTCCGAGGCGTGTTCGAAAACCGAAGCATTCACTTCCAGGTTTACTGCGGCGTTGGTAACCCGAAATGTTTGTCAACAGAGACATCAGAAAACCGAGGCACCACTGTATTGTTTAAGTGACAATACTCTTTATGTGCAAAGTAAAATCTGATAGTATCGCCAGCAGAGTCTTCCCCTCTTTTTAAAATAAAGAACTTCAAAGCAGAGTGAGAGGGTTTTAATAAAAAACCCAAAGAGCAAGATTTCTAACATCTTTACCATGAATAAGCTCCATTCCTTAGTTGTTTACCCTCTAAAAAATTCCAGGTTTATTTTTTCCCCAACACATCATCTGTTGAAAAAATATTGTGTGTTTACCACCCCAGGTCAAGTCTCTATCACCATTCATCCCCCCTGCACTCCCCCCCCCCAATTCCAGATTTTAAGAGAACAAAGATACCTAAAAATCTAAAATAATTCTGGCCCTCAAATATATTACAATTCTTAAGAAACCAGAGATAATTTAAAATCTAAAATAGTGCTAAATGTCAATTATTAGAAAATTATTTTTTCCTTTTTATGATCATTTTATCTTGGTAAACAATTTTTCTCAGTACTCTCCTTAAACATCACTATTTAAAAACTGAATCAAGAAATTGATGGTGTGTTGCTTGCTTTTGCCCAAGAGACACTTGTCATTTTGAAAGAACCCCAGGGCAAATCTTGAGTGAAGAGATTAGAGTTGAAGGGAATTTTACAAGGAATCAGTCTAATCTTCTATTCTGGGTAGTACTGTCATTTACAATAGACCTGAGAGGAAACCAAGCAGTATCTATTAGAATATGGCTAATGACAGGGAGCTCACTCCTTCACAGTGTTCTACCCTTCTGTTCAGCAGCCCTCATCATTTTATAGTTATTCCTTTTTTTTTAAGTAAAAACCAACCTCCTCTTAACTTTTGCCCAAACCTGACTCCTATGTGACACAAAGTCCCCTCTTGTGTCACATATGAATTCTGACGACCTGATTACTTGCTTCAAGCTTTTGTTTTTCAGATGAAATACCTCAGTTTCCTTGATTTGTTTTCCTATACCTGAGGTTCAGGTACATCAATATCATCCTTCCCTAAGGATGTCATTATAATTTACCATCTATTATAATTTACTAGTCTCCCTTTTAAAATGTGCACCTCAAAATTTATGCACCTTTGGTAACTGCCAGAAGTTGTTGTTGCTGAGAAATGACTCTTGGTTTATACAAGCAGCTCTCTGTTGCTCACTGCACTCAGTTTCAGTGACAGTGGGTCTATGGCCTGAGGACCTACCTTTGCCAAGGTCTCATCATCCAGGTGATTCTTCTGAATCACATGTTGAAGTGCAAAATAAATCTTTTCCTGAAGCTTCTGGACCTTCCTTGGTTCTATCAGCCAGGCTCGGTCTGACAAAGGAGAGGAATGGGTAAGCAGGGGCTGGAACGTAAGCTTTGTTTTATTTCACCTACATGTACAAGGGCTGAGTTTTGGACCCATTTCAAATTAGTTCCAAATTACTTCTGAAGTTATGTAACTTTTTATAGAGAACATAAATATTCTATAAGCATCTCCATGATGACAGGGATGCACAATACATCGACATAAGAAATCAGGATGGCGGTAAGGAACCCATGGTTAAATAAACTCCTTCATGTTTATTATTGTCTGTGACAATTTATATCTCTCACACCTTTTCTGGACATATGCTGAGATTTTCTTTCAAAGTGGAGGTTAGTGATTTGTGAAGAAATGAGCTATAGAAGTGAAGAAAATTTATTGTACAGGAATATTTTTGGTATTAAGGACCCCCTTTCCCTTTTATAAGCTATGTTATCATTTCTATAGCATAAACATAAATCAAATTTAAAAATTTTATCCTGAGTCTTCTTTTTCTATATTGAATTTTTCAATGGTGAATAGGATAAGCCCTCTATTCCTGTCTCCCTTCCTCCTTTCCTTCCTTTTTACTCTCTTCCCGTCCTTCCTCCCTCCCTCTCTTCATTTTATCCTTCCCTCCCTCTTTCCCTCCTTCCTTCCTTTCTTCCTAGAAGCTCTAGACACCATGGTGACAAAATTCAGCCCAGCATCAATGCCTCAGGTGGGAACTTCAGTGGAGAGACACCTGGAGTCTCCAAATGCTGAAAAATACTCATGGAAAAGAACCCGGACATGATCCTTCTGAACGCAGTTCAGGTCAGGTGAGAAACTCGACTCTGTAATCCTAGACAGGGCAAGAACAAGCCTAGCCAACAGTTAAGCAAACCCTTACGTAAGTGAGCACAAAAGCCTTCAGTTGACAATTGTCAGTCAGAATAAATTAAGTTTCCCTCCCTCTCCCTTCTCTAAACTATCTGGAGCTGAATAGACAGTGGTCATTATGGCAAGAACCTGCGGGAGGGAAAGGGGGGTTCTGGCACGAGATGGAGCCTACATAGTCTGGAAATCTCTCTTCCCTCTTTTTGAATATGGCACTAGGCCAGAGTGGCAAACAAGGCATTTGGAGTAGCTAAAGCCTCTGAGTGTGGGTCTGTTACCGGGGTTGGAAGACTCCCCACTAGGTAGAGTAAGCCAAATATAGAGCTTCCAAACAGCAGAATTTGGTGGCCACAGCTTGTTCTTTCTGGAGAATGGATCCATAATTCAGTTGATTCCTAACTCATAAGGTACAGCCTTGCCTTCCTGCTGGAGTAGTTATCTTTAAGGCTTGTTTAGGTTTGACATATCATGTCTTAAATATTTGCTGTTAGGAATTTACTGACTTGCCAGAGATAGGACAGTGAATTTTGCAACATTTCCTTTGAGCAAGCAGACATCAGGGTGAAACCACCTCCCTCAGCGTAGATCCACAAGGCTTAGAATTGAATTCTACTGAACTACGCTCTATGGGAACGATAAAATGCAGAGAGAAAATGGTAGGAGAAAAATTATTTGGCATTTGGTTGCTACCAGAAGAAATAAATATGTCTTGTCACTTCTTCCATTTTGAAAATAAATAAAGACTAACTGCTAAAAGTGTAGAGGCCGGTATTATTGATAGGTACAGCTAGAATGATATGTCAAAGTGTATCATCATAGGTAAGACTAATTTTTTTTCCTGCTTCCCTGAAAAATATGTTATGGTATAAGAAAAATGATCTAGTCTCTAGAGATAAATGGGTTATTGAAGGAATGAGTCTTTTGATAGTAAAAATTAGCAAGAACGTGTCTTTCTGTCAGCAGAGAACTTCCAGTGACACTGCTATCCCTTGACCCCAAATCTAACTGAGTGCGTGACTCTGGGTTCCCATTCAGGCTGAAGCAAGAGCCACGACTGTATTAGGATTCTCCACATTTTCAAGCTGGCACATAGTTTTAAAAAGAATCTCAGTTGCTACAGTTCTATCTATAAGTGCCACACCGTACCTTCTTTGAAAACTTTTTGCTGTTTTATTGCATTTTAGAGCTAAGCAAGGTCTTTATTATTATGAAACCCAACCCTCTCACTTTATGCATGAGGAAACGGAGGCTCTGGGGGGTCAGTGCTGATGGTCACCCAGATGAGTGGTGACAGAGCCTGTACTAGGATGTGTGCTGCCACATCAGAGGTTCTTCCTTTTCTGGTCAAGGGCTATTTTTTCCCTTGCTGTCCTCACCTCCCTTTAAAGACCCCAATGTGGCTAAAAAAAGAAAGAGAGAGAAAAGTAGAGGCACCGGCATTTGTTTGAAATGAGCACACCAACATTACTCTGGGTGGAAAAGCCAGAGAAAGATATTTAAAGAGGAGAAAGTTTATGTTTTACTTATTTTAGTTCCTATACTGGATCTTTCATTCAGGTATATTCCTCCTGAGTTTCACCTTACTGGAAATTTTTCCCCTATGTCCTTTATTTTTAAAATCAAAATGAAACTTAGTTGTAACAAGTCACTGTCAGTTCTTATTTATCTGTTAAAGAATGATTTTTCTTCTCTGAATTTGGAGTGAGCCTTACCACATGCTCTACTCTTGCTTTTGAGACAAAGTTGATCATTTAATTTCACTTGAGACTACTTTCCTTTGAATTGTCCAAAAATATCACAAGCTTGCTAAAGAGAATATGGTTCTTTTAAAGTTCCCCTCGAGCACCTAGGCTGAAGTAGGTGTAGTCCATGTGAAAGATAGTAAAACAGGTTAAAAAGAAAAGGTAAAAACCTCAGGCTTCCTACCTGGAGATATGAGAACAGCAGATGAAAACAAAGCAATCTCCTCCTCAGTCAGCTGCAAGGAGCACAAATTCTTTGCAAAGTCAAATGCTTCATTCACTAGGTCATCAGAACCTATATAAAAAAGGCAAATTAAAAGAAAACACTTGATTGGAATGCGCAATAGTAAGAAAAGTCCCCAAATCAAAAAGTTATTCAAGGTTTTACCTAGTAGGTACATAGAAAAATATTTCCAAGTTTCTATCCATAAGAAGTGATTTAGTAGTAATCATAGAACAAGGAATCTGGGCAACATCTTGTCCAGATAATGGAAGTGAATATTACCAATAAGGGGCAGATGGAAATGGTATGTAATATCCAAGTGGGACTATATAGCTCAACTCTAACTGTCTAACTTTGAAATTAGTTCCAACTAAAAAAAATTAAATAAGTGACTTGGGGATCCTTTAGTATAGAGACAGCTTTCATAGAAAACCTAAAACATTCTGTATAGGGGCTGAGAGCTATCAATCTTGGTGGCACTTGAGCCTGGTAATGTAGGGGGTCCAGGAGCCTCAAACTGAGATGTTAGAAACCAATAGAGCAGAGATGAGGTACCTTTCAATTTGGTAAATTCTCCGGAAATTTGATTGAGGAACAAGCATTCATTTATTTTTACCTTCTAATGAATGATTTGCAAGCCAGTTGCTTAGCCATTGTGAATTTTGGCAAAATAATGCTTTATCCCTAAACTGATCCTTGGTAAATGTTTATTTTATGAAGCTGGAAATATCCCCAAGTTGCTTGCCAAGGCTTTTCCTCCTTTCTTGAAAATCTAGCCTTGGAGATGACATGGATGTGTATCAGCTGCAGAAGGAAACACTGCCAGCCCCGATGGCGCTGTTGCCTGCATATCACCTAACAGCACAAGAGGTCAAAGGGCGGTGGCCTTCTTGGATGTCCGGGCAGGATATGGAACAAATGGTACTGTCAGTCATTAAAACCTTTCCTGGCATTAGCCCATCTTTGTTAACGTTCTCCTTATCCTAGCCTTGTGCTGATGACTGATGCGAATGATCCACAGACTTCCACAGAGTGACTCTGATCGTGCCCTCCCACGAGCATGGCCTGGGGGTCATTCTGGGCAGGTTGACACCCACTCTTTCTGTGGTTTCAGACTTCATGAGTTAACAGGGAGAGAGTCACCTCCCTGAGTGAGAAATAAATGAAGGAACCCCTCTTTTAACTATCTTACCTAATGATTATGAATTAACAAAAAAATGTAAGAGGTCACCCCATGGATCACCAGTGGTCTACATAATGTATTTGTGAAGCAGTAAGCTAGAAGGTAAAAGGAAAGCTGACCCTACAAAGAATAACCTATACTGCATCCCAGACCTTTTAGAAAGAGTCTTCATTGATTTCCGAATGAGCCCTGGTCAGTCTCAATAGGGTTCACGGTTCTCTCCTTCCTTTCATATTTGGATGCATAATTACAAGATCTGAAGAGTTAGACAAAACACTGGAGGCCCACCTAATGCAACCCTTATCAGAAGTGATTTACTAGCTCACATTAAAGAATCAAGTTATTTCATTTACCAACTTCAAGCTGAGTGGAGAAACTGCAGGTAGCCAATAAAACTGTGTCATCATCAAAGGTAAACTTACCTAAGGCTTTGAACATTTGCATTCCTCCATATTTTCCTTCAAACAGAACAGTGTTGTTTAATGGGTTGAAGGCACGGCACATTCTCACTAAAACCACTTCCAAGCAACCTATGAGTAAAAACAACAACGAAACTATGCGTAATGTATGCAGCCATAAAGAGGTTATTACTGCATATAGGTCAAGAGACTTTCAAAAACTTTAAAACACGCACACAGACACATATAGACACACATATACAGAAATCCTTCAAGATTCCTTCCCAAGTAAAACTACCTATTTTAGAAAGACAGCTCTCTTGATGCTTATGTGAGGAATTAAAGAGAAAATACACTTAAAAGGTGGCTCAAGTGGAGGGAAGAAACATTTTTTAAAGCGATATTTCTCTCTATTTTTTGTCTAATATTAAAGTTAGTTTCAGCTCTTGC
Source organism: Miniopterus natalensis (assembly GCF_054644295.1). Lineage (NCBI taxonomy): Eukaryota > Metazoa > Chordata > Mammalia > Chiroptera > Miniopteridae > Miniopterus > Miniopterus natalensis. The sequence goes on along the minus strand of NC_142092.1, from coordinate 38,029,282 downwards.
ATTCACAGGTGATGGTAGTGACCCAGAAAGGAGCTGTGCGGCAGGCAAGCCCAGGTTGCTAACTTTTGTAGATGATTTGATATTGGGAAAACTAGCTGCCTGCTTTCAGTTGACATATTCTGTATACATTTTAGCACTTGATGACTTTAAATAGGGACTCCTTCAGTGTATTTCTTGGGGCACCATTATATCTGATGTTTTTTGAAATGAGAGTTTCTTGGTCAAATAAGTTTTGGCAAAATGCCGAATATTATGTCTCTCCAGAGAGGAATGAATTATGGGAGGAATGAGTCTGAACAATCACAGATCAAAGGCTTGGAGAAGTTCCAACATGAAGGAGCTTGTTCAGCCTTGAGAGACCTGGCATTTTTCTGACTTCACTGTTAGCCCGATGAGGACAGGACCCTTGCCTGCAGCCATAGGCATTTTAGCCATAGGTTATTTTAGCCACTCATTTATTTCCATGACCTAATAAAGTCTCTGGCACATAGTAGGTGCTTAATAAATATTTATTGAATGAGTTTACTACCTTTGTTTTTTCCTCCTGAACATTTATTGACATCCTGAGGAGCTACTGCTGCACAGCTTCTCCTCATTTTGGAGAAATGGGATTTCGCCCCGTAGAGTGTTGGAAGGTGACAGCTAGACTCAGCAGCCACAAGTTTGCATGAGGGCATCATATAGGTAACTTGGTCACACTTGTGGTGTACCCAGGGGTACCCATGGTGCTCTCCTTATGCTGCTACTTTATATTTATATCTCTGTGTTATTTCTTTTGTTCTGCTGATTTCTCTCCCTCATATGTGACCTAGAATAGGGGCTTACACATAGGAGGGGATTTGTAAATATTAATTGAAACGATGTTTTTCTAACAAAAACAATAGGTACCATTTATTATCTACAATGTGGAAGGCAATTTCTGTTGCCCCTTACATTCATTATTTTATTTGCTCCTTACAATACCACCTCAGGTAAGTTTTATTAGCCCCTTTCTATGGATGAGTTACAGGAGGCTTAAAGATAGGTTAAGTTTTCTGCCTTTTATATTAAAGTTAACATTTTTACAGTAGGCAGAGATGATAAAAATTATATGACCCAATGGTTCCCGAATGTCAGTCTGTGGACCAGTTGTATCTGAGACTTAGTAAAAAATGAAATAAACTGGGTTCCCTTCTAGGAGATTCATATTCCATGGGCCTCAGATGTTGCCTGTGACTGAGAACAGTGAGTAACCTCCTCCGATGCTGTGGATGCAGTTCTAACTTCAGAATTCATTATTTCTGGCTCATCTCTTTATTTTTCATCTAGAGAGTTTAGCTCAAGGTCACATATCAAGTGTGGTGGATTTTATTTTTCAAAGAAAGTCACAAAAATATCTACCATTCCACATGTTTTCTAGAGCCTTACCACTCTCCCATGAAGAAGTAGAGTCCATGTCTCCTACCCTTGAGCCCAGGTGGGCCTTCATGACTGCATCCAGTAGTAATAACACCGTCTACCTTCTGAAGCTAAGTCAGAGAAATGCCATGTCCTTCTGTCTTGCTCTCTTGCAGTGCTAGCTTTTGAAACCTAGGAACTATTCTGTGAGAAAGTCCAAGCAGCCTATGGAGAGGCTCCCATGGATAAGAACCGAGGTGCCCAGGCCAGAACCTTGGTTGAATTCTGGGCTGTTCACCAGCACAAACTGTCAGCCACACGAGTGAACCATTTTGAAAGTGGATTCTCTTGCCTCCTCCCCACCTCCCCCATCAAGTTGCCTCAGTGAGCAGGACAAGCCATCCCTGCTGAGCCTTGCTCAAATTGTAGCTTTGGGAGAGCAAAAGAAATGATTATTGTTGTTTGAACTAGTTTTGGTGTTGTTTTTACCCAGCAGTAGGTAACTGATATATCAAGTTAATGTTTGAGTCAAGATTTACACCCTCCTGTATCATTTGGTAAAGAAGCAGCAGGAACTTAGAATAACTTAGAATTCTATGTGGCCCAAGTTCAAATGCCATCTTTGCTGTCTATTGGCTTTGTGATACTGAACACAGCCCTTCACTCCTAACAACCTTTACTTCCTTTTCTATAAAATGGAAACAATACCGATCTCACAAGATTAAATGAGATATCATAGGTAAACATAAACATATATATGTATGCTATTATAGATATAAGGGTATATCATTTATCATTATTGTTACTATGGCCCAGGATCATGGAGGTTAACGTACACTGAATGGTGGTTCTTGTCTTCGGTTTTCAAATAGGGCAAAGAAAGACAAATACTTTTTTTTTTCCTGTTTGGGTGATAGCATCTGTAAAGTCAATCATATGCAGTTTCTTGAGCTACTTCCTAATTGTGTGTGTGTCAGAGTATATGCGAGAGAAGGGGGAGAGAAAGATGAGAGCATGGTGGAGTTTCTGCCGGTGTATTCTGGCTGCAGGCTATCCTCATTAAAATGATTGGAAATGACCACAGAGGCAGAGCTCAGCTAGCCTGGATTTTTCTACCCCCACCAACAGAAGGCAAGAAGTACATTTTAGAGCCAGCTCAGCAATTCAGCCACCTTGACACGCTAATTACTTGCACTGCCTGTCAAGCTGGGTATCTCAACCTTCACAATTAATAGCTCTCCTTTCAATAAGCAAAATTGTATTTGATTTCAAAGGGGATCTGAATGAGCATCAGGGCATTTTTATTGCCGAGAATTTCCTTTGGGAGTTGGCTGACAGCGTGGGTGGTAAAAATGAGGTACTCATTGGAAGGAGGATTTTTCTAGAACCAACATTGAGCTCAGGGTTGACCACATCCTGGCCTAAAACAGGCCCACCCCATGAATCTTCTCCTCACTTACCTGACTTCAGAAGTAGAATCTGATCGTTTTGACAGAGTTCCATAAAGCCTGTTATCCGCTTTGCAAACTCTACCACGTACTGGATGGCGTGAGTGATCTGGATGGCACATTGCTGCCATAGTGCTTCCCTGGACTTCAAGAGAGAAAAGACAGAATGCACATGGAGCAAAGAACAACCTGGAGAGCCAATGAAGTATTCAGGGTCGCCCTACTGTGCTTACCTGTCACTTAGGGAGCAAGGTGGGAGTTTACTGGATTCCTTTAAAAGAGGTAGACAATATTTTCCAAGATATTGTTTTGACCTGTTTGAACTTTGATACACCACAATGATCAAAGTATTGAGGCTACAATCATGGAAACATTATAATAGCATGTAAAGATAGCTATTTATAGTTTCCTTACTTTCCCCTCTCCTCTTCCTCCATCACCTCATCTAAATAAACTCAAGCTCTTAGTCCATTTTGTGAAAACAAACTCTTGCACTGAGGAATACTGATTTCATTCACAGGCTTTTATAAGGTTATTTTCATGTGTACCTGATGGACACTAGTAATATTTTTATTCTGTGTTCTTTTCACAGAACTTACAGAGTTTTTTTGGTATAAAATGAATTTCAAGAGAAAATATATCAAATAAAATTGCTCTCTTAAGTAATATCGAATCCCAGAAATGTATTTTGCTCTTTGGGTTATTTATCTTGGGATGGGAAACATAAATCCAACTGTGTTAATTCTGGTTTTCATTGACTGTAACTATGCTTTTGTCTTTATATTCATATAGAAGTGGTAAGATTTAATTGTTCCAATATATGCTGTAATTATATATTTAGACACAGACACATTTATACATTTAATTAAAATTTCATTTATTGGTAGAACTTATAATTAAGGATCTCAATCTCAAAGATATTTTGATCGTCATAATTGTGTGTGAGGAGGCATACGACTGGCATCTAGTGGGTAAGACCAAGGATGCTGCTAAACATCCTACAATGCGTAGGACAGTCCCTACAGCAAAGAATTGTCCAGCTCCAAATGTCAGTACTTCTGAGGTTGAGAAAGCCAAAAACAGAAAAACAACAGGAAAACTGTAGTTTTCCAGAGTACCTTGCTCTGATACGCTTTAATTTCTTCGTAAGTGTGGGTCTGCCACGCCAGCTGGTGGAGCTCCTCCATGGTGTATTGACACGTCTCCAAATGGGACTTAATGATGTTCTGTGCAATTCGATCTAAGAAAAAAAGATCAATCAATTTGAGGGTTTGTAAATGAAATCCCACTCTGCTCAAAGAAACCTGCTCTTAATGTGTTTGCTATGAGAATGCCTTTTGGAGGTACTTCAATTATATTAGAGGTTTTTTTTGTTGTTTTTTTAACACTACTATCTATTTTTAAAATCTTTAGACAAACTCTTTATTGTCTATTTTCAATTTTCAACCTCTTAATCAAAATTTACTGCCTTTTTCTTCTCTGACTGATTACACACCTAGGTCTTACAAGTTGTAAAGTGTTCAAATAATTAGTTATTTTAAAAATAAATACAAATTACCATGGCTCTTGCTTTTGGCTTAAAATTCCCCTAACAGTCTTAACATTTACACTCCAAATATTTTAAAATGTTTGAAAATCCTGGAACCCCCCCCATTGTTTATCTCAGAAAGGGGGAATTAAAATACAAATGTATTTGCTCATATTTTTAAAAGGGGAGGATTAAGCAATAATCTAAAAAAAAATAGTTTTCTGTGGAGGAAGGAGAGTAGAGTAGAGGGACAGGGATAGAAGCCAGACTTCTCTGATGATATTATTTTTGTATATTTGGCTTTGGAACCATGTAGATATCTTACATAATTAGTAACAGGAGAGGAGTTACAGATGAAATAATAGGACTCATGAGTTATTGAAGTTGGGTCATGGGGGCATTATATTCTCCTTTATAATTTTTTATATAATGAATTTTTTTCTTTAAAAGAGAGAAAATGATTATATTCATTAAAAAAGTGGTAACAAACATAATCGGTCTTTTGGGGCCATTTATTCCAAATGAATTGCATTTGGTATTGTATCTTAAATACTGATGACTTTGGGTTTGGAGGTATGAAATTTGAACAACAGAACCAGACAAAAGAGTGCTTCTTAAAAACCTACTGTGAATCCCCTGAAGTTGGACAGAGCTGGTAGGACAGTCCCTCCTAATTCCATCTGCTGCTGGAACATATGAACAAGGTAATATCTTAGGAAACCAAAGTACACAGGAATTCTGTATGTGGGGTGTGAGTAGAATGAAGATGATGACTGATTTTCAGCTTAATGACTGTTCTTGGCTCATACAGAAATGGAATTTTTCTTGTGTTTCAATTTGTGCCATTTCAAATGTAATATCTTCTATGGCAATTTTTTTTCTCCTAAATAGCAATTTTTTTTTTTTTTATTTCTCCACGATAATCTCAAAGTAGTACTTAGAACTTTTTTCATACCTTGCTAAGATTCTGGTATATATGGTGTGAAATAAATTGAGTTTTAGTGATGGAGAGAATAAAAAATGTAAGCTTATTAAACTTCTAATTAACTTCCCAAATAAAATAATCTCATATAGCCCATTGCCTGGCATATTATAAACACTGAATAAATAAATTACCATTATTAGGACATTCTATATAGTTTGTCATTAGGGAAGCAGTGTGATGACTCCATTGGAAACAGAGCAAAGAAATTTAATTTTGGAATCACTGCTACACTAAGGAAGATATTTCAATATTTACTAGACTTTCTCAATCAGAACTATAAAGTGGTAGATGTTGAAGGTGCTACAAATGCTAACTTATGATTATAGTTATGCTCTATCTGATTCAGCATTGAGCATTTCTAGGCTTTCATGGCTTATTATCTTATAAAATACTTTCTTGAAAAATCCTATATTCAAAATTTTATTGAATATCCTCTTGTATTGTAAAAAAGGGCAGGAACTACCCTATACATCATATTAAAATAGATTGGTATGTCATGGTTTATCATTTTTCAATTTCACTTGGGCAGTCTAATTACTTAGAATAGAAAAAAACACATATCTATTCCTGGGTAGGTATATAATGAAAACAAAGATTTTTATAGCTCTATAGTTTTCAAAATTTTATCTTCTTGGTGTAGTTTGCTTTCATCTTCAAAGATATGCTGATTTGTCAGTAATTTATAGGCTTCAGGGTTTATAAGCAAAACTACAATTGCTGCTCAAAATTGCATTCTGAAAAACTCTTTATCTGTTTATGACACATCTGGGGAACTGTTGGCCAAAGTTTTAGAATCCTCTAGTCTTCTGCCACCAAAGCTTAGGGTTTTGTGGAGTATGAGGAGTGGGCATAATAAACAGGTGGGCAAGTTAAGCAAAATTGGAAGTTAAACCCTTCATGCATGCTTTAGGACTCAGCTCAGATGTCCATTCCTGGTGACAGTCTCCCTGCTTTTCTATGTCCTTAGATAGTAGGGCCAGCGGCCATTACACTTTAAAAAATATATGTATATATCTTTATTGATTTCAGAGAGAGGGAGAGAGAGAGAGAGATAGAAACATCAATGATGAGAGAGTCATTGATTGGCTGCCTCCTGCACGCCCCCTACTGGGGATGGAGCCCGCAACCCGGGCATGTGCCCTGACCTGGAATCGAACCATGATCTCCTAGATCATAGGTAGATGCTCAACCACTGAGCCAAGCCAGTCAGGCTACCATTACACTTTGACCCTACTTCCAATTAAACCCTCCAATTAAACTAGTCAGGTTCACATTGTGGTTATTTGTGTGGATTTTGTTTGTTCCATGCCCTTCAAGATTGTGAGCTCTTCAATAACTAGACTGCAGAGCCCAGCATAGTGCCTTCATATATTCATTCAGCAAACAGTTTTTGAGAAACTATTATAAGCCAGGTTCAGGTACAGATTTTTAAAAAGACTTTCTTTTCAGGATCTTGCAATAGTAGCATATCATATCATGATGTAATAAATGCCTTGAGTTATTGTGGGATCCCAAAGAAGAAAGTATCTAACTCAATCTGGGGGAGGCAGAAAAATAAACACAGAGAAGATGCCAGTTGACCTGGGTCTGAGTAGGAGTTTGTCACACGAAGAAGAGAAAGATGAACCTCAGGTAGAGGGAATGACATTACAAAGGATAGATAGGAAAACTGGCTATTGGCTTGATAATTCCTGACATTCTATTTTATATCTTCACAACCCTTACCTTTTAGAACCAATTTCCCTTTTACTGAGGAAAAATATGAGGTTCAGAGTGAGTGACTCTAGACCCATTTTTACAGAGGTAGCAAATGGTGTTTTGAAATTGAGTCTGTCTTTTCTAGCAAGAAGTCTATAGTGTTTGCAGCATAGGATGCATGGAAGAGATAAGGGGATATAAGGCTAGGGATGGAAACTGTGACTTGAGACTGAAGAGCTGAGAAAGGAACTTGGATTTTATCTTGTAGGCATGTGAGAGTTTATGGAATCTGTGAAACAGAGGAGTGATGTGGTGGGGTTTTGGCTTTAGAAAAATGGTCCTGGTCATGGCAAAGAAGAGGAGATGGAATTAGAGAGTATATGAGATTCATCAGGCTGCTGTGAAAATTCAAGCAAGATCTGAGGAGGCTATGTACTAGGGAAGAATGACAGAGATGGAGTGGAGGGGCTGGACTCAAGACAATTCTGAAGGAGGGTGCTGCACAGGAACCAAGAGAGAGAGACACAAAGAGAGAGAGAGAGAGAGAGAGAGAGACAACATTCAATATGGGAGGTGCTCAGCCAATGCTGAGTTAGTAAAAATAATGTTAAAAATGTCTGTCCATCCATCTATCCTTCCTTCTATCCTTCCATTTTCTGCTCTATTTCCCAAAGGATTTTAACAAGCTTAGATTGAGCATTTGTTTAATGATTTTAAAGCCTAAGCACTTACAATGGCTTTGATGTCAAACATTAAACATGCATAATTATTTCCCATACTCTTGTGGGGAGAAACAAAAGGCAAATCTCTTTTTGACATAAGACTTGTAAACAGCAATGAAAGCTCAGACACTGTTGCAGAAGCAGCCCTCCTCCACTTCCTCCAATGAGTCTACAGAGCAAAGGTGAGCCACGTGCAAAAACCTGACTTGTGCAAAAACCTGACTTGACCCTCTTAAAGCTCAGATCAATAAACCACAAGGTAAAGCTAGACTTGGTCCCATAGGAGCAAGGCCTGAGAGCTCATTCTGCCAAGTAGAAAGATGCACAACCGAGAAGACGGTCTGCTTGAACTGAGAGTCTGCAGTTGTGAAAAGGGGAGAAAGATTTAAAAAGAAGGGACAAAGGGAGAGACAATGAATACAGTATGCAAAGTTCCTGCTGGGAGCCAAAGGAACTTTCAAGAGTCCTTGCCTGGAAAAATAGAAAAGGTAATAGTAAACGCTATCATCTCCAGGGACCAACCACATGAGAAAGTCCAGACAAAGAGACTGAGGTAAAAGAGCAGAGGATGCGGAATCTTTCTGGGCAATCACATACCCTTCATCCGTTTCCCCGACTTGGATTGCAGTTGCTCTCAGAGCCCAGTTTTTGTCGGACTCTTTGCCTTGGGCCGCAGGAGGCCCATGTTGGAGTCGGCACGCAGGGCGCTGGGATAATGGGTCCAACGGGAGCGTGGCCACGCGACTGACTCATGGGAAACTCTACCACCTGCAAGGGTGAGGCCATGGGCCCTACACTCCGCTCTTCCTAAAACCAGGGACCGGGCTAGAGATTTCTTAAGTGGAAAATAAAATGCAGTTAACATCTCAGAAGTTAAGATTCTGTATATATGTTCAGTGAGAGAGGTTTGTCCAACCACCAAGAGTATGTGGGCTGCCCTGACAGTTAATAAAATGATATCAAGGACTGAGAAAAATAATTTTACATGCTCAGTTCAGTCACTTCTTTCAATCATGATGAGATAAAATGTAAATATTGATGCTGGCAAGGGAAAACTGGGTGTGTGATTACAGGTTTATATTAAGTCCATGATCCTTATTTTCTATTGTTAATTTCATGAACAAAAGCTTGTTCTCACTTTCTCTCTCTCTTCTATTTCCCCATGTAAATGTATATAATTATTGAAAAATAAAATTGCTATTTTGTTTTTAGATTTTGACACTGATACTTTTTTTTGAAGGAAGGCTTATTGGAACCTAAGACTTATAAACAATTAATAAAATTTGTAACTTCATGTATTAAGTAACTCTTTATGAAATAGAAATGACAATGTAGGATTCAAGTGAAAAAACCATTCCATAAATCTTTAAAATAATTGATACAGGGGTATGTTTATGGATTAGATGGTGGTGACAGCTTAATTGATATATATTTATCAACAAACTCATTAAATTGTATACATTAAATAGATACAGTTTTTTGTATGTCAAATAATATCTTAATAAAGAGGTTTAAAAATAATTGACATAGGCAAATATGCTTTATAATTTTTTTCAGTATTATTTTGTATTGGTTTCAGGTGTACAGGACAGTGGTTAGACATTCACATACCTTACAAACTGTTCTCTCTGATATTTCTAGTACCCATCTGACACCATACATAGTTATTAGAATATTATGGACTATATTTCTTATGTGTACTTTACATCCCTGTGACGCTTTATCATTTTTGTTAAAAATTTTTAAAAGTATTGTTAAAATTGTCTCACTTCCCTAGAAGAGTAATCCTAAACCCACTCAGGGCTTAATTGCACTTACAATATGGGCAATTCTAAGAAAAGAGAAATTAAATTTTTAAAGGGAAAACTGGAATAAAATTGATGGTAATTTTTAATAGTGTGTGCAAAAATTATAGGACCCCGGGGCTGAAACAAACTTCTTTCCTCCATTTCCAAATGGACTGTGTCTAAATAATTCTGGAAGTTAGTTGGGTCTCTATTCTATGAAACTGTAAAGGACTTCCAGACCCCTCCCCCATCCTTATCACTCTTCATTGTGATCTACTGAAATAAATAGGAAGGAAATCCCCTTTAAGGTGTTTACAGATGGTTGAGATGTATACGAGAAAGTTCATACTGGTAAATGAAGTTTTAAAGGTGAATCATATTAGACAATGTAAAAATAATATTTTGAAGTAATGTTTAAAGACATACACAAATAATAACTTTTCTTATACATTGATCCACATAGTGAAGTGAAGTTTGGAAACAAGTCATCAGAATTACCTAATTCCACACAGAAAAAGAGGCGATATCTGCTTATTTCAGTGAGAAATGAGTAAACTGACAAGCAAGGTGACAACTTCTTGTTTATAACTGTAATGCTATAAAATGAGGACCAGCTTGCAGCTACTAAAATAGCAAGTGACCTTCTGCAGCTCTGATTTCAACCACTCAGCGGGTTTTTTCCACCAAAGGGGCTTATTTTAGCTCTCACTAGACATTTCAGCAAGTGGCGCTCTCCAAAGGCTCCAGCGTCTCAGACAGCCCTGGCCTGCACGGGTGACTTCATTAGAATCCCACATCCCGGGAGTGGGGAAAGTTGAGTGTATCTTTAAAAACTGCTGCTTTCAGTGTTAATATCAAGGGCGCCCATGGTCCAACTGAACCAAGGTGAGGAAGCTGAGACTCAAAGTTATATATAGCATTAGAGGGGGTTGCATCAAGCTTCCTAAGTCTTTCTCCCCCCGCCCCCGCTTTTTCTCTCTCAAGAGAAATGATGGTTTCTTCTTGTTGAACTATATGCCCCCATCCATTTTTCTCCACAAAGGAATTTTTTTTTTAAACTTGGAAGCATTCTTCCTAATATACTGTATCTCAGCCTCATTCAAAATGATTAATGAATTTTTAATTTTTCACTTGCCTTAAGGATCTAGAGAACCACTCAATTCTCTGTTTAGTTTATAGAACTAGTGTGAAAGTGGAAGTCTTAGGGGATTCACTTTGAATTAATGCCAGGATATCTCTACGGACTTGCTCAAGGCAAGTTTCAAGTGCCTGCATTAGGTTTGCAGAATATCAAGATTCCTCAGAATCCACACTCTGAGGCAGTAACTAGAATATATTAGAACAACTGGTTGAAAGGTGAAACATTTAATCAAGTGTGCATTTTGTCGTTTTGACAATAGGCCACTAGTTTTATAAGTTTTCTATTATTTAGTAGAACAAGTCCACTGGCTAGAGTATAATAGATGACAATGTCAGAAAGGACAATGTCAATTTCAAGACCTTTTTGATTTTTCTAATCTCTACTTAGAGATCATCATTATTATTATTTTTTAGTACAAATAGAATTGTACTGTCAGCATAAAAACATCAGTAACATTTAAGCTTGTAAGAGCCATCTCTTAGTAATCCACAGAGTCAATAGGAAAGTAGTCTTTTTTAGCATTTAAGTTCCTCAGATCTTTTAAAGAAAGAGTTGGGGGCAAAAATAACCTATAACTCATTTGTTGGCTCAGATTCATGGTCCAACCACTCTTTACTTTCCCACCAATGAATTAGGGTAGCTTCTGGTCTCCTTTTCATACAGATTCTATTGCCCATTATTGTATCAGAGAATAAAATAACTGATTTTTACTTCATGAAGATCTGAACCGAAATGTTCTTAGAGTTCTTCAGTAAAATATATTAATAAAATATAAGATTATGTTATTAACTATAAAAAATAATGAACATGTGATAAAACACAGTTCAATAAAATATAAACAGAGAAAAATAACGAAAAAGTCAGATTAATACAAATAATGATAATATCTGGGCAACGACTGAACAAATAAATAAAAAGGTTAATATTTTCTCAAATTCCAAAAAGCTTAGGTAAGAGCATTTTAACAGAAGACAAGAAAGCAGAAAGGAAAGCAGAAAGAAAAATTTAAAGAATCTATACAGCCTTTGTGTTTAAGCAGAGTATATGCAAAGGGAAAAAACAAATCACAGGCAAAGCAAATGCACTAAGAGGGTGCTTTCTTAATAATTTAATAATGGAAAGCTGTTTTGGATCACAAGTGTTTTGTTTTATTGCAATAGTGCATGTCTAATTTTTGGAAAATTATAGTTCTCTTTGTTCAAACTAGCTAAGAAAATTGAGAAAGAACCTATTATGAAAATATTACATTTCAAAATTAACTTTCATAGTAAAAGACCTCCTTCACAGAGTAATCTGCAAAGATCAACTTACTTTAATGTCAAATTGGTGAGTTGTAAGAAGAGGAAGCCAATATGCCCCCTTCAGACTTTTATTTTGTGCCTTTGGAAAATCACTTAACATCTTAAAGTCTTAATTTCTTTGGATTTAATTTTCTGTCTACAGAAGGGTTTGGCAGCAGAGACATTTTTTAGGGCTGTGTGAAGCATGGCAACTTGAGTGTGAGGGTCTACCCAGGAATTTCTCTCTGTTTTGACTCCGGGAGGAGAAGTCTTGCAGTTACAGAGGTTGAGAGTACAGCTCACAGACCTAAAAACACTTGAAGAATCTTATAGAATAAACAAAAACAATATAATCCAGAGCTCATTAAAATATTTCCCTACTCTCTTTAAAGAACTGTACTTCCGCACACTACCTGAAGCACAATTAGTGGGTCACAGATGAGGAAAATCTAATTATGAAAATTGCTCAAGGTCATAATTAAGACTGACTTTTACTATTTGGATTTTGTTGACATATGGATTGACTATTAATTTAAACACAAGCAATTCCTCCCCTACCCCACCCCCTCTTTGGAAATTTAGTCAATGTATTTCTGACTTTTAGAAGGAACTAATTCAGAGGAAATCTTTGGAGGCAAATTTTACAGTTTCTAACATTTGATCTAAAATTTAAAAAATAACTTGATTACTTAAATAATACATTTAATCAACTGATGTTTTAAAATAAGTGTTTTCTAAATAGTCTAGCACAAAATTGTCCTGGAATAAACTTATCTGAAACCCAAATAGCTGCTCTATAATGGACCTCATAAATATGGTTAAATTTAAACAGTAAATTCTTTCTCCTCGGTTTTGAGGGTATATTGTCAAAAGAAACTTTATAACCTAAAATAAACATAAAATAAAACAAATAAACCCAAGTCTTTCTAGTTAGGAACATTTCCAACACGTTTCCCCAGTTTTGTAAACATCACAGAAATAAATCCTGTACTGGTTGATAGAGCCTGATAAGTTGGTTGTATACGGAGCTAATAACACCCAAGTGCCAGCTCTTCCCCAAATAGGTGCTTGACACTGAGGTAAGGCAGTGCATGTCCACACCAACCAGTGAGAAAGCAATGCAGAGCTTTTTGCTTAGGGCCAGCGCCAGAGCTTGAATGGCTTGAAGTGCTACTGTACAGCGGGGCTGTAGCAGAGGCTATCTTATAAGCATAAACATCCCCTCCCTCCATCAGTCACAGGCAGAACCTCGTGAAATCTTCTTTCCTCCTCCTTACTGCAGAATACTTCATATCTACTATGGCTTTTGAAATTGAGTGTATCAAATGGAATTGGTTTTCCAATAGCTTTCCAAGAGCCTTTTCCCCCCCTCAGGTAAGTGGATTTTAGAATCTTCTTACGAAGTTCTGAATTCTGAGTAAAAAATTAATCCCAAACTCATATCTCTAGGGGAAGTCCACTGAGGAAGATCAATTTTGCACAATTTCAACTCAAAATAGAAAAGGTGATTTCGAAGACTTACCTAATCTAGTGAATGCTAACACATTAGGAAAGCTTTATTAACGGAGGTACAAGCATGTAGTGACTAATATTACACAAGTACTATAAACAGATATGCATAAGTACTTGAATTGAGCATATATACGTGTGTATCACATGTTTATATTTGTGTAGAGCCTTGCTGATCACAAAGTACTTTTGTCTGCATTATGCATTTACTCCACTTGTGGGTCATCACTGCTTGAGCATGACAGTAGGGTGATTACAACATATTACAAGGTGATTTTTACTCCATCTTTGTGAGGTTGTTAAAGGATATCTAGAATGATATGGATTAGAACGACCCTAGCAAGAAACTATAAGGTTCTTTGTCCCAGGATGCTCTAGAATAATTCATGGCCATGGACTGGTGACAAATCAAGTTGATTAGTCCAGTTCCTGTGCTCAGGGTATTCTTTTTTTGAGATAGAAGGCAGAATTCTGGAAATAGCCTCTTGGGAGATATTCTGCGGGTGGCAAAGAACAAGGTGATGTTAAAATTTCAGAGGAGTCAAGCAGGTGCCTCTTCAATAACCAAGGTGACCTGTGTAGGTCTGGGGATAAGGCTGGTCCCTTAGTAGTCAAGATGTATCTTCATTTTATAGTTTCCCTTTTTCTCTTAAAAGGGGTGTGGGAAGGTAGTCAGGTTGGAGTGGGCCAGAGAGGACAGGTGGATTTGCCCTGAAGCTCTGCCTGTGTAGCAGCTCATTCTTTACACATGAACTTGGGGTATTTTGGGGTTGGCCACCACCCTCTTCTTGAGCTGCCTCTGACTGTCTTTGATTTTGTTTTGTTGTTTGTTTGCTTTCAGGAGGGTGGTTGGAGAGAAGGGGCTGGTGCACCATCCTGATTTGAATGTAGTTATTGAACGCTTAAGTGTCAGGGTCATCTAGCCCTGTGGAAAGTCCCAAATGTCGTCCTGCTTCTTGGGAGGGAGGTGTGGCTGGCTACTGCCATAGGCAAGTGCTTCAGGATTGCCCGGTTGCCTGCAAATCCCCTCCTCTCCACGACCCTACCTTTCTCCTTGGGAAGTGGCTGTAACAAAGGGAATATTTGTTCATGTGGCCAAAGCTCCCACCAGGAGCTGGGAGAACAATAATCCTTCAAACTCATTTAGTTCAACCACCTTATTATTCGTATGCAGAGACTGAGCCTCAGAAAGCTGAACTAATTCTGAACAAGCTCGCATGGCTCGTATGTGCAGTCAGGACTCTGCATTTCAATGTCCTTTTCCTAAGCTGCCTGAGGAGGGCTTGTGGTTGGGGTGAGGGTGGGAGGAGGTGTTAGAGGACAGTGGCAGCTCACAAGATGTCCCTCAAAGTAAGAAAGGAAGAACTAAAGACACTGGATTTTCCTGTTTCCATATTGCTTCAATGATTTTCTCACAGTTTAGTCTACATTTATTCATTTTAATGACTAACTAGGCAGTTGCTCCTAAATCAAAGGCTACCTATGTTTGATACAGGTGCGATCAGAGGACATAGAACATAGCTAGAGTTAAATTCTATTCTCTGTGCCATTTCTTAATGAGTAGTTAAATATGTAGAGATAGAGAAATGCATATTTACCTAATATACATATAAATATGCATAAACAGATTAAAGCAGTTTAGAAAATATTTATCTGTAGAAGCGTGTCATTAAAGCTGCTACCTTAAGACCACAGCACACACTGGGGTTCTTAATAAATAACAATTGAAACATCACCAACTTTTATATAATTCCCTGAAATAAAACAGCACTACTCCTATTTTTATGTTTCTATATAGACTTGATTGAATGAAGTTGTACGCTACGGGGAATAGATCACTTTTAGGCCAATTCCCTTCTGTAATCCTCTCTATTAACACTCAACTTCTGTAATAGGTGAATTTTTAAAAAATGTCTTTATTGATTTCAGAGAGATGAAGAGAGAGGGAGAGAGAGATAGAAACATCAATGAGGAGAGTGAGCCATTGATTGGCTGCCTCCTGCACGCCCCCTGCCAGGGATCGAGCCAGAAACCCCGGCACGTGCCCTGATGGGGATGGAACCTCGATCTCCTGGATCCATAGGTTGATGCTCAACATCTGAGCCACACCAGCTGGGCAAGAGGTGAATTTTTAAATTTCTATTTTCATTGCTTAAAATTCCAGGTTCCATAAATAGGACACAAAAGAAACATGAAAGTAAATCTATATTTAAGATTATATAGGAGAGATCAATTAATGTGCATTTCATTGTCTTTATCTGGAGAGATTTACTGAATAGAACCGCAAACTCAGGTGATGTGCGTAAAAGGCAACTTATCCCCTTCGCATCGCAGCCAATTCGATGGCATTTTTTCTTTCTGTTTTTAAGGGGATGTTGTCTGGCAGTTTGAATCGCCTTGTTGTCTGGAAACTCACAGATACATTGTCAATCATCTCTGAGCTTAAATGAGCTTCTGCTAAGAGTATTAGTCCTGCAGAATCTCCCAGCCCATCTGAGGGCCATGGTGGGGGGGCCAAAACACCAGCGCCCACGTTCCTTCTCTGCTTGTGTGCCAGATATGCTTTAGCCAGCCTCCTCTCCCTGCCACCAACGGCTGCAGTGTTTTATTTCCAGAGATATAAAACACATCCACATGCCAGTTTGAAGGAAAATTCCAACTAAACCCAGTTAACACTGTTTCCTAAATATTAATTTGAAGCTTACTTTTGCCCTTTTCTTATTTCATGTCTTTTTCTCCCATGGGATTTTGAAAAACTCAAGGATATAATGTTCAATAGTTTTCTTTTTTTAAAATTTTTGTTCAAAATATTACAGATGTCCGTTTTTCTCCCTAATGACCCATTCCAGCCTGCCCCTCCCCCCCAGTTTTCTTTTACTTACTCACATTTTGTTTTCTATCCCCCAAACTATAGGAATAAATTATTCCTCATAAGAGATGTGGCTCAGAGTAAGCAATAGGCCCCATCTCCCTCCCATCCAGGCGGTTTGTGATACCATCATGCCCAGGACTTCGAGAATATGACCCTGAATAGCAATTATTTATTTTCATGTCTGGCTCCTAGACAGCGAGGTCAGGAACCATGGGCTGCTCGCCTTGAGTGCCTGGCATGTTTTGAAAATTTGTTTTTGAAAGAATGCCCGGCTGTCTAAGGTAGTAGAATAACCCCACGTCAGAATTTAGGCTTTACCTCTTACTAACTCTGTGGTTTAGGAAAATCGCTCACTGTTTCTTAGCCTTAATTTTTTCATCTGCACTATGGGATCATTTCTTCACTGCCCATCTGAAGGCATTGGCCTGAGGCTTAAGTTGGCTAACATGCCTGAAAGGTCTTCCTACATCTTCCCCATACAGGATGTATTATTATTAGGCTCCCTAACCTAGAAAGTGTGTAGTTTTTTGGCTGCACTTTTAGAAAGACACGTTGGGTTTTTCTGAGGGAATATTCCTGACTCTGATAACATTTATATAACTGACTTTTTGGGACCTTCATACTGTTGCTTATATAGTTGTTTTATGGTTCTTAGACATGTTTTGATTAAAAGTTTCCAAATTGTAAGACCATACTCTACATGGACTAATAAAAAAAAAAAGAGTTTAAAAAACAACTGCCTTAAGATGACCCAAAATTAGAATAATGACTGGATTCTACAGATTTCATTGCTCTCTCAGAAACTGGAGGAAGCTGACCAGGACTTCCAGTAGCCAAGACTGATGATAAAAATTTCTTTAGTGTGATTCAATGGCCTTGAATTCACCCAGTGAAAATGGGGCTAAAGTCAGATTTTGTATTTTGTCTGCATAAGGTTCTCTCTCTGACAGCTGCCACCAGCCCGATTAGTACAGATGCTCATCAATCAAGTCAAGTCAAAACGTCAGCATGTTCACACTGTGTGCTCCTTCGTAGCATCTATTACATGAAGGCCGCCAGGCAGGCAACGCCACCAAACATGCTTTGCGGTGGGAATGCCAATTAGCTGTGGCTCCCTTTGTTGATGGGAGGAAAATACAGTAAGATGGTTAAAAGAATGGGTTTCGATGTTGCTCAGACCTGGGCTTACATGCTTGCTTTGCTTTTTACAAATTTTGTAGCTTCTGAGCCTCAATTTTTCATCTGTAAAATGGATATACAAATACTCATATAATAGGTATAATAGGATTGTTATGAGAATTAAAAGACATCGCTCAGCACAATGTAGGTGTTCAATGAACAGTAATTATATGACCTGTAATAGCAAGCAATGTTATTAAGTAATAATGAAATTAATAACATTTATAATACCAATTATATGAATTATAATGAGGCTTATGCATGATAGATTGTCTTAAGAACTTACAAATTTTAACTCACTTAATCAACACACACAGGTAGGGACTATTATTAATAGTCTCAGGTTTACATCTGAGGCCCAGAGGTTAGGTAAACTGCTGAAGGGAAAGGCCCACCAGGTTTTGAACTCAGGCAGCCTGACTCCAGCCCCAGAGTTCTTAACCGCCAGCGCTATGCCGCTGATGCCTCTCGCCCAATGATGCTGTTATGGACTCAGTGTTTTAGTGAAATGAGTGGCTGGTTTTTGGATGGTGCAGGAAAGAATGGTGTGTCCCATTACTGTGGCTTGTCATAGGTACCTACATTTGACACCCATAGAAGGAGCTTGTGTCCACTAGGTGGCATTGCTGTTTTAACAAAATGTGAACCGAGTCAACGTTTAGGTTTAAGAGCCTGCTAAATATGGGAGAAGTACCAGGACAATCTAATTGCATCCCTAAAAGTCTGATGGAAGAGAATTCAGAGACGACCTAGAGATATTCTAAAGACTAAAGGTACCTTGAAATAATTTTAAAAATATGCCAGTCCATTTTGGGCATCACCGTCTGTGTAGAAAATCTGGATGAATTTTGAGATTATTTAGTCCAAAGGCATCAGTTCTGAGATGAATAGACTGAAGGCCAGAGAGGAAAAGTGACTTGCCCAGGGATACCCGGGCCTGATGGTTTTGGCTGTATTTCTTTTTCCATACTTCCTAGTGATTCTGAATTACAAGGAAACTGTGATTTTTGAATTCTTACGGGACTTCATTTTTTTGGGAATGGGGCAGATGGTTGCCCAACAATTGTGAGTTTTCTTTCATTAGGTTTCAAACATGTGTTTCAAATCTACAGCAGACTCTTGTACTTAGATATTAAGGAGCATAGAAGTGAAAAATGGTGCTGATTGTTCCCTACCCCCCTCCCTCCCTCCCCCCTCCCTTCTTTCCCTCCCTCCCTCCCTCCCTCCCTCCCTCCCTCCCTCCCTCCCTTCCTTCCTTCCTTCCTTCCTTCCTTCCTTCCTTCCTTCCTTCCTTCCTTCCTTCCTTCCTTCCTTCCTTCCTTCCTTCCTTCCCTCTCACTTGGTAAACCACTAGAGAGAGAGAGAGAGACATCAGTGTGGGAGAGAGAGAGAGAGACATCAGTGTGGGAGAGAGAGAGGGACATCAGTGTGGGAGAGGTGCATCGATTAGTCTCCTCCTGCACGTGCCTGGACGGGCCCGGGATCAGACCTGAAAGTGAGGTGTGTGTCCCCGACTGGTAATCGAACCCGAGACCCTTCGGTGTGGGGGGTCAACACTCTAACCACTGAGCCACACAGGCCAGGGTGGGAATAACATTTTTACTTATTTTATAAGATGCTTGTGAAAATTAAATGTATGTGAAGTACCTGTGACCTGTTAAAAGGCAAGGTTAAGGACAGGAATAGTAGTAAATATTTTTGTATTATAGCTGATGTTCAGTTTTCTATGTTTCTTGATGTGAACGTCATTACTGATGTTTTGTCAACAACTTCTTTACTCACTGTCAGACCCTGAATTGCTAAAAGAGAGAAATCATGTTTTGGGTTTTATAACCGTAACATTGCTTCTCCCTCAACCAGATGGTGGAAGTAGCCAAGATACATATGGCATGTACTTCATTATGTGCTCACATCAACTTTATTTAAAACACTTGTAGGCTTTAGGCTCCTGCTCGCAGTGTAGACAGAGAAGGTGCCTGAGCACATGGTGTATAAGCAATATCAGCCAAGAGTTCCTGAGCACTTACTGAGTTCCAAACATTGCTCTGTTTTACAAGTATTAACTTATTTAATTCCTACAACAACCATGTGCTCTGTGAACGAATACTTTTCTCTTTTTAAAGATGAACAATCAAAAACAACAACAAAAGATGAGCAAACTGAGATTTAGAAACTTGCTCCAGTGCAAATAATAAGCCAGAGTCAGGACTTGAACTCAGTGGCCTGGTTCTTAAACGCTCGTGCTCTGCAGTCTCTCCGGGTGGGATGTGCGGCCTCAAGGGCTCCTGAGCGCTGCCTGGTTTTCCCCAGCACACTGACCGCTGCAGCAAAGCCTGGTGGCCTCTGCTCGGTTAGCTCTTCTAGGCTACTGTTAACTCGCAACTCCGTTACCCACCAGGCTAAGGTGTTAAACCTACATCAATATTTTTATGACAGATAGTGAGATCAACTGGTTAAACATTTATTAGGCTCCCGAGCTTCACAGGGTAAAACAGTTACGACAGGCCAACAGAGAGCATCCTAGGACAGGACACTCTTGAAGGCCACTCCATAGGACTCCAAGGACATCACAGCAGAAAGAGGATTGGGTTGCTGATGCCATCACGCTGTGACCAGCCCTACTCCCAGAGCTTATTTGTTGCTCTTAGGCTCTGTAACACTCCCGATTGTACTCTTTCATTGCCAGTCATTCAGACTATTCCTGTGCAGAATTCTAGAATTCAGATTTACAAGAGCCTTAGAGGCCTTCTGGTCTATCCCTCTGCCTTTACTAAGAAGGAAACGGAGGTACCATTTGCTTACGGTTTGTCCCCACTTATCTTAGAGGGAGAGTTGGAGCCCCGTTCATTCAATTATTATATATTGTTTGTAATAATATCCTTTAGTTATTTCACATTAAATAGCACCACCTTGAATCCTTCCTGAAATTTTCCTGTTTATACCAATAACATTTTTCTTTTAGTGATGAACCCGAATTTAATGGATAGCATCTGTTCTTTACGGATAGCATCTTTCTATTTATAATTCCTTTCTTCCTTCGCTCGAGACGAACTTTTATGGGGCAGGGGAACAAGGACAGTTATTAGAATATATTTTAAAATCAATTCGTTTTCTCACTGGAAGCCATGAATGCAAGTAACTCAACAACCTACGAAAATGACCATAGAAATAGGACCCAGGCAACTTCAAAGCGGGGTTTCCACAGAACGAGCGGGGAGGAGGCTTCCACTTACCGATTTCAGTCATTGTTATCCCCGGCGCTAGCTGCCCGTTGTTGAAAGAGCTATAGGTAAACAAGTTGGGCACAGACGTGAGGTCATAGATGGGCTCCTGCTTTATCTGTTTGATGCCAGTCATGTCCAGTCCCGACTGATCCGGGGACGGCTGGCCGGAGTCCACGCTGTAATAACCCTCGGACTTGGGCAGGTCGATGGCGTGCCCGTTGGCGTAGGTGCCGCCGGCCTCGCCGCTCAGGCTGCCCAGGCTGCTGCTGATGCCGCTGCTGTAGACCCTGGCGAGGGCTTCGGCCTCCCCGCTCTGCTGCTGCCGCTGCTCCTGCAGCCGCTGCTGGTGCTTCTGCACCTCGGCGTACAGGCTGTCCCTTTGCTTCTTGGACATCCTCCCAAACTTCACAGCTGGGGCGGAGACAAGAGCAGAAGCACCACTGTGGTTACCATTCTCCTCAAGCACCTCAGGTCGGAGGGGCCCCGGGGGCGGCCCCCCCACATCGAAGGCACAGGCGCCCGGCCCTGCAGCCCAAGAGCCGAGGCACTGACGCTCCATCCTCGGTGCAAGGCTATGTCCTTGGGCATCCCCACTGGTTTATGTGCATAGCGAGAACTAAATCTAAGCTGGGGAGAAATGTGAAACCTTATGTATTTCTTGTTGCCATGAAGTTAGAAAGTATATTTTTGTTTTGGCACGAGTATTATCTACTTTCTGACTCGCTTCAGTAGAATAGTTTTGCATTTGTTAGTTTAAAAATTATAGGGAGAAAAAATTGATAACGAGAAACGCTTCTAACATGAAGACGGAAAGGCAGCGTCTCCCTTAAACTCTTTTCCGTTCAATCCTTGTTTTAGATTTCTATATACTCTATGTTTAGGTGGATTATACATTGTGGTGGATTGATTTTATTAATGACCCTGATTTCTCTCACTTCCTTCCATTTCTTCTCCATGTAAATTTGCAGGGCCCTTTCGTCTGCGTAGGCATTCCTACCCCACCCCTTGACTCAGGCTCATGTGGCCTGCCTTGGGCCAATGGGATGTTGACATATGTGACACAAACAGAGGCTTCCAAAGTGCTTGTGTGATTGAGTGTCTCACCATCAAAACGACACGCCTAACCTAGCTTGCTGAAGGATACGATATGTGAAGCAGAGCCGAGCCCGCTCAGTCATCCCAGCCAAGGCCATCCATAATCAGTCCAGGCAGTGACTGACCTGTAGCTGATGACAGATGAGTGAATGAGCCCAGTCAAGACCCTACATTTAACAATGTTAAGTTCAGAATTCTGCTGTTAACCATAGATCTCGAAATCAAAGCTAACAATGTCAAATAAGTATGCTGTCAAGACCTGTGCCTGGTGAACATCTGAAAACTCAATGGTGAATAATTGTGCCTTTTCCAAGAAATTAACTTATCAGGTCACTGAGCAAACTGAAATACTTTCAGAGAAGCAACTTAAAACCCTACTATCTTTTGGAATTATCAGGCTTCATCCTAAATCACTGACTTTACTGACAATTACTATAATACTATTTTAGAATGAATTTTCCATTTATTTCAGGAATACTGATGAGCCAGTAATTTCAGTTTTATGCCTCTTTCTGTAATAAATGTAGTGACATATTTGGGAAAAATTACAGTACATGACAAAAATAAACCTACTGAACATTCCTAATATATAAATAATTCTTTGTCATTATTCGTACATACATACATTTGTTATATTCATAGACCTATTTCCACAAAGGCTGTATTACTATTCTATTGTCAAATATTAGCATTCTTCTTACCACTAACCATCAATCAGAATGGCACATATTTTAATTGTTCGCCCCTCTCGAACTTGAATTACTCTGTTAATGAGATTCACTTTAGTATAGAGGCAGTCTCTCGTTAAACTGCTAGCTCTCAAAAGAAACTAGCACAATGCTGTATACATTGCAAGTGCTTTATAAATATTCAGTGGTGGTGATATTTGCTCATGATAAGCTCTTAACCCTCATTTTGATCCCACACTAGCAAAGAACAATTTTACGCAAAATATCGAAAATCTTTTCATATTTATTTGGATTGTGGGATTCTAAATGGAATGAAAGTTTTGGGAGTAACCATGAAACACAGGCATTGCTTCTTCAAAGACTTCTACTCACTACCACTTGTTTCTGGTTTCAAGATAACACAACGGAAGAACTATCATCTATGGCTTTTCATCATCTTTAGGCAATTATTTTCTCTTACTATTCTTGTTTGTAAAGTTCTCTATGTTTACATCTCTCTACTTACTAAGGAAACTGGTATTAATGTAACTCTTAAATTTCAAGGATGTGCCTTTTCTATAGTGTTCTGAGCTTAGCAGAAAAAAAATCTGATTCAATCTACTCAACCCTATTAATAATTTAGAGATATTCCTTCTCTTCCTCCTCCTCAAGTATCATCCAACAGAACTCCCTGTGATGATGGAAGGCTCTCTCTCTTTCCAATATGGTAGCCACAGACACACGTGGCTATTGACCCTTGAAATATAACTAGTATGACTTAAAAACGGAATTTTAAACTTTATTTAATTTTAATTAACTTAAGTTTAAATAGTGACACTTGAATACCATATTGGATAATGCCATTCTGAATAAGAAGCTTACTTTGTGAAATCTGTCCTTGTAGGACAGCTTCTATTTTTTCGTAGGCGCATGTCATTGGGGAAGACACATATTCGATTACTGCAAGGTGTGGGCGTCATGTTTTCTCTTTGGAGCCCAATATCTTCCTACTAATGCTAAACATTTTTCTATTTTTTGTTTGGTAGTTTGTAGTAGTATGATTGGGAACAGTTTCCATTAAATATTCCTGCAACTAACATTTTTGAAGGATCCGGTTAAAAAGAAAAATAAGGTGGTGGAGAAGATATAATAGGCATATCCATGCTATCAAGTCACACACACATATACATGCATACCTTCACTTTATTATACACATAAACACGTGTATATATTCCAAGTGGAATTTATTTTTGAGTCTTTGAGTTAAATTTGAACAACTTTGTTATTGCTGAGTTTGTCGTCTCTTCATATATGTGCCACGGAAAGAATCAGTCTTTTCTTCTGCTGGAGCCCCTTCTCTGCATTCCCAACCACCTCTCCCATCCTTGAGCATTTCTCATCACTACTTTGACAAGATGTGCTCAGGAGGCATTTTGGAAGATGTCTCTGGTATCCTCAGCATGGTCTCTGAATCAAATATTAAGATGGATCATTATCCTTAATCCCCAGTATCCTTAGACACTTTTTCACTTTTACACAGAAATTTATATACTGCAGTAAATTTCTTCCCCTTGAGTATAGATTGTGGCTGTATCCATTGAGTGACCCTCCCTCTCCCAGCACAATGCTTTTATGTCATGGGATTCAGGCAGTCTTCCAGATTTTGTGGGCTGATGTCTGTCACTGATTCTTCCTGGGACCGTCTGCCCATTCCTTGCCTATGATTCTGTTTACCAGCACAGACAGACCTACAAGATCCGCACTTCCAAAAGGGGTCTTTCCTTTTATTGTAGGAAGAAGTAACAAAGACAAATACCCAGTGACTTATTCTTTTTGGATAATTATTAATGTTTTTTTCCAGATACTTTCAATTAATATGCTACCTCCATATGGAAGACATAAAGTACAAAATCATCAACTCAAATTCCCATAAAATTTTACTAAGTAAGTCTTGAAAACCACTTAACCTCCACTTTCTACTTTCCTCATTTCAGTTATGTGGAAGTACAGTGCTACAAGTTCATCCCAGGAGTAAATTTATGTGCTTAGTAAGTCTAGAAAAACAAATAAACAAACAAAAAATCAGTTAGGTAATAAATAGAAAAGTTTGGGGAACTTACATCTCTGCATCTTTAGAAGCTACCTCTAAACTAAAGAGTTCAAAGTCAGATTCTTTTTTTCTTTTTGTCAAATTTATCTCATAGGTGTACTTTTGTGCAAGACAAGTTTAGTTGGGTTGAGAATTAGAGAAAAAGTAAACAAAAATTCAAGATATAACTATTTGGAGATTGCAAGCTAAGGAGTAACAGTTTATATGCTTAGATAGCAAGGCCTATGTGGAGTTGAATTTATCCGAATGACTAAAAGGCCCACATTTAATTTAATAATTCATAAAATCCCTTTATACCAAGATGCATTACATGCCAGTTATCCATTTAAAAAAAATCTGGAAGTATTTATTTTCTTTTTGATTTTTGTGTGGGGCTGAGTCCACACCACCTTGAACTTCATTAGAGGCAGTGTGACCAGAGGCATAGAGTCCATAGTGCTTCACATAAAGAGAGTAAGTATCAGGGGCATTGTGTGTGTCTCAGGCTCTAGGTAAAAGAGACTGCCATGGTTCATTAGACAAACATTTAGGTGCCTGCTTTTCACCAGACCCTGAGGATACAGTGGGAACAAGACAGAAATGGCCCCAAGACTCAGGACTGCTCACAGTCTGACACAGGAGTGCAGTGGCCCATGCCAGTGGGGAAATAATTAGCTTAGATGAATGCTTAAAAATGGAAAAAAAGCTAGATGGAATTCTTTGTTTGAGTTTACTTGTCCTCTTTTATTAATCTTAGAAGTTCAGTTCTTGAGTCAAACCACACAGTTGGGTTGGGCATGAAGGTGAGTGTACACTTGAGTCATATTCTGAGAAGGACATTACCTGCACAACCCTCCTAAGACTTGACTTGCTGCTGTAGTGTTTGGGATCTTCATCATGACTCAGAAGAGTCTGCACCCTTATCTGAATAGCTGTGACCTGCCAGTGGAGCTTCTGGGCTTCCTATAGAAGCACATTCTGTTCCTTAGCATCTCCACATACTATGCAACTTGTGCACCGTGACCAAACGGTTCGGTTTTCCTAGGACTTCCCAGTTTTAGCTCTGAAAGTCTCATATCCAAGGAAACCAACCCCTCATTTGCAGGCAGACCTGGACAGGTGGTGATCTTTCAATCTTGGCCTATATGGCTTTCACCTAATCTAGTTAGTTAGCACAGGTTGCTCCACAAGCTACAATAAAGTCTTTACTTTCTTCCTATTTCATAGGCAATACTGTATTTTTATACGTTCTTACTTTTCCTCTTAATGCACTACCAGCATGTTCTATTTTCTCCTTCTTATTTCTAATTCCTTTTGTCTATAACTCCTCCAGCAGCTTAAAGAGACTCCAGCAAAGCATCCATTTGAAAGTCTTTATGTAAGAACTAGGAGGGCAATGCCTTACCATCTCTTGACATTCCTAGGGCAAGACACTTCTGCAGTCGGCAGTGTTGGCAACGGTTTCTGTTGGTTCTGTCAATTAAACAATTTCTCTGCCTTGGGCAGGAGTAAGAGGCATTGTTTTGCTGGCTCCTCCTAAAGAATCCCTGAAGGGGAAGAAAGAATGGGAGGGAGATAGATGTATAAGAATGGGAACAGAGACCATTAACATATACCCTTGCTACATTTTCTACAGTGAACATAACTGAGTTTAATTTTTAAAATTCTTTAGATACCTCTCCTTGGATAGCTTACAGATGTTTCTACTAGGGAAAATATGAAGATTTCATTCATTCATTCATTCATTCATTCATTCATTCATTCATTCATTCATTCATTCAATGTTTACTAAAAACCTTGCTAGCTATCCTGTTTTATGCAAAGAAGAGCAGAACAGAGCTTCTGCCCCAAAGAGGAGTGGGAAAGGAGTGGCAGAGGAAAACGATTATGACAAAACTGCTAAGCCAAATATGACCATACTTGATGGGGACAGTAACACAGGTTTATGTCAAGTGCCGTGGGGGTGAAGGGCTGAGGTACTGGTTGCAAGAGCAGAACTGAGGAGTTTGGGCTCGGTATGTACCTCTATCTTCCTAGTTTGTAAGGTGCGTTTTTGCCCATTTGAAAAATTTTGAATTTGTCCAGAATGCATCTGGAAGGTTGTTTTTTTGAACCAGTGATGTACCTTACAATCAATCACATCTTCGAATAAGAAAATAAGGCATACAAACTGTTCAATAAAAAATAAGCAATAAGTAAAAGCTGAATCAATGCTCTCTTCTTGGCCTCAGGCTATAGCAATATAAAAGATTTTCATGTAAATAAGTTTGGGTCCTTCTGGTACAAAAGGAAATACCATGGATCATACATTACCCTTCTGAATAAACCCACGTCTGAGTTTATTAATTTTTTAATCTTTGGATACCACTTGCCTTAATTATCTTATAGAAAGCCCTACTGGGAATGAAACATTTTCTCCAGAGATATGAAAGCATCATTCACCTATTTAATCAGTTTCCCTAATCCCCCTTTACTCTTGAATTGCAACACAGTAAAAGGGCACAGTGCTACAAACAAAGAGGTGGTCTACAGATTTACCAAGAGGAATTTTAGGAAAAGATAACCCACAGTAGCATCTTTTGCAAGAGGAGAACTGGAAAAGTTCCAGGTGGCAAGCCCAATACCCATCTTGCTGAGAGGCCCGGAATCGGTCACCTGACTTCCATCAAACAGCTCCCATGTCTCCTCAACTGTCAACCAGAGATAGAGTGGGGCTGGGACTAGGTGAGGCTATTGAGGCAATACCGTTGGCCACAGCATTTTAGGGTTGCCAAAAGACTTGGTAATCAGGATAACTTAAAATCAGGATTTTTAACACAGTTTGTTAAAAATCAACACTAATGCAAAAAACTCCCAAGAGTTTGAATAAAGACAGGATCAAGATTAGTATTGTCCTCTGTTTCAGGCTTCCATATAGCCTGGCATGGTACTGTGGAGAGAGCTCCGCCAACCTTATGAAGAACCTCAGAAACGGATGTGTGGTCAACTATGTTCATGGAGAAAGAGTGCCAACTAGTTTTGTGATGTAAGCCCCAAGCCATACAACAACATGCACTAATTTCATCACCACAAATACATATGTATTATTTATTTAATGGACCAGTGGTGGCAGAATGCGATATTTGATTGTCCAGTTCTGATGAATTCATGGAGCCCCTTAAAATAGAGATCATATCCAACTGAGCCCCAGGGATGGAAACGATGTATTTCATATACCACGAAAGCTGTCAGAAAGCATAACCTGAGCCCATTGGTACTGATGAAAGATAACTTGGAATTTACATGTTGGGAAAGATCGGGTAGTTTTTAATCTTTGGATACTCTAGTGCCACTTACTTAACAAATGAATTGACAGAAAAGGCTCTTCTGAAGTCAGAGCTACAGCCTTAATTTAAGGCCAATTTGACATTAATTATGAGGCATTGCTTGCTTTTGTGTTCTTCATTATTGTAAATGAGGTTTTTGGCATGAAAAAGAAATTGTTTCAAATTTTATTGAATGAATAGAAATGGGAATAAGTGCACAAGCTGAATTGGTGTTATTTAAAATGGGTTGTTTATGTTGACTGGGAAACAGTATTATAAAAATTCAGAGGTTGATACTAAATGTGCTGACAGTGACATCTTATTCTAAACAGAATCTCTTGAGCTTTCTATTTGGAGGAAAGTGTAGCATATTTACAAATGTGGGTTTTTCCATGAAATTAAAAAAAATAGTGTGATGTACAATGTCATTTGGACTAAAACCTCAGAGTATGCTCCAGAATAGCAGCATCATTTCTTTGATTGTGGATTCCTCCTTTAAATAGAAGAGATGACAGGAGCCTAAGCACTTGTTCCTGGCTATGGACCTGTTGGAATATATTTGTTCAGTAGTTTGGAAATTACTGTTCTAAATGTTTTGCTTCTTAACATGAACATATCCTCATGTTTGGAAATCAGATATTTTCCAATGGAGCTTTTATGCAGTGAAACACAGTACATCTCCGCTTTAAAACTAGTCTAAAAATCGTGTGCACGTGTGTGTATGTGTGTGTGTGTGTGTGTGTGTGTGTGTATACTGTGTAAACTAGAACAGGCCTCTTAAAGTTGCACAATAAACTAACACAGTGGTGGAAATACTTTCACTGGAGAGGGTTCTGATTCCAAAATTATTTACGTTTACAAAGAAAACTATCTACTTGCCCAGGGGTAGTAATAACTTATCCTGGGAGAGTAAAACACTGCTGATTTGTAATTTTGCTTTATTGCCCCTTCTGATGAATTGAAAAAATTGCATGAAGGTGGTAACATGCAATTCTTAACGGTGGGTCTGCAGAAGAATGAAAGGCACATCTCGTGATATTCGAATGTGGATTATTACAAACCACTTCTAAAGCAGGTCAGTATGTTGGTGGGTTAGTGCATCAATGTTACTCTCCCCTCTCTGCAGCCCTCCCTAACTTTATTTTCATTCACTTCTTTTTTCTCTTCTTCCATCCAGTTTCAATTCCAGGAATCCTGCTTTTTTGAGGCTATGATAAGACATTGCCTGTTTCGTTTTATTTATATTTGAAAGTCTCTTAAGAGTAAGGTTGGTTCTTAGAATCTATGATTGTGCTACATCTCTTTCAGTTTACTGATCATAAATGAGTGATTTACTCTCTTGCATTTTTGATCAAAAACAGAAGTGCTTTTATCAGTAACTTTGCCAGTGTATCTCTTTTTCTTGCGAGACAATAGCTGCATTTTATTTGTTCTGATTCCACAGTGCCCATTAAAATTAGTTGTAGAACTGCTTTTATTTCCCCTGTGATATTTGGTCTCTAGCTCTTTCTTTCCTTCTAAGGATTAATTTAACAAATTTACTGTTAAGTTTCAAATTTCTCTTATTTTACATTAGGTCTATGTTAACTACCATCTCCCCAACTGTGTTTTATCTATCATCTATCTATCATCTATCTGTCTGTCTGTCTATCATCTATCATCTATCTATCTATCACCTATCTAGACTGGTCCAGAGTATACTTGTGTCTGCACTTACATTAATTTAAGTAATTTTAAACACCTTGCCGGCCGCAGGGGCGAATTCCGGCTCAAAATAGCCGGTTAGCAAGGTGTTAAAAGCGACTTGTCGGTAGGAATGGGTTTGTTTTGGAAGGATTGGTTGACTCTGCCCTGGAGGGGAAACTGCATCAAGAATGAAACCGCCCCGCGTGTTGGCCCTACTCTCTCTCCAACCAGATCAGTGACCTTGGCCAAATGACATAATCTTGTTTATACCTCAGGACCTCATTGAAAAATGAGGAGGTTGGGCAGATGCTTTTTAATTAATTTAGAGATTACCTGGCTTACTTCTAATGTTTCATGCCTCCAGTTTTTTCTTTTTAAAATTTTTCTAGAGTGTGAGAGTAAAGGGTGGCCATATGCATATTGCAACCGTTACTTTGACTTATTACTCAAACATAAATAAATAAAGGCCCATTAGCTTAAAATCTTTATTTTAACCTTCAGTTCTATCATATAGCAATAAGTGCCCTGGAGTTTACTGAGGACAGTACTGTTAAAAAAAGAAAGAATCAGCATTTATATCTCAGTAAATGTGAATAATTCACGCTTTTACATAACAAGCGATTTTTAAGCATCTGCTGACC
The DNA here is from genome assembly GCF_054644295.1 of Miniopterus natalensis. NCBI lineage: Eukaryota > Metazoa > Chordata > Mammalia > Chiroptera > Miniopteridae > Miniopterus > Miniopterus natalensis. Next base: position 37,999,048 of record NC_142092.1, on the reverse strand, counting down.
CGTTAGACAATAGCTAAAAGGTGAAAGGCCAAGACACGGAAAACCAACCCGCCCACCCATCAAGCAAGAATTCCTGAATGTCAGCAGCAGGCCTTTAGAAAGGTGTCACCGCGTGCATCAGGAGGGACACGGGTGCCTGAGGCAAGGCGGGTGCTGTGGGCTGCGGTGTCTCAGCCCCATACCTTGCAGCCTTCGCACGTGATGACTCCGTAGTGGATCCCGGAGGACTTATCGCCACAAATTTTGCATGGTATCACTTCAATTTGTGCTGAAAAGGGAAAACAGGCATTTTGAGCTCACAGAGTTATCTTCTCACTTTCACCCTTTTACCTCCCTCTCCACCGCCCCCTGCCCTGACCTTAGTGTTGAAAGCCGCTGGGGTGGGAGCAGGGGTGTGGGGTGGGGTCATCTGCTATTATTTGAATGGCCTCCCTAAGCCTCTTCTAATTGAAAGGGGCTCCACCTTGTTTGCTTTCTTTTCCCCCTCAAACCAAAAAATAAAACCAGAAATCAGAAGTTTTGTAAACTCTTGCCTTCATCATTTTCTCCTTTATAAACTTGACCTTGAAATACTGTGAGTCAGAAATCCCTGGGACCTGAGGTTTTGGTTTTCTTATTTTGCTGTTCAAAAATTAAGTCAAGAAGAGCTACCACGTTGCCTTATTTCAATAATTTTGAAGATAGGTAAATAGAGCAAAACTGGAGGGGATGGTGGTGAGTTTATACATTATGTGGCTGAATGCTCACTTGTGAAAATGTTGGTGATAAATCAGTCAAATGTTTATTGAGCATACTCTATATGTCCACGAAAACAATAAACGTTGTTAAAATAAGATACAATATACACACTAGGAAGATTTGCTTTTCCTACTCCTGATTTAAAATATGCAAAATATGCTTCAAAATGCTTTGTCTATCAATGTGCCACTTGGATGCTTTTCTACAGTTTCTAACCCTTAAATATACAACACAAACAAAAAAAAAATGCAAGACATAATCCTCTTTTTCTTACTGTTCTACACTTAAAAAAGATAACACTTTACTTTAAATTTTTTAAAAATTAAATATTTCGTGGTAAGTCTAAATCATCTTTACAAGCAAAAAATTCAATGTTATGTTCTATGAGAAAACTGAGGATTGAGGTGGCTAAGGATGCCCTTGAGTTGACTTGGGAGATGGCAGCCAGAAATTAGCCAGTTTTCCTGATACTTCATTCAGTAACCCTTTCTTGGCCTCCCACAAAGATAAAACATGAATACAGTTTTGAATTTCTATATTATTCCAGGAACACTGGATATAGAGATATTGATAAAAATATCAGAAAAGACAAAGTCAACTGAAATACTTATGCAACTGTGTTTATTTGCTTCTATTCTTTTAGCTTTAAGACCACACGAGTTAGTAGAACATCAAGATTTCATAACGTGGAGAAAATGAGAAATTTGATGTCATGCATTCTGTTCTGGTTTCCTTGATTCCAGTCCCTAATAGGTTAGTGACTGGAGCCATGGCAAAGATAAAATCTCTGATCTTGTTTTCTGGTTTATAAAGCTTAGCTGACAAAATCCATAGTTTTGTGATGATTAAATGAGATATTTTATGTAGAAGTGCCCTGAAAATAGCAGAATTACAAATTGTCAGCCTTCACCATCATCAGCATCATCATTGTTAACTGGTATTACTCCTGCTTTGGACAAGAAATATCATATGCCACATTATTATTCCTTTATTAAAAATATTATTTTAAAAATAACAAATGAATAAAACTATAAACTATTTGTACTATTTTTAAAAGTGATAACCTTTTGAACAGTAAATTCTTTGCAACAATTACAAAATTGACTAAGAATCCCAGGTATCCATCGTACAGTTGTTAGGCTTATATAATATTAAGTCAGAGGGACTCTTTGCATAAATTACTCCCCAGGGAGTAACTTACACGTGGGGAGAATCTGCTTCAATAAGTTCTTAATTATAAAATGATCTAACTCTAAAGGAAATGAAAATAGAGGTAATTTGCCCCCTGGGATGTGAGAAGATGTTTTTGAAAGCCACAAAGGTTATCTTATACAACTTCGGAAATACAAATGGGATAAGATGATTCGATAGAGCATCTGCATATTTATACATATTTATAATCTTAGCTCAACATGTAATCCTGAAGAACCATAAACATTAGAACAGTATTTTTAAAGAGAAAGAAGCACTTAAAAGGGTATATGTGTGTTGCTGTGTGTAGGAAGGGATCATTGGTTTGGAAAACCATTTTTACTTAGCACGGCAGAATAGATCAGCTGAGGTCTATTATAGATGAAGATAAACTTAAATAATTTGAAGTACTAATCTTCTTCTCATTTAAAATGAACTGCTTCTGAGCTACAACTTCATAATTCATTCAATGTATTTTATAAAGCACATTTTCCAGACAGAGTATTTCAGATGCTGATTAGGACAACAGGTCACATGACTGCTCCAATATTTGCCTTTTCTAAACATCTTACCACGATACCAGCCATAGTCTTTGGTGCAATTGCCTTGCAGTGAATACAGATCTGGTGACATGCGATCTATCATGGTTTCAAACTGAACATCTAGGGAGGACTTGGTGGCTTGGACCTCACCACCTGTTACAATGATGATGCGATAAGGAAACTGAGGAGAGAGTTCAACTCATGGATTACTTCAAAAATAGCATTCTCTGGCAGATAAACATAGAGGGGCTGAAACGATCTGAGAGATGGCTTGAGATATGCTCATTTCTCAGTTGTTCCATTTCTTTTATCTTCTTCTTGCTTATATTTTTCTGTTGGTAATCCTTTGTGGAAACTCTAGTTAAAATCTCATTTACCAATTAAAGTTTTTATTTATAAAAGCAATCAGATACAGTTTTTCTGAAATGATATTCTTACAATGCCAAAGAAAATCATGAAAGATTTAAAATTATTTCATGTTTTACCTTGTATTAGAACAATCTATGGAGTACAATTAATTTAATACCCCATGATTTGGCATGCAGGTCTTATTTAACAGTTATAGTGTAGTCAAAATTTGTCTCTTGTTTGAAGATGACAGTTTTCTCTCCCCAGTACCTCCTGAGGGCCTGTCCTGGCTCAGAGCTCCTTCCCATCTCACAAATCCACCGTGTGTGTTGAATTCCTTCTGCTTATCAAAATGTACATATCTTTTGTTCTGATCTCTTAGAACCCTCTGCTTGTGAAGAGAGGTGTTAAGTTAGATTAACCAATATAGGCCAATGAGTTAAACTAGAAAATGTATCACTTTGATTCATCAAAATACCTTAACTTTTAAAAGCAACCATCGGGAATGGTAATAAGAATGGGCTGATCAGGTACTTTCTGGTTGGAGAAAATGTTCTACTGTGTGTGCTCTTCTGACTCTCAGTTCCTATCATTCCACCTCTGACAACTCAACCTGGACATTCTTATATTCTGGGCATTATAAGTCCATTGAGGACAGGGTCCAGGTTATATTTCTTTTTTATATTTTCCGTGGAGACCAAAAGAGAATTTTTATAACTCTTTAAAGTAATGGTCTTAAAATTGTTTTTCTTTCAGTACAACTGAGAGATTTGACACACTGCCTTTTATAAAAGAGGCTTTATGCAGTACTGATTTCCCATATATGAGGTGAGGAGAAAAATGTCAGAATCTTGAGATTGGGGGTAGATACGTTCTTTGGAGTATGCCCCCAGGTGACTCAGATATGACATGATAAGGCCCCACTGAGTCTTCAATGAATCAAGTTATTAAGTAGGAAATCTCTGCAGCATGTAAACCATCTGTAAAGAAATAAAACCTGGGATCAGGCTAGAATTTGAAAATACTTGGGAGTGACTAGTAATTCTTTCTCTGTTTCCTGACCTTTGGTTTGGGGCTATACTTGTGGCATCTTGTTTTCTGCCCACCCACCATTGTTGTTTTTTTCCTTAAGGGAAATAAGAAGCATCTACTCAGTCTACAATAGCTCCCATCCAGGGGCACTAGGTTTGCCTCTCACTTTCTGTTTCTGAGAATTTTAGTTATGCTAAAAGCAGACAGTGAAGGAAAAACTCTTCATGTCTGAGTAAAGCACAATTCACACATATAAAAACTTCCAATAAAGATGACTATTTTGGTTAAAAATCCTTTTGCAGATGGTCTCAGTAGACCAAGTTGCATCTCTTCTACCCAAATTGCATCTCATCCCTCCTTTGTGGCAAATGCACATTGAAATCCCTGTCTGCACGCTGTCGTCCTCTCTCTGGCAGGCCAGTAAATGTCTGAAGCGAGTATAAGACCATCTGATGTCACATAACAACTCCCCTAAAGGATGAAGTGAACGCTCCTAAGATCTGGCTCCACTGTAACTGTGATTCATCAGAAAATAACCCCAAGGGGAACAAGGGGACATCTGTAATACTTTCAACAATAAAGATAAATTAAAAAGAAAAGGAAAGAAAAGAACCCCAAGACTGGGGTGGGATCGAAGTGTGGAAAAATGAGACCCTCAGGAAAAAGTAAGTCTTTGAGCTTTTGTCCTTATTTCATGCTATATGGTGATTGTAAAGACTCCTGATGTTGGGTCAGGCTTGTGTTTGTGTATATCTCATCAGGCACATGACGTCTTTATCCCAGCTTCCTGCTTAAGTACCAAATACAGCACATGAAATTCAGTGCACTCGAACTGTTACCAGAATGCCCTCCCATCTATCAGCATTTAGGGCCTCCCTTTCTCTCACACTCTTCTCTGTAACATTCTGGGTAGCAGTCTGTATCTCTCTATTCCATTCAGTGGATAGTTTCTAAAGGACATAAAGATAACATTTACTTTTACAATGTTATAATTTCCTAACCTATGTATCATTGGAAACCAGAGTAAGAAAAAATATTACTGTCACATGATGGTGACATAAAAATGACTTTTTAAAAGACAGGATTTGTAAAATTATCATGAAGAGAGTGGATTTATCTTTTCCATAGAAACATTTACCCCTGAAGTGCCTGCCTACTCTCACTCCCCAGAAGACTGAAATAACAGAGAATGTAACCCACAAAGAACAATGACAATGATTAGGATTATCATTAGTGGCAATTACTGATAAGTTAAATATCTCCTTTGGAAACAAAGCAAATCACTTTTATAAGTCATAATCATTTTAAACTAATAATTTATGAATTAATTTCCATTTAATACCTCTTGTCTTGCCAAAGTTTTAATTATAATGCGATAATGTGTGTGTAGGAGCTGACATTCACTCAGGTTGAAAGCAGTTAATGCCTTCCATGACCACTCACAGTGTGGTCTGGAGACTCTGGCACTGGCATGACCGGGGAGCATGTTAGAAATGCAGACCATTGAGACTTATTCAAGACCAATTGAATCAGAATTTGCTGTTTAACAAGCTCCCCAGGACAGTGTTCAGGTTTGCGAAGAACTGTTCTGTGACGCCCAGGTAATTCAGTCCTAGCTACCCTGAGAATTGATGGGATTTTCAATTTCTCTGGCACTAGGAGAAATTAAAAACATCACAGGATTCTGGAAAAGTAGTTTCTGCTATTGTTTTTAGGCATTTCTTTTTTGTTCAAAAGACAGTAAGACAATTAAAGGATTATTTACAAAAAACTCTGGTCATTAATTGACAAGGCAGAAGAAAGAGAAGCCAGTGTATTCACAGAAACATCTTGCATTACTGTAACTAACACCCAGTGTACCGGGTTTCCTTTGCAGATTTAACGATTGTCAGCTGTGCCTGCATCTTCTTCACGTCCTGACAGTGTGGCAGTGTGTCCTCCCTCTTCTGTGGACTGCTCTTGGGGTCGTGGCCACGACCTCACTCTCTGGATACTGAGTACGAAAAAGCCTCTCTTGAAAAGATTTTTAAAAATAGTTTTTCTATTTTAAAAATTGAATTGCACCAAGTTTCCTTCTTTTGGTGGCGGTAAGGAGGTCAAGTAATGTTTGAAACAGAAATGAACTCATTTCTGCTCTTCATGTTAATTCTGGAAATGAAATCTTTGGAAAGCTGCCGCGCCTCGTGGGGGCAGATTAGTTAACACAGAGTTGAGAAGCCGTCAAGCCGGTACTCAGGCCTTTCCTCTCATCCATCTCAACGCTGTCCTTAGACATGCACTCAAAGCGTGGCTCCTGACCAGCAGCACTGGCATTGCCTGGTGCTTGATAGAAATGCAGGCACTTAGGTCCTACCCTAGACCGACTTAATCAGAATCTTCACAGTACCGGTGTCTCTGTGATGCATGAGCATAGTAAAGCTTGAGAGGATCTGGAAGAGAGGAAGGCAGGACATTCTACAGCTTAACTCTCAGGGTGTCTGCCCCAAACACCAGCTCTCTGTAAAGAGAACTTTATATAAAAAAAGAAGACATGTACGCTACTTGATAGCTATTTTCTCCAGCTATAAAAAGAAGAAAACAGCAATTACTTTGCTGCAGTGAAAACCTTGTCTGTCCTTAGTTCCTTAATTTGTCTCTGAGCCTTTCCCTAGTGTCCATGTAGCTGAGGCCTTCAACGGGAAGGTCGCGTTCCCGCAGCACCACTTCCCCGGGGAGAGCAGGGAGGGAGGAGCCGCACACTGTGCTCTAGACTGTGGTCACTGTTCTACATTCTTTTTCGAGAATACTTGAAAAGACCAATTAACAGGGATATGCTTCATAGATAGAAAAATAAAGCTGTTAAATTATATATCTGACGGTAGACAATTCAAAGGTTGGAACAGGATCATTCATTGAAGACACAAACCCCAAGAAAGCCCCAAGTAACTAAAATTTGGGTGGAAAGCCTGCAATGTTCCTTCCCATTCTCTTCATTGATAGCAGCAGTGGAGGCCATCCCTGAAGTTCTCAGCACTTGTTCAGAAAGTATGAAAGTAAGAGAAACATGTCTCTTTCTGCCTAGCGACAAAGAAACACTAAATTTCTTGGAGTGTGTTAAAAACAGACAAGGTAGAGCTACGAGGGAAAGAACAATGACATACGTATTCTAAAATACAGTGATCACAATCTAACTTCAGTGCCTTTTACTTGAAAAGAGAAACCTTGTAAAATAAAATTGGCATCTCATTTTTTAATGAGATACCTGAGTAGATTATATCCACATAAGATGAGAATGTTTGTATCATATTAACATTTTTTTCTTCCTAATGTAATAATAACTTTATTTAATTGGCTCTTAACATCCTATAATTTGCTTGGATGGCCAAAAACTAAATAGCACTGTATTTTGTCACACTGTCATATTTACAAACACTTCTCTGTTTTTTAATATGCTCTTAGCCATGGATGCAACAAGTAGTTACATAAACAAAATTTAGAACATAGGTGAGATATTTAAACCTGGTGTATATGTGTGTGTGCTTGTGTGTGTGTGTGTGTGTGTGTGTGTGTGTGTGTGTGTGTGTGTATGAGACAGAGAGAGAGAGGAAATGGAAAAAAACAAATCACTCCCAGTAGCCTCAAAGACTTCCTTTGCCATCAGAGGGTTGATTTAGGGAAAAATTTGTGTGAATAGGCACTCCTACAGTGACATTAAGGAGTTTTCACTTAGAGGAGAACACTTTGGACATATTATGGCACCAGTGATCACTGTACATGAACACAGATTTTGGGAATTCATTTTGTGGACTGTCTGCAAGAGCTTTGATTTTGTTTTTAACATAGACAATGCTGCAGTATCAAAATATATCACAAGTTTCTGCATCAGGAATTACATTATTATATCACTTACGTTCTACCAAATTTACTGTTCAGCCCCCATTGCTTCAGCACTGAATCTTGAAATAAAAAGAAGTTATAGAATTGAAGAGACCATCTTAATTTGTACTTTATCTCTAGAAACAAGAACGAGTTCAGAGGTTGGAGAAAAGAATGTTTGGGTTTAGTTCATTCTTACATAGATGGCCTTTTTTAAAAAAGAGGGGAGATATAGAATTTAAAGGAAGGTATTCTCATCTGCACACAGCAGCAGAAATTATTTTAGGGATAAAATGATTAGTTAAAATGTCACTTTAGAAGCTCTCATATTGTCACTCTATGCTAACCAACACAAGGCCCTATCAGTGCACGCCTGACAAACGTGGAATTAGTAGTGCACGGCTCCCTCGGACTGAAGTGCCCGTTCTGCTGATACTGCACACTTTCCCTAAAGAGATTACCAGCATAATCCAAAATATTATAGGACCCAAGCTGTCTTATTTTTGAGCTCATCAGATCCAGCACGCTGCACGTAATCCCTACCGGCTTTCTGCAGCGTTCACGTATGCTGGGGAAGGAGCTGTACGAACGCGATGACCGAGTAGTAAGAATAGGGACTGTGATTTTCAAGTTCCACTTTAGCAAGTTTCTTCCTTTTGAACATTCTTTCTCTACAAGCAGAACATTGATAATCATTGCTTGATAGTTTGTAATAATATTCGCATGGAGATGTTTATGGTTGTCTTTTGCGAGCTGTGTTTCTTATACATTAATTTCTACCAAAGGCATTGGGTGCTTCCAGGTGGACTGAACTGGTAGGAGAAAGTGTTTATTTTGTTTTTGTTTTTTGTCATTTCTTTAGAGGTTTGAAATACTTCTAAAGCAGTAGAGATATTTATTTTGGGGGAAAATAATAGAGGAAAAAGACTGGTGAAAACCAGAAATTGCTAAACATAAGGCCAAGTATTCTACTGTAGTAACTTGAAAAACTCTGCAGCTTTAATTTAGAGTATTCCTTTTAATTCTCCCCACAGTTAAGAGGGAAAAAAATATCAGCTTCTCTTTGCAAAACATAAAGACAATTATTCATATAGTTCCTTTAAAAATGAGTTGTGTGTGTGTATAGAAACGCAAGTTCCTAAAATAAAACGCTGTGTTTTATGTAATTTTACAAGAGAGGGAAAATTTATGTTTTTTTCCTTTAACACTAAATCAGTGGAGAGAAGAACATTTATGTTCACCTATCAGCCTCTGCTAATTGTAATTCAAACCCAAAGAGGATTAAGTACATAGACGTTAATATGTCCAGTGTTATTAATTTCTAAGCAATAATAGCAACAATATCCTGAGTAAATCTGTCAGCTGTAAGTATAAACAGTTGTTTAAAGACTCCGTTGATGTCAGGACTGCAATCTGCTCATAATCACTTATTTCACCCATAAAGTCTTTAAATACATATATTTTGAAACCAGTGTATAATTGTATTAAAATAATATTCTTTTCTAAAAATACAAGCACTAGGAAGTTCTAAGCATCATGGAAAGAGGTAATTCTGAGTTTATATAATATCTGAAGAAGTTTTAGTTTGATTAGTAACTTTTTTTGAACAATCATAAGGTTCATATTATTTGAAAAAAATGATTATATCAATTCACATCTTAATATTTCCAACTGTTGTTCATGCTATGTAGTAATGACAAAAAAAAAGACAATAAATCATGCATCATATTGCCCTGAAATATTTTAAAACGAATGCCCAGAGCCTGCCTATATTATGAAATAATGCGTGTGTAGAGAATTATGCACTAACTTACATGTAAAACATTTAGGAGAAAAAACCCCACAAACATAATTCATCTCATTGTTAATTATCATTCAACAAAATAGAATTTTTTGGAAAATAGGTTTCTTACATATGAGAAAGTGTCTGGTATATTTATAAACAGAATTAAAAAAATTAGAAACATCAAAATGATCATGAGGACAGCAATGCCAATAACTAAAATCAAAACTGCAAACTGTGATGAAGTTGCTCATCCTGCTAACTGCATGTTAGTGTAATGTGGCAGATGACTATTTCAGTTCAGTCTCAAAACCTATGCACTCAGCAATTCACTTCCGGATGTGATAATATTTATATACAAATATGTTCTCCAGTGTAAAATAGAGCCTGAGTGACTTTTTCTTATATACACTCTCAAGTCAGAAAACATTTTATTGTTCCCACACCTAGCCACTCATTTATTTTACTGACAGCTTCTAAACGCTTACTGTCCTGCCTGGGAACAGTTCACACAGCCAAGTGTCACAAGAGGAGAAAATGTAAAACTCACCAGTGGCGTCAGCTTTGGATTTGAGCTCATTCTCACACATTTTGACGTTGCAATGAAAAGTCTAACTGAAAAATATTGCACTTTTCGCTGGCGGTCTGACGACTGCCCCTCTGCTCCCTCACAACTAGAATCCCAACAGACTGCATTAATGAGATTAAATGAAAGGGGGGTTAAAGGCATCGACTGTTCCATTTCATTAAGTCAGGGTGAAGGGCCGCCCAGGCAAGGGGGGCGGAGGGAGGGTGCTGGCTTTTCTTTTGGATACTACTTATTCATGAAAGAATGCAGCATTTGCTGAAATCACAATCAGAAGTTTAAAAACATCATTTCCCCCCTCCGGAATTGTACAGACACATAGAATTTCTGCACTTCAACTCTTTTTTATTTTCATCCCGTTGGAATAGGCATATGCCAGGTAACAGGGTCACCTCTGTGATTATAAATGTACAACACAAATTTCCTTCAGGATTCGTTTTCCACATTTAGCTTGGACCCTCTATTGAGGTCCAGGGACAAGGGATCTTGTAAACGTATTACCACGCTCTGTCCCCCCAAATCCCGGATGGAAGTTGTCTATGCGCATGAGCATCTTAAAGGCAAAGAAAATGTGCGTCCCTTACGGCTGCAGTGGCAACTCAGCTTGGGAACCAGTTTGGGACTTCATCCTAGGTGGGTCACCTGGCCCCAGCCCTGAGGTCCAAAGTGACTTTATTCTCCCAGCACGCCTCAGTGCTCACACTTATAAGAATGATGCAGACACACAGACAGAAACTTCTGATCCTGAGCCCCTGTCGCCAGGAAGGATAAATATGTGAATACGTAAAATTTGCTTTTACTGACAGAGGAAAGTGCATGACCTTTATCCGAGAGCAAAATGCACACATGAGTATGAGCTCCATTGAAATTTTGCTTAGAGTTACTCAATTGTTTCCAGGATGAATCTCAAACCATTCTCTTCTCCCCTCACCTCTCCGTTACTTTCGACCCCTCTCATTTTCTTTTCACTAATCCTTTATCACAAATGGTTTCTTTTCTTTCTTTCTTTTTAAAAAATATGTCTTTATTGATTTCAGAGAAAGGAAGGGAAAGGGAGAGAGAGAGAGAGAGAGAGAAACATCAATGCTGAGAGAGTCATTGATCAGCTGCCTCCTGCACGCCCCCGACTGGGGATGGAGCCCGCAACCCGGGCATGTGCCCTGACTGGGAATTGAACTGTGACCTCCTGGATCCTAGGTCGATGCTCAACCACTGAGCCACACCCGGCCGAGCACAAATGGTTTCTTGATCTCCTTCCTTCTGTTCCTCTCTTCTCATAAACACCTTTGCTTTTTCCTGGCTTGCATTGTAGTAGAACTACTTTTTGATGGGAACAAAGGCCGGGGGTGGAGAGGTGGTTAGAGGAGGCCAGGTAAACCCATCAAGTATTATTGTCAGCATGGTGGAGCTGAGCTCAGTGGATGCCCATTGAAACAATCTGGAGAATTTAAAAATATCAATGCTCAGAGATTTCTCTCTAACCTCCCATTGATTTGTCTGGTGTGAGGCTAAGGTGTCTGGGGTTTTTAAACATTTCCAAAGTGATTCTATTGGGCAGCCAGGACTGAAGACCCCTAGAATGTTTCTCAGAACCACCAGAGACATGTGTGAAATGATAGATCCCTGTCCCCACCAATTAGTGAGTCAGAATCCTCTGAGGAGGGGCCTGGAAAGGTATAGTAATAAGCGTGCAGGTGTTTGCTGTGATAGGCAAATTCGGGAAAAACTTGAGGAAAGAGCCTTGGACTTTGAATTAGAACATCTAGATTTGAATTCTTGGATAAGTTACTTAACATTTTCTGTGCCTCAAGTTGTATATGTCTAAAATAAGATCATAACACCTACCCACCAGAGTTGTGTGAGGAGTAAATGTGATAGCTCTTAGCACAGAGCCTGGTACATATTGGAAATATACTTGAAAATAAATCTGCCTACCTTTGCTTATGAAAAACACATGCATTTTGGCTATTAACTCTGGTTATCATTGTTTATTCAGCCAATATAATTAATTAATAAATTAATAATAAATACTGCCCAGCCAGGCGTGGCTCAGTGGTTGAGCGTCGACCTTGGATCCAGGTGATCGGGGTTCGATTCCTGGTCAGGGCACATGCCCGGGCTTGTGGGCTCCATCCCTGGTTGGGGGCGTGCAGGAGGCAGCTGATCAATGACTCTCTCATCATTGATGTTTCTATCTATCTCTCTCTCTCCCTCTCTTTTCCTCTCTCTGAAATCAATAAAGATATATTAAAAAAAAGATTTCCATTAAAAAAATAATAAATACTATTTGTACTAGGCACTGAGAAATAAATATTATGGAGCCCATAGTCCATGTGTATTGAAAATACATAAATTTAATCCTATTTAAATTCTTCCATTGTAATTGTCAGTTTTCTGTATAATACTAGAAATAATATTTTTAGAGGACCTTTTGATAATAAGTAGGAAAGTCATTTAAAAACTCTTTTTGGTCAGAAAATAAACATATTTGGGGATACCAGATGTTTCCTGTGTTATAGTTTAAATGAGGAGACAGAATTGTTCTCTGTGAACTATTTAAAGGGTATTAAATACTGACTTGTGTGGCATATAAATTTATAGGCACCATTCATAGGGTGCTGGAAGCCAAATCTCAGGATTAGAAAGTTACACATCCTCATGCCTCCTAAGCCTTGAGAAATATTCAGCTCCTGCTCCGGAGAAAGAAAGTGGGTACCAAGAACATCAAAACAGGCTCACTGGCATCTTGATTACCAGAGCATGCTCATTCCCCTGAAAACAAAGGTCAGGGTTGGAGATAGGAGCACATGCATAGGGATGGGACTCAGCCTATATTAGGGGCATATGGTCAGGAAAAAAGGAAGAAATTGTTGGGATTTCTCTAAAGTTATAATTTTATCATATCACTTTCTTTCTAATAACTTTTCAGCTCCCTATGATTCACAAGATAAACCTAATCCCCTCCTTGGCCCGGGTTTTCACGCTGGGACAGCTCTGTCTTCAGGAACACACCCTGTGATCCAGGACCAAAGGCATCCATCTACCTTCAAATTCTGACCTCAATTCCTCACTTCTTTACCTTTTTCTACTTCTCTCTCCTCCTTGGCCCTCATGAAGGCCTCACTTCACTGTGCTCCAACTACCCACATCTGGCTTATTTTTGAAAACACAACTCAACTTGTACCACCTCCGCAAAGCATCCCCTGACCACTTCATCCACAGGGATCACCCTGGGCTCCTTTGTCCCCACCACTCATTTGGTCCTGGTGTTCTTCACTAATCCTCATTATATGCTTGCCTTTCACCTTGACTGTAAGCTCCTTAGGGCTAAAGCCCTCCCTCTGGGTGTCTCCCAGTGTCTAGCTCAGAGTCCGTGCAATGTATGGAGTGGATCAGTGGGTGAGGGCACACCTGCTGGCCGACTGCAGCGCTGGGGACCACAGATGAGTCTCACTGCCCACTCCCACCGCTTCCTTTCACTTGCATTTCACTTTGGTAGCTCATCTTTGGGGCATCTAAGCTTATGTACTTACTTAGTGGAGATGAGAGGTTAAGAAAAAAGCCCTTGCCTCTTTTTGCTCTTTATTTAATCAAAATTGGTTCTTAGTATAGGAGCAAGGAGGTTGAAACAAAAAACTTCTCTTGATCTCCTGTTTTCCCTTCATCGACTACCTTTCCTTTCATCCCCTTTGTTTGGCATTTAATGTCCACTTTATATTATTGTCCCACTGGTCTAGTTTTTTCTCTGTCCAGTAGGTATATTTCTTTTTCTCTGGGTAGGAGTACTATCATTAGAGGCAAGAGGGAGTTGATCTCTCTCCTCGATGGCTCTCCCTTGACCCCATTCCACTATAGGTGGTGGCTATTAAACACTTGTCACACCAACATAGTACTTAAACTGTCCCTGGTATCATAATACATTAAGCTAATGGGACAAAAATGTTCTTTAAAAACCTCCTAAGATCTGGGGGTAAATGAGACATGAATCTTCTTAAACAAAGAAGTATCATAAAAGAGAGATAGCTTGATTTTATAGGAAACTGTCCCTGTTTAGCACTGTGGTTCTCAAAGTGTAGTTCCCCAGAACAGCTGGATCAGTAGCAGCGCCTGGGAACTTGTTAGAATGCAAATTCCTGGGGCCTGGCCCAAGGCCTCCGGAATCAGAAACTGATGTGTGTGTGTGGTGGTGGTGGGGGTATGTGGGTGTGTGTACGTATATGAGGGTGTGTCCAGCAGTCTACATTTTCACTCTCCAGCTGGTTGCAATGCACACGCATGTTTCACAGCCACTGGTTTACAGTGTGGGTTTTCCAATCAGGAGGAGCAAGAGTAAATTTGCAGCTCTCACATACTGGTTGTGTGGTCTGGACAAATCATTCAATCTTCTGATATCTGTTTCATCATTTGTAAAATGGCCATAAGAATACCTACCTGATAGAAGTGTTGAAGAATTTAAAGTGAGATGTTAAAATATCTGATTCCTAAGAGACATATGTAGACTATTTCAGTAAAAATTTTTGGAAGACCAGGGATTTTTATTTTACAAAAGATAAAATAATTCTGAAGTACAGAACAATATACTGTTTTATATGTTAAAATCAGTATTGCCAAGAAAAAGGTGTGAGATTAAACACAGGTAAGAATTAATCATCAGTAATGCCAGATGTATTCATTATTTCCATGATGTTGCCCCAATTTAATGGTAGAAAAGTACAGAGAAATACTAAAATGTAGGCTCTAGAACAAGGTTTCCCAACTTTACCATTATTGATATTTGGGGCTAGATAATTGTTTTTAGGGGAGTTGTTCTGTACATTGTAAACATCCTTGGTCTCTATCTACTAGATGACATATTACCCCCCACCCCACTGACTGTGAAAACCAAAGAAGGTTTCTAAATATGACCAAATATGCCCTGGGGAGGGAGCAAAATACCCCCCAATTGACAACTCTAGTTTTTCTCTAGTTTCAGTGCCTGGATACAAATTCATGCTTTATCATTTAACAGTTGTATGATTAGAGCTTCAGTTTCCACTCCTGTAAAATGGAAGTAAGAGTCATAGCCATATGAGAGAGTTCTTTTATGCCATTTGAAAAATAAAAGAAAAATACAAATAAAGCACTGAGATCAGTATCTGGAGCATGGCAAATGTTATGGACTGAACGTTTATGTCCCTCCAAATTCATATGTTGAGATGTTAACTCCCAATGCAATGATATTAAGAGATGGGCCTTTCGGAAGTGATTAGGTCATGAAGGTAGAGCACTCATGAATAGAATTAGTGCCCTTATAAAAGGGCCCTGGAGAGCTCTACAGGTCCCTTTTCACTAAGTGAAGATACAGTGAGAAGTATCTAGTCTGCAACTAGAAGAGGGTTCTCACCAGAACCCTCTCACCAGAATCTGACCATGCTGGCACCCTGATCTTAGACTTCCAGCCTCCAGAACGATGAGAAATAAACTTCTGTTGTTTACAAGCCACCCAGTCTATGGTACTCTGTTATAGCAGCCTGAACAGATTAAGACAGTACATATTCAGTAAACGTCAGCTCCCCTTGAGAGATGATAGATAGGTAGTCTTATATTGATTCCACGTCCCTGGGAAAATGGGAAAACCCTTCTCTTAAAGTCCTTACAAAGAAGTTGTATACCCATTCATCAATGTCTTCTCTAGTAATGAATCAGAATGACTAAATACTCATATACATCTTAGGGTCTACAGCTGGTGTTGGAGAAGATCAAGGGCATGTCAGAATCAGAACAGAGTTCTGCTTCCCCCCTTTTCTAGCCATGTGCTTTTAGGAAGTGACAACCTTCAGAACCACTGTTTTCTCCTTTGTAAAGCAGGAAAAATAATTACTATTTCATGTATTTGTCATAAAAATTATATTAGGTAATACATGTGAAAGTTTATAAGCCAATATCCTGGTATACAGTAGGCACTCAATAAAGATTCCATTCCCTTAAAGTCATAGTTGATGAGAGCATAGTGGGAAACTAAGGTAGGCATAGTCCCTGTCTTCAGGGATATACACTTCGAATGGCATAATTTCATCTAAATTGACAGGTAAGCAGCGAAAAGAGTTTCTCCAGTCACACTAACTTGTATTCTGTCAAAATTGCATTTGAAAAACTAGGTTTTTAAGCGTACTTAGTAAATTAAATATATTAATGTTGTCAAAACTATACATTCTCTAGAAGGCTAAAGGAATAGATTAATCTCTTGGTGATTTTGCAAATGCAGCATTTATGCTATTGCTCAACAGCAAAATTGTAAACATCTTTGGCCTCTATTCACTAGTTGTGACAACTAAAAATGTTTCCAAATATTTCCAATATACCCTGGAGGACATTTATCTTGTTCAATTCATTTAAGAAACTTTAGCAGCTTAATTTTGATGCCTTGTAGAGTAGTAATTATTGCCTTGATCAATAGCTAAATTATTCTGGTGACTAAGCCTGCAAATACTTGAACTTTGATTCAAACCTACATTATGAAAACCACTTACATTTCTAAGATTTTCCCCAACAGTGCTTCTACTTATTTCTCACTCAAAAGAAAGATATAGACAATAAAATGGAAAACAAAGAGACTAGTAATATTCTTATTGGTTGACATTAGTAGTATAACCCAAAATTCAAATGGCAGAAATCTTGAGCCCTAGTTGCTTATGTACTAATACATTCCTAAAGCCTCCTTCTAACATAGGTTTTGAATTGTAAGAAAATTAACAGGAATAACTTCCCAGTACTATGTAAACTAGATTCGTTTTATTATATGAGTTATGAGAATGATAAAGTATGTAAGGTAGATTTTTGGGAACAAGTAATTTTTTATTTACATTAACAAGTGGTGAATATTTTTAAAGACTTTAATTTTTTAAAGCAGTTTTACAACAAAATTTAAAGATAAAGATTTTTCATGTAAGTCCTGCTCACACACGTGCATAGCCTCCCCCATTGTCATCACCACTCACCAGAATGGGACATTTTTTAAACAAGGATGAACCTACATTGACTGACACACTCAAAGTCCATGTTTACATTAGGGCCCACTCTTGGTGGTGCACATTCTATGGGTTTGGACAAATGTATAATGACATGTATTGATCATTATACTATCAGACAGGTATTTTCACAGCCCTAAAAACCCTCCATGTTCTGTCTATTCATCTCCCCCTTCCCCACCTCTCTAGCAACCACTGATTTTTTTTATTGTCTCCATTGTTTTGCCTTTAATATTTTTGATATTAAGCAAACACTATTTAATTCAATAGTGTTTAGTTATGCAGAAATACTAGCTATTTAAGAGTTAAGACTTGAACATCAAGAAATGGCTAAAACCCAGTCACTTATTGAACTTGACATTTGTTCATTCAGAAAATATATGTTGTCAGGTGCGTACAATATTTTAGTAACTGAGTTAAATACCTTCCCTAAGGTCTTTCATAAGCCTATATAGAATAAGACCACTATTATCTGTATGTAAGCCTACGGTGCAGGAATGGTTAAGAGATTTCCCTGGTTCTCATGTAGCACTGTGCAAGACAACAGATCTCATTGTTGCAACTTTTTACTGATCAATCAGTTTCCTCCAGCCCACATGTCTGTAGCATGCCCACAAGGCTTGCTGAAATAAAAATACTATATCTCTGTTGTTCCATTGGTCTTATTGATATAATAAACACTATCAAAAAGTGCTTGGGATTAGTTTGCCATTACTTAATTTCTGTTGTGCCCAAAATGACTGCCAGTGACACCATTTTACCTGCCTAGTCTTATGGCTCTAGGCTCCAATTTGTTCTAAGGTCTTGCTATTGTCTATAGTGCATATGTATATCTATGTATACCTATGTATACATATGTATAATATAAATACTTAACTTATATGTAATTCGTCTTTCTCTGTCTGCTTTTGAATGTGGGACATTTCAGTTATTTCTAATCTTCTAGAAGTTTTGAAAAGCCAAGAATATAAAAGTTTACCATCAAGGAAGAAAGAATCTATAATACCCAATATATTATTCATCTGGAGACTTTTGCTTACTTAAAGTGGCAAACTCCAATTTGGTGGTGAACTTCAACTCTGCATTATTGACTTTTGTTGTATCTCCTTCCATTCTAAAAGTTATTCCCCTGAGTGGAGGAAACACCACTATTAAAAATACGCCAAGGGATTGATACCATAAAAATGTTAGCCAAGGTATCTTGACTTGGAAGTTGGCTTCAGATAAGGCCCTCCTAAGCCTGTGTAATAAGACCACTGTTACCTGCAGCATTTATGCTGTTGGAAGACAGCAGTACTTTTGCATGTGCAGCATCACAGGATGCTAAATATGTGACATCACAGGATGAGCTGGATTATTTTAATCCAGGACACATGACTATAGACCCTGCACCTGGGACCTATATGGTTATGTACTCTTACATGGCCTTCATCCGTGCCAGCTCTCCTTTGTGGCAATCAAATGAAAAGAATAACTTCTTCCTTTTATAAATATCAGTGACTTTTCTAAACCTCAGGTTTCTAGGTTCTGTCATTTATTGCTATTGATTGAATTCTATTTTTTTCTTTCTGTATAAAGGCACCATCAACATATCCTATTTTCCATGAGAACCAGGCAGTTCTGTCAGAAAGAATTCAGGTAAAGTCATTACTGCTAAACAATTCAGTAAAAGAGTTGAGTTTCTCATCTTGTATCTTCTAAGGAACATACTCACCAAGAGACAACTTAACAACCAGATATAGTAAATTTACTTAAAAGTCCAAGAATGGTAGCATTAACTCTGTGTGCAATCCATACTTGCATTAGTAGAGAGAAATTTGTCCCTGAAGTATCTTAGAGAGGAGAACTGTGCAGTTTCCCCCTCACTCATCCTGGGACATCTTGCAGCACCTTAGGGCCAACCAAAATTGTGAACGTTTTATTGACTGGAATAAGAAGCATATGGAGAATGTAGAGCCATACAAACAAGTCACATATTGCAAAGTTAAATGTAGATTTAGCTTCCTTGAAGAACAAAATCTTTTATTTCTAATGCAAAGGTGAAAACGGGAGTTTAGTTTGATCTAAAGTTAAAAGCAGAAAATCCTGAGACGCAATTAGAGGCAAATATATCAAGCCATTTTAGTGTTTTCATTTGCAGAATCCTGCAGGGTCCACAGAACTCATCACTAATAACAGTTAGCATGGATTGAGAACTTAGTATGTGCCAGACTCTGTGTTAAAAGCTTTAATGCATTACCTCACTTATTTATCATGGCAGCTCTGGGAGCTAAGTGTTTGTACTCTCAAGTAATTGGTGAAGAAACTGAGGCACAACAGGGCTAAGGAAGGGAACCTACAGCGGTCATCTCAGTACGTGGTCCACCGATGAGCAACAGTAGTGTCACCACCCGCTCCGTCTACCGGTTAGATGTGAGAATTCTCTGGCCCAGCTGAGATCTACTGAGGTGTGGTCCACAAACACTAGGAGTGAACATTACAGCAATCTGTGTTTTTAAAAGTCCTCCAGCTGAGTCTAATGACTGCTAAAGTCTGAGAACAACGGCTTTGATCCTGTCTATTGTGGCATTTTGGCCCATACTCTAAATTAGATACAAGATATTATAGGCTTGTTCACAAAAGTGAGAGACACTTAGGAGTACTTAAAGACACACATACTTTTTACTAAGTATTAAGTTTTGTTTGTTTTGTCTATTTGAAGAAGCCCTGAAGGCCCATACTTTCAGCCCGGTGGTTTCAGCAGGGCTAGATGATCCCTGCAAACAAGGAAAAGTGCACATCAGGCAAGCATTTCCCTCTCTATTTCTAAGGAGCAGACAGACACTGGGCTATTTCCTCTCTGGGCTATTTCCTCTCTGGGCTATTTGGTGATTGCTGCGGTGGACAGAGTGCCTGCACTGTGGAAACGAGAGCACGCCGCTGTTGCCGGGGTTGAAAACCCACAGCATGTTTCTCTAGGGGGTCATGTACCAACAAATGGTACCATGAGTTTTTGGTTCTAAAGTTGAACCTTTTTAATCCTCATGAAATCTGATCACCTGTCATAAATCTGGGTGTCTGAATAAGAAAATAATCGTCACTTATCTTCTCTTGCTACCTTTTCAATATAACATTGGCTGGGTTGGCATTTCATCATTACTATTTTCACTTATTATCATTAGCACCTTTGCTGTACTTCATGCAGACTGTTACTTTAGGGCTGAATGAAAGATTTAAACTTCGGTTTCCCTGAAGAAAGGAGAGGAATAAAGAGAAATGCATGTTTATGATGATCTCTTCCCCTGCTTCCTAGGATTAAAGGGTGACTGTAAAACCTGTAGGCTTACCCATTTTGTCAGAACAAAGTGTAGAATGCAGAATGTGGATTCAATTTAGTGAATGTCACAGCATCTGCAATGCATCTTATTTGTATTTTGTGTTTTCTTCTTAATACTTAGTAGGTGTTCAATCTGCTGTCTTAAGCACTACTAAGTGGTGAATTCGAGTTATTTTCAAACCACTTGAATAGCATTATCAAAATATTGCTGCGTTGGAGGTCAACAAAGCCTGGGGAATTTTCAGTGGTAAACGTCATGTCAAAGACTTGAAAGGCTATTTTTTCTACCCTATTTAGACAATTTTCCCCCATTGTGCTGAGATAAAATCGCCAAGTAAAAATAATTGCTATTTAATGCCACCATGCTTACTAGCAAAAAATAATTGGATGGTCTGGAGGAATAAATATTGAAATGCTCAGACGAGTCGAGAATGAATGCTGCAGGATCATCTCAATAAATAAAGACAATCTGTATCTTCCACTCTGACAGAGACACTCGGGGAGTGAAGAACCCAATTTGCCCACGCCCATGCAACTAATGGGTCCGGGGCTAGTTAATGCTCGGAATCTAAAAATTATCTGTTGGTTGCTAAAGGCAGTTGATGGGTGATGTGTTGGAGGAGCAGCCGCCTTAGGTATGTTTCAAAAAAGTGCTTATTCTGATTTTCCGAAGGGAGACTAACTGGCCTCGCTGAGGTGTTTATATTGCTTAGCGTGTGAAAAAGACAGTCGTTAGGATATCTTAAAACAGGAAAGAATTCAAATAACACTTACTCAAAAAATGAATCCACATGAGAATTAAAGCAGAGCTAATCATCAGCACTGGTTGGATGTGTCCTGCCTTATTTGAGATTCTTGATCGTTAGTTCAGAAAATAACAACAGGGTGTTTTTTAAAAAGGATCTCATCCTATGTAAATTATAGGAATATGAGAAGAGTAAAATAACATTTTGTACTTAAGTTCCCACTGCATACTCTGTTTTGTTAACGTGGAATGGAATAAACTCTTTGCAGCGAACTGAGTGTTTGTGTCTCCCCAAAATTTATGTGTTAAAATCCTAACCTCCAATGTGATAGATTAGGAGGTGGGGTGTTTATGAGATAATTAGGTCATAAGGGTGGAGCCCTTGTGAATGGGATTAGCGTCCTTGTAAGGAGAGGTCAGAGATCTAGCCAGCTCTCTCTCTCTGCCCTGTGAGGACACAGTAAGTTGGCAGTCTGCAACACAACACAGATGTGTGACCTCACACAGAACTGGACCATGCAAGCACATTGATCTTGGACTTCCAGTCTTGAGAGCTGGGAGAAATAAATTTCTGGGGCTTATAAGCCTCCCTAGTCTATGGTATTTTGTTATAGCAGCTCGAGTGGATTAAGACAGGCCCCTTTCTCTTTCCAGTTTTGTGTAATGGTTAGGATAGTGGTGCTCAGCCTTTTAAAATTATAGCACATTTAAGCAAGGCAAAGACCTCAGAGTTCTCCTACTCCACCCATGCCCTCTTTCTAGTGGGTTTCCAGCTATCTCTAGATTTACATGTGTAAAGTGGCAACTTTACAATATGAAAGTCTGAATTCTTCACGTTAATTATAGTTTCTGGATATCAATATTTTACTAACACCTTGCAATCTACTAAGTGAATTATTAGTGAATTTGTCCTTAGTCTTATGTGAAAATAAAACTCTATAGAATTGTTATTTTCCTAGAATAAGAACTGAAAAACAAGGGCTTGTAATATTTAATTAGAGGCTGGCCTGGAGGAACTCATGGCCCTCCCGGTGAACTGAGGATCCCACTTTGAGAAACACTGGTTTACAGCATGGACTTTGGACCTGTGCCCGTGTTCAAGTCCACTCAAGAGATGCATCGTTAGTCAAGATGACCAACCTCACTACACCTCTATTTCCCCATCTACCAACCTGGTGTGATGGTTCTTATCTCACAGAGTTGTTGAAAGAATAAAATAAAATCCTGTGTGAGAGAACTGGCCCATGCTTGGCACACAGAAAGTTGTCAGCATGTGGTGGTCATTATTAAGCAGAAAACTGCCCACCCCATAATTCAGCACGCTGTCACTATGCCAGAAAAGAGCCACAGCCCTAGGTGTGCGGGGTTCCTGCATTTTCCTCGTTGCTGGGGGCTGAGAATCCTCCCAGAAACCCACCACTGGGGCCACAGATGTTTTGGGGTTGAATGCCTGAAACTCTTATGAGCTGGTAACATATGTGAACAAAAGCCATCCCCCTTGTCTATGAATTTCTACCTCAAGGGAACCTCTTTTCCCAAGTGGGTTCTTACTCCCTGTAATTCCGCAACAGGGAAAATTAAACAAACCGATTAATTCAGCAATAAATTCTTATCAAATACCCATTAACTGCCCGACCCAGTGCCCGTTTACACTCACTGGTTATCCTGCTGCCTGTTGCTTTGAGAGAATGTTATAAACATTATTATTCTTATACAAATTATAACATCAATAACAGATATAAATGATGACTTTATATAGCACATGTTTCTGTACATTTCCGCGCACATTTTAAAATTTGAAAATGTTTACCAGTTATAAGTGAAACCAATTTACAGAGTGAAGGATTTCTTGACAGACCAGGGGGAAAGGTATTAAACAGACAGATACGGGGAAAGGAACTGCTGACTAAGCAAACACTGGAGTTCTTCAGAAAGAGACAGTGCCATGTAATTCAACGGTCATTAATGTTTTTTCTCCACTCTGCACGTGCGGCTCCTTTCAGACAAAGTGGCTCAGGGACAGAATAGTCTGTTAGTGAGGTCGGCCTCAGAGGGTAGAGCAGCGCTTTTGTAACTTCGTGTATCCTGTCGTCGTCAGTGCGTTAGGCCCCAACGCCGCAGCAAACCTTTCTCAAGCACAACTCCGCCAGTTCTTTTCTCACCACCAGGACCCCCACCTGAGCTGTTTTTATCTATAATATGCAGCACCACAAGGTATTATGTGTGAATCTTCAAAAATATCCTTTGAAGCAACAGTACCGAATTCATTCATTTAGGCATCTCTTTGAAACATTATTGAGTGCTTATGTATCAAATCCAGAAATTCAATAAATACTTTAGGTAAAACAATTCTATCTTATGACTTTAATATGGGAAAAAAGGCACAAGGTCTCAGCAAAAATGCCCCATGGAAGATATTTTATTCGGCCTGGGGAGACAGCTGGTGAGGGTTGCTCTTCAGACTTGGGACGTTTCCTCTGGACACACTGCGGGTGGTTTCCTCTGAGCACACTGATGGCCGGGTTGGGGGTTAAATGCCCATGATGATAGAGCTAGACACCTGGCCGATGGGGAGCAGGAACCATTGGTGCGGGGGGGGGGGGGGTCAGCATTCATTTTTGCTGACGATGAGCTAAGCTAAGTTCAAGGTCTAGTCTTGTTTTAAGGTGAGAATGTGAGTTTTTCTTCTCACTGTAGCTTGTGACAAGAGTGGGGGTGTTACTTGGCTTGTTCTGCACATTTATACTAGAAGCCTAGTCTTCTAATGACTATAGTCTAGGCTTAGAAGGAGGGAAAACAATTCACCCCCAATCACTCATCAAATTGCAATAGGTTTTTAGGAGTTTGGAGGGAAAGTGCCCACATGGCTACAACTCCTTACTTCTTTTGCTCTTAATCAAAAGGTTTCTATAGACAAGTGGGCAAATAGGATTTCTGGCAATGCCACATGATATAAGTCCTTCTACAGTGAATATTTTGGAAATCTCACAGGAAGCCCTACAGTAAAAAAATGAGATAGGGTTGAGTAGTAATCTCTTTTAAAGCTACACATTTAATATGAGCATCCTCAAGAAAAAAACAAACATTTTGTTCACACATGTTAGAGGTTGTATATGCATAAAATACCTCTGACATGATAACAAGAAGCTGGTAATACTGTGTGTCTGTGGAGAGATGGTTAGAGGTGAGAGGGAAACATTTAATTAAATACATTTTGAATCAATAAATATTATATATTATTCAAATATTTCCTATGCAAAATTAAATTAAAATTTAAAATAAAAATTTTAAAAATATTCTCAAAGAAACATTTCTTTTAGTAGATATGTAATACTTCCTCATGTGGTTTGCCTTAATTTATTCAATTTCATCATAAGTGGATATTTAAGCTAATTCTAAGACTCTTGTCTATTATAAAAAAACAGGGTATACTTATTTTAAAAGTTTTTTGAAACATCGAGCATGTTATGAGCATGTCTGTCTCATTATACTCTTCCTGACACTATTACTATTTTTTAAAAATAGTAACTTCCAATGCTATAATATGATAACATATTTACCCCAAGTTGGCTTCTACCTGTCACTTAACATAAGTTTTTGCTTCTTATGTTTTGTATCTATGGGATAAAAATTACCAAAAGCATTAGAAAATTATATTTTCAAAGGGAAATCTGCTCAGACCTAGGTAGAAATAGTCTTTCGGTTTCCCATGATTTTGGTAAAATTTGTACTATTTTTGTTCTGCACAGATGAATGACAGAGTTACGGTCAATGCAGAAGATAGTGTATTGATAAAATGAGATTTGTACTTCAATAAAAGATTTCAATTTATTAATGTTTCTAGCTCTGAAATTCATCTTTGAAATCTTTTTCTATCCTTTTAAAATTAAAATATAGTTGACATACACTATTATATTAGTATCAGGTGTACAGCACAGTGATTTGACATTATATACCTTACAAAGTCACCAAAATCATTTGCTGTCTTGATATCTGAGTGTATCTCAGTAAGAAAAACTGTACCACAGCCAGCATGAGACCCTCAGACCATGTTGCACCAAATGACAGATTTGGGACCAGCCATGGCTCACAGAACTATATGAAATGAAGACTATGAATGACAGGCCACCTGGCCCATTAGTGATCCAAGGGACAACCACTGTGCTCAGAAGGGACTTAATGAAGGTTTCTACATTGTTTTGGCAAGATGGCCAAAGCATTTCAGTGGTGAACAGGGAGGTTTACCTTAATTCACTCTGCATACGACCTTCATCTGTAGATAGACAGTTGTTTCCATAATATGACTAAGGACACCACTGAAAGTTTGAGAATATCTCATTTCTTGTCTGCTCTGTGTCTGAAATTTTCTTACCTTCCCATTCTTCCCTGTCTGGAAACCACCACTCATTTTTTTTTTAAATTGATTTTTAGAAAGAGAGGAAGGGAGAGAGAGAGGAAGGGAGAGAGAGATAGAGGAAAAAACATTGATGTGAGTGAGAAACATCAATTGGTTGCCTCCCCCATGTGCCCTGACCTAGATATATGCCCTGACTGGGAATTGAGCTTGCAACATCTTGGTGTACAGGACAATGCTTCAATCAACTGAATCACCTGGCCAGCCACCAGTATTTCTGTATAATCATACACCATTCGTCCTATTGTGACTGGCTTATTTCACTTGGCAAAATGTCTCCAAGATCCATCCATGTTACAGCATGTGCCAGAATTTCCTTCCTTTTTAAGGCTGAATAGTATTCCATTATGTATATACCACACTTTGTTTACCCACTCATCCTGGGATGGACACTTGGCTTACTTCTGCCTTTTAGCTATTGTGCATAATGCTGCTACAAGCATGGGGATATTGGTTTAACTTGTAAAAATTTCATTTGTATGTGGTAGAAGTAAATTTTGTATATATATATATATATTTACCTTGGGACCATTGACTAATAGTTAGCATTTCAATTCATGATATTTTTGTGTCTGATGGAAAGGGTGTTTGGATTTGGAACCCAATGGTTTACTATACACAACAAAAGCAAGCCCATTCTCATTTGGTTATGTAGGGAGATATTAAATAAGTGCAGCCCAGTTTGAAAAATGTGTCATGGGTATGTGGCCTGCATGTAGTCCTCAGTGGTTTAAGGAGATTCAGTCATCTTTTTCTCTAAACTGATGATGGAGAGTGGGCTGTCATGGCCTTCAAAGGGAAATATTTGGCAGGTTTGCCCAATGTTTTCATAAAAAGCAGAGACAAAAGACAAATTATCTCCTAGCAGTCTGTCTTATAGTAATCAGAGACTATTATAGACTTATAGGGACTTCAGAGATCACTAATTCCTCCCTTCTGACCTGGGACCCGAGCAATTAACATAAAGATTATTAATGAGATATTTCACCTTTTTTTCATATAAATCTTTAAAGTCCAATATGTATTTTACACTTACATCTCAATTTGGATGTTAAATTTTCAATGGTTCAAGTGATATGTAGTCCTGCCAAAATAGTACAGCTGTGACTAATGGAAAAATATTTCACACTGCTTTACTATTTAAATTAAAATGAAATAGTATTGAATATCCACTTCCTTAGATGTGTATTTCAAGTGCTTACAAGACACATGTGGCCAGTGGCTATTGTACTGGACAGCACAGCTCTAGATAATATACTCCTATTTAGTTACAGAATCAAGGCTTGATGCGTGCACAAGTCTGAAAATGACTGCTATAGGTCTAAAGGTTGTTCTTTGGAGTGGGGGATGCCAAAAGAACAAGAGCTTCTAATTCAGCAGTATTGTCTAACAGAACTTTCTTTGACAATGGAAATATTCTATATTCTCACCGTCCAATATGGTAGCCACTAGCCACATGACTATTGGCCACTTGTGTAAATAAGGAACTAAGTTTTAAATTCAATTTAATTTAATGACCTTAAATTTAAATGTATATAGCTGCATGTGGCTTGTGGTTATCTAATAAGCCTCTCTTAAAGACAGGCATGGGGTTTAGTAACAGTGCAGGGATTGTAGATGCAAACCTGGGGTGAGTTTAGGGTTAACTCAGAGGTGGAACCTGATAGGTGACAGCCCTATCTTCTCCAGGGCTGCTGTCTTAGAACGGAGGTGGAGGTGGATTCACTGAACCAGTGTGTGTTCCAAGCACAGGATTAGGATCATCAAAACAACCTGTAGCCCACTGCCTGATCAAGACGCAGGGACTTACTTTTCCAGGTCAGAAGTAGAAGCATGAATACTGACAAGGAGGCCATGACACACAATAATCATATTTGTAATTAATGACTGCACAAGCTGTTCTCTTCCTTTGGCCCTTGAGTTATCATAACTGACAGTCTATTAATTTTTTTAATGGTACAGGCTATCTGGCTACGTTTATGGTGACTCTTTTTTTGTTTGTTTTGTTAATTCTTTTTTCTAAAAAGTGCTTTCTGGAAATGATTTTACCTTTGTCCTGGACTTTTTCTCCTGCCACAGTCCTTGAGCAAGTCCTTGCAATTCCTAAGTACAGGCATTTTCCATAATAACACAGAGAAAAATAAAATGACTGGGTTTCAAGGTACAGGAAGGGAAAACCTCAGTGCCACAACGGTTATTACTTAAAATGAGGGGGGATAAGAAGAGAAGTGACTTTCATTGTTTGTTCGGGTCATCACACCTCACTTAAACCAACTCAAACCCTGCGTTTCCCTGGACACAAGTCATATTTGGTCATGCAATTGAAGGGGGCTCTATGGAGCTGGGATGTGGCTCCTGATGAAGTTTACCTGGCAGAACAGAGGGACAGCTCAGCCCTGTGAAACCACTGGGCCCATCACAGCACTCTTTGTTACTTGGGTGCCACCCCAGAAGGTAAGCGTGACCTCAAAACAACCCTAGCTTCTAAACCTGATCCCTTCAGCTCACCCTTCCCATAGAGAGGAGACTTAGTTTGCACTTAGTTGTAAACGCTAGAACTTATATGATGGCTATGACATTTTTATTTGTAAGTGAACCAGAAAACAACATATTATAGACAGAGGGTATCACATAAATTGGTAAACTGGTAAAAATACTTCTGTCTTTCACAAAAGGAAAGTGAATCAAAGCTGCTGTTTCTAATATATCTACCTGAAACCTCCCCGAACAATGGTCTCTCTCTACCTCATCCATCTAACGCCTTAATTGGCAGACAGTAAAGTCTGATGGGAAAATAATGGTCTCTTAAATACTTGAGAATGAAAAGCAAATTAAGTTAGCGTGGTGTAAAAGGCAAGTAATTACATAATGTCAATCTCATTTTATGCTGCTTAGCCTTAAACGGCATAAAAAGAAAGGGCATGTTCAGGAGAGAAAAAATAAAACTATCTCTTGAGATGACTTACGCCCTGATTACTTTGGTGAACCACGAATGGGTTTCAGGAAAGGTTTCTCGAATGAGAGGCTGCTTGTACCCAGAGTCTTCTTTCTCCAGTTGTCCTAATTTGTACCAACCCGCGACAGGGTGGCTGTCTTTCTGAGCCAAAGGTTGTCTTTTGGTTCTTACATGTGTTTCTGAATAGGAAGGTGACCAGATTGCTTATGGAACAGAGGAGGAGAGTCACAGAGGCCCTTATGCTGCTGGAAGGTGACCCTGCTGGTGGAAGGGTCCGGATCTTTGGTTGTACCCAAGACTGGCTTTGTGGCTTCAGGCTGATTTTATCCTTAGTTTTTGGGATTTATCATCTACCAACAGAGACCTTTTCAGGCACTGGGTGTGTAGAATAATCAGTGGCAATTATGAGGAAATGCTGCCGTTCTGTACACCAGAAGGTTGCCGGTTTGATTCCTGGCTGAGGTGCATGTGGGAGGCAATTGATTAATGTTTCTCTTGCTCTCTCTCCCTTCGTCTCTCTCTAAAATCAATTAAAAAAACAAACAGACAAACAAACACTATATCCTTGGGTGAGGATTAAAATAAAGGGTAAAGGCGAAGGGAAGCCGACAGGCCATGTGGCATTTGGGAGGAAAGTGAACCAGCTTCCCTCCCTCCCTCCCCCTTCCCTTCTTTCCTTTCTCTTCTCTCTCTCTTTTTTTTAAAAAATATTTTTCTCTTCTCTTTTTAAATCCTCATTAGAAGATATGTTTTGTTTTTTTAATTGATTTTTAAAGAGAGAGGAGAGAAACACGGGTGTGAGAGAGACACATCCATCAGTTGCCTCCCACACTCCCCCGGACTGGGGCTGGAGATCGGACTTTTAACTGAGGTGCGTGCCCTTGGCAAGAATCGAACCTGGGACTCTTCAGTCCATGGCTGATGCTCTAACCACTGAGCAGAACTGGCTAGAGCAATATAAAATATATATTTGTATTAAGTATACTAAATCAATATACATATTACCTATAGATTGTATATACAATTTCTACACTACTTTATACCCAGATATCACTATTTTTGAATATTCCTTAAGGAGGCAGGCAAATAAGGGTCATGGTTCTTTTGTTTGGAGATTCCTGGGAGGTTTAATCGAAATAACCCTCAAGAACATGGAAATGGGGGTTGAATATGAGAAGGGTGTGTTGACAACTCAGTCCTCAGATGTGTCACAGACAAATGCTATGGAATGTTCATCAGTGTACAGCTGGTGCAGAGGCCTCATTCATGCTAAAGTCTTATAATGTAAATTAGGGGCTTTCTATGGAGGACTTGGAAACCAGATAACCAAGCTTGCCAGGACTGTGTATAAAGTAAAATAAAATAAGTAAAAATAGACTCAGAATTAGGTCCATTCTGATTCTTCATGGAAGAATGATGCACTTTAATAATGAACTTCTTTGCCTATTTTGGTTATTTGGAGGTTCTTTTTTTAATTTTTAAAAATTGAGTAATAGTTATGGTGCCTGATGCATGCCATTAATACATATTCGTTGAATTGAGTTAAATTAAATTTCTGATGCATACTTGGGGAAACGACATTGCCAGGTAGTTGAGTTGTAATCAAAGGGCTATATTCGGTCACTGTAAGAAGCTGAGTGAAGGTGTCACGTATAGAAAGCTGCTGAGACTGTCATTCATTCAAGAAGGAGACTACAGACACAAGGAAGACCTTCCTAGGGTTCAGGAAATTCCTCACAGACTTGTCACTAACAACATCCCTTAGTTTTCTATATTTCTTCACCCCTAAACTGTGGCTTTTGGAAGGTCCTCGAAAGGCTCTCAGTGCCTCCTGTCATCCATTGGGCTTTGAGGCTGTTACTGACCACTATTATCCGACCTGGGTCTGGCTTCTCAGATTCCATATAGCTAGTATCTGCTTTCCCCACTGAGTTCTCTACTTGCACATTTTTACCAGCCCTTAAGTCACCTAATCTTTAAAAAATACTATCCAGATAATGAGTGGTAAGAGAAACATTCTCTCAACACCCTTAGCTATTTCTTATTCTCTAACTCTACAAATTCTACAGCAATATCATGGGGATACTCCAAAGAACCTGGGGGTTGGAGGTGCACAGCAGTGTGAAAAACCTCCCAGGGCAGTGCTTCCTAAGCTTTAATGTACATGAAAAGTGCTTTTGTAAATGGAGATTTTGGTGCTGTAGGTCTGCGATGGGCCTTGAGAGTCGGCATTTCTAATAAATTCTTCTACTCCAGGTTCTACATGTTCTCTAGCAATAAAGTGAACACTTGTCTTGTCATCTTGAAGTTTTGCATTCCCACTGTTTATTTTCCAGGGATGTGTGAATGCTGAAGCTGAAGACTGAGAGTTCCAGGGAAACTGAATGAATATGAATAGCTATGGTCAGTTTCTGAACTATCAAAATCTGGGCTGTTGTAGATTTTAATTCACTTTATATTTTGCAAAAAGAGACAGGAAACAAACAAAATGATACACTGTCAAAACCAAAAATCAACCATCATCTGATTTCACATCACACACACATACACATGCACCCTCTCAGTAACATTTTAAGCAATAGAAATAATGAGAGACATATTTGGTTAAATATAGGAGTTAGAATCTCTTCTTCTTGTTGTGCATTAATAAATGAAATGTACTTAATCTGGCTGCTGGAATCCCAGTGGTATAAACAATTTATTGTGAATACATTTAGCTTCCAGCTGTCAGTGAATTTAGGTAAATCCAGCTTTGAGAAAAACATGCTTTATGTGAAAAAGAATTCCAAATTCCATGAAAGCATCTATTTATTATCTCAACCATATTACTCTGGGGGCAATAAAATGAATAATTAGACTAGCTGCCAGGACTTTATGATCTATGTCCACTTAGTATCAGCTATCCACCTTAAATTAGAATGTTTATTGCTTTGTTTTACTTATGTTATTTGCTATAAATATGCTTTCATTTTCTTTGTAGCTAGAGTGTGTATAACTTTTGTGTTCTCCTAAAACATTTTTAAAGCGAAGGGGCTTCATCTTGAAAGACTCAATGAGAAGGCCATGATGTTTTGTCTTTAGAATAGGCATTGACTCATACCATGGAAAGCCGTTCATTCACATGCACAGAATAGCATGGTCCCAGTTCAAGACTGGGATCACTTTCCAAAGGTAATATAAGACTACTTGAATTTTAGAAGTTCAGCCCACATTAAAGTTAATTTTATAAGAACTCAATTCAGATAGAAAGTCAAGTGCTTTTTAGTATTTGGTAGAAGGTGCTTTTCTCTGAAATTTGGCTCTGAAATTTCTCTTAAAATAACCAAACTGCTCAGATTAGGACATTTTCCAAAGTGAAAATACAAATAAATCCCAAAGAGCAATGATGTACTCTCACAAATACCCTTTAGTACCTTGTGAGAGATGGAATACAAAGCTGGATGGGCTAGAGGTCTCACTCAACATGACAGCCAATCATGGAAAGACCTTACTGTGTGTACGTCAATATGCTTAACATTTTACATGTGCTATCTTATGTAATCTTCATGACATTTTCAATTTCACTGAAGAAACCAAAGGTTATGAAGGCTAAGTAAATTTCCCAAAGTCACACAATGCGTTAAGTGGTAAAGTCAGGACTTGAAGTAAGATCCAGCTGACATCAGAGTATAGACTTAAGCACGACAACTCTTGGACTACAACCCAGACTAACAGCAAATGATATTATATATTACTGATAAAATAATTTTTATTACATTTTAGGAGGACTCATAATTGATCCAAAAGTAATCAGTCTTTTAATGGACATATTTGAGTGTCTGCTACGTGCCAGGCACAAACCTAGTACTGAGGATAGAGTGGTAAACAAAAAAGATGGACATTCCAGGCCAGTAAGGAGTGCTGCTACTCCTGGTACCCTTACTACTAGCACTGCTTCTACTATGTACTACTACTACTTAGTACTAGTACTACCTCTACGACTATCATTACTACTACTGCTTGGAGCTTACTATGTGCCAGGCAGGATTTTAAATGCTCTCTCTATATATTACCTCCTTGAGGCAGGGAATATTGTTATTCTCAGGTTATAGATGAGGAAACTGAGGCACAGAAGTATTAAGTAACTTCCCGAAGGTCATAGAGGTAGTAAGTGGAGGAGGTGGAATTTGAATCTAGGTAGTCTGCTTCCAAAGTCCATGTTTTTATTCCCCACAGAAAGCCAACCATTACAATGAATGAATTAGAGAAGTGTGCAAACTGCAACAAAGAAGAAGGGGGAGTGTACAGCTGGGGAGCCAACCTAGTCCCTGAGTTGGACAATGTTTCTCTGAGGGAGACCTGAGGCTTGCAGTTTGGGTTTAAGTGCAGAAGAGGTCAGCTCCGCAGGTCCTTGAGAGAGGAGAGAGCAGGATATGCAGGAGGGCAAGTGAGAAGTCCCTGTGCTGTTTTCCTCCTATGATTTTTCCATTTCCTTTCAAATTTGGTTGCATGTATATGGAGATGAGGAAGGAAGGAATGAAAAAGAAAACTAATATTTTGTGAGTTAGGGTTTTTTGTTAGATGCATTCCATACAACAAATGATTTCTTAATTCCCATGTGTGTCCTGTGAGATAGGTCTTGACACCATTTAAAGAACAAGAAAACTGAAGCTTACAAAGTGACTTGCCCAAAGTCCCATAGCAAGTAGGTGACAAAGTCATGTTTTGAATCCAGTCCAGGTCTGGGCTCTTACTCTGAACTATGGGGATCCTGTTTTGAAGAGAAAACTTTAAGTCAATGGGTGGGGAGGTGGTAGTGAGAGGCCCTGTGTACTCATGTTTCCAGTAATGAAAGAAATATCAGAGAGACATAGAAACCCAGTTAAAGTTCCTTGAGGATCACAAATTCATTGGATCACTGAAACCCTCCACTTCCTTAATTCCACTTTCTGCTCTTCTTGTCTATTTGTAAAATTACTGAATCCTTAGACTGAATCTAAGTGTGGAAAAATGATTTTAAGGGATATTCTGACCTCAAACACAGACAATTTTAGAAAGAGATGCTTTTGAGTTGCTCTCTAATAGGATGTCCAACCTGTACTGAGTCCTCCCTGTACTGTTGTGTGAATGTTAACACTCTGCTTCATTTTAAGGGAAAATTATAGTTAGCATCATTCTTTTGCCAGGCATGCATGTAAAGCCTTCACTTCTTTCTGGGCTCTTTGTTTAAAAAAAAACCTCATCTAATGGTTCTGAGCCAAATCCAAAGGAAAACAAGAAGAAATAAGAAACGTTAACAGGGAAAGCAGGCCAGAGAAATATACAACTGTTTTCCTCAGAGGATTAAAAGATATCTTGCTTTGAATCACTTTGTACCCATACAACAAGGTAATACATGTACTTTAGCTGACTAAACAAGATTCCATTGATAGCTTAAAAGCTCCGAGTGTTCTTATGTAATGAATATACTATTTCATGTACTAATGGCCTGAAAAGAATGAGAAAAATTTTTTTAATCTTTCCTTCAGAGGAAAAGTTAACTGAATGATGAATTAAGAGTATTATACCCTTGTTCTAAATCAAAGAATACCCAACTATAATGAATGATGATCTATAATAATATTACAGTGTATATGATGCATTTATCAGGATGAGAGGTAAACTCATTTCCATCACTGGCTTTGGCTCTTAAAAGCATTATTTTATGTGTAGATAAAAAAGTGGGTATTGATTTCTTTTGAGCCAAACATCAAAATTTATTGACCTGAGTTTGCCAAGTTTAATATTTTCCTCATAGAGCAAGACATCCATATGTTTACTGAAGCACAGAATCAATTTTTGTACTGTTAGACTTATTGTGGACATTTTAGACGGTAGAATATCAGAGTCAGGACAAGGCTTAGCTCAAGTCCCTCATTTTCCAGGTGAGGAAGTCGATTCTTTGCTGAAAGGGAGGAACTTGCCCTAATTATCCCATTTGCCCCACATCAAGCCGGTGGAAAAGACACCTGCTTACACCTAGTCTAATATTCTCGCCACCATATCCTCCTGCCCTCGTTAGATATTCTGAACATTGTCTTCTAAATCCAGAGAAACTGTATTGTAAATAAAGGCCCATGAGTCACATAGACTCCTGTCACTTATGAGCCCTATGTAAAAGGGTAGAGATGACCAGAATCTAGTGACAAATTATGCAGAATTAAACTGGGGTGATTTTTCAGTGAAACACCAAAGACAAGGCCCAGAGACTGAACAGTATTCTCACCCTGGCGTGGCCCGGTAGACTGTTGCAGTAACGTCCCACAATGCTACACTTACATCTCTCTTCATCCACAAGTTTGGATAGTGCCTCCCACACTGACTCTGGTCTTGATCATGTGACTTGCTATGGCCAATAGAACAAGAGCAAATCTGACAGAAGCAGTCACTTGACAATTTTTGAATCCTTTCAAAATTTAAAAGCATTTAAATTCTCTCATATAACAGTAATTTTTAATATAGAATTCGGTTGATTCCACTGGGGGGTGGTCAGGAAAAAGTGGATATGAGCAGTATTTGATTTGGGCGTTGAAGCCCTGACCAGTACAGACCCAAATCCTGAAACCATTCACTGAGAACACCATGGTTCCATCAAGGCTGAAGTCTTTTAATTATTTGATTTTCATCAATTCAGAAGTATTCTTATCATTTACCATACAACTGTTGGTTTAGATGAAGTTGATGGAGAAAGTTAAAGCCAAAGTTAAATAACCTGCTCTGCCAGGTATTGCCAACTAATGTTGGCACCAAGAAAACGGACACGTTAGTTAGGACCCCACTGGATATCAGACATGACTTTTAATATGAAGCATTAGACAAAGAAACTGAACAATGCATCTACATTGACAGAGACTATATTGTTAATTCTATGATTAAACCAAAGTTAAAAATGTTGTTAATTTAACCAATCTCATGAGTGATATTAGCACATGTTATTAGAGTTTCTCTCACAATCTCTACTCTAAATTCAAGTAAATGGCAAAACACAAATAAAAATATTCACCAGATTCAGAGAAAGCATTCCAACTTCGTTCATGTGGAGTGGTATAAGCAGGGGTAAGTATTCCCCAAGTAAAATACTCTGAAAACACACACGTAACACACACACACACACACACACACACACACACACACACACACACACACTCATACATATACAATTTACCTGAATCAATGATACCAATAAAAATAAGTGAAGTACGTTTTCCTACAATGTAAGTTGTCTGTTAGTTTTAGAATTTCATATGCAAATGGCATCTGTAGATCATTAATACTTTGGTAAATTATAGCATCTTTTATGCTAATAACCTTTGTGGAAAAGAGTGCTGTGTGTGTCGTAGGCAGAAGGGAGGAATGAGGATTTTTAGGGCACTGAAAATATTCTGCATGATATTATAATAATCAACACATGTCATTACACATTTGTCCAAACCCATAGGATGTACAATACCAAAATGAACCCTAAGGTAAACTATGGACTTTGGGTGATTATGATGTGTGTCAATGGAGGTTTGTTCTTGTTAAAACATGTACCATTCTGGTGAATAATGTTGATAATGGGGAGGCTAGGTATGTTGTGGGGGGAAAGGAGGCATACAGAAATTTCTGTGCTTTCCTCTCAATTTTACTGTGAACTTCAAAAAAAGTGTTACGTAGATTTAAAAAAGTCTAATATGCATACCCCAGGGACACAGACAACAATGTGGTTATGACCAGAGGGAGGGGAGGGCAGGGTCTGGGTAGAGGGGAAAAACGGGGAATACCTGTAATAATGTCAACAATAAAAAGAAAAAACAAGAAAAAAAGGATTGCAAAAAATAAAAATAAATGTATATAACTTAAATAGGGTGAGAATTGAGTGATAATATCCACAAGCCTAAAATTAATAGTTGAAGATTAACTGTATTATTTTAATTTTTTAAATTTAAGTATAGTTGGTATACAATATAATTTATATTAGTTTTGGGTATATAATATAATGAGTCAACATTTATAGACCTTAGAATGTGATCAGCACACTAAGTCTAGTAGTCCAGTAAACACTCATCACAGTGTTATTGACTATATTCCTCTTCACCTTTCATCCCTCCCCAACCCTTTCCCTCCGGCAGCCATCGGTTTCATCTATGTTTCCATGAGTCTGTTTTTGTCTAATGGGAATGTCTTCTTATGGGAGAGAAAGAAGGAGGGGTTAGTTGACAATATAGTACCAATGAAGCTATTCTTCAAAATCTAATGATCTAATGACAAAGTGTAAACTATGGCTGTCAGCTGCATTCTCTCTAACAGTTAGAATTCAGGAAGAGAGGACTTATCAAGATTATTGAAAGGCAGCAGACCTTCAGTTTCACAAACCTTGAATAATTTATGACCTGTTTGAAAAATCTGATAGCAGATAGTTGCTTATATTCTTTATAAAAGTGCATAGCTGCATGCAGAATATGTTTTTTTAACCTTTGAAGGATTCCATTCACTTTTGTGTTTTCAGAGATAATTCTTTTTGTCCCTCATATTTTTTGAAATCAAGCTAGGGTGAGTGGTTTCAAAAATGTGGACTAAAAAGACTTGCTTAGGGTAGGCAGATTTTCAGATTCATCCTAAACTGTACTTTTGGAATCTGTTGATGGGGAGTAGACACAGTTATAAAATGCTACCAATGTCTTCATAGCATCTACATTTGAAAAATGGTCACATTTACCTGCATGAGACAATATTTATTGGTCTCCAGGCAACATTATGTGCATACATAAGCAGGGGGACTCTGCCGTTACTCTCAGGGTCTCTGGTTGGACCATTGCATTAGTGTTGATATTGAAAAGGGGAGTGGAGACCTAGTCCACCAGAGCCCTAGGTGTACCATCACTCTCAGCACGATCCATAGCATTTATTTATATATGGTTTTTTCCAATGCCACAACCAAACTTCACATTCATTGATAGCCAGTTCCAGTAGTAGCAGGATCTCTCTCCAAAGGCAGCCCTCAGATTCCTTCCACATCTGTCTCCCTCTGCTTACAGCAACATGAGGGTCTCTGACAATAGTTACTGAAGAGAGAAATAAAACTTTTGCTAAGATGTGTCTCTATTACCACTGAACAATGACTTTAAATAAAATAAACTAATGTCTAGCTGATGTGTTCTTAATGGCTTCTGTCCTCTGTGATACTGACCTGATGTGAAGAAAGTAGACTCCTGAATCAATAGACAGACAACGCTTCCAATGCAATGAATGGCACTGTGAAAGTCCTAGACTACTCTTCAGAGCCTAGCACACTACACTTTATGAATAATAAGAAATCAACATTTAAATGAGTGCTTACTACATGCCAGTCATTGTAATAAGTCTTGTTTCATATGCTATCTCATCTAATTCTTATAACGATCCTGTGTTACATACCATTGGGTTGGCTCCAACTCCTGGCGACTCTATGACTGAGTGATGTCTACAATGTTCTGTCCTCAGCAGCCCTGCTCAGCTTCTGTAGACTTACGCCTATGGCTTCTTTTACGGAGTCAGTCCATCTCATATTTGGTCCTTCTGCCTTCTATTTTCCCAGCATTATTGTCTTTTCCCAGGAAGCCCGCCTTCTCATGATGTGCCTGAAGTAGGGCAGCTTTAGTTTTGTCATTTTTGCCTTTAACAATATTTCAGACTTAATTTGCTCTAAGATCCACTTATTCATCTTCCAGGTGATCCAGAGTATCAGTGGAGCTCTCCTCCAACACCATATGTCAAATGAATTAGTTTCTTTCTATCAGTCTTCTTCTCTACCCAACTTTTGCATCTATACATAGTACTGATATAACCCTATAAGTGGTTATGCTATCATAATACCCGTTTTACATGAGGAAACTAAGGCATAGAGAAGATAAATTTTTGTCTAAGTTCAGGTAGGCAGTACAACTCCAGACAGGCTGGCTCCATAAAACCTCTCTCCCTTCATCATATAGTGCTGCTTAAATGACATAGCAGTGTTGAAAAAAAGAAAAAACTCATATAATTGCTAAGACTGCACAGGGGATAGGAATAAAATTCTATATGATTTGCTACACTGAGAGTGCTAGTAATAGTCCTTTTAATGATTTTAATGGTCTTTCATTCTCAGCCTGTCCAGATAGAGCTTCAAGTTGGGAGAGAGTGCTTGCGGCTGTCAAGAGAGGCACACATAGGGATAGCACAAGCCAAGTCCTCTGAAATGTTTCCTCACCATCATAAGAGTCCTTGCAGAAAAGTTTCAGTTTGTACCAGTTCTACATAACGACAATATTCGCATAAACTTAAGCAACACCATCAATGTTCTGAGCTGTTTCCCAATGAGTCTAGTTTATGGCTAGGCAAATGATGAATTCTGCCTCTGAGAGGGAAGATATATATATATCTTATTATATTATTATATTATATTATTATATTATATTATTATACATATATAATAATATAATATGTTTTTATTGATTTTTTTAGAGAGAGAGGCAGGGAGAGGGAGAGAGACAGAAACATCTAT
The DNA here is from genome assembly GCF_054644295.1 of Miniopterus natalensis. Lineage (NCBI taxonomy): Eukaryota > Metazoa > Chordata > Mammalia > Chiroptera > Miniopteridae > Miniopterus > Miniopterus natalensis. Next base: position 37,960,016 of record NC_142092.1, on the reverse strand, counting down.
GAGAGAGAAACATCATCAATTGGCTGCCTCATGCACGCCCCCTGCTGGAGATCAAGCCCAAAACCTGGGCAAGTGCCCTGCCCAGGAATTGAACCAGTGACCTCTTGGTTCATGGGTCAAAGTTCAAACATTGAACCACACTGACCAGGTGGAAGAGACATCTTTAACTTGTAGACTGCAAATCAGAACTACCATGAAGCATATTTGGATTCAGCCATCAGAGTCTCAAAGAGTTGAAGGCTTTAGTACTAAGTAGAATTGACTTCTTAGATGATAAACCTCATCTATCGGCCAATGCCCTTCTAGGAAGGACGAAGCTGGTTTGTAGTCTGAACTGCTTTTCTTCTGTAACTAGTAGATCATCAACCTAGGGGCAACTTTTGGAAGTCTATTTGATTAGATAAAACAACCATTTGGTAAATAAATAATTACCTATAGAATTAGTGAACAAAATAAAACATATCACCAATTTTGGAAATATAAACAATCTTGAAAAAGAAAGAAAAGCAGAATTACTAGGACCATGTACTGGAAATGGATCATTAGATTCATAGGAAAGGTCTGGATGTTCAGGGAAGATCATTGAGGCATGTCCAACTTTGGGAATTGCCTGCATGGGTGAATGCCAGTTCTTCTTTAGTCCATAGGTGCTTTATAAACTATCTACTGAGGCAATAGTAAATTACTAGAGAGAAACATTACATGGGTCTTAGATTCACTTCTATGGATTTGAAATTGGGTTTGTGTGAGTCTTGGAAGTGGTTAGCCTTGAAGACTCTTGGGGAAAGGGGTTGGTTCAAGAAGCTAGATATGCATTCCCCGCCCTTCCATTTGTGCACACCAGAGCCCAGTCTACATGCCACACAGCTAGCTGCCTTATGTGTGAGTAGAGCCCTTAGTACATACAATCCCATGCAGAGACCTGAGCAAGAGAGCCACAGTGGTACAACTTTTTGAGTCTTCTCTTAAAGATAAAACAGTTCTAACTTTTCTATCCTTTCCAAGAAAATTTTGACACCTATTGAAAGAGTGGATTGCTTATTTTATTTTATTATTTTTTATTTTTTCCAAAAGAGATGTAATGCATGTATTATTCTATGAAAGAACCTAAAATCAATATATTTGTACATGCTCCTTCAAAGTCTTTTGAGAAAAGTCAATTTTTAGTGTTTGAATTAGTTTTGTTTTGCATTGTTTTAACTTCTAGCAAAGGTTATGCACACTCTTAGAGTGTTGTATACATAGAGTATTTGGAAACACTGATTTTTGTTTTTAATTTTTAAAAATTAAAAAAAAATTTTGTTCAAAATATTACAGATGTCCTTTTTTCTCCCCACTGACCCATTCCACCCCTCCCCAGTCCCTCACCACACCACTGTGTCCTTGGGTTATGCATATATGCATGTAAGTTCTTTATTTTAAAAAGATAAACTGCTCAGACTCTACAAATGTTTATTTTGTGCATATAAGAAGTTAGAAGGTTTTAAGCTCAAGTACCTTCTGAGGCTTGGGTAGGTAACATACATGGTTAAAGGGTGTAGTTGGGACTGTGGTGAACTCATAAGCACATGCACTGTCCAAAGGAGCAGCGGCTGCTCAGATCTAGGTGACTGTTGCTAAACAAGAATGTAGGCACAAGGGGCAACCCAGATTTTTGTGTGATATCTTCCAATCTTTTAATGCAAGTAACTAATTCAGGTGTTTTTAAAAACATTCTAGGGTCCAAAAAAGTGATATTGTGGGGGTACTTAGCATGCAGGCTGCAAATTTGTAACCTTTGTAAGTCTCTTCCATTTAATAATTTGCTCACATTTTTAAGTGACACTGGCATTCCTTACCTGACATTCTTGGCATGGGCTCTGAATCATTTTTCTATTATCAGTTACAACTTCTACCGGTCCACTTTCCCTCTTCACTAAATCTCTTTTTGTATACATAGCAAAAGCCAGCTGGAAATTTATATTAGAGACAAAAGGGGGAAATTATCCTAGAATGGCTAACAGGCTCATAATTTCAATCCTAAACCTTGGTCTTATTAATATCATGGCCTAATCAACTAAGAAAACCAGTCATAAACTTTCTGCGTTCCACTTAAAGTATAATGCTATTTTGGGTGTTATTTCTTCTGGCAGAATGCAATATATCATCCACGCTGCTAAGTTCAAGAAGAGACATAAATAGACAGTGAATAGATGATAGAATATTTACATTGTCACCACAAATCCAAGGAATTCAATTTTTCTTTGAACTGATTGATATGGGTGAGAATTCTTTATTTCACTTCATGAGTACAGACTTTAAGAACTAAAATAACAATGCTATTTTTTAAAACGTGAAGTAACAACCTACACATGTATAAAGTGTATAGCAGGTGTCTTTGAGTTTCTAAAGTTCTAGAGAAAGAGTGGTGTAAAATATGTAATGAATTAATCCATCAGAGGAATGCCTGTGTTCTAATGCCTACTGGTAGCCATGAATTCAATATCAAATGATGTTTGGCTCTTGGTAGGGATCACTTCATTAAGAGAGAATTTCATTGCAGGTTACACAGACTGGGGTCTTTTAATAGATTGATGCAGATACACTTGTAAAGAGAGCGGAATATCTGAAGAGAATGTAGGATCACATTTTATGGTTAATGCCTCTTTCTCTTTGTATTTTAGCTTGAGGTCTACCAACTTTTCCCTCTCAAGCAAATGGAGATATTTCCTGTCATTTTGGTGAGGCTATGAAGACAATCAATTCATTGATGGCAAATCTCACTTGCTAATAGAAGCCTTCCTTTGATGCTAGGTTCCTAGGGTGCGAGATAAAAAACAAAACAAGTCTGGTTTCCTTAGTAAATGAGCTCTTCCCATCTCTATCTTGAAACTAGACTTAGTTTTATTAATCAGTTGATGTAGGAGTGGAGCACATAAAAAATGTTTGTTTACAGCTCAAGAAAAAGCAGACCTTCTGGATCCTATTTAATGTCCTCACCATTGATCACAGTCAGTTTTATATGGCATGACATTTTTGGTGCCTGAGACAGCACAAACCTCTTGTCTGGGGCTTTGGAACTCTAAAAGCTATGGGCTGATGTTCTCAAGATGCCAGTGCATTTTTATGAGGGAAGAAGGAAGCTAGTGGACATGTCTTTACTTCCACATAGGGGCTCAGAGGAGTTAAGTAGTGTCTCTGAGGTTTTGTGCTACCAGCATCAGGGACTTGAGCCTTTAGGGTAGAGGGAAGAAGTTGGGCTATTTCCCCATATGATTCTGGCTCCTTTCCACAGCTTGCTGGGCCAAAACTTCATTCACATCTGGAGATTCAGTAGAGTACTTGATTCTAAAAAAGCTGTGACTTTCCATTATTGTTTGTGAACTGACTAGAGACGTTTTCTTTTCTGCTACGTTTGTTGTTATAGAAATTCCCATTATACAGTGAAAGTGACTGAGGCATGGTTTATTTCAGTGACTTCCTCAAGGTCAGGTGATATTATTAGAAATCACTGGTACCTACAGTGTTCTTGCAGTGTGACTGGGCTGATTTCTGTAAACCATTTGGGACCTACAACTTCCTTCAGCCCCCAGAGGAAGATACAGCTAACTGCTTCATCTACCATCCTTGAAGAATAAATTTTGGTGACCTTAATTTCTTTCCTGGAAAAATAGTATAGTTCTTAAAAATCATTATAGAATTCTTTTGTTGGAGCTGCATGCAGCAAAAGGTGGCATTCTTTTCTAATCTTCCCATAGCCGCCATGAATTAGTACACCAAAAAGATTTCAGTGTTGGTCATACACTGTTTGTTAGGTGATAATTCTTGGAAAAATGATTCTATATGTGAATGGAGGGGCAAAATCAGCAAAATAAATCAGAGAAAAACAAACATGATCTCACTTACAGGTGGAATCTAAAAAAGCTGAACTCCCAGAGCAGAGAGGAGAATGGTGGTTGCCAGGAGCTGGGGGTGGGGGAAATGAGATGTTGGTCAAAGGGTAGCAACTTCCAGTTATAAGATGAATGAGCCTGCTAGGGCAAGATGGCGGCGCAGGTAGCCCAGTCCCGCCGCCCCGCAACCACATCACAATTACAGCGAAAACACAGAACCACCAGCACTCAGAGCCTCCTGAGATCTGGCTGAACAGAAGCCCCACAACCAGGGAGCTGAAGGAGCATCGAGACCGGGAGGAGGGGCGGAGACGCGGGCGGGTCGGGGCTGAATCTTGGAGATGAGGTCACGGGCCCACACCCGGTGCCACGGGTTAAACCCGAGAGGGACATCTCGGCAGTGGGGGTTTCCTGGAGGAGAGAGGGGTCCCAGCCCCACAGCAGGCCCCCAGCCCAGGGCTCTAGGGCTGGGAAGAGACGTCCCCACACCTCCGGGCTGTGAAACCAGCGGGGACTGTCCCTGAGGGTCTCGGAGGCTGTGGGAGCCCCAGCAGCTCCTCCTAAAGGGCCCGGCACGGACTCACTCGGACGCTCCCTCGGAGCCCAGCGCCGGGCAGGGGCCTGAAAGGACCTGGGACACTCGGGGAGGAACTAACCTGCCTGGAATCCGGGAGAGAGGCAGAGGGCAGCTTCCTCCCAGGCAGAAGGGCTGGCAGAGGCCATGGCTCCTTTGGCGAATCCTCTCCGCACACAGCCGGCAGGCAGGCGCCATATTCGCATCACCAGCACCTGACTCACACCTTTAGCCCCGCCCTGTGATCCTGGAGGCCCCGCCCCTCCCCACCTGCAGCTCATCCAGGCCATTTCCAGGGCCTTTTCTGTGCAAGTGGCCTCTCGAGCCTCATGCTTAGGACTTTCCTAAAATCTCTCAAACAAGCAGCAGAGAGCCCCATAGGGCTTGATAAGTGGCCCCAGGCAGCAGCAGCTGCATTGGCTCATAGCTTGGCCTCTCCTGGACACCTCCAAGCCCAGCACATGTAGCAGCCAACTACGGTTTGCTGTGTAGCTCATGCTGGGTGGCCCTGGGCAAGGCACTGGCAGAGGCTGACTTTGCACCGCCTGGGAGGTCCCAGAGACAGTGCACCTGGTGGTCAGACTCAACCACGCTGGATTACAACCCTACCACATCCACAAGTGACACACTCAAGGGGTGTACTTAGTGAACACCAAAGCCCCATTGAAGTAAATCCTGCTCCATAGGGGTGTCTCTAGCACAGCAGCTCTTTGGCTGTATTTGCAGCTGGTCCTCACAGCTTATTGGTCTGGGGGTCAGTTCCTCCCAGTGACGCCAACACCAACCAAGGCTCAACTACAACAGAACAGTGCACACAGCCCACACAGGGGAGCACCTAGAAGGCCCAGCTCAGCTGACTGGGGAGGCTGAGCCACGGCACCCTACAGGACACCTACTACACAAAGCCATTCTACAAATTCCAGGAGACATAGCAGCTCTACCTAATACATAGAAACAAACACCTGGAAGCAGCCAAAATGTGGAGGCAAAGAAACATGTCACAAAGGAAAAAACAGAAGAAATCTCCAGAAAAGGAACGAAATGAAATAGAACCAAGCAAACTACTAGATACAGAGTTCAGAATTATGCTTATAAAGATGCTCAAGGATATTAGTAAGACTATTAAGAAAACAAGTGAGACCATTGATGACATAATAAAGTACCAATCAGAAATGAAGGCTACACGAACTGAAATGAAGAATAATTTACAGGGAATCAATAGTAGAGTAGACACTGAGAATCAAATCAGCAATTTGGAACATGAGGAAACAAAAAACACCCAACCAGAAGAGCAAAAAGAAGAAAGAATCCAGAAATATGAAGATAGCATAAGGAGCCTCTGGGACAACTTCAAGAGGCCCAACATTTGTATTATTGGGGTGCCAGAAGGAGAGGAAAGAGAGCAAGAAATTGAAAACCTATTTGAAAAAATAATTACAGAAAGCTTTCCCTACCTGGGGAAAGAAATAGACTTACAAGTCCAGGAAGCACAGAGGGTCCCAAACAAGAGGAACCTAAAGAGGCCCACAGCAAGATACATCATAATTAAAATGCTAAAGGTTAAAGACAAAGAGAGAATCTTAAAAAGAGCAAGAGAAAGGCAGTTAGTTACCTACAAGGGAGCACCCATACGACTCTCAGATGATTTCTCCACAGAAACTTTCCAGGCCAGAAGGGAGTGGTAAGAAATATTCAAAGTGATGAAAAACATGGAACTACAACCAAGATTACCCAGCAAAGCTGTCATTTAGAAATGAAGGTCAGATAAAGAGCTTCTCAGACAAGGAAAAGCTAAAGGAGTTCATCACCACCAGTCCAGCACTATAGGAAATGTTGAAGGATCTTCTTTAACAAGAAGCTAATGAACAAAAGAATCTGACAAACTAAATAGATCCAGAGACATTGATGCATGCAACAGATGATCATATTTCAGAGAGAAGAGGGAAGGGGGGTGGGGGGTGGGAAGAGATTAACCAAAGAAGTTATATGCATATAAGCATAACCCATGGACACAGACAATAATGGGGTGAAGGCCTAAGGAGGGGGTGGGAGCGAGGTAGAAGGGTCAATTGGGGGGGGGGGGATGAGACATCTGTAATACTTTCAACAATAAAGATAAATTAAAAAAGATGAATGAGTTTGAGGGGCCTAATATAAAGCCTAGTGACTGTAGTTAATATTCTATTGTATACTTGAAAGTTACTAAAAGAGTAGATCTTAAATGTTCTCACCATAACAGTAACAAAAAAAATGGTAATTATCTAAAGTGAAGGATGTGTTAAGTAACCTTATTGTGGTGATCATTTCATCATATATGTATATGATGATTACATTGTACACCTTAAACTTTCACCATGTTATGTGTCACTTATATCTCAGTAAAACTCGGGTGAAAAATGGGCAAGACCGCCAGAATAATTTCACATTTACTTATATTCATGCAGATTTTGGTAAGAGGTAATATCAGCTTAGCAAATTAACATAGAAAAACAATCAAGTGCAGTTCATGTATATTTTGGAGACACTTTGTGACACAGGGAATTTTATCTTAAACTGTCTGATGGTTTTCTCATCTCTCCAGTTACACTCTTGTTGAGGCTTACTAGATTTTACAGGTCTTTCCCAAATTTTATCTTCTCTTAAATAAAAGCCTGCTAAAGCTACTGTCAATGCCTTCCAATGTTCTTTGGACAAATAACTCTACCCAGGAACAAAAACTGTCCACTGACAGGGGAAGCTAGAGCTGACTGGCACACATTGAAATCAAAATCTGGTATTTTCAAATTCTTACAGTTGGTGTTTTATAAGATACTCCCTTCTACTGTAGTGAACCTGACATGACAGGAAAAGTGCTTCTCAAGTTCAGGATCGTAATTTAGATTCTTAGGCAAATAAAACTTCTTTTCCATCTTCCATTTATTTGCCATCTATATTTTACTCTTGTGTGTCAATCCCAGTCTTGGTAGCTTTTAATAAGAAAAGCAACGGCCTACCCCTCAGAGTTCAGTTAGCCCTGCTGTGATTCAGGGAGCAAAGCCTTCGGGAATTCAGCCCTTTAATAGTGCTAAAAGATGCTGCCACAACTTAAAACAAAAGAAAGAAACTTAAAAAGAAAACAATGGAAGTACAGTCTGCAAAGTGTAAATCATTACTAATGTATAAGTAAACAGTAGTTTTGTTACTGCCCAGAATATCTTAAATTTAGTTTTAAGTTCCATGTTCATATGCCTGACTTGCTAAAAGCCAAAACTGAAAATTTCTTATAAAACCAAAATATTATGCACTGAATTATTATTTATTAATCTAGATGAGAAAATAATAGAATAAGCATTAGGAAAATCACAAAAAGATAACTTAATGATCAGATAAAATATGCATGATATATAACAAATATATATAATGAATATAGTGTATAATCTGATTTGTTTCAAAGAGGTATTCATCTACTCATCTTTATAAAATCAAGCTCAGTGAGTGCTCTTTTCTTGCATGCAGACAATCGCCGACTGCTGAACTGAAGTAGGACAGGACAGGCAGAAGGAAGAGATAAAGACATGCTAAGACACAATGTCAACTGGCAGAGGACCTGATTGGCAATCAGAACTTGTGCAAATGAGTTAGGCAGCCTTCAGAAGAAAGAAAGAGTTCCAATGGCAGCTTTTTTTTTTTCTTTCTTTTTCTTTTTTTATCATGACAGGCTTCATATGGAAGTAGTGGTGTAGAAAAGGCAAAGAGTTTGTACCATTTCAGTTAAGTCAGTGGGATACAGCATTGATAAGGTATCCCTAAAAGAATCTACTACTTTAAGCAAACTTTTAATATTCAAAATAAAATCATTTTTACTGCATTTTATGGCACAAACAATTTTATAAATTCATTTGCAAGACACTTGTATTGCTTGATTGTTATAACTGACTTCCCAGGGTCCTTCATACCGTGAACCTGAACACACTTCACTGAGCCAAATAATGAGGCAAAAGGACCCTCCCCAAAGAATGTGTTCAGTTTGAATCTTAATTGTGCTCTCTGTAAACTGTTACTGTTCTCTTTCTTACATAAGCATTTGATGGCCTGATATAACCTATATTTTCTCTGCCCTTCTTAGAACCCGTATTTTTATCTTATGATCTTGGTGATCAGGGTAAAAATTTATAACTAGAATTGCTCTTGGCTGACCCCTACTGGCCTAAGACTTTCAGTACAGAAAAAAAAGCAGCAAGTATAATGAAAAATCTCTCAGAAGGTGGCAGAGTGTTTAGTTCCAATTTTATCTTCACCACTTGCTACATATATGACCTTGAGCAAGTCACTTACACTCTCAGGTCCTTAGTTTTCTTATCTGTATAATGGGAGAGTGGTTAGGGATTTATGCTTTATCTGGCCAGACCAGATAATATTTGGGGATTTCTAAAATTCTTTGAGTTAGAGCCTGGGGAGCTGCAGAACCATCCCCAAGGAGGATTACAAGGTTCCTTTTAGTCCAGGGACCAAATTGAAGAAAAACAATTATTGCTTGGTACTACAATCAATTAATCAGCTACTCTGTTCCGGGCACTTCATACAGGTTATTATTCAGTTCATTGCCCCATTTTACAGGGTTAAAAACTGAGGATCAGTGAGTCTAAATAACTGGAAAGTAGGAAGCTGGGATTTAAACTCAGGTTTGTCTGGTTTCTGAGTCTGCTCAGTTTCACTTTGCATCCCAAACAGGTGTCACCCTCTACTAACTTCCTCTGAGGAAATGTTTGCTCTTGGTTTTGAAGGCAACCTATCACTCACCTCACAATCCACAGCACCCAGTTTCTCTCAAACAGAAACAGAGAAACTACTTTGCCTATTGACTAACATGTTCCATGTGAAGATTCATGTCCTCTGATGCTTGTGATTGCCCCTTAGAGCAAATGTAGGATGAGGCAAATGAAATCAGGTAGATTTCTAAAAGTAGACTGATGGTCACCCTGCATCTAAGCTCCTTACTCTAATCGAAGGCAGTATTAATTTAGAAGGGAAAGGAAAAGACACTGAGTCCATTCTTAAAGGGAAGACAGAACTCCTCTACAGAACCATTTTGAAATTAGTGGAAATACTGAATCCATGTGATAGAACCAATTATACAGGAAGAAACTGAAGAACATAGAGAGAAAGAAACCAGAAAATTTCAATTGCTTCAGTGTACAAAATACACAGACCATGCAGACACACAGACATGCAGCCTTTCTCATAACCTGTACATGCCTGAAACCTCTGTGGCCTCAGCCTGTGAGGTAGAAAGGTGTAGTGGGTGTGAGCATGAATTCTGCATCCAGACCACCGGGGCACAGCAGCAGACGCCTCCCTTTATAGACTGTGTGACTGCAGATGAGTTAATTAGCATTAGTGTGCCTCAGTTTCCCCATGGGTTCATTATGACTATTGAGTTCGCATGTATAAAGCACTTGCCAGTACATGGCACATAGCAAGCACAAGTTAAATGCTAGCTATTATTATTATATAAGAAGGTTCTTAATAAAAGGCTTTTGGAACCCTACCAGTCTGAAACTAAAAAAGGCTTTCAAAATAGCATTTTCTTAGCCCATCAATTGCTTCCACCAGCAGGTTAAAAATATAGACACTGATTAAAATTTTCAATTTAAAATGAAGCTATAAAGACTGATGGATCATTTTCCTAAATAAAATCATTTTCCTTGCTAGTCTTTAAAAAAATATGTTTGCATTATAACCATGGTGACACGTACAAGGACAATTCCATTTCGTCCCTCCTACTGAGCTTTCTTTTGTCCACTATGAAATCTTGAATTCCCTTTAAGTCCCTTTCTCCCTAAGCCTAACTAATGCTCCGGTCTGCCACTGTTGCCCTTATCCCCACTTCTGTGATGTTTCCCTACTTCAAGGCGGCCACAGAACGGCTGGCCTACAACTGGGAATTCCTGTAAGGCTCGCCAAGCTAATGGTGATTAGCTGCTGCAGACAGGAGCCAGGACCGGTGTAGATGGTCCCAAACAATGGAGTCTAACATTCATCCACAAAAGCTTTCATCTTGAGAACATAACCTCTTGTGAGATATAACCGGAAGTCTCAAGGTAATTGCATTTTACTGGAATCAAACCTAACAAGTATTTTATAATTAAAGATCATGCTGGTTTCCTTTACCATCACCTGCAACTTAATCATGCACTTGAAGCTTCCTACAAATAGCAAGGCTGTTGAATATTTATTGAACATCCACAATCATCTTTACATTTCGTTTCTCTGGAAACACATTCCTTTGGCTTGGCTTCTAGGGACCTTGAAGAAGATCATTATTTCATTAAGAATGGAGGCAGAGAAATCCTGTGTGATGATATTATTAATAACGCCAGCTTACATTTCACAGCGCCTTTTCATTTACAGAGTGCTTTCACATACATTATCTCATTTGATCTTCACAAAATTCCGTCTCCAATCTGTCCTTCCTACTCTGTGGAATATAATATTCCCCTTTCCAGTCTGTAGGGACACAGCTCTTTGTTTCTTGCCTTTCTGACTTTTGTGCAAAATTTCAGGAGGCAAATCCCTAACTTGTAGACAGGAAAGTGTGTGACTTTGTGTGTGTGTGTGTGTGCGTGTCCATTGCCCTGTGAGTTGGAGTAGTCATTTCCTGGGGGAATGTCCAGGCGTGTACAATGGTGCTGGAAGCTTGTCACAGTGAATGAAGGTAGCCCTGATGGAAGATTTTGTAAGCAGTCTACAAGAGCACGGGCTTTGACGTCAGGCAGGTAGATTCAAATCATCCTGGCTCTACCACTACCAGGTGGGCTTTGAACAAGTTTCTTGCCTGCTCTGATTTAGAGAGTAGCAAGGCTAAGCCATATGAACACAGGGTCACTTTAAGTGAGAAGCACGTGACTGCCAAGCAAATGCAGCCTCGCGGGGTCCTCCAGCTTCCCCTTGCTCCTTGAACTGCCTCTTCTAAGGGGACATTTTCATTGAGAAATTCTAGAGCCGTCCTTGAGGCTGAGTCTCAGTTTCCTCCTTTGTAAAATGAGAGGAACAATAACTTTACAGGGTAATTTTACAGAGTAAATAAGGTGAGTCTTTCATAGTAGAGGCATAAAAAAGGTAATCTTGTAGTTGTTATGAAGAGCGAGGCACACTCTGCTCTTTCTGCACCAGTCCATATGTCTGAGGTGTCCAGAGGCATTTTTCACGTGGCTCAACCAACTTTTAAAAGGATTGGGACACACAGAGCAGTTTGAATTTCTTATAGTTCTTTACATCTGTATTCCTCCTGAACAAAATACCCCTTTGCCTCCAACCGGTCCAGGCTTCAGTCCCCGATCACCTTAGTCCCCATCAGCATGACTGACTGGTGATATGAGGGGGGCTCTCTTTAACTTGAATACGTCTTTCTGGAGCATCTCTCCCTATTGTTTCCTCTTTTTTTATAATCTCAGAAGTCACTAGAATGGAAAGATTTCTCCCTTTTTCGCTAATGTCAAAATCGCCTCACTGTAGGCTTGGATTGTCATTTGTATGGCTAATTTGGGGCTTTTTACTGGTGTTTTCAAGGTCCAGTTTCACAACATAAACTTATCTATAAGATTTAAAAGTTTCAGGAAAGCTGTAGGTTTTGCCCAATTCTGACTTCATAAGCTTTGTTCTTTTACGATAATCTGGTGGCACTACAACATGATGCCATTAAACAAATATGCATGTTCTCACCAGATACCATGCTTGATTTTATTTCCTCTTTGGAGTTCTTTAATGCTACTCCTTTATGCAATTGTTATTAACAGTATAGTTAAGTGAACAGAGGAGACATTAAGGGGTGAAAGGGAGATGACAGTTTGAGAATAAACGTTCAAGGAACCAGCTTGAAGTATTCAAATGACAGGACAACATGGCAGGATATTGGCTTTTTCTCTCATAAATTCGTTCTCTAAGTTAGGATGGTACTTTACTTATTCAATATTGTGTTTGCAGAGCGCTTCTGAAAGGACCCAGCGCGGGGACTGTTGGCTGATAGCACAGCGGGGGGTGTATATCGACTCCAAGCGGCTGTGGCCCCGCTGGGGGGGATGATGAGAGCGCCAGACGCTGGGGGAAGGAACAATGGGAAGGCAGTCAATCAAAGCTCTGGCTATCTAGAGTGGACATCGTCTTCGTCTTGCTGGGGTGGTGCAGGTATCATAATGGCTCCTCTGTTCCTTTAAAATGCTGTTCAGATAATGGCCTGGCCTCCCACGCATTCCGAGAGGGTGCCTCTAGCTTTACTGAAACCCTATCCTGACCACAGACCTTATTTCCCCTCGCAGCTTTGATACCCTGTCCAGCCAAGTTATCCCCTAGGGACAGAGCTGCTGTTTCTCTCCATGCGCTTCACAGTGGTTTTCGAAATTGCTTCAAGAGCACCTGAGGACAGACGTCCCCCTGCCATCCCTACCCTTTCCCTCTCATCACACACAGACACTAAGTGTTTCATTAGTGAAGTTCTGTAGCATTCATCTGCGGGGACAAGCTGGTCGTTAGTTATTGCAGCTGAAAAACAACCAAAGGAGTTGGAAACCAGACTGTAACCAGGAGAGTTTTTGCCAAGTGCTTTGTCCTTGCTACTTTTTGAAGCAGTGTAAGTCATTAGCAGGCCCATGCTAATTGAATTTGATTTAATGTCAACACTGTTACAGTCACACAGAGTACACCAATAAAACCCCAGCCCTGTTTGCTGCAATCATTAAGCCCTGTTTTTTTCCCCCCACAACAAAAGCTCAGCCTTTGGTTGAAGGTTGTCATAAATCGAGCTCAGGGAACACAGCGCTTTCCTGGCCTCCCATGGAACAAAACCAAGCACTGAAGTCATCATCTAGAGTGGAACCAAAATCGAATGGGAAAATCCACTTGTACAAATGACACTCAAAGTGGCTGATTGGCACCTCCATCCATGTCTGATGTTTTAGCCCCTTCAAAACAGTTACAGATCATGCTTGAATTCTTTGCAAGATGTACCAATTAATTAAACGTCCAAAATGGCACCACCTACTCTGTTCAGAAAAGTAAAACTGATAGAGTTAAGACATGGAAAAAGCACATTTAAAAACTTGCCAAGCTTTTCAGTAGTTGACATACACATAAAACTTTTGTTACATTTACCTCATGTTAAATATTTTATAAGTTGGGAAACTGGGGCTCCTGGCTGAATGATCCACTTTAATATAAAAGAGGTGAGATGTCAGTTATCTACAAATCAAAAGATTCTGAAGGGTTAAAATGACCCTTTCAGAGTCAGCTACAATTTGCTGATTTTTGGATACTCCTTCGATAAGCAATTCCCTCACATTCTAGAAGTTCTCATCCGTTGTGCCACATACATGAGGGGGAAATGGGACATATATTTTAAAAAGTGGCATTGGGGCTTGTTTGAAATTAACATTGCTGTGTTACACCCGGATGAGGGAACATGAAGTAATTAGGTGAAACCTAGTGAGGAAAAAGGGGATTTCAGCTGAATTTAGCCAGCTAGTCCCAGGGCTGGCTTGGCCCAAGGGTGGGAGGAAATATATTCCGAGGGGTTTTTCCTTACCGTTGTTAATTTAGCTCTGGGCAACGGCAGTGTGGTTCTGCTGGTTTTGTATCTCATTGCCCTCAAGATCACCCTTTTTTCCTCCTGTGACCCGCACTTAAAGGAATGATACCATCGCCTCATCAATTGTCAATGCCACCAGTTCAATAACCGGCTATCGCTGTGGGGCATCTTTCTCGGGGAGAAGCAACTACAGGTCTTGGCTCTCTCCAAAAATAGCCTGCACCGCAGTACCAGGCACATCCCAGATTTCCTCAGTCATCCAAGCTCAAGAAAAAAACTTCTGATCCCCGTGCTTTCTTTAAGCAACGTTCATAGCCAGCTGAAGATTGTGTTCCTGTCACTTTGGTCTTGAAACAAAACTGACAGTCCCACTTTCTTCAATGCAAACATACCCGTCACTTCCATTTTCCTTTACAAGCAGTGACAATCGCCCATAAAATAAATGTTATCTGTGCTTCCCCTTCCCATTGAATGCAGAGGCTGAATTTGAAAGAGAGAAAGGGGAAAAGAAAGCTTCTCATTTAGTATCATGTGGCGCAATAAGCGTTCCTCTAGGGAACGCGCATTCACCAAACCCTGGCAAAAGTTGCAAATTGATCTCTCAGGTGGAGATACAGTGGAATTTAGAAGCCCTTCCCCAGGTAGGGACAGAGGTTCCCGGAGGGCTCTGTATTTTGCTCTGTAAGGTCAGAACCAGGGAAGAGCCACAGGTGGGAGGAAGACCTGCGGGGCTGGGGACAGCCCAGGAATGCTGACTGAAGGAATCTTCACCTCTTTGCTCTGCGCCAGGAGGGTGCTTAGCTGGCCCTTCTGACAATGACAATGACAAAGACAACGATGAGGACACCTGTGCTGACCACCCTGCGCCTCAGCCTTGCCCTCCCTCCAGGGGAACAGGGCTACGTTAGTGTCAGCGCCCTCCCGTTTCATCAGAGTGCGCACAGCAGCCTGGCATTGCAGGGGGAAAGCGATTTTAGACACCAGCACTTTCACTGAAGTTCAAAGTTCAAATATTTTTTAAACTTTTTGTCTATTATGAATGGAAAAGGGAATTATGACAAAATACTTCTAAACTGTGGATGATCTTAGGTGTTTTCCAGAACTGGTAATGTTTGATTAAAATATCATAGGTAATTGAAGCCAAAAAAAATAAGATAAAAATTTAGTTTTTAAAATGCTTTTAATGGTGGTAACATCTTTTCCCTTAAAAATATGAGATAGTGAGTAAAGAACTCTACTTTCTTTTGAGGAGATCTAGTACCCAACTCCAGTAATTAAAAATGTTAGCTCTTTTGATGAAAAGGGGCAAGTGCTGTGATAAAAGCCGCTTCTCTTGCATATTCTGCGTGCAGTTCTCTGACTCGCCAATTCTCACGAGCGCCTGCCCGTTGCCCTAAAAGAAGTCTATAATTGAAGGGTCACATTATTAGTCATGACATAGGTAAAGTACTTTGTTTCAAATTTAATTTAGACAATATATGTTTAAGAGATTTTATTTTGCTCAACAGTATGTTTTCCCAGCTTTATTGAGAATAATTGACAAATGACATTGTAAGATATTTTAAGTGTTCAACGTGATAATGGATATACATATACAACGAGACACGGTCCCATTCATCGAGCTAATTAACACATCCATTACCTCACATATTTATCTTTTCTGTGTGTTTGTGAGAACATTTAAGTTAAATCATAGAAACTGAGAGTAGAAAAGTGGTTGACGGGCTGGCAGGGGAGGGGGGATAGGGAGATCTTGGTAAAAGGGCACAAGCACTCATTTATTAGATAAATAAGACCTGAGGATCTAATGCATAACATAGTGACTACAGTTGATAACATTGCACTGTATAATTGAAATTTGCTCACAGTAATCCAACTGCTTTTAGAAACTCTGCCTTTGTTGTCGATACCAACATCAACCACAGGATGTCACCAATAACTACGGCACTGACGGAGCCTTGGGGAGAAACCTGAATGCTCCACTTCCCCGTAGGTTAAATGATTTTCTGTTTTGTTCATGAATATTTTTTCTACCCATCAAGCTAAAAATCATTAACATGTAACATTAATTTATCACTATATTATTTATTATTAGTTTACAAGTATAGCATGATTCCCAGATTTTACACATTTCTAAGTTTATTTTAAAAAATATTAATAAATTAAAAAAATATCCTTTCAAAAGATCCATTTGCTTATTAACCTTCACATGTGTTATGGTGATATAATTCAGAGGGAGAAAAAGAATTAATCAAAGGGCAAGTATTAAACACTATCTACAAGGCCTCATGGTGACTTGCAGAGACACATTTATAAAACACACACACACACACACACACACACACACACACACACACACACACACACAGCTATTGTACACTGCAGTCCCAATCAATACCACCTTCTAGGAATATTTTCTTATGTGAAAGTTGGAACGGATAGAATAATCTTGCCCCTCAAAATTGTACCAGTCATGTTTAATATTTATTACATAATTACTCTTTTTTTTGGCATAACGTAAGATTAATTAAAATAACATTTTGCCTATCTTCATGAACCAAAGCCAATCTTTTCTACCTCCAATTCCTTTCACAAATGTACTCTGAATATACAGGGTAAACAGACAAACAAACATAATGATGAAGAGAAGACCAACTTATTTTCTTGAAATGCTTTATCATCATAGTAGCTTAATTATGCAAATATGCTGGAGGCTTTTTTTATGGGCACATTGGCCAAATTCAAATACATTAAAGATGACAAACACATATTTATTTACACATTCAGCAATATATGCCTACATGCAGAATTCTATTAATTTAACAAATGATAGCATATAATGATACATTATAAAACGAGAAAGTATATGTAAAACAAAGCTATCTGACAAATGCTATAGAGAAATTCCTATTATTAAAAATAACTTTAACTTCTAAGGTTTCAGGGGAAGAAAAGATTTGAGTGTTACAAGATTGATACAGATTTATTAGCCCTAAAAAATATCAACTGAAGTTTTATATTATTGGAAGGTATATGCTGTTCTTTTTTAAGGTATATGGAGAGGGAGAAAGGAAAACAAAGATCATCTTTTTTCCCCTTGGATTTATTGCGGTGACACTGGTTCACAAAACCATGCGTGTTTCAAGTGTACGGCTCAATAAAACAGCATCTGCACGCGGCACCGCGGCCCAGCGCCCCAAGCGAAGTCTCTTTCCACCCCCTCCCCCCGGCCCCCACCCCGCTCTCCCTCTGGCCATCACCACACCGTTGTCTGTGTCTGTGCTGCAAAAAGGATGATCGTAATAAACACTTTCATGAGGTCTGGAACAAATGGAATAAACATTTTGAATGTTTCCAAATATTTGGCAGAGAAAACATGGAGATGAAGTTTTGATTGAATATGCTGAATGTTTGGCTTTATTTTCAAGGTGGGCCAAAGCAAGTTTACCGCGGTTTGTATGAAAGACAATACAGTAATTAATAAATAAGAACACAAGACTAAACTCCGTGTTTCACGTACTCACAACTGTCAACGTACTTTTGCTCACTCTGTGTATCCGGCCAAAGAAAGAGACATTTGCATTTGTATTACATTGTCAGAGTCCCATTCGTGAAAAATGTAGAATATAATTTTCTCTTTATAGCGCCCTGAGGTATTTTAAATTATTTATAAACAAAAATATCAGAATTTCTTAATTTTGTAGCCCATTTTTGTAGTTTCCAGGTTCTTTCAAAGACGACGAGGGGCTCACTACAGGGCAGCACTTCCCCTCCAGGTGAGGTGTCTCTGACTGGCTCCTATGTGCTACTTAAGGCCACACATCAAATTTATGAAATAAGCTTACCCCCGAGACACCATAAAGGACAATGTTACTTACCTACAAAGTTATTACCATATTTTGTATGTAATAAACTCTCTTGGATTGGTCTCACTTTTTAAACTGTCATCAGAATAAACTTTATAAAAAATAGCATTGGCATTTCTAATAAACCTTGCCTATGGTTACAGTATGCATTTTAATATACATATTCATTCTTAACGCCTTTGATACAGTCCTTTTAACAACAGCAACAAAAATGAGTCTTGCGTATTTATAAACACTAAGAAAATATGAACAAGCTTTATAAGCTAAAGCTTGAAATAACGGTGAGTAGGTCCTTGCATTCATTAATAAAATCAAGAAAAATTGGACGATAATAATAATTTCATTTTATTGTGGGCCACTAAAATTCTTTTCCACTTGTGTGCTGTGACATCTCAATAGTCTATATCCATTTTAGGAACAACCTCTTCAACTAACAAAAGCCTTAACGTTGGTACATTCACTGTGATGTCTGGCTAGGGGAGTGCATCTCTTATGTGTTCTTAAGAGTGCATTTCTTGTAATGAGAACTTTGAGGTTTATGATTTTTAATATTTGGTAAAAGATGAAGGATTTTCATAGCTGTAGAATTGTGACATAAATATTCTGAGGAAACTACAAATTATTTAAAATATATGTTTATATTTAGAAACATAATTTTAAAGTTTTATTTTAACTGTTCATTAACTCTAGGTAAAAATACTAACTCAAGTTACTCTAACTTTTTTTAAGAAAAGTTTCTGGTTTATTTTTTTGGGGGAAGAAGTTATTGCTACTCTCATAGTCATATTTATTTTGCTGATTTTCATCATTATTAGGTGATCTCTAGAGAGAGGTTAGATCCCCAATGTAGTGACCTTAAAAAATCTCACAGTAATATTACTGGACTTCTATTTTCAGAACATTTATATAAACATATCCTGCCAGCCAATATGGAAATAACACTTTTCACCTGAATCAAGCAGCTTTGGGGAGTGCTGTCCAGTGCTGAATTTTATTTTATTTTGTTACATTCAGCAAAACTGCACACTTTTAACATGTGAAAGGTGTTATAAGAATTTGGTATATTTAAACTATCTGGCGTATTGAGAGCAGAAAGAAATGGAAACTATTTCATGGAAATGATGTAACATATTATTACACAGGAGATATTTGTACGTTTAAATTACAGAATTATGGTTAATGAACACATAGGAGGCCTTCTGAGCTGGGAAAGCCCTGGGCTGTAAAAACAAAATGACATTAGGCTTCAAAGCTCGAGGACAAGTCCTCTGACAGTTCCTGATGTTTGCTCTGTAACCGGTCAAAATGTGTTTTCTTTCACGACACTCCTGGTCATCATTTCCCCCCACACTTATCATGTTCCTGTTTCTCAGAGCTATGACCCTGAGGAAATCTACTTTTCATTCCTCGCCATTACCTGCCTTAACTTATCCTTTTTCCTATCTTGGTTTATGTGGGCTTAATTACCAAGAAAAATGTGAAGATTCGGTTTAATTTTACCTCAGACTAATCTTCGCTTCACTTTGGTTGGAACCTCCCAGCTTTCCTAGGACAGGAGGGTCCTGTCAGATAGAGGGCATCCTTGCCCCAAATGAGGCAGGTAAGCAACAGCTTTTTGGAAAACCAAAATAACCCACAGAACACACTCCTTTAAGCAGAACTTTGGGTTCCCACCTAGGAAGGTAAGGCATATCAAGTGATAATATGAATATGGCTGATTTACTGACATACTAATGACTTCTCCGATTTGATTGGGGCTATCAGCCTTACATCTTACCCCCACTTTGTCCAGTTAACTTAGGAAGGGGGTCATCAGGAGCCTTGAAGGCTTATAAAAGATGAATATTGGCGAGGAATCACTATAGAAATATAAAACTGTTCACAATAGTGTAGGCAAGTTAATAAAATTAACACTACAATAAACTAATGGGAAATAACATAAATAATATATTCTTAAAACATGACAAGAAGTCCATATGCATTATCTCATAACTTCCCAACAGCTGTACGAAGCAGGATTATTTTGAGATTCTAACTTTAAGAGTTAAGATTTCATAAAGCCAGAAAAAGCCAAAGAGTTATAAGAACTTCTGATGAAAGGCATTAATGGAGAGACTACTCTGGCTAATGCATTTCTCTGGTCTTGAATATTATCATGAACTCACTCCTCCTTTCAGCATTTGAGATGAGGGGACAGAAGAGAAAGAGAACAGATTTATCCCTGGTAGGCGCTATTCCACCTCTCCCAGTAGGTAACAGATAGATGACGATGGTCTTTCTCACTAATACTCTTTCGGTGCTTGAGAGCAGATTACGATGCATGAAGTAGTTTCACAGACCTTTTTAAAGGGGAATTTTAGGATTAGAGATCATCAGAACATCTTGTTCAAAGAGCACTTGTCACTAATCAGGGCAGTTTCACTCGAATTAGGCAATTGTGGTATTCACGCTAGAGAATGTCATGAAGGGGATTGTGACTTATGCCGAAGTATAAATGATAAAACTAGGTCTCGCTGACGGAATGGCCGTAGTTCAATAGCATGTAACCTGAAGGAGACTTATTTTGCCAATACACAAGCAAAAAAGTTTAAATAAAAAACTATGAAAAAGAAGGTGCTTTTAAAGGAAAGGCATGTTTTTAAGATATTGCATTCCACTTTCCGCATTCCACTTTTTGAAGAAATGTAAAGATAAATAATCTTTATCTTCACTTCATATTCTCTCAGTTTTCCTGCTGAGAGGTCATGTGAGTGCCCACAAAATGGAATGTCTTTAAAAATCAAATCACATTGGTCTCTAAGATACAGACTGCTTACGACAAAGTCTGAAGGGATGTTAGCCACCTAAAGTGAAAGCTGAGCAACAAAGTCATTTATGTGATTTTAATCAACTTTCTGAGTTTGACACTGGTATATCTCCAAAATTCATTGTTCTCATACCCAAGGATGTTAAATGTTAAATCAAAGAAGAAGCAGGTGAGAGCAACCCATTTGTTCTCTCTGGAAATTCTCTAAGAGTAATTTTATTTGTGTGAATTCGTGAATAAATGGATTTTACACAGGAGGCTCTCTTCCGAGTGCATATATTATGGTGTGTCTTTGCAAAGGGTGGGTGCTTTTAGCTGAGAATTATACTGACATCTGGTATTTATGTTATTAGGTCCTGAATAACAGATTCAAGTAACAGAACATAGAAACCATCACTGAAAGACATTTAACAATAAAATGAGAAATTTTAAAGAGATGTTTTTTTCTTTTCATGTATCGGACCAGTGCCAGTTACATTAAAGATATATTCTTTTGAGAGTCATCTCTGCTTTAAGGTGTCACTCAACACATGCTGAGAAGATGCTAAGTAGAAAGATGTTCTGAATGCTTGCTACCTATCAAAAAGACACACTTTTTTTTTTTATATATATCTTTATTGATTTCAGAGAGAGGAAAGGAGAGGGGGAGAGAGAGATAGAAACATCAATGATGAGAAAGTCATTTATCAAGCCTGCAACCTGGGCATGTGCCCTGACCGGGAATCGAACCCCGATCGCCTGGATCCTAGGTCGATGCTCAACCGCTGAGCCACGCCCGGCTGGGTGAGACACACTTTCTTAATGCCACCAATCCAAGCCTAAACTCCTGGCATCTTGACACCCTTAAAAAAAGGCACTAGAACTGAGATTGAGATTCTTTAAATCTCAACCTATCAGTGCTTTGTCTCACCCCATTTTCAATTTTATTTTTCCCATTTCATTTTAAAAAACTCTTCTTTTCATTTCTAAGTTCTCCCTTTAAATTCCAGTGGATGCTGTTTTGAAAAATGATACTTACATAAAATTCATGTTTGCATTCATCCTATCTACCCTCCACCAACTGTGTGTCTACTGACTATTGAAAGAATCATAGTCACATATACAAAGGAATGAGTGCAGAAATGCAAAGGGCAAGACAAACAGAAAACGAGAGAGAGAGCAGTCAAAACAAGTTCCATTCTTTTCAGCAATATCTGTACATGAGAGAAAACGGTGGGCTTCCAAGTAACAGCTTTTACAATTTATGCCACTCACAGGGAAGTAGTAATATGGCAGATGCAAGAAAGACACACTGCAAGAGAAAATGGTCTTCTTGGAAAACAAGTCTAATAAACTTTGAACATGAGGCATAAGCAAACATTAGTATGCTTCGTTTACTTTTGCTCTAAGTTAAATTCTGGCTAACTTCATAGGCTTACACCTATTACATATCTTGATAATAATCTTTGCAATGACACCATAAAAAAGAGGGGCAGATGTTAAGATGCTGAATTTACGGAGACTCAGAGGAGATAAGCATCTGGCCTAAGGTGCATGCCAGAAAGATGTGATGCTAACAATTGAGCCCAAGTTTTCTGACTCATACTTTAAAATCCTTTATATTTTATTGTCTAGAACATTATGTATCGCAGCTTGATGGAATGTGTTGATTGTAAGAGGAAGAATGAAAACTATGAATCTTAAATTCTGCAGTGGCTATTTAAAAAAAAAAAATCTTTATTGATATCAGAGAGAGGAAGGGAGAGGGAGAGAGAGAGAAACAGAAACATCAATGATGAGAGTCATTGATCAGCTGCCTCGTGCATGCCCCCGACTGGGGATCGAGCCCTGGGCATGTGCCCTGTCCGGGAATCGAACCTCGATCTCCTGGGTCCTAGGCCGATGCTCAACCGCTGAGCCACACCTGGCTCGGCCTCTGATTTTCTGTCTTGTTTTGGGCCTCAGGGGGTTGGCATTTATGAACCACATCACTCGCCTTCTTTGCCTTATGGCTTCCTGAAGAATTCAGCCATTGGGAGGCACCCATTTCCACCCCCACCATTCTTTGGCACAGCTCTTGCAGAATCTCTCTCCCTCTAAGACTATTGCTTTTCTCCAGCCCCCCCCCCCAAGGCTCCAGCTCTAGCTTGTAACAGTCTCCCCCAAGAGTGTAACCGCCTCCTCTTTTGCTAGTTCTAAGTGCCTCTGCATACCTTGCAGGTTTCCTTAATCCTTCCCACCCTTATGTACATTGTCCCTTCATTATGAGTCTCTTCAAGACACATCACTGTCAAAATGCACTTCATTTGAATCACGACGAATTATCAGACAAAACCAAATTGACGGACCATCTACGAAATAACTGGCCTTTCTACTTTGAAATGTCAATGCCATGAAAGAAAAAAGCAGGCTGAGGAAAATTTCAGATTAAAGGGACACGGCACCTAAATCCAACTTGTGATCCTGCATTGAACTCCAGGCAAGATTATTACTTTTTTCTACAAAGAATATTACTGGGAAAATAGGTGAAATATAAGTAAGGCCTGTGCATTAGGTAATGGTAATGTATCATCGCTAATCTCTTGATTTGGATGATTGTACTGTGGTTATATGAGATAATGTCCTTATTGCCAGAAAATGCACATTAAAATATTTAGGGAAGTAAAGGAACATCATGTCTTCACCTGAATTTCAAGTGAAGCAGAAAAGAAAAAGTGTATATAGAGAGGGGGAGAAGAGAGAGGGAGGGAGAAAGAAGGAGAAGGGATGAGAAAGCATTTGTGATAAAGTGCATATAGGAGTATTTTGTACTATTGTTGCAACTTTTCTGTAAACTGGAAACTTTTTCAAAATAAGAAATAAAAATAATTTTAAATGAGTTTCCAAAAATTCTAGCTGAGTGTGTTATCTAATTTCTGCCAGGCCTCCCGCTGATAAGGATTTGAATCTCCATGCTAATAGCTGTCTACTCGGAATGATGGTCCCACTCTTCAACCCTTTCATTGCATCAGAGCCACACGAGACATTGAGGTTAGGGCTCAGGGGAAGAAAAGATGACCACCTAGCTCATCAGGTCCAGCGGGGATGAACCAGCAGGTGAGTGACCAAGGTGCCTCCCAGAGCATTCAGATACCTAGCTCTGCTCTCAGATGCAATTCACAGACAAATGCAAATTTATAAATTTCTTGATAATCTTGACATAACATGTATCTTATGATGTCACGTATTAAATCTATAAAAATGTATACACACATACTGAGATGGTTGCAGGGGTCAGAGTCCATGATGAAGTCTGACTTAAATTTCTACTCCCCTGGATCGAACTTTGAGATACTAAGAGTGATATTTTAGTATATCCTTACGGGTAAGATATAGAATCACACCTGACATATAACTGAGTGTACAACAAGACAGCAGATTAAAATATGCAGTATATTAAAGGTTTGAATTTGGGTACAGATAGTTTCACTGACTCAAGGATAGCAGAGTCAAGATTACTATTGATTTGGAAGATACTGCCTTAACCAAACGATCCAGGTTATCACCACGGGCAATGTGACATACTGAGATTGGGCACCAGCCTCTGATATAACGCATTGAGAAAGACATAACTACTTTTATGATCTTCTGGTAAAAAATGCATATCATCAATCTATTCATGAGAAAACATCACATAAAGTAAAACTGAGTTGAGTGACATTCTACGTAATACTCAACCAGCAGTCATCAAAAGTGTTCAAGGTAAGAAAGAGTGAGGGACTCTCACAGATTAGAGAGTCACATCAACAAAATAAAATGTGGAATTCTGGATTGGATCCTGGTAGAGAAAAGGACATTAGAGGACAAACTGGTAAAATCTGAATAAAGTCTGTAATTTAGTTAATAACATTGTACCAATGTAAATTCCCTGTTTTGGATCATAGTACTGTGGTTATATAAATTGTTAACATTAGAGGAAGTCTGGTGAAGGATGTATGTGAACTCTCTGTACTATTTTTGCACCTTTCTTCAAGTCTAAAATGATTTCAAAATAGAAAATAAAATATTTCCAGGAATTCATTCTAGGAAATAAAACTATTACAATTCTGTCTTGAATGTTTCCAATTTTGTGCATAGACATGGCACATTAAGTCCTAAAATGTTATTTTATACCCAACATAAAAGGTTTCAGATTTTAAACTGGTATTAATTTAGTTGGTACGTATATTCAGATGTCAATGTATGATTCTTTAGGCTCATAACATTTATGCAAAGATAAGATATTTACTTTGACTGTCTTTTAAGGGAATGTGGTACTTCATCCAAGATTTCCCCTGATATTTCTATCATCTTTCCTGATATCCATTTAGAACAAGAGCTAGAGAAACATATAATGCTAGGAGTGGTAAGGAGCAGAAATAGCCCATTCTTCACGTTTCTAGAAAAGACCCAATGAAGGCATCCTGGGGAGCTGGAAATCTCCACAGCTGGGATTCGGTTCTAATATTTCTTGCTCTTGTTCTATCTCCTGGGAGTATGTGGAAGAGCATGACTTATCCTCTTATATAAGAACGGAAGGGAAGTTGCATCTATTGTAGGCAACATCATCTTTAATTTGACTCAGGGACTGAGGAATAACAGTTTCATCTATTCCACAGATGGAAAACTAAGACCCTGCCTCATACTAGGTTTCAGGCCTAATCCTGATAACATGTATTTTTAGATAGAATCCTGGCAAACAGCTCACAGGATTCTGAGAGGATCATGTAAGAGAAACTGAAGCCCACGTGGTTAGAGGAGAGAACTATTTATGTGTCTTGCTTTTGAGTTTTAGTAGAGCAAGTAATTTTGAAATTATAGGTGAATTGGGGTAATCGTTAATATCATCTTATCAATACTGAAAGATTATCAAGTTAAATTCACATATTATTAGATACATTTCAAAATGTTGACCAAATTGTTTTGAATCTGCTTTAAGATTTAACCCAACAATCTCAGCCTCTCTTTGGAAAAGTCTCAAATGTTTTTAACTAAAGCCAAACACTTCTGAGAATATATGTATTTTCTTAAATCTGTGAATCAACATCCCTAGTCATACTTTTCCCTTAATATTTTCAGTTCAATAAGCTGCTTTAGAGTTGGGGTGATCAGGGCACAGCAATTGTTGCTACATGGAGCCACAGTGCTCTTTGACACGCTCTGTGTAGGGTGACATTCTTGCGTTGCTGGAGGAGTTAAGGGATTGTGCCACAAGGTGCCTTATGCCCTTCCTTGGATTCTGAATGCTTTCATTATACTGCACTACAAGCACACAATAGATTAAAGATATCTTGTACTTGAAGCTGTGAACTGCAATTTGAACTTTGTAAAGAGAAATAGCCAAAGGATGTGTCTAGAGATACATTTTTACTCTTAAATGACACATCATATGAGAACCATGAGGTTTCCACGTGTCACTGAAGAATAAAGAGAAATGGGTGAATTTCAGAGGAAACAAATGCTCCAGTTCTCTTAACATTTTCCAAATACATTTGCTATAGTTTGTTTAAGACACATGATTCAAGTAGGATTTGCTTGTATGACTATTAAGTATCAATACATTTAAATGAGATTTTGTAAATGGTTTGCAATGTGGTTGTATGATAGCTGCATCAAATTCTTAAATCTTTCCTTAGTGTCCCTGCTTTAAAGACTCTGACAGTTCCAACTTAGCCACTTTCTGTACAACCTTGAAAAACACCTTCAAAAGAAGCAGGCCTTGGAGTCCTCACCAAAAAGGTAGGATAACAGCATTACATCTACTTACTGGAAATTTTATGAATATTTCAATATTGCCATCAAGGTGCATTCATCTCTTTGGTAGGAGGATGGCATAGAAATCCAGGATATTATCATTATTATTATTTCATCTGGCCTGAGTGAACTTTACAGCCAAAAGCTCCTGTCTTTGTGTATAAAATTCCAGTCTGAAAAATTTGGGTTTGTTTTGATTATCAACTTCCTATCAATAATATGAAAAGTCAAAGGTGAAACTGTGGCTATATTATCAGAAAGAAAAAATAACTCACAGACAAAAAAACAGGCAAAGAAAGATGGTGGCTGAGGATTTTTGGAAGGGTTTCATGGGCCACAGGCACCCAATACCAACCTCATGCTCGCATTCTGGCAGGAGCAGCTCTGAAGTGTCTGTCTTCCATTAATTTCTGTACCTTGGGGCTGGGGAGCAAATATCTGAAGACTCACTCTACCTCTTTCAAAGTTTTAGAAGCCACTATTTGGCATTCTAGTATAGAAGGTAAATAAAATGACTTGTTCAACATGCACAAATATGCAAGGAAATACGGTTTACAGAGACCCAGTGCCTTGGATTTGTCAATATAGTAGTGATTTCATTCTGCCTCACTAGCCCATGGTGGTTATCAAATCTTATGTCCTGAGTTTGGAAAATATGGCTACCAAATATGACATTTTGAAGTTGACAACCACACTCCAGTTCAAGAGGCTATGGGTTAAATGGATCAGTCACACTGTTCCCAGAATTTTCCCCCCATAATTATTGCTGATAATGACCATTTACATGTGTCTGCTTTCAATGAGCCCTTTCCAAGGGGGATTTTATTATAGCAGACAGGTGCTGCAATCTCTTCTAGAGCTAAAGGCCCAGGATAACTGGCAAGCAACCAGTCTTTTAAATTTATTTATTGAGGTATAATCGACACATAACATTATATTAGCTTCAGGTGTATGACATAATAATTCAATATTTGTATATTATTCAAAATGCTCACCACAGTAAGTCTAGTTAACATCCATCACCACACATAGTTACTCAATTTTTTTTCCTTGTTGTGAGGACTTTTCAGATTTACTCCCTTAGCAACTTTCAAATATGCAATACAGAATTATTAACTCTGATCACCATGCTGGACAGTACATCCCCAGGACTTATTTTATAACTGGAAGTTTGTACCTTTTGACCTCTTCACCTATTCACCAATTTGTTCTGCGTATA
This sequence comes from Miniopterus natalensis, assembly GCF_054644295.1. Taxonomy (NCBI): domain Eukaryota; kingdom Metazoa; phylum Chordata; class Mammalia; order Chiroptera; family Miniopteridae; genus Miniopterus; species Miniopterus natalensis. The sequence goes on along the minus strand of NC_142092.1, from coordinate 37,932,369 downwards.
TCTGAGCTTGTTTTTTTTTTTGCTTTGCTTTGTTTTAGATTTTACATATAAGTGAGATCACAACAGCATTTGTCGTTCTCTGTCTCTGTCTTTCTAGAGGTAAAGTCCCAGGATAACTGGCTGCTAACCAGCCTTAGGCCTTACATAAAACAACATTGGGATACAAACGTGAGCAGCCCCTGAAAGGGAGGGGGCCTGCGGAGTCCAGCTGTTTCCCCTTCTGCGTCTCAGCACCCCGCTCTACCTTCCTCACATCGCATCGCTCTGGCGTGTGCACAGCCTGTCTCCCCCAGGGCACCGGGAACCGTGGAGGTCAGGTGCCCGGGTCCATTCACCCCCGGCTGCGGGCTACCGTGTGCGAGTGAGTGAGCTAAAGCCATTTATGATAAAAAGTCTATCTTCTTTTCATTAGACTTCTAAAATCAACACGTATCTATTTAAATATAGTCTTAAAGTGATGATGAGAGCTAAGATAAAAATGTAGAGAAAGGGGGAAAAGTGACAGAGGTGACAGGCATATCTCCAAGAGGTGCCAGTCCAGGGAGGCGGGTTCTCAGGGCTGAGCAACAGCGCTCCCCAGCTCCGACAGTCACCCGCTCCTGCTCAGGCCAACTGACTGTCCCTTCCATCCAGAGGCACCCAGCTCAGGGTCGCTGCCTGAGGAGCAGCCCCAAAGGGAAAGGTAGCTTTGTGGGATGTTCTAATTCAAATGAAATATAACATTAGTCAAGACGTCACACGATATAAAAAATAAAATAACATTTATACAGCTGTTAGAACATTTATGTAGATATTTATATAGGTAATATATAAATATTAAGGAAAATATGTACTCCTTGACAGGAAAGGAGAAACACATGTGACCATCTCCCAACAATGGTTTGCTTTGAAGACTGGGAATATGACAGGTCATTTTAATTTTTCTTCTTGTTTTAATATTTTAAAATGTTATGTTATAATTGGTTATCAATCTTAAGTTGTAGAAACTTAAAGTTTAGAGGAAAATACAACACAAACCAATAAATGTTCTTCATATGAACAACCTAAAAGAAACCAAAGATGGTGTTTTCTCCTTGTTAAGAAATCACAACCACAACTAAAACAAAGGGAAAAAGACCAGAATTCCAGGCTACTTGAGTTGTGAGGGATGTCACACTGAGTTCTCTGCCATTACCACAACTAAGGCCAAAGTTCTGGAAGGTCATCTTAACAATGATAGTGGGAACATCTGTCAAAGCACAGTGCTTCCCTGAGGCCCGATCACATATAGGGTTTATTCACATAGCTAAACACATTAGTGCCCATTAGGTGGGATGTTTTCAACTGCAAGTCACAGAAACTCTGACTCAAACTGGCTGAGCTGATTAAAAATTTAAGTCACTTAGAACGTCCAGAGGCAAGGCAAGTTCAAGGCACAATCCCGTTAGCATTCTGACTGCCCTCCTCTGTCTGTGAGGCACGCTCCTCAAGCTGGCTTTCCGCGTGGTGTCAGGATGGCTGCCAGCAGCAACTGGGGCCCTCTGCCTCCTTACTGATGTCGCTGCCCCAAGGATGGGGTAAAAGTCCTTCCCATCGGTGTATTTGGGCCAATAATGATGTTAGAGGATCCTTGTGATGATTGGCTTAAGCTTGGTTTCCAGAACCAACCCCAGGCAAGGCAGGGAGGGGATTACTTTGATTTAGACTCTGCCTGGGAATAGACAATTTCGCCTGGGTCCTATGCACTACGTGGGGAAGGAGTTTGTTCCTGGGAGGAGGGGGAAGGTGGGACATTGGGTAGGGTGGGGTTCTAGTAAATAGAAGAAAAAGGGGCAATGAATCCTAGGTTGCAAGGAACAGTACCTACTACATGGTAGTGTACCCATAGTGGGGAGAAAATCAATATATGAGTCAGGACACTCAGAATCTATGCCAGTGGTTGGCATTAAAAAACCATTTGACTGAACAAAGTCACAAAATTTCTGGGTTTCAGTTATTGTAGCACTAGCAAGTTGGTATAAAAATAATTCTATGGCCCCGGTCAGCTCCACTATCAGACTGTTCCTCATTTCATCCCTCCCCCACCCTGACCACCTGCTCCCCAGCACACAAAGCACCCGCAACAGCATATAGGTAAATACTTTTAAAGGAATGGCTTTCCTAGTGAATTCCGCACTCCCCCCCCCCATTTATCTCATGGCAGATCAGCCAATTGCTATGACCCAGCAAAGCAAAACAGTGAGTGGTGCAATTATCTGGGAAATATAAGACCATCTATGCCATCAGATAGAGCGGGGAAGGGTGGGCTTTGTTTCCTGAACAGCCTGCGTGGTCTCTGTGGATGGTCCCCAAATCCTCAGATAAATGGATAGGCCTCCACTTGGCTCTGGCTGCATAACTCCAGCTCTTTGTGAATTAGGATGAAACTCCTTGCTATAGAGATAAGATCATTTATGCCACGTTTTAAAAGCAAGGTTCCTTTTGAAAGGCTCATTTTCCTCTTTTAGTGTCATACGACACTCTTTCAGTGCCCCAGAGGGTCCCGAGACCTACAGCAGAGGCCCTTGTGCTTCTACAATAGTAGATGTCCATAGTAAGTATAAGACGTAAGTGAATTGAATTCATATAATGCGTCTGTCTCCCCACAGCTAGTTTCAGGAACTTACACTTAAAGAAATCATTTCAATAAAAGCCTTCACATTGATGCCCATACAAACATGTTTACATTTCTGAGAACAACTATTTTATATTTGTATAAGAATTACAACGGCAGATAGTCGTAAGCCCACTGATTTGTAATGGCAAACACGACCTCAGTGAAAATGAAATAAAAATTTGCAAATACGTGCAAATAAAGAGCCGCTGATTTACTGGCTCAACTAATGGAAAAAAAAATCACCAAATACATTTTAAAAAATGAAAACACTGCCTAAATTGTGGAATCAGCTATAAGAGCTTGAGAGGTGACTTCTCTGAGAAATTTCTGCTGGGCTTACAGATGCTAATACCTTCTTATTTTCCCACGCTGACATCATATGCAAACTACCATGTCAAGAACACATTTGCAGAATACATAAGTAGTGGAATGAAACATTATTAGTTCTTATTTGCAGCTGCTGCCAATCCCTGAGCCCAAACTCTAATTGGAATTACAGTGAATTTAAAAGTAGTGGAAATTCCAGGATCTGAATAAAATACACGAAGCTGCCATCTGAGAACCACATTCTTTCAAAATGCATAATTCTGAAAACTCCACGTCAAACTCCCATGTCTCATGATTTGGTAACTGCAGAATCTTAAAGATACTTTAGCAGTTGTGAGTTCAAATCTTTGCTAAATTATGTGTGGATTGGTTGGAACAATAATAGATTTAAAATGATAACATACCATAGGCTTTAGATTTTTTTAAAAAAAGTCTTATTTTTCTTAAATCAAAAGTAATTTTTAAAAGGCCGTGAGTTTCTGGATTCTTTTCCATCGCAATGAGCAAGCTCCCTCTTTAAATGTTTCCTGATTACTGGCTGCTGCTCAGGCTCATAAAAGCTGCTAAATCACTGCTAGGACAAAGGTCCCCACTGTGGTGCACGAAAAAGAAGATTTATAGTCATATGCTATGCTGAACAGCCTTGTCAGGGCAACACAGTGGCCTGCGTTGGTGACAGGCTAAAACAAATCTCATGCCAGATCTGATTTCAGACTTACATAAGAGGCCAGCGGGCTGCGGCCTCAGTGCTTAGGAGAGTCAACTGGGTTGGGACGGGGCCATGAGTGAGGATGAGTGGGGGCCAGGCTGGGCAATAATTAGCATGTGCCTAGTTTTAATGACTGATTTCCTCTGATAGCCGAGTCCCAAGGTTGGTTTGCTTCTTTGTCCATTCTTCCCTCTCACTCCTTTGCTCACCTCTTCTGCACACAGACACACTCACAATCACACCCGCCAAAAACACCTCCCAACCACTGGGGTAACTGTATCGTATTTGGCTATATTAACGACTATAGAAAGGAGATGCCAGGTAAAGTTCTAGGATGACATGATCTCTTTTTTAGCAGGGACTGAATTCGTAATACCATCTTACTAGCAAAGAAAGCGGGGGTACACAGCTATGTCTGGGTGTTACCAAACAGTCACTGCTCATCTGAATTTTCAGGCTAGTATTTCAACTATCTTTCCACTTCTACTGGGACCTTTGTATTAATTCATTCCTCAACAAACAAACAAACAGAAAGCTTGTATTGAAGCTATGATCAGATAAATGCTTGTGAAAATGGAGAGTGAACCTCCATTCTTTTTTTTTTTTTAAGTTATTCAAATTGCATCTGGAAGAGGCTGGACTCTGGGTAGCTCTACACTCCCTTCTAAGGTTTAGCTGTGGCTAAACAGGGCCGGCTGTGCCTCCTCATTATTTATGCAGCTTCCAAACAACAAACTCCTGCAACCGTCCAAAACGAAACGAAAGAACCCAGGCGCTTCGGTGAAGCATACCTTTCCCTGATGTAGGATAGGAGGGCAGAGACAAAAAGCAATGACGATTGGGCCCAACTTGGGCTTCTCAGGTTGCAACTGCAGAGAATGGAAGGAAGTCCAGTTCCAGATGCAAATGCACCGCACCAGGTGTCTGGAGGCCCAGGTGCTAGTCCTGGTTGTGATGCTAACCAGGGTCATCTCAAGCAAATCACTCCTCTGGTTCTCTCAGTTGCCTCACCAGTGCAATAAAAGAATCTGAACTACATCAGTGGTTCCCAAGCTGAAGCATGAGGCAAGATTAACCACCTACAGGTCTTGCTAAAGCACACATTGCTGGGTGTCATCTCCAAGGTTCCTGATTCAGCAGGTCTGGGATGAGGCCTGGGAATTTGCATTTCTAACCATTTCCTAGGTGGTGCTGATGCTGCAGGTCAGGAGACACTCAGTGAGAATTACTGAACTAGATGATTTTCTAAGGATCGTGTGAGTTCTGAAGTGCTACATATCATTTTACTTTCACTTAGACTGTTGTGTATTGTTTATGTCTGGGTCAAGAGAAGTGAGTGGCCGTAACTCAGTCTCTTATTTTAGTAGAAAATCAAGAGATTCCAGTTTTCTTTGAAGTCATTTGTTTGATAACTAAAACAGAAAGTGATGACAATTTCTACATGAAAGTACAGTATGATATAAAATGAGCAATCTATCAATCATTGTACAATTGACTCACAAAGATATAGTAGGAAATCCATTTGTTGATAAATTCACATTAATAGAATTTGTGCTCTCTTTGTATGTGTTTATTTCTTGTATATAAAATTATGTTTGTTACATACATTTCAACATAGTGATTATAGTTAATAATACTGTCTTATGTACTTGAAAGCTGCTAAGAGACGTCTTATATGTTTTTACCACAAAAAAGAAATAGTAATTATGTGATGTGGTGTAGGTGTTAGCTAATGCTACTGGGTAATCATTTTGTAATATATAAATGTATTAAAATCAACACATTGTACATCTTAAACTTGTTCATTTTGTGCCAATTATATGTCAATAAAGCTATCATAAAATCACGTTTGTTGCATAAATTTCACCTCACTGTTAAGATAAATGACGTGATATCAATTCTGGTTCTAATTCTGTTGTTGACCAAATGTGGTTGTAGAGAAGTCATTTCACTATTCTGGGTCTCAAATGTGAGTATTTTTGCCTAGAGTTAACAATATTTGTTTGTGATTCTAAATTTCCAAACATCTAAGTGCATAAAATGTAGATCTGTTTCAGAACCAAAATATAAAGAAAAAAAAAATGAGCCAAACTACATAAGTCTCATGTGGTAGCTATAGATCTAGAAAAAAAAAAAAAAAATTGCTTAAACCATTTGTCTTGCCAGGACTACCCAAAATTGGTCTCCTTGCTTTTGCTTCCACTACCTATCTCTCTGTGTAAAATCCTCCAATGCCTTCTCATTGCTCTCAGAATAAAAGCCAAATTCTGTACCAAGGCTCCTTCTCTTGCCCAACCCTATTTGTTCTAGGTAGTCTTCCCATGGCTTCCTAAACTTTACAATGACCTTCTTTTTGATTCTTGGATATCTGATCCTTGCCAAGTTGGTTTCCTTCTCAGTGCCTTTGTACCAATAGCACCTTCTGTCTGAAATGCTCTCTGGGCCAAGTCCTTCCTTTGATCCTGAGCCTCAGGGAGATCTTGCATGACTTCTCAATCATTCTCTATCACTTCATCCTATGTCAATGTTTTTTGAATAACAACTAGTTCTATGCTTGAAAAAGCTTCATTAGTTCTATCAGATCAATTGAAAATATTCATGCTGTGAAAAGTCACTCCACAGTAAACCTTTGAAATCAAACAAATGGCAACCACTATCAATTTTTTTCCAGGACAACATTTTTGTGTTGCAATTACTTTGAGTGATTTTTATATACACTGTGACTATGCCTCAGATTAAATCAAACTAAATTATCTACTCTAAGTCTCTAATTATATTGTATAATTTTAAGTGACTAAATTTTCAGTAATGTGAAAATTAATTTAATTTGCCTCAGTGGGCATACTTTATCTCTAGATCAGTTCTGTCTGACAGAATATAATGCAAGCCCTGCAGGTAATTTAAAAATTTCTAATAGTTGCATTAAGAAAAGTAGAATAATAAATAGATAAAAATGTGTTCTATGTATACAATGGAATACTAGTTAGCCATGACAAAAATGAGCTATTGCCATTTATGACAACATAGATGGATCATGAGAGTGTTTTGCTAAGTGAATATAAGTCAGATGGAAAAGGTCAAGAACTATATGATTTCACTCATATGTGGCATATAAAACAAAAAGCAACAAATGAACAAACAAAAAACGAAACAAACAAAAACACAAACTCATAGATACAGACAACAAAGTGGTGGCTACCAGAGGGGAAGGAGGAGGTGGGAGGACCACAAGGGTAAAGGGGGCCAAATACATGGTGACAGAAGGGACTAGACTTCAGAGGTTGAGCACACAATAGACTATATGTGTGTTGTATTATAAAGTCATACATCTGAGATTTATATAATGTTATTAACCAATGTTACCCCACTACATTTAATTTTTTGAAAAGTAGAAAAAAGGTGAAATTTTAATAATATATTTTAGTTAACCCAATATATCTAAAATGGTCATTTTCACATGCAAGTAATATGAATATTGTTAATGAGATATTTTACTTTTTTTGGTGGTTAGTCTTCAAAGTCCATTGTTCATTTTATTCATATAAGCCTGCCAGTCTGGACGAGCCACATTCAACTGCTAACCAGCCACAGGTGGCTAGTGGCTGCCATATTGAACAGTGCAGCTGTAAGTGTTTATAGGAGAGATAATGCCCAGCAGCTATTTATCCTTTGGGCTGCCCTTTAGGTTTTGTGTTTATGACTACCAGCACATGGGACTGACCTGGCAATTGCTTTCTTCCAGAGTAGCTCTCTAAGACAGGAAGGGAAGATGATAAAGTGACATCCTTTTTTGTCAAATGTACTGTCAAGTGGTAATTGAAAGGTGGAAGGGAACAAAGTTAGCATTGTCCAATTATGAGGAAACTTCAGAGAGCTAGAAATAAAGGCCCCTCTCCCATTGGAAAGTACTAGAGAAGTAGCTCTCAACCCTGGCTAGGCCAAAAGACTGGTGGTGGAGCTTTCAAAACTTACATTTACCCGAGCTGCACCCCTGATCCGCTAAACGAGAATTTCTGGACATAGAGTTCGGGTGATCCTCCAGTCCAAATTAATGATTTAAACAAAAAATTTGAAATTTTAATAAAGGCCTGGAATATTGTTATTTGTAATAGCATGTTTTTTGGAAGAACATAAATATCCAATAATGGTGCAATTTGAAACAAATACGTATATACATCGTCTATGTTATGAGCCATGATGCAAGTTTATGAAAAATAACTAAGGTCATGGAAAAATCCTTAGAATGTTTTAAATGGGAAAGAAGATAGTAAGTAGGATACTAAATTTGTTTCCAGGATGATCTCAGATTTGAAAAACAAAAGTATATATTATACATATGCATAGAAAGAAGGCTAGAAGAAAATTCATCAATATGTTTCAAAGTGTTAATTATTTTTTTGTACTTTTTTTCTTTATGTGTTTCTGCATTGCTCACATTCTCTGCATTGACTAGTTACTACTTTTGAAGCTCAGGCTGCTTTCAGAGGACTTGCCTGGTGCCACTGCAGGGAGCAGGAAGCCACCATGTAAATGGCTGCCCCTGGAGCTGTGCAGGGTGCTGTTTGTGTAGCTGTAAGCAGCAGCTCAGATTATGTTGTAAATCCACATATTCTAAAAAAATACATTGCAAAATAAGAAACACTAAAAAGAATTAATCTGAACCAAAATACTGAATTCCATAGGATAAAGAAAATCTTTTCTAACCAGAAAGTTCATTTCCATTATATGGTTTGTCTCTGTATTATCTTGGAATTATATACAGGTGTCCCAAAAAACGTATACACACTTTGAATAATTATTAATTTCAGTGTTTCTTTTCAGAGGTAACCCATTGGAATTAATAATTATTCAAAGTGTGTATACATTTTTGGGGGACACCTTATATATTTTACATTTCTCAGCCAACAGATACTGCTGTTTCAGAGAAGCTGAAGTTGTGAAAATATTTTCTAAATAAAGTAACCTGTTGTAACAATAAAAGAATACCATCTAATGCAAAAAAATAATGTCTGGGAGTAGACAAAGTGATAAGAAGAAAAGTCACAGTAACAACAGCTAACCGACACTGTTAGCTGATCTGCCCCGTTCCCCCATGCTCTCAACCATCATCATCCCATTATTGCCCTGAGTTCTCAGGCTAAAGAAGTGTGGAGTCATCCTTGCCTGTCTCACATCCTACATTCAATCCGTCAACAATCCTCTGGATTCTTTATTTTTAAATTATATTGAAAACTCAACATAAAAAAATTAAATCATTCTCAGAACTACATTTTTGGTTTAAGTCACTCTACTTTGCAGCCTGGATTATTGCAGTAGCCTGCTAGCTGGTCCCCCTGCTTCCTTACTTGCCTCCTTTCCCCTTATTTTCAGCAGCCAGAGAGATCCTTTTAGAATGTAAGTCAGATCTTGTCATCTGCCCCTCCCTAGAAAGAGAATGGACCCCTATTTTATATAAGATAAAGCTATATTCTTGACAAGGTCCTATGTAACCATGGATAATATAAATCACTACCTCTCTTCCTCCTATTAATTCTCTGACCTTATCTCCTTGCTCACTGATGTTCATTTAACACATCAGGTGCTCTCTTATCTCAGGGCCTTTGCACTTACTGTTTCCTCTGATTGGGATGCTCTTCAGCAGATATCCACTTCCCTCACTTCCTCACCAACTTGAAATCTTGGCACAAATGTTACCATTTCATTGAGGCCTCCCTGATAATTTTATTTAAAATCGCAAGCTTCTTGGGTCTGCTATTAGAATTTCCCAAATCAGCTGTGACAAACTTGCTCCACTCTCGCTTTCCCAATCCTAATTCTGTCTTCTTCACTGTTAGCAGACAATCCTTGTCCTTTGTTAACTGACAGGCTGATGTTTAAAAAAATGATTAAAGAAGACAATTTAGGTGATACAAGCAAACTATTTAACATTTCATGAAGTGGACAACTGCAAAATGGGGCAGAAGCAGGAAGTTTTTATAGGATAAAGAATAAAAAGCAAAATAGATAATATCTGACTGGCTGGGGCCAAACAGTCAAGTCCGTTTAGGGTGAGAGGGAACAAAGAAGTATGTATAGAGCCCAGAGTTGGCATTCCAACCAGAAAGCTCATCTCCAGTATATAATTTGCCCTTGCATTATCTTGAAATTATATATATTTTTATACTTCTCAGCCAACAGAAACTGCTATTTCAAGCTGCAGTTGTGAAAATATTTTCTAAATATAGAAAACAAAAGAATGCTGTTATCTCAATTAAAGTAATACCATTAAATGCAAAAAGTAAATTCAACTATGAGCTCCATTCAACCTAACAGTAGCTAGTTATCACTCAGAAAAGCAATAGGAAGGACCCCAAAATTAGTGCTGTAAAAAATCCTATGGCAATGGAAGTAGAAGAGGAGTGACTTACATCTGTGTACTACATCACAATTTCCGAAGACCTTTCAATACGTTAAGTGCCATAACATCCTGTCCTATTAATCCCAATTTGAAGATGAAGTGAATGAGCTCCTGAGAACTTAAATCCCCCTTTCATCCCCTCGTTGCACACAACTAGTTAATGTTTACTCCTCTGGATGATGAGAACCAGGCTGTGACATCTGTCACCCTTCTGCAGGCTGGGGTTGACTCAGCTGATCAAGTTGGCTGAGCGGGGGAAGCTTCCTGTTCAGGATCCCTGTGCACCGTGCACCTCGAGGACACAGGAATCTCTGTGCCTGTCTGCCAGGATGTGCAAGGTAAAAAACCCAGAGGAGAACTGGTGAAGGGCGAGGGGAGAAAATCGGCCTGGAGGGAGGTGGGAGGAGAGATTTGGGGCTCTGAAGGTGAATGGTAATTTAGCCCAGAACTAGCCCTCTCAATCACGACCACATGCCTTAGGGGATTTATTTATTTAGACCCACTGTATGCAAATTAGAAAAGTATAAAGCAATCAATGGAGCAAATCCCTTCTCCCTATCTTTGGTTTCAACAATTTATGGTATGGAATTGTGCAATTGCGCATAGACATCCTGGGTGTGCTGGAAATGAAAGAACTTTGTGGTGCAGTGTGTGTATGTGTGTGGGGGGGTGGGGGGGAGGGAGAGAGAGAGAAAGAAAGAGAGAGTTCGCTGCACCGGTGTGGGTCTTTTTTTGCCTCCAGGCTGAGACCAGATCGCAATCAACATCAATAGCTGTGTCCTTTAATCAGGACAATGGCAGAGCATGGCGCAAACAGAAGCACCTAGGCCAACGGCGGCCCCAGAGTGTTTGGAGGAGGTGGGGGTGGGGCGGAGGCCTAGTAACAAAGACAAAATAAGAAAGTGAAAAGGTACTGTGTCCCCTGACAGTACATTTCACTGGCTCTTCTCCACCGAAGACAGTCACTGGCACAATATCCTCAAAAATGTCATCCAATTTAAGCCTTAGGTCAAAGGATTGGAAACAAAAGTCCAGCAGTTTAAGTCTAGCTTCGAGGTGTTCAATTAAATTGCAAACCCACATCTCATCCTAATTTATACACATAGATGAAACTAGGCTTCATATTATATGCATTTAGCTGAGGCTGTTTCTCAGTAATTTCCTTTCATGCTCTGATGAAGTGATATTAATTTCCTTTGCATTACTGCGAAGGAAAACATCTCCCAACTCTCCTCTAAAGACCGTTGACAGAGGATTATATTAGCTTTTGATATAAACAATTAGGGAGATATTATTTACTGACTAAATTTGTTTTTATTTGAACATATGCATCAGTTCAAAAGTTCCAACTTCTTTGCTTCCTCCATCAAGCTGAGGTTTTATTTTTAAACCAGAATTCCCTGAACTCCTGGATCAATAACTTTTTCATTTCTGTAAGTTTCTTTTTCCCCCAAATATGCTTGGTTTTATTTACTGTCTCCTATTCATTACTTCCATATTATGTATCACTTTTTATCTCTTGAAACACAGTGAACATATTTATTTTCTATCTTGAATCTCATGGTTCTAATAACTGAAGTCTAGTTTTACGTCAGAATATCTTATTTTCTTTAGTGTTTTGGTCATTTTTGATTGTTAATTCATGTGCCTTAGCGCCCTGTGTGAATCCTTTGAGGTCTGGATTGAAGTTTCCTTTTCCAGAGAGGATTACATTTGCTTCTATTAGGCATCTGAGGGTACCATGGATTACTTAAAACACATTTTGGATTAGATTGGGCATTTTCCCCTCCCACACAGGTACTATAAATTTGGGCAGCAAATCCACAGGAAGACTGCTTTGTGGTTACTCATTCTCAAGAAAGACATTTTTCTTCTAATGTCAAGGTTAGGGCATCACTGGCCCCTCCAATTTTATGGGCGGGTCTCTCATTAGAATCTTCATTTTGGGAAAGTCCTAAGATCACTATCCTGTCTCCTGGACCCTCAACCCCCGGCTCCCGCCCCCCTCCCCCACCATAGTCGTGAGAATGGCAGCTCATGAGGGTTGGCAGATGGCTCAGGGATAAAACAGCTTAAACGCTTCCCCCCCTCTCTCTTGTTCAGGATTAGGTATGTTTATAAATTTATTGAAGGGAAAGTATATTTTCTACACAAAACTTTATATTTCAAAATTAAAAATACTCTTCCTAGAACAACATCATCACTAAAAACTCCCATGTATGGCTTAGGAAGAAAACTAATCAGTTTGAATAGATTCAGTTTAAGAAAATGTAAGGCAGGCTGGAGGATAGGATGGCGACTTAAAGAGGGGATTGTCCTCTTTACTATGTAGATCATTCTAAGTTGTTATAAGAATTATTTTACCATTTTTAAACTCTCTTGTAAAATATAATAGTGTAATAATTGACTCCACTACTTTGCAATCTTTTACTCTTTATTTCTCTCAGAAGTCTTTTGTTTTTTACTCAACAGTGTATTTTAAAAAGATGTTTTCTCAGGCACTCTCACAGATTGCTGGTGGGGGTACAACATGGTACAACCAGGACAGAGAGGAGTTTGGGAATGTTTATGAAACAACAAATGCATTTATCGTTTGATTCAGCTATGTCACTTCTGGAAATTGGCCTTGCAGATTTACCTGAACACCTACAACGTAATATATGTATGAGGTTGTTCAAAGCATTGTTTATAAAAGCAAAAGCGGGGAGTATCCCAAATGATCAGCAATGGAAAAATAGTGAAATCAAGCATGGTACATCTATTCAATGGAATACTATGCAGCTATAAAATGAGAAAGTCCTCTGTACTAATAATGAAACATTTTAAGATATCCTAAGTTTAAAAAGCCAAATTACAAAATAAAGTATATTATATTCCACCTATTGTATAATAAAGAAGGATATTACTAATATATTTTATTTGCTGTACGTATTGATTTACTTATTACTTAACAAACATGTACTTAACACTTTCACTTGTCAGGAACTCTTCTCTGTACAGATGCTCCTTGACTTACAATGAGGCTATGTCCCAATAAATGCATCATAAATTGAAAATACCTTAAGTTGAAAATGCATTTACTACTACACTGTGGAGTATCTGTGGTTTACCCTCATGATTCTGTGTCTACCTGGGAGCCATGCTCCCTATCGCTGCCCAGCATCCCAGGACAGGATCATGCAGTTTGTCACTATCATGGGAAAAGGTAAAAAAAAAATTTGAATTACATTTCTACTAAATGCATCACTTTTTCAAACCATCCTAAAGTCACCATCAGAAAGCTGAAAAATTGTAAGCCAAACCAACCATCGTTAAGTTGGGGACCCTTTGGATTTTTATGAACATCAACTCAGTTCATCCCTGTTTAAGACCTTTAGGTGGATTTCACTATCCTCACATTTGCAGATGAAGAAATTAAAGCATAGAGAGGTTAAGTGACACATCCAAGGTCACAGAGCTAGAAAGTAGAAGGATACACAAGAAATCCATAAAAATGATTAACTAGAGGAGGCAGGTTGGGGCACAGTGGGAGTCAATGGGGCAGGGAGGGGCAAAAGGTATTGTGTATAACCTGTGATACACACACACACACACACACACACACACTAAAGTGTCCAGCTTTTTCAGTTGTTGCCAGTGTAAGATATTTGTTTCCTATATTGCTGGAAGAGGAGGTTGCAAAGGGTAGTTTGTAAATCTCATTAATTCCAGCCTTTTATCATTTTAAATTAGAAAATGATGACTGATTTTGTGTCTGGGAGATGATTTAAGGGCTGAAGCAAGAAGCAAATTTACTTTGTTTTTCTTAAGAGCCTTTTTTTTTTTAGGGGTTGGGGTGAATAGATGATCAGGTAATTTAACCACAAAATTTAAGGTTTTCTCGAATTGTGTTTAAAATATTTTATATTTATCCACACATGGAATTCATAGTAAAAGATGGCTCCATCCTATTGCCTCTGGAGTCCTGCCACCCTTTATCCCGTCACCCTGCTTTATTTTAGTTCACTGCATTTATCAATGACTGCCATATGTATAATTTTTGTTGTCGTGTTTATTTGATTATGGTCTGTCTCCCTTACTGAACTAATGAATAAAATGCTTTATGAGGGCAAGAACCCCGTCTGGCTTACTGATGCTGTAGCCCAGTACACTTAGAACAGAGGCCCCCTTTTAATAAATATTTATTGGAGTTATTAATAGAAAAAGTTCCAGTTTAATCTCTATCTAAATATATATATTCAAAGTGAGCAGTTCTTTACATCATTTTCTGTTTCCTTTATTTCCTTTATCCAAACAGCAACCAATCTTGGAATGCTGTGCCTTCATTTTCCATGTATTATGGAATTCGTTTCTCTAGCAACATTGCATTTCGGGGGTGTTACAAAGAGAAGCTGGCAACATCTAAATGGAATCTAATGTAAAACACTCTTAGAACTTTAAGAATAAATGTATGTGTGTATCTCTGATGTTTGCTTAACATTTTTTGTTGTGGTTCTTAGTTGATTGCTTACTTTCATAGGTAGTAACACGTGAAATGTGTTCATGAAGGCCATACTACAGAATTTGTTTTACAATTTGATCTTTCTAACCTCATAGGAAAATAAACCTTAGTTCAGCATTTGTTTTTACATTTCTATATAATCATGATAGGGGCAGAGTGTAGGTCAGGATTATGTTTTTATGTTTAATTGCAATAAAGCCCACTAGTAAATACATTTCTGGAATAAAAACAACAGCAGGCACCATTATCTTCACTGAGGTGATCATTATTATCTCTGTTTATGGCTTAAAGAGCTGGGATCCAGGACTTCGGGTAAATTGTCCAAGGTCCCTCCAGTCATCAGCTAAGTTGGGATTCAAACCCAGTTTTACCTAACTCCAAAGTCCATGCTCCTAATTTTGACTGGACTACTTCCCTTTTATTATTTAACTCTTCCTTTAACCCTGTTTTTTTGTGGGGTTTTTTACTGATTCTATTTGGTTTTTTATTGTAAGCTACCCAAAATTATTTTATGAAGTAGATCACGCATAATAAATAAATAAATAAATAAATAAATAAATAAATAAATAAATAAATAAATAAAAACATATATAAATGCCTCCCCAAATTCTATAACTTTATTTGCACACTAATTGAATAATTATTAACATTAATAAATAATTGAAATAATAATTAAAGTACTAAGTATTGATAATAGTATTGCTGAAGCAAAACACTAACAAAGGAAGCATTTTCACAAGTTGTGCCAAATATTAGGTCTCGTGAAAATATTTTCCCTGCTTTTCAAATCTTAGAGTTTTGTTTTCTTTCACTCATCTTTAATTTTTTAATTGAGGGGTGAACAGTGAGCAAATGCACTTACATTTCTACACTTATAACATTTGTTTTCCCTACTTTAAAATTACCCAAATGTTCTTGAGAAGACTATTGTGTGTTTCCTCAGTTAACCAAGGTCTTTTTATTATTTCTAGTCTGTCCTGCTACAACTCATCAAATGACATTTATAACTTCAAATGGCATGAAACTAGTCAGCAATGAAGCTCTTTGAAAATGTTTCATTTTGAGCTAATGAATAAAATGCTTCCTTTTGAAGCAAACTGAATAAAGTTAAAATGTCATTCTTGTCTTTAAGAAAACAAACACCTGCTTGAAGATTTCTTCTATTTAAACAGAGTTGAAGGTTTCCCGTGGAGGAAACAAATTAGCCTTTTCAAGTTTCATGAGACGCTATGGGGACTTTCTTTTGAGCAGACGAAAGTGAGAGAAAAAAATAAACCCTTTAAGAACTAGAAAGCCATGTGCAGAAAAATGTCTTTACTTGCTTTCAGATGCTTAATACATTAATGCTTCATTCCCCTCTGTTTACTACGTAAGTAAGAGAATGCACAACCTTTATTCCTCACATCCCCCAAGCAAAACCAGGTTTTGGTGCCAGGAAGCATGTAGAAAGGTAACGACGAAGGAGGCATTGTGAGGTTCTAGAAGACCTTAGGTTAGGAGAATGCTTTCTACTTCCAGCTCGGTTCCTAGCTGGTTCTACAGCTCGGAGTGAGTCATTTAACCTCTTGGGGCTCAGTTTCCTGACTTGTAAAATGGGTCTTTCATAAGTCACACCAAAAGGTTGCAGGATCAATTCAGATAAGTGAACTGCAGGTGCAGAGAATAAAAGTTCAGTGTCAATATCAGAGAGGCTTCTTCCTTATGTGGGTCATGAGAACGGTCACACATTTTAGGAAAGCTTAAAAATTCTTCCCTTTCCATGCCAGTTAAAAGGTTTTGGAGTGACAGATATTAAACTGCTGTCTTTATCGCTGCCTCACCAGGTGACCTTGGGCTAGTCAGCTGATATTTCCTCTTTGTAGTTTTCACATCTTCAGAATATCAGGGTTTTTTTTTCTTCCCTTTTTCATGTTCTGAGAACAATTTAATAAATGACTCCAGCTACACAATCCATTTTTGGAACCTTGAAGTTACTGACTTGGTCAGGACCGTCAGAGTGAGCAACAGGTTTGAAATCATATAGTCAACTGAGTTTGCTACAGAGAGTGAAAGGGAGATTTTGAGTTTATAATATTAATTGACCAACTATTATAATTATGATACCAGTAGATGGTACTTTACTGTCTCCAAAAGAGGTGAAGGATTTCAGTTAATGTATTTCCAAAGACTTTGATGAATTAAAGAACTAGTTTGTTATCTGTTATCCCACAGAAAAATGTCGGTTAATATAACTTTCCTAATCTACTCTTCTACTTCCTTTCACCTTCCTCCTCCTGCTCTTCCATCATCATCATCATCATCATCATGTGCTGAATTCCTACTCAATTTTAATGTAGTATCTTAGTTTCTTTTAAGCACAGGAAGTACAACAACTGACTCCCCCCTTTTTTAAACCTAAAAACAAGATGTTATTTTTAACCATCTAAACCAGAATAAACCACAGACTGAATAAGGTCTTTTCTTAGTGGAAGTAAATTTAATGGAAGGATTTAATACTTTATGTAAGCAGAGAAGTTTGGTATGTTTTATGAGACTTTGCAATAAATCAAGTTTTTAGATATGATTTTGTTGCTTCCATTTGGGAAATATCTGTTGCGTCAATGACCTGAGACTGTCCTAAGACCATGATTCACTATCTCTTATACCTACAACGTATAGATAATCATCCACGACAATCCTAAAAGCCGGCATTATTTTATTCAGCCATTCATTTTCAGATTTAGTTGCCTATAAATGACTAATGTTAAGATACATTTAACTTGTACACCTCAAACCTATAAATTCTAACATATACACATCATTAATAGATCTATTAATGATTTATTAAAGTGTAACTGCCTTCTTCTGAATTTGGGTCGCTCATGGGAGTGCTTTTGGCCTCAGACCTTGAACCATTTCAGAAGCAGCCAGGCCTTTTATTCTGTGAATATGCTTATTGTAAAATGACAAGGGGGTTTCTCTCAAATCCGCGTAAATGCCAAAACTACTTTCTAAAAGTTTTTAAGTGGAGAAATAATAGCGGGAGGTTTTGAGTTTATGAAGGTAAACACAAGCCTGGGGAGAGTGCATTTCACTGGGAATAGGAGGGGAATGACTGGAAAATGTATCCCAAGATTTCTTTCATCTGTCATCCTGAGCACAGCACTGGAACCCCAGGCAGGCACACATCTTCTCATGAGCCAGAGGCTCCCGTGATTTGGCCACTCTGAGTAATTTAGAAGCAGGTGGGGAAAGAAGTCTGGGTAATCTTTATGCAATGACAATGCAAATTCCTCTTCTGTAGCACAAAGCTTTGCTTTTCTATCTTCTTATTTTTTATGTATTTTTAATAAAGCAAATAGAATAGTATGTCTTTTTCTGTAATATGTACACACCACACACACACACACACACACACACACACGCACACTCCTATGCTGCTCTGGGAAAGACTAGTTTTCATGTAAAATAACTGCACGTTTCACCTTGTTCTCAGGGCTCCCAAATGCCAGTCTTGTGATGCGCTGTCACAACTTATGTGTGACTGACTGCATACAGAGCCCGCTGATCTATATGGAGAGGTGAGAATTTGTCACTGTGCATAAGCAGAAAGATCAGTCAGATACAGTGATAGATCTGTTCTTTGCCTGGATTCGTCTGCTGCTATATTAGGGTAGCTCGGCAGCTGCCAAATCCAATTGTGAGACTGGTTTTGTGGTTGAGAAAACAGAAAAAGAAGAAATGATGTCCTGACATAGCCACTTTTGGGGATAGTAACTGCAGAGTAAAAATATTATTGTAATCATGACATCAGAATATTCTCTGGCACCGTATCCACGCTGGGTGTCGCAGCAGCGACTTCAGCATCTTTTCTCAGGCAGCAGCACAGACAGAGTTCCTATATTGTGGCTTTGGGGTTCAAGTTAGCATTGGGGTATAAGTGGGTGGACAGGGTCATACAGAATTCAATCTGACTTTTCCCCCTTCTTGCTCATTAGAATTAGCATTTGTAATTAAAAATTAAGCCATCACTCTAGTGCCAGGGGCAAAGTATGGTCAGATGACCCTTAAACAAGCTGCAAGAGTGTTGTATGAAAACATTACAGATTTTGCAAAACTCGTTAATGATGTGAAAGACAATGTGCTCGTTAGATGGGAGCATATAAAACACGCATAGTAGCTCATCTGCTTTTGTATTCATTCACTCAGCTGTGCTCATTGCTATTCATGTGGATTAAAGAGAAAAAAAAGAAATAAGATCAAAGAAATAATATCAAGCCATTATCAATCATATTTAACCGGTGCCATCTGACAATCAACCTCCATCCCGCGTTCCGAATCCGAGAGGAACTTCTTGCTCAGGAGGCTCTCCACTCCCTAAGAGGTGCTAAAAGGCGTTCTGTTGATTTGTTCCTTTAGAACATGGCCATTTTAACAGTAGGAAGAAAACAGCAAATGCAGGAAAAGGATACTTAGGAAACAGAAAGAGGAGCTTCATTAGAAAAGTCACACGTGGACTCAGTCTGTTGGAGAACACCCAAGGGAGAAATGAGTAATTTTGTCAACAGATCAGGAATCCAGGTGCCACGGTGGCCATCCACTGTTTGAAGAGATTACTGTTCTCCCCACTACATGACTAAATCAGCGAGTCAATGGTGAAGTGTTCATTTAAAATATATATATATTTTTTAAGTTAACATCTTTTAAGAAATATATATTTTTTATTGATTTCAGAGAGAGGAAGGGAGAGGGAGAGAGAGAAACATCAACGATGAGAGAGTCACTGATCGGCTGCCTCCTGCACACCCCTACTGGGGATTGAACCCAAAACCAGAGACTGGGCCCTGACTGGAAATTGAACCTGGATCTCCTGGATCACAGTTTGATGTTCAATCACTGAGCCACGCTGACCAGGCAAGTGTCCATTTTTAATGGGTCCTCTACTAAACTCATTGGACAAAATTTTTTTTAGCATGTCATCATTTTTCAGTAAGAGAACAAAATCAACATTCTTAAAAGTCTAATATTTCGATAACGACGCATACATTGAAAAGAAGTAAAAACATTTCTCCAGGTCCCTCCTAATTAAAGAATCATAACCACTGGAGCTCATGGATATAATAACAAAGCCAAACTTGGGAGAACTGGCGCCATTATCTCCCTGGACTGACATTCAGCCCTGCAATCAATTTAAATAAGCTTGACAGGCCCATTCAGATTAAATGAATTTTTGAAAAGTTACGGGGTAGATTAAAAAAACAAAACAAAATAATAAGGAGCAGAGCTTGTTAACCCTTGGAGAACCGCATTGTGATTAAAAACAAAGATGTTGAACTGTTTCTGTCTTATCGCCAGAAGTATTATTCTAGGTAGGGATGTTGCTGTCACTGCCACTGTTAGTAATTTTTCAGGACATTTTACAGAACATTTCAAAAATCTCATCATATTCCCAGGGTAGGTGCAGTTGAACAAGGACTCCTGTAGAACTGTAAAGAAAAGTCCTGTAAAATTTTGCATAAATATGAGGAAAGCCACAGGAACAACATTTTGACACTGGCTGGATCCTATCACAGGGAAACATCTATCATTTTTCCTCATGGGGAAATTGCATCTGTGAGATAATTCTATAAAATAGATTAGAAAGTGTTTGTGCAGAGCAGAGGGAGCAAATTCAAATGGCTAGGCAGCTCGTGCAAGGCATGAAGCAAGTCCACGGGGCACAGGGAACAGAGTGCATGCCACGTAAAGAGGGGAGCCACTTCTGGGTTCCGGGTGTTGCCCTGTAGGAGTGGAGGCCTAAAGCTCCTGACATTTTTTACAGAGAAACTGGAAATCTGGATTTTTGTAAAGTGTTCTGATTTTAAAATAAGGGCACTTATTCAAAATGAGCCCAAATCATAAACTAACAAACAAACAAAAAATGCTGGTGGGATTCATCATTTCAGCTGCATTTGTAATTTATGGAGTTTGTCATCACACTATCCATGTTTATTGAGCATTTCCTGAATATAAAGTTCAATATTGATGCTCTGAAAAGCACTGGATATGTTGAGGACAAAGATTTTACTCTTAAAGAGTATGGTGTGTACCTGGGGAGCTGAACCAAGTAAAGAAAGCAGCTCTCTAATTGTACTGCAAAAGATAGTAGAACACTGTGCTCTTTCTTCTAATGGTAAAAATAAGAGTAAATTGGGCTTTTTGACACATAAAGACCAGGAGGAGTCAATGAGACTGAAGGGAGAAAATAAAAGCTAAGCTTAGAGTAGTGCTGTGGAGGTGATTAGACCTGACCTCCAAGAAAAAGGAAAAAGGGGGGTAGGCTAGAGAATCTGTTAGATGTCATATGACCTTCACAGTAAATGAAATAAGATTGCATTTACATTTGGTCATTTTCCTTATGTGTAGAATAGCACAAGAAAGAATTATAGAAATATGGTAGGAAGTCAGGCGGGCATGAGCAGAGCAGGACAACAGGCCTGGTACAGGTCACCAGGGCAGAAAGTTGCCTAGCAATGGGCAAAACGGAAAAAATAAAGACTTCTCCTCTAGTGTAACCTTCCCTCCCCTAGCATGTCATTGCTCATATGATTTAGACCCCCTGATCTTTCATATCACTGGTCATGGGGTTAGGACCCTCCCCTGACCTTTCTTCCCCTCACGTGTTGTTGCTAGTCATGCGGGTTTGACAAGAGGGCCAGAGAATAACCCTGAAGCATTAAGCCCCCAGGACAATGAGGTTCTGACTCACATCAGATACCTCTAGGCCTCAGTTGTGGTTTAGCTCCAGGCCCAGAAAATCAGCAAAACCAGACAAGCAAAGCCATGGCTGACTTCAGGACCAGCAGCATGGAATAGTGACGCCTGCCCTGGTGCCCACCAGTCAATGGAGACCATGACCCTGAAAGGACACACCTGGGCAGCTGATGAATATTCTATTGGGATCCTCCCCTGAGACTGCAGGATAAACACCGTCAACAAGGAGGGCCCAGTGCTGCTGTGAATGGAGCGGGTTGGCGCCTTTCCCCACCTCCTCCCTCGGGGTGTATTTTCCTTGCTTCTCTCTCCTAAGCTCCAAGGGCTCTTCTTTTGCCTCTGTAACTTGTTTCCTAAGCCCATTTCTTCTACAGCTCACTTCATCTACTTCTGTGACTTTCTAAATAAATTTTCTCTTATAGTTTGAATCTTGACTCTGAATTCTTTCCTAGCCAGAACTCAAGTACCGAGGTTGCTAAACCCAGGTCCAGTCCGACTCCACTGGTCTAACACCTGGTGTGGTTCTGCTGCCAACAGAAATATTCAGGTT
Organism: Miniopterus natalensis; assembly: GCF_054644295.1. Classification (NCBI taxonomy): domain Eukaryota; kingdom Metazoa; phylum Chordata; class Mammalia; order Chiroptera; family Miniopteridae; genus Miniopterus; species Miniopterus natalensis. The sequence goes on along the minus strand of NC_142092.1, from coordinate 37,910,518 downwards.
TTGATTCTTAGAAACTAACATTGACTGTAGAGGTCATGGATAGTTGATCAAGGATAGGTAAGCTTGAAAGCAAATTTCTGATTGCAAACAATTCACAGGATTATACGTTTTTTTAAAATTTTATTCACAGTGACAGCATGTGAGCTCAGATGAAAAGAAACACTGAAGGTTTCTCATGGGCTTTGAAAATCACACAGCATTAATTCCAATGAAAAAAAATTCAAGACATGACTTTAAATGGCAATAATTTTGACACTGAATTTCAAGAGGAGGAATTCATCACCCTTTCCATATAAACTGCACCCCAAATTCAAGGAAACTTCGCAGTCTTTACAAAAAATAATTCTCATGAAAGGTTTAGCATGTTTACACTCAAATTTTAGTGGGGAAGGGTAGAGAGACAAAAGCTGTTCTAAGTTGACTTATATTTACTTTTCTTTCAAAAATGCAGGGCTATTTTTCTCTTGTATATGAAAGAAATCAAATAATAATTAAACTTGACTGCCCTTCCATTTAAAGGAGGCAATTATTCACTGGTTATACGTATCTGAAGTTCAGATGTCTGAACCTAAAATGTCTGAGCCATATAAACTGATCTCATAAATAAATTGTATTCTACATGGTGATGAAATGGCATAAAACCACAATTTGGTATTTCCGAAATGGGAATGCCACTCACTCAGGAAGGGAAATCCAGCTTCCCAGCTCTTCACCATATACCTGGATGTAATATGTGGATAACTGGGAGCTTTTGGGGGCACTTTTGATTTGGCTGTGCACATGGCCCTAGTCTGAAGGTGGAGTCCTACACCCATTGGAGCTGGGGGGCTTTGGGGTTATGCCTGCATCTTACCAAGCAGAAAGCTTAAAATTAGCCTTTTACCTTGATCAGTCATTGTCATGTTGATACAATAATCAGAGAAACCCAGCGGCTTGGGTTTCAGTTTACATCTTTAACAGGTGTGAACTCACACTGACTGACAACGATGCTTCTAGTAAACTGCCTCCCTGGCAAAATGTTCTCAGGTATCGAGGGTCTTCGTGACATAATAGTGTTAATGGGGAGCACTATTCTCATGTTGCAGGAGAAATGTTGAGGTTAATAATGAATACCACAAAGAATAATGAAGGATTACAATAAACTGATTTCTGGGATAAGAGTCACATTTGTTAAATGGGAATAATAAGAAGGAAATTGCCATTAAAAATGTCTCAAGTATTCATTGGGAAATAAACAATTAGCCAGCATTAGAAACAGTTACCTTGAGGCCAGGGAAAAGGGCTGATGTCCTTAATTTCTACCTGCAGGGGGGAGTGAGATAAAGGGAAATGACTGATTTCAGGCCACAAGCCATGAGTGTTCCTGTCTGATTTGTAGATGAGTGCCTTTTGATTACCAGCATAAATGGCATAGTTTGACAATTCGCCTCTGCTTGGTTCAAAGGCCTGGATCTACATGACAAGAACGATCAAATTTCCTCTTCAGGTGGCCATATGGCCAATTTTACTCCCAGAAAGCTATGGGAAGATTTCACAGCAGCGTCCATAACTGGGTTGGTGTCACCTTTAAAGACATGGGCTTCACTTTAATTGTCAAGGCTTTATTTAGCTTCAAATTCAGCATATAACTGGTATGATAGCTTTGATTTTGCTATCCTAAAGAAAAAGCAGAGAATTCTCAGTCCACTCTCAAAAGAAGTGAAAAGAATCATGTTTCCTTCCCCAACCACTGAAATATAATAGAGAATAAAATTTTACTTCTATTTGAAAAATATTTTGGTTATGTGTACAACATTTCATCAGTTTGGGCTGGAATTTGGATTTGTTCCAGAGATTTGCAGAAACGGAAAGGAGACATCAGTTTTCAGAAGAGACATGGAGTGCTCCTGTGTTTGGGTTGAGAGAATATTTACTCTCCAGCACACTGCCTGGGCACACCTGCAGCCTGATCCACTTCCATTTGACACAGCTCTGGAGTATCACTAAATAAAATAATATACCAGTTAATAATATGTCCTCATACTTAAGACAGAAAATTGTGAATTAGTTTTAATTCCTCTGTGTATCATGCTTTTTTACATATTGATATGTAATAATAAAACTTCACAGTATCCAACATTTGAGTGTTTACTATGTACTAAGACTGTTCAAAACACCTTTTAAAATACAAAGTGTTTGCTCTTTTAAGTGCATTTACTATATTAATTCTCACCACTAGTCACTGAGCCAGTTGCCCCTATTATTATGCTCATTTAGATGAGAAGTTGAGTCAAAGCAAGCCTGAACTTAGAAAGATTTAAATATTGAGGAAATATGCTGTGATTTGACAAGGAGCAGAGAATGACAAGAGAAAAATTCTGAGATGTCCTAAATTAAATTATAGCAGGCTTCAGGGTGGGAGGAAGAGATAAGAGGTTAATCAGTTAGCAGAGACTGGGTTAAAACCAACAAAAGACTGTTCACATTTTTGAATGTATGTTAAAACTTTGAATCAACTTCCAGGTGGCTATTTAAAAGAATAGCTGAGGACCAGACGCCAGAGCATCTGCTTATGCATGAGCTTCCTGGACTGTTGGCCAAGATAAATCCAGAAGTAAGAAATACTCCTTCCTTAACAAATGTGCACCTAGCCTAGAACTGGCCCTGCTTCACCTTTTCCTGCCCCCTTTACCTGTAGCCAATGTAAATTCTTTCAAAACAACATCTTTCTTCTCCAACCCATTGTAGAAAAGAGCCCCACCAGCTCCATGGCTTTTCCATCTAGACTTGCTGCTGGTGGTTTAGATTTCATGCCCCAGGTCCTGGTCTTAAAGGCTCAATAAACCCTTTGTTTTAAGATGACTTTTCTCTGGAAGGTCTTTGTTAACAAGACTATGAGTTTTTATTTTATTTTATGGTTAACAACTAAATAGTTAAATCCAATCTTAATTTTATACATTTTTTTCTAGCTTCACATGACCTATTCTCAGCTTATTAGCTCCTTATTTATTGTCTTCATTCTTCTGTTGAATCCTCTTTCCACTACAAACTACCTTTCTTTCCTTTCTTCCTCAGTTTTCCAATAACAAGTCAACCTTCAGAAGTCCTTGGGCTTCAATATGTCTTCCTTTATGAAGAAAAAAATATTATTGTCTAAAAGCCAATGCTTCCAAATTCTCTAACAGCAGGAGGACTCTTTCTTAATTCTGAAATATTTGATATTTGCAAAAATACCTCCTCTGTTCCTTAACCATTTTCATGAATAGAAAACATGGTGCTCCCCTTTGAAAAAGTTGTCAGATAAAGAGTTCAGTCAACACTCTGATAAAAGAAGCTTCATGATTGTGAGTCCTGCTGGCCTGGAATCCTAGCTCCACCACTCACTGAGGATGTAACCTTGGGAATGTTATTTAAGCTTCCTTAGCTTCGGTTCCTCTTTAAAACATGGCAGTAATAACAGTTCCCACTTCATGGGGGATGAAATGAGGTCACAAATGTAAATCTCTTAGCACATGCCTAGGGTAGGCTAGGCACATAAGAAATATTATTACTATTCCCACTAGTGCAACAAAACCGGAAACAAAGCACAGAACATAGACATAGAACCAGCACCTAGTAGGTCTTCAATAAATGCCAGTGCAGCCTGACCAATGAAGAAGGAAGTAATTTCAGTAATATTACAAAACTGAACACATTACATTCAGAAAAAATAATTTTCAGCTTGTTCCTAAATCATATTGAAAACCCAATTACACCCACAGTTAGACTATAAAATCTACGTCAGCTCCACCCACAGCCTGTCTCTTTCAGTCTCTCATGTGTTCGGTTTACAGGTGGAAAGGGACCTAGACATCGGCCCGGCGCACGGTCCTGCACTGAAACACCCAGGGCCGCGGCCTTTCCCACCGTTAGGTCAGACACACGCCTGTGGGAGGAGAGATCGGACACACGGACGCCCGAGGCTTGCATGACTAACCACAGTAAACATTTTTCTTTTTCAGCAAAGCAAGTATGAAGGAGCAGCTGCACGAGGACAAAGCATTTTCACAGTTACTTCTAGTGATAACTGCACTTTAAAAGTGTTTTTGACACTTGGACTATGAGAATCCCCCACTTTCTTTACATAGATCGCCGGTGAACTCCAGTAGGGTAATTTCTTGCTCAGCTCTTCCTTCAAGGCCTCGCTGGCCCTTGGCCTCATAGAGCCACGATCTTCTCTCACTTTATGCCACTGAAGTTTAGGGAAAAGGAAGTGACAGCTTTGGAGTATCTTTCAAAGCAGATAGTTTAAAAATAAAATATAGCAAACTATATTTCTGGTCATCTGTTGATAGTCTACATAGATCTTAGTCTTGGAAGAGTAGCTCTGAAACTCCATTTGGAAATCATGTGAAATGACGTCACTCACAACATGGTGTTAACAGCCATCTATCTTCAAGTGCATGAAGTCAACTGGCTCCCCTACAAACATGCTGCTGGAGAGATATACACACAGAGAAATATTTTGGAAGAGTGAAAGTATTCTTAGTCAAAGTCTGGCCTCGCTTGCAGTGACAAAATGGATTTGAAGGACAGTTTCTAAACTTTTAAGAAGTGAACCTGATACATTGCACAGAGCTCTGGCCTATGAATGGAGGATTTGAACTCAGATCTTGGAAATCTTAGACAAAATGTGAACTTCTATGGACTTTGTTCTCTCTTCTGTAAAACCAGGGAGTTGAACTCTATGACACTGCATCTGTGAATTCTAAAATTATTCTCGGCAATAATAAACGTGGCTATGCTTTTATATAGAGACAAAAAATAGTAATTCCCTGCAACTTATCATGCTAGTCCCTCTACCCACCTTCCTTATTTTATTTTCTCTTGTAGAACTGAATACAGTTGCAAATACTATAGCTTTTACTTTTTAAATTGTTGTCTGTATCTCCTTCTGGAATGTAGGTTTCATTGGGGCAGGGATTTTGGTCTCGTTTGTTCATGGCTGTATTCCCATATCTTGGAACAGTGACTGACACATAATAGGTGCTCAATAAATACGTATAGAATGAATGAGTCTCACAACTGTTCATAATTTAGCATCCTGTTTTCTCTAGGAGAGTATGATAATTACAGCTTCTCCTTACATCCTATCTAACAAATGCTGGAGAACAAATTTCTAATTTAAAAGTTGAATAACAAAGTCTTTTCACACTGAAAGATATATTGCTAGTAAGAGATAATGGTAAACTGCTGAATGCTTACGGTTTCTAGGTCCAAATCATGAGTTTTAAGGCTAGCTTTAATTAATTAGGGCGTCTTTCCCAAATTGCCTTTTGTGAATAGCTGTAAATATAGCAACATAGAATATTAGCACTGGAATGGAATTTTGATCTTTAATCCCAATCCTCCATTCAGTGAGGCTTATGTTTGTAAAAATCATCCATGCCAAGCTCTGCATGAGTATGTCAATGGCAGAGCCCAACACAGCTCTCTTAGACAAAGTACCCCTTTTTATGAGTGGAAATTTGCTTTCTAATAACTTCGACTCATCAGCCGTGGTTCTACCAGTGTGTCCCAGAATGTCTCTTCCTTAACATTCGGTCTTTATTGTCTTTTTTGGGGGAGGTGGTTATTATTATTTGTTGTTGCTGTTCATTGTCTTGCTTGTTTTGGGAGCGTTAAAGCATAAATTTCTGAAATGCATATTTGTCAGCTTTTTTCCTGGTTAGCCATGAGTCTCCTACTTTGTCCTAAGTGTCTCATTTATACTATTGCAGATGTGTATTCTGAAATTGATTATAATCACATAATTTAAAAAATCCCAGAAGTCATGCCAGCAAGACCACAAGTCATGGCTAACACTTCATTTGCACGTCTAACAAAATAAACCTTCCGCAGTTTCTGGAACAAGCTAATTTTTGGTAGATGACAGGACGTTTATATGAGATGTCTGACATGTACCTTCAGTAGTTTAGAAAAGTCATGAGAAATTCTGAGAAACAAGTGTTGGAAGAAAATGCATCCATGGAACTGTGGCAGCCTTGATCTACAGAGGTGAGAAAGAAGAGCCCATCCAATGGAGGAGGCACAATGCAGAAGTAATGTGAGCTCCAGGCAAGCAGGAATCACTGTCGCTGACTGACCTGTTGATTCTGGATATGTCTTTAGGCTTTTTCTCATTGGTTGTTTAAACTGCAAAATTAAATGTAAACCTTTGTTTTCCTAAGGGGAAAGTATGTGTGTTGACTAGAGTAATGCACCTCAAGCTGTAGTGTAGACTCATTTGAGGGTCTTGTTAAAGTAGATATTTGTTACATTATTGGGCCCCTCAGTTAGGGATTTTGATTCAGTAGTCTGCATTTTAAATAAATAAATTCCCTGGTCATTCTGATGCAAACCAGGTGCTGATCCCAACTTGGGTGATTCTAAATTAGGTGAGTATTTGATGGTTCATTTTGGTTTTCTTACTGTGAAAATGAATGTGCATGAAGAACATGTAAATTGGGAGCAGTCATTTTTCTTAAACTTCCCACATCACATGTATTTTCTAACCAGTCTTTTTGCAATTATTTTTACTTTAATTTTGAAAATTTGTGATCGACTACAGTTATGTTTGCATTTGTTTCCTCAATGTCTCTCAGCCCTGGTTCTGTGTTGGAATTACCTACGATACATTTTTTTGGTGTGTGTAAATATTTTTATTGATTTTTAGAGAGAGAGGAGGGGAGAGAGAGAGAAACATTGATGTGAGAGTGACACATCCATTGGCTGCCTCCTGCACACCCCCACTGGGAATCGAACCAGCATCCCTGCGGTGCTTGGGAAGATGCCCAACCAACTGAGCCATACCAGCCAGGGCTACCTGGGATATTTTTAATAAGAGATTCTGATTTAGTCGCGGGGTTCAGGGAGCAAACGTGAACACTCATGAGGGTGCTGCTAGAATGGGAGTGGAAACAAACAAAATGCTCTACTTATTATAAAAATTAAACAGGTACATTTATTCATTATCCTGTGGGAACATCTGAACTTTAATCAGGTTTCCCACATACCTGGCAGACTTGCTGTGTTGATACAGTGAAAATTCTAATATGTGGGTGTGTCATCCTCTTGTCCTTTGAGGAAGGGCCTAGAAAGAAAACGCTGGCTGGTTTAATAACATGTGAAATGCAAGATGGGAAATTAAAGATTATTTGACCAATTATAAAGATAAATATCTAGCTTTCTCTAAGAAAGAGTAAAAATAAAGTTCCATTACCCTATTGCCTGACTTTATTAACTAGACTATACAACTGTTTGGTTCCCTAGGGATTTCTTAAAAAGGATCTCAGAAACAAAACTTCTTCCTGCTTTAATGTTAGAATTCATTTTATAAGGCAAGCAAGCCTTTAGCTAGTAATGAAAGATCAATATAACCTTCAACTCTTTATAACATCTACATTTTACTTACAAAGGATTTAATCAGTCGCAGTAGGGATTATGGCATGAAAGCATACTCTTCTTTCTCTATTCAGTTGACAAAATGAAATATTGCTTGTTTTCTAGCAAACCAGGAATTTAAAATCCTCATTCTTGATGTAAAGGTGATATGGTTTGGATTAATCTTTTGTGTTTATTTATCAGCATTTGGGATGTAGATCACTAAGCAGATTCAGTTTTAATGAGTAATTTCTGAATAACTTGTATGCCCTTAGCTTTGTGCTTTAGTAATTCTAAGGTAAAAAATATATAATTTCCCTTTCTAAAAGCCTTCTTTATTATATCCAATTAGAATTAAACACACATTTTTCCAAAAAAGTTTTTAAAAGATCATTAGGTTTCCAGATGTGATCTCTACAGTATATATAATACATTTTTTTCTTTTTCATTATTTAAGTATAAAATAAATAAAATTTTTTGAATTTGGCTTTTCATATTTTAGCTATGATGATTGATCTAAGCTTTGATTATCAGGCATGGGAAGAATCCTGTTGTGGAAAAAGAGTATTTATATTATGCAAATAGAGAGGAGACCACGGGAATGGGCTGAGCAAACAATACAATAAATACTTAAACATTATCTTCTGTAAATTAGTAGACCTCTTTCATGCATGTATTTAAATCACCAGCTCATCTTATGGGAAGGAAATGAAAAGGTCAGCAAAAAATAAAGTTAATTAGCTCTTCAGTAGAAGTCAAGACCTTTGGGTTTCTTTCAAGATCTCTTAAGACTTCGTATCTGTGAGATAATAATGATACAGCTGTAGACTCAATCATTATAGCAAGCTTTTCCCCAATTTCATTAGCTACCATATCTAGTAAAACTGAATCCTTTTCAGACATTGCTCTTGCTTGGGCTGACCTTAGCTATTCCTCCCTGTGAAGGAATCCCACCTTTAGGCCTTCCCAGACCTAAGGTGACCCAGTTCCCTCTCCGATGACCCCTGAGCCCTTTCTGTAAAACCCTACCTGGCATATTGCCCTACACTGCAGTTACTGCTTGGTTGTATCTCTGGCTCTCTGTATATGATGAGATCTTCACTTTATTCCTCTTGCAAAATCTAGCACAGGTCTTGGCACACAATATTTGCTAGCAAACTTGTGGCCGACCCAGTGAACGAAGTCATGGCAATCATTTCCATGCTGCGAGCGCAGGTGTAGAAGGCCTTGCAGATATTCTCGAGTTTTTCATAGCTCAGGAGTTAAAGGCTGAGCATAACCTCAAACGGCTTTAGCTGCATAATCAATTCATCAAAACCGTCAGGCCACACTTGATACTGATTGTAGAAGGAAGAGTCAACAGGAAACAACTGAGTACTTATCCTCATTAAAATAATTAAATTTAAAAAGTTTTATAGACTCGTAGAAAAAGAGTTTAGCTGGAAAGCTAGTTTTGAAAATATCAACATCACAGTTAGTATTTTCTTTTAACTTTTGATTATGAAACACTAACAATTAGGCTAAAGTTTTGGTTTTTTTTTTTAAAGCTCTTTCTGGAGCTTTCTAGTTGTGAAATGTTAACAACACAGACGGTGACAAACATCCTTTTAAGCCAGAGCCATGGCCTGTAAATATGGATTTATGCTTTGCATCTGACCCAGTTTGCAAAGGTACAAGAAAAAGATCTTGAGATCTTTTCTTCTGTAATCTAGTGGCACTTTTGATAAACTTTTTGCCAAAGGTAGACGTGTTTAAAGCAATGAATGAAAACAGGCAGATTAAGGAAACAGGGATGAGTAATATGGGTCAAGCAAACTAAAAAAAAAGGGGGGGGGACCCTAAAACACTATTGAGATAAAGTGAACGGAAATAGAAAAAAAAAAGAAGGGAGCAACAGAGTCAGTCCCCAGGGGGCGAGCTATGAGATGAGGGAAAAACTGAGAAATGACAGGGAATAAAAATGTGTAAATTTGTAAGAGAATGAAAGGTGAAAACATAAGACAATAGCAAATTAAAGATGATTATAGGAAAGCAAATTTGAATCAACAGCTAACAACTCCAGAAATACCTACCAAATGCTTACTGCTCGTTAAACACCTAAACTCAGGTGGTGCCATCCCCACCCTATAAATCAGGGTGAGTGGTCGGCTAACAAGGGTCAGCTAGAGCTGGGCGCCAGCAAAGAGGTGGATCTTACAGTCTCCTTCTTCCTTTCTTTGTTGAAGGTTAGTAGTGATTTGCAGTGATGCCCCTGCTCATCAAGGCATTCTCTTCCATTCTCTAGTTCCTTCTCTGGGTAGAGTGGAAAGCCGGACAGTGGCTTCAGCTTCCAGGCTGTTCCTTGCGAGTAATAAACCACACCTGATGGATCCCGATGCGCGCTATCGCTCTTTTTGGGAACCCGTTTAAAGAACTGAGTATCAACACCATCCTCTCAGGCGAAAAAAGTCACAGGCAGTGCACCAAATTACATGATTGATCTTAGCAAAATGAAAGAACGAGGCTTTCTCCTTATTGGGGTAAACACCGAGTCCACTGCTGTGTCGCCAGTTCGTGATCAGTGCTTGGGTTAATAGTGCGAACTGAATTTCTCGGCCTTTATCTGAACTATGTACAGATAATTCAGAAAATAATGCGAGAAAATCACTGGATAGAATAATTTTGGTATTTCATGGAGTGAAGGTGAATTCTACCTTCTATTTTTCTAATGCTTGTGAAATTTTGATGTCAGTTATTTTGAATCTAAAAATGCTTGATATCAATTATTGTATTAATGATGTATCAAGTAGCGGGCATTTTCAACATGCTCAGTGGAAATCAATAAGTTCAGCACAATGCAATTCTCCAAAGACGATCAATATCATAAGAGAGCTGAAAATGTAAAACCTAAATTAAAAGTGTGCTGCTAAAATTCAGCAACTATAAATGCCCTCTGAAAAGAAAGTTACCTGTCCATCCATTTATCCGTTCATTCATCCATCTTCTGCTTTGTTGAAAAAAGGTCTTAAGTGACTGCTCAATATATTTTTATTGAATGTATCAGTAGAATGGCAATAGAAATCAAAAGCCAGACAGAAATAGAACCAAGGTCTGTTGCAGCCAGGAGCAGGAATATTGGAGGCAATACACAGGAGTATATTTATGAAAGATTAGGGTATTGCACAATGCTGCTTTACCAGTCCTTATAATTTCATAGTAAACCACCCGAAGGAGGTTAACTACTTTCATACTGTTACAGATAGCGACACGAGGTGTGGCTCCGTTCCCTGGATGCCTTTATTCACCAGAGGCCATGTGACAGGCACTGTGTTGGGCAATAGGGATAAAATGATGAAAAAGTAGTCTTGTGACAATCTGAGATTAGGAATAAACTGTAGAAAGCTGTTTCTCTTGCCTTTCTCATGTTACTAACTCAATAACTAGATGACATGACCATGAAGTTTCAGGAGATTCCCAAGGAAAAGTTCTAAAATCGATTATTGAAATCTGTGCTGTTTAGTATAGAGATATTGCTCATTGTTTAATTTTTTATTTGTTATGAGGGTTTCTTCTAAAGGCTCACTTTTGTGTGTCTTTGGAATTTTTTGAATTTAATTCTGCACAGCAGAGTAAATTATGGCCCCCTGGATTTATCCAACTAAAGGTCATGGGCTAATCCTTTTGGATTATGGTGAAGGAAAAGGAACACTTTAGTTAATTATAGAATGAGTGCATGATTTATCATCCCTAGCTCTGTTATGGAAAACTTTCAAGGGATTCAGCATGCATGTGGTTATTTTTCTGCACGATACTATTGTTGTTACAGCTGGGCTTCACCATCTGAATCATTAGACCCCTAAGTGAAAACATTATTTTGAATAAATCATCTTTCCAGAATAAAAACAAGGGGACCCTCCTGTCCAAGCCTTCTTCCTTCTTTCAGCTTCCAGACTTCTACAGTTTGTGATTAATGCATTGGCAAATCAAATTTTAGTTAACGGCAGATATTGGAAACTGGGAAAATGTTATCTTGATGTATTTTCCTAGCTGGTAGGAAATGCCAGTTAGCACCCAGTTGCCCAATAAATTAAATATATTGTTAGTTATGTGAGACCACTGTCTCAATTTAACATCTTGACCTGGTTAATTAATCTGTTAAATCACAGAATTTATGATTCCATATAAATCATCTATAATATATAATATTTACCCCTACATAAATTTATCTATACATTTCTTTTGTATTCATATCTAACAGACTTAAAATGGTGTGGAGCTATAGATAGTAAATAGACTAAAAGATGTGAGCGTGTTATCAGACAGGATGCAAGATCAGCATAACCACAGGCAGGTTTGTAGTATGCAGAAAAGCAAGCCAGTCCTACAGATATGAGTGGCATGTTAAATGCAGTGGAGCTACTTAAGGCTAGCTTTTAAAAGTGCAAACATTCTATATGATTGCTATCTATCAGAAAATAATCATATTACTAGTGAAGTATCTGCTATCTTTGACACCTATTGCTTCTTTAATTCTTTACCTATCCAATGAAGTAGGTCTCAGTCTCCTATTGGACAGGTGAGAAAACCAGGACCAGAGGAGTAGGAAGATGATCCCAGCTGACTCAGAAAGAAAATGGGGTAGAAAGACACTTAATTTCAAAGCTCAATGTTTTTCTTACTTTCTTCTTTCTTTTTTCTTCTTTTTAAAATCGGTCTGCCTCCACTGTTAGAGCCAGCCACAAATGTAATTTGGGCTCTTTGCACTAATAGCTTTATATTTGTGTGGCAAAATTGTTTGTGAATGATAATTTATTAGACTTCGCGGCTACAATAGGTGGGAAGGAATAAGAATGTCTGTGTTCTGGTCTTATTCTCCCACTGATTGCCTGGTAAGCCTCTGACTTTCCCTCTTACAGCACCCGGAAAAAACAGTCTTCGTCTTCTGTGAAATCCTTAAAGGCAGGCTATTCCCCACTTTCTGCCTCTTTTCCTGCTGTGCCATAGCAGTTAGGAAAAAGGGGGCCTTTGGCCGTTGTAGGATACAAAGAGTGCGTCACCATACCTGCCTCTCAGAGCTATTTTAATTGATACGTAGTTAACAAAGGGTGCGGGGAAGTTCTTGGAAATTTCTGTGACGTGTGAGCAAAAAATGATGAACGGGACCAACAGGCACAGCTTGTCGGGCGTGTTTTAAATTTGCGTTTATGTAACTTTCCTATTTCTAGGCATCCTTGTGAGGGCACATTTAAGAAATTAAAAAGGGAACATTTATTTTTCCAAAAATGTTTGCTGACCTTCACAGCGTAAAAACCAACGGAGCCCAGCTTCCGAGACGGCAGGCTGTCGGGAATTGTAAAGCTGACTGGAGCAGCACATTGTTCTGCGGGAGGAGCTCGGGCCTTCCACTGACAGAAACGGCCAAGTCAGCATTTACTTAGAAAATTTCCTTTCCAAAGAGTTACAGAGGCAGTCCAGAAGTATCAATATTCCCTGTACAAACTCATATCTTTGTTCTGTTCTCTGGCTCTTGTGCCGTCTCTCTCTTTTTGAATTTCCTATAAAAGCTAAATTAGGTCTCAAGGGTTCCGCACCACTAAGCAAGGATCTCTTCTCGTCCATTGTGATGGAAGTAAATGCACTCAGGAGGGAGATGTACTTGAAGGAAAGGCTAAAGTGTCTCCCTTCATTGAATTCCCCGACCTCCCACACAAGCTGCCCGCCCTGACTTCTCTAAATACTTCCCGAGTGCAGCGCACACACACAGATGCACACACACATGCACACACACACACGCACACACACATGCACACACAGGCCCACTAGCCCCCAGCAAAACTGCAGCAGGTAGAACAGCTACCTCAGTCAGCGCGGCCTTTCTGTGCCCAACCCACTTCAACTCTGGAGGAGACGGAGCTTTCAAGTTTTCAGGCCCTTGAGGTCTCTCGGCATATCTGTGGGAGAATGTGTTCCTGGGAAGGGATGCGATAAACCCATTGACCAGGGTATAAATGATGTTGAGGCTAAATTTCTCAGTGATACGCCTTATAATAGAATTCAAGAACAATCAGACTCTTCTTTTGATGTCTGTGACCCTTACTATAGTCCTAATGAATATTGTATTGTTTGGTGTATTGTAAGATTAAGGGACTATACTATGTAAACAGTCACTATAATTCTATTAAGTTGGAGACCAAGCATGTTGGAGGGGACAGATCTATTGGATTTTAGAGTCACAAAGGACAACCCAGTTCAGGCCTTTGGAGTCACATGGCCCTGAGTTGGAATTCCAGTGTGCACACCTTATACCTATTTGGTTTTGGATGGGTTACCTAGTCTGTGAAAGCCTCTGTTTCTTTAATAACTAAAACAACTGAGAAACTGGTAACAATGTAGCTAAGTATTATCCTTAAAGGCATGAACCCATGCACTCTGAAAGCTGGAGGGACCCTAGAGACAATCTTATTTAGAGATGAAGAGGAGGGGCCACAGAGGTGACTTGCCAAGGGTACACAGTCAGTTAGGGGCAGCGAAATGCCTGCTGATTTAAAATCTAGAACTCTTTCCACTGAATCCCCAGAAGACAGTCTGTCTTTTGTGACACAGCAAATTATCATTGTGTTGGATACTGCTTGTACTTGGGTGAGAGCCACACATACTCAAATTAAGACAGGTTGCCTCAGGGCCAGTTACAATATGGTCATTGGTGGCAATTTTTCTAAATGCACATTTATAATACAAAGACATGCATTTGAGTGATTCTGAATAATTATCCTTTATTCCAGATGTTTCATTAATGGTGCCAAGCAGGGATGTTTTAATATTGTGCCTGACTTAAAGAAGGAGATGAGCAGATCATTTCCCCAGATCATCCACCTAGCTTGGGGTTGGCTAGAGTCAGGGAGGTGCCTGAAGGTCATGTAGCCCAGGAAGGGTCTTGAGATAGACGAGGGAACAAGAAGAGGAAATCCGCCTGCAGCATCCTCTGACCATAAGCGGGTGATGAGAAGAGGAGCCGGCACAGCTGTTAAAAACCTACATTCAAGTCCCGGTTCCTCCAGATGCTAGCTTGCGACCTTGGACAGTTTCTCAACCTTTCTATGCTTGATTTTCCTCACCTGTGAAATGTGCAAAAAAACCCCCTATCTTTAATTTCAAGGACTTTTTTTGTTATTAACTGAGGCAAGTAATATAAAGTGCTCAAAACAGTGCCCAGCATGTAGTGATTAATAAAAATTAGTGATGATGATGATGAATGGTAATGATGATAAAGAAATATAGCTTAATGCTAGGGGAACATGGACCTTAAAACACATTTATATAACACACTTATAACATATTTCACATAATCACTTATCATGTAGTGGCATTAATAAATAAATTTACTTTTTCTAGAAATTGAACCCTAAAAAGTGAAATAATGATTTTAAAATATGCCCATCACGTTTAAGAATATAGTAGGATTAGCTTTTTTTTTTTTTTAATTAAAAATGTCCAGTAGAAAATACTATTTTTTTCTTCAAATGTAAGTTCATCAAATGCCTCCATTACAGCTTTTATCTATATAAAACTTTGCATTCAGAAATAGGTTCTGCCTGAGAAAGCAGGTTTTGGACTGCTAACAAGGTGCTAATATCTGCACCATAACACTATTTTTCTGCCAACTGACTTGGTTTGTATTTAATTAGACCATAAGACACTGGGCTGAGTATAGTACAGGTTACATAAGTTTCACAGTTTAGATCTCCTGATGTTAGTACGTTCCATTATGGCAGGAAGCACCATTGAAATTATGAACTCCCCAATAGGAATCCTAAAAATAAAATGATGAATATAAGTATTTGTTTGATATAAGATAAAATAACGGAGAATTGAAAATCATACATGCATTTTGCAGGCATATATTTGAAAGCAGATTCAGATGAAATTTTTGAGTTTTCATGGTGGAAATCACAGTTTTTAGTGGGAAGAAGAGGAAAGACTAAACTATTTTAGAAACTTGGTGGGATCTGTAAAGGTTGTGTGCAAAGTATAGTAAAATAAAATATTGGATAGCTCCCATTTAAAAAGTGGTGAGCTCCCCCAAAAGAACATATTCATCCTCCATAGCCACAAAAAAAACCCCCAGAAAACAACAGCCCAATGAGTATAATGATATTTAGTGAGATGAAATGGGGGAAAACATTGCAATTTATATCTGGTAAATGTTGCGTCTATAAGCTTTTCAACCAGATTGTGCTGAACAAATGTAAATAAATTCAAGAAAAAACCCACACCAAACTAGCATAACAATCTTGAGTTTCTTCTCTGTAATTGGATGCAATATTATGCTCAATCACTGTTTTGAAATCAAGTTGACAGGTATATTAGGACCTGTGAGATGAAAGTGAGGACATTTACTATGAGTCAGGTCTAAGGGGGGGGGCAATAGAGAGATCAGCTAAACCTGTGACACTGGCATATGCCAGACCAAGTCTCCAGACCCCCTTTCTGCTTTTTCCAGACCCCTATATTGTTAAGAAGCACACTTTAAACAAGGAATAGTCCTATATTTTGGTATTTCAAAAGTTCAAACTCTAGACCCCCAACATTCTAAATTCATCTTAGTACAACAAAACTTTTACTTTGACATCTCAGTATCTCTTAATTCTTCCCTCTGTCTAACTTAACCTCTGCTTCCCAATGAGAACTCTCTGGGAAGCCTGTTCTGCTTGGAACATTAAATATATGTTGTAGATGTTGGTCTGAGACTCTCGGAACTCAGCTTTTTCATTTGCAAGATAGAGACAACAACACCTCACATTGTTTTGTGACAATAAATATTCAAGAACAAAAATAAAGCACTCAATGAGGATTACACACCAACGCACTATGTAAGTACTTCATACTGTATCTCATGTAATTCAACCCTTACAATGACCCCATGATACAAGTGTTTATCTTCATTTTACAAAAAATCTGAGGCTCAGAGAAGTTAACTGACTTGCCCAGGGCCACCCACACAGTAGTAGAGGCTGGACTGGGGCCTGACAGTCCCACTTTAATGCCTGGGATTGTAAATAGCCCCCTATGTGTTCAAGGACCCAGTGCAGTAGCTGACACACAATAAAGGTGGAGTAAAAGTTAGTTTCTTCTCTTACACTTTGTTTCATTTTGGGTGATAGACACATACAACTGCTGCATTATAATTCTGCCCCCAAGCTTCTGTTCACTCTGTCCTTCTGCCTGCAAAGCTTCTTATGATTCCTTGCTGATGAAATTCTGCAGTTTGAAAGTTTAGTTCAAGAGACTTCCCACAAAATTCATCCTATCACTGTTAACATTGGCCTTCTCACTTCTTACCTTATCTAGATTTTACCTGTTACAGGGGTCCTTGAGCAATGCCATATTGTGTTGTATTATTAGTTAACAATTCTCATCTGTCGTTTATAAACCTCAGGAGTTTACTTCTAAAAAAAGTGAGAGCATTCTGCAATAGTTAAGAACACAGACTCAGGAGGTAGCCTGCCTGGGCCTGAATCTCAGCTTTGCCACTTACTAGATAGATGTGTGACTTTGGACAAGTTATTTAAACTTTCTGTATCTCAGTTTCCTCACCTATCAAATGAACTTAATAATAAACACTACTTTATCCAAGTTTGCTGTGAGGATTAACTGAGTTAACATTTGTTAGAACTTAGACCTGGATATGCCACATGATAAGCACTATATAGTATTTACTTTTTTAAGAAATAAATTAGCTTCATCGGATCTCCTCCAACAACTACATAATGCTTAGAACATACTAGACACACCAAATATTTGTTGATCAATTAGTTAATATGCCATTTTTTTTAGTTACCTCATCCATAATTAATTTGAAATTTCAATGACCTACTGTGTGTGAGTGAGGTATAGAATTTAGAGTTAGGCCTTCAAAGATGTCTGATCTCAAGGAGTTCAAAATATAGAGAAGATAAATATATAAGAAGTATAGTTGAATATTAATTAATTATTCAATATCAGGATATGTATAAAGAATATACTGCAGATTCATTCTATTAATTGTGGCTGAGCTGCCTAGTACTTCTAGAAATATATCTGCTGGGCTAATACTTAAGCTCTATGAGATTTATAATTCTTTTCCAGTTCTCCTCTGTAGTGCATTGTATTTCAGCATATTTTTAATATACTAATATCCTCTTAAGGCTTGGATGCTTTCACTCATTTACTCAACATTTACTGGATGTTAGATTTTGTGCTGGGTGATGGGAATATGAAGTTCAGTAAGATGTGCATCCTGTCCTCAGGGACTTGACAGTCCAGCATTGAGGTCAGCAAACAACTGCCCACCACAATTTAGCCTGCCACCTGTTTTTGTGAATGAAGTTTTATTGGAACACAGCCACGATCACTCATTTACATATCGACTGTGGCTGCTTTTGTGCTACAATGCCGAAACTGAGTAGTTGCGACAGAGACCACATGGGCATAAAGTCTAAAATGGTACTATCCAGGGCTTTACGGAAAAAGTTAGCAGACCCCTAGTTTAGGGGAATGTCCTGAAGTACCTCTTTTTTGAGGAGAATATTGGTTTTACATGATGGTTGCTGATTCTGAGGTTAGTGGTCATCCAGAACTTCTACAGACCACTGGAACTTTGGAAACTTGGGTGAAGTGAATAGTTGGATATTGTCCAAAGCCTCTCAGGTATGATTGTGCCTGGTCATCTCAGAAAAGTTCATAGAGAACAGGTTATCATTCTTGGCTCTTCTTAGAGCTTGAAACAGTTGTTGCCTAGGTACCCAATCTACTGCAACTCCTAAGCAATTAGGATACCAGCAATTAGGAGCTAAAAAACAGGGCAAACCACCATGAACTAGGAGTCATGGGTCCTGGAGCATTCCCCTTCAACCTAGAACTCTTATAAAAGCAGACTATGTAATGCATACTATATCACTGCAAAATAATGCAATTTCTGAGGCATTTTAGATGATATGTTTTACAATAAAACTGACTAATCACTCTTTAAATATATTAATGGAATCTAAATCTCAAAATACATTTAAAAAGAAAATCATAAATAAGTGCTTCTGTAATATAAATTTTACAATATATATTTTCTCCTTAAATTCACACTTTCATTTCACCCCCCCCCCACAATTTTATTCCAATGTCAAAATTTTCATATTTGAAAGTTTTTAACTAATCACCTGATTTTACTTTTCTGCAACAAAAATATGTATTTATATTTAAATTTAACATTCCCCCCCCTGTGAACATGAGTTCTGAGTGTTAACATTTCTTCTGGATTGATCTATTGTTATCGTTATCACTGAATCACAATTGATAAGAATTACACAAATATATTACAAATTCTACATTTACTAAACATAAAAATAAATTTAAAGGAAATTCATCTCTTAATAAGCCAGATGAGGCTTTTTCTTCCAGTTAATTCTGCTACCTACACTCGTCTCTTATTTACTACAGGCTATAATGGAATTTAGCATCACTTCTATTCCTATTTCAGTTTTTAGAAATTTAAGTGTTGAAAAACATATTTGCATAACTATGTCGATGGAAGTGGAACTAATTTTGCCATAGCAATTTAACTCACTTCTTTAAACTCTTTCTAAAGTAAATGCTCAAATCACAGAGCATTCTATCACCAAAACTATTTTTTAAAAAATATGTTTTTATTGATTTCAGAGAGGGGAAGGGAGAGGAAGGGAAAGATAGAAACATCAAGGATGAGAGTCATTGATCGGCTGCCTCCTGCACGCCCCCGACTGGGGATGGAGCCCGCAACCCGGGCATGTGCCCTGACTGGGAATCGAACCGCCATCTCCTGGATCCTAGGTCAATGCTGAACTGCTTGTCGATGAGCCATGCTGGCCAGGCATCAAAACTATTTTTAATTATTTTGTAATTAAAAACTTGATTAGGTCTTTATTTAATTTTTGTTGAAAGTAAAGAAATGGAAACTATCTAATTTGCAAAAATGTCTTGCCTATTCATGACAATCATTCACTTTCTCAGCATCAAAATCAGTACTTCAAATTGTCCCTTTATTTTAGTGCAGTGGAAATGTTTCCATCTCGGGAACCATGTACATCATAAAATTATTTGAAATGAGTAAGAGTTTGATCTCTCTTCTGTGAAGCAGAAGTGGGGTTGTTGTGAAAGGGGAGATGATAAAAGGAACCAGGTTTCTCAGACAATATATAGGAAAATTGAGGATCTGTAATGTGATTCCATTTAGAAAGCCTTCCAATACTCTTAGGACAGTGTTTCTTAACCTTAGCACTATGGATATTTTTGGGCAGAAGAATTTGTTTTTTGGAGCTGCCCTATATATTGTTGAATGTTTAGCAGCATTCCTGGCCTCTGCCTGCTGGATGCCAGGAGCATCTTCCTAACTGTGACAACCAAGAATGGCTCTTGACATTGACAAATCTGTCAATGTGGAATCTGACCCAGCAATTCCACTCCTGGGAATATATCCCAAGAAACCCGAAACGCTATCTGGAAAGAATATCTGCACCCCTATATTTATTGCAGCATTATTTACAAGAACCCAAATTTGGAAGCAGCCCAAGTGCCCATCAGTGATGAGTGGATAAAAAAGCTGTGGTGCATTTATTTACACAATAGAATACTATTTGGCCATTAAAAAAAGAAGAAAATCTTACCCTTTGCAACAACATGGACGGACCTGGAAAGCATTATGCTAAGTGAAATAAGCCAGTAAGAGAAAGACAAGTACCATATGATTTTATTCATATGTGGAATCTAATGAACAAAATAAACTAACAAACAAAATAGAAACAGACTCTTAGAGAACAGACTGACAGCTGGGGGGCGGGGCGGGTGGGTGTTCTCGGGCTGGGTGAAAAAGGTGAAGGGATTAAGCAAAAAAAACCCCCCAAATCCCTCTTAGACACAGACCACAGCACGGTGATTACCAGAGGGGAAGGGGGTGGAGAGAGATAGAAGAGGGTATGGGGGATAAATGGTGATGAAGGAGACTTGACCTAGGGCGGTGAACACATAGTACAATGTACAGTTGATGTATTACAGAACTGTACACCTGAAACAAATATAATTTTATTAACAAATGTCACCCCAAGAAATTAAATTAAAAAGGTATCAAAATGATGGGGGCAAAATCATTACCTTTTTTGAACCACTGACTTAGGGGTATGAGTGTCCATGAATGAAGACCACCTGAGCAGTGAACATCATATTTGAATTTCCTGTTCTACTAAGTACCAAGAAGTTTCCAATAGCCTCATGGGCAAATTAGATCCCTCATCTACCTTAGAGCATAGAAATATTTAAACATTTCCTGCAACCCCACCAATAGGAATCAATGCATCCTCCAGATTCTTGTATTTTGAGACCTGAATGTGTCTGTGTTGGTGTTCTTCCACATCTCTAGGGATTGCAAGCCCCACAGTGTTGTCAGGGAATAGAGATAGGTTACTTTAACAGAGGTAAAATGAAGACAAATTGATTAATTTCTCTATATGAGTATCTTATCTTTATCTTTCCTTCATCATTTGAGCAATATATTTCTCATTAATATGAACCTTCAGAGACAAAAAGGGGCAATATTAACCTACTCTTAACAAGAAATTGAGGCAGAACACTTCTTTTCCCAATGATGGAGAACATTTTTTAAATGGCATATTATTATTATTATTATTACTACTACTACTACTACTACTACCATTTCCTGTTTATTGTGAATTACAGCATATGGCTTCCAAGAAAACTAGACTCTAAGCTCTTTAGAGGTTGGAACTGAATCATACTCTCCCTGTGTCTTTAACATACAGGTAGTGCCTGGTGCATAACAGGTCCTTGACAAATCTTTTGTAATGAATGAGTGAACAGTTGTGTAAATATTAAATAAGTTAATTTTCTCTATGAGTCATTAAACTTTCAACTTTATTATCATACTAGGTGACCTCAGGCAAGTGGATGAGCTAAAATACAACCAGTCGTAGCTACTACGCTGAAGCACTTCGACACTCAGGACTAATCTACAAAGAATGTGTGTGAAATTTTGAAAGAACAGAAATGGCAATAAATAAGAAAACAATTACCTTATATCTTAATACCCAAGGTGATTTTTAACACTTTGTATGTTTTCTTCAATTTCTTTTTTGTACGTTTTATATAATTTAGATCATACTGTATATACAGGTTTGCATTCCAACCTTTTCATTAGCCTTTAGATTTAGTGAGATCAGGGATGCTATCTTTCTTGTTCACCATTTTATCCCTAGAACCTAAAACGCATTGTCAGGTTCATCGAAACACTTTTAAATACACGGTGAACACATTGTGGTTTAACAGCGAGTACCCACTAAGTCAAAGTGTGCCGTAAAGAGCATTACAACAAAGTCTCCCTATATTGTTGTAAACGTCATAATGAGGCTACAGTGTCTTTAGGTATATAGCCCTTTGCTACTTTGGTTTATTTTCTTTGGAAAGATTCCTAGAGTGTGAATTATTGGGCCAAAGAGTATGGTCATTTGTAAGGGCGTAGGCTCCATGACTGTACCAATTGAACACCTGCTATAGAATACGAGAGTGTCCAACTCACCCCCCACCATAATTTAACAGGTGAAGATGGCACTCGTGTTTTAATTTCTATAAGTGAAGTTGAGCTCTACCTTTGCAATTATACTGCAAAGCCATTTATATTCCCTCTTTTTATGAAACAATTATTTTCATTTTGGTTTGGGGACTATTTTTTAAGGTGGGGAGACTGCATTTTTAAACTCTTCTAAAACCACTCTTTCTATTTGGGGGCTTCCTTGGGCTCATTCCTATTCACACCTGTCCTGCAGCTCACGAGGCTGCTGTGTGGATCGCCCAGCGGGCTCTACAGCAGCTCAATGAGAACCACAGAGCGCAAAACACAGACAGATATTATTATTAATTTTCCCTGCTATTCCATTTGTAAAAAGATGAGACTGCAACTGTCGGCTCCTCTGAGGTTTACTGAGTTCCTTTTTACATGTTTTCAGAATTTTCCTTAAGAGCAGCCACAGTACAAAGACTGACAGAATTAGTGGGTATGAAGAAACATGCTGCAATTTCTAAATGACAGGCCAAGCAAAGAAGGTATTTTACATGAGGGGAAATAAAGAGAATGACCTGAGAGAAGCTTACAGTTTTTTCCAGTGTGATATTATTGAACATACTCGATAGCTCAGTATAAGATGATGACAATCCAATGCAGATTCTGATGCGGTCCATTTTCTTTCTAATAGTATCGGTGGCCAAATTTAGGTGAGTTGTAGGAATCAGGACCATTACATAATAAGATCAATTTAAGTGCTGGAGAATAAATGATGGGGTAGGTTGGTGTTTCTAGCTATGTTTTTGTAGTACATAGACTGAAGAGGCCTGAAAAATCAATAACAGTCAACTAATAAGTGTGCTTTTAAAGAAATGTGAATGGACTTAATTTGAAAGCATAAAAACTAACCATATCAATAGTAGCTTGATGTAAAGAATATTGCGTTTTAACCAAAATTCAAAACACATTAAATTGCAATATTGTCAAGGAGGAGCAGAACTCTGCATTTATTTAGAATTAATGTCAAATTTAATTGGTTTTTTTCCTTTATATTGCTCAGCACAATTAGACATGGCACCTTTTTAATGTTGTCAAGGTTCTTTCCTTAAGAAAATATTTTATGCTTGTACAAAACATAGAATTGAATAGCGTGATAATAAGCCTTTGATAAAATAGTGTGCTGACTGCTGATGAGACTTTCAATCCCAGTCAATCAGACAAAATGAGTTAAACCCAGGTAGGTAAATGGTGGTATGCTAGGGTATTCAACCCATTCTTTTGCTTGAAATGCTTACGCCCAGAGAGAGATAATACTCCTCTTGACAAACATAAAACCAGAGGAAAGAACTGACAAGCTGAGAGACAAATGAGTGGATTAACATTATAAACTATTAGGCAATTGCATGTTGTTTATTGAATGAAGAGAAATGTCGTATTGAGACATCAACAGTCTTTATGGCTACTTTTTATAAAATTGTTTCCTTCCTTAAAGTAGATGCAGATAGATTAGGATCTTAGTGGAGGAAACCTCAATAAGTATGCAATTTTGCTAAACACTTGAAATTTCTTTAAAAGACGGCATATTTGAGTTTATGAAATCATATTTTAGAATCTTTGGGGAGATAATTATGGTAAAAAATTTACTGTATATACTTTGACTTTGTTATTATTTTTACTGGACAGTTTGTATTCAGAATCTACAGGTTTTTAAATAATATTTATTTTAATTTTTTTTTCTGAGATTGGTAAATGTCATTATTATTTTAGGAGTGAAAACTATGGAGAACTATGGTTTGCTCAAGGGGATCATGTGATTGAATTAAAATGGTTTTACATAAAATTATCTATTCTTTATATGGTCAAAACACTTATGAGAGTTTTGGTTAAAAGTTTTACCAGAGGGCCAATACTGGTGAAATGATAATGGAGGCTGCATCTGGACTTAGCAAGTATTAATGTCATGACTGATCAGTGATGTCTGCTGTGGGCGCAGGGGTGGCAAAAATAGCACAGCCTGAGGGAGAAAGCGTAGAGCAATGAAAATAGAACCGGACTCAGAGTCAGAAGCCCTTGATTGAAGACAAACTCTGGTCCCCACTTCTTTCAACAAATAATTCTGGACAAGTCATCTATTTTTTGCATTTAGGAAAAAAGAGATAAAAACACTGGACACTTTAGAAATCCAAATGAAATAAAAATTATCTAAGAAATTCCTTAGGAATTTCATAAGGAACCACTTTTGTTGTGCTTGGGACTGTTGTCTTAGAAGGCATCACCTCTTATACACAGTAAGTCCTCAATAATCATGATTTGTTGCAAAACATTTAAACCTGATCCACTATTGGGGTGGGGAGTGTCACCTGCAACTTTGTCATGTAAAATGATAAAAGAATGTCTATCTTTGACTCTAAGTCAGCACTCATGTCAACCATGTTAGATAACCCAAAAGTCCCATTCACTTGTACTTATTTTTTTAAATCACAACTATGAAAAAAATATATATATATATCCAAGGGTGAAAGTGCTTAGAATTAAACCTTTTAAAAGATAGACAGCATTTAAAAGAAAGAAAACACACCCAGAATATTGGTCTGTTTGTTTTAAATTTAATTTTAGAGCAAACAAAAATTCCTAAATAAATTTAGCTGAAATATTTTGTTTCTGTAACAAACAAAAACAAAAACAAGTTATTTCCATAAAACACTGCACCTTAATGATACGATGTGTTTTTCTGAACAAATGTTACTGTATTCAACCAGACTGTGTGGCATTTGCTCATATTCAAAAACTGTGGAAATTTGGACAAGGTTTCTTCTTTCTTCTCTCCTTTTTTTTTTTTTTTTTTTTTTTTTAAAGAAAAGTGTCTAAGTCCTTCACTATGTGCCAGGCGCAACTTACAAACAAATTAATAGAAAATGTTCTACATAGTAATTTATTATTTGACCTGACAATGATAATCACAGCCAATTATCCATTAGAAACTCAACATTTCTAAGTTCTTTAAAAGTGTGTTTTTGTTTGATTCTGGAATCTAGAAGCCAGCAGCTGCTGGACAGTAAAATATGACTTGCGTGTTCATTCTGTCGCAAGCTATAACATGAAATTTTTACTTGAGAAACTTAGAAAATGGGTTTTCATGTTAATCATACAGAACCCGTATGAAGCACTTTTGAGAACCACGCCTTGGACAGGTGACATTAAACACATTTTAAATGTAGTTTGATAAGTAATTAGTTTTAATTATTTTTAGTACATTATTTAGGCAAATAAAAATAGTACTACTGCTTGAATTGTGTATCCTCAGAATTAATTATAGGCAACAACACATTCTGATCCTATTTACCATGACTTTCTTTTAAAAGTCTTTTTCATGGAAAGATCAAAATAGTGGTTTAATATTCACTAAGTAGTAGGCATATTTTCATAAAAACTAGAGTATAAACCTAGACTTATATTATGTGTAGCACTTCAAACAAAACCACTGTTCTCCAAAGGTTCGGGCTGTATTTATTACCCAGAATAGCACACTGAAGTTGGTGTATGTGTGCATTCGTATACCGTGAGCACCAGAGGAGTTACAATAACAGGTGAGGGGAAGGGTATCCAGAAAACCAGTTGCCTATTAAATAACTATTCGATCAAATCTTCTCAAAGTCAGTACCCTCTCTCCCAACCTTTCACCTTTTTAGAAAAGCCCAAAGAAATGGGGTCATTCAGCCACTTCTTCAATTCTTCCAGTTCCAAGAAATAAACAGATCAAGTGCAATAGCCATTTTATTATCAAAATGTGTTACAACAGAAGGGCACCCTTCCTTGGCCTAATAAATTCTAATTAATAATCAGCATTTAAAAATGTACCTATTTTTTAAGACTGAAAATACATGACTCAGTGGTCTTGCTCACCATGTAGACATTTAAAGATGAAGTTCATGCTAATGCAGAGGGTTATGACCAAGAGTGACAATTTGGCTGCCTGGATATCTCAAATGGTGACATTTACTTTTGTGAATTCTCCCCAGCCCAGGGTCTGGTTTTCAGCTTTGGAGGTTCAGAGAAACTTGATCTTGTCAGTGTTTCAGGGTGGAGTAGACCTTAGTATGGGGATTCAAGTTAACTAAGCTCGTAAGGACTAACCTACGAAACTCAAATGACAAATTACCACTTCAAATGAAGAGCCTAATGGTGAATTGTAGTGTTCTGTTGTGTGGTGTTGTTCCCCCCCCCCCCCCCCCAGCCTGATCAGTAATTTACCCATAGATAATGCTGGAATGAACACAGTCAATAGATGCTTTTCACACTCACAGTTTTGTTACTGTCTAAGAGTCCAGGGTTTTCTTTCTTTAAATATGCTTAAGATAGACAGCTCAAAAGTCGGTAAGACCATTAGGTGTTGATTTTAGAGTTTAATTTTCATAGTTCAATCTTATGTCCAAGTTCCTGGAATGTAAGAGTTTGAAGAATATCACTGTGGCCCTCAGACACTGCCGACACACCCTGTTACTTCAATGGCTTTTTTTCTCCCTGATATCTAGTAATCTAAGATACTCTCCAGAGCAGCTATTGCTATTTTCAGGTAATACCTTAAATGTTAAAGAACATGAAATGCACTATATATCAGCCACTTCCTTATTTTACAAAAATAAGAATTTCTCTTACCAAAAAAAAAACTTATAGAGATATTGTGAAGTATTTTCCCTTCCCCACCCTGGTGATACTTTAAAAAAATTTTTAAAACTACTCTCTTCCTCACACCAGTATTTGTCTCCTTCAGTATATTTTCTTTTTTTAATTTAAGAACTACCTTAGAGGTTTTTTTTTTAAAAAAAAAATTGTGGCTTTAAAATCATTTTACTACTAAAAGTTTCATTTGAGAACAATACTGTGCTTTCTCTGTGCCAGAATATGCTCTTTTTGGAATGATTCTATGTCAATAAACAAACTTTCACATAGTACCAACTATAAAAGGCAATTGAGGGATATAACAAACTATAACTTAAACAACCTCACTTATGAGGAAGAAATTAACCAAAAGATGGACTCCTACTCGCCCTTAGAGGCCCATCTCAGGTGCCCCTTGGCCCGCGAGAGCTGTTCCAATGCTCTGAGTGTGTCCCGCTGTATTTTGTTCTGCTCTTGCTCGGTTACAGCCACCGCAGCCTCGCCATCTAACTACGCTGTCAACCGGAGCATCTTTCGGGCCCAGCTCTAGGCCTGGCTTTGAGTAGCTAAGCAAATATATGATTAATAAACAAACGTGTCACATTTGTTTAGATTTCTATTGGGATATATACAGCTGTAAAAGATGAAATCTTCAAGTTTGTCCCCTTTGAAATTAAAACTGAAAATAGAAACATTGTCAAGATAATTTTTTTCTCACATATTCAAGAGCACATTTTAATTTGTGCTCCTAGAAACAAGTTGATCAAAGAATTTGACAAAGTTTCCAGAACAGGGAGAATCAAACTTGGTTCCAAATAGGAAGGAGAATCATTTATATTTGAAAATGTGTTTTATAAACTAGTCAGAAAATTAAAATAGAATAATATTCTACAAGTGCTTTTGCAGCCCTGATACCCATTTATTTCATGCCACGTAATGCTTGTAAATGCCAAGGCCTTTTAAAAAAGCTTTTGATGTTTCTTTTTTAAAGATAATTCTGTGCCCATATCAGAGAGTACCTTTCGCACTTCTCATTCGAAATTAAAAGTGTATACCTGCCGTGGTCACATGATAACAACATAATTGTAATGAAATTCATGTAAAAAGGAGAATGCCTAAAAATTTTAAAAATATGACTTAAAATTGATTTATTGTAATATGTATTGGAAAAAAGCTTTGCCATGAGATAAAATCTATCCAGCATTTTCCTTTAAGCATCCCAAATCTTTCAGATGGGCCATGATGTCAGGATATTGAATTTACATGAGTACAAAGTAATAAGTGGGCTGATAACAAAAAGCATAATTCTGTAAACAACCAGATTAATTTGCTCTTTCCTTACTTATGCCTGTGATTTCTGTGAATTAGAGAAATATAACCCAGGACCACACGATATAACTAATCACATAAAAAATGTCAACAAGTACCTTGTCTAGTAAAGTAATTTACAAATTCAGCCTACCCAATCAGTTAATAAAATATTCTCTAAGCCCAGGTGAACACACTTAAGTCAAAGCAAATTACTTTTGCTCTTTTACAAAAGCATGCTTCGAACAAGTGTTCAGCCTCATGTTTTGGCAAAAGGTGACACATTCGTTTGGCCTTTGCAAAAACATGCTTAAGCCAAGAATATCCCAATTGAATTTTAAAACAAAATTTATCATGTAATTATTATAAAGTTATATTTCACTTCCAATATTTCATTAGCCACTAACCAAGAAAAATGCATGTTATATTAAGTAGAAAATATTATACCTTCTGTTTATTTTTAAGTGTTTTGGATGCTTACTCTGCAAGGTATTAAACAATGTAGGTAAAATCTATGCTGAATAGCATTTCCTCATATAAGCACTAATAAAACTGTACTTACTATGGAGACAAATCTAGGATTTAAAATTTATTGATGGCCTCTTAGCTACATTTTAAAAGATAAACAGAGCGAGCCAAAATTCTAAGTGAACTGTAATGCATAATAATTTTGTGACATTATGATCACAATATTTCCTTTCATAAGAACCTACCCCCATGCCATTAGTTAACCACATGTTTATTATATTTAGCTTGATTCACTATAAATGCCGTTATAACACCTGTGGTTTCCCTCATTAAGAAGTGAATGGATGGGGTCAGGGGCTGAAAGGGCAGCATATGCGTTATGAAAGAACTAGTTAACATAGCCTATTGTATTGGTGCACTGGTAAATCTCATTTCTATTCATCAGATGATTAGTTCAATCAATATTTATTCCTCTATGCTCTCTTTGTCTTGCACTACAAAGGAGACATCCTTCAAATTCATGGCATAAGCCTTGTTATCTATGAATTTGTTGCTAATTTGGGAGGGAATATTTTATTTATTTGGCAGACCTGAATCCTTTGCTTTCTTTTCCCTCTAATTATCGTTAGGTAGTATAATAGAGTTTTGTGTAGATTATTTACAAATAGATGCTATTAACAGTTTCTTTTCTATTCGACTCAAGTACCACATGTATTCATTTCTTCTTTTTGAATGTTCTGGGAAGTTGCTTGTATTTCTCTAAATATGTTTGAATTTGGAAGTCTGGATTGTGAAAGCAAAGATAAGAATGATTTCCTCTCTCAAATGTTCATTCTTCTTGTCTGAGTGGGAGGTTATAGGCACATACATATACATGTTATGTATCAGTGTATATCAACAAATGCTTCCAAAGACTGCTATTATCTGCTAGAGATTCTGGTAAGTCAGAGATTCTATTCAAAGTAAGACAAATATTTGCAAGAAGCTGTAATTGGAAGGTGATTACAAAATTACAGGAATGATACTTTATATGTAAAGTGCTCATTTTATCCAAGGTCATCGTTCACTACATTACAAAAAGACTTATTTCATTCATTTACACTATCCTTTAGATAAGAATGAGTGAAATAGTAAAAGTACATGTAGAATTAAAAACCCCCACATATTAATTATTAAGCACGATGTCCATTTCTAACACTTACTTTTCTGTATATTTTAAAATAACAATAAAGTGATTTATTAATGTCAGTTACATTAAATTAATGGTAATATAATTTAAAGTCTTTATGCTTCTTTGCTTGTATAGGATAAATACAGAAATGATTTAATCAAGAAATTCTCTTTATAACATTAGAATGATAAAATATATATTTTAAGTCACCTCAGTCACTAATAACTCTAGTATAATAACATATGCACTCATAACCTTTGATTTGTTTCAGTCTGTCTAGAATTTGATGGTCTTAACTCTGGCATTAATTCTCCTGTTTCCTCATATAATCATCTGTGAGGCATGGATTTCACCAATGTACAGGGGCACTGATGTCATCGTTCACAATTTTAAACCTCACTTTATTTACAAGTTTGCAGAACACCAACAGATCCGCACATAAAGAGTTTTTAAACTTAATAATTTACTAGAATAATTTTTAACTCTGTATTAGTTGAATGCCATGAGATGTGCTTTAAATTAGAAGTCTATCATTACTGCAGTGGAAAAAATCTAGTTAATGTGTCGTGGGTCACACTTTTATTTTTAGGACTATTGTAGCAGAAGTATAAAAATGACACAGGCCATATGACATGCCTAAACTTGGATACAAGTTTATAAAATGTGAAATAATAGCTGAAAAAAAAGTTTTACTTGTATTTTTATCTAGAAAAACTTCCTGTATCGAATCATTTAGAAATCCTTATGACAATTTTGCATATGCTACTTAAAAAAAAGTAGGTGTTATTACACAGTTCGAATGTCATTTTCATGAAGAAGGACCCTGAAACTTCTTATCCTCTTGGTGCTATAAAATCTTTGCTGCTGTAAAATTCAGTCTCATGACTCTGAAAGACTTAAGTTTAAAATACAATATATGCAAATACACACCTGGATGATTGTTTTTAAGGCTGTTAATGGTTTAGTGTTTAACAAATTGTTACCAAAATAAATGTTAACATTCGTTATTTGATTAAGAGTATAAAATAAGTGTGTTATGTTAAAGTAAAACCTCACATAAACCACTTTAATAATGATACAAGAAGCCATCTTTTAAGGGTTTTCTAATGAGCAAAACCTATCCTGTTGTTGATGGAAAATCCATTTCTGTTTTAAATGAATACTAACAAAGGAGTTTTAATCTTTATTCTTCATGTTTACGAGGCCTGCTGCTCAAAATTTCTTCCTTTATATTTCCACCCTGGTTTCCCAATTCCTGATTTCCCCAAAATACAGAAAAGTAAAGAAGCTTGGTGGTTCTTATATGTATTCCAGAAGCCCAGGATGTCAAACACTTATGTGTCAAAATATGTACTTGCTACAGATTAACCCAAGATGTTGAGGACAGGGGAGGAGAGCATCCCAAGATGTAACCACTTAAGAAAATATTTTCTTTTTGTGGCTCTATACTTTTTCAACAATACTTGAAATACAGCTTTAGGATTTTTCTTTAAACTGGCTGAATGTTTACTTTCCTTGGAATAAAGACAGCTTACTGATAATTACTCAATGAACTATTAATTAATAGGCTACTGACAGAGGTGTCCTTCCAATAATGTTTTTTAACTGTAGGAGGGGGAATGTTTGTTAGAAATATTTAACTAGAGTTTGTGGAGGAAATTAAGATAGAGAACTTGTTTAGGGCACCGAAAGGCCTGGCCAGCAGGGCATTCTGAGCTCCCAATTTTGGAAGGGCTGCCATACCTCTGAAAGCAAGCAACCTTTCCCCCCTAAAGTTAGCAATTAATAAAAACTAACTACTTGAATAGAATAGATGAAAACTGGGCTTTAGAAGAGCAAAGCGCCCTTCTTGTTGACAGCAAGCATAAAGCCAGGTTTCTAATCCGCGGAGCCACAATCACCTATTGATTGCGACGACATCTGTGCCCCTGTTTTTGGAAGCACGGTTCTCTGCGGAGGCAGGGCTGAAAAATCCGACCATTTCCGTGTCCCCGTAGAACAAACCGCTGCCAGGACTCTCAGGAAGGAGGGAGTCTTGAAGCCCACACCTTGGCTTCCTCCTTTCTCACCTATGGATGGACCCAATTACAAGCCCCCCCCCCTTTTGTCTTCAGAAGTTAATTCTTTCTAATAATGCAATCTACCAAGAAGAAGCGTCTATAGAACTGATGTGATACCTCTAGCAGACAAAGGGTGAAATGCTTTGTGGCTACCAAATACAACCTCTCGCTCCCCAGGCCAGCCTGGAGTGCGCCCCCGCGCCTGGCCGGGACGCAGCTTGGCTGTGCAACCCCTTAACCCCTTTCTTACCCACCCAGACCTTTCCCCGGGATAAAGTCTCTTACTATCCTAGACCTGGCGGTGGCAGGGTGGCGACGGGGGTGGGTTTGCTGGATTGGTCCGGAGGGAGACCACTCAATCCTGGACCAAGTTTGCGACTCCCTGCCTGACCCAGAATAGTTGCCAAATGCCAAGGCCGGCGCCCAGGCTGAGGGACTGACTGGGGATGGGGAGCGTGTGTGTGTGTGTGTGTGTGTGTGTGTGTGTGTAGTGTTGTGTTTTGGGGCAATGGAGTGGGCACACAGTAGAGCTGGATTCAAAACCGCTTTCCTCCTTCCAGAACAGGCTGCTTAGCAGCCCAGGCACAAGAGAAAGCTGATTCGTTTCCGCTCGCACTTCTCAAGTTCACACTCAAGTTCAACCCCTGATCCCCACAAGACGCCTGAGCAGCCTGGTCTTTTCTCAGCCCATCTTTAAAGAACTACTCCTGATGTCGCAGGAGGGCAAAGTCTGCAGGAAATGCACAGCGATGGCAGAGGAGAGACAGTAAGGGGTCAAGGAAGGAGAGACCTGGAGAGGGAAAGACCCCATCACTTTTTAAGCTGGCTTTTCCTCCAGCGCTTCCCACCAAGCAGCCCGAGAGCCACCTTGGGTTAGAACCCGAATGCGCTCGGGGCAGCCTGGCAAGGGTGGCGCCCCCTAGAACCCGGGTGCCGGCTTGGACTGGTTTCTCACGGTAGGCAGAAGACCAACGCTTGCCTTTCAACCCTTCAAGCTGCTCAGTCCCCAAAGCGAGGCGGTGTGGGACCCAAACTGTCCCTGGCAAACTGCTCCTTCAGGAGCAGCGCGATCCAGCTACACCCGCTCCTGCCCCGCACTCCTCTGTTCTCTACAATTTGGAGGGACAGTGAGCGGCTTCTATGCGCCGCGTCCTAGGACCCAGTCGGAGCTGAGGTGGAGCGTGGTTTTGGTTTTGGACCTTCCGAACCTAAGAACCCAGCCCTGGGAGGAGTGTTGGAAGGGGGGGAGTAATGAGGGACGAACTAGAAGCCCCCGAGCAGAGCAGAGGAAACCTAAAGGAGAGAGGAGGGTGGTGAGATGTGACAGAAACAGGAAAAAACAGACTTGTTTTCTGAAAGAACGTGGACGGTGGAACATGTGTCTAAGCCCCCACCTGGAACACTAAACTGGGGCCAGCTGGCGCTCAGGGTACCCCCACTCCCAGCGCGGGGATCAGTCAAGGCCATCCCACCCGGACATCCCTGTTTCTCATCTTCAGCTCCCTCCCTCCCACCAGCCTCCCGGCACAACCTCTCCGTTCCTCCTTTCCTTTCTCGCCGCATCCCCGCGCGCAGCTGGCTAACCCACCCTGGGCGCGGAGCACGCGGGCCTGGGGCTCGCCGCGGGCGAGCAGGGGGAGCACGCACACTGCGCCCTGGGTGCTCTCCCGCAGAGGTGCTGGGGGAGCGGGTGGCAGCGAACACAGCCGAGTGAGAAGCGCTGAGTGTTTACAGCCTAATTCCCAAGATCTTCCTGCCTAATCCACCTGCCGCGGGGCCAGGGATGTAGGAAGGTCCAGAGCTGTGCTTTTCCAACTTTGGGTTGCCATGTCCAGGAGGGACGTGCGAAGGGGAGAGGAGATTCCCCCCTTCCTCTCCAAAGAACAGAAGGGTGACCAGGAACAAAACCCTGGGGGGTTAGGGTGGGTGTCCAGAGGCTTGCACGAGGGCACCCGACCTGCTCTCCAAGAAAATGCAGTTGTGGCCGAGTGGAAAGTGGAAGGGGGCCGGTCCGCGCACACCGCTCGCAAAAGGTCCCGGCACCGCAGGGGAGGAGACAGACAAAGTGACTCTCTGAAGCCGGCCCAGGCCAGCCGCTCGAGCAGCCCAAAGTGCAGCAGGAGCAGGTGTCTCGTCTCTGTTCCCCGCGCGCCGCCCAACAGTCGCCAGCTCGCGCAGGGGGTCGAGCGGCCGCTTCGCCGCCGCGGGTCTCGGCTCCAACCCTTTCACAGCACCGCCTAGCGCAGCGGGCCTTGGACCAAAGAGCCTCTTCCACCGCCGGCAACGCGGGCTCTCCGGTCCTCTGAAACTTTCTCTGCAGAACTTTTTAGGGGTGGCGCGCGTCCCTGGTCTGCGCGGGCTCGGGCACGCGGACCTGGCCTGGGCGCAGCGCCGGCGCGCCCGACGCGCGCAGGGGCCGATCCCGGACTCCGCGTCCTGCCCCGCGACACCGCCCCTCGGTCTACCGCTCGTAGCAAGGGATCGCGTCAGCCCCGGGACGCTGGTGGGCTTTGTACCCGAGAGAGTGTGTGTGTCCGCGCGCTCGCGCCCCAGCGCCCGCGGGTGCGCCCAGCGCGTCCAGCCCCGGCCCGCGCGCGGCGTCCCAGCTGCGGCTGCTGAGAATCACCCCTTTCCCGGCTCTCCCCCGCACGCCGGGTCCGCTCCCGCTCCCGCGAGCTACGAGCAAAAAGATTCAGTGCAACTCAAGGGCTGGGAAGAAGGAACTGGAGTCGCTCCTCTCCAAAAAGCGCCATCCCACGTCCCTCCAGAACTCCCGAGAGGCATCCACACCTCCCCACAACTTTCCACGCGCAGACCATTTGCAGCCCACCTGCGATCGCGAAGTCGGGGACTGCGCCGGGCCAACCGCTTCCCCTCCGCCAGGTGCGCTCCCCTCCCCCAGCTGCCCGTCCGGCCGGAGCCCGTCGGACCCGCGGAGCCTCGGCGCCCCGGTGCCTCGGCGCCCGCGGGCTCGCTTACCTCGCATGGTGTGGCCGCTCCCGCGCTCCGCGTAGTCATGAAGCTGCTCCCAGCCCGAACCCCGGAGAGCCCCAAAATCCCGCTCAGCACGAGCGAGGAGGGCGCAGGGCGAAGAGCTGCTCCGCCGAGGAAACCATCCCTTCAGGCGGCCGCCGCGGCCGGAGGGTGACGTTGGCCGCCGCCGCCGCCGCCGCCGCGCGTGAACAGTTTTGATGATGGTGGTGGCGACTGTTGGATGGTTGTTGGGTTGTTTGTTTGTTTTCAGGAAGGGTGGGAAAAAAAATGTGCTGGTTGGCTGGTGCCGGGGTTTTGTTTTGCTTTTGTTTTTCTTTTCCCTGTCTCTCCAATGTGCTTGCTTTTTAAAAATGCCCCCGCCTCCGGCTCAGAAGGTTTCTTTTGTGATCACTGGGACTGAGGAGGAGGAAGGGCAGCGGCGGGAGGAGGAGTTGGTGGTGGTTTTGTTAGTTACAAAGAAGAGGCAGAAGGCGCCAGGGGGGAAAGGAGGAAGCAGAAAGGAAAGGAAGGCGGCGCGGATGGCAGAGCATGTGCGCTCTCACATGACAGCTGTGCCTGTTAGCGGGTCCGCGGTGCGCATTTTCACTGTTCGGCTCCAGGGAGGACGGGAGCTGGAGAGGAAAAGAGGAGAGAGGTGGCGAGCGCGCGCCGAGAGGGGCTTTTACGCGGGGGCGGGCTCGGCCGGGACTCCCGGGCCCCGCCTCCTGTCAGCGCCGCGGCCAATCAGCGCCCGGGAGCGCTGGGCGGGGCGGGGCCGCGGGGGCGGGCTCCGGAGCGGCGGCGAGGGCGGGGGTCGGGGCGGCGAGCGGCGGCGGCCGGGGCTGGAAGGGGTGTTAGAGGCCGTCCTGAGCGCCGAGCCCGGGAAGGAGCGACCCGGAGAGTCGAGCAGGTGCGCAGGTGACATTCCCGGACGGTGCCAGGAGGCGGGAGCGGACGCTTGGGAGGCGAGAGGCGCGCGGCTCCCCGGTCCCACTTCGCGCGCGTCTTTGGCGCGGCCCGTGGGCCTCGGGTAGTTGGTTTTGAATTTACTGTGGCGCTCGGCAGGTCCTTTTTCGGTGCACGCCTCTTGTCTGGGGGGGGGGGGGGGGGTGCTGTCCCAGGGCAGGACGCTTCAGTCTTAGTGGAAGGATAATGCAAATGAACTTTGGTCACTTTGAGCTCAACCGAAAGGCGGTCCCCGGCCAGTCCCCGCCCGCTTCCTTTAACACCGTCTTTCAGGTGCTTCCTGATCTCAAACCTAAAACCAAACGTAAACAGAACACCGATTTCTTCTGTTGTTGTTGGTTTTTCTTTTTTTTTTTTAAGATTATTTAAAAATTTAATGCTTTCTTTGGTCAAAGAAATGGGTTTTTATTAACATTTGGAGACCCTCCTGCGTTGGGCTGCGTAACCCAAGGGCAGTGGCCCCCTGGGCAGTGCTGGCGCCTCAGGGATGGGAGGCGCAGGGCTGAGGCCGGAGCAGGGCGTGTGATGCGCGCACCTGGTCACCCCGCAGGGCTTGAGGAGGGAGGAACTGTTCGCTCCAGATGCTCCGAGAAGACCTTTTACCAGTTTAGAGGAGATTGGTAATTAAACGTAGATAAAGTTATCTGTATTCCTCAGGTGCAAATTGTTACCTAGGACCATTTATTTGTATTTTAATAAAAATCTAATGCATAGATCAAAACTGTCCCTTTGCAAGCTTTCCCCTCTTACTGGACAAAATAAACATATACAGATGATCACACCTACTTTCCACAGTAGGAAACTTTATAAATACTTTGGTTAATTGGTCACCCTAAAAGACAGGTGAAAATACCTGCCTCATGGACTCAGTCTTAAGGAATTGAGGCTTCTACTCATTAATGCACCTGTTGGCAGAGAAGGCCTCATCCTCATTTAGGTACCCGTATAATTTGATTTTTATTGGTATTTATTCATATTATGGCCTGTAACACAAAATGCAATGTAGAATTGGTGATTATTTAGTTAATTAGATCACTACACTGCCACGTAGCCCCCTCCTCCCCCCAATAAAAAATGGATTACTTGCCGAATCTTCAGTAGTCTTAAATTGTCTTAGCCCGGCTGCATGCCCTTCCATTTGCAAGCCAATGTGTAATTTAGGAAAATTTTAGTATTAAGAGTGAAAGTTGATTGAGTCTTTAATTAAATGAAATGAACAAAAGGAAGTTACTGTTCAGGATAGTTATTCCCTTATAAATACCTTTCTCCTAGATTTGTAATTGGCACACTAGTTAATCTTTTAAGATAATATTTAAGGCTCCCTGGTCTTATCATTTTTAATCAAGTAAAATAGATTCATCATAACTACATTAAAGCTGTACTAAGTTATGCTTAATTTAGTCATTTCATTAAAAATTACTGAATATAAAACAGTTAAGAAACAAATTGTGACTGCATCATTTTAATTTTATGTGCTTCAAGAAGACTCAGGAATATTTGAAATTCCAAAGCCTTTGTAAACACTGTCATTAATATTGTTTTACTGTATTAATATCATTATTTTAGTTTTCTATTTCTCATTAAATAAGAATTTCAAAATTCAAAAATTTTTAACTTGTTAATTGTCTTAAAGTTCTAAACATTTATTGAATTCTAAAATTTCTTTTTACTGCTGCTATATCTGTAATTCTTATAGATAGTCACACGTATATGAAAAGTACTTTTTCCTTCTATACGTTTTTATATGTTCTTTGCTTTGTGGGTTCAACAATGCATAATTTTGCTTAGAACTATGTCACATATTTTCTAATCCCCCTATTTTTGAAAAAAATAATTAGAAATAAGGACAATTATGTTTTATCATTTTTCAAAGAAGCATATGCAGTGTGTGTGTGTGTGTGTGTGTATGTGTAGTGATCTTGGACTTTTTGGATCATCCTTAAAATTTAAAAACTGAATTCTTGAGCATTTCCAATAACTCCCAAATTATTTCAACTGAATGGAATAAAAAATTTATTTATATAAAACAAATATTCAGGACTTAAAGAAATCAGCTTTCTCCAAGAAGTCATAAAATACTTAGGTATACTCTCTTGTTTTTTGTAACCTATCTGCCAGGAAACATCCATATTTCAAATGGCATAACAATAATATATTAATATAATGTCCTTGTTCACAGAAGTACAGTGCCAGAAATTTTATTTGAATAATTATGGAACTGTTTGGTTTCCTGTAACCTTGAAACTCCACCTTTGGCTCTGGACCCGAAGGATGTTCTAAGTTGATACCTAAATTTTGATAAATTAAAAATAATGTCATTAAGTCACATAGCACTGTACTTAATATCAAGAAATATATGAAATCACTTAGGCTTGTTTGCTTACCTGCTTTCCCCACATATCACCATCCCTAAGGCCATAGAGTAATAATGACAAGAAATAGTCTATGGTCACAAAGATTTAATATGAACCAACCAGTTAATGTGACCAAGGCATTTCAACCCTAAAATGCTTGAACCAAAATGGAAAGAAATGGTTTCCTATATTCTGAGCTGGTCAGTCTAAATATAGAAACCATTTTAAATAATTATGGATCTTGGATGCACATTGGCAATACTGATAACAATATTACATTTAGAATGACTAAAAGACTGGATGTTTTTAGCTGTGTCACTGTGAAAGCTGACAAACAAATATAAAGCTGCCTTTAAATAATGGAAAAGCCAGAAAAATATAAGAACTTTTAACGTTGGAACCTATTAAAAATGGAAAGGGTAAAAATACTGAACTTCCTGTCGCTGAAGGCATCCAAGACAAGGTGGAATGAAAGACAAGTATACAGATTTCTCTACTAGGCTGGACATTGTCTAGATTACCTCCAATACCGTCTATAACTCTAAGTGTATTCACATGTAGGCTCCTACCACTACTCCATCCAGTAGCCGCAGCAGAGCTAATGCTTCAGACTTCAGAATACAAGCTCCATGAGAACAGGAGCCTGGACTTCCCTAGAGTCTGGAAGAGCTCCTGGTACTTTATAGATGATCACTAATTACTGGTTGGATGAATGCTTTTTATTCTTGTCCACTGGATATGAACGAGAAATATAGAAAAGACCAGAATAAGAGTTCTTTTTTTTTTTTGTTTCTAATGAAGAGATAGATGATAGATAGATAGTAGATAGATAGATGATAGATAGATGATAGATGATAGATGATAGATAGATAGATAGATAGATAGATAGATAGATAGATAGATAATAGATATATGGGGGGAGAGGCAGAGAGATTTTGCATTTTAAAACTCTTCTAATTTGGGGAAGAAAAAATATTTGAGTTTGGTTACATAATTACAAAGGAAAGTGAAATCTAGTTATTTTCATACTTATTACTATTCTTAATTTATTCCCAGATGAGGAGTCTTTATATCTTTTAGTGGTTTAAGTTCTCCTTAATTTTTAAATATGGGTACAAATTCAACAAATTTTTAGAATGAAAAAAGAGCAAATACTAAAAATGTGTAGCTTATGCTTTATGTAATAAATTGGAAAGGGGGTTATGGGCCAAAACAAAA
Source organism: Miniopterus natalensis (assembly GCF_054644295.1). Classification (NCBI taxonomy): domain Eukaryota; kingdom Metazoa; phylum Chordata; class Mammalia; order Chiroptera; family Miniopteridae; genus Miniopterus; species Miniopterus natalensis. The sequence continues at coordinate 37,871,407 of NC_142092.1, read as the reverse complement.
TGAACCCCAATATGTGTGGTAAGAGCTAAGTAAAGCAAGCTTTAAGAAAGGACATAATATACATGTCAGAAAACAAGAGTTAATATGTATTGGATGAATTACATGAACTATCAGCCTATCTAATTTCTTTTTTTATTTTATTTAAAAAATATGTTTTTATTGAGTTCAGAGAGAGGAAAGGAGAGGGAGAGATAGAAATATCAATGAAGAGAGAGAGTCATTGATCGGCTGCCTCCTGCTCACTCCCTACTGGGGATCAAACCTGAAACCCAGGCATGTGCTCTGACCAGGAATCAAAAGGTGACCTCCTCGTTCATAGGTCAACATTCAACCACTGAGCCACACAGGCTGGGTTAATTTTTATTTCTTGAGCATACATGGTATGTAAATATATCTCACATCATCCCTTCCTCCACTTTTTTTTTTTTTTAAACAGATAAAAGAACAGAGGCTTCGAAAGGTTAAGTAACTTATCTAAGATCATAAAGCTAAAAATGTTAGAGTCAAGATTTAAACCCAGATGTAGCCACTAAAATGTAAGTTCCGTGGGACTTTCTTGATTTTATTTTTTTCAGTGCTGAATCCACAGAATCTAGAATCTTTCCTGGCAAAATAGAAGGTGCTTAAAATACACTTGTGAATTAGTAAATAGACATTTGAACTCTTGTCTGCACAGTACTACATGTTACACACTCTATGACTGAAGGTAGTTATTTGCTAAATGCCATTAAATAAAGAACAATGACTTTGAAAATAAAAGCATACTGTGAAAAATGTATGTAATAATTATCTAATGCCTAATTCAGGCCCATAATTATATCTAAAAGAGTATTCATTTATAATTATCAGAGCATCTCTTTGTGGGCTTTATAGCACACATCAGAATTTATGATTATTTGTCTTCCCTCATTGTTATCTAATAAAGGAAATAATTTATAATTAATATTATTATTTGCTCCATAGCCAAGGACCACACACCTCTGTTGTTTTGTATTATATCTTCAGTGCCAAGGATGATGCCTGACATGTAGTACATGCTTAATAAAAGTTTGTTCAATAAATTGATAACTTGGACTAATTGCTAGGATTTTAACAATGTAAACAATTCCTTTTTTTTTTCTTTATGAAAACGTGTTTCACACATTGGCTAAGAATTGCCACATTTAAAAAATGCATGGAATATTAAGTTTTCCTTTTCAAGACAGTTGACATATATAGTTATGATTAAGTGTATTAATGAAAAAAATCAACAAAAATAAACAAAAATAGTTTTCTGTACATAGATCTGTTATTTTTTATTTTTTATATCTTTATTGATTTCAGAGAGGAAATGAGAGGGGGAGAGAGAGAGATGGAAACATCAATGATGAGAGAGTCATTGATCGAGCCCCCAACCCGGGCATGTGCCCTGACCGGGAATCGAACCCCGATTGGCCTGGATCCTAGGTCGACGCTCAACCGCTGAGCCACACCCGGCCGGGATAGATCTGTTATTTTCAATGTAAACAGTTACTTAACCTGCCTGACATTCACTTCAAAAATATGTAAAATAAACAAACTCAAAAGGATAAAATGAGATATACTAACATAATGCTTAGCACATCATAATCATTCAAAAATCATCAACTATTGATAACTTTTATTTGCTTGTAGAAAATTTGTCTAATGAATTAGCAATAGCTATTTTTAAAAATTGAACAAATTTTTCAGTTCCGGTAAATAAGATTTTGTTTGCCTATCACAATTCCCAGCTACTTCTAAACAATCAACTGATCACAACATATAAATTAATTTACTATTTACCGCATTACTAGTTCTTTTAAATTTGACTTTTCCCAATTGCTTTATGACTTCCTTTCCCCCCCTTCTTTCTTCTTTCTAAAAAGTATATGTCTTTATTAATTTCAGAGGGAAGAAGAAATAGAAACATCAATGATGAGTCCTTGCATTGATCAGCCTGCACTCCCCCTGCTGGGGATCAAGCCTCCATCCCCGGAACGGGCCCTGAACAAGGAACCGAATCCCAATCACCTGGGATCCTAGGTCAGCGCTCAATCACTGAGCCACACCTGGCGGGGCTAAGTGACTTCACTCTTGAAAGGTAATTTCACTGGTGGCCAGATCTCCCCCCCATCATCCTATTTGTATCATCCACTGTCTTCGGTCTAACAGCTTTTCTGTTGAAGAGTTAGTTCTTAGTTTTATGGTTGTCCCTTTGAAACTAATGTATCCTTTTGGGGTTCTTATGTGATTTTCTCTTTGTCTTTGCTTTTCAGCTGTTTTACCGTGAGGTGCAGAGCTGTGGTTTTTCTTTTCAGTTGCCCTGTCTGGAGTTCAGAGTACTTGAATCTGTGACTGGATATCTTTCATCAGTTGGAAATCTCTTGATGTTGATGCTTAAATATTACCCTTGTCCCCTTCATTGACTCTCTTTTCCCCTTATGAAGGGAGATGGTGTTGTGTGTGTTAGTATTTTTCATTATGTCCCACATGGGCTTTCACTCTAATATGTAGTTTCTATCCTTTTGCTTTCCAGACTTCCATCGGGATATTTTATCCTTATGTAACTTAGAGTTCACTGATCCTTTCCTCAGCTATGTCCAGTCTTCCAGTCTGTTGTTCAACCTATGTATTAAGATACAAATTTCATTTATTATGTTTTTCAGTCCTAGAATTTCCATTTTTTAAAATAAGTTCCAGTTATCTGGTAATATCCACCTTGTCATCTATTTTCCTGAACATATAAATACATAGTTACTTTAAAGTCCATGTTTGATAGTTTCAATATTTGTGTCATCTGTTAGCTATGTATGTTTTTTACTTATTCTCCAGAATTTTTAATTGAAATTCTAACACATTTTATAATTATAGAGTATCTGGATGGCTTAAATGCTACATTTTATGCTGGTGTTTATCTTTCTGTTTCAGAAAAGATTGGAATGGAACAAGAAAACAGAGGTGAAGACTTTGAAGATTTGAGTTTGGAAAAAAAAAATTGTTTAAAGGCATTTACATGGACCAACTTTACCCAGGACAATTTCCATTATGATATAAGAACTTCCTGTGTGTTTCTACTTCCCAAATGTCAACATTGTTACAGGTATATTGCTGCATATTTAAAATATTATTAAAGACATTACTCTCTTTTCAACTCACCAAAATCAGGACTTTTTTTCAGTACAAAATTTTGTTTTCCTCTTTTCTATTGCTTAGAGGAGTAGATGGGAATCTAAATTTTGCTTTTTAAGATGTGGAATCACATTCTTGGAACTTGCTACATTTCTTTCCTTGAAATAAAGAATACACAGCTAACTGCAGCTCCTTTAGGGACCAAGATTATAATCACCATGACTCCTCTTTAGGATGAATCCACATACATGCCATGGGATTGCCCAGTTTGAATGCCTGGCAGACCTGGGGCCTGACTGCACTTTGCTAAGTGATGCATACACATAATTTGAAAATCTAAATTGCATTGGCAGAGATCAGGAGATATTTGTGTTAATGAGAACGTGATTTTTCTGGATCAAAGCAGACACGGGAGGCCTGATTCTCTCAGATGAGGAGCGCTGCAGAATCTTTTTAGTGAATGAAAAGAGAGGTTGATGCAAGATGAGCTGTTTAAATAAGAGACAAGTACTTTATCAATCCAAACCAGTTTTTCAATAGTCCCTCCTCCTCTCTGGAGTAAGCGGATGAAATCACCTTGTTTTTAAAAACTCTAAGCAAGTATATCTGAACTCCCTAGTGGGACACGTACAATCTCAGGTAGCTGGTATGAAAATCTGGGGGAAAGGTTTTATGTTTTATTTGAATGTAAATTCTGTTCAATTCAACTGCCAGGACTTAGAAGAGGAAGAGAGAAAGATGTATGAAGTCAAAGGTGGAAATAAAGTGTGAGAAAAGTAATGAGAATTCAAGGATTAAAAAAGTCCTGAGAGAAATGGGGAAGGTCTATGTATGTCCTGAACAGAGTGAAAACTAATGTGTTTTGCATATATAGTGGGAGATATTTCAGATTAGTCACTCTGATGAATGAGGAGAAGTTGGGCTGGGGCCTAAAGGTGGAGATCAGAAAAGGAAGGAAAAGAGATTTGAAAGAAAAAGAGAAGACAAAGGTTCCAGGAAGCTTTCTTTGGGACAGGAGTTGATTGGTTTCCTGAGGAATAGTACCTGGGTTTTTTATTGTATTTTTGGCATTTCAGTCCCAAGGCTGTCCTCACAATAGCAGCCTTACACTACCAGTACCTATTTTGACCACTTTGGTCTACCATGGGAAAAAGGAGTGATGGGCTTTTCTGTTGGTTTATGAGCAGCATGCAAATATGGAACCAATAATGCAGAATGGTGTTCACAGTCCCCAAATAAAAGTTTCAGAAAGGGCTCTTTATTTACTGCAAAGTAAACACATAGCCATTAACTAAGCTGCTTTACGAGGTTAAAAAATATTTCTTTGGTCAAGTTAGTGTTATTCATTTGGAACTTCCTAAATTTAATAATAAAATTAGTGCTATAAGACAGCTATTATCTTAAAAAGGGAGAAAAAAAAATTCCAGTGAATGACAAAAGCTATATATGCCAGAGAATATATATTTTTTAATTTGATAACTTTGTCACGCTCAAAGTATAGTAGAAATAGGAACAAAAGTGTTTTCTAAAAGAATTAATTTTTACTGGTCACAAGTATCAAAGGGTTATGTAATCAAAGTTGAAAGAGAAAAGTATGGCTTTGAAAATTATTGGTCATGCCATATTTGAACACACGTGCAAATGTGTCCCCCGAGGAGGCTAGTATTATGTCATGTATTTAAACTTGAGGTAAGCTGATAAATAGTAGCAGAGATTTGCTTAGATCTCTTTATTCACCATTTTTGCTTCTGGAGATGCTTATAGGATATAAATGAAATGAGTAAGTGGAAGAATTCAGGGCAAAAAATAAGCATGTGTTGTCTGCCTGGTTCCAAGGGGTGGGTTGCATTCACTTCCTGGCCCAGTAGATTTGGAAATGGAAACAGTGTCCAGCAGAGGGCGCAGTGCTAGTATCGGGAGCTCGGGACCTGGCTTAGCAACCACCTTAAATCTACTGGGTAGAAGGAGCTGATGAACCTGACCACACTGAAGTGAAGGTAATAAAAGGGGCCAGCACCTTACCATACCTAGGGAGCTAATTGTAGACCAAAAAAATCAATATTTTAACTTCAAGACCATTGAGTTCAAAATTAAATATAAAAAAACAACCTTACTTATCTGCTTTAACAGTTGTTATTTAATTTAATTTTATATTAGAGCATTATGAATGTGAAACTATCTGGGAAATACTGATAAGCTATTAATTTTTCATAGTTGCCTTCAATCAAAGATAGGCAGTATGTCTTTTATTTCTCATATGTTACCTATCCATAGATTCTATTTTTTTTTTTTTTTTTCTGGCTCAGTCTATGTTCCATTTAAATGCTGAAATAGCTGTCTTTAGCAACCTGGCTGCACATCGATCTTTTTACCTTGGGAAGCTACCTCATCTGGGCAATAATAGATCCTTATACTAGCTCTCAGAAAGGTCTACAACCTCCAAAGAAAACAATTTTTTCCCTAAAGGACTAAGGAACTTGGCGATAACAGAAGGACAGTAAATGGAAACATTAAAATGCCTAAGGAAAAGGCAAGCAGGTTTTCATCCTGTGGACTGTGATGAGTGGGCAACCTCAGTGCCTGCAAGGATCTTGGACTTGATAGAAAAATGTGGATGATATAGTTATAAATGATTGAGATGAAACTCAAGGGAGGAAAAAAGGATTATTTTTTAAAAGCGGGCATTATGAAGCCATTGCTATGTTTACAAGTAGGTTTCTCATTCATTTAAAAATCCAGTGGATATGGATTTAAATAAAATATGCCATTTCAATCACCAATATATTTTAACAGAGATCAAACCATGAGTAAATCTGTTACAAAGACAACAAAAATTGTTAAAAAATCCAATATTTACTTAACTAAGATGGCTTCTATAAAATATTCTAAGATCTACATCAGCCTAAAATCTCATTTTCTTAATATAATTTTGCTTTAAAATTTATGTAGAAAATTTGTAATACATTTACAAATGAGAAGAAATACTCCAACACTAAAAATTTAAGCAAACTAAATAAAAAACATGACTAGAATTTATTGACAGATGATTTTGTGAACCACATTAAAATTATTTTTAATAGACTTTATTTTTAGAGCAGTTTCAGGTTTACAGAAAAATTAAGCAAAATTTACAGTTCCCATATACCCTGCCCTCCCTCCCACAACAGTTTCGTCTCTTAATATCATTTTGCATTAGAGTGTGTGTTTATAATTAATGAACTAGTATTAATTCATTATTATTAACTAGAGTCCATAGTTTACATTAGGGTTCACTCTTTGTGTTGTACACTCTATGGGCTTTGACAAATGTATAATACATGTATCCCTCATTACAGAATAGTTACAGAAAATCCCCTGTGTGCCTTGTACTCATTTCTCCTTCCTTCTTTCTGATCATGAATCTCTGGCAACTACTGATCTTTTTATTGTCGCCATAGTTTTGTCTTTTACAAAATGTCATAGAGTTGTAATCATACATTATGTAGTCTTTTCATACTGACTTCTTTCATTTAGTGATATATGTTTGCATTTACTCCATGTTTGTGCATGGCTTGATAACTGATTAAAAAAATTATTTTTTTTAGTACAGAATAATATTCCAGTGTCTGGATATACCACAGTTATTTATTCATTCACTTAATGAAGGACATCTTGGTTGCTTCCAGGTTTTCAGTTCATTTGGGTAAATACCAAGGAGTGCAATTGCTGGGTCATATGACAAGAGCATGTTCAGTTTTGTATTCCCACCAGCAACGAGTGAGAGTTCCTGTTGCTCCACATCCCCACCAGCGTTTGGTGTTGTCACTTTTCTGGGTTTTGAACATTCTAATGGTGTGTAGTGATATCTCATTGTTGTTTTAATTTGCAATTCCCTAATGACATATGATGTTGAACATCTTTTCATATGCCTCTTTACCATCTGTTTATCTTATTGGCGAGGTGTCTTTTAGCTCTTTTGCTCCAAAATGATGATTTTTAATTTATAAAACATATATAACAATCAACAGAGAAAGCTTAGTAAAAAGGATAGTTTCTCATAATCATATTTAACCACACAACTATCATCATTTTTGTATTATTTTCCTCCCAATGTTCTCTTCTTTTTTTCAAATGCACAAGGATTTTACACAATTATGATTATGTACATATAATGTTATATGCTGGTTTTGTTTAGTGTTGTAACATTTTTGTAGTTATTAGTATAATTTATTATAAATAACTAGATATATTACAACTTATGTAATCATTTCCCTGTTTTGAATATTTAGATTACTTCTATTTGTCCTGCTATGCTTTAAAAAGTTTTCTTACCACCCATGAGGTGGTAAAGATAGTTACCAGACATTCTAGCTTTCATTTTACCACCTATGTGAACTCAAAGCAAACAGAGTATCTCTAACAGTCAGGCAAAAGTCCCAGGTCTGACATTAACGGGCTTGGCTAGCATTGCTTTCCCATCCCTGAACCAATGATGTGGGCCTGATTGGTAGGCCTGGAGGTATCCTTAGAGACCCTGGAGAGGTCGGCCCACTGGAGTTATGTGGGAGGAGAGTTTACCCCAGAGAAAACCAAGTTGCTCAGGCAAAATAGCATATGTATATTACACATTCCTGCAGGGACGCCGCTTGTGGCCCTTTCCAGGGAACTCTGCAAAAGGGAAGGAGAGTAAAAAATCACATCTATTCCCATTTGTTTTCTCTGGAGAGGAGTGAGAACTCCTGAACTAGCCCCTGCTGCCACACAAGTTAGAGAGCCACCCTTGTGGAAAGGGAGAACCGTCACAGCCTTCCCTCCCCGGCTCTCTACCTGGTCTAGTTCCAACTGATTTTTCTGAATTTCTACTTGAAGATTTATGGAAGTAAGAAGGAGGTTTGTGAATCACAGAAAGATCAGTTTAACTATGGATGGATTAAATAAGGAGTTCCCTCTCTCCCCTCCCCTCCCCTCCCCTCCCCTCCCCTCCCCTCCCCTCCCCTCCCCTCCCCTCCCCTCCCCTCCCCTCCCCTCCCCTCCCCTCCCCTCCCCTCCCCTCCCCTCCCCTCCCCCCCTCCCTTCTTCCTTCCTTCCTTTCTTCCTTCCTTCCTTCCTTCCTTCCTTCCTTCCTTCCTTCCTTCCTTCCTTCCTTCCTTCCTTCCTTCCTTCCTTCCTTCCTTCCTTCCTTCCTTCCTTCCTTCCTTCCTTCCTTCCTTCCTTCCTTCCTTCCTTCCTCTTTCTTTTTTAACTTTACAAGAACACCAGAGGTAAGCGGGCCAGTATGGTGTCTTCTTGATTCCATCAGGGACACAGGTGTCTTCTATAAGTTCCTCAGACACTTACAAGATATAGCTTTTGTCCTCATGCTTTTGCCCTGGAGATCTCAAGATATTTTCTCCACCAACTGCATTACATCAGGAACAAGTGGAAGGCAGAGGGCAAAAGGTGCATGCCAGCTAACCGCCCTCCCTGAGAGAGAGAAAAGGAGTCCTTGGCAGCAAGGAATGGGCCTGGTGCTGTCAATGGGCCTTGGGGTTGCTAGGAGCTGGCCTGGCACTCGCAGCTAGGCCTTGGCAACTGAAGGCACAGCACTAGAGATACCAGAATTATAGACGGTTGCAAAGAAAAGAGGTGAAAAAAAACCTTTGACTATTCACACGCTGGGTTAGATTTTACCTTACTTCACAATATACAACCCAAATGGTTCACTGTAAATATGGCCAAAAAAGTTAAATTAGCTCTCTGTCTGGATTATGTAAATAGTCTCAGAGAAAGCAACCTGAGAAAGCAAATGGCAAAACTGAAATATAGTTATGTTTGCAAACAGAACCTAGTTTTGACATTTTCTTAAATAACCAAGATTTATCCTTTAAAAAATTAAATAACACAAGTGATACATAAACACATATGCCTTAGCTGTAATAAACACATGTTCCTTAGAGAAAGGAAGCAAAGTGGTTACATTCAGGTGATTGTATTCTGAGATCTACCTCAGAGTTATTATTATTACTTTTTTTGCAGAATTTGCCAACTCTGCTTTATTTTTTTAAAGTTTAAATTGAGATATAATTGACATATAACATTGTATTAGTTTTAGGTGAACAACATAATGCTTTGATATATGTATATATTGCAAAATGATTACCAAAATAAACCCAGTTAACACATACTACCACACATAGTTACATATGTTTTACTTGTGCTGAGAACTTTTTAAAAAAATATATCTTTATTGATTTCAGAGAGAGGAAAGAAGAGGTAGAGAGAGAGAAACATCAATGATGAGAGAGTCACTGATCGGCTGCCTCCTGCACGCCCCCTACTGGGGATGGAGCCCACAACCTGAGCATGTGCCCCAACGGGGAAATAAGAATAAAGAGAGAGAAAATAAAATTCATATGTAAGGTTGGGTCACAGTAACCATGAAGTATAGTCCAGTTAAATACCCATCAAAGGTGGTTGCTAACTTGATAGTGAGCCCAGGCAAAGAGAAACGCAACATTTGTTTACAGTATAACCAGTATTCATGAGATGAAAATAAGTATAAGTTATTAATGAGAAGCTCAATTCTCACTGGCATAAAACATGGACATTGTTCTAAGATATCTTTATAAGGAGGATTCTGTCTGATGTAATAAATAACATCTTCAATACCATACTTGAAGTACAAGAGATGTTAGTCCCCTTAAAAACCAAACTTGCCCTTAGTGCTGCTCTCTCAAGAATGACAGGGAAGTTACCGCAGAATGGAAATAACTGTATGGAGATGGACGTATTTTACGAGTGGTAGAGAGGGAATGTTATTCAGGTGACAGCCGTGCTGAGCTGTTTCACGTAAATTGTAGAGGGAATGATGATATACTTCACGTATCCTTTCTTTTTCTCTCCTCTCCTTTCAAACAGAAAATGAAAGTAGTTCATTGTTGTGATGGGTTTCTTAAGATACTTGGAAGTTATTAGCTACATAGGGGGTCCTTGTTACACCCCTCCCACACAATAGAAGAAATGACAAACGCTATCACAGCATGATTATACATGTCTGTGATATCAAAGCCATCATCACAGATATTATGCTCAGCAATGATGGCAGACAGTAGCAACAATGCATATATATGTGTGTGTGCCTGTGTATGTGGGCGTGCATACACACACACACACACACACATGCATTTCGATATAGATTCAATGTCACTTCACAAAAGAGGATAGCATGAGCTATGTAAACTCTTCTCAAGGCCTAATCCTTTTTGTCAGATAATTGTCACTCATAGTGGTTATTCTGCTTTTGAGATGATTAGACATATTTCATTACCACAAATAAAGAAACTGCTTAACAAATTACTCTTTAAGAGTAAATAAGAAATTGTGTGTGCTGACATTCAAAACCCTTGAATTTCCTACCTGGTGTTTACTGTCAAAAAGCACAATGGGCTTTCAAATAGGTTCTCATAAGAAAAAATTCTGTTTGTTTTGTCACACTTTTCCCATTAATTTAAAAACCAGTGAAAGCCTGAAAACACAGGGGAGTGTGAAAATAACCCCCAATTTTGAGTTTTCAGAAAGCTCTTGGGAAGCACGTTTTGTGGATAATTGCAAACGCTTTGTGAGAGAGCTGCCGACTGCCTGAGCTTCTGGATTAAGTGTATATGATTTTAGAGAACAAAAAGTTTTCCTTACACTGTCTCACTCTGCATAATGAGCCTCACCCATTTATGCCAGTGATGAAAACTGATTGGCCTCTCCTAAATATCATGAAAATTAATCAAACATCTCCTAAAGTCCTACAAGTTAACTGAACATCCCCTAAAAGCCAGAAAATTAGCTCAAAAAACCCCACCCAAATGATAACACCCTTAAGCATGTCTTTTTGTGAAACTTGTATACGTACACATTGCGGGCGGCATTGTGGGTTGGCAGGGCCCAGGTGGAAAGCATTATGATGTCACAGAGCATGCACTGCCATCCAGAAAATGCACACCTGAGCTACAAAAATGTCCATTCTCTTTAATGCAACAATTTCCTTTTTGATGGCCAGCCCCCCGCCTTGGTTAAATGACAAATCTAAACCTCTGCTTAAGTTTAACCTTAGCATATAATGCTAAACGGTTTTCCAAGTGGTTGTGTCAATTTACTCTCCATCAGCCTTTTATGATAGTTGCCAGTGCTAAGTGCTTCTGTTCTCAACAACCCTTGGCATTGTCAGTCTTCTTAATTTCAGCTCTTCTGGTGGGGGTATACTATCATCTTTTTGTGGCTTTAATTTGTCTTTCCATAACGACTATTAAAGTTAAGTACTCTTTCCAAAGTCTACAGGTCATTTTTATACCTTGTTTTGTAAAGTGCCTCTTTACGTCTTTTGCTCAGTTTTTCTTTGAGGTTGTTTGTCTTTTACTCAAGTTCCTTACATGTGGATATAAGCCTTTTCTTGGTGCTGTAAATATCTTCTCCCACTCTGGCTTGCCTACTCATTTCTTGGTGACTTTTGCTACCCAGAAGTTGATAATCTTAATACACCTCAATTTTCCAATATAGTGATTATTTTTTCCTCCTGCAAGAATCATTGCTTAGCTAACCTGAGGATATTTTTTTTCCATTGCTTTGTTAAGAAAGAGAGAAGGGAGTGGGAGAGACACAGAGAGAGAAACTTGGATGTGAGAAAGACTCATTGATTGGTTGTGTCTCGCCCATGCCATGACTGGGGCGGGGATGGAGCCTGCAACCTCGGCAGTAGTCCTTGGACAGAATCGAATTCACGACCCTTCAGTCCGAGGGCCAACACTCCAACCACTGAGCCAACCCGGCTAGGGCAATCATGAAACTATTTTCACAGGTTATATGCTAGCTGCTTTCCTCTTTACCTTTTACTTTTAATTCTACATTTCATTTGAAATTGATTCTTATGCATGGTGTGATATAGAGATCAAGTTTTTATTCCCTACATGTAGAGCCTATTAATCCAGCACCATTTATGTAAAAGACTGTCCTTTTGTATTACTCTCCAGTACCACTTTGATGACAATTCAAGTGCCTATGTACGTGCTCATTTGTTTCTGAGCTCTGTTTTCTATTGTTATGGATTTAGCTATCCTTGCACAAATCCCACACTCTTAATTACTGTAGCTTTAAAAACAAGTCTTAATGTGTGGTTCAGCAATTCTTACCTCTTTTTTCCTTTTTTTCAATTTCAACTTACCTATTGTTGGCTTTTTACATTTACTTACAGATTCTAGGATTCACTTGTCAATTTCCACACACACAAAAATCTCTGCTGGGATTTTGTTTGTGATTTAATGGAACTTATAGATGAATTTGGTGAGAATTGCTATTCTTCACACTATTGTTCTGTAATCCATGAACATGATATATTTCTCCATTTGTTCAGGTCTTCTTTACCTTTTTAAAATAATGTTTTATACTTTTGTTAGAGGTGTTCACATGTTTGTTAGATTTACTTCCAGATATTTAGTATCTTTCATACTACTATAAATGGTGTAATCATAACATTTAATTTTCAAATTATTTGATTGTTATGTAGAAATAAATTGATTTTGATATTGGCCTTACACCCTGGTGCCTGGCTAAACTCTTGCAATAATTCTAATAATTTTTCTCTGAATTCTTTTAAATATTCTACATAGCCTGGCTGGGGTAGCTCAGCGGTTGAGCATAGACCCATGAACCAAGAGGTCACAGGTTCTATTCCTGGTCAGGACACATGCCCAGGTTTCAGGCTCAATACCCAGTAGGTAGTGTGCAGGAGGCAGCCGATCGATGTTCCTCTCTCATCAGTGTTTCTGCCTCTCCCTTTCCCTTCCCCTCTCTTTAAAATCATTAAAAACATATTTAAAAATAGATAATATTTTACATAAAGCATCAAAGCATTTGCAACTATTGCAAATCTTCACTTTCAGTCTCTCTACTGTTTGTTCATTAATTTATCTAATTTCACCGGCTGGGACCTTCAACACAGTGTTGAATAGAAGTGGTGATGGTGGGCATCTTTGAGTTATACTCAGGCTCAGAGAGGAGGCTTTCACCATTAAGTGTTTATTGTACTTTAAAAACCCCCACTCCTTATCAGATTAAGCAAGCCTCCTTTCTTTCCTAGTTTTCTAAGTTTTTTTTTTCCTTAATCATGAAGTGATGTTAAAATTTATAAAATTCTTGAGCATACTTTTCCTTTTATTCTTTTAACTTGCTGAATATATGGTTTTTATGATTTTTTTCTGTTAATATAGTGAAACACACTGATTAATTTTCTTATGTTGAGTCGACTTATATTCTTGCATTCCTGGAATAATTTACACCTGGTTTCTTTGAATTATAACATACATGCATACACACACATCCATACAACTGCACAGACATATTCAGTATTAATATATTAAGTCATGTGAGTTGTATATGTTAATGGGGCATGCTAAAACTTTGGTTTAGTATTTTTGAATCTATATTAATGAATGAGATAACCTGTAATTTTTCTTAAATGTCTGTGTCAGGTTTTGTGTCAAGGTTACTGTGACCTCATGAAATGAGTTGGAAACTATTCTTGATTTTTAAAATTCTCTGGAAGTGTTTTATTGATTGTATTATCCTTTTCTTACATATTTGATAAGTTCGATGTTCACTGGTGAAGCCATCTGACCTTGATGAAGGTTTTGTGTACTTGTGTGAGTGTAGGGATGTTTATAAAAATAGATTCAAGAACTTTAGTGGACATAAGACTAGTACGATTTTCTGGCTTTGGAGGGTCAATTTTAGAATGTTGCGTTTTTCTGGGAATTTATATTTATCATATAACTTTTCAAATATACTGGCATAAAGACATTATAATATTATCTTATTAGTCTTTGCAATGCCTTTAAGGGCTATAGCCTTGCGCCCTGTTCATTTTTCTTCTTGGTTACTTGTGGCCCTTCTCTTTTTTCTTGATAATAAGTTTTTTCAGAAATTTATTTATTTTATATTCTTTTTTAATGAACCAGCTTTCATTTTGTTGATCATCTCTACCTTATATCTTTCTTTTCTTTACCATCTGCTCTTTATTTTTCCTTTTCTTCTACTTGCTTTGGGTGTAATTTACTGCTCTTTAAAATCACTTTGAGATGGCTGCTTAGGTAATTAATTGTAATTAATTTTCAGCCTTTTTTCTTGAGCTAATTCATAATAAAAGGAGCATTTGGACTACATTTATCTCCCTCCTGACTTCATATATGCTATTGTTGTGTTAGTGCATTTATCTATAGTTGTATATGTGTATATATAAGTATGTATATGTGTGTGTGTATGTATATATAGTGAGATACACACACAGAATTACAGGAACAGAAAGTATAGCATTTACTTTTTAATATATATAATATATGTATATATTATATATATATATCTACCTTCTGACATCTTATATGGTATTGTGTATTGCATATATTAAGTTAAGAAGAATATAAATATATATGATAATAAAGACTATACTTTTATATATATATATATATATATATATATATATATATATACAGGGTGTCCTCCAAAGATGTATACACACTTCAAATAATTATTAATTCCAGTGGGTTAAATCTGAAAAGAAAGAAGCATCAATTGAGCTAACAGCTGTTAAAGTGTGTATACATTTTTGGGGGACACCCTGTATATGTATATATACACACAAATATGAATATATATAAAACATACAACAATGGCATGTAAGAAGTCGAGTGTGAAATGTATATAAATAGTAAGTGCGATGCTTTTTTGTTTCTGTACTTCCTCTCCTTTGACTATGCTTATGATTTGCTGTGACTGACGGTGACATTGTACACGTCCAAGGCTGGAACTGAGAGTTTGCTGGAGCCGGCCCTCGCGCCACGAGCCCAGCCGCTCGGGGAGGCGCCGTGGGGACGTGAAGCCTCTGGGTCCGCGGCCCTGTCTGGCTTCCAGTCCGCAGGAAGCGCTTCCCGGGCCCCTGGGAATGGGCCATTTGGAGCACAGCGCGGTTGGGCATAATGACCACCCACCAGCTGGGACCATGTGGGACGCAAGAACCACCCAACTTAGCTCAGCTTACACTGCACAACTGTGAGGGCTAACAGAAGGCTGCTTTTGGTTGGAGCCACAAGGTTTTGATGTGCTTTGTAATATTCTATAGTTTACCAAACAGCGGCTGGATTCAAGAATTGAGTGAGTTAAGAAGTACATGACTCTCCCCTCTTTCTTTAAATAGTGACGAGATATCATGGTGATTACCTGGATAAGTTTCTGTTAATTCTGCTATATTAAGAAGAAAAAAGTCAAATGTAGATTAATGAAAGAAACAGTGGATTAAAATTAGTTGACTGTTGCCCTTGCCAGTTTGCTCAGTGGTTAGAGTGTCGGTCCCCAGAATGAAGGGTCCTGGGTTCGATTCTCGGTTGCAGGCTTGATCCCAGCCCATGATCGGGGCACATGTGGGCGGCAACCAATCTATGTGCCTCTCTCACATTGATGTTGCTCTCTCTCCCCCTTCCACTCTCTCTGAAAAAGCAATGGGAAAAATATCTTTGGATGCCAATTAAAAAAAATTTAGTTGATTGTTGATTGTTGTAAAAGAACCGGAAACCTTTGGCAACATTTTGAGCTCTCTAGTGCAGTTACACACTTCTCTGGATATGGGGCTATCGTAAATATGGACTGCTAACAAATATCTTTGTTATGTCATATAAGAAGGTAAGGTAAGTACTATTAGTGAATTGGGCTATGTATCTGGCACATACTATAAAATTAGCAGGGAGCATGGGCGGAGATTGTATTTTATGGAGTTTAGGTATAGCTTTGAGTCCCTATTTTTATTAAATTTCTCAAAAACAAGACATCTTTACACCTTCAGGAAACATCTCAGGATTTTAATACTTATCAATTATCACATACTTGTAAATTTTTAAAGCAAAGTAGGAAATTATTTGGTTAAAATTTTTTTTTCACTTTTCATGCATACCTAAAATATTTATGAGAGATGGACATTATATTTTTTTCAAGAAGTGAGACTTTTAAAATTTGCCATTAAATCTGACAGCTAGTTCTTTAAGCATAGGTTAAACCTCTCCATCTATTAAGTCCATTTCCTTGGTTATTTTCTCATGGAAATAGAAAAGAATTTCTTATAAATCACAAAAAAGATGCTCAGTAATTATTGCTTAAAGAAAAAAAGTAACAAGAGAAACCAGATAATTTTTATTTTTAAAGGGGGAGGGAAAGAAACAATATAAAAAAGGGAGATAAGTAGAAAAAAATAGGGTCTTTAACATTTAAAAAAAATCCTAGATATATTTTTGTGGCATGCCTTATGCATAAAGAAATATGAGTTTTGTTGAGGAGGTTACAAACAGGTTCCTCCAATTTTCATTTTCTCTATGGTGTGAAAACAGTGCACTTTTTAACAGACACTTCATATTTCATACACTTTTCATTTTAAAGACGAAGAAAAATTCAAGGAACCAAATCAATATCAATAGTTTTTTGACATCATAAAAGACTGAATCTTTCAAGAAAATAAACATCAAAGCCTTTATTATTTTTGATAGAATAGCATCTATCTCACTTCTTCAGTAAGCCAAGACTACATGAGATTTTCAGCGTTTAAATATACACTGATACATTTCAGCACATATTGCCCAAGAACAAGAACATCTTCCTCCACAAACAAAAGTCAATACTATACTGTATAAATTTAACACTGACAATTTTATCATCTTTCATATACTGTAGTTCATATGCAAATTTCCCCAACTGTCCCAATGATATCTTTTATAATCTTTGTTGTTATTTTATTGGATTCAAGATCCCACCAAGAATCATGTTACATTTCACTTGTCATTTCTCTCCAGTCTCTTTAATCTCGTATGGTTTCCCAGTTTTTTGGGGGCCCTTCACATACTGGCATTTTTAATAACATCTGGCTAATTGTGTTGAAAAATGTCCTCATTTTTGGATTATTTCCTCATAATTAGATTCAAGTTAAACATTTTAGGGGCAGAAATACTATATAGGTTATGTTATGATTTCTGTGTCTCACAGATTGCTACATTCAATCATTTCAGTTCAAGTGGTATCTATAAGACTTTTCCATTGTAATTGATATGTAGTCTATAAAGTCATATTTTGACACAGTGAATATCTTGTTTGCCAACATTTCCATACCCATTGGTTTTCTTGCCTGAACCAATAATTATTATGGTGGATGCAATAGAGTGATTTTCTATATCTATTGCCTGAGGGATTTTGCTATTTTTAAAATTTTTTATGTTGAGTTAATATAGTACATATGTTTTGTTTAGGGTTGTCTAATATACCTGACCCTTAATAACACTATCCTATATTTCCTTTGGGAAATCACTACTTTCTTGTTATACCCCATGTGATTTCAAGCTCCTTCTCAGCTCTAAGGATGGACCCAGATGACAGTTTAACCTCACTTCTCTGGCCATAATGTGTGCTTCAAGAAGCTCATCAACCCAAGCCATTGATGAGGTCAGTGACCTCATGTTTGCTGAGACTTCTGCAAAAGTGAAGCTCCCTCTTTCACAGGAATTACCAGGGGCAACCATCACTTTTTCCAGGAACTTGATACTATATATCTTAATTGCTCATTTGACTACCCACACATACCTTTGTTATAGGCTGAACTGTGTCCCCTCTAAATTCATATGTTGAAGTCCTCACCCCTAGTAATAACTCAGAATGTGACTGTATTTGAAGATAGGCCTTTAAAGAGGTAATGAAGGTAAAATAAAGTCATATGGGCAGGCCCTAGTTCACTGTGACTGGTGTCCCTATAAAAAGATAAAATTACAACACAGACATGCACAGAAGAACGACCATGTGAAGACCAAGGGAGAAGATGGTTGTGGCTATCTATGAGCCAAGGAGAAAGGCCTCAGAAGAAATGAACCTTGCTGGCAGACTTCTAGCCTCCACAACTGAGAGGAAATAAATTTCCATTGTTTTAGCCACCAAGTCTGTAGTAGTTTTTATGGCAGCCCTAGCAAACTAGTACAGCCGTCTTGACGTGAGGTGTGGAACTGATGGCGAGACTCCTGAGCTATGGGAATAGCCCATGCATCTGAGAGTGAAAGCAGCACCACAGAGGGCAGAGCAGAGATACAGAGAAACAGCTTGATCAACAACACTGACGCCAACCCTTCTGCAAAATATTGAGTTAAGGGAACCAGTAAATTCTCTTCATTGTTTAAACAAATTTCAATTGGTTGCTTTTCCCCCCCTCAAAATGTAGAGTCCCACAGATACATGTAGTATAGTCCCTGCCGTCTTGCCCCTTCCTGCCTAACCCGGAGTTGCTGACCAGCTTCAGATTATCTAGGTTACACAGGGTAGAGGCAAGCTCTCAGGTACTCTTGTGTTACTCTACCTGACTAGCTCATCCAAGGGAAAGGATGAGTTAGTCAGGTGACAGGTGGGAGAAGGGTGTGAGCCTGCATGTAATGGGTGTGGTCTTCCTCCAAGACAGGGCAGAGGTGAGGTTCTAGTTATAAGAGTGATACTTCATGTGAGTGTTATCGAAGTCCAGTGAATAGAAATTAAAGAAGAAAATCCGTAGAATTGGGCTTTTACCTTTGTTCAATGACAGCTCGGCTATTCTGTTCCCAATTTCTCTATCACATTGTGCTTTCTGTCCTTACAATCAAAGTTATCATACTTATCTCTGTCTCAATGGCAAGGTGTGAGGAGGAATTGAACAATTTTCAGGCCATTTCAAATTTGTTAGAGAAAAATTCTTGACCTCTTGAAACAGGTTTTTGACTTGTGTTTTTCTTATTTAATGCAACTGTGACAGTGAAGTGAGTAACTGGGCAAATTGAAAACAATGTATAGATTCATTGATAATTTAAGTATTTGTTTGATGTGTTTGTTTCAGCTCTCCATGCTAATTAAAAATAAGTATATGAGTCTTAGAGAATCATATATAAAGTTATTTTCTCCCAGTTATGCTAATCTTTTATACTTGCCAGGAGAATAACTGTATAAAGTTTGCTAAGATTCTTAGGTTTCACTTTGGAGAACATAAACTACTTCCATTTACTTATGACTTAAGCATTAATTTTGACTTCAAAAAGAGGTATAATTGGTTTTCATAAATCAAAACAACATTTTTAAAAGAATTGACTTTTTACTACAAATAAATACACAAAAAAACTTAGTAACTCTACTAAAAATCAAAGAAAGAGTCTGCCAACCTAGTACATGTTTTGAGTTTAATGAACTTCATCTAGAGCTAGTACCTG
The DNA here is from genome assembly GCF_054644295.1 of Miniopterus natalensis. NCBI lineage: Eukaryota > Metazoa > Chordata > Mammalia > Chiroptera > Miniopteridae > Miniopterus > Miniopterus natalensis. The sequence continues at coordinate 37,852,034 of NC_142092.1, read as the reverse complement.
CTGGGAAACATAGAAAATTTAAAAGATATCAGAGTCATTCCATTTCCATCATATATTTTTATTCCTAAATACTTCAGAGTGTCTTTCCTAAAGATACTCTCTTTCATAACCACAGTAGAGTTAAAGGTTTTAGTAAACTTATCATTGATATATTACATTTATCTAATTACCATCTGGGAAATAACAGAAAATAGATATTGATCTCTTCCCTTAATTCCTAGCACAGAGCTCCTATAATCCTTTGCAATTTCCTATGTGATAAGAATACTAGGAGCATCTCTTGTTCTAATATTGGTCTTTGACCTCAGTTCCTGATACAGAGCTCCTGAAACACTTGTAAGTTCCTGGGTGATAGGAATGTCTTTTGTTTTAATGACGTTATTCTGGATGGGCTCTTGGATGAAGGTTAGTCACTGGAAAAACTAAGCCATAATTAGAAACTTGGAATTTTTAGCCCTTCCCTTTCATTCTCACCAAAAGGGAGAAGAGCTGAAAATGGAGTTTATGATCAGTCATGCCTACACAATGAAGCCTTCATAAAATCCCCAAAGTGCAGGGTTTGGAGAGCTCCCAGGTTGGTGAATGCATGGAGGTGCTGGGAGAGTAGCACGCCTGGCTCCCCACCCCTTCCCCTTCCCTTACACCTTGACCTATGCATCTCTTCCACCTGATTATCTGTATCCTTTATCATTTCCTCTAGTAGACTGGTAAATGTGTTTCCCCGATTTCTGTGAGCCACTCCAGCAAATTAATCAAACCCAAGGAAGGGGTCAATGGAACCGCAACCTGTAGCCAGTTGTTCAGAAGCACAGGTGATGATAACCTGGGCTTGTAATTTGTGTCTGAAGTGTGCATGTGTGGGTGGGGTGGAATCTGGGGAGTCTTGGATGGAGCCCTTAACCTGTGGACTCTGATGCTATCGCTGGGTATATAGTGTCAGGATTTAGTTGTATTCTTGGACACCCTCCTTGCTGGTGTGGGGGGAAACCTCCATACATTTGGTGACCAACAGGAGCTGTGTTTTCCCTACACAGAAGGTGGAAGACTGAGGTTTTTCCATTAGACCATCCATGAACCATTTTTGTTGAGTCACGTACTAGGACAGGATGCAGTCTAGGCTCATTTAGTTCCCTTTAGTCTTTAATTCAGAAAATTTCCACAGCTTTTCTTTTGTCTATTAAGAAATCCAGATTTCTAAATAACATGGTTCATTTTTTTAAAACTAAAACTGATATAGTTTTGGTTTTGTCTGATGTTTCATCATAGCTAGGTTATGTTTTGTACTTAAGGCTGGAAAAATGCATAAGTGATCTTGTGCCATGTCAGGGATTTCTTTGATCTTTTAATTATTTCTTTATGTCTGTTCTCCTTGATGGATACTAATCACCAAGAGAGCAGTGGCAGTTACATTCTATTTACATTTTTAGCTCCAGACCTGACTACAGGGCCTGGCACATTATAGGTGCTAAATAAATATTGGATGACTGACGGATGTGACACAGTAGATTTTCACTTATCTACTGTGCAAGATATTGCTGTGCAAGATTATCTTGTTGCTGATAAATTAAAATGGGTCAGGATGGAGACCCCAGACTCCTCGTATTGATCAAAGAGTAGAGCTAAGCTAGGTGTACCTCCACTCTAGGTTTAGTTCCTTCCTTTTTTTGTTGTAAGATGCGCACTCCTCAGTGAGCAGCACGCGTGCCCTATTCCAAGTGGCTTCAGTGTAGCAGAATGAATATTTCTCTTCATTTTGCCAAAAAAAGCTGAAGGCATTTTTCCCCCTCAGACAGCAATAAATGCATATTAAACCAACTGTAATTGCCTGCTAAATGTATTTCATAAACAAGCAAACCAGAGCTAGATTTTTTTTGAGCCTTTAAAATACTTGGGATACTAAAAATATCCTGTCAACCTTGAGCACAAAGCTGTCAAGCCAGAACCACTAAGCATTTCAGAAAAAGAGTTCGGAGGAGGTTGGGGAAGAAACATTGAAATTCGTTGTGAATCTCATTTTTTAAGAATGAAGAGGCAGCTATAACATTGATGTGTACTTATCCTAAACGCAAAGAATGAATGGATTCCACTCACATTGCAGGACACACAGCTCGGTGAGATGCTGCACAGCATGGAATGTTCGCCTTTTGCTGTTCAGGAGTGTTGTCTGTGGTTGGTTTGTCAAACAGGTACACGACATTAGAACGATGAGATACAGCTAAAAAACTTTAAAATATATCTTTATTGATTTCAGAGAGAGGAAGGGAGAGGGAGAGAGAGAGATAGAGAGAGAATCATCAATAATGAGAGAGTCATTGATCGGCTGCCTCCTGCACATCCTGACTGTGGATGGAGCTCGCAACCCGGGCATGTGCCCTGACCGGGACTCGAACCCCGATCACCTGGATCCTAGGTCAAACCCAGATCACCTGGATCCCAGGTCGATGCTCTACCGCTGAGCCACGCCTGGCCAGGCAGCTAAAAAACTTTAAAATAAGAATATGTCTATATGTTTATATACATTGAAGAAACATTCCTAAATATGAAAATGTCTGAAACGCTTTACAGAGTTTGACAATTTTTAGAACACTCCCATTTGAAAAGTATCTAGGGTAATGAACTGTTAGGCGGAATTAAAACTGAGAAAGAAAAAGAAAAGGAGAGTCAGGAATGATCCTCACTGAAGAGTGTTTCCTGCTGGGGAGTCCATTGGCATTCAGTTGTCTCATTTAATTATCTCTTGTGTGATTCAACCATTATTTATGAGCTTCTAGTTCCTAAAGAGCTCTGGGCTCTGCTTGCCAATGTTGTGGCATGTGACGAGGCAGGGGTGTGCGTGTGATAATACATCGGTCCACGCTGCTGGCATGTTTTCTATCTGAACTCATCAGCTGCCAAAAGGACGCAGAGCTCATTCTTTAAAGATGAAACACTAACTGGGGTTTCAACATTGTGTGGGATTTGGCAGGCATCACACATTCCTGCATTATTTAGGTAGAATAGAGTCCCTAAAATGTGCACAGTACATGTTCAATAAAAATCATTTGCATGGGATTCACACCAGTTTCTGTCTGGTAATATCTCTGCCACTTGCAATGAGGAAATGAATACATAGCAATAGGCTCACTTTAACTAATGGAGAAGTTACCATAAAAGCAATAGAAGCATTTTCACATTTTTACTTCCAATCCAAACTCCCTTCCGATCTCCATTTCCAGTTTGAGCTGAACACTCCATTGTGGATCTGCCTTGCTTTCTGCCGAGTTAGAATTTTGGAATGAAACGCAAAAGAAATGCATGTAGAAATGTCCCACTAGTTTCTGGATAGAAAAGGGGAGGGGCAATGATTAATTGTGAGAAACACAAAAAGTTTGGTTGATAAATGCTGCCAGCAGTATCACAGATGTTTTAAACAAAACAAAACAAACAAGTAGCATTGATTCAGAATATAATATGGAGGTAAATGGTCTTTAATGAAGTTAAACAGTGATTTGTTATCATTAGCAGCTGAATGTGGCTTCATTTCCAGCTAAGAACTCATCCCCTAATAAATATTTTTTCTAAAAATGATTGCTTCAGTTAGAAGAAATTGGTACTTAATAGCTTTTAATTAAAAGGCCATGTCTAATGAGATTTTTTTTTTTCTTTTCGATGGGAAAAGTAGACGCCTAACACTGAAAAATCTAATTGACTGGGTCTCCAGGATGCCAGTAAACAAACTGTGTAATAGTAAGTGTGTTGTGGTGAACCGCTGACTCTGCCAGCTTAGAACCCTCCCCTAAATCGTATCCTCAAATGAAATCGGCATAATGCAGTTGGTATAGCTATAACTGAGAAAGTTAACGAGTTCTTATTAATATTCTAAAAGGACTGTGAATAACAGAATATGCACTTTAGTGCCACAGCAATGAGTCACAGCCGTTATTGATTGAGGTAGATTAGCTTCCTGAGATACACACGACACAGTCAGAAAGAGCTGGCCTGCTTAACCCTTTCTAAAGAAATAGTAAAGGCTTCAGTATCATTAGGAAAATTGGCAAATTTACCCATCTCTTCAGAGGTTTGGTCCCCTTACCTCTCACCATCCACAACATTCAGGTAAAGGTGTAACAGTTTTAAAACAACCCTACATGCCATGGACACACCTGGTATCTACAGTCCTCAGGTGTTCCCCCAATCACTGATACAAACGGGTTTCAGGTATGTGTCAGTGATTCAAGTTTAACTTACCTGCTGTCAGTTTCCATGCAGTTAATTGGCTATTAAATAACTTAAACTATGAATAATTTTATATTTTAGAAGACTCTTTAAACTTATTTCTGTATTAATAATGTAATTTAAAGTTTAGGCATTCCACCTGTGTACTTGCTGCCTTCCTTCCCCACCCCCATCTCCATGAAATTGCTTCAAAAGAATAACTAGTTATAATAATTATTAATATTAATAATAATGCTAATATTATTTTCAATTACTTAGATTTGATTGTAAATATTTTATAATAAAATGTCAATTGGGGCTGTTTTATTTAATTTTTTTCAAAAAGGATAAGATTCCACATGATTTGTAATTATTTGTTTTATAAAATATAATAATCTTTGCTGTTAATATAATATATTGAATACAAATTTTTATTATGTATCAGCTCCCTTAAATCCCTTTTGAATAAGATGGGGTATGATTACATGACTGAGTAAATAAATAAATTGTGAATCATGTGTTTTTAGTTATTTTTAATGATACAATTCAAATGTGGAGAAAACCACAGAGAAGGATTGTAATAAATTCCTTAGTACCCAATGTTAGCAAATGTTAACCTTTGCATATAATTACAAATCAAGGCATTTTCCACTTGTCCCCAATCCAATATCCTCTCTTCTTCAGATAACCACTATGATGAAGCTGTCATGTGTGTCTTTCTTGACCGTGTTTTATATTTTTACTGCATATTTGCGTGCCAATAGAACGATTTTGTTTCTAAACTTTGAATAATTGGCATTAGACCATATGTGTCACTTTAAAACTTGCTTAAAATCTTGTTTTTAAGATTTATTCATAATGCTATGGCGGGATCTAGTTTTTTTCTGTGCAATTGCCAATAATGGTGGTTTTCAAATGTGAACCCTGACCCAGCAGCATCAGCATCACTGGGAACTTGTTAGAAGTGCAAATTCTCACATCCTATCCCAGACCCATTCAGTCAAAACCTCCAGGGGCTGAGGCCCAGCTATCTGTGTTTTAGATAAGCCCTCCAGGTGATGCTGACATTAAAGCTGGAGAACCACTACTATATACTATTCTATCACATAAATTTATTTATTGACTCTTATATTTATGGATACTTAGATTATTTCCATGTTTTCAATATTCAAGCAATGCTTTAATGAACACTCTTGGGCATATGTTTTCTCCAGAAGTGAAATTACTAGGTGTAAGGAGCACAGATGTAAGAAGACGTAAGTAGGGCTTTTGCTAGCTCAGCATGGGCTTAAGTCCCAAGACAACAGATTTGCTGATGAACAATACCAGCATGAGGGTCTCTGATGAACTCACAAAGCACCCATGAAAAACAGAATGAGGTTTAATTGCCTGTCCAGACTAGAGGGCCACTGATGCCAACTCATGATAGTTCTAGTCAACAAGGGCCAGTCCTGGTCCCTTCCTTGCAGCCAAGGTGGAGCTCTGTCTGCTCAGATCTCTGCCGGAGAGAACTTACTGTGAGAAACACAGTTAGGCTACAGCCTTGAGCTGCACCATCTTCAGGATTCCCACAGCATCTGAGCCAGAGCTGAGCTTTAGGGGACTCAGCAACGGCCAGGTTTTTGCCAGAGCACTCCGCTGGGCTTGCCAAGATGTTATTAGATCTACACCTCAGTCTGGGTCTCTTCCTACTCAACCTTTTCTCTCTTTCTTTTCTACTTTTACATCAAAGTGTGAGCTTGCTCTCTGCCTACCTCTTCTCCCTTCTTTTTTTTTTAAAAAAAATATCTTTATTGATCTCAGAGAGAGGAGGGGAAGGGGAGAGAGAGAGACAGAAACATAAATGATGAGAGAGTCACTGATCGGCTGCCTCCTGCACGCCCCCGACTGGGGATCGAGCCCGCAACCTGGGCATGTGCCCTGACCGGGAATCGAACCCCGATCACCTGGATCCTAGGTCGATGCTCAACTGCTGAGCCACACCAGTGCTCCCTTTCTTTCCAAATTCTTTCCTAACCTGTGTTCAAGTACATATTCTATATATTATTCTAAGGCTTTGATTTTTTAAATTTGTTTTTAATATTTCTAAAAAGAAATTTCATGTAGCATTGGGAAATAATCTAACGTTATTTTCCACTTGGAAAGTAAACTGTTAATATGAGTTTTACTCAGTAACTCGCCTGCTGACATTGTTTGACTTGTAATACCACCCCTGTCAGGTGCCAAACCTTCGCAAAGGAGACATCTCTTGTGGATTCTCCTCTACTTCCCTATGTGTCTATTTTTTTTAAAAAAACAAACACATACCCTTACAATGGTTTGGATATCTGGTAGGGTGAATCTTTTTTTTTTTTTTTCCCCCTTCCATTTCATTTTCCTTCAGATACTTTATGGTTTCCTTTGTAATTTTCTTTTGACCATATGTGCTTATTTGGAGTAATTTTCTTAGTTTACAAAATAGTCTCCTTTTTACTTTGCTTTGGTTTTCTGCATTTTTATTGATAATTATTTCTAAGATTGTCAGATTTAGAAAATAAAAATGCAGAATTCCCAGTGAAATCTGAATTTCAGATAAACAACAAATAATTTTTTTAGCCTAAGCATCTTTTAAATACGGCAGGGAACATGCTTTTACTAACAATTATTGTCTGTCTGAGGTTCAGATTTCACTGGATGTCCTGTATTTTATTTGGCAATTGTAACTAACTATTCCAATTGTTTTAAAATTGGAATTAAGAGAATGTGATCTATATAATAGTGATTCTTTGGACTTTATTAAGTTTTGCTTTATATTCATGCTTCATAATTGTTCCTATCTGTTTAAAAACATATATATTCTAAATTGTAGACTATGAGGTGCTATTACACTTATTAGATGAAAATCATTAACTGGGTTTTTTGCAATCTTCTGTATTTTCATTTATTTATTTTTTGCTTTATCGATTCTTGGTAGTGCCACAATATTATTGCATACTTATCTATTTTTCTTTGATATTGTGAAATTGTATTTTAAACCAATTTGTTAGGTATACATAAATTCATGATAGTTATGTCTCTTTTCATAGAGCCTCCTCTTTCTCATTAGGTACCGTCACTCCTCATCCTTATTGTTTTTTATAAAAAAATCCATTTTATCTGAAATTTTTGTTGCCCCATAAATCTCCTTTTGGTTGATATTTGCCCTTCATAACTTATTCTACCCCATCATTAAATTTTAACATTGTTATGTTTTATGTGAAATTCTTATAAAAATGTAACCAGATTTAAAAAAAATGAATCTGATAGTCTTTATCATTTTACCATTTTTCATCAGTGGATTTATTCCATTTAAGTATGTTGAGATTCTTGATGTATATTTGAATTTATTTTGGCCAATTAATTATTTATCATAATAATATTTAATATATATATAAATCTTCACAGTTAAGTTGGATTGATATTTTTTCTTTTTTCTTTTTCTGCTAATTTGGAAATCAGATATTTTATTTATATTTTTAAATGTTTACTCTAATTTTTTAGCTTACACAATTAGCTATTACATTTTTTAACAAGGTCCAAAATTATTCGCTATCTCCATCCTTCTGAATAATAAAAGAAATGTTTCATGTTTTAAGTACTCAATGAACAGCACACTACCTCTTGTTTAGACTTCTTTCATGTCTTTCATAAGAACAAATGTTTTAATTACAAACATATTTGTTCATTATGGTGAATGTTTGACTAAATTTATCAACACATTTTTAAAAAGTTCTGTGATTATACATTATTCTTTTTAAAATATATATATCTTTATTGATTTCAGAGAGAGGAAAGGAGAGGGAGAGAGAGAGATAGAAACATCAATGATGAGAGTCATTGATCGGCTGCCTCCTGCATGCCCCCTGCTGGGGATGGAGCCCGCAACCCGGGCATGTGCCCTGACCGGGAATCGAACCCCAATAGTCTGGATCCTAGGTCGATGCTCAACCGCTGAGCCACGCCCAGCCGGGCTATACATTATTCTTTTATGTCCTTCTGTGTGATCACTTTTTATTCTGCAGATGAACATCTTTTATTGATTCTTTCAGAGAGTGTTTTATGGATGAGAAGATCTTAATCTTTGTGTCTCTGTAAAGATGAACATTTATTTTCATTCTTCTTAAAGAAAAGTCCAAATTCATTTTCATTTTATCTATTATCATCTATTATAGTCATGCCAAATGTCTAGGGGGAATTAACCTAATAAAATCCACAATAGTTACATGAGGCTTCTAGGTCACTGCATACTTGTAAAACAAAACTGAAATGAAGTGAACAGAACTTCATGCTATGTCCATTTTTTTTCAGAGGTAAAGAAATAGAGGTTATAAATTATGATATTATAGTATTTTGTTTCATTACATTTGGTTCTACTTAATTATAACTTCTGAAAATGATCACTCTTCTTTGAAGTTCTTTATGAACCATCTAAAATATTTCTATGAAGATATAAAAAGTAAAATGGAGTTAAAATTTAAAAAAATAATATATATGCAGTTTTGTTTACTACAAGTCCGAAAGACAATGGAGCAATCTTGTTCCCACCGTTTTAAAAATCAAAGCTCCTTGAACATGCATTTTTGTAGTTTGCTTTCAATGCTAGAATTTCCTCTTTGTATTCTTTAAGGAGAATTTTTAGAAAATAGAATATTATTTCCTTTTAGAAAGATACATTGCTACTTGGCATATTATTTAAACGACCAACATTTTTTCTTAGAAAAAATTAATTTTGTTAGATTCATATGTTTTGTGAAGAAAGAAAGAAATCTAAAAGACTAGGTACTCAGTTCATTTCAAGAGTCAGAATGATTAGGCCTCTCTCTTCTGTATCACATAATTTTTTATATTTTAGTTTTAGTCAGGCTTAGACTGGAGGTAAGTTGGGAGAGCTTTTCAAATAGATAAGCAAATTGAATATTATTATATGACTATAACACTGGGCTGGAAATTTAGTTACCAAAGAAGGACTATTCTTGAGTCTAAAGTGATTGGAGGAGCTTTTAGTTGAGAAGTAATAAGTCTAGAAGTACTAAGTTATTTGTAAGATGTCCCAGAAATGAAGAGAGGAAGAAAAAATAAAGTGTTGTGTTTTTTTTCTCCTGGGGATAAAAAAAATAATGGGCTTTCAAGGATTGAGATCGTTGAACACAGGAGATAGCAAGAACTCTCCTTTGGTTGTAGCTAGAATTCATGTAGGAGAAGAGGGAGTTTACCTTACCTGGGAAAGTAGGAATGTTTGGTGGAGACCTAGGATGGCAAGGGAGGGACTTTGGGGGCTATTTCAAGGTGTTTGAGAATAATGCTATGTACTTGAACAAGAAAATAATAAAATGAATGTAGTATTTAAGGCCCACTCCAGAAGATATTTAACAAACATTGAGTACTGACTATATCCCAAGTAGTTTTTTATAAGCTATTTAATTTAACAATGTTGTAAAACAATATTAGTCCCATTTTATAGATGAGGGTATTTAACTTTGGACCGATGAACAAACTTGCCCGACATCACACACCTAGCAAGTGGGAGAATTGGGGTTTGACCCCAATTTACTTAATTCCAAAGCACTTAATCTTTCACAAAGCAAGGCATATATCTAGGAATGAGTTAGTTGACTAAGCCAGAGTACATTCAGTGGGAATGGCAAAGCAGTAACAAAAGTAAGAGATATTGGGAAGTCAGATTCAGAAAGATAGAAAGAAGAGTAAAAACTACAAAGTTTCTTTCCTAGGTTACTGGAATAATGTCATTACTAGGCAAGTTCTGAGTAGCTGTTAGATTGAGGGGAAAGATCATCCCTCAGCTCTCCTCCAGGCTCCAAACCTGCCTCTCTTTGTGTAAGTTTGGGTTTACAGAGTCTGATTTTACTATAGTGACATGCTCAGTTTGAAGTGGCAGGTACTTCGCCGTTTATACATTGGGAAGAAAATTGGGAGAGAAATTAATTCACTGAACTTGATCTTGCAAGCTGAGGGACTGGGGCAGATTAAGTCTGGATCAAGGATCCAGCTAATAGAAGTCCCAATGAAGACCATTAATGGTACCAGACATGCTCAGAAAGAGCAGTGCTCCAATGAAGAAATGGGGTAGACACAGACTTATCTTGTGACACCACAGGCCACTCAGCCAAGCTCATCCATCATTTTCTCCTCTCATTGCCCCCCCCTTGACTTGGGTGCCCTGTGTATTCTTATTTACCCAGCTCTCTGTTCTTGCATTTTACCTGAACACGCCTTTCAATAGGTCCATAAGCTACAACACCCCCTTCTTTCATTAACATTTTTGTAGATAGAGCCCTCCTTTGACCTAGCCAACATGTTGCAAATAAATTTTGCTCATCTTTACTATTGCCTTTATGTTCCTAGAATATTTGAATTTTAACTGACCAGTAAGGTAATGACTCTTTCAAGGTATAGCTCTAGCCCAATGAAGTAAGCACACTCGCATGTAATTAGAATGCTGTGATGACTGGTGTCCCCCAAGGAAGTCTGAACCTGATTTTCAACATTCCCTCACTAGGGAATGTTGGTTATGATTTTAGTTCTGCCAAAGGCTGGCCTTGTTCAGCACCACAGTAGAGCCCAAATCAGAGAGTGGGTGCTTTCAAAATTACTTTCTAACTTAGCTCCACAGTCTTCATACATTTTTTCCTAATCCTAAGAAAAACAGAGAAACTTGAGACAAGATTCAAGTGGGAATGTATAAGGGTAATGTAGAAAATAATTATTGACTCAACTTTAATTTACAGCTTATGGGCAAGTAGCTTAGAAGGTAGAAAGAATCTTTGGGCTGCAAAAGTGAGGCAAGAGAAGAAAAAAAAAATGGAAATCAATAGCAATACTTAAAGCACTGCGATGAAACAGATCTCCCTTGCTGTTCACTCAGAGGCTGACCACCCCTCTGGCTGAGGTACTCCGGCCAAGTGCTGCTTTGAAGGTGGATAACCTATGGCAGAAGGAATAGTGTGACTTAATTTAGTCCTTTCAAGGTATCTTAAAAATGTGTAGAACTGGTATGAATTGCAAAAGGTAGGTATATGCAAATATTATTCAAACATAAATTATTTTTGTAGATCGTTCTACTTTTTCTGATGACTCAGAATGGATTTCTACTGTATTCCAATTGCAACTAGTACCCCACACAACTGGCCCTCTGTTTTCAGTAAAAAAAATCTTCCATTAGTAAAAGCAAATTGAAATACATAACTTATTTATTCTCTTTTCTTCAGTTCCTTTATAAAATGAACATGTTCACATTTATCTCCACATGGTTAATTCTTAGTCTCTTAGTTTATGGCTTTAGAGAGAGAGAGAAAGAGTGGGGGAGAAGAGAGTATGTGTGTGTGGTGTGTGTGTTTGGAGAATTAGGCCCTTTCATATGGGAAAAAACCCTAAACATTGGGGGAAAAAAATCTAGAAACAATATTCTATTGAAATTAGTATTAATGAGGCTCATTATTTATTACTGTATTTGAATGACTGGGTTTCCTTAAGAATTGATTGTATCCAAATACCCATATGAATCAAATTTAGAAACTTCTAAGTTAAGATCTTTCTGTCAGAAACATACATAAAGACAATAGGACATGGAACAATCCCCATTCACCAGTTAACTAGGCTTCAAATGGAAATCATACGTTGTGTATTTAAAAACTGGAGGATGAGAAGTGTGGTATGTGGGAAGCTCAGCACTTTGGACCAGCTTCCTATTACCTTTATAAACTTAACCTTGCATTCTTTCCTTCCTGCACGGCTTCCCAAGAAACGTGCCCACTAACTCACACCAGAAGAAAATGGATGCCTCTTTATAGCTTTTTCTTCTGTTAAGCATATTTGCATTATAACAAGAGTTCAGTCTTCAGCCACATGGCAAACCTTCCACAGAGGCATTTTCAAGCATCAGCCACCCGATGGAAAAGATTATTTCAGGAAAATAGCAAGGGGATTCAGGATGTCACATCCTTGCAAAAAGATTCCTGTGGCCCTCAGCATGGGCGAGTAACCCCCTCCTCCCCCAAGAACCCTGACACAATCCTGGGGACCGAAATAAAATATAAATTTCCTTCCTGCTTGTTTGCCAGGAGCCAAGAAGTACAATAGAAGTTGAATTGAATTATAAGCCAAAAAGACTAATTTTTTTGCATATTATAATCTTTGGTCTGAGATTCATATTGTTTATATAAGATGTATTGCCATCACTCAAATAGCTTATGTTTTAGGGTGTTTCAATATTTAGAAGAAATAAACATTTTTAGAAGAAATAAATATTTATCATTGTAGGAACCTGAAGAAAAGAAAACATATTTAACATGCTCCTTACCAATAACTTTCAGCACAAACATTTTCATAGGATGTATTTCTGAAAGCATACCTTACCATTTGACTGTTACTTGGCAGAGAAGAGGCTCTGGAAAATGCATACACTTGATTTTAGTAGAAGAAAGCTCTGGCTTCACGCACACTCAAATGTGTACCTTTTGATCTATTGATGGTATAAATACATACAGGGCACTTGGGAGCTAATTAACCTAAAATCTGGTTATGCTTTTCATCAGCAGATGGGCCTTTAGTTTAACTTTGCTGTAGAAAAAAAAATATGGTGATATCTCAATTATCAAATAACCAAAGAAGTAAATTGCTTTGAGTATATACCTATCCCTTGTTTAATGACTTTAATTCTTTTCTGAAAAAAACTGTCACTAAGTAAAGAGCTGTTAAAAGAAAAAAAAAATTCTATTAATTATAATAGGGAAATTTATGAGTTCCATCTCAAACCACAAATAGAAACATCGTTGAACAATGAAACCAATTTTATGTAAGTAGGAAATATAATCACTTAAACACAAATAAACATAGTTTATATCTTAAATGCAATGTAATAATTCACCAAAGAAATGAGACCTCCAAGTGGTTGGTGGTAGGTGAGAGGAGGTAGGAAGGGCCATCCTTTGAAAGGGCATTTTTCTTCCTGCACCATTTTAGTCACCACTTCTTCAGTCTGTTTGGGGACTGGCTGATGCTTATCCTGCACTTAACATGCACTTAAAAATATTAGGAAACAAGAAAACAGCTTCTGTCTGAAATATCACTGAGTGTGTTTATTTAGTGTGTTTTTGGGTGAAAAAGTCATTGTATCAAAAAAAAAAAGAATAAGGGAAGTTTGCTAGGGGCCTTTGAGAAAGTTCTTTCTCATTCCTCTGGGAGAGCTTTGGGAAATTGCCCTTTCTCTTCTTGTGGGAATTATTGATCATGGCCAGAGGCCTAGTGCCACAATAGGCATTTTAGATACCACTGTGAGGGAGGAGCTCACCTAGGAAGACGAGACAGAAGAACCATTGGATTGAGGCAACTTTGTATCAAGTTACAGAGAGCTGAAGGCATTCAATTTATACAAGCAAGATTCTAGACAAGGACACTGGTAGAGGAATCATACTGGGGGAAATTGAGGGGAAAAATGTCCCATAGAAACATAGGTCCTAGCAAGAGAAGGTGCTCATTGAACTGTATCCTATCTATCCAGATTAAATGGGTAGGCACAAGGAGGAAGAGGAATACCGGGAGCCAGAGACAGGTAAATATTTGCCCTCCAAATTGTCATGTCCATTTTTTGTAGTTTACCTACAAAGGAGGGCTTATGAAAACACTGGGTAAGAGGTTTGACTATCACTGCTTAAACTCTTAATAAAGAAAAAAAATCATTGATAAATTACACAAGGATTATAAACAAAAGTGTCAATAACTGAAAGTCAATCTTTATTGAGGTCTTAGGACTTTGGGTAAACCAGTAAGAATGTGATAGATTCTGACTGGGGTTTTGTCATCATTCCATGCATTAGAAAGTTGGTGAGTGGTGAGATCAGAGGTATCAAAAAAATCTCTGTCTTCATCTTTCCTACTGAGTCTACCATAGTAAGTGAAGTTGGCATCAACTGGCGGTTCATTAAGAATGAGCGTCTCTATTGAAATGCAGAGTTAACAGAGACAACGCAATTAGCTCATTGTTTTCAGACTGAGCACTGAGGTCACCTAGGCCCCCATTGCAAATGCAAAGAGGCATTGCAGTATATCTTAAAATTCAAGATAAGCACAGTAACATCTGTTGGACATCATGTGAACTATTAACTCAAGGTAGTTAACACTTTGAACATTGATTGCTTTGTTTCTTTTAATGAGAGGGGTTCAGTCCAATCTGATTCCACAATTTGAGAGGGTTGTGTAGTGTCAATAGGTGCTAAGTTTTTAAAACATAAATGCTAATTAAGATGCTTGGACCTAAGTATTTAATAAATGGGACTATAGGATATTTTGTTATTTTGTCCCAAGGATGCTATGGAACAATTACTGAGACAATTAAGGATCCCATAAACCAAGATAACATGGGACTTCCTGCATTCAACTATTATAACTTATTTGTTAGTCATTTAACAATATTTTAACTGCTTTGATCCAATGAACACAAGTTTTCATGAGGAACAGGGAAGCAGAACAGCTTTTTGGCAAGTATAGATGTCAAGAAGGCTTCTTTGTAGAGCTATGAAAACCTCAGATTCCACAAGAGAAGAGAGAGACAAAACGGTGGAATGAGGTTAGTGAACAAAAAGGTCATGACCTTAGTAATTTTGTCCAGGGCCATACCTGTTACTGTGCTGGTTGACCCTGGGTCTGGTATGATCTGGAACCACATTTTTGAAATTTGGATGGAACTGGAATGTTTTTAAACACACAGTGAGGCAAATGGCTATCCTGTTTATTATATTCTACTCTTTCTTTGGCATTGATTTCCCCAAAGCCTCAAAATTAGACATTTGCCATTAATAGAAAGCATTTTTACACTTGTATGAAAGCTATTTTTCCTTATAAGGGGAAGTCAAAGCCAACAAAATAGTACCACAGAAGGCAAAATATACCATTGATATTCAATTATGTATCAACCATGAAGTATCTCCTTTTTCCATGTACGTGATATCAGAGGACCATGATCATAAGCATCCAATGTGCCTTAAGTATCTCAATTGGCAAGGCCCTGTCTGGGTTACCTGTTAGGATATAACTCCACTTTTCTTAGCCTCATAATACAAATGACCACCACTTTCATGTACCACCTTTTTGGGTGTAAACATTTTCTGCGTTCTTGTTAAAAATCAGAGTAATTTCTAGCCGTGGCTTTGCTTAAACTCTAGTATTTCATCCAGAATTATTATATACTTTAACATTAACCAATAGAAGAACACTTGGGATTTCTTATCAACTTATTCAGACATTGACAGAAAGCATTCATAAAGGGGAAACTTTTTTTCCTGGATGGATTGAAGAAATTCTAGAGTGTCAAAAACTTTCCTTTAGATTATTCGCTTTTAAGTTATATCATTATTACTGGTTCATCTGCACTTTTTCTCTCCTTATCTGTCAGACAACTGAAATGATTTCATGGGACTTTTTTCCTCCATGTTAAATATAGGCTTTAAAAAAAAAGCATTGCAATTGAGCATGTCATTTATCCTTCTGCCCATTTTTCTTATATTAAAAGGTCTCCTGCTGGAATTTAATTTCAAGTTAAATCTTTACCCCACCCTCAGGCTGTGAGACTGAATTAAATAAATCCCTCTAAAAGTAATAAACCACTCTTAGCTGTGGTCGTGTGATATTGGTTGCCAGGCTGTCAGAGCAAATCTGAGTGTTAAATTCACTGGCTGTGCTAGTGGGGGAAGAATCAGAACACAGAAGCCCGGATAGCAGAGCTGCGGCAGCCACTGGGTTTCATCTCGGCGGCGGGACTTACACATGCAAGGAAATACCTTTGAAGATGATTTTCTTGACGACACTCTTTTAAAATTCATATTGATGGTAGAATATAAAGGCTCTGCTGTGGTTCTTATACTTTATTTAGTAATGTTGCAAGCCTGTGAGATCTATTAACAAGAAGGTGGAATTCGTTTGGGGTGGGGTGGGACAAAACAGTATTGTACTGATGGGGGCTGATGAATTTTAGATGTAAAGTGTTAGTCGGGACTAGTGTCTAAAGAAATGATTGAAAGGAGGACAGTTTGAGAGAGAGAAAGAAAAATAATATATGTCATCCTTTTTCCCTTATGAAAATTTGTAAGATCAATCCACAGAACACAGCAGTCCCTCAGACTTCCAAATAAAATACTCTAAAAAGAAGGAAATGCCCCCCCCCCGCCCCTCAATGGGCTCCCTTTAATACCCTGTCTGTGATGTAGGGGCACTGGGAACAATCCCAGTACCAGGCTAGATTTATGGGTGTGACTAATAAAAGGTGACAGCTGGCTTCAAATCTGTTGGCTTGTCATTCAGTGGACCAATTTACAAAGTACTTGTTTACCCTTCAAACACTGAGGTTGTCCAAAAGGAAAGGTCTTTATTTTTCCAACATTAGTGTCTCCATATTAAATTCTGCAGAGTTCAAGTTGTATAAAGAGCTGAAAATCGATACTGTCAGTGATTTGGTGTTTTTAAAGAACAGGACAACAGCCCAGCAGATTACCTTCCTCCTCTCCACGGGCAAGCACAATATTGCCTTCCACAGAGATAGAGCTGTAGGAACTCCCGGGGGGGGGGGGGGGGCAGGATCTCAGTGGAAGCTGATAGACATCTCCCAATAATTCTTACAGTTGCAGCTCCCATCTTTCTGCGGATGTAGCATCTTTATCCAAACACTGGGTACATAGTTAACATTAATGCCTTGTAATTCCTCAAGCCCTCCCTCCCCCAACTCTTTAAAAACTCGTTTTACTTCCCCCTTGGGAAATGGAAATTGTTCTAGGGAAAGCATGTCCTAGGAAATCGTTTTCTTTCCTTATTTTAAAGTAAATATGGGCAGTATAAAATTATGATATCTGATTCGTTACACCTGAAAACATAATACAAGGTCATAGCCTTTTCTATCTTCACGAAGAGATTATTTTCAAAATACCTATGTGGGGAAAATAATTTTCAGGTTCTCATAGAAAGAAAGCAATGCATCCTATTGATCTTTATTACAAAAATGGACTTTGCAGATGGTGGAAAAAATACTTTCACTTTGGCAGTGAGGTTTTTAGCAGTAATAATTTGAGTTAAAGCCGATGGATTTTGTACTCTAAGGCTTGGCCTTAATTTTAAATCATTAGATTACAAGTTTATTAGAATTCCCATTTTAAAAAAATTATAAACCTGCATTAATATATTTTCACTTGAAAATAATTGCTTATTTAGCAAGTTATTGTGAAATAAGGAAGCACTTTAGAAGCAGAGAGATCTAGTTTGAAGTCCAGCCATTTTACCTCTGGGGCTAACTTGACCACTTTGAACCTCAGTTTACTCATATGCTCAAGGGGATTACACTGCTTTCCTTAGGGGTTTGCTGTGAGGATGAAAAATACCACAAACACATGAAGCAAGGGCCTTGCATGTGTCAGATGCTCCCTTCTGACTTTGACTCTATAATAGTTCTTATTGACTATGATAATCCAAATAAAAATCTTATAGTAACAGTCAGGGTATATAACTGATGATTTGAATAAAAGGAGCAATCTCGAAAATATCAAGGATTTTCTTGTTGAATAGTGAACTTGAGGACCTGAAACTATTTCCATCTTGATGAATTTTCACAAGATCAGTCAGATTCACAGTTAAAGAGTGAATATATCACTTGCAGTTTCCTTCATTTGTTTACCCAACAATGATGTACCACTGGCCCATTACGTGCTAGCCTCTCTACAAGGCCTGGAGCCTCACAGTGAGCAAGGTTACAGCAAAGCTGCTAACAGAACAGTGGGGAAGGCAGAAAATAAACTTGAATAACAATAGTGGTGATAACATATGGAAGCATGTGGGACTGTGAGAGCAATAAAAAATATCAACTGTTCCTGATACACCTTCCATTTGTAAACTGCTTCTAGCCCACTCTATATTTGTAACCACTTTCTCTCTTTTTACCTGGTTCCTAATTTATTTCAGATTTAAATATCCCCATTTGAGGGAGAAATGGAGAAATGAACACTAATGGTTTTGTGGAGATATTTGCTAATTTTACAGTGATAGATTTAAACCGAGCACTATAACATGTAAGGCCGCATGGCGGCTGTGCAGTTCAGTTGTTCAGCGACAAGTTAACCGAGTAGAGTGCTATGCCGAAAGTAACACAAACCGTCTTCTTGATGGGTATCTCCTTCTTTTGACACATGTATACTGCTCAATATTCTAAGCATTTTTCCCCCCGATGAACTTTGAGTATTTATTTTAACTATAAAGTGAACTGATATTGGAAAATATTGGTTAACAACACTGGGAGCTTCCTAATGAAGAATTGGGCTCTTACAATCAGAGTCAAAATGATGATGATAAAAATTATAAACATTGAGTATTCGTTGAGCACTTATTATACATTGGTCATTGTTCTAGAAGCTTATATCAAATTGTTGGATAGCACTTATCAGAAGATTACAGGCCTCGGTCATAAGCTTTACCTTTGCTCCAGGACAAATTTTGCCTGATAGCATCAAAATTAGAAGAATACTATGTTTGGAACCTAGAAGATAATGTGACTTACTGGGCAAGAATTCTTGTAACAGAGAGAAGATGAAGGTGAGACAGCTAATGACTGTATGCTCAACTAATCTGAGCCTCTGGGGTGCAGTGAATAACTTTATTTCATAAAGAGACTTAAAAACACCCCTTTTTCTCATTTATTTTGCTGTTCATTTAATTCAGTGTGGCCAAAAGGGACATGCTTGACAACTTTTTTAACTCTTTCCCAAATAAATCTCCTTGGTTTTATTTATTTCTTAGGGAAACATAATTGTGATTCAGCATTTTAAAAACTATCTGCCACTTTTCAGAGACCCAGGCACACAATAATTTAACAGCCCATGTATTGTTAATTCATAAACTAAATGAAATTTTCCACTTGGATGATGAGAGCCATGAGATATGCTTTTTTGTATCTCTCTCAGTGTCTAGCTTAGTGCCATGGGTACTGTGGATGCCTAACAGATACATTCAGTGATTGCTTGGCATGTGATTCCTATATAAAGATTTCACTACAGTTAAATGCTAAGGAGACATCACATTTCCATTTTCCTTTTCCATAAATACTGATGTCTTCTAAAGATCAGATAGTCTTTTCCTTTAAAAAAATTCATTTTCTTCATATCAAATTATGAGTTAGAATTTCAATGGCTCTGGGTACATATTTCAGTAATTCTAAATCAAATAATCATAGTGTGAGAGCTGGAAGAAACTTTCTGCAGCATTGTACTGGGGGATTAGAGACTCAAATGCCTCCAAGGGTCAGTCAGGTAGCATAACTATGTCAATCTGACTGAGTTTAAGATCATAGGGAGAAGGCAAGCAAAGCCTGTAGCAAACTAGAGACCACAGAATTTGTCAAAGTCAAACCCAATTCTGACCATAGAAAACAGCTCTGAGGGCTATATTTTGTCCACTGGCTACCTATTTATAAACACTGAGGTTAATCCTTTAATTTTTGCAATGAGTGCATTTAATCCTTAACACTTTTTCAGGGAGTTGAAATGTCAAACTCACTTTACAAAATGAATGTGACTATTTTATGGCAGTTGACAGAACTTAGTCCTAAAACATAGGATTCAGGTTCTTTTAAATTTATTTAACATTTATGCCAAAGGTGAATGTGTGGTGGGTGCACAGAGAATGAGGTCCAGAGGGCCTGGTACTGTGTGCGTTGCTAAGGGAACACAGTGAAAACACATCAGTCTTCAGGCATTTGTTTTTAATTTTTATTGTAATATATTTTCAGTTGTTTCGTTTTTTCAATTTAATTCTCTCACCTTGTTGTCTGACTGTGAACTGCTAACAGTGTTAAACTTGGTGTAAATAAATGTTCAGGCTCAGAAATGTAGTTCAGGGTCAAAAAGAGCCATGGATACGGCACCCACTAGTCTAATAACCTAAATTGACTTTAAGTTGAAGCATATGGTTGGTGTATTTAGCCTCTGTGAATTATTATCTAAGTAAATATGTAGGGGCAGGGGATAGAGCCTTAAAATTACTACCTCCATTTATGTTTCTTTGGTTTTTGAAAAAAAGATATAAGAAGACTCTGGTGAATTTCTTTATGTGTTTCTCACTGGCTTTGAAGCCAGATAAACGAAGGCCTAGCTTTTTAGGAGCTGTGTCACCTTGAACAATTTGCTAAGCTCATTGAGCTTCACTTTCTTTAACAACGTACTCAGTTTATTTACCATAAAGTTAGTTTTAGGATTAAATAAGAAATTTTCTATAAACGCCAAGCAGAAAATTTGTTCATATTTGATGATCAGAAAATGTGTTTCCTGCCTTGTATGCCCTAAACCCATTCCCTTCTCCTTTCTCCCTGGATCTCGGCCTATAACTCCTTTAAACCAGTTGGCAATAAATTGGTCTGCATTCTATCCTTTCACTCCAGCTGAGATCATCAACAGTGTTGTGGGCTTTGTTTGTAATGCATTGTTAGATGAATCCTTTTATATGAAAAAAATGAATGTAAACATTTCCTTTAAGGAGCTTCCTTGGAGATTTTCACCCTCTGGTTAAATAACAATTTGTATTCTTCAGAACACATTATTATTATTATTATTTTGGTTAATGTATCTGTCCTCTTTGTACCTTTTCTTTCAAGAAAAATAAGATGTTACAGAAGGCCTCCAAATGTTATGGGGTTTTAAATGTTCACTGTGGGAAATCTGGGTCTCTAAATTTAGCCCTGGCGATTTGATGGGGTAAGGAGCCGCTCTGTTATTATTTGTACATGTTATCAGAATGGCTACAACCTAGAGTCCCAACTGGATTCTCTGAAAAAGAAGCCCAACCAATGTTCAGTTTCAAGACATCGTAACTTTTTAGAATTTATGAAGAAATTTAATGCATTTGGTCAATGTTTCTGTGCTGTTTCATCACTCACACACAAAAAGTTAAAATAGGCAGTGGGCCTCCTAGAGGTGGGTTAATTAATTTAAAGCTGCATGTTGGGTAGGTGGTATCTGTTTGGCAGATTCCCCTTTTAAAGTTACCCCGTAGGTTTTCTTTAGACATGGATTAATAGAATATTCCTTCAGCAATATGCTTCACTGTGAAATCAGCATTTTAGCATTTGTTATGTATGTGGTATATTCCTTATTACTCTGTAACCAGTAGATCATATGTTTAAAAGTAAAACCAGTAACAACTAAGGACTCATTTGGTGACTTTGCTTATCTTAATAGTATTCACGTTACTTATCTATAATTTTGGCTGCTATCATCTATAAGCATCTCTGTTTTCTTCCTAACTCCTGGCCCATATTGATCCATGTTTGTTTTTTGACGGCCATTCAAATGAGAGTACAAACAAGCTTTAAAATATCTCTTTTTCCTTGGTGAGAGCTCATTGCTCTTAATTTTGCTTTATATTTCTAGAGGTTCAGAACTGCCCTTTTCAAATGACACCTTGCATCATTCTTAAGTCATCGGGTCACTTTATCTCACTCCTTCTGTTACTTGATTTCTATCGTATTTGTATTTTGAATAGCTTCAGCCAGTGTTTCGTTAGTTTGTGTTTGTTTCCTTACCACTTATCATAATTCTGGATAATTTTTATATTGACACAAGGAACAGGCCTCCAGTCCCTTTACCTGCTGTCCACATGCTCTGGGTCCTTATCATCGCCAACAGTTGCGTCCTTACATCACTTCCCTCTTAATCAAGTAGAACCGGTGATTTGGCAGAGTGGGGAGGTGCTGTTATTATTTGTACATGTTACTAGATGGCTACAACCTAGAGCCCCAACTTTAAAAAAGAAACCCCACCCCACAATATGTTCTGTTTCAAGATACCACAACTCTCGCTCTCACCCTGATCGCCACTGCTTATCTTTCTGACTCCTTCCCTCTCGTTTCCCACTTCCCAAATTCTCCTACCCTGTGTAGCCCCCTTGATTCCGCTCCCTTTGCACCGTGTCTAATCTAAATTCAAGTCCTCATTCAGGTTACACACATTCCAAAGGCTATCATTACGCTCCCTCCTTCCTTATATTCTCAATCACCTTTCCCCTCTCTTTCTTTATTACCCTCCTAGCAAAACCCAAGCCCTGGATAAGCCCAACTCTGGCTGGGCAGATGCTCTGGCTGTGCTGGACTTAGCTGGGGAAAGGGCACATCCGTGCAGACTGGTCGCACTTGAAACTCAGAACCTCAAACCACAGCTGGGCCTCAGCAAGCCTCGCCCGCTTCCCCACCAGCTCCCTGCTTCCTCTCACAGGTGACCGCTCCTTGCCGTCCCCTTCACAGACTGCCTGCGTTGCCTCAGCACCTTTGAACTTCAACAGGACGTTACTGCCCACTAACAATTTTTTAAAGGAGCTAAGTTTCTATTCCCAGAACATTCCAAAATGATTAGCTCTAGCCAAAGAAAGCTTTCACTTATTTATTTGCTGTCTTTAATGTTCAGAAGTCAGAAGTAATACATTCTTGTCATTATCAAGAAATTGTGCCACAGCCGGTTTGGCTCAGTGGTTAGTGTCGGCCTGTGGACTGAAGGGTCCCTGGTTTCACAAGGGCATGTACCTCGGTTGCAGGCTCGATCCCAAGTCCTGGTAGGAGCATGTATGGGAGGCACCAGTCTATGTCTCTCTCTCTCTTTCTTTCACTCTCTCTGAAAAGCAGTGGAAAAAATATCCTTGTGTGAGGATTAAGAAACAAAGAAAGAAATTGGGTGCCTGGGACTTTTCTGGTTTTAGCATCGAAAGTCCTATGTCCCAAGAAATCTATCAGTTCTAAGGAAACTGGGACAGTTTGTCACCTTACCAGCAAGCAACACACGATACAGTATACATGAAAAACTAGTAATGTCACCTGGCTACCCTCCCATCCTGTCACAGCATGATGCTTATACCAGTATATACAAGTGTGCATCCAACAAGTGGAGGTGGTTAGTTTTGTTTTGCATTTAGTGAAATAGAACCACTCTGTACACGTATCTCTACAACTAGCTTAATTTTTTTTCTGATTCAAAAAAGGAAAATGTTTCCCTTTCAGAGCATTGAGATAGTAAAGCTAAATGTTGTATTTCAGCACAATGGGATTCAACCAGCTGAAACCGATAAATGACCATGAACTTTGAGTGATTCCAGGATACCAGACCCTTAGGGGACCGAACTAAAGACTCTTTCCTGATGAAGGGACAATGGGGAATGTTTACCCCAAAGTGTACAGTTCTACAGACTTATTGGGTCCTATCCAGAGCTTAGTTGTCAATCCTATTTGGTTAGATTCCCTGTGTTAACCTGTGGAATATTTTTCTCTAATTTTCTCCATGTTCATAATATTGCTATAAGGCTTGTATAATTGTGTATAATAAAAGATGGATTTTGTTCTCATTTGTTTAATAAAAATGGTATCATATTAAATGCTTGAGGAAAACCTTGAAAAATGGCTCCCAGTGATCACTCCTCTTGCTATGCATGTCCTTGGCTCATTCCCTGTCCTTGAATGTGTGCTGGAGCTATGCTTTGCTTCTGGTGAGTATGGCAAGCAGGATGGTCTATCGATTCCAAGATTAGGTCATATAAGACTGGTTTCTGTCTCACTGGCGCTCTTTCTTGCTCGCTCACTTTGAAGAAGCCAGGTGCCATGTTGTGAGATGCCTTTTGAAGAGGTTCAAGTGGCAAGAAACTGAGGGTGGTCTTGGGTCACAGTAGGGAATTGAGGTTCTCAGTCCAGCAGCCTGCAAGGAACTGGATCCTGCCAATAACTACTGACTGGGCTTACAAGCAGATCCTGCCCCAGTTGAACCTTCAGACAACTACCACCCTGGCCAACACCTTGATTGCAGCCTTGTGAGAGACTCTGGGCAGAGGACTTGGTTAAGATGTGCCTGGCTTTCTAGACCCAGAGAACTCTGGGATAATAACTGTTTTTGCTTTAAACCAGAGGCCTGCCAGTCTGAAGATGACAGTGCGCTCTGCCCAGTGTTGACAGTGCCTGTGTCCGCATCGAGAGGCAGGGCATCTCAGACCTGTGCTGGCCTGTGCACTGCCTCTCATCGGATGTGCATGTGTTTGCCCTCTGTCCCTTTAGAAAACACGAACTTTCCAGAGTTTGCTGCACCAGAAAGAGGTTACACCTTTCTCTGGCCTTCGGTTGTGAGGAATGCTTTCCAACTTGTGGTTTGTCTTCCAGATTTCTGCATTTTCCTCATTTCTCTTACGGGCACAGGAAGAGCCAGCTGTTCCCTGACTGGCTTAGCACAGAGGTCACACTTAGCACAGAGGTCACACAGCACAGAGGTCTCTACACCAAGATTATGTACACACTTACTAAAAGAGCTTTTTTTTTTTTTTTTTCCCCCACATCTGATCTCTAATCCATTGGGGATTTAACTTTCAAATAATAAAAATGCTATTTCAGATAAACACAAACAAAAATATGTGAGCAGACACAACAAGGCATCTACTGTAAGATTATGCTCACACCTACTAAAAGGGCTTCTTACTTTTTATATCTGATCTCTAATCCTTTGGGGATTTAACTTTCAAACAACAAAAATGCTATTTCAGATAAACACAAGCAAAAATTGTGAGCAGACACAACAAGGCACCTACTGTAAGATTCCGATTATAGGGAGCATCCAGAACAGGTGAAGGAGCAGAGACAGAAAGCAGGTCAGGGGCTGCCGGGGGCAGGGGGCGTGGGGGGTGGGTACTGTGGGGGCAGGGTTTCCTTTTGGGTGAGGGGACATCCTGCAACTAGATGGTGGTGGTGCCTGCACAGCGTCGTGAATGTGCTCCATGCTCAGGATGACACAATATAAAATGCAAACAATTTTATTTATTACTTAAGTTGAATCACCCCATGGAGAAACAAAGAATAAAAGAAGGAAGAATAGAGAAAAAGAAAAGGACCCCAAAATAGCTCGAATAATAGCAATAAAAAAATAAATAACTGAATCAATCCAGGGAGAAAAGTAACACATGAGAAGGAAAGAAAAGAAAAGAAAAACGTCAACCAGGGGGGTAAGACAAGTTTTCTGATGGGAGACTGTGAGCAGTCTCAGCCGGGGGCTCCAGAGCTGGCCCTGGTGGCTTTGCAGGAGCCTCTCCTCCTCTGAGGCAGGACCCAGGGCAGGTTCCTCAGCCAGGGCCGGTGGGGCCCCAGTTACATCAGCGGATGCGGCACAGGCCACTGTCAGCTTCACAGCTGCAGCTGGAGCGGCTGCTCGAGGGGGAACGACCGCTGGAAGTGGACACCCCTCGGGCTCTGCACCAGGCTCCTCTGGGTGGACGTCAGGTGAGACAGCAGGAGCCGCCTCTGCCTCCTGGGCTGGTGCTGGAGTTGTGGGAGGAGAAGAGATCACCCACGTGCCTGCATTTCCATGGCCCCCCAAAGACAGAACACAGCCAGAGCCCAGGGCCCACCACAGGACACCCTCCCCACCGGCAGCCTCGCAGATGGGTGGTCGGAGGCCCGTGTTTGCCCCTGGCCAGCCTCTGGTGTGCTCCCTGTGTGTCTGCACCATCCCTCCCCATAAGCTCACATGCACCTCCACCCCGACACCCCCGCCCCACCCCACCTTCTCACCCTTGGGCTCTGCCTCCTTGGGCTCCAGGGCATCCTGCCTGGATTGTTTAGCATCAGCACCGTGCCCCAGGCTGGAGTCACCATTTGTGAGCTGCCTGTGGAGGCTGAGCGGCTTCGAGGTGGGAGGCTTGTGGAGCCTGGGCGGCTTTGGGGGAGGAGTCCTCCTGCTGCGAGCCCCGGGCCCTGGTTCCCCAGACACCCAGGGGGCCACACTCCCTTCGGGCCTGCTCTGGCCCTCCGTGGTGGGGCTCACCGGCCCCTCACAGGTGGGCGTGGGGCGGGGGTCTTTGTCAACCAGCTCTTGTTCCTTCACCACCTGGGTTGAGCTCTGCAACGACAGTGACCGGCAGCCAGTCAGGAGACCTCAAGCCCTGCCCAGCCCTACTCACTGCTGCTTCTGCCCATGGGGCCTCCTGCTCCCGGATCAGGCCCAGCCCTGGGTCTGCACAGACCTCCACCCAGGGGAATGAGATTCACCCCCAGGGCTCGGGGTAGACCTTGGGCAGAGGCCGCCCCCCACACTCCACATCCACCCAGCCAGCCTTCACCTGGGGTGTGAACATGACAGGTCCAGCAGGCTTCTGACCCCCTCCAGCCTGTTCCTGCTCCGGGCAGGATCTCCCTACATGAACCCCCCCTTCTACACACACACACATACACACACACACACACACACACACGGGGAGGGGACATAGGGCTGGTGAGGTGGGATCAGAGTGGTCGTCTGGCCTGAACAAAACCGCCCCGGGCCTCCCTGGGTTACCTCTGGGTTCTGCCTGGCAAAGGGCCACAGGGGGCTGCGCCGAATCTGGCGGCCAGGGTGGGACACACTCTCCTTGCTGCCCCTTTTGAGGCCTGGGCACCTGGACAGGGGAAGACAGCAGGCAGACATGGTGCCCCCCCAGGGTCTCGGCCCAATGAGGTGGGAGGGGCGGTTATGGACTGTGGCTGCCCGGTTGCCAGGGTTCCAGGCTCCGGCGGGCTCCATCGTCAGGAAGTGAGGTCACTGCCCCGATCCCTTACTCTGGATGTCTTCTCAGACAGGAGCAGTGACTCATTTCCTGACAAGAGAGTAGCCTCCCTATACCAAGCAGCTCACAAATGGTGACTCCGTATGTTACTGAACAATGAAGGGGTTAACAATGAGATCAAGGAAGAAATCAAAAGACACCTTGAGACAAATGAGAATTAAAAAATAACCACCCAAGGTCTATGGGATACAGTGAAAGCAGTCCAGAGATGGAAATTCATGGCAAAACAGGCCTACCTCAAGAAACAAGAAAAACCTCAAAAACAATCTAACCTTATACCTAAAGGAACCAGAAAAAGAAAAGCAAACAAGCCCGAAGTGCAAAAAATAAAGGAAATAATAACTATCAGAGCAGAAATAAGCCAAATAAGTTTTTTAAAAAGCAATGTAAAAGTTCAGTGAAACCAAGAACTGGTTCTGTAGGAACCAGCATTCTCCAAGCACAAGCTTCTGAGCCCTGAGCATGGGTGGGGGACACCGGAGAATGCTACCTTCCCCCAAGCTTGCCCATCTGTCCCTTCCTCATTTCCCGTTAGCTCCTCTGGTTCTGTTTGCTCATTGGCCACCATGTTCATGCCAAGGAGTGAACTTTTCTTTCCATCCCTTGGGGCATGGGGTGGCTGTGTCCAGCCCTGGCCCCTACTCCAGGGCAGTGTCTCCTGCCTGAGCCCAGACACACAGGAGCCTGCCTGGGAACATACCCTTGGCCCCTCCTTGTGTTGCCAATTTTTTAACAACAAATTAACCAATTAAATGGAGGCTAAAAAAAACAAACAAAACAAAAACAAACTACTTTTCTGAGATGAAATGTTGAAATGTAAAGGTCTTTTGTTGAAAGATTTTGATTCAGTTACTTTAGATTAAAAGAGAATAAAAGTTTCTTCTTGGACTATGAAAAGAGAATATTTTATGTTTTTTAAAACTTCACTACTGATTTCAGAGAGCAAAATATTTCTAAGATAGCCAGCAATGAAGAAAATAAAAACCTGAAATTATGAAAATAAGTTTTAAAAATAATCTTATCAACAGATAATTATTTTTATTCTTTACTTTTTCTTTCCAAAATAAAATCTCTAAGTACCCAATACCAAATTCTTACCTACATCTATCAAATTTTACCTTGCTTTGTCTTCCTCTAAATCTGTCTTTCACATATTTGCATTTCCTCAAGTGTGAATAATATTCAAAGTTTGCATATATACTGTACTTTTGAAGGTACTGTGATTATTGAGTTTACACTATTATTTATTTATTAAAATCTATTGGTTTATCTCCTTACCCTTAGAAATAGTATGAGAGAATATTCCTTGAAATCAGGGAAACTAACATTTATTTAAAGAATAGAAAATTAAAATTATTTTAATATTATAACTGTCTTTTCCAAGGCATAGGCCTAGCATTTTAATGAAAAATTTAAATATTTAAGTAATTATGCCTCAGTATAAACAATACTATCTATTAATAAAAGATTAAAATATTATTTCCGTTTAATTAGCTTTGAAAGAAAATAATGGCAAATTATAAGAACATTCTTGGATCACTAATGTTGTTTGCTTTTATGTTCATCAACTTAAAAAGTAAACATTCATTTGAAACTTAGAACTGAAAATAATGGAATAGGCTGAGAGGAATCAAGAAGAAAATAATGTCTTTGAATATTTTAATAAACTGGACTGCTAATGACTCAAAAATAGTAATATTTATAAATGGACTGAAGCATGGTAGTAGCAGCTTTGTGATTTAAACAATAATGGTTTTAGAATAGACAACTGTCAAATTGTTTTTTTCCAATAGTTGTCTTAATACTTTGTATAATTCTTGGCTTAGACTAAAATTTAGCTACAACCTGGGTTATAAGCAATGTGTTAGTAAGGGTCCTCCAGAGAAACAGAACCAATAGGATAGCTAGATGATGATAGCTAGATGATAGATAAACATAGATGATAGATGATTGATAGATAGATAGATGATATAGATGATAGATAGATAGATGATAGATAGATAGATAGATATAGATAGATAGATAGATATAGATAGATGATAGATAGATGAATGATAGATAAATGATGATGATGGATGATAGGTGATTATAGATAGATAATAGATAGATGATAGATGATAGATAGATAGGTGATAGATAGATGATGATAGATAGATAGATAGATAGATAGATAGATAGATAGATAGATAGAGATAGATAGATAGATGATAGATAGATGATGATAGATATAGGTAGATTAGATAGATAGATGATAGATAGATAGATGATAGATAGATAGATAGATAGATAGATAGATGATAGATAGATGATAGATGGATAGATAGATAGATAGATAGATAGATAGATAGATAGATGATAGATAGATGATAGATGATAGATATAGATAGATAGATAGATATAGATAGATGATAGATAGATAGATGATAGATAGATAGATAGATAGATGATAGATAGATGATGATAGATAGATGATAGATAGATAGATAGATAGATAGATAGATAGATAGATGATAGATAGATGGTAGATAGATGATGATAGATAGATAGATGATAGATAGATATATAGATATAGATAGATGATAGATAGATGATAGATAGATAGATAGATAGATAGATAGATAGATAGATAGATGATAGATAGATGATAGATAGATAGATAGATGATAGATAGATGATAGATAGATGATAGATAGATAGATAGATGATAGATAGATGATAGATAGATAGATGATATATAGATAATAGATAGATAGATAGATGATAGATAGATAGAGATAGATAGATGATAGATAGATGATAGATAGATAGATAGATAGATAGATAGATAGATAGAGATAGATAGATGATAGATAGATAGATATAGATAAGAGGATATTTATTATAGGAATTGGCTCACATAGTTATAAATGCCAAGAAGTCCCACAACCTGCCATTTGCAAGCTGGAGAAGCAGAAAAGCTGGTTATGTGATTCAGTCCAATTCAAAGGCTTGAGAATCAGAGGACCAATGATGTAAATCCCAGTCTGAGTCAGAAAGCCCAGGAACCAGTAACACCAAAGTCAAAGGGCAGGAGCAGATAGATGTCTTAGCTCAAGCACAGAGAGAGAATTTGTCCTTCCTCTGCCTTTTTGCTCTATTTAGACCCTCAATGGATTGAATGATTTCCATCTGCATTATAAAGAGCAATCTTTATTACTCAGTCAAATGCTTTCAGAGACACCCTCACAGACACACCCAGAAATAATGTGTTGCCATCTATCTGAGCATCCTTTAGCTGAGTCAACACATGAAATTAACCATCACAGCCAATGACTGAAAATATATGTTACAGACACAAATAAGAGATTGACCTTATTAGTGGAAAATTCTACAAATTGATTGCAACCAGAAAAGGACTGCACTAGCAAACCTAACCCAGAGCTGAAATCCCAAAGGTTGGTGTATGTAATTTCAAGTATTCATAGGGAAGGGGATGCTGCCCCCTGTCCACTCCCAGTTCGGGGCATTGTTTCTAGTCTGCCGTCCCCCCAGTGGAAATTCCAGTACAGTAGGGGTGGAGCATGATGCAAATAGGATGTTATGAAAAAAAACTAACTTCATGATTTACTAGGACATTCAAATCAAATTGCAGATCCAGATGTAAATAATGAAAATCTAGACCATAAAAGTCATAGTTTGTGGGCTCAGGCCAAGATGGTGGAGTAGGTAAATGCGGTACTCTAACATTCTCCACAACCATATCCAAATTACAACTAACCTACAGAACAACCATCAGTCTAGAAATCTAGTTCCAAAAATGAGAGCGAACTCCCCCATTCCAGCTTTTTGCTGGGAGCTGTTAGCCAGCTGATATTTTCTGTGTGGCAGACCACTGAGCCAACTATTTCTTTAAGTCACTTTTGCTGTGTGAATATCAATCAGTTCTTGTTTGTTTCTTTGTTTTTTAAGAATTAAAACAAACTTCACAGTGCAAAGAAAAAATGCTCTTGGGTAAATCAGGCAGGAATTAATTTTGTTGAAAAGCAAATAAGAAGATTCATTTAGTTAGTCAATCATTAACAAATGTTTACTATCCATTTACTCTATACTATTCTAGAAGACCAGAATACAATATTGAACAAGAACTGGTTTCCTTTGATGGAGTTACAACATAGGGGAAGGAAACAAAAAATAAATAAGAAAGTAAATGATTAAACAGGAAAATTTCTAATAATGCTGAGTGCTAACAACTTCTTCCTAATATACAATAGGTTAAAGGGTATGAGAAAACAGGAAAGCAATTTGGGAAAGGCTTCTCACAAAAGGGCTCACTTTGAACTGAGACCTGAAGGATGAAAAGGCACCAGCCAGGCAAAGATCTGGAGAAAGCACCTTCCGGGCAGAAGGCATGTGTCTGCAAAGGCCCTAAGCAGGAATGAACTCAGTATGTTTAGGGAGCATACAGCAAGAAGGAAAGCAACTAGAAGACATACATAGGTCAAGATGGGGAGCTCTAAGATGAGGGCAATGCGATAGGAGTCTTCACTGTCTTTGTGAGTAGTTAATCATCTAGCCTAGTATGAGGAGAAGCACTGGAAGGTTTTTCAAAATAAAATAAATCAAAGACCTATTCTACGTTTTTACAAGATCTCTCTGGCTGCCAGGGAGCATGAATTATAAAGGACTGTAGTGGAAACAGAGAGACCCTAAGCATGAGACTTCCAATTCAAGTCATATGATCTTTCTTCAGGCCTTTGTCTAATGTAGACAAAGCCTAAAAGGCCCTAATATTGGCCAAACTCTATGTAAGAATTCATATGAGCACATTCATTTAACTTTTTTTAAAATTTATAAAACATTTTTATTGACCTGCCAGGAGTGTTTTACAAGGTTATGATTTTCTGATGATCAACAGAAGCATGTCAGCATAAGAAGTGTTTCTCTGTTCTGTTCCTACTGTTAGCAGGGTAGCATTTCCTCTGTGAGATTTTGGAAGAGCTTAAAACAGAGATTTTGTAAAATCAAATAGAAAAAAGAAAAACCTACTTCTGTGTTCCACACTGACCTCAGCATTCCTTAATTGATGTACTTTATAAGATCTAACTCACTAAACAACCAAAACAAAACAAAAATATGCAGTACATGAAAAAGCAGTAAATTACACAGGCTACCTCCTGTGGAACATCAGGATATTTCCTGATGGAAGTGGGCACTAAATTATACAAAAGTTTTCCTGAATAACCTCTAAATATGATTTCCCTGTTCTTTATTTTCTTGGCTAAATGTTCTTCCTCTTGAAACTTTGTATTAGAACATCACTGGAATTTAGCTTATGTACGTCAGTGGAGTTGACATCGAAGCAATTAATTCTATTGAAACATGTCCAATTCTTTACCTTCTCTGCTTCCCAATTGTAGAGACTAGCATGGACGGCAAATACTCTAAAACCAGAAGTATAAAAAGTACTTGTGACTATGGAGGTACAAAAAGACTACCCAAGGGACTGAGTTTAAAGAGTTATATTGATTCTTTTTTCACACCTCCCTTTCACTCTTTGCCTTTAAAAATGGAAGAGGCAATTTTCAACAATACGTACCTAGTCTTGCTTTGACACATCTTTCTTGGAGGAAAATATCGTACAGATAATTCAAAATACTGTCTTAAGTTGAGAAAGGATGGCCTAGATGACTTTTATTTACTTTTTCAACACTAAGATTAATCAAGAAATTGTGTGACATTGCCATGACAAAACTTCTTCCATTCGTATTTTTTAAACTTATGCAAACTAATTTTTTCAGTACATACCTTAAGATAAAAGGTAAAAGAAACATAAATAGATTCTGAACTCTGCCTTATTCTATCAATAAATAAGTCATTCATAGATGCACGATTTTGCTTAAAAAAACAATTTCCATACATTTCATTAAAGAACACACTTCCAATAACATAATTTTTATAATGATTATTAGCAAATATGTATAGTATGTAGAGATGTGTATATACAGTGATCAGTTATGTACTAAAATTACTACAATGATAACTTATTTCAGAGTAGTCTTTTTAAAATTTATTATATTGTAATAAAATAAATAAAACACAAATTTGACATTTTAGTTATTTTTAAGTGTACAATTCAGTGACTTTAATTCCATTCACAATGTTGTACAACCATCATCCCCATCTATTCCCATAGTTCTGAGAGGCAAAAAGATTTTATTACTAGTGCAAATGACCACAGCCATCACATTCCCATTCCCTAAAACTGAACTTCAATATTGTAGGTACTTAGTAAATAACAAATTAATGAATTAATAAATTCTGATACTGGACAACCCTACCAGTAACTGACATATTTCATGTTCCTCTCACTCAGAAATAAGAAAGTGTTATCACACAGTGGATGACTTTGATTTGCATAATTTTATAACTAGAAGAGACTAAAAGAGATTTTTCTCTAAGCCACTCAGTTTTATAGAAACTAAGGCCCAGAAGATTTAAATGTTTTTCCAGATTTTTACCATTAGTTTTTCAATAATGAAAATCTGACCAAAATATGGAGTCTTTGCATCACATTGATGACCCCTAAACTGTAATACACTATTTAACTCACCTCACAATGTTTTGAAATCTAAGTCTTGATCACTTTAATCACAACATAAACCACTTTAGAACTGTCAACTATTCTATGTACCCCTATTAGATGACCTTCTTGATGGTCAACCTAAATCAAAGGCATCATCATAGGAAAAAATCTCACACTATTAAAGTGACATGTAGGCCCTGGCCACAGCACCATGTTATAGAAGAAACCAGGCTATTGGGTGTGAACTTGATCCACTTAACTCTGAACTTTTTTGTCACAGTAAGTCATGTTGTGCTTAAACACCAATATATGACTAAGTATAACTTGCTGAACATTTTTTCCAGTACATTGAAAATTTATCAGATTTCCTTTTTTCAGAATTATTAAGATAGTAAAAAGGCTAAATTTATTATCACTGAATTAGTAAGCAGCTGAGCTTCAGCATGAATATTATGATATAGTGTAAGCTCTTGACTTCTTAATGTCCTAGACTAAGCTGCAGGGTCCTTCATGACCTGGTCTTTATCTACTTCTCCCAGCTGGTCTTTCATCTCCACCCTGCTCACCACCAAAATGTGCTTTCATATTTCTCCAACACACAATGCTTTTCTTGACTCCGTATGTTTGCTGATAGTAGTTTTCTTTGCCTAAGCAATATATATATATATATATATATATATATTTTTTTTTTTTTTTTCCCTTTCCTTCAAGTCTTGGTTCATGTGTTATTCTCTCAGAAAGCTTGCTCTGATCTCCTTTGTTTATGAAAACTGGGCAACACTCTTTGTGACCTTCTGTATGTCACTTCCAATTCTGACAACTCAGAGAAATGGTGCATTTAAGATAATGTCTGGGCCATGAAAGAGTTTCTAGACTAAGAATTCAAAAATTGATTAATTAAATAATTACCATCTCTTGCTTGCTATATTAGAGTGGATTAATTGATTGATTTTTTTTTTTCCTGTCTCTCCCATTAAGTAGCGTGTGCCTTAAAGGCAGGGACCCTGTAGTATTTGCCATTGAATCAGTACCTGTCATGTCTGTCAGCACAAAGATGTTCTGTAAATACCTGCTAAACTGAATCTAAATTGAACAGATGTACCAAGAAGTAAGGGCTCTTAATTTATGAAGCCCTCCTAGTAATGTTTAAGAAGGAATAGATTTGAACCAAGGCAAATCTAAAAACCATTTACAAAGCAAAACATTTTGTTCGCCAAGGGAATTTAACAGTTCAAATGTGTTTTTGGTTGCAATGTTTACTGTACTAACAAGCACTTCTAAAACGTATTTTTGCTGTTGAGGCTGAAGAAATTTGTTTTAAAGGCATTGGGACATCTAGTGTTAAAAACATATCTAGCCCTTACTTAAACTAGAAAAATGATTGTCAGTAGAAATGTTTGTAGGCAGAGTTTCAGCTGCGCATAGTTTCAAAATGTTTCCTTGGGAGAAATGTAGTTAGAGATATTTTAATTGAAGGACTTTTGCTTGCCAGCTTAGCTCCTAACATCATTTCATTAAAATGGAAGCCAATGCATTGCTGGAAAGTAAAAATAATATTGATTTCCACACAATAACAGTACAAAAAAATAAAAATTAACTCAACATAAAGACGAAAATAACAAAAATGAAAGAAACTTATTCTCTATTCTTTAAGCTTACTCATCAATCAAAAAGCACTATAAAGGCAGTATGAAAACTGTATTTTCAAATGCCACTTAATAAAGCTTCTTGTGGAATAATATGTACAATGTGATGTAATTTAGAGTTTCCTCAGATGTTTTCACACAAAAATGTTCAAAAGATTCACAACAGCATACATCGATATACAAATCAATACACATAGTCCCTTCCAGGAGGGACAAAAGGATAGGGAACTTCAGTTTTATCCTTAATACTTACATTTTTACACAGAATGTACTATTTGTATTATTTGTAGCATTAGAAATTACTATTTAAAATATATTTTAACGATGACATCTAAGTAAGAGTTAAACTCTGAAATGAGTGGTTACACTAGATAATTTTTAACACTTCCATACCAAGATTAAATAATTTTATTGATTTTATACTTCTCAAGAGAATTTAAAGGGAATGTAGTTAGTAGAGTTAAAATAAAGTGTTCTTTATATTTTTACATTTTTTAAGTGTCAAATGCTTTATGCAAAACAAAACAAAAGACAAAATATAATTCTGACTTAATGATAATTAGGTCTAAAATTAGTTTTTATCATAAATTGATCCAAATTTTCTGAATAGAATATAAAAAAAGTGACTTCTGTAGTATTTTTTCTTGTGTGTTTTTTCCAATTTCTAAATGTACATCTGAAATGTAGAAACTAAGAATATAAACTTCTAATTATATCTTCAAAATTTTAATTTAAAATATTTTAAACACTAGAAATATAGTGGCAAATTAATGACTATTCATAGAGAAATATTTGGGTAAATTCTAAAAAATCCCCACCAAGTAGTATTATGCTACCATCCCAGGAAATAAATCAAACCCTTATCAACTAATTTGAACAGATTTTGATCACGTATTGTTAAATTAGAAAAGTGAGGTCACTGCCTGGGCCCTTCCCCGAGCATCTCCCCGACAGGGAGAGTGACTCATTTCCTGCGAGAGGGCGACCGCACTGCACCCAGCAGTGACCTCACTTCCTGACGATGGAGCCCGCCGGAGCCTGGAACCCTGGCAACCGGGCAGCCACAGTCCATAACCGCCCCTCCCACCTCATTGGGCCGAGACCCTGGGGGGACACCATGTCTGCCTGCTGTCTTCCCCTGTCCAGGTGCCCAGGCCTCAAAAGAGGCAGCAAGGAGAGTGTGTCCCACCCTGGCCGCCAGATTCGGCGCAGCCCCCTGTGGCCCTTTGCCAGGCACAACCCAGAGGTAACCCAGGGAGGCCCGGGGCGGTTTTGTTCAGGCCAGACGACCACTCTGATCCCACCTCACCAGCCCTATGTCCCCTCCCCGTGTGTGTGTGTGTGTGTGTGTGTATGTGTGTGTGTGTAGAAGGGGGGGTTCATGTAGGGAGATCCTGCCCGGAGCAGGAACAGGCTGGAGGGGGTCAGAAGCCTGCTGGACCTGTCATGTTCACACCCCAGGTGAAGGCTGGCTGGGTGGATGTGGAGTGTGGGGGGCGGCCTCTGCCCAAGGTCTACCCCGAGCCCTGGGGGTGAATCTCATTCCCCTGGGTGGAGGTCTGTGCAGACCCAGGGCTGGGCCTGATCCGGGAGCAGGAGGCCCCATGGGCAGAAGCAGCAGTGACTAGGGCTGGGCAGGGCTTGAGGTCTCCTGACTGGCTGCCGGTCACTGTCGTTGCAGAGCTCAACCCAGGTGGTGAAGGAACAAGAGCTGGTTGACAAAGACCCCCGCCCCACGCCCACCTGTGAGGGGCCGGTGAGCCCCACCACGGAGGGCCAGAGCAGGCCCGAAGGGAGTGTGGCCCCCTGGGTGTCTGGGGAACCAGGGCCCGGGGCTCGCAGCAGGAGGACTCCTCCCCCAAAGCCGCCCAGGCTCCACAAGCCTCCCACCTCGAAGCCGCTCAGCCTCCACAGGCAGCTCACAAATGGTGACTCCAGCCTGGGGCACGGTGCTGATGCTAAACAATCCAGGCAGGATGCCCTGGAGCCCAAGGAGGCAGAGCCCAAGGGTGAGAAGGTGGGGTGGGGCGGGGGTGTCGGGGTGGAGGTGCATGTGAGCTTATGGGGAGGGATGGTGCAGACACACAGGGAGCACACCAGAGGCTGGCCAGGGGCAAACACGGGCCTCCGACCACCCATCTGCGAGGCTGCCGGTGGGGAGGGTGTCCTGTGGTGGGCCCTGGGCTCTGGCTGTGTTGTCTTTGGGGGGCCATGGAAATGCAGGCACGTGGGTGATCTCTTCTCCTCCCACAACTCCAGCACCAGCCCAGGAGGCAGAGGCGGCTCCTGCTGTCTCACCTGACGTCCACCCAGAGGAGCCTGGTGCAGAGCCCGAGGGGTGTCCACTTCCAGCGGTCGTTCCCCCTCGAGCAGCCGCTCCAGCTGCAGCTGTGAAGCTGACAGTGGCCTGTGCCGCATCCGCTGATGTAACTGGGGCCCCACCGGCCCTGGCTGAGGAACCTGCCCTGGGTCCTGCCTCAGAGGAGGAGAGGCTCCTGCAAAGCCACCAGGGCCAGCTCTGGAGCCCCCGGCTGAGACTGCTCACAGTCTCCCATCAGAAAACTTGTCTTACCCCCCTGGTTGACGTTTTTCTTTTCTTTTCTTTCCTTCTCATGTGTTACTTTTCTCCCTGGATTGATTCAGTTATTTATTTTTTTATTGCTATTATTCGAGCTATTTTGGGGTCCTTTTCTTTTTCTCTATTCTTCCTTCTTTTATTCTTTGTTTCTCCATGGGGTGATTCAACTTAAGTAATAAATAAAATTGTTTGCATTTTATATTGTGTCATCCTGAGCATGGAGCACATTCACGACGCTGTGCAGGCACCACCACCATCTAGTTGCAGGATGTCCCCTCACCCAAAAGGAAACCCTGCCCCCACAGTACCCACCCCCCACGCCCCCTGCCCCCGGCAGCCCCTGACCTGCTTTCTGTCTCTGCTCCTTCACCTGTTCTGGATGCTCCCTATAATCGGAATCTTACAGTAGGTGCCTTGTTGTGTCTGCTCACAATTTTTGCTTGTGTTTATCTGAAATAGCATTTTTGTTGTTTGAAAGTTAAATCCCCAAAGGATTAGAGATCAGATATAAAAAGTAAGAAGCCCTTTTAGTAGGTGTGAGCATAATCTCGGGACAGAAACCTCTGTGCTAAATGTGACCCCAGGTCCACAAACCAGTCAAGCAATGGCTGGTTCTTCCTGTGCTCAAAACAGAAATATGCAGAAATCTGGAAAGACAAACCACAAGCTGGAAAGCATTCTTTACAACCAAAGGCCAGAACAAACTTTAATATCTATGTGGTGCAGAAAACTCTCAAAAGTCCGTATTTTCTAAAGGGGCAGAGGGCAAACAGATGCACTTCCAAGGAGAGGCAGTGCACAGGCCAGTACATGTCAGAGATGCCCCACCTCCCTGACAGGGACACAGGCACTGTCAATACTGGGGAGAGAGCACTGTCACCATCAGGCTGGGAGGCTTCTGATCTGGTGGTGACCAGCCCTGGGGACAAGGTGAGACAGCAGAGGCTCCAGCAGTTCCCCTGGAGAGAAGGGGGAAGGCCTCCTCTGGAGGAAGAGTGAGCAGGACCCGTCAAAGGTCTACAGGTGCCCCCTACACCTGGCAGTGCTCACCCAGGAGGTCACTCCACAGAAATTCTTGCTCAATTGTTCAAAGACGTAATTTTGAGACTACCCATCAGGGCATTGATGAAGTATCCAGGACTTGGAAAAACTACTAATGTCCATGGAGAGGGGATGGGTCCACCAATTCTGGTCTACATGAACAAAGGAAGTTGAGCAGCTGCTAAAGTGAGTGCAGGGGTCTCTAAATGCCTAATGATAAAAACCTCAGGGGTCTTCTCACATGAGAACTATCTAGGGGAAATTCTCAGTTACAAGAGCAGGACCCACTTGAGCCTGTGTGAGCAGAAGGAACCTTACAAGGAACCTCACGGGAGGTGCCAGAAGGTCAGAGCATCAGGCTGGAGGCTTCAGGGCAGTCACAGCACCCAACGGTCTGCATCCAGGATCCTACCTGTTAGACCCCACACATGGGATTTCAATAGGCAGATAAGCATATGTGAAAATCAGTCTGCCTGTGTCAGAGTCAGGCAAACAGATTGGGAGAGGCAGAGCCTGAGAGATACCCACCAAGGTACACATCATGGTCACCTCTGGGTTGGACTTGCAAATTTTTTATCTTCTCCTTGAAGTGATGTCTAATTTTTTTATAATGCATGCATGACTTCAACAGTCCTAAAAATATTAAAGTCATATTTTTAATATTATCCATATATAACTCATCTATGGAGTAAAGTATATTATTTAGCTTTTGTTTTTTAAAGGATTTAGGAGAATAAAAATAAAGATTTATTATAGTGCAATAATGAATTCTAAAGCAATTCAGAATCAAATAAAGAACAAAATCCTTCCAGGGAGGAGAGCCCTGACAGGGGGTGCTCACCATTCCAGTCCT
Organism: Miniopterus natalensis; assembly: GCF_054644295.1. NCBI lineage: Eukaryota > Metazoa > Chordata > Mammalia > Chiroptera > Miniopteridae > Miniopterus > Miniopterus natalensis. The sequence continues at coordinate 37,812,543 of NC_142092.1, read as the reverse complement.
TCCTTTGTGTGTGCACATTGTGATGGCATGTGTACTTGTGTGTACCTATGTTCCCACGCTCATGTGTGCATGTGTGGGTGCCTGTAGGTGTTCATGTGTGTGCATGTGTATGTGTACTTGTGGGTTGAGCAGTGAGGATTCCCAGGCATGTGCCCTTCTGGACTCTCATTTTCCTAGTGGGGACACTGCCAGACAGCCCTCTTCCTCCTTGGCATTTTCTGTCTCCCTGTCAGAATTTCCGAAGCCCCTGCTGTGAAACATGAGCCATTTTCGATTTTTCACTCCCATCATCATGCTGAAAGGTACATCTGTGTCCATAAATCTTTATTTATTTAGGACAGGTCTCTAAAAGTAGAGATTTTTGGTCTAATGAAAACATTTTAAAGTGTTGGGGTTGGTTCTCTACATCTGCGGTCGCCTGTCTACATTGAGCCCTGTTTGGGAAAGCAAGGGTGTGAAGACCTGGAGGAGGTAGTGAGGGAGGAGGAGGGCCTGGGAGTGGAGGAGATGAAGGTACCTGGGAGTGACACACCCAGGTAGAAGGTGCCATCCATCTTGCCTCTGTCCTCCCCTATATCTGGCCCCACACCCCCTCTCTCTAACCCTTTCCCTAGCCCACACCAGCCCCACCCTGATTCATCACTGGACTGAGCTGAGCAGCCTGGCTCTGCCATCCGATACCTTGGAGGGTGCAGGCCTGCACATTCTGGCCTGCTCCCTCTCCCTTCAAGTGCAGAGCCACTTCCTCTGTCAGGAAAGCATATCTAGGGAGGCTCAGCCAAATATAGGGACCACTGTGAACATGCTCTACGCAGGGGAAGTTCTCAGTTCCAACAGCAGGATCCCCTTGAGCTTGTGTGAGCAGAAGGGATTTTACAAGAAACCTCATGGAATGTGCCAGAATGTCAGACTGGAGGCTTCAGGGCAGGCCACAGCACCCAAAACCACAGAAGTCCTCCAGACCTCTGCCCCAGCCCTGTGCCAGCCCCCAGTCTACACACCCAGCACACCCAGCTTCTGTGAGTGGGGCTCTGCCCAGTGGGGACGTGGGAGAGAGCCATCATCTCATTCAGTCAGGTCAAATAGAGTCCACTTAGTCTGAGGCTGCCAGGTAAAGCCACAGTAGCAATGTATCTCTTGTCTGCCCAGAAACGGGATCCCCCAAACAGAGAAAATAGGTCCTCGTGGTGGGGACCCACCATGCTCTCCCTGGAGGAAGAGAGAGATGCTCCTGATGGTAAGATATAGATAGATAGATATAAAATTCTTAATCCTCAACCATAATAAAACAAACAATCCAATTAAAACATGGGCATACGGTCTGGATAGACATCTCATCACAGAAGATGCACAGATAGCGGGAGATGCAAGATGGTAGCAGAGTAGATGGAAGGTACATTCACCTCCTCCCAGGACCAAATGTGAATGACAACTAAATTATAGAATGATCAACCTGAATAACCAAATGAAGACTAGCTGAACATAAGTTTTGTAACCAAGGATTACAGAAGAAGCCACATCTAGAGTGGTAGGAAAAACAGACACAAAAAAAGCTGGCCCCACATCCACATGTGGGCGTAGAGAATATGCAAGGATCTCTCAGATGCAAAGGTACCTTCTGAGAAGTGAGAGGTCTCAAACCTATGCTGGGTTCCCAGCCTGGGGTACTAGAACTGGGAAGAGGTGCTCACATAACATCTGGCTGTGAAAATCCTGGATGTGAGTCCATCCGAAATGGAGAAATGGTGGAGGGGGGTGAAGGTAATGTGGTAGAAAACCAGTTGCCCTTTTAAAGGGCCAGCACACAAAATCTCATTTGTGGGCCTTCATTCTGGGCCGTGGCAGAGAGACAGCAGCTCAGAGCAGACTGAAGTCATGTAGGGAGAGGGCTGGAGGGACAGCTACCAAGGACTCTGTGCTGAGTCCATCTCCCAGACTGCCCACAGATGCCATATTTTCTGGATTGAGCACTCCCTTCCATAAGGCCCCTGCCAAGCTTGTGCCCTGTGGAGGAGTCAGCTGGCTGTGGACAGCCTGGGCCTGAGGTGCAGACTTTCTTAGATGGTTTTGGAGGAGGTCTGGCAGAGTCAGAAGGTGGCAGAGACAGACGGAGAAACTGAACTTTGTGGTTCTGGGGTGATGGCCATTGTTCCCTCCATGACCACAGGCACCACCATTTCTGTGAAGAGCGCTCCTTCCACATGGCAAAATTTTAATCTGTATTAGCCTGATGAACTCTGCTGGCCTACTCTGGGGACTCCCTGAGACCATCACCCCAACACAAAGGTCCATAGGCCCCAGGAAGGTCACTGCTGGCTTTGGTGTACCCTGAGACTTTTGCTGAGTGACCTCAGGCCCAGCACTGGCGGCAAGTTTGAATCTGTGAACACCTCTCATGAACACCTAGCTTGGGACTTACTGAGAACCTACTCAGGCAACTCACCTAGCACCAGAAGCTCTTACAGTGACTGAGCCTAACAGGAAGGTGCCAGTTGCAGGCAGATCTCTGGGTGCCTTGAGCCTTTTGGGGACCAGCCCTGGGGCTTGGAACTGGTGGAAGCCAGCTTTGGTATGCCTATCAGGTGCACCCAGACCCAGCAGAGGTAGCCACAAACTGTAGATAGCTTTGTAGCTCCAAACAGGTAACCGAAAATTGGTCACAGGCAGCATTGGACATTGACCTGCACCATAGTGCCTCCCAAGAGGCACCAGAACCAAAACACGCAGTGGTGAGCTTCAGAACAACTCCATTAACTCTACAAGCAGTACACCCTAGTAAACATCTTGGCGGTCACCAGACCCTGCTGGGCTGAATTCTGCTTTGTGAGGTCATCCCCATAGAGAAGTTCATACACTGTGGTCTTGGTTGATACTCATTGTCAGCCAGCCTGAAAATTAATCCCACCCATTGATGGGTCAACAGCAGTCAAGACTCAACTATAACAGGAGGGCTCATATAACCCTCACAAAGGGCATTTCTGGAGCACCTAGCTCAGGTCATCAGGAAGATTGCACTGCTGAGCTCCAAAGGACACCTGCTACCTAAGGACACCATACCAAGACTGGAAGACATAGTAGATCTACCTAAGACACAGAAACAAATATAGAGAGGTAGCCAAAATGAAAACACAAAGAAATGTGTACCAAGTGAAGTAACAGGAGAAATCCCCAGGAAAAGAATTGAATGAAATGGAGGCAAGCAATCTGCCAGATACAAGTTCAAAACAATGGTTATAATGGCGCTCAGCAGAATTAAGGGAAGAACTTAACGAGAACTTAAACAGAGATAGTAAGCATAAAAAGGACATAGAAACCATAAGAAAGAACCAGCCAGAAGTGAAAAATACAATAGCTGAAATTAAAAAAATACACTAGAAGGAATAAATAGTAGGTTAAATGAGGCAGAGGGTCAAAACAGCAATTTGGAAGACAAGGTAGCAGAAAACACCCAATAGATATGCAAAAAGGAAAAAGAATTTATAAAGATGAGGACAGCTGAAGGGACCTCTGGGACAACATCAGGTGTAACAGCATCTGCGTCATAGGTGTACCAGAAGGAGAAGAGAACAAAGGGTTGAGGACCTACTCAAAGAAATAATTGTTGAACACTTCCATAGCCTGGTGAAGGAAATAGACACAAATTTCCAGGAAGCACAGAGAATGCCAATCAAGATGAACCAAAATTGGTCTGCACCAAGACACGTCATAATTAAAATGCCAAAGGTTAAAGATAGAGACTCTTGAGAGCAGCAAGAGAAGACTACCTATAAGGGAGCTTCCATTAGACTGTGAGCTGATTTTTCTTCAGAAACCCTTCAGGCGAGATGGGATTGGCACAAAATATTCAAAGTGATGAAAAGCGAGAACCTACAACCATGACTACTCTCCCTGGCAAGGCTATTGTTAAAAATTGAAGGAGAAATAAAGAGCTTCTTAGATAAGAAAACCCTAAAGGAGTTCGTTACCACCCAACCAGCAGTACAAGAAATGTTAAAGAGACTTCCTTAGAAAGAAGAATTAAAAACATTACTCTTTCTTTTCTCCAGATATTCTCTGTATTAGAAAAGCCATACTATTTATAAAACACGCCCTAATTAAAACAAAACAAATCAACTCAACACATGCAAAGCAGAAGTTTTGTTTGGATGGTGAGAAGGACTCAAAATCGAAGAGTGAAATTACTTCAAATTGGTACCTTTCTACTACAATTCCACTAAGTTGTTGTTTGGAACATTTTTGTGTCATATTTTCAAACATTTTTTTCTTTATAATGGTAAAATAATAGTCATTTGGTCTTTTTCAAATCTGAGTTGTTTGGTGCACCAACACAATTGTCCATCACTGAACACGATATGGGAAAGGCACAGAATGATAAATTTACTTTATTTTTAAGCACTCAGTATCTTTGTGACACTGTAAATAAAAACTGTCTTCTGCACCTTCTCTGGCAACTTCCACAATAGCTTGAAATTCTAAATTTAAAAAATGTCAAATTACACTATGTGCATAATTAAAATGTTTTAAGTATTTTATTGTTTTATACGAAGAGAGCCTAAACTGTTTGCTACCCATCAAATATCAATAATAAACAGGAAGTACGTCTGAATATAACATTAATTCTGGGGACTGCATTAATTATTATGTGACTTTAACTGACAGCATAAATGATAATGTGCAGTGTAAGAGAGGAAAAGGTCCAAACCTAGGTTTGCATTTCAGTCCTACCTCTTATTAGCACCATGACCTTGAGAAAGTTATCTAAATTTTCTGAATCAGTTTTCTTACCTGTAAAATGGTGGATTAGAAATATAGCATCTAAAGAATGCCTGGCATATATTAGGTGCTTGGTCATAACCCAAATCAGCTCTTTTAGCTTTTAATTACCTCTATGTAAGTCTTGTCATGTGAGAGATGCCTAAATTTCATAAATTTGAGGTTTTTCCCCCTTATATTTTAGAATCAGTGTAGTGGTGTTAGGAAGAATTTTATATTAGTCAGCGCTTGCCACAATAATGCTATGTAACACATTATTTCAAAATGCAGTAATTGACAGTAGTGGGAATTTATTGTCATGCTCTCAGGTCTGAAGGTCAACAGGTAGATCTGATTTATGATAGGATCATCTGTGCAGGTCTTATTCAAGTGGCAAGGTCAGTTGGGCTCAGCTCCAGGCCGTGCATTAAGTTCAAGTTGGCTCAATGTGTCTGATCTGGGGCCCAATCAGAAGGAGCAGCATTAACCTGGGATGAGCTCTTCTCGTGGTGGATTACCAGGCACAAGAAGTCAAATAAACCATTCGAGCACATCGGTTAATATTTCATTATAAAGCAAGTGACAAGGCCGTCTCAGTGAAGTGGGAAAGTGTACTCACTGGGTCAGAAGGTGAACAAATATTTGTGGAACACTCAAAGTACCACTATATTTCAGAATACAGGGCCTAGAGGAAAGAATACAAAATGTGTAGGTCATCAGACTAGAAGAATCAAGCAGAGGGTGTTGCTAGATTTTAGTCATATTTCAGAAGAAATAGAATGAGATGAAGAATAGAAGGAAAAAAAAAGAGGGGGGGAGGAAAAGGCAGTTCTGAGGACTGAAAGGCAGTAATGCTAACAGACAGACCTATTCTCAAAGGAAATCATTTTAAAAGCAGAAGTTAGTTTTGAAAAATAGCACGTGCATTTAACTACATCGCAAATAGAGACAGGCAAAGTGCAGTTATTAAAATGGACTTATGTGTGTTCAATATTCAGACTTATTCAGGCACAAGCCAGTTACTCTTGCATCATTTCTGGAAAAGATATATTATTCATGTAATAAAGTATATGGCGACTTGAAAGCCAAGAAAATCATTAGTTTACATGAAACAGTCTATTCCCACATAATATAAAACCATTTTGGCAATTCTATTTATATGAAACAAATACACTTATATCTAACAGCTCTATTAATTAAGACAGAGCTATCAGAATACTCATTCTTTAATAAATTATTAGCTTTAGTTTCATTACTGTGTATGCTGAAAGGGTTTTTTTTTTTTCTTTTAAAAAACACATTACTTTAAAAATATTTATTAATATAGACTTTTCATAAGCTCAGATTGATTCTCCTGAGTAGACTGGGTGAATGTAATTTTATAATAAAAATTACAATTAATTTTCATCTAAGTGTTCAATCAACAAATTGTCTAGATGCCGAAGATAAATGATGAATTAAAAATAAGAATCTCTGCCTTAAAGAAGCTCAGAGAAGAGATATAATTTATCAGTTTATACACTATGTGAGGAGCTATAATTGGAGAATATACAAAATATACAAAGTCATCTGCAGTAACGGGAAGTGAAGGTATATTAGGGTGATTGAGTGTGGGTTGTCTTGGAAGGATAAGTAGAAGTTGGTTAAGTGAGGGTTGGTAAGGGGCATTCAGATGGAAAGAACAATGTAGAAGGGCATCAATTCATGACAGATGATCACAATTGTGGGAAATGAGAATTCAGCATGGCTGAAGTATCTACTTTGCAGGGAATTGATAGGACACATTGTTGGAAACAGTTTAGAGTCAGAATTAATAGACACATTCATCTGGCTGTTTGCCCTTCCAACAGCCCTTCTCAGACTCTCAGCTGCCCCAAGATGACCAATCATTTCCAGGCCCACAGACATTTTGAAAACTGCTTCTGTTGGGAGTTTGAACTGAGAACATATGTAGGAAATCTTGGGATAGCCATTTACTATTGTAAGCAATAAAATAAGCAGAGAAAGCCAGTCTTCAGAGAGAGAATGAAACAGATAAAGTGAGAAGTGGAAACAAAAACCAATGTGGGCATGGGAAAAGTAATAAAATATGAAGGCAGCCACTTGGGCTCATAATGCTTCCTAGACTCTCATTCTGGGAGCCTGTGGAGCCAGTGGTACTTTGGCCTAGAACTTCTGGAGAGTCCCCTTTGGTTAAAGTCAGCTCACCTTGAATAGATTCAACCAAACCCTCTCCTTAAGTCAACTAGAAACTTTGGCCTTTGACAGGCAAGAGGTAGGAAATATTTAAATATTGTAACTATTATATAATATAATAACATCAGTGATGATAGTGGACATTTACTGTGTGTTCTGGGTAACAAGGTTCCACGTAAGCATACTTTACAGGTAGTGACTCGCTGAGTCCTCCAAACTGTCTGACAAGTCATTTATTATTTCTAAACCCAATTCATGGATGAGTAAAATTAAACTGAAATATGAAGTAAACTAGTCTAACATAAAGTTGATGTGCCAATCAACAACAAAGCCTATTAGAAAAGCTAATGTTTTTGTTTGGAGACTGATAAAAATCAGAAAAACCAGTTTGAGGTGGGAGGGTAGTAAAGGGTAAGGGGGCACAAATATATGATGATGGAAGATGACTTTGGGTGGTGGACAAACAATGCAATATACAGATCATGTATCATAAAAATGTACACTTGAAACCTATATGATCCTATTAACCAATGTGACCTCAATAAATATAATTAAAAAAAAAAAGCCAGTTTGGAGGTTGCTGTAACATAGGCAAGATATGGGCTGGCATGGACTGAATGAGATAGACTGAGTGAACTAGGGTAGTGGCAGAGAGGATGGTGGGAAGATGACTGATTCAGGAGATATTTTGAAAATATAATCCACAGGAATAGTATGTGGAGAAAGGAAGAATAGTCAAGGATTCTTCCCAAATTTCTGGCTAGAATAAGAGGTAGGTGGTGTTGCTAGCTCATGCCCTGAATGAACACTTTAGTGGAGACTGGGAAATGTCTAGATGCAACTTTGCCTTTGTCATTGTAATCTCTGCAGGTTAGAGGTCGGGTCCTTCACTTTGTCTACTTACCTCTCTTCCTCCTTGGTTCCTTGCAGTCTTCCCTCTCTCAGCTTCACATTTCAGACTCTGGGAAGTTTATAGATTATAGATCTCTCTCTCTCTTCCCTCCATCATCATCAATAACAACATCTTTCTTATCCAAAATCTATTCTCTTCCCCTTTCCCCATATTCCCTAGACATTTGAAACTCAAAAGTGTGGTTATACTCCATCCCACCCACCTTCTTCTGTCATTCTGTTTTGTCATCCTAAGCAGAAGGTGTATTGGCCAACATAAAGGAGGAACTAGTGAATTAAAGTAATCTAAGGGGCAATACTTATAACCTCGTCACAGTAGTTTCTTTCGGGGAGGGTGGGGAAAGGAAAATTGTTGCCAGCATAAAGAATAAGTAACGAGTAGAGAGGGGAAATTATAACCAAGAAAAATATACCTCCTGCTTTAAGCACTTTCCATTGGAAATGAGTAGACAATGGGCCACAGTTGGAGCATGAAACTGGGTGAGGGCTCAACTTTAACTTGAGTGAAATTGGTGAAGATTTGGACACTTACAGTCCCTGCATACATTTTTTCTGAAGTTCATTTCCTGTCCCTTTATCACCTCTGCTTTTCTTGATTCAGCTTTCCGACTCATACTCAGCTCTTGAACTCTCCATCCTGGTACATTTAGCCAACATTGTCTCAGCTGTTGACTCACTGACTGACCTTTTAGGCTACATTGAGCAATTGTTCTCTATTCTTTTATAACTTATGTCATTCAGGTGTCTGACTTCTGTCTTGCTGCACCCTACTGTATAGGTGGAATATAACAAAGCCTTCTATAAAGTTATCATTCATTTGCAGTGTTCATACCTTTTGTTCCATATTTATGGTGTTTGTGATTAGTTGGAATGGCTGTAAATGAGAGCATTTCTGTTAACTGAAGTTTCTAGCTATTAGAGAGTTTTTAAATAGTCATTCTAACCCTGTCTCCCTGTAATCATAAAATGAATCTTTTTTTTTTTTTTTTATTCCTAACATCCAACTAGGGTGATCAACCATCCTGGTTTGTCCCAGACTATTCTGGTTTAAATATTAAACCTCTCACATTTTTGGAAACTCCTCAGTCCTAGGCAAACTAAGACAATTGATGACGCTGTATCCCTCTATGACTTATATATTGATCATCTCTTCCTTCCATGATCACAGAACCAAGTTAAGGTACCTATTTCTTCCTTCACTCTGGATTATTTCAATAGCTTCCTAACAGGTCTCCAGTCATTCCTTATTAAAATCTAAGCTGTTTTTGAACACCAGATTAATTTTCCTACAGGGCTCTTTTGGTAATGTCATTGCCTTGTTCAAATACTTTCCTTTCAATGTGTCTCTTTTGTCCATCAAATGAAACTTAAATGCCTTAGGCTGGTATTTGATGTCCTCCATAATCTTTCTTCAGCCAACGATTTTCATTTTTATTTTGATGACTCAGAAGTCACTTCAGTATCTTTTAGAGATTTGAAGTCATTATTATGAAAAACACTACTATATTTTTTATTGGAATACTGGAGTGACTCAGTACAGATTTCTAGCTGATAAAATCTAGATAAAGCAACTCTTTTGTATATCTATTCACATGCTTATGTTGAATGATTGAGGAGTAGATCTTAAAAAATTAGTTTCTTTATAAAGCAAGTTCAGTTGAGAACAGTTGTTACAGCACAAACAATAAGAAAGCAACCATAAAACAATCTGGAAGGTGAGCAATTTTTTGGTAAGCCATGGTTATTTTTCTAGTAACCCTCACTGGCAAAAACTAATGCTGTTCTATAAATTATTACATTTTTATTTTCAAGGGGGTTCAATTACTAATCACAACTTTTCTAAATCCTGTTTCATCATTTCTTTTATAGTAACAAAAAAAGTCAACAGCCCTCAATTGTTTTATTTTTTGGCTTCATAGTCACTTTTTAATGTCCTAAAGAAAATATACTCAGCGGGCCATGAAAACAATACCCTATACATTTCCTTTCTTCATGACTGATAAGATAGTCTACTTCACCTGGAAGAATAACCAAGAGTTTTTTGTTTTGTTTTTTCTTTCTTTTATTCTAAACTCCTCTCCCCCCCCCCCCCCGGGATTTTCAGGCTGTTTCTTCTCTTCATAGTTTTATTGATGGGTTTACTTTTATCTGTTGAGGGGTTTAGGGCATCTCTATTTATAACCCTCCAAGCCTGGTCTAAACTTCTGTGGGGTTTCCCTTGTTCTCCACCGCTGCTCTCCTCCTTGTAAGGACTTTAGTGTAAATGCAGTTTCAGAGCAGGCAAGTGGCTATTAACAGTGCTTGGTATTTGCTAATATACATACTGCCATCCATCATCTCTTTGTCCTTTTGTTACTCAGATGTCAACCATCTCGGCACTGGTCTTTGCTCTGACTTTTCTAGTTTAGGTTCATTTTTCATTAGAACAAAGATGTGTAAACATTTTGTGCTTTGATATGAATTGACTGCTTGAAAATAATATTAAGTTAGCATTGTGATTTCAAATGAAAATGCTTTTGAGTTATATATATTTTCATTTTTTAAAATGGCTTTATTGGAGTAAAAGTCTGTATAAATTACTACTTCTTTCCTACTTTCTTCAGTAATGACAACCTATAAGTCCCTAGGACTAAATATCACCCATGACGACTAGGAATAGGGGTTTTGAACCTGTGATGGCTTTAAAACATGGCCATGGATGCTTTGACACTACTGTGATCAAGAGATGGGCTTTAGGTTCCCTTCCCCTGAATCTTGGTAGGCTTGTGTCTCCTTTGGCTGACAGAGAATGACAAAAACGACACTATGTAGCTGCAAAGGCTAGGTTATAAAAGACATGCAGCTTCTGTATTGTTTCTGGAGCACTTCCACTGGGAGCCCTGAGCCACCATTCTGGAAGTCTGACTATCCTAAAGAAGCTATGCATTAAAGAAGCTCACACTGTGTGGAAAGGCCACATGTGGGCATTCCAGAGATAATCCCAGCTGAGCCCAGTTTGTTAGTGTTCCCTGATAAGGTACCAAATATGTGAGTGGGTTGGATTTCCCATATATCCACTGCCCTCACATATGTATATCTTCCCCGAATATCAGCATCACTGACCAGAATTGTGATTCATCCCCCCCCCCCCCCCCCCCCCCCGCAAAGGATGGTCTTATAATGACACATTATAATCATCCAAAGTTCATACTTTACATTAGGGTTCACACTTGGTGTTATTTTTATGTGGGTCTGTTTCTTGGCTCTCTATTCTGTACCATTGATCTATTTGTCACTTGTTTGGCCAACACCACTCTGTCTTGAGTACTGTAGCTACATGGTAGGTATTGAAGATGTATAGCATCTGTCCTCCAACTTTGTTTATCTCCTTCAATATTATGTTGGCTATTTTGGATCTTTTGCCTCTCCATGTAAACTTTAGAATCAACTTGTTGATATCCATAAAATAACTTGCTGGTATTTTGATTGGGATTGTGTTGAATCTATATATCTAGTTGGGGAGAGCTGACATCTATACAACATTGAGTCTTCCTATCCATGAAAAAGAAATATCTCTCAATTTATTTAGTTATTCTTTGATTTCATTTATCAGAGTTTTATAGTTTTCCTCAAATAGAACTTGAACATATTTTGTTAGATTCATACCTAAATAATTCATTTTTCTGTGCTAATGTAAATGGTATTGTGCTTTTAAAATAAAATTCCACTTGTTTGTTTCTGGCATACAGAAAAGCAATTGACCTCTGTACTTTGTTATTCTGCAGTCTTGCTATAATTGCTTATTAGTTCCAGGAGTTTTTTTGTCAGGTCTTTCAGATTTTCTCCATAGATGATCATGTCATCTGAGAAGAAAGACAGTTTTATTGCTTCCTTCCCGTTATGTATACTTCTTATTTCCTTTTCTTATCTTACTGAATTAGACAGGACTTTCCCATACAATGTTAAAAAGGAGTGGTGAGAGGTGACATCCTTATTTTGTACCTGATCTTATTGGGAAAGCTTTGAGTTTCACACCATTAAGAATAAAGTTAGCTGTAGATTTTTTGTATCTAGTCTTTATTAAGTTGAGGAAGTTCCCTCTATTCCTACTTAACTGAGAGTTTGTATCATGAATGGGTGTCGGATTTTGTCAAATGGGGTCTTTTTATACTACAATAATTCTGGGTGTCAGATGTGACTGTTACTTAATTTCTAATTTTTAGTTTCCTCGTCTGTACAAAGAGAACAGTGATGAAGCCTTGTTGGCTTTAAAAAATAATTTTACAAGATAATGCATGTAATAGTGTCTAAAGTATAAGGTTCAATAAATGCTAGCCATTATAGTATTATAGACAATAATAATAAACATTCTTTTGCTTTTAGTGAGACTAATGGCTCCTTTAAAAAAACTATGGTAAAATACATAAAATGGTAAATATAAAATATATACTTTTTTTCCATAGTGGCTGTACCATCTTACATTCCAAACAACAATACTCAAGAACTCTAATTTCTACATGTCCTCCCCCACATTTGCTATTTTGTGTGTGTGTGTGTGTGTGTGTGTGTGTGTGTGTTCTGGTAATAGTGATCTTAATGGGCATGAGGTAGCATCTTTTGCAGTTTTGTTTTGCATTTTCCTAATGATTATTTATGTTAAATATCTTTTCATGTGCTTATTGGATATTTGTATAAGTTCTTTGGAGAAATACCTATTCTAGTCTTTGCTCATTTTTAATTGTATTTTTTGGCTATTTTTGAATTATAGGTATTCTTTTTATGTTCTGGATGGTAACCTTCTTATCAAGTATATGATTTACAAATATTTTCTCCCATTTTGTGGGTTGCCTTTTCACTCTGTTAATTGTGTAATTGTTGCTTTTTAGCAAAAATCTTGATATATTATTAATTTGGTCAGAATCAAGTTTTGAAAATGAATCACCATAGATAGAAATATGATTTAACCTAGAATCAAGGATGATTGTCATTTTAAATCAGGTTTCACTCTGAGATCCACAGAATGGATTTTTTTGATAAGACAAGTAAGCAAAAGAATATTCCTTGCTGACATATCTTCAGGAGCAAAAACATGCTCTTCAGCTGTAGGATTTTAGTTAATCAGTGTTAACTCCCAGTGAAACGTGTGGTGTCCATCAAGCGCTGTAGAGGTCCCCTCATTGTAACTCACAGAGACCGCTGACTTCTGTTCCTGCAACTTCTTGACAGAAAAGCTCTGTTGTCACTGTTGTAGCCCTTGAGGGACTTAGTGTAGAATATATCTATCTTATTTTGGCTCTAGGTACTGATGTATAGCAGGAAAATCAGCTTTTCTTTTCTTTTAAAGAGTTCAGTTTACTTTTCCTTTTTGTTACCTTGTAATTAGATACCTCAAAGTATGTTTTAATTGATCACTTTAAGTTTTCTCTGGTCAGGTGTCTATAAATCTTCATTATGTTTGCTTTAGCACAGATGCTTTAAACAAAGATTTATGTTCAGTTCAGACTCTCAGCTAGAAAATGACTTCTCTTTCAGCTAAGTAGGAATTGGCATGAAAATTCATGTAGGATTTTAGAAAAATAACAGAAAACTTCTGTAAAAGTGTAAAAGGCACTCATCTCAGCCTTTTCACATGTGATATAGTGAAGTAAGCTTAAGATGTACATTTTGGGGTACCAATCAATAAAAATTATTATCAGAAATTAAAATTTTACACTTTCCTCCACCCTCTAAAAGCAATGTGGTACCTGCTCTCTTGAACTTTTGAACACTGAACGAATGAGAATGATTTTTAAGGTTTTGATTAAAATTCTTACATTTATGCAGTCCAATTCTTAGTAGGTTCAACTTATTTTTCTTTCTCTGGACCTGAATATACTTAAAGATGCATTAATTATACATTTATTTTGAAAAACTACTAGAAGTATATTAGGAGCAGATATGCATATGCTAAAAAGAGAGGCAAATGAAGCCATAAAACCTGGATCCTAGGTCTGCTTCATCAGCAGTTATCTCTAGGACCATGGGCAGGTCATTCATGCTTTCAAGCTGGTATTTTTCTAGTTAATCTAAGCCTATGTAAGGCTCTAACATTTTATTTTCCTATGTGTATATAAAAATTGTACAAAAGGTAGGGGAAAATGCTTTTCTATTTACACACATGCAAACACATACACACACAAAACCAAAAACCAGAAAAACCTTATCTTAACTCACCTCATGTCAATTATTAGCCCTGTCAACTTATCCCATTTTAAATAACAGTATACAAGCAGTGCTTTCTTGCTTAATTATCTATATATCACACTCAGAGGGCACATTATGATGAATCCATTATGGATGCAGAATGGAGAGCATGAATATATTATGGATCCTATCTCTGACATTCATAATTTCTAATGCATATATGTATTGCTCTGGCAGGGCATCCAGTAATAGACAAATGTATCAAAATAAGAAAAAATGTTAATATGGAAAAAGGGAAAGTTATGTCTTTCACTGCAATTTGATATTAATATCCGTATTTCATCATGACACAGACAATTGTGACAATTCTATTTTTGTCATTAATGTCCAGAAAAAATGACCACAAAGGGAAAAATGTTAAGAATCATTGACATAGGTGGAGAGGTGAAAATAATTAAGATGTTTAGCATGGATTGAGAAATCTTGGGGGGAAACTGGTGACTATATTTAGTAACCAAAGTGATGGAGGTAAATTCAATTTAAGTTTCGTGGAAATTAAGTTTTATTCAACATGAGGAAAGATTTTCTAACAGTTTGAACAATAGGCTGGGTTGCCTTGTGAGACAGGCCATTTTCCATAATGGTAAATGCTCAAACAGGGCTTAGGTCAGTAGAAGGAGCTCAAACAACCTCACTGAGCAAAGTGGGCCAGTTGGGCAAAGGAGCAGCATGATCTCATGGAATGTTCTCTAGAGCTTCTGATTTGTCTGAAGAAATTAGAAATCAGGATATTTATGTTAGTTTCCTGACATATAAATATCCTCTGGACTAAACAAGATCCACCTGGTTTGAGCACAGTCTGATCTATCTAGTTGGATCTCTGAATTCCATTTCTTCTATCTAGGCACCATGTCATACGTAGACCAGTGACAGAACTGAGATTTGGGGAGGTGGAAACATTAAACAGTTGGGGAATCAGGTCATCACATTTAAGAAATGAGTAGTATTTACAATTAATCTACTATGTAAAGTCATTATATAGACTGTTATATGTGTACTTAACCATATAGGACCAAGGATCACCTCTCTCAACAAAATCTGTTAGTATGAAAAGAAACAGAAGGCTGCCAATGTTTCTGCAGTCAGTGCTTTCAAGGTGAACAATGTAAAGACAGACTGGGAGGGAGGAAACTTCAAGCAGATGCTAGAGATCTGCACAGTGCTTCAGGAAATGAGGCCTGAGGATTCAAGGGCCAACATCAGAGTTAGTGTGATTCAAGAAGCAAGATGATTCCTGATGTCTTCATCTTTATAAAGACCTTTACTATTATAATTCTTTAAATATTTTAAAATAAAAATTATTATTATTTTTTAAAAGGAAATGGCACTGTCTCCCTCCTTTTGGGTAGTCCAGAGCCTTCTCTAAGACTTACCCAAATCCTTCGGGCTTCTGCTCTCAGTATTCTATTTCGCTCTCGGAACTTCCCCCTTTCACTTGTGTTTTGCATGCTGTGGCCATTGCTCCCCTCAGGCCTGCATCAGTCCAAATGTGTATCAGACAGTGAGCAACTAGCAGGACAGGCGCCATCTAATGTGGGAGGAGGGGGGTAGCTGCTGCTTGGGTCTAGCCAGTTGTTGGAGATGCAAACCTTTTCCACATGCATTATAAACAAGGCAGCTGTGTCAGACTTTTTCACGGAAACTTGGAAGAAATAAAAGGTGGTTATATTCCAGAACAGTCTACAACTTAATATTGAATATTAGACCTCCCACTGCTTAAACGTTCCACAGTCCCCCAGAGGAAATTTGTGATAGGCAATTTTCCTGCTTCTTTGTTTCCCAGATTTCTAACATCTTGTTGACTGCTTCTCTCCTTTCCTCCATGGCCCCTCTCCCCAAGCTTCCAAATTCAAGTTTTCATGCTTCTTTATGAGGTCTGACTCCTTACCCCTTTGTTAAACTCCCTCCAGTTCTCCCTTTGCCTATCCAAAACCTCAATAAATTAAAAAAGGTTCTGCACTCTAGGCCTAGGTTCCTTAATCACACCTTGAACTGGCAGAACCTTTGAAATGACCCTTTCCTTGCACAGGATCCTATTCCTGGGTATGGCTGCCCCCCCACTATTGATGGAAGTGAGGAGTAGCCATCCACAGCTTTATCTTTGTCCTTGCTATGAATTACAGTGTCCCTCTTAGAAAGGAGGAATATCAAAAGTCAGTTGTTTTGCTCTAAATTGCATTATTTCCTCCTCAGTCTATGGGGGGAGGGGGAAGGGACATCTGTATACTTTCAACAATAAAGATAAAGTTAAAAAAATTTCTTCACAGAAACAGAATAATGTTTGACCAAATGTCTGGTCCAGCTAGGTTGACACATAAAATTAACCATAACAGTTAGACTGATTTTAAATTTAATTTTGAGTTTCCTAGTGACCAAGGGAAAAAAAACCACACATTTTTATGTAGTCTTTTTAAAGAAAGAATTTTCTTAATAGAGACCCTTTAAACTATATATTAAATTTATAAATATGTAGCTACTTTTACTTCTTCAAGGTTTGACAAAATCAGCTTTCTAGATATTTTGAATTGGGAACTGTGCTATCTCCTGCATCCAGTCAGTCAGGAAATCTTGTAATTTCTGACTCTAATATTCTCTTAAACTTGTGCGCACTCCACTCCCTCCTATTGCCAATGCCTTAGTTCAGGCTCTCACTGTTCCTCACTTGGCAACAGCTTCCAAACTTACCTCTGCTCCTGCTTTGATCACTTCAAGTGCAATGTTTACATAGCCACCAGACAGTCCCCTTCAGGACACAATTATTAAGCTACTTCTTTGTCTAACAATGATCTCTGATGTCACCATGTGTAAAATCTAAAGTTTCAGCATCACCCTTCCACATGCACCTTAACCTTTGACCATGTAATTATTTAGAATTTTTAGAAAAGGCCATTAGCTCAGACATTTCTGGCTCTGCCTATTGTTATTTCCTCTGCTGAGAATGTTCTATCCCCCTTATTAGCCTAGACAAACACGAGTCATTCCTGAAGATGCAACTTAAAGGCCCCTCCTTTGTCAGACCTTTCCTGACATACATGAACAAGCTGCCACTCCCTCTGCCCCCAGAGTAGCTCAAACATTCCAGGTACATCTCCCTAACTCTGAAATTGGAATGCAAGGTGGAAATCACAGTTACAATTACCCTTGAAAATCCTTAAATTGCCTATCAATTAGGGTATTTAAGTCTATACTCATCCATATCTGAGACTGATATATTATTACTCGGCGAGTCCTACACAGCAATTTTTCTCAGATGTTGGAGCAGTTCGTGCTTTCATTAATTAAGCACCAATAAAGCAGTTGGCTTGTATACAGCTTATGTTTCATGTTATATATAAATATGTATATAAAGTATATTTAAAACTAGACACGTACTCGATGCTCCATACTGGGTGGTACTCACAAGCCGAGCTGAGGCCAAGAGAACCACTGATCTCCACACTCTGACACGTGCAGAAGAAAGGGTTACATGTTCATTGAAAGGAGCAGTGTGGGGAATTGCCTGACTGTTTCAATTGTTACATTCACCTTTCCTTCTTTCTCTCTTTCTCTGTCTTCCTAGCTCTTGTGCCATGCTTCCATAGCTTAATACAAGCAGGTTAAATTATTGTAGAGTACAGCCTGTAACATGATCATAGACTATTAATCTAGGCATAGCACTCAATCACACTGTGATGCAAATCTTTGTTTTACCTTCTTTTAATCTCCAGCCCAAACCAAAGTAGAAAGCTGTCTGCGGGCAGACCTGTATTTTTCATCTGTTTCCCTTCCTCACCCAAATTAGGATTTCAAATTAGGATTGTGTGAATGGACGAGGTCAATTAATAGAAGGCTAAGAACAAGGTAATGCATTTCCTTCAGCTTTAATTTTGAGCTTTCCATGTGATGAGGTAGAAGTTTAACATCTCCAGCCACTTGTGATCCGGTTCTACCCCAGGATAGGGATAATACTAGCCTACTTGATAGGCTTGTGAGAAATAATATAGAACAGTTAAAATACCACATAAATACTAAGTAATAAAGTGACAAGCACAATATGTCAGGGGAGGCATGGTAATGCAATTATGTCTATAAAACATTTACTGTATTTTTTCTCTAAAATGTACAACAACCACCCACCAAATGGTGGCATCTGTGCTTATTTCCTCCCTGGTCCTCGATATTTGGAATCCTTTCAATGTTTAATGCCCAAAAATGCAACAAATATTTCTGCTTTGGTACATCCTTGTTTTAACACTGGAGTTGGTACTAGCCAGAATTATGGGATTACCCATATCATGTGATTCTCCTACTACCATTCAATGTATTTACAAGTGAATACTGATAAAATAAGCATCAAAGGAAGCCAGGGAGAGGGAAGGAATGGGAGGAGGCGCTGCAAAGTGCATACTGAGGGCTAAGGCTGGAATGCCCAAGGAGTGCTATTTATAGGCAATCTTGTTAGAAATGTAGCTTAAGGTGTTATTAAATTATAAATTTATTAGAAAATTGACTTGTTAATTTTCTAAAGGCAGAGGAATGTGTAGGAAACAAACAAACTAAGCCAAAACACAAGCAATCACTCTGAGTTATTTAACACATATTTAACAAGCCATTGGAGGGAACATGTATCTCTAGTATCAAGAGGACTCTTCCTCTTCTTGAGGAGACAGTGAGTAGTATAACTGATCATATTTCCCATTTTTTCCTTTAGCGTCAGTAAGTTTAGAAGTGAATATGGGATCCACTTGCAGCCAGTATAATATTTTGCAGGATGGTAAACATATTCTATGTGTCTCTTTGGCTTCATTTTACATCTTGCTTATACATCTTAGTCTAATATTCTTTTTTCACTTTCATTTTTAATTCATGTTATCTTGTAGAAGTTTATGTGATCTTGAAATCTTCTCTAAATACTTCCTGAAATAAGGAAGGGCAGACATTTGGTTAATTACACAATTGTAATAAATCCCCATTAGTATACATTGCTGGGTACCAAGAATCTATTGAATTGCTCTTGCCCTCAAGAAGTTTACAACCCAGTGATAGACTTGAGGGAGCTGTGCCCTAAATAAAGAATCTTTTAAAAATATAAGTTTTAGAAGTAGAGATATATAAGAGTAAACTCAAGGGAAGGAAGAATACTTGATTCCACGATTAACTTTGTAGTTCTACTGTTGGCTTTGTGTGGCCTCAGGCAAGATAGATAACCCTCTCTAAGCATCAATTTTTCATTAGTATAAGGTGGATTCATCCTGGGACAGTCTAAGACTTTAGATAATGTAAAGGGATGAAAGGCATGGTGGGTAATATTTGACTATTGTTAAGTAACATTTAATTATAACATCTCTCCCAGTAAAACTAGTAGAAATAAAACTCAATTTAAATCAGATACTAAAAGGAAGGTGCTTTGAGTGAAATTCAGCACATTTCTAACAGGGAAGTGCCATACCACTAAGGCTACAGGTTTGGTAGATGCTGTTTTCATTTGAAGCTACTATTTTTAGCAGCCCAAGACAAATATTTGGAATTATGTTCCTATTGTAAGAAAGTAAATATTTTTGAGCAAAAAGCAAACATAAGCTTCTCTAGGGTTTTAAGGCTAGTAAAGAAAGAAAATGAAGAGAGCAAAATTGGGAATATTCTCAACAGGCTACTTTTAAGTAAATTTTAGAACAAACAAGAATAAAAATGCCTGACATTTGCATCAAAATTATTTTCCAAATATTTCCTTATTTTTAGTTTATTCATTCTTTATTCTTTTTGTTCTTTTTTTTTTTTTTTTAAAAAAAAAACAGATATAGAACAGATAAAACAGGGTGCATTTCTTTGTAGAAAATGTTACATTTGGACAAAAACTTAATGTTCCTGAGGGCTCACCCCTCTTCTGCATGAGAAAGTAACTTTCAGATAAACTCAAACAACAACCTGTTGGTTATGCTTAGTACCTCTACACTCCCTCTCAGAAAAACCTGGGGTATGCAGCAAAAGTACCCTCCCTCCACCCTATAAAGAGACCTTCCCCAGTCGCTCACACTGATGCCATTTGGAGCTCAGCCCATCTGTATTCAGATGCTTTTACCACCTGTATTCAGATGTCCTAATAAAATTGCCTTTACCTTTTCACCCAGCCTCATGCGTTCCTCCTTGGCAAGCCTAACAGAAAACAGTGATGTGATTATTTTGGCACAGAGGGAAAAGAAAAGAGGGAGAAGTTGCTGAAGGAGGCAAATAACTTGATTACGATCTTTAGGCTCAGTGACTTTCTGGAAAACCATGAGCCAGAGACACTAGAACATAGTCTGTAGAGTTAGATAGACCTGGGTAGATCCCAATTCATTCTGTGACACTGGGCAAGTTCATTAACTTCTCTAGGCCTGAGATAGAGGATCACTAATAGGACAGGGACGATTCATTCAACATCGTCTTCTTTTCTTCCCTTGACCTATTTGGGAGAGGAATAGAAAGAGCGGCTTTGCTCCATTACTTGCTCTGTTGAGGGTGGCAGATGACTTTAGATAAAGTAGTTTAATTGTCCTTGAACTACTGTGCAAGACCGATGTCCTGTTAGGCTTGCTCCAGTTTTGATGAAGTCGCCTCCACCAGGTCCTCATTGTTACTGAAACCTGCCTTGGCCAAGCTAGCTTCCGCAGGTCTGGTCCTACCTGCCATCCTTAGTCATTTTCTGAAGGCAGTACCATGTTTTACAAAAAATTTATAGTAGCCAGCACAGTGTCATGCATTTTACTTTCCTTCATGATGTAATTTTTTTCATGTTACCATGTCAGGGGACCCAAAGACCAGGGTAATCCCCCACTCCTCTTTTGCTTTTATTGCCTGAGGTTTTGGCCATTGGTGAGAGAGAGAGAAACATCAATGTGAGAGATTTGTCTCCCGACATCCCTGACCGGGGCTGGGGATCCAGCCTACAACTGAGGTACATGCCCTAGCTGGAATTGAACCTGGGACCCATCCATCCACAAGCCAATGCTCTAACCACTGAGCAAAACAGGCTAGGGCAAGCCAACAATTCTTGAACACATACTCCGTTTAAAGCATCTCGCCCAGGACATTGAATATGAAGTGGGATATCTCTGACTCCACTCTCAGGTGTGTCATAAATGAAACTTTCTTAAGTTTTCTGTGATTGAATTTCATCTCTACTTTGAACCCCCTGCTTATTAAGTTATGCCCACTTAATATCAGTCAAATTGGGACTCTTTTTTTTTTTCTTCAATTTTTAAAAAAGATTTTTTATTGATTTTTAGAGAGAGAGGGAGAGAGGGAAAAACATTGAGGTGAGAGTGAAGCATTGATTGGCTGCCTCCTGCATGCCCTCCACTGGCAACCAAGCCCGAAACCCAGGCATGTGCCTTGACTGGGAATCAAACCAGCAACCTTTCAGTGCACTGGATTATGCTTAACCAACTAAGTCATACAGGCCAGGGCTTTTTCTTCAATTTTTATGTACCAAAAGTTGGAACAAATTCCTGAGTCTTCACCTACCATTGCTGACATCTGCTGAAATATCTTCATACAGGACTGGTCCTGAGAGCTTGGTTTATACAGGTCACCAGCTGGGTCTCTCTCATTAATCCCTGCAAAATGTCTTAAGTCTGAGTTCAGTCCCTGACACACCCAGGCTCCCAGGACATATTCAAGTGCTCCTCTACCACTCCAGAGAAGGAGCTCTGCTTTCTTATATACATCAGGTACCTGAGCTCCTCCTTCCTTTGCTGCTGTTTAATCTTCATAAACTTTATTGGGATGGTTTAATTAAATCCACTTGTGAGGAAACTGAGTTACAGAGTTCAGGAACTTGCTCACTGCCATATTTTTTACAAGTGGAGGAACACATTTTCAAAACAAAGTCCAACTAACTTTATAATTTGAGTTCCTTCCACTATACTGGGCTACCTCTGAGATAAAAGTATTGGGTCATTTTAATTCCTATGCTAAAATCTATCATCTAGTACTAATTTTTAATTGTTTAACTCATGATTTTTAGTTCAGTGTCCCTTTAGAAAATAAGGGCCAGAGTTTTTAAGGCGTTTCTCAAAGTGCAGCCTACATCAGGATTACCTGGACCGCTTATTAAAAATGCATATTCCTGCCCTGGCTGATGTGACTCAGTTCGCTGGGTGTTGTCCCATGCCCCAAAAGGTTACCAGTTCAATTCCCAGTCAGGGCACATGCCCAGGCTTCCTGTTTGCTTTCTGGTCGGGGTGCATACAGGAGGCAACCAATCGATGTTTTTGATGTTTCTCTCTCACATCAATGTTTCTTTCTCTCTCCCTCTCCCTTCCTCTCTTTCTAAAAATAAAACAATATATTAAAAATGCATATTCCCAGGCCTAGCCACAGACCTACAAAAGCAGTATTTTTAGTAGCTGGGCCATGGAATTGTACTATAAATAAGCTCACCTTATAATTATTATTTATGCCAAATTCTGCAAACCATTGTTTTAACATGTGTAAACATGTTCATTTTGATTTTGCTAAGGAGGGTCACAAAGGTCTGAAATATGAGGTGCTACAGTTTTTGAGTTAGTTTATAAGGCCAGGTAACTATTAAAAATGTTGGAGATGAAGGAATAACCTCAATAGTGGAGGGAAAAAATAAAAACACAGAGAAAAAAAAGATGGGTTCTGTAGACAAAAATTTCCCTCCTTTCTGATTTTGCCTGTAGGCAGCCCCACATGAATGTGTGTGAGCTGGTGAGAAAACTTATGTGGAACATAAACCTAAAGTAACTTCTGGGTTAAGAACTATATTCCCAAATGAAATAACTTTGTTATTATTTTTAATTCCCCCTGCCCAAATACCCCAAGGTATTAAGCAGCCTGATATAGCAGTCTAGGTGCTAGTACACTTTCAGAACCAAAGCAGCTTTTCTATTTTATTCTTCACATCTCAGTACAAATGTGTTAGATGGGTTGAATGTCTGGTTTCAAATTTTCAGAAATTTGCACCTAAATTGCACCTGTAAAATATGTCCTCACACATGTAAGCAAGTCATTTTACTTGCAAATTCTTATTTTGCATATGCAATTACTTGCTTGCATCTGGATATACATTTTGTGGGACAATTAAGTGTTTATGTTAGAAAATTAGATCACTAATTTAATGTTCATTTATATAAAACTTAGAACTTAAGCTTCTAGAAATTCTTAAGGCAGAAAGATCAATATATGCTGCACGTGGTCTAAATAAGGTTTGGGAGAGTATTTCTTTTATTTAGTCTTTTGGTGATTTGACCAATATTTCCTAAATACCTACTGTGGGTGAGGTACCGTGCTAGATACTAGAATTACATTGATAAACCAACAGCAACAAGTTCCAGAATGTGTTAATATCACTGTGTCTAGTCAGGTTTAGAGAGGCTAGCAATTTGTTAGCATATTGTTTGATAACTTCAAAGTAAGCAATTTCCTGTATTCATCTAAATCTCAAGTTATTTCTCAGTATGTGCCATACCAAGTTAAAAATTGACAATTATTTATTCCAGCTGACAGAGTGAATAATAAAATGGGGAAACGATTTCTGGATCTATTTTGCTTTCTTTCTAATTCACAAGATCACTAGGATAGTTTGTGTGTCTGTGAGATTGTTGTACTCTACAACAGACAATACATGGATGGTTCATAAAATCATACTTTGGTTAAAATTAAAGGTTGAAAATAGTGTTTGAATACATGCCTTTTCTACGGGATGATATACATAGGTTTTGTGACAACTACTCTGAGGCCTCGACACTTTTTTCTGGGCATAAAACTGTATTTTTGAAGACTTAGTTTGTTAGAATACTGCCTTCACAATGAGAGAAATATTACCTTGCACACCTATGCATTTCTTCATAATAAAACTATATTGATACACATGCATATTTATGCATCTGGTAGTCTGTAGAAAAACAATGGTCTATAAAACACACTCAATTTTTCTTTCAGGACATAATTATAATAATAAATTTTTAAGTTGAAAGAACATTGAAGGTATTTTTTGGTTCAGTTACCTTATTTTACAAATGGGTAAACCAAGGCTTAGGGAGATTAAATGACATGTGAAGATCACATAGAAGCTTAGGCAGAGTAAAGACGAAATTCTGTTGCACAGGCCCTCATTTATTTAAAAAAACCACAAAACTAAACAAACCTTTTGTGAAGAAATGTAATGGAAGCCAACTAAGATTATCTTGGCAGATCTTATGGTGATGTTGAATGGGGACCCTCTTTAGACAAATGCGGGAGGAGAAACAAATTATGTAAAATCAGAGGAGCCAGAAAAGCAGCAGAAGTCCACCCTCTGTCTAAATCAGTGTTCTTCCTAGTCCCCATGAAGCTTGACACCCACCAAGGGCCCATAAAGAGATGAGAAGCAGGGATGGTGAGGGAATGAATGAGCACAGAGTTATCTAAACCTTTTATATATGTACACACTTTGTTTTAATTAGTGTCCCAACAGGAAACAGATGTCGAGCATAAATTAAGAAAATTACAAGAAAGTTTATTTACACAGGACTCGATAGAAATGTGAGCTTGATAGAACTCTAAAGAGATGAGGAGACGGAGTGGTTACCACAGCCCAGGAGAGAATTTCCCAGAGAGGGCTGCCTTGAGAGCAGCAGTGACCTGCAGTGGAGGAGCACAGTCTGCAGAGGGGAGGGACCCAGGGATCCAGGCACCCTGATTGAGTAAGCCCCTTGTATCCATGGTTTTTGTATCCTTGGATTCGATTAACCATGGATCAAAAATATTTGAAAAAAGTGTTACGTTGTTGCTGACTTGTAGTTAGGCCTAAGATAGTTGGGTCTGTACTGAACATGTACAGACACTTGTTGTCACTGTTCACTATAGAATATTATAGAATAGAATAATTAGTTACATAGCATTTATGTTGTATTGTGTATTATAAGTAATCTAGAGATTATTTAAAGTATATGGGAGGATATGTGTGTTATATGCAAACACCACACTATTTTATATGAAAGACTTGAGTATCTGTGGATTTTGGATCCGAGGGTCCTGGAACTAATCACTTCTGGATACTAAGAAGTGACTATTACTTTCTACTCACCTCTCATTTATTGCTGGTGTTCCCATTGTCTCATTCTAACTGGAAGCCATAGAGCAAGGAAGCCCACTGATGTCATCATCAATACATGACTTATTCCCTACAGCTATACCTGAAGTGCTCTCTATATAAGCTCATAGCATTATACCACCCTATGATACAATGGAAATAATTCTTGATAGGGACAGATAGAACAAATGGGTATAGCCTAGCTATGTAAGCAGCTGACCTGATTTACATATTTTAGAATAGAGGGTACAGAGTTTGGACTGAGTGTTCTGAAAATCTGTCCCTGAATTCTATTTATTCTAAGGAGATATTCAAAGCTAATGTATATAGCACTGAGGTCCAGATTATGCTGTATGTAAACCTGGCTATAAGGTAGGGGTTAGGTTTCCTGTCTTTGAGGAAAAACTAAGAAACCTAATGTGAATATATGCAGGCTATCTCCGCCTGGATGTATTCTTGCCAGGGAGCCAGCATTCTGTTCAGAAAACTGTTTCAAATTAGCTCCTGCACCCGAATAAGTGGGCGATAAGGGCCCTAAGATATACTCCGTATTGTTTTGCAGGGATAATTATACCTGAAGAATTTTAAGGCAAGTGAAATCACATGCTTGCCTGGAAAAAGAGTAAAATATCTATAAAAGACCCACAAAATGCTAAGCTTCAGTTGTGCTATTTCCTGATGTATCCTCTCAGATAAACTGTTAGTGACTCTGCACCAAAATAACTAAATGAGGTAATTCATTGTATGGGGTTGTTATTTATATACCAATCAAAAGTAATAGAATGGTTTCTAAAAATAACTACTTTAGTTTTAGAATAATTTCTCTGTGCTTCTTTTTGACAATAATCAGCAAATAGGATTTGTGCTTCAGGCTACTACCTGTATGAAATAATAAAACTACACTGTCTTTAGACAAACAGAATCTTTGCCTTTTCTTATCAAAAGTAAAATATACCTTACCTACTTAAATCTCTCAACACTCATGAAATAGATGCTGACTTCAAAATGTCAAGTGACTTAGAAAAGTTAAGTGATTTGTCCAAGTCATACGGCTGTAAGTTGTGGATCTAGAATAACAGGGAGGCTTGAAGCTAGTGAATCCCAAAGTGGACCAGGGTCTTTAGGAAACAAGAAAGAGAACTGTCCAAAATTTCAGCTTGGCACATAGTTCAAAGTCATACAGTGGGGGAAGTACAAAGGGTCTATCTACCTTTTTCTCAAGGGGTGTCTATTTCTTCAGACAATGCCTAGCAATGTCATGAGATGAAACCTTCACAAGGTTTTTCACAATCCAGCTCTATCTGCTCCATGAGAAACGAAGATCCCACTCATTCCAGCATTTGGTTGCTGGTGTTGTTATGTTTCAACTTTTCCTTCGTTTTCATATGTGCCCTAGTGATAAGCTAGAAGGGACTATGTCAGGCATTGCTTATTAGACACTATTTTATAGGTTATTTAAAAAAATGTTTCTACTGATTTTTTAGAGAGCGAGGAAAGGAGAGGCAGAGAGAAACATCCATCAGCTGCCTCATGCACACCCTCTACTGGGGATCGAGTCCCCAACCTGGGCAGGCGCCCTGACTGGGAATCGAACTTGTGACCTCTTTGTGCTTCGGATGATGCTCAGCCAACTGAGCCATACTGGCCAGGGCTAAGTAGATACAATTTTGAATTAGAAGTTCTTGTTTTATGAATTTTTAAAAGTGTACTTAGCTTTAATTATTTACTTTTCCCTGTATTCTTAGATACGTCTCAGGTTGTCACTCGAGTCTTCTGTCTTATTCTAACTTTCTATCCATATAATATTTATTTTTGTTCAAAGTGGGTGATAAGCATTAACATGCATAACCAAAGAATATTTGTGAAACCACATCCTGACAAGAACCGAAGAAGAGTAAAGCCCCACGATAGAATGAATTGGGAAGGATTCAAGTTAAAAAGGCACGATATCTCAGACTTACAATAGAAAGAAAGAAAAAATATATAAATGATGAACTAGAACATCGGTAATTTGAAAGCCTGGGGACAAGATCAGGGTCCCTTTATTCCCCCAATTAGTACTTTCTACAGTTATTTCAAGTTTTTCTGTCCCATAAGATTATTTCATATATTTGAAGTTAAGCTGTCTTTTTTCCTTATCTTGAAAGAAAGATTTAACTTTCTATTCCCCAGGATTTACTGAATGAGTTTTCACTTTGTTGATGAAAGCTATACATTCAATAATCCAGCAGAGAGTAGTGAGTGTCTTGAAGCAAAATTACAATGAGATAATTATATCTATCTAATTTAGAATACCACATGATGCATTGTATATAGTAAAAGGGATTTGAAAAAACTGTTATTAAAAATGAGAAGAATAACAATTTTTCTCAATAACTTTCCATTTTAAGTTATTTTATTTGGATCCTGAGTGCATGTGCTTTAGAGAGTGCTAAGGGTGCAAAGTGAGTGCAAGAATGTTGCAATAATAAAAAAACTAAGTACATTGTACAAATATATATATTTTTGTTCTCCTGACAAAGATATCAAAAAATATATCACCCTTTTTTTTTTTCTTTTAAAATTTATCTTTATTGTTGAGAGCATCACAGGTATACCATTTTCCCCCCCAAATGACCCCCTCCCCAGGCCCCCACCCTGCTACTGACTGTGTCCATGGGTCATGCATATATGCATATAACCTCCCTGGCCAATCTCCTCCCACCCTCCACTGCCCCTCCCTCCCCCCTCTGAAACATGACCGTCTGGCACATGTGTCAATGTCCCTGGATCCATTCAGTTCATCAGATTCTTTTGTTCATTAGCTTCTTCACAAAGAAGACCCTTCAATATTTCCTGTAGTGCTAGTCTGGTGGTGATGAACTCCTTTAGCTTTTTCTTATCTGTGAAGCTCTTTATTTAACCTTCAATTCTAAATGATAGCTTGGATGGGTAGAGTAATCTTGGCTGTAGTTCCATGTTTTTCATCACTTTGAATATTTCTTGCCACTCCCTTCTGGCCTGCAAAGTTTCTGTTGAGGAATCAGCTGACAGTCGTATGGGTGCTCCCTTGTAGGTAACTAATTGCTTTTCTCTTGCTGCTTTTAAGATTCTCTCTTTGTCTTTAACCTTTGGCATTTTAATTATGATGTGTCTTGCTGTGGGCCTCTTTGGGTTCCTCTTCTTTGGGACTCTCTGTGCTTCCTGGACTTGAAAGTCGATTTCTTTCCCCAGGTAGGGCAAGTTTTCTGTGATTATTTTTTCAAATAGGTTTTCAATTCCTTGGTCTCTTTCTGCCTCTTCTGGCATCCCAATAATACGAATGTTGGGCCTCTTGAAGTTGTCCCAGAGGCTCCTTATACTATTTTCATATTTCTGGATTCTTTTTTCTTTTTGCTCTTCTGGTTGGGTGTTTTTTGTTTCCTCATGTTCTAAATTGTTGATTTGATTCTCAGCGTCCTCTACTCTACTGTTGATTCCATGTAAATTATTCTTCATTTCAGTTCCTGTAGCTTTTGTTTCAAATTGGTACTTTATTATGTTATCGATTTTCTCAGTTATTTCCCTAACCATCTGCTTAAACATCCTTATAACCAAAATTCTGAACTCTCTATCTGTTAGCTTGCTTAGATCTATTTCATTTAGTTCCTCTTCTAGAGATTTCTTCTGTTCTTTCCTTTGTGACATGTTTCTTTGCCTCCACATTTTGGCTGCTTCCAGGTGTTTGTTTCTATGTATTAGATAGAGCTGCTATGTCTCCTGGAATTTGTAGAGTGGCTTTGTGTAGTAAGTGTCCTATAGAGTCCAGTGGCTCAGCTTCCCCAGTCACCTGAGCTGGGCCTTCTAGGTGCTCCCCTGTGTGGGCTGTGTGCACTGTTCTGTTGTAGTTGAGCCTTGGTTGCTGTTGGCGTCACTGGGAGGCCAATCAGCTGTGAGGACCAGCTGCAACTACAGTCAAAGAGCTGCTGTGCTGGAGACACCCCTGTGCAGCAGGATTTACTTCAGTGGAGCTTTGGTGTTCACCAAGTGCGCCCCTTGAGTGTGTCACTTGTGGCTGTGGTAGGGTTGTAATCCAGCGTGGTCAAGTCTGACCACCAGGTGCACTGTCTCTGGGGCCTCCCGGAGGTGCAAAGTCAGCCTCTGCCAGTGCCTTGCCCAGGGCCACCCAGCATGAGCTACACAGCAAACCGTAGTTGGCTCCCACTTGTGCTGGGCTTGGCGGTGCCCAGGAGAGGCCCAGCTATGAGCCAATGCAGCTGCCACTAGTGCCAGGCCTGGGGCCACTTATCAAGCCATATGGGGCCCACTGCTGCTTGTTTGAGAGATTTTAGGAAAGTCCTAAGCATGAGGCTCCAGAGGCCACTTGCACAGAAAAGCCCCTGGAAATGGCCTGGATGAGCTGCAGATGGGGAGGGGCGGGGCCTCCGGGAATCACGGGGCGGGGCCAGAGGTGTGAGTCAGGTGCTGGCGACTCAAATATGGCGCCTGCCTGCCGGCTGTGTGCGGGGAGGACTCGCCAAAGGAGCCATGGCCTCTGCCAGCCCGTCTGCCTGGGAGGAAGCCGCCCCTCCACCTCTCGCCCGGATCTCAGGCAGGTCAGTTCCTCCCCGAGTGTCCCCGGTTCCTTTCCAGCTGCTGCCCGGCGCTGGGCTCAGAGGGAGCGTCCGAGTGAGTCCCTGCCGGGCCCTTTGAGAGGAGCTGCTGGGGCTCCCGCAGCCTCCGTGACCCTCAGGGACAGTCCCCGCTGGTTTCACAGCCTGAGGTTGCAGGGTCTCTTCCCAACCTGGAGCCCTGGGCTGGGGTCTGCTGTGGGGCTGGGACCCCTCCCTCCTCCGGGAAACCTCCGCCACCGAGATTCCCTTCCGGGTTTCAACCGCGGCACCCGGTGTGGGCCCGCGGCAGCGTCTCTGCTGTTCAGCCCCGTCTCCGCCCCTCCTCCCGGTCTCGATGCTCCTTCAGCTCCCTGGTTGTGGGGCTTCTGTGCAGCCAGATCCCAGGAGGCTCTGAGTGACGGTGGTTCTGTGTTTCAGTTGTGATTTTGATGCGGTTGTGGAGGTGGCGGGGGCAGCTGGTACCTACGCCGCGATCTTGTTTCCTCCCTATCACCCTTTTTCTTAAAGATACACATATAGAACCATAATGCTAGACAGAAATTCCTTAAACTCCAGCTTAACATGGTGGAAATGAGCACAGAGATGAAATAGGATGTAATTCTGCCTAGCAGATGGGGTGACAGAAAGTGCTTTGTAGAAGAGTTTAAATTTGAACTGGACCTTAGGAGATGTTCAGAACTGGGACTTGTATCTGATGATGATTAATTAGATAATTTGAACTAAATTCTCTCTTAAAAACAACTTGAAAAGCTGCTCAAAAGTCTTTTCAAAAATCTTTAAATATTGCACTGTATGCCTACCACCCAAAGTCAAATCTTCTTCCGTCAGCATACATTTGACCCCCTTTACCGTTTACTACTCGCCACCCCCCTTCCCTCAGGTAACCACCATACCTGTGGTCTGTGTCTGAGTTTTTATTTGTTTTTCTTGTTCATTTGTTGCTTCCAGTTTTATATCTCACATATGAATGAAAAATGATGTATCATAGAATTGTACACTTAAAACCTATCATTAACCAAAGTCACCCTAATAAATTTAATTAAAAAATAAAATAAATCATTAATAAATAAAATATTTTGAACAAAGAAATCCTTAAATAAACCAAAGTGTTAAAAAAGAACAACTATGAAGACTTACCAAGTAGGATTCAGAGGAAGAGGGAAGATAAAGGTCCAGGTAAGTAGTGATAGCATTTTGGGTTTGCTTTCCCCTTGGGGTAATTGTCACTTCCTGAAGGCATGACTGAGAGAACGAAGGATTGATCATTGCTTTTGACAATTTGGCCTGGGGGCTAAGAGGCAGAAAAACTCTATTTTAGGAAAAGAAACTCAATGGGTTGCACCCTAGGTGTAAAGGTGAAACATTATTGCTGCTTCTGAACTTGTATAAAGATAATCTCAGGCCTGGCTGGGTAGTGCAGTTGGTTAGAGCGTCATCCCAATGCGCGAAAGTTATGGGTTTAATTTTCAGTCAGGGTACATACAAGAAACAACCAAAGAATGCATGAATAAGTAGGACAAGAAGTTGATGTTTCTCTCTTTCTCTCGCTAAAAAAATTAAATGAAAAAGATGAGCCCTGGCTGGTGTGGCTCAATTGGTTGGAGCATCGTCTTGGATACCAAAAGGTTGTTTGTTCGGTTTCTGATAAGGACACATGCCTAGATTGTGGGTTCAATCCCTGGTCGGGACACGTATGGAAGACAAGCAATCATTGTTCTCTCTCAAATCTCTCTCTCTAAAATCATATTTCAGGTGAGAATGAAAAATAAAGATGATTTTAGAGTCTTCATGCCCATTAATTTGTACTTGGCAGATGCAAAGATAAATCCCCTCTGGAGAAAGATGACATCATCTTAGTTCTCAAACATTTTCTTTCTTTCTTCCTTTCTTTGAAGAAATTCAGGAAAATGTGAGATGGTAGAAATTAAGCTGTAAAGACTTTCATAAGTTCACAGTTTATAATCTCACATGCAGAAGAGAATTTGAGTTAAATGAAGTCTGAATTTTGTTTAATGATTGAAAGAGGGAGACTAGTGGTGACCTTGGCTAGTGTAGTTTAAATGGTGCAAAACCCACATGGGTTGATGTATAAATGGTTAATAATACAGAGAAGACAATTATCAAGTAGGTGAAATTTAAAATAAAGATGTGGAAGTATATTTGAGAAATTGTTAAACCTGATATTGCTAAATGTCATTTATAATAAGGTGACTGAGTGTATTTCAAGCTGAAACACAGCTGACCAAAAACATTTAAAAAAATCATGATATTGCTCTTCAGCTTTATAAACATATTTCAAATGTTCTCTTACTTGCCTGTCATGAATTTTAAATTAAACACATACAATACATACAAGGAGTGGAACTATGTCATTGTCAAATGTATTTAGAAAGAAATAATGGAAATTATTTCTTTCCGTTTAAAATTTTAATATGAAAAATCTGATCTTAACTAGAACTGTTGACAGTAGTGAAAGTTGCACCAGGTGTCAGACTGATGGGGTCAGACCAGACCTTGGTTCAGCAACCTCGGTACTTGGGTTCTGGCTTGGAGAGAATTCAGAGCCAGGACTCCAACTATAAGAGAAAGTTTATTTAGAAAGTCACAGAGGTAGCAGAAGTGAGCGGTTGAAGAAATCAGCTCAGAAAACAAGTTACTGAGGCAAAAGAAGGGGCCCTTGGAGCTTAGGAGAGAGGAAGGTAAAGGTAAAGCTCGTGGGGGGTGGGGAAGGAAAAGGCGCAGGTGTGCTCACAGGATGGAGAGCTGCACTGGGTCCTCCCTCCTGAAGGTATTTATCTGGAGGTCTAAGGGGAGGACCCCAATAGAATATTCATCAGCTTTTTAGGTGTGTCTGTAGTCAGGATTGTGGTCTCTATTCAGTCCAAAATAAAAATAATCAGGCAAAAAAATAAGAAAACAAAACAGCATGAGTCAAAACCATAATATACAAAAGATGAAATACCCCACACAGTTATTAGTCACAGACTTTAAAATAACAATGCTTACTAAGTTAAAGGTGATAAAGGTTAAAAAATTTAGCAGAGAATCAAATGGAATTTCTTGAATAGAAAAATTTTATGACCAAAATTAGGAACTAGATGGATAAATTTAAAAACAAATTAGACACTGAACAGAAGAATTAGTAATCTGAAAAATATAGATCAGAAGAAACTATCTAGACTTAAGTAATGAGACCACACAGTATAAGGTGAAATAGAAGTATTTGGAAAACACAAAATATAAGGTGATATAGAAGGAAGGTATTATGTGCATTATTTGGAATCCAAGAAGGAGAAGACAGGAAGAATGGATCAGATGCAGTTTTTGAACAGTTAATGGTCAAAATTTTTCCAAAACTAATAACAGATATCAAGGCATAGATACAAGAAACTATATATATCTGAGGTTGGGAAAATATTCATAATCAGGCTTATATGATAAAATTGCTGAAAATAATAGGTAAAGCAACCAGAGAAAGAGAAAGACTGTCTTCCAATAAATAATTCTTATATGGCAGCTGACTTCTCCTCAGAAAGAACAGAAGCGAAATGAATATTGAATGGTGCCTTTATAATGCTGAAAGAAAATAATTTCCAATACAGAATTCT
Organism: Miniopterus natalensis; assembly: GCF_054644295.1. Lineage (NCBI taxonomy): Eukaryota > Metazoa > Chordata > Mammalia > Chiroptera > Miniopteridae > Miniopterus > Miniopterus natalensis. The sequence continues at coordinate 37,779,202 of NC_142092.1, read as the reverse complement.
ATATTTACTAGAGATATTCTAAAACAATAAAACTGAAATAGAGACATTTTAAATATTTTATTTGTTGCAATAGACTGAAGTCGATATCTCACCTGCAGTCTTACAGTGAAGGAAATGCTAGAGTGTCTTTTAGGCAGAAGAAAAATTATCCCAGAAGGAAGTGAAAACATGTAGGTAGAAATGAAGAGTAAAGAAAATTGTACTTTCATGAGTTAATCTAAATGAGTAGTTTTTGCATAAATAATATTGTAACTATTATATCTTATATTTTATAAGATATAATTATATATTATATAACTAATATATAGTTACATGTTATATAATTAATACCTAATTAACATTTTATAATTGACATATAATTGATATTATATATTAGCTATTTATGTAATGAAAGTACACAAAACTATGTTATTTCACTCTGAAAAAGGATTAGTGGAGTCTAAAGTGTTCACATTTCCTAGACAGAGGGTCAACCTATGAGATTTAAGTATGTCAAGAATACAACAAAATGTAATTGGATGAATGCTCCAATTAAATAATCAATGAGATCATAGCAAAATGTTTTAAAAAGTTAAAGTCTATGCTGTTTAAAAAAGACATATCTAATTCATAAAGATTTAGGCAATTCTCAAAGACAAGAGTGGGAAAAAGATGCCTAAGAATTCATCAGATAAGCAAGGATGGCGGTAATATTTATAGCATTATCCAAAGACTCCAATTCACATAGGAGCGAGGAAAAGGGGAGAACCCTTTGTTGGCAACATTGTCTTTAGTGTGTGTGGGTTACAGGATGGGAGAAGACTAAGAACATTAATATATTAAGTAATTGTGTCCCTGACATTTTTATTGTTGAGACCAAAAATGAAATCTGGTCTTTCTACAATGAAATCTGAATTTCAAGTGCCTTAATTGACAGAATTATAACAAATTCCACAGGCTCAGTCCAGATCTGATAAGTGATATTAATGTCTTTCACAGTTTGTGTTCTGGGGAAACACACATACATAGCCACACAGACCAATCACTATGTTCTGAAAATAAGCAAAAGGAAATGTTTACTATTATAGTCACTGTGACTGTAATTATATTTAACTTGGTCAAATTCATTTAACTGAGTGCAAATAACATCTTAAAGAGTAGCTCAGGAGGGTGAGTAATTTATATTCAATTAGATAGACATGCAAAAGTTGTCATGAGCAACAATTAATGGACTTCAACCTTTGTTTATGTATAGAATAATTTTTAAAGGAACCTTTTTAGTCTCTAATTCTCTGCCCACAATTTTGAGGTATTTTACTAACTAATATAAAATGTTTAATCTATTATATGTAGCAATTTTATGAACTGTTTTTAAACCACTAAGACTATAATAGCACAATTCTTTTTAAAAATTTTCTTTCCTTGGTCAAAATTTTAATTTAGTCAGTAATGTGTGCTCTTCTCATATGGTTAAGTTCATATCCACAAAGCATTTTAACTCCTAGAATGAATAGTATTAGTTGATGCAGTACATTTACTTAATGAGACAATGATACAGTTAATTATCTGTAAGAAATTCAGAACCAATATAGCAAGACCCTCCATTTATAAGGAAAGTCACTACATACATATTTATATATTAGTCTCTGCAGTGTGACTAAGATTGAAAATTCACTGTATTACTGAAGAAAAATAATTTAGAGGCTTCTGCCAAGTAGGATTTACTTTTGTGATCAATTGTTGATGAGTTTTTAATCCAGGAATCCTTGGTAGTAGGAAGTAGGATATACAGAAGGTAAGCAGAGGAGATGAGAGTAATTTTTCCCCCTAGAGAGGCTGGCAATTCTGGGAAGGGGGTGGGAGAAGCAATCCCAAAAAAATAAAGCATTTAATATAAAACTTAAAAATAATACATAAAAATGAAAAACTGGTTTTAAATAAAAGCCAATTTGCTTTGGTTAAATGTATTTAGAAGGTTAATGTAAATTTAAGCCATGCTCAGTGTATTTTGGAGGAAATATATGATAAAGATATTTTCTCAGTATGTAGGAGCAAAGTATTAAGCTGAGAAATGTGTCTTGCTTCCAAGGTACTACTATAATTCATACGGGTGAGTTATTGTGACAGCAATTACAAATTGCTCAGGGGCCTAAAGATCCTAGAAATCTTCAGAAATTACCTGGAGGCACAAAAAGGGCTCTAGGGAGAGTTGCTAAGCTTCCTGCACTGTGTCAATCCAAAATCTACAAAAATATGGCCTCTCACTTTCAAAGCCTTGAATAGCAGGGCAGAAGTCTGAGCAAAGCACTTTTACCTTCCACAATGATGGAAAATTACAGAGCAAAGTGGATATGAAACCAAGCTGCAGATACACTGATTCTGGACAGCATCGCCTGCTCACTCTCCGCTGATGCTACTAACCTGAGGTTGTTGGAGAAAAGACCACATCCTCAAGGAACTTTTGACTTTTGAAATGGAGAACTTATTTGTGAAAGGAAACGAGGTTCATTATTTAGCCAGATTCAGCCATGAACTCATCAGTGATTTGAAGGAAGAAGCCTATATATTTGTTCTAACACCATTTGACCCTCAAGTCTTTGTTTTATACTTAATGATGATATGAAGGATTTGAATGAAAGGTTATTGCCACATTATATAAGTATAAAATTAAGGGTAAAGCAAATGGAAAACATTTTTTCAGGGTTGAGGCTTAATGAATTTTCACTTTCCCTTAATCTGGGACATTCATGATCTAAAATTCTATTTGCTCATGAGGTGTTTCACATTAGTGATAGTCCCTGCCTGTCAGAGCTTTTATTCCTGCAAACATCTCTAAATTCTAAGAGGCTGGTACTTTTGTTTGTAATGCTAGTCACTTTAGCAAATATAAATAGGTGACTCAGCCTCTTAAAGAAGCACACTTGAGAGTCCTGTGGAACAGAATCCTGTCTTTAAGTCATCTCTTACCTCAGCACCCCTTTGGAGGAGGTCAGGGAGGGAAGGCAGTCACACACATCCCAGTTAGTCCCATCAGAGAAATGTAAGTGGATTAGCAGAGTATGTTTGTATCCGTGGGAACCTTCTAGACTGTCATTCCTGGGTTTTGCATAGGCTAAAGCAGGTGACAGGGGTTTACAATTTAAAAAGTGCTATTAATTCTGCAAAGCAATTTCACATGGATGATGTCTTTGATTCTCACAGATAAGCAGGTGAGTATTACTATGGTTCATTTTATAGATGAGGAAATCAAGGCACAGAGCCATTAAATAATTTGTGTAAAGTCACATAGCCAATTAGTATCAGACTGAAGCCTCTTCACTATCAGCCTTGGGCTCTTAATAGCAAACATTTTAAATAAGAAATCAACATCCTAATTTGTACCCTATGCAAGATAGGGAAAAATATTATTAATGACTTCAGTTAGAGGGAGAGAGTGCAATAGGAGCTGGATAATATAAATGCATAAGAGTAAGTTTATGCTACCTGATTAAGATTTTTCTAAAAACTTTTTTGAACAATATATTCATTTGCCCCCAAATATATACTGGAAGACTTCAGCGTAGCAGCATAAGTTTTCAGAACTGCAGAATGTGTGGTGAACTCAGTCAGATTAAAGATATATTATCTATCAAAATTAAATGATAGCTACTTTACTGTTTCACTTTTACTTTTAAAAAAGCAGATTTAAACGGGTAACCAAAGTTCTGATTATTTTCTGTTCTAGATGAGACATTTGGTGGGGAAGATACAGTTCAGTTTAACTTGTGTGAGTCAATTCCATGCTAAGGAATTGCCAATAAATGTGTTTTGATCATTAAAGGCATGCCCATTTGCTAAAGAATCTAAACTTAATTTAATTTAAAATATTTGCTTCAGAGTACTGATTCTATCAATTATGTAATTAAAGAAAAAGACAATTTCAGTGCTCCTGTTTCCTCATATGAATCAAAGCTGACTCAGATGATTTCCAAATTTTATTTTTGCACTAAGCTTGACAAAGAACAGAATCCTCTAGTTTTCCTGTAAGACATGAATTCATTATCTTTATTTCTTGAAGGTGAGGAGAGGTGGGGCAGTCACTAAATAATTTACCCTTCTCCACTGTCATGTTTTCAAATAACGACTTTACAAATATTCTTCTTCATTTCACCTGATCCTAAGCTAGTTTGCTGTTGTCACTTGTTTCCTAAATGCACAATTGCAATGGCTTTGCTGCTGTCATTGGTTCTAGACAAGGTGAAAGTAGACATTGCCAAGCAAACTTCTAAGCCTAGCAATTTTATTTTATCTTCAGGAGAGAGAAAGGGGGAGCAAGAGAGAGAGAGAGAGGAGAGAAGAAAACAAATTTTTCCAAACATGTAATGTTTAATGAGACTTTTCTATTTTCTCTCACATCACATTAATTGTTTTTAATTTTTTGAGCTATCTTGGTGTTCATGTCATATGGAAAACTGAAGGAGCAGAGGGAGGCATTTATTTTCAGAAGAGGTCAGAGAGCATAATCAGGGGACAGAACTAGTAAGTGATCAAGCATGCAGTACACACTTTCATTAAGGCCCATGTGTTACAAAACCACAATATTTTAATTTTCCAGTTCCTGCTGTTTATGCTTAAGAGGTTCTATTAAGTTTTATTTCAGTTACATTTTGTGAAGAATAAAAGCGTGGCATTTTCAGTCTTATTAGAGGTGCAGTGTTTTATTTTGAGGTTCATCTTCACTTACACGAAAGGAAAAAGCTCCTCGTGATGGTTAAATAATAAAGAAGGCTGATTGCTTACAGAGTCAAATAACAAGACTCGATTGTGTGCCATGATCCAATCTCTCCTTGAATCTTGAAATTCTTATCCAACTTAAGGATGGCATCTGCTGGGAGGAGAAAAATTTCCATGGCACATCTTTGTAACAACCCCAAATCTCATGGAAAGAAGCCAGGGGAAAAATTTAAATGAGTGTAATCCTCTAGGAAAGACACACTTAGAATTTTTCTCTTAATGGGAACTTTGTTTGCTGACACCAAGCAGTCTATCCAGATAACACCAACAACATCTGCTCCTGTTGGTAAGAACTGACCTCTTAATCATGAGCTGCTCACATCCAAATGACTGCAGGCCGCTGGAGCAACACATGATTTTCCTGAGAAGCCCGTTTCAACAATATCATACATACTGAATGCTAAAGTAATATTTTACCTTTTGGTTTTGAATGCACTTTGCTAAGACAGGTAAATGGAATGCATAGAAGAGAGAAGAACAACAGATCAGTCAAGTGAGGTGAAGGTGATCTGATTTGTTTGGCATCTGCTCTGAAAGAATAATGCTCTGGCATGCCTTTATTTCAGCTTAGATTTGTCAATTTCAGGAAATCATCTTTGTTTTCTCTTCAGTAAGTCCATCTTTTTTATTTTTAAGATTTCTTTTTTAAAAAAAATATGTTTTTATTGATTTCAGAGAGAGGAAGGGAGAGGGGGAGAGAGAGAGAAACATCAATGATGAGAGTCATTGGTCGGCTGCCTCCTGCACACCCCCTACTGGGGATCGGACCCAAAACCTGGGCATGCGCCCTGACAGGGAATCAAACCCTGATCTCGTGGTTCTTGGGTCAGTGCTCAACCACTGAGCAATCTGGCCTGGCAATAAATTCATCTTTATGGTGACTGTACCAGCTGTTCGTTTTGTAAGACAGTAGATACTAGCTTCCTGACCAAAATGTGGGGAGAAGAAGGGTATCGGGGTAGGGAATCACCATGCTTTACAGGTTAAAGGTCTTTCCTTATTTTTAAATCTGTGTCTTGGGCCACTGATGTGATAGGAGATGACTCACATGACATATAGTTGGGAATTCTATGGCTGTTCTATTTGATGCGATCCACAGCAGTTCACTTTGTTCTGTCTGTTGTCACTTAAGGCAAAGCAGCAAAGTAAAAACACCTTTCTTTTGATAGTTACAGCTAACTTGGAAACTGTATCTCCTGGCCTAGTGTTTTAGGTTATTTTATATTATCTAGTTCTAGAGAACAACCAAAGAATCTGAAGACATCTTAGAGGTCATTGACTCCAATTCCATCTAAGAATCCTTTACAATATTCCTGGCAGAAAATCATCATTCTTGCTTGTATATTTCTAGTTATTGTGTATAAGCTTTTCAACAGTGTCACTATGGAAAAGCCAAAATGTGTCTCTAGGCAGTTTCTACAGAAAATGATAAAAATTGAATCTCTCTTCTACAGAGCGTCCCTTCAGATAAACAGAGTAAAACAAAACACCAACACTCCCCTCACCCCCCAAAAAAGAAGAGGAAACTTAACTATTGCAACCTTCTTAGACTTGAGTCTTTTCGGGTGTACTTTAAATGTAATTTTGTGGATAATAGAATAGAACAGAGCTGATAGAACTAGAGGGTTTCAGAACTGAAAAAAACTTAAAAATTTTAAATTTTTAAGAGTTTTAAAAATTAAATACTGAGTAGGAAAAAAGAATATCTAAAAACATGTAATTTGTGGAGAAAATAATATAAAAATATCTATATACATGCACACAGTTTACTAATTAGAGCATTTATATTAACTGTGAAGTCCTTTGGGTGTTCTTTCCCAATTCCATCACTTTCCCTCCTCTCTAAAAAACAAAACAAAACAAAACAAAACAAAACAAAACAAAACAAAACAACACAACACACATGCTACACTAACTCCTTCTTGCTTCTCTTTTGGAAATGTGATTATGTTTTCACCACAGGCTTTCCCTCATGGTGTTTTGCCTTTACCCAGGGCCAAGATAGGTAATTTTCCTTGCAGCCTCCTGTTGGGTAGAGTGCCAGTGGTCACATTGTTTGTTTACAATTTTGCTGAGGGCTTTGCACTTAGGGGAATTCAAATTTAATTTGAGTGTGTGTATGTCTCCTATTTGACTTCCCACCTTGGTGCCCTGTCTTTATCTGCTTTATCCCCATGCCTTGAGAATTGGGAAAACGTTCATTGAAGTTCAACAAATGCCCTCTTTTCAGCCAGCAAGTGGGCTTCTGTGGGATTTTCTCATCTCTCTGGGTTTCTGTTTGCTCTTAGTTTTTGACCTCTTGTAACTCGTTTTTATCAAGTCAGTGATATATATATATAAATAAATGTTCTATGTCTTATCCAACATAAGTCATTTTCAGCAAGAGCATTGAGGAGACACTGATGTTCTGTATACTTCTCAGTTTGAAGATAATTCATTGTGATGGAGAAGGCAGAACCAAAACAGGAGCTGAGTAATTAATTTTATTACTCACTAATATCTTCTGCTTTCAACATAGTTGCTGTCTTAGGATCCCCCATCCCCAGATTTTATTTATCTGTTCATTCTACTCTTGACTTATCTGTAGTTCTGAGTTTCTATATTTCTATGTGTTGTTTTTAATCTGATCTTATAATTCATTTCATCCTTTGGAAATCTTTCCTCCTTAAACTCTTTAGAAATGGGATCATAATTATGTTTACAAAGATACAACAGAATCTTAGAATCAGAAACTTGGAAATTTTTTTCAAAATAGTTGCATGAAGTTAGTTTCTTTTGTTTTGACACTCCTTACTTCATGACTCTCCTCTGTGAGAATATCTTGGTCCCACTGTGGGACTTGTAAAGCCGTAAAGCCTTCTCTGGTACATTCTGTAGCTATATAGAACATAAGCTCTTTCTTTTGAAAACAGTGAACAAGTTTAGTAGGATATTAGGCCAATATGGGTAAGCAAACTGATTAAGCTTATTATTAATATACAGTCTAATTTCATTTGAAACAGTTAGAACTGGGATTGATCTACTTAAGCCTCTTTCCTATAAATATAAGGGGCTGTTGGTGATTCCTAGTTTTTAGTGTCCTACAAAGACAAAATGGGATCAGAGGGCATAATAAGTGACTGAATACTGCTTTGGTATGATGGAAATTATTTTTTGTATATTTCACCTAATTTAGAGTCTGAATAACACTGGAACTGTTATGAGAGAATGAGAGAAAAAGAAATAGCAACAACCTAGTATTCATCATACAGTGATCTTTTATTATTATCTTAAATCAGTAGTGTTGGTTCTGAATAAAAATTCACATGACTATAATTCATCTGGAACTTGAAATATGGTATTTAAACTGATTCGCCATTTTAGCAAGAATCCCTGGTCCAAAAAATGTACTATTATCAAATCAAGTGACATAAAGAAGTATTGATCTACAGATTCAAGACAATACCCAACAAAACACAATGGCTTTTTTGGGGCAGAAATAGAAAAAAAATTTCTAAAATTCAAAGAAATCTAAAAGACCCTATATAGCCAAACAAAAACAAAAGAGTCCTCACACTTCTTGATTTCAAAACATATTACACAGCTACATTAAACAGGATGGTACTGGCACAAAGACAGACATATAGACCAATGAAAGAGAATATAGTGCCAGAAGTAAACCCGCACATGTGTGGTCAAATGATCTTTGACCAGGGTTCCATGGTTACACAATGGGGAATGAAGAATAGTCTCTTTGCCCTGCCAGTGTGGCTCAGTATCAACCATAAACCAGGAGGTCATGGCTGGAGGTTCGATTCCCAGTCAGGGCACATGCCTGGGTTGCAGACTTGATTCCAAGTAGGGGGCGTGCAGGAGGCAGCCAATCGATGATTCTCATCATTGATGTTTCTATCTCTCCCTCCCTCTCCCTTCCTCTCTCTAAAATAAATAAAAACATATTTTAAAAAATGAATAGTCTTTTTAACATAAGGTGCCAGGGAAACAGGATATACACAAACAAAGGAATGAAGTTGGACTCTTACCTTACACTATGCACAAAAATTAACTCAAAATGGATTCAAAACCTAAAAGTAAGATCTGAAACTGTAAAACTCCTAGAGAAAAACATAGAGGTAAAGTTCATGACATTGACTTTGACAATAATTTCTTGGCTATGGCCCCATACGCACATGCAACACAAATAATTACAGTAGTAGGTCCTTATCCCACGGGGTACATTCCAAGAGCCCCCAGGGCGTGCTTGAAATCATGGATGGTACCGAACCCTACATACACTATGTTTTTTCTTATATGTGTATACCTTTTCACTTAAAAGAAACACTTTATGGCTTCTCCTTATGGCATATCCAAATTGCCAACATCACTATTCTTGTACTTTGAAGCCCTTATTAAGCAAAATGAGGGTTACTTGAACACAAGCATTGTGATCCTGTGACAGTCGATTTGAGACCAACATGGCTATGAAGTTACTAACACATGGGTGTCATACACAGTGTGGATCGGCTGGACAAGCAGATAACTCACATCCTGATGGGAAGGAGCTGGATGGTGAACAATTCCATCACACTATTCAGAATCCAATTTAAAATTCATAAACTGTTTATTTCTGTAATTACCCTTTTAATATTTTGGACCATGGTTGATCATAGCTAACTGAAACTGCAAAAAGTGAAACCATGGACTAAGGGGGACTCCTTTAGACAAACTGGTCTACATCAAACTTATAACCAACCTTCTGTGAAACAAAAGAAACAATCCACATAGTAAAAAGGCAACCTATGGAATGAGAGAAAAATATTTGCAAGCCATATATCTGGTAAGGGGTTAATATGCAGAATATATAAAGAATTCTTACAGCTCAACAACAATAACAAATAGCCTATTTTTTATAACAATAAAATGCCTTGAACAGACATTTATTTAAAGAAGTTATACAGTGGCAAATAAACACATGAAAGTTGTAAAACATTGCTACAAATCAAGGAAATGTAAATTAAAGTCACAATGAGCTAACACCCCAAACACATTAGGATGGTCACTATAAAAAGAATAAAAATAAGAATAAAAATAAAAGAATAAGTGGTTGCCACAGTGTGGAGAAATTAAAACCCTTGGGAGTTATTGTTAAGAATGTAAAATGATATGGCCATGAAAATCAGTATGAAAGCTTATTTAAAAAAATTAAAAATAGTATTACTATATGATCCACCAATCTCACTTCTGGGTATATATCAAAAGAACTAAAAACACCCATGTTCATTGCAGCATTATTCTCACTAGCCAAGAGGTAGAAGAAGCCTTAATGTCCACAGACAGATGAATGGGTAAAGAAAATGTGGTATATACACATAATAGAATATTATTTATTTTTTAAAAAGGAAATACTGTTATAAGTTACAACATGGATAAACTTTGAGAACATTATGCCAAGTGAAATAAGCCAGTCACTCACTATTCCACTTATAAAGAGCTATCTAAAGTAGCCAAACTTTTAAAAACAAAAAGTAGAATAGTAGTTGCAGAGTCTGGTGGGAGGAAGAAAAGCGAGTTGTACACAGGTATAGAGTTTCAGTTTTTCAAGGTAGAAATGTCTAGGTATCTTTGCACATCCATGTGCATATAGTTAACACTACTGTGCTATACACTTAAAAATGGGTAAGATGGTAAATTTTGTTGTGTGTTTTTTACGACAATAAAAATGATGACAATAAAAATATTACATTTAGAAAAATAAGAGCTGAGCAAATTTATTATAGTATCTGTAGCTAGAGTGAATGTTAAGGCATACTAGGTTGACATTTGGATCTATGTAAAGGAATGGAAAACATTGTACATAGAAATAAATGTGCAGACATGAAACCTATAACAATTATTTTTTCAAGTTTTAAGTTATTTTAAGATCATTGACTGCTTAATATATCACAAGTAGAGTTTGTCCTAAGAATGTAAGATTGTTTTAACGTTCATAAAATAAATTAATATAATTCACTATTCCAATAGATGAAGGAAAAGTAATTGGCAAAAGTTAACATCGGTTAATGATTAAAAACTCTCAGCCAACAAGAATAAGAGAACTTCCTCACCTTTATAAGGGGAATCTATAAAAATTTACAGCTAACATCACACTTAAGGGTGAGATACTGACACTTTCTCCCTAAGACTGGGAATAAGGCAATATATAATCATGTATACTGAATATTGTCCTAAGAAATCTACCAAATCCTATTGAAAATTATAATTAATTGAGTAAACTTTCAGACACAAGGACAATATATACAAATTAATTGTATACCAGCAACAATTAAAAAATAAAACTTTAAAAATATTTACAATGCAAAAAATGAAATTATCAGAAATAAATTTAGCAAATAATAAGCCACACCATTACACTGAAAACTATAAACCATTGCTGAATTCCTCTTTGTACTGTGTGATTACAGTTTTCTCCCAACCTATGTATAATCAATCCCTTTATTGAAATTGGTGTGTATTTTTCTTGTCCATGTAATAAAGTTATGTTATTTATTATTACATTCATAAGAATATATATTTTTTGAATTTTAAATGTCACACAACTGGCACAGTGCATGCATGATTATATGACTGGATGTTTTTAGTCAACATAATAGCTGAAATTTGTTTTTACGTGTTAGAATAATTTTACATTCTTACTTTTCATATTTGTTTTTAACCTATCTGAATTTTATTTTACTATAAAGTATGATGTAGGGTTGCAATTTAAAATAGTTATCTGATTTCAAAACCACATGTATACTAGAATCCTCTTTTGCTCACATATTTGAAATTATGCCATTTTATATTTTCATATACATATATATTGAAAATAATTGGGTACATGTCTTAATTTTGTCTTTGGTTAATTTGATCTATATCTTGGATTCTATGGCACCACCACATGATTTCAATTATTTTTGTTTTTTTATATAATTATCACAGCTTTATTATATATATTTGTTTGAGTGTACATATATATATATATCTGAAATATTTATATAATCACAATGCTAAAACTGATGTTAGTTTTTAATTTTAGGCTTAACAGTTTACAAAACATGGAAGACCATTATTGTTAGAGAACAGAATATAAACACGGTGGATCCTGACAATCTAAAAATAATAGTATAAGTAGCACCTTTGGAGAAAGGGAAGACTCATGGAAGAAGTTTAAGGGTGCTGAAATTCTCATCTTTCCAACTGGGAGTCATTAAATATGGTCTAAGCTTACTAAATCAAGTAATACAAGCCCAGTTTATTAAGTTTAAACATCAATATAAACAAAATTTGGGAAGTAGAGAAATAGTGCAAATATACTAGGTATTTTATATTTAAAGGACTGTCAAGGGATAGTATTGATAGTGGACATACCAAGATATAAGATTTGAGCCCTCAAGATATAAGGGCACAAATATATTACGTTATTTGAAAACTACCAGAAGGTCTAGATAGAATTTGTTAATCCTGAATAATTATCCCTAGAGAATGGACTAGAGATTCAGGGAGAGATTTTAATTTACATTTTATATCTTAGCATCTATTATTTTCACAAAAATAATATTAAAAGGTAATTGTTTCCAGAGTATATAACTTGATAAATTATGACACAAAGCAAAAGAAGATGATCCAGGGGTGTGTGTGGGGCTCTTTAGATTAAATCCCCAACGTAACCATTCTGAGCAATCAGGAGTTACTGAACCTTAAAAAGTATACAGGAAAAAATAGCTTAGTAAATAATTAACCAAAGTCCTAGCACCAGTTTCAAAAGAGCCAGTTTCCAAGCTATTTATTATTAGGATATTTCAACTCATTTTTCCAACAAGATCAATAGAAGATTCTCTGGAGATAGGTTTTTGTTTGTTTTGTGTGATTTTTTTCAATTATGAGGGCAGAGAAGAAGCTGGTAGAGTAGGTGTATCCTCCTATCAGATTTTTTTTTTTTTTTTTTTTTAAACTGGGTCTGTTTTAGTATGTTAGATATTTTGCTTGGAATATCTGACTTTCTTAGAAGACAAGGTCTTCAGTAAAGAGGCTGATCTCCTTTCAAATTATAGTCTTACATCTTCCAAGAAAGTCTGAATTTGGAAACATCAACACTGATTCATGAACATCTTTTATCTGTCATCCAAATGCCACCCTTGAGTTTAGAACCATAGCAAGATGAGTTATTGAAACTTCAAGGCTACCTCAATAATTCTCTTGGTATTATGCCAATTTCCCCTTGTTTTAGTCTCTATAGGTTATTACTGAGGGTGAATTACTTCTCTAGGAATGTTATTACGCTATTGAAACACTCACCAATTTTCAAAAGTAATTTCTTCTCTGGCCCTTTACACATTGAGAGTGAGACTCCAAAGTGATCTTCTACCTCCCAGAAAAACTGAATTCCTGACCCAGCAAATTCCTGACTCCTCTTTCTCTTACTGAAAATCCTTGGTAAATCTACATTTTCTCACTTATAGCTTCACTGCTAATGCCTTAATTTAGAAGGCCCGTAATCCATCTTCTGTTAGGAACTGATTAGGTAAATTCCATTTTGGCCCAGTTGATCTGACAGATTAGGACATCCACACACAGGGTGTTCCAGGGCTAAGAGAAGCAGTAACTCTGGCTGATGATGAGCCAAAAAGTAAGGGCTATGAAAGGATATTTTTAGATTGATAGACTCTCTCAGATCATCATTACCAGTGACCAAGTATTGTTTTAGAAAAGTGGCTATTCTGAGCCAAAAGAAAGGAATTTTATGTATTCTATTTTTTGAGGATTTCAGAATTCTAGGCTTGGAGACAAATATTAGTTTCTTGTTTTCAAAATTATAAGACTTTGCTCTTTCTGGTCATAGGGGTTAAAGGGGTAGGGTAGAGATAGTAAGGTACTTTGGAGTATTGGCCAAATTTAATCTTTGAGGTTCAGGGGAACTTCTGTCAAGCTGCCCAACTAAAATGATAAGAACTATTTTATTTTGTGTTTTATATAATTCCCTGGCAAGCAGAATATAATCTGTTTTAACACTTATATTCTCTTTGCCAAAGCGCGTGCTGTATGTTTGGACATATGGTCTCATTTTTATGATCTTTTAACCTTTATTTATTCTACATACCCTATGGCAGAGCTAATCACTTGTAGGACATTCTTTGCCAGAAAAGGGTCCCATCTGGAGCCTCTGAAAAAGAAGACGATTGCTTCCACGAGGGAAAACTTGTAAAGATAGATGTAATACTGCAAAGGGAATAATTTCAGTTCCAATTTTTTGTTGTTGTTGTTAATCTTCACCCAAAGATATTTTTTCCATTGATTTTTAGAGAGAGTGGAAGGGAAGCAGGGAGGGGGAGAGAGAAAAAGAGAGAGAGAAATAGACTGGTTGCCTCCTGCACACGCCCTGACTGGGGCCAAGGATCCAGCCTACAACCCAGGTATGTGCCCTTGACCAGAATCGAATCTATGACCATGAGGTGCCTGGGCTGATGCTCTAAAAACTGAGCCACACATGCCAGGGTTTCAGTTCCAATCTTGATGATTTTAACCTACTAGTATAATTTGGAGGGGGGAAACCTATGGGAAATTTTTCTGATGTCTCTTCTTGGTGAGGAAGTATTTTTTAGAAGCTTGGTCATAAATTTTGAAACGTATTTTTACAAATGGCTGTATCAGTTAAGTTTATGTTTGCCACAAATAGCAGTGAACAATATATAACAATGGCTTAAACAAGATAGATATTTAACTTTTTCTCCTATAAAACAAGGCCAGAGTTACCCAGGTCATACCTGAAGGATGACAATATGACTCACAGACAGGCTCCTTCAAGGTTTCTGCTCTACTATTGCTACAACCTAAAATAGCTTCCAGGCTCCAGTCATTACATCTGAATTCCAGGTGGAGATGGGTGGAGGTTGAGTGGGATGAGTTAACTTGTCCCAGGAGGACCTCCTGTAGTAAAATCTTGAATAAAAGTAGTCATTTTTGCCTCATTCCCAAACTTGGTGAATCTTTTAATATTTTTAACTATGTATGATGTTTATAGTAGACTTAAATTTTAAAAAATCAGATTAAGAACATTTTCTTCTATTTTAAATTTGTTAAATTTTAAATTATGAATAGTTGTTGAATTTTTTTACATAATTTTTTGCATTTATTGAGATGTCCAATAGTTTATGTTTGTAGCTATACTTTAGTGCATATAAACTTAACATTTTAAAATCTCCCTTAGAATTGGCCTATTTTATCACTGCAAAATACTTCCTTATTTCTCTAGTTATGCGCCTTGTATTAAAGTCCACTTTAACTAATATTAGTATAGTTATACTGGCTTTCTTTTGTGTACTGTTTGTATGGCATATCTTTTTCCATACTCTTACTTCCAGTATTTCTGACTTCATATATTTAAGCTTTGTCTGTTGTAAACAGCATATAATCATTGTCTTGTTTACTTCCCCAGCCTTAATATCTGTCTTCTAATATGGGTGATTAATTTTTAAACATAATTATAAAAATACAATTATTGCTTAAGTGCAGGATTATATCAAATATCTTACTATTTGCTTGCTTTATATCCCACAAGATTTTTTATTCACTTCCCATTTGAATAGTATTTTTACAGAGACAGAGCGCTATGCCTGCAGTTACTCTCTTTCAACATGTAAAACATACCATTTACTCATGTTCTGTTTCCACTCTTTCTGTTAAAAAGTCAACTGTCAGTTTTATTATTTCTTTCTTTGAAGGTAGCATGTCTTTTAATTCTGGAAACTTTTTCTCTTTGTATTTGATTTTCAAGAGTTCTGTTTTGTTGTGCCTAGTTGTGATTTTCTTTTCATTTATCCTGTTTGGAGTTTTGAATTTTTCAAATCTATGTCTTAATTCTTTTATAAACTCTGGAGAACTCTTATTAATTATTTCTTCAAATATTGCTTCGGCCCCTTATTCTCTCTCCTCACTTTCTGTGTTTCAAATTACATGCATTTTAGAACTTGTTGCCATATCCCATAAGTCACTTACATTCTTTTTTACAGATATTTTTTATATCTTTTGCTCTCTATGCTTTAGCTTTTACTGATTCTCTACTACTCTGCCTTCTAGATTATAAATATTCTTTTCTGACATGTCCCTTTTGCTATTAAGCCCATTTATTTATGTCTTAAATTTAGTTACTGAGTTTATATTTGTTTGTTTTGTATAGTTTAAATAGTTGATCCTTGAACAATGTAGGTTTGAACTGCATGGGTCCACTTAAATGGGGATTCTTTTTTGGTAAATATGGTAAATATATTTTCTCTTCCTTATGATTTTCTTAGTAAGATCTTCATTTTTCTAGTTTATTTTAATATAAGAATACAGTGTGTGTGTGTGTGTGTGTGTATATATATATATACATATAACATACAAAATGTGGGTTAATTACTGTTTATGTTATTGGTAAGGCTTCTGGTCAACAGTAGGCTATTAGTAGTTAAATTGTGGGGAGTCAAAAATTATATGCAGATTTTTGACTGTGTGAGAGGTTGGTATTCCTAGCCCCTGCATTATTCAAGTGTCAACTGTAGGTGCTGATGAATTTTTGTGTCTCGTTTATGTTTTTGTACATGTGAATCACATTTAAGGTCCCTGTTTTATAACTCTGGTATCTGAATTACATATAGGTCTTTTTCTGTTGTCTCTTATTTCTCTTAGCCTTTTGTCTTGATGTGCTTGATAATTTTTTATCAAATACTGGATATTTTGTATAAAAATTACAGTAGTTCTGGATGATGATATTTTTCCCTAGAGGGCATTCACCCTACTCTCTCACAGAGAGAAGTCAGACCACTTAATTTCACTCAGACACTGAGCTGAATAGAGGCCAAAATATTGTTTTTATAAACTTTGATCTACAACTGGTTTGTCTCTCCCCAAGATGTAGTCTTCTTAAATTCCAAACTTTGGGACTGGTGTGTCTAATAAAGTATCTATCTCAACTGTAGTTTTGCTTGTTTGTTTTTTTCTCATTACTGTGAGACTGCTTTTCAGAGCCTTTTTATTTGGTTTTTCAGACTCTTTCATAGTGCAGTTAAAGAGTTCAACAAATACTCAAATGAAACACTGTTGAGTGCTTGGCTCAATTCATTGCTTCTACCTTCTCTTTTGAATTTTTGCTCCATGCATCCTAGCTCCTGTGAAAGCCCTGAACTTTAAGTTTTATTTCCTCAGCCCTGTGAAATTATCAAAAGCCCCTCTGGCTTTTCTGTCTCTTAGCAGTATCTTGCTTCCCAGATTCTTAGCCTCTCCCCTGCACCAAAAATACTGTAATGCCTTGAGCAGAAAAACAGCTCACAGAACATATCAGCTCACCTCTTTTCTACTCAACTATTTCCTTCTCTCTGAAATGTATACCCCTGAAGTACTGGCTTTCGAAACAGCTCTCTGATGCTTCCAAACAGGATTTTTAAAAAAATCAAATTTAAAAATTATTTCCAGTGGAAGTATTGGTCAAAAGCTATTATATCTGTCAAAAACTACTATATCTCATCTGGAGTTGAAGCCCCCTCCCCAATTCAAAATTAATATTATCTTAATCTTTGCTTCAAGACTCATTTAATGAAGAAAGTCACTAGAAGTTGAAAATAGTAATATTTTATTGGTGGGAAAATTGAAGTTAAATAAAATATTTATAGAGTTCTTACTATGAAAAAGGGTGGAACTATAATTGATGTAATAATTATAATAACATTAATAATAAAAGACAAAATACATTATTTTATCTGATAAGAGCTTATAATTTTGTAGGAAACACAAAACCAACCCACTGTATTATTTGAGAAAAATGTCAGAGTATATAATCATACACAAAAAGGTGTGTTTACATTCTAGTTCAGGAGTTGATAAACTCTAGCCAGAAAGCCCAATTTGGCCCATAGGCTGTTTTTCAATAAACCTTTATTTACAAAAACAACCACATCCATTCTGTTATACATTGCTATAATAGCAGAGTTATTGCAACAGAAATTCTATGGCCTTCAAAGGCATATTTATTTATTAAATTACTGTATTACAGAAATAATTCACTAACTCTTTTTGAATCTTTTGTATTGTTTTGAGCCACATTTTTTTTCTTTCCCAGACTGCATAAATTTGGTTAGTAGAAAATTCCAAAATATGTCCAATAAATAAATCATTTCCTTGTTTTGTGGGTATTTAAAAACTGTTTGCCCTTGCTGGTTCAGGTCTGAAGACTTCAGTTCTGTAGTTGCAATTTTGAATTATTACTGCTGCTTGCACTGAACCTACAACAAGATTCATTTTCTGTTTGCAACTGACATGGTCTTCTATCTACTATGCCATTTATTATTGCATCTTTTTACATCCTGGGCACAATTTATCTAGCTGAGATTATAAATGAAAAAAACACACACAATTTGAACTGTTTCCAGTTTTGAAGTCAAGAGGCTCTATAGGGTAAAACTATCACTTTCATGTTCGAAGACTTGCCTTGAGGAATTTTACTTCTTAAGGACCATCCCTTAGGGAATGTTGGGTAAAGTGGAGTATTTCCAGGAGAAATAAAGGGCACAAAACAGTCAACTATAATCTATGTATTTGTCAGTTTAGAGTTCTCAATGAGGACAGATTTTCAAACCATTATTCTTTCCTTTCTGGCATCTTCTTTCTCCTTCTCCACCTCATTTTTATGGTGCTTTTTTAGTGGTAACACTCTCTACTCCCTCCCCTCACTTCCTCGCTTCCCCCATTTTAAGAACATTTTAAAAGTGCCAGCTCTTTGATTTGAATTGCTCTTCTGTCTATCTTATATTTTGTAGTAACTGGTACTTATGGGTTTTTTGTATAAGTAATTGCAGAAGCCATTAACAGAAGGTTAATTGTTGAGAGATTCACTACTCTTGGGATAAATAGAAAGTCTATGGACTGAAGTTGAATAGGCAAAATAATAGTCTTGGAAATGTTCAGGATAGATTTACAGAATATGTTTCTGAGGTGCCGTTTTTACACTTAAGCATACACCCAGACAGCGTGAATTCCTAAAGTTCCTACCCTATAGTTTCTCAAATGATATAAAAATATATGAATGGATGGAGAAGCAGAAACATAAAACCAAAGGGAAGAAATTTATTCTGAAGGCAGGAGTTCTCATTAGGTGAGTGAGATAACACATCTAAGGTACCTAGATAAAAATTAAATTCAGTGTGTCAACAAATAGTTTCATCAGCATAAAGTCAAACCACTAGCCTGATGGATTCTCCCAATATTTCGTAAAGCTGTGTTCAAATTATAATGTGCAGTTAAAAAGTTATTGTCAATTCTTGTCAGTCTTTCTTCTGATGTACTTAATATGTTTAGGGGGTAGTGGCAATATCTCCTGATAATTCTTGGTGGGTGAATTTGTCAGGCAGTATTGATGATATTAAAGCTTCAGGTGTGATTCTTCAGGTGAAATTTTAATAGGTAATATTGCCAAAACTCATTATAGTCAATTATGTAAAACCACAGATTCAGGTTAACTGAGGGACTTCTTTATGATAGTACTTCAGTCCACTTGAATTTGGTTATGATCTTTCACACCAATCACAAGTAGAGGAACAATTACCTGCATAATGGTCAGTCCAGTGTTGCCCTAGCCACAACCCAAAGTCTACAAAAATAAGAAGTATTAGGCATGGCCTATCATAGTTGACAAGAGCCATATTATTCATAAGATTGACAATTTCATCTTGACCATGGAATGAATTCTTGTTTTGATTAGATGCGAAGGTCTTAGAACTTGGGCTTACATTTGGAGTTTTTTTCTATTTCAAGAACCATTTTATTACCCTTATCTTCTGTTTTCCTTTATCACTCAAATGTGGTGATTTGAATGGAAGGCAGTGTTTTGTTTGAAACAGCTATTGATGCATCTTAGGGAAAAAGCATCTAATTACTGGTGGAAAAATCCCTATTGCTCTCCTCTATATTTGAAAGATAAACAAGGAAACTGTAGCTGTTCAATCAACTTCAATTATGCATCCATTAAGTACATGCTATTGCAGTTGATTTGTATGTAATCACAGTGAATTGTTCATGTCCAGAATCAGGGATTTTTCTTGTAATAGTAAGAGATCACAGTGGCATTTACACCTGCTAACCATAGGCTTTCATTAAGATGATTGATTACTTACATTGATTTATTTGATTTGTGGGCATTCCTGTAGTGTGAGTTTTCACTTTAAAATTGTTCACACTTCATCATTTGGGTTCTTCTCTTGCATTGTCATTAATGGAATTTTGAGCATGCATTCTTGCACAAAAACTTGCCTTAATTAGATAAAAATGTATTGCCTTTGAAGGAATAAGATATGAATGATTTTCTGGGTCTGAGTGTGGGGGGATGCTTAATGAACATATTATTCTTAACATTTAGATGTATCTTTCTCTTGACATCCATGATTACCAGCTTATTGAGACATTTTCTCCTAGAGTTGGAAGCAGATTTATAATCAGAAAGGTGTTTAAGGTTTAACACTAAAAACGGTAGAACCAACTCACATTAGTTCTTCCTAGACCCTGGATTACATTCTGAAATTCCTTTTGAACTATCAATAACTGTGGTCATTAAACTAAGTCAATTCCTGCTTCCTAGGAAATCATATTTTTAATTTAGTAAATTAGTATGAAAAGTAGATTTGTAATCTAGTAAATTGTAATTTAGAAGCAAAAGAAACTTGCATACTTATAGTGAGTTGTGCTGTGTCTCTCTAAAAGATATGTCCATGTCCTAACCCAAGCATCTTAATGTGACTTTATTTGGAAATGGTGTCTTTCAAGAGGTAATTGAGTTAAGGATCTAGATATGAGATGAGTAATTGTATCCTTATAGAAGAAGGGGATTTGACACACACAAGGAAGAAGGCCATGTGAAGATGGAGACAGAGGTTGAGTTACGTTGCCCTAGTCTGGATGCCTTGAGTGAGGAACTAGAATGCCAGGAGCCACCAGAAGCTTCAAGAGGTAAGGAAATATTCTCTGGTAGGGCTTTCAGGGGAAGCGTGGCTCTGCCAATACCTTGATTTTGACTTCTGGCTTCCAGACAGTGAAAGACTAAATTTCTGTTGTCTTAAGCTACCACGTTTGTAGTGATTGGTTGTAGCAGCCCTAAAAACCTAATATAATACTCATATTGTAGCCTATGCAAATGGCCCCAACTAAGTTTGTATGTACCCTGTGCCACCTGCATGACCTGGTCAGATAACTCTGACTTTCATGCTCAGAAAATACCCACTTTTCAATTGCAAAATTTACTCCTTAATGTTCACATTCATGACTCTTGATTCATGGAATTTCTGTATTGTAGTTTTATTTATTGATTTTTCAATCTTCAGTCAAGAAATTATAAGTCTCTATACAGCTTTTCTAGTTAAATTTAAAACAAATTAGTCTTGAGGCTTGAGCATTTTAGGCTACTTACTGGCTCATTTTATGTTATCTACGATTGTCCCTTTAGTTTTTATACAATGCTTACAAATTTAGCACTTCATATAATTTTGCTTTCGATTGTTCTGCAAAGTAAGTTTACACAATAATAAAATGGAAATCTGTATAGGTTAAGCCTCTTGCCCTTAAATAAAGAATAAGAGGGGCTCAGGAGGAGAGCTCCCTCTTCTCGTGATGCTTATTGTATTTATTGTCAGTATACTCAGGTGAGCACTTGGCTGTACAAAGACAGGCTTCATCTCAAATAGTTTCTCAGGTATAAGCCTTATTTCAACCATGACATAAATTCCTGAAAGCAGAAATTGCCTTAAAGCCTTTACCTCATCATTCCCTCCCCAGGGATAGTCCTGGTGTAGTTGCTTGATAAATGCTAATCCAACTAAATTGATGTGTGAGCTTCTGACAGAGAGTATAGTACTTTAGATCATTTTCAGAAATTTCTACAAGATGTGAGAATGTTATTATGATGAAAAATCATCAACTCCCTCCTTCTAACATCTATTATTACTTAGTAAAATCTCAATTTTAGGAGAAAAGAAATTAAATATTATAAGGAGTAAAGATTTATAAACTGTAATCAATTATTTAGGAGGTACTAACCTCAGAAAAGAAATCCACATAATATATTCCTAGAGAAGGATAGCTTTGAAAGCTAAATTTGTGACAAAGGTGTTTTTTTTGGGGGGGTGGGAGATAGGAAAGACATAAGATGTAATGGTGACCAAAAGATTCTGTAGATTGAAAACTGGGCACCTCTTTTAACTTGAGGAGGGGAAGGAATCGGTAACTTCAGTCCATTGGCGGGGGGGTGGGGTGGGGGGGTGGGGAGGGCAGGGAATCATAGATTCGTCACTTACTATTGAACCTGAGTACTTCTTATTATAATTGACAACATTCACATCTTTGAGATTCTCATTTAGACTTTGATAAAATCAACTTGCAGAGGCAGATGGCAGGCTGTTATTTTTAATTCACAAGCCATGTTAAATGTATGCCATATGTTATAGAACTTTTCAGGCTCAGCCTTTTGAGTGCTACCACAATAAACTCACCAACTTACAGAAAAGGAAATCTGACAGGAAGAATTATGCACTTGTGGGTTACATTTTTGAGAAATGAAGTCAGTTACTTGTCTCTTTGCCTGATTTAAGGAGGGGGTGGGTGGGGAAGAAAAACCTCTCAGCAAAATGAGAAAGCCACACATTGAAATGGTAATATTTGTATAAAAAATAAGTGGGATTAGGGGGTCTGATTGTTGCTTTGTAGTCTGAAGTGATATATCGTATCAACAGTATGACACCTCCGAAGAATATATGAGGCAGCCTGTTATAATCCGTAAGGGACTGAAACATGAGTTCAGATTTGTATACTGCTAATGATCCTCAGAAGGGGACTCATCTTTCTGGCCCTTACTAGCTCATATGTCAAATAAAAAAAAAAGGTGAACTAGATAATCTCTAAAGCCCCTTTCAGCATTTACATAATACAAATCAGAACCCATACTCATGATTACTCGTGGTTAATTACCAACATCTTTATACGGACCATATTATAGAAAATTGTTCCTTTTTGGGGAAATTCTTAATTTGTCAAAACTCTAAATTTCATGGGTCTTCCAGAAATGGCCATTGATTCAGGTCAACAAGGTTGTTACAGAAAGATTTTGCTGAGTTACTTTCATGAAATCTACCTATTTATTCATCCATATGTCTAAGATGATCTCTGTTCATCATAAATTCAATATCTGAGACACTATGCTAGAAATAAACACGATTTTAGGAATCTGACCCAAATGTGGGAAATTCAGGAATCATTATCTAATAATGAGAAATTTTGTGTCTACTTTCTGCATGATTTAATATGAATATGAATATTTATATTAAATTGTCTATTAAAATTAGTTTTTATAAACTTTTAAATTTCCTTTGTATTCCTTAAGTAGAGTACAAAATGCCTTCTGCTCCATTAGCAAGAAGTAAGAGGGGAACATCAGATAACATCAGAAATATTTGAACAAGCTGGCTAGGGGTGGGTCTAAGGGGCAGAGAAGGGAGAACAATTTACACGAGAAATACAAAAGAAAGCTATGCCTTTCAGAGAATAGTTTATATGATATGATGCTTTTCCTTCTCACAGCTTCCTCACCCTCTCTGTTCTCTTCTCACTCTTGGAGCCCTGAGTCTGACAATCATGCACAAGAGGTAAGTGAGGGTTTGCCTGGTGTGTCTTGGATGGGGTGGGGGCAGGTAGGAGAGGTGCCTATTGCTGAAATCGGAAATCCTTTCACAAAGCATTCATTTGTTTAATTTAAGCTACGTCCTCTGTTAAAGGTGGGAACTGTGCAGGAAACATGCCCCCTTTCAAAATTCAGGGTCCCCTCTGTATAATGCTCAGCCCCTTTTCTCATCCTAACTTCCCGGTTTCTATCCCTACCTGGCACGCTAACATAGCAGCTCCCTGAGATGGTTTTCTTGCTCCTATCTGGTTTGGCATTTGCCACTGCAAACAGCATTGAGAAAGCCCCTCTCACAGCCCTACCTGCAACACGCGTCTTCTCCTCTCCTCCCTTTCACACTGCCGCACGCACACACACAGGGAGAGCTGTGCTAGGCACCTGGCGTTATTCCTGCCACTGTACAAAAGGCCCTTTCCAAGGCACACTACTTGCACCCCCACCTCTTTACATGCTTGCCTTTCCCTCTCTCTGAACCTGAACTCCTTGAAGGCTGGGGCTTTGTTCTATTTATCTTTATTTTCCCAACATCTCGCTGGACCTGGCACATAGTAAGGACACAATAGGTGTTTACTAAGTGAAAAGATCAATGAAAGTACAATAGAGTATGATTTAAAGAACAGCTTGTCTACTTAGCTTGAGGAGTGCCTCAATTTCTAGGTCATTTATTCATTCAGTCATTCATTAGACAACTGTGTCACTAATCGTTTTATGGACGAGGGTCATGAAATCAGAACTCACAGCTTACTGCAGAGTTTTCTGTTTGTGTGAGTATGTGTGTGTGTAAACCCACACGTGCATATTTAGGATGGAATTAACTATTAAACTGGAAATTATTTATTTCACTGTGTTGGTTTAATCATTCCCACTAATCTTTTTGCTGCCTTCAAAGTTTCTAGAACATTTTTATATATAGATATTTGGTCAAAGTGTGTTGCACTGCCAACTGTAGTTGAGATTTTAGAGTCCAGAATAGACGGACCAGATGGGCAGCTTCCCTCACAGCAGAGTTTCCCAAAGTGCATTCAGCAGAATACTTGTTTTACGGGGTGTTAAATGGGATGTTACTAGGTGTTATGAGAAAAGGAGGAGAGATAGACATAGGAAAGAGACACAGATAGAGATAGATATATTTATATACTGATATTTTATATTTATATGCTCATTATATATTTATATACTCTATACAGTATATACACTATTTATATTCATGTACTTATGAGTATTTATATTCTCATCATATATTATGTAGGAAACATTTAGACTAGATGAAGTTAAATAGATTTATTACTTCAAGATATTCTAGAACCTTTAATTCACCAATGTGCTTTGAAAATAAACAAGAAACAGGAATTACATGTATAATATCTAGCATTTCTTATATTTATCTTTTCATGAAATTTAGAAACTTTAAAGTATTTTCAAGAACTATTGGCCCTATAAATCTTAGGACATTGCTGGATAGTGAGGTGGTAACTGAAGGCATTCTCCTGTCCGATGGTGCCACACTTTATGAACTTATAGGTCTATGTGCATGTGACATATTTGGGAGATCTCAGCTTGTCCTGAACTCTGGTATGTGCATCTTCTCATTTTTCTGGATTTGATATGACATCTGGATTTTGGCCACAGTTCTAATTATTTCCACTCATCTCTTGGTCCCATTGTTCCCTACTCTTTATCAAGCCGTATCTGATTAGGAAATCGGAAATGTCTCAAGACATTTCAAGCAGAGAGGATTTAATTCAGGGAGTTGGTTAAAAGTTGTAGAAACTCTTGGAAAGCAAATGGAAGAAATAGATGGGAACTGGAAAAAAAAAAGAGATTTTTTTTTTTAAAAACACAAGATCTGAAGCTGCTAAGTGATCCTAAGATGGAGCCACCCTTCGCTGGAGGTGCTGCTGCTGCTTCTGCTGCTTCTGCTGCAGTTGGAACCACACTGACATCCCTGAGTTAGACTCATCCAGGAGGCTGGACTCCCGCTGAACTGCCACCAACACAGCTGGAGCCCGCAGTCCTCTAGAGCTACTCTCAGATGCCTGTGGATGCCAGTGCTGCTGCTGGAGAACTGGCCAGAAGAAGGGGGAAAAAGGCATTTTTTCTTCTCCCTCATTTCAAATCTCCTGCTATTGCCCTCCACTGACAAAACCATGAGGAACTCAATTGACAAGGGGGTTTTAGAAACGTGGCAAGCAGTCCTGGTGCTATGAAGGAGATTAGACAAAGGCAAATATGGAGATGAAAGCAGCAGACACTCTTGAGCACAGTCCACTTCTTTGGGCACTTGACATCACAACGCGTTTCCATTCACTCTTAAGCGTTTATACTATGGCAAGAAGCATTGAACCTCTCTTTAACAAGATGCACTATCATCTTTACAAACAGAGACCTCAAACTGAAGCATTGGTAAAATTTTTTGACTTTATAAAAATATCTGCTATCGGGGCCCTCTGGGTAAAAGCCTCTTGCTGATCTTCATTTTTTCTTTGTGTAGCTTAAGGTTTATCATTGTAATCATTCCCCTACAACTTTTCTCTACTTCCCAGTCTTTTTCTATTCTCGCTGACAAACTCCAATCCTAGATGAACCCTAGTCAACTAATTTTTTTTTATACCTATTCCCTTTGCAGGTATGCCTTCTGGAAAAAAACATGTAAACTAGCTGACTTAAAGTTTAAATCACCAGCCCCAAGCGAGCATTCAGCATTCATTCCCCAGGATTTCTTCACTAAGCTTGTCCTCTACTCTGTGCAATGATTGTTCATCATTTCTGCTCCCTCCTCCAAATTCATTCAATAATATTGGGGAAAAAAGAACCAACAGCTCTAAACTCTGTCATTTTCCCAAGAGAAAATCTTACATGAATCTGCATCTTTATCTAACGTCCCTTCGATCCCTCTCCCACCAGAAAATCATCTTGAAGGCTAATGACTTCTGGACCCCAAGAGCTCTCACTTTGTCAAGATCTCTGCTTTTTTTAAAAAAACACTCACACTTTTTTTCATCTCTGCCTCTGCATTATTGCCATCACCAGATAAACCTGATCTAGAATTTTAATTACAAAACTAAGCAAAACAACCCTCCATCGTCTTTCATTACTTTTTAAAAATTTACCTTTATTGTCGAAAGTATTACATTTATTCTTTTTCCCCTCCATTTACCCACTCCACCCTGCACCCCCCCAGGCCTTCACCACACTATAGTTTGTGTCCCTGGGTTATGCATATATGCATATTACATTTTAACTACTTTATTTCCCCTACTTAACTACTTTAACTATTTTATTTACATTTCAAAAGTTGTCTAACTGCTCTGCCTCTGATTCCTCACTTTCAAATTACTCTTCTCTGTATCCCAGTTTGGCTTCTGTTATTAACACCCTATTGAGACTACTCTTGTCAAGTAAATACAGCAGACAGACACTTTCATGCTCATTTTATTTGGCACAGTTAACTCCTTTCTCCATTTTGAAATTTACTCCTATTTTGTTGTTTGTTTCTCATTATAACTCCTCTCTGAAAAAGTATTCCTATGTTGATGATCTTCAGGCCCATATCTTAGGAAGATGTTCTCTTTTTCTGTACTTTCTTCCTTACAGATTTTTTTAATCCCCAAGGCTCTTGATGACTCCAAAACAGCCATCTATAGCCAAGAGCATGTCTCTGAGCTCTCATCTTGTATATATCACTAAATCTCCATGTAAATGTCTCTCAGCATCTTAAACTAAAAATCTTTATGATTGAGTCCATGGCTTTCTTTTCTAAGTCTATTTCTTTCACAGCCTTCCCCATCCAGAAAATGACCCTATCCACTTACAGAACCAGGTGTTGGGAGTCATCCTTACTTACCTTTTCTTTTACCTTCACCAGTAAGTCCTATGTATTCCACAGGAATCTATTTCTCTCCAACTTTATTGCTACTCAACTTGTCCAAAGTTTCATTATCTTTCAGTTAGGCTAAAATCTACCCTCTTACCATGGTCTACTAGGCTGTGCATGATATAGTGTTGGTCTATCTCTCTGAATTTATCTTTCCTCATTTATTGCTTTCAGCACCCAGAGAATCCTTTCAATTCCTCAAATCAATCTCTTCTCTGCTTTAAGATTTTCTATGTTCTCTTCCTAGAAGTCCCTTTCTCTAGTACTTCAAATGCTGGCATTTTCTTGTCCTTCATAATTAGTCAATGATGTTTCCTCATTGCCTTACTTAGCTCCAGCCATAACCTTTTATAGCACTTTCTTTTGAAGCTTTAGTCTGGGCACCTGTTTTGATCTCTAATTATGTAATTTTGGTTTTATTGGTTGGTTGGATTCTTTTCTAGGTTGTAAGCTCTATAAGGCAAAATGCTGTCAATTTTATTTAATAAGTCTCCTACCTGGCACATAGTAGGGACACAGCAATGTTTGATGAAAGACTAAAAGAGTGATACCTCAATGGAATCGTCGAAGGAGTTTGGTAAAAGAGTGTGACTCTTTGCATTTTATCTGTGCAGCTCTAATGAGAAGCCAAAACAGAAAATTGTTTGTTTTGGAAGATTAAATAGAGGGAACCAAGATTTTTTTCACCTAAATTTGGACATTAACCATCTGTGACCAGTATCAAGCCTGTCCTCATAGAGGAAAAAGCTGTTTTTCATCTCAACGTTGAAGAGGCTCTGAAGTTAATTGCAGACCAAGGCACCCGAAGAAATATCATCTTGAAATTGTTGGCAGGTGTGTATTGAGATTCATATTTTCCCTTAAAATGTTTAGAGTTTATTTATAAGCATAGAATTCTAGGTTTTGCATCACTTTGTCTGGTGATAAAGGGCTAGAACATTTGAGATTATTGAAAGCATTGAAGAGAAACTAAAAAAATACCATTCTGAATTGTCTGTTTGTCTTTTCTCATGGAGTGTAAATTGAATTAGAAAAAAAGATGCTTGAGAGGTAACAAAATGTATTATTCTCCTTGGCCTGACAATTCTTGGGGCAGCACAGAGGTTGGGTACTGCTCTTCTGTTAACAAGAGGAGAGAAAAGACTGTATGAAAACTTTCCCTTGCTTTATTCTATCAAAACTCCTTTAGTTTCCATGGAAATAAGAGGAGAAAGGCCATTGACAGGCAGCCATAGAGAGTGAGTTCTCCCTGGCACATGTTGGCTGCTTACAATCAAGGGCTTGGAGAGAAAGTAACTACCAATTTCTAAAAGATTAAGCCTTTAGTATTTCATCCATTTTATTTTATTTTTAATGGTGCAGTTTTCCAGGTATATTTAAAAAAGAGAGAAATAGGAAATAGAATATGAGAAACAAAAATTATGAAAGCTCTCTCCATGACTGTAATTTGAGTATACCTGTCTGGGTCTGCTTATCGATATGACATGTCTTAAAACCAAATGGGCTTGCCTGAGTGCTTGCTTTTAAGGACTGTGAGGAAAGGGTGAAGAATTTTGGAGATGGATCCACACTTTGCAGTCAGATTTAAGAGTGATGAGAACCACTCCTACCATCTCCTCCATCCCTTCCCAAGAGATAGAATGAGTGCTAGTTTGAATGACAAAAATGAAAAGGGAAACAAATTTTGGTCTTGCAGGAAGAACGAATGAACGGAGAATAGGTGGAGAAATGACACTGGAGGTATAAACTCATGAGGCCCGTTGAGCTCCCCATTATTTATCAACTATTTATATCATGGCTTTTATATTTGCTCTTGAGAGTGAGCATGTGAGCCTGAAAACTCTAGAAGGTACCTATTAAGAAGAAATCATTCCTGTTTTCAAATGATCAGAGTGCTAGTTTATCTCTTTTTCCCCCACTTTATTTCTGTTTTTGAAATTCCATAATTCAAATATTGAAACTCTTAGATAAGTCCACCAATTTTCTTTTCTTCTTTTCTTTTCTTTTCTTTTCTTTTCTTTTCTTTTCTTTTCTTTTCTTTTCTTTTCTTTTCTTTTCTTTTCTTTTCTTTTCTTTTCTTTTCTTTTCTTTTCTTTTCTTTTCTTTTCTCCTTTCCTTTCCTTTCCTTTCCTTTCCTTTCCTTTCCTTTCCTTTCCTTTCCTTTCCTTTCCTTTCCTTTCCTTTCCTTTCCTTTCCTTTCCTTTCCTTTCCTTTCCTTTCCTTTCCTTTCCTTTCCTTTCCTTTCCTTTCCTTTCCTTTCCTTTCCTTTCCTTTCCTTTCCTTTCCTTTCCTTTCCTTTCCTTTCCTTTCCTTTCCTTTCCTTTCCTTTCTTTTTTTCTTTTCTTGTTGACACTATTACAGATGCCTCCCATTCCCCATGCCCCCTGTGCCCACCTCTACCTGCCCCCCCCGCCCCCCCCCCCCCGGCCCCTGGCCTTCACCACATTGTCCATGGGTGATACATATATGTTCTTTGGCTAATCTCTTCACTTTCTATCTATCTCTCATTATATTTTTTCTCATTTATTTTTGTTTCCTTAATTGAGGTCCATTATTGATACATGAAGTTGAAGATCACTGCATTTGCCCTTATGGACGAAACCTATAATTATTAAATTATAGCCAACCAGAAATGTTTGAAGACTATCTTAACTATTTCAAAGATAGAATTTTAAAATTTCAATTACTAATTTTGAGTGCTGTGTGGAACACAGAGTTTGGGCAAATACACTAAATGCAAACCACAAGTCCCTGTACTAATGCAGCCAAAATTTGGCTCTGAATTTATTACCATTCAGAATAATGGTGTTATCAGTATTAAAGATACAGAGTTTGAATGGGTAAAGAATGCCAGTTGCTCAGAATTAGAGCTCTCTTTGGTACTGAACCCATAGCAGCGTCTCCCATGGAATTTTTACAAGAAGTAGACACTCCGCAAAAGAGAGAAATATATCTGTAATGCCCTCTCAGCAATATATCCAGAAGGGAATTTTGTATGCTGAATCTTATATAGTCCTTCAATATACTTTGGACACATAAGGCCAAAATAAGATTGAGCAATGGCAAATATACAGAGGGACAAAGAATGCAGTCCAAGAAATACTTTGGGTTGATATAATTACAAAAATATATAATATGTAAGAAAGTATATCATGTCTCAGAAATACTATAATATAATATCACTAAGAAAGAGTAATTCCATTCCACTAGCAGATAGTAAAACAGTAACTTTGACTATATTATTAGCCTTTTTGTTGGCAAAATTGGGGCAATATTGACTCTTTGTTGTTTGAGAAACTAACAAAATGAAAGCACTTTTATTGTAAAATTATCTTATAGTTGTCATATTTAAGAAAACAGATAGAGACATCACTAGAAGAATCCTTTTCTGGCTCCAATGACAATGCATTACAAAACACAACACACACACACATATACACAGCTGCAAAGAATTGCCTATTGATGTTAAGCCGAATATTTAAGTTTTAGATTATAATTGAAAGAC
Organism: Miniopterus natalensis; assembly: GCF_054644295.1. Classification (NCBI taxonomy): domain Eukaryota; kingdom Metazoa; phylum Chordata; class Mammalia; order Chiroptera; family Miniopteridae; genus Miniopterus; species Miniopterus natalensis. Next base: position 37,748,365 of record NC_142092.1, on the reverse strand, counting down.
TTTAATCTAAAACTTATAAGCAAGGGGCACTTTTATAAGAGAAAATAACATTTTCTTTTATGTATCTTTAAAAAAGAAAGAATTCCCTTTAGAAATGAAATATAGCTGAAGATCATCCATTTTCTCTTTTGTAATGAAAATGTATTCTAGTCTCCATAAATTTTACATATCCTTAAAAATCGTAAAAATAAACTGACTTGATTATAATACTTGTAGGACTCAGCTAGAGGAAAGGTCTTCTTTGTAGAACTTCTGCTAAAGGGTGCTTTGCTACCTGGAAGTATTTGTACTCCATCTATCTTGGATTGCGATGCACCATCTTCACTATTAAAGTTTATTCACTAAGTCAAATATAATTGAGCCACATATAAAATTTTTACATTTAGTTCATATTAAAGATTTTCCCTCACCTTTCAACATCATAACATAGCATTGATTTTCAATCCTACCCAATTTTAGTAAAAACAAGTATTAATGGTATAGCTTAGGTTTGGGTTACCTGGAAGTGATAATATATAGTCAGGTGACCCAGATATACGTAAATCTTCTTTTGATATTTTGTTGTTTTTCTGTAAGATTTCTAAGGTAGATGTACAGATAAAGTATAATGTGTCTGGAAATCAGGTATCATTTATTAAAAGTTTTTCATTGATTATCAAGTTTATGCCAGGCACTGTCTTAGGTGCTAGAAATATTTTGAAAAAAGCAAAAGAAATGTGTTGTAGAGCTTACATTCTAGTAAGCAAATTAATGAAACATGTAGTATGTCAGATTGACTTTAAAAAACTCCCAAGAATCTAGGCTTTTCTTAAATTTCTTATTCCAAAGTAGATCTCTGTGTTAGAACTGGTTTGGAGCATGCGGCTTAGGCTCTTCTTTTATTCTTACTTTCATTGTACCCCCAGCTGGCCTCCATGCTCACAGTGATGAATGCACCCTACCCACAGCCCAGGAGAGAGGAAGAGCAGAGGGGTTTTAAAGGACAGTGATTTTGCCCACTATTAAACATGCTGTATAGTTGCATAATTCTACCAATTAAAATTGCAACTTCTTGGAATGGGACTGGCATATTGAAGAGGGTGAGACAGTCTGAGTTAGAAGAAATGTAAGAAGAGCAAACCCCCCACCCTTTCCCTGCCACACAAGAACCCATGCATTGATTGCCATTCTCATGCAAAGACTTCTTAACCATTAAACAAAATAATTCCTCCTATTTGGGCTGCACTCTTCCATGAACACAGAACTAGCAACTCTAGTCTAGTGGTGTTCACTGGCTTCATTCTCTGAAATTCTAACAAACCAAAATATGAATGCCCACAGCCCAGGGTAGCTTGTCTAAGCTCTGCATCAAGAGAAATTCCCTTCAATGCAATCTCACAGCTGGGATTAAAAAAAAAAAAAAATTAACATCAATTTATTTTGCTTAAATATGGAGTAGTAAGGATCAGGTTTTTACCCCAATTAGATTACAGTCCTATAGACAGGTAAAATTTTCCAGTGTGCATGGTCATTATTTTAGGAATATATAGCCTCTCTTTAATTGGCTGGTCTTTGTGCACTAATTCAGAAGGCATTAACACATTCACAAGCAAGATCATTAGATGTCAAGGCCAATAGGCAGCTTAGTATAGTACATGGAAGTTGCTGCAAGGGTTCTCTCTCTCTCTCTCTCTCTCTCTCTCTCTCTCTCTCTCTCTCTCTTCCTTAGTCTTTCCCACTCTCCTTCTTTGGCTCTCTTATTAATTCCATTTCCAGGACTGTTGCAGCAGGTGAGGCATTTTATCTTCTTATCTCATTAACCACATGTAGGGTGCTGAGGGGAGCTCTATTATTACCTGGTCGAAATACAGGGTAATCCATAACATCTAGCAGCAGCAAAGCCAGCTGTGGAGCCAATGTATTGCCATATAACCACACTGAAGTAACTTATGAAAACTAACATGATGCGTCTTTAGAGGAAACCTGCTTGCTTAAACCAGGAGAGAGATGATTACTTTAACTTTCTGCCTGCATGATTGGCCTTCTGCAGAACGGTGATGTATCAAAGTTGGATTTTTCACTCCTAACATTTCTGCTGTGTATCTTCTCTCTTTCCTATCTCTTTGGGCACTACAGGATCCTAGGATTCCCCCAGAACACTGCTCTACCTTGCCCCTCACTACTCTCTCTAAAGTTTTTATTCAGATTCTGATTCTTAAAAATAATGCTTTACCCCTTTCATAGTTTTTCACTGTGGCTAAATTTTTAGTTACATGTTGGAATTTGAAGGTAAGATCAATTAGTGTTACTTGATACTCCTGAAAAGCCATATAGGCTATTGCTCTTCAACCATTTCATCACCCAGATCTCCCATGACCTTCACAAAAAGCTGTATGTATTGAGTGCTAATGAATTTTATCACTAAAAAAAAAAAAAATCAGAGACATACAATAACTGAAGTGATCCTGTCACTTCAGCTAATTTTTACAAACTTCTCAGGGGGAAATAGAAGACACACACTAGATCTTTCTGGGCACTGAAACTAACTTGAGATTCCCCAAGACTCACTTCATGAATGGAGCTCATTGCTGAGACGGCCCAGGTTTCACACTCACCAAAGAACCAAAGAAAAAGCTCTAACAATGAAGGGCATCCATTTTAGGAAGTTGGACAAATGATGCTTTATGCTGTTACTAAAGGAATTGTGACTGAGGTATTAAGAGACTCATAGGGTTAAGTTTGGATTATAGTGGGTGGAGTAGCTAAAAACCAGTTAGATCAAGTTCCAGGGCTATATATTTGCATATTTAAAAAATTTTAAAATAGAATTTGAATATGACTATCACATGGTTAGAAAGTCAGAAGAAATAACTCCTGAATACTGACTGAAATCAGTGTTTTTGTAGTTTGTCTTATTAAACAACATATTGGTTCTAAAACCTGCATCCTACCTAAAGCCTGGGGCCATGGTTTCCCACTAAGGTTTACTATAGTTGGTGTGCTTAAATTTAGTGTGCCATAGACTAGTGTGGCCTAGTGAAGCCCTGAATTCCCCAATACCACTGTGATTTTGTTGCTTGTCACAGGCATAATGGAAGGAAATGATAACTTTCAGAGGTTAGTGAAAATAAGGATGCAATTTCCCCCCATCTAAATATCTAGACTCCCTAAATTCTGTTTTAGATTAAGAACCCCAGCAAGTGTAATCTATTTTTGTGAGATACTGAGGTACAGTAAAAATTAGGTATAGATTAAATTGCATATAGGAAGATAATGCTGAAGATTTTTTCAGCTATTAAATTCACCCAGTGTTTGTATAGCCAGAGATACAAAGAAGCAGGTCTCTAATGCTTATTCTGCCTTTAGAGTCCTGATTCCCACTCTATTCTGATGTGTCCTGGATCTATCTGATTTGAACTTCTTTGCTTCTATAGTTAATACATGACTGCTGTCCCTGGGACCTGGTACTCTACAATGGTTTCTTTAAGAAAATCCCTTCCCTTTCTCATCTCAGTTTTCCTCTGACTTCCCTGCATGTTAACATTTAGTCTGTCTCCAGGCCACCTATCATGGCTCTCCCTCCCATGAATGGCCCATCTCCAATCCCACAGAAGAATTTGGACAAATGAGAAGGGAAGCAGTTTCTTGTGTTAATTAGGGGAACTAGAAGCTTAATGAAAATTTGACATAGTACTTTGCCTTTTGTTATGACTTGCTTTTTGGCAGACAGAGTTAAGCAGTGAATAATTTTAACTATATCATGGGTTGATGCAATTTACAATGTAAATTAGTAAATACCATGTTTACTAATATTTTGGAATGCAATAGACAGCTCCTAATGCAGTTCAGGTCATCATCCCCATTTAAATTTCTGCAATGGCTCCTAATAACTAGAATATAGCAATAAGCCAAAGTCTAGCACCCTGAAGTGATCTGGCTCCATGTTGCATTTAGTTGACAGATAATATACAAGTCAGTTTGTTTATTTGCAAAACAACAGACCCCTCACCTTCCTTGATGAATCAAATTTACTTCCTTAAACATATTCCATGTGTCTCTCTAACTTTTCCAAAACTTTATTTAGGATGATATACATATTAGTTAATTACATTGGATTTATAACTAACCTGGTTTAGGTGGTAGAACCTCTATAATCAAGAGCAGTCTGCAACACACTTTGTAACTGGGTAGTAATCATCTGTGTCATTTAGCTGCACTAAGACCAAACTAATGATGATAAATGTCCTATTACATTCCAGGCTTATCTGTCCAAACTTGCTTGAGAATGATAAATGAAAGCACGTGAAGGAAGGGGACGTGATGGACCTGGAAACTGTACCATAGGAACAATAGTTCAGGGAATTGGGGCGTTTATCGGGAACCTGATGATAACCTTCAAGAATAAGAATAACTGTTTTGAGTGAGCTTCAATCCTGAAGGACTCGTTGCAGAAATTTAAATGAAGATGATAACTAGACAACCTGAATTGTAAAGCATAACTGTTTTAGTTTGGGTTCCTTTGAATGCAGACTGCTAGACCAGGTACATGTACTTTAGTTGGGAAATGTAGTAAATACTGGCAGAGGAGAGGGGGAATGACAGAGGGGAAAAAAAATGAAGTGAAAAGAGAGATTGTGGTCAAGCCAGCAAACCCATGGGCTACTGGAGCTAACCGTGTACCCCTCAAGCCACTTCGGAGCCTTTGCAGAACAAGTGTTTCAAAGCTCTCCTATGTAAGGGATGATGCAGGTGGGATATGTGGATCCCAGCTTACATCAGTCATTCTTTAAGGGCTGCTGATGGGGGATCACACTCCTGTCTGCTGAGCCAGGAGCAAAGAGAGCTTCAGTGGTCAGAAAAGGCCTGTTTGAAAGCTAAATTTAGTCACCAGGAATTGGACTAGTATCCCCTGAAGTGGTGAGGGGCTGTGGAAATGGGTGTGGCACCTAGAGCATCAGCTCCAAAAGCTTTTTATGGCCTGTGCTTAAGGTTGGTTTCAATGCATTTTGTAGTAAACTTAATAATATGTAGAATGAGACAAGTCTGTAAATTTGATTAGCAATGCAATTTTTTTTTTTTTTAGATTCTTAGCTTTCTAAAAGTATCTACAATTGCGACTAGGACTAAATAGGACTAAACTGCTGCTTTATCTTAGCAGAAGTAAATTGGCTTGAAAAATACCTGCAATTAACTTTTGCTCATAGGTTCAACTTACGTTAAATATTTTTCCGCAGTTCCTGCTTTTAGAAAACATGATGGCTATGGGTTTTATGTCCCTTTATTCTTTTGCTATATCCTAGGACAGGGATGCTGTTGTTTTTGTGGCAGGGTCAACTTTGGTTATGAAATGAGTTGAGAAGTGTTCCCTCCTTTTCCATTTCTGGTTAGAGTTTGCGGAAGAATTGGTATTAATTCATCTTTAGTTTGTTTTTGTCTTTGTTTTTTATGAATTCATCATTGAACGCTGGGATTTTCTTTGTGGGTTTTTTTTTTGGTTGTTACTAATTCAGTCTCTTCACTTTTAATAGGTTTTTTAGATTCTCTAGTTCTTCTCAAGTTAGTTTTAGTAATTTATGTTTTTATACAAGTTTGTCCACTTTCTCTAATTAGCTGGCATACAATTGTTCATAGTAGTATTCACTTATAATTCTTTTATTTCGTAAGTTCATAGTAATGTCACTTTTATTTTTGATTCTAGTGATTTGGGTGTTTCTCTCTTTCCTTTCTTCCCTCCATCTTTCCCACTCCTCCCTCCATTTTCTCTCCCTTTGCTTGTCAATCTAACTAAAATTTTGTCAATTTTGATCTTTTCAAAGAACCAGCTTTTGGCTTCATTGATTTTTCTCAAATATTTTCTCTTCTCTATTTCATTAATTTCCACCTTAATCTTTATAATGTCCTTCCTTTGCTCTTCTTTTTCCCATGTTAATTTAGGTAATTAATTTGAGATATTTCTTCTTTCTTCATATAGACATTGATAGTCATAAATTCCCTCTAAACAGTGCTTTAGCTACTTCTCATAGTTTTTTGTATGTTGTATTTCTATTTTCTTTCATCTCAAAATATTCTCAGATTTCCTTTTTGATTTAATTTTTGACCCATTGGTTATTTTATGTGTGTTGTGTAATTTCCACATATTTGTTGGTTTTCCAAATATTTACCTGCTATTGGTTTTTCTTTTTTTTTTAAAAAAAAAAAAATCTTTATTGATTTCAGAGAGAGGAAAGGAGAGGAAGAGAGAGAGATAGAAACATCAATGATGAGAGAGTCATTGATCGAGCCCACAACCCGGGCATGGGCGCTGACCGGGAATCGAACCCCGATCACCTGGATCCTAGGTCGACACTCAACTGCTGAGCCACGCCTGGCCAGGCTGCTATTGGTTTTTAATTTCATATTAATTTCAGTGTATTGGGTGGAGTGTTCTAGATGTCTGTTAGCCTTAGTTGATCTACAGTTTTGCTCAGGTCTTCTTTTTCTTTGCTGTTCTTTTGTCTGGTTGCTCTATTACTGAAAGTGGAAACCATCGATTATTACCTTTTTTTCCTTGAAATACTCCCAGCTCTATTATAACCTTATTGAGTTGTGATAATAAAATGTGCTTGTAGTTTTTCAGTGGTAAAACAAAATTAATTAATTCAAAAGTAACTCTTGAGACTTAGAGTTCCCATCTTCAAAATGGAACACTAATTTCTGCACAGTTTGCTTTAAATGAAAGATGTTTGGATTACACCTAATATATACACCTAATAAAACATAGACCGCTGTACCAGTGGTTCTCAACTGGAAATTAGGCAATGTCCAGAAGATATTTTTGGTCACCACAATTTGGGAGGTGCTACTGTCATCTAGAGGGCGGAGGCCAGGGTTGCTGTTAAATATCACCTAAGACACAGGGGAGCCCTTTTCTACATAGCATTATCTGGTCCAAAATGGCAATCGTGCCACTACTAAGAAACACTGTGCTATATGTGGGTGACTCAGCTATTGCAGAATAAAGGCTAAGAGAAGAGAAGATATAAGTGGTGTTTATAAAATAATGGAGGGTGTGCATAAGGGAATGCTAAGCTTAGTCATAAATCACAAATGTCTTAAAGAAGGATATACTCATTAGACCTCAAATAGAATATGTTTTAAAATGTATATACTGACTGGGTTTTACATTATACATATAAGCATAATTAAATAACTTAAAAGTTCAAAATAAAAATTTTAGGTCCTTTATTTATCCCACAATTACTGGTACAATAATAATAAAAACATTAGATTCTCATACTGGAAACATGTATAAAATTATATGTAAAGGTAAAAAAGATTATCAAGTACATTAAAAAATATAGAAGGCCTATTTGTCTGGAGAGAGGAAGAATTTTCTGCTCAAATCAGGGGATTTAGCTACAGAGGGAAAGATGGACACTTTGGCAACCTAAAGAGTAGAGCTTTTCTACTTCAAATGAACAAGCACTAAAACAAATAAAATGGAGAAAATATTTGAAAAAAGAGAACTTCTGTCATGACATCCTACCAATCATACTTCCTAAAAATCACCACTATTAGCATTTTTAATTTTTTTAGGAAAAAATGGATCTAGTTTTAAAAACTAGTAAATTCATTGAAACTAAAGGTACTGTGGAGATGGATATATGTGTGCCCATGGGAAGATATTTCCATTCTGTTTATTAAGGATGCCTGGGGTGATTTGGAAGAGAGCTTTGACTTTTGTATTATGATTCACTGAAAAGCAACTTTTATATACCTCAGCATTTTATCAGTGATTCCAGAAGCAGAATGTAGCTCTGAGGAAGTGTAGCATTTGGATGTCAATGACTCTGATTATTCTGGTATCATTGAGTTTGCAATATGTATCCTAAAATCTAATTCACTCCTACACCTATCCTGGGAGGACATAAACACAACCACAAGAAACTGGCAATTTCAATTTCTAAACCATATCTCTGGGATATTTATTTCAGTCAAACTTCAAACTTAGCTAAGTCTTTCAGGAGCTTTAATATTTTCAAAAGCTCCTTAGAAAATCTTTCAGGCAAAGGGAGACTTAGAGTCACACATTCCAAAGCCGAGCAGTCAATGGGAATGCAGATAATAAGAATTTAGCAAACCATTAGCATGCAGCTGTTTCATTTCTTAGAGAATTCTTTTTCTGTACAAGTGGACGTCATTCTTTCTGGGCTGCATTTTACTGCAGAACATCTCAGGAACAGGCATCATTGGCAAGTACAATGCACCATCCGGGAACTTTTCAAATAGCTCACCCTCAGCCTTGTCTGTAATAAAGAACCACGAATTTCTTGGGACTCCTTTTTATGATAGGCCACTAATCACTCTTGATCCTATGATAGATTTAAATACTAACTAATCCACTTTGAATAGGGATTAAGCTTCAATGTAGGAGGAAAGGATTCATTAGAATTCATTACTTCAGTTTGAAATTTGAATGATGCATCTTCTAAATGAGGTACTGTGATTTCTAGTGATTGTTAACTGGGAGCCTAAATATCCTCATTGTTAATTAATGGAAAAAGTGATAAAAATATAATAATTGAGAGGATGCTTGTGAGCTCCCCTCTTCCCTTAGCTCTTTGAAATATCTAGCAGTTATTATTTTTCAGGCAAACAATGCCAAGATAGAATAATCACCACGGTAGAAGGAAAATTATAACAAACTCAAATTTCTTCTGTTATGGATAATTTGATGTGCATGTAAAATGGAATATATGTTGTAGACTTCCTTAGTTTGATGTGTCTTTATTCTTGTTGGACTCATTGTTGTCAAATTATTTTACAAATTTGGGATGGAAATCAGATAAGAGACGCATTTATCACTGTCTCATATTTTCCTTATTTGAATGAAAAATATCTAACATTACTGAGCTAAAGTTGAATAATAGCTTCCAAACCTGAGTAATATTTCATTTCAACTAATTGCCACTGTGGTATAATTATTTAAATTTTGATCTTAAGATACTTAAGTCATGAAATAGAAATTTCATAGACATTTCTCTTTCTCTCCCACTTAGAAAATAAAGACTTTGTAAGTAGCCAGTCATTTGAGAACCGAATAAGAAACATGAAGTATTCTGGGACCTCAGTGCCTATGAAAGTATTTCACTCAACTTGAAACACTAAATAATAGTCTTGGATGAAGTGAACTGTCTTAAATTTAATTCTGTAATTATATAGTATCATCAAATTTGATGCATTTTATGACTTATCAAAAGTGGCTTTAGTTATCAAGATTGATAGTGAAATAATTGGGAGTGTTTGTACAGCACTTGATGTATGCCAGACACTGTGCTTGTGCTCTATGCAATTAACTCAGTCCTCAAAAAGGTCTTATAATGCAGTCATATTAGAAATCTCATTTCATATATTAGGGGCATAAGGCTCAGAAGTTAAAAAACTTGTCTAAACTCTCACAGAGAATTAATTGTGGAACCTGGATTTGAACCTAGATAATGTGGTACCGGAGTCCATGCTTGTATTTACTCTGCTGTACTGCCTTGTTGGTGCTCTCATCTCAGTGATTGTGTCTTCCCAATGATTCAGTTCATATACATATAGTATGGCCTTTTTAAATTTTATTTCCATAATGGGATAATCTTCCAATTCCTCTTATTCAGTTCATGACTGATTTTTTTTTACTGTTATCTTGAAAGGAGCCCAACCCAGTCTCATAATCCTAAAGCTGGTACCAATGAAAAATGCCACTATTGCAGGCAAGTCCCAGAAAATTCCTTAGAATCTTCTACTTACCATTTTATTCTTCACTTTCTTTTTTCTACCAGTTAGCTCCTGACCTCCTAGCATGATGTGAACATAATTTTTACATTATGGTCTTGGTGATAGATTTTTATTTCTCTGATCTGATGCCCAGTTCCTCCACAGGCCACAGCTTGTATATTCATCTCTTCATTTTTAGCTCCTGGTCTTATATATCTTTTCATTACCCATATCTTCTTCAGTTTATATCATATATGTGTTACTCAGGATTAAATAGATTATGCTGTGGTAACAGCACACTCTGAAATTTCAGTGCCTTAATGCAATAAAGGCCCTTCTCTCTCTTTCAGCCCTGCTATTAGGAGCGGGTGCTCTCCAAGGTTTCCACAGTAGGAGAAGATAGGAATGATGTAGAAATGCTCACTTTTAACTGTCTTAACCCAAAAATGGGACGTGCTCTGGTCAAAACTAGTCTATGGACCCAACTTAACTGCAAGGAAGCCTGGGAAACACAGGGGAGCACATGTAATATTTGGTGAGCTTTAATGATCTTTCCCATAAGATATTAAGACCTCAAGGTTTTTTGATGTATAAATTTTAAAACTGCCTCATGAATTTTATCCCTCTAAAACCAAGACTTGGACCAACGGGATTTTGAACATGATTTTCCCCTAAGTGTCCTCTGTTGCTACAGAAGGCACATGCATTTGCTGCATTCTTGGTCAAACAGAATCTAAAAAAGGTGAAGTTGCTGGTCATTCCCTGTTCATTCCTAGAACTCTTCTCATCTTTCTCTTTTTTCCTCAGTCAGATGATTTTCTTTGTATCTTTCCCTAGTGGGAAATCAGTATGTTTGCCTCTCTTACAATTTTGGAGCAAGTCTCCATTAGCTTACTGCTAAATTTCTTACAGGACATGGGAATCTTCTTTCTTTGGCCTTTTTGTTCTTTTTTTCCCTTCATCTAACAAGAGTAAGTACTAGAAAAAGCTTTGCTCTCCAGGTGGAAGTAAACTTTTTATAAGCCAGATATTGAAGGTTATATAATTTATTGTGTTTCTCTTTTCACTTTGGTGACCAAGAATTTCAAAACAAATTTATAACCCAAATTTAATACACATATCTCTATGGCTGGAGTATCTGCATTTTAGCTTCAACATTTGGAATCATTTATTCTGATCTTTTTGAACCTGATTCTGAAAATTGTTTTTAATGTACTATGCATTTCCAAAGGTCAATTCAAAAGAGTTTAAATGAAATTAGGAGTCCAAATGCAAAACAACAAAGCTAAGAAGACTAAATGTGTCTCTTCCAGCAAACGTAGGGTTTTAGGCCTGCATACACCTTTATAATTATTTTAAATTCATGTTCTTTTTTTGAATGCCACTGATCACCATTCAAAACAAATACATTTTTAAAATTAAAGTTTAATTTACATATTGTAAAATGTACTGTTCTAAAGTTTACACTTCACATGTGTTGACGTATTTGTTTGGCCAGAGAATCTAAGGATTTTTTCTTGTCCAGTTATCGCTTTAGTAACAGATTCTGCAATAACTTCAACAATTAAGGAAAGGTTTCTGATCATAGGCTTATTTGTACTTACTCCTAGCCAGGAGAATAGGAAATATGCCAGAGGAAATAAATTTTGAATCATGCATGCCTCCTGGTAATTCCTGTTTCAGTCTGTGCTTCGGGAAAGGTGACAGCCATGGAGGCCAGTAAAATGTAAGGGTCTGTAGACCACACAGGTGGTTTTATTCTGGTTACCCTGGCCTTGTTTCCTTTCTTTGTACAGAGCCTGGATGCAAGTTTCCTTGGCTTTGCCACTGTTATCCAGAGGCAGGTAAACAGACCCAGAGGATTAGGGAACCTGACATAAAGAGAGGGCTGAGTTTTTTCTAGAGAAACTGAGGCATTGGAAATCAGGGAGAAATTTGTGTTGGGCAGAAGGCCAAGATCACCAGCATGTGGCAAATTCAGTAGTCATTTGGAGGCTGGATAACCTCCCTTTGCTATGGCATGAGATATGTCAATAATGGCATTATCTTCCCAGGCCAGAGCAAAGCAGAAAGTTGACAAAAGAATCATAAAGGCCTGGAGGAATGGAACGAAAGGTTCTTAATCCCATGTCTTGGGAGGAAGCAGTCTACCATGAGGTTGGCTACTTCTCTTCCTAGTCAATTTCATTTTGAGATATCCAGCTTTTTCACAAGAGCAGATTTCAAGTGGAGCCTTCTTCAGTTGTGAAATATGCATCCAAGTTTTGACACCGTATAATCTGGCAAAGAAGTCAGTAGTCAAGAATACTTCAGAGGGTCTTTTCCATGACTCTTACTTTTACAAAAGCATCAGAGTAAAACACTAACTGTCTGGAAATGACAAAAGACTTAAATACACTCATTATCAATGACCTGGTGAGAGTTTATTACAATGGAATTAAATAGAAAATTTGGTTATTTCTGTATATAATATTTTAGGATAATAACTGGAACTGTGACTGATAACATTTTACCAAGACACATCAGATTTCTAGGAATTTCATAAAATTTCTAGAATACTTATATTAATAACATGCCTCCAAACCTAAGAAGGTTTACCATCACTTCTATTCAGTGAGTACCAACATAGTTGAGGCCAGGGAAACAGTAAATAAACATTATAGAAAAATCAATGAAGTCAACAATTTGCTCCTAGAAAATAGTAATAAAATTGATAAAAATTTTCTTAAGATTCATCAAGAAAAAGAAAAAAAGCACAGATTAATAATACTAATATTCAATGTAGGGTTGTAACTATAGATTCTACAGACCTCAAAAAGGTTATAAATGGATACTGTGCAACCTCTATGCTGATAAATTTAGCAGTTTAGGTGAAATATATCAACCATCTCAATGGAAGGATTTAAAGTTCTCAATTTTTTCTTGTCTTTTTTCCTTCCTTCTTCCTCTTCCTGGTCCATCAAATAGAGTCTTGTTTCTTTAATGGAAAAGAGTGCACTTTCCTGGAGAATGCATACATTTGGGTAAAAGCACACACTAGTTCTTACTGTTGTACAATTGATTTGGGTCATGATGGAATTGCTGATGTCAATGGGATCATCTTAGTTCACTAACACATAGGGCTCAGGTCCCACCAAGAGGACCTGGAAAAATGTGGAAGCTATGCAGTTAAGACTGGAGAAGGCCAGAAGTTGAACCAAGTACATTTGGGAGAATAAGATGACCACCACCCAATTTAGCAGCTCAGTTACCACTTCTGCATGTGGCTGGGCCTTCTGGAGTTTCTGATAAAGATGATAAGTGATTATCTTCAGCTTAACTGTAATACAAAAGCCTATTAAACATCAGATGTAAAACATAAAAGTCCTTTGAATAAATCTTTATTTTCCCCCTCACTTGGCATATAATTTGCTTTAGTCTTTTTATAATTAAACTCCTACTCCAAAAAAGAAGACATTTCTTCTTGGAAAGCATTTTTGGAAACAGTTTTTGTCTCTGGAAGAAAGGTAATATGATAAGTTTTTGTATTCAATTAGTTACTTAAGAATAGAAGGTGTTTTTTAGTAGGTTATCTATTTAAAGCTAGTTAGTTAGAAAACATATCTATCAAGATTATGTATATAATAATGGTATTAAATGTATTTACTATATATTGTCACAATGATTTGTGTCTATTTTTTTAATGAATTTCATTGACATCTATTTAGAGATAATTTGAAAACAGACACACCACTTAGAAAGTGTTCTATTATAATTTTTAGGAAGCAAGTTATTTATAATACACAAATATATCAGGTATATTGAAATATTTTTTAAGGATTGTTTTATTCAAAACTTTATTCATTAAAATGTCTTAGTCCAAAGAAAGAACTGGAAAATGAATCCCTCTGAGACTAAATTGAACATCTATGGCTTGTGGAAACCTAAGAACAAAGTTAAGGTTAAGGACATGAAATTTGTATGGCTATTGCTCATGTATGTTGCTGTTCTATTATTTAAGATATTTTTCTAACAGCTGCATTCTGCTACCCTGACCCTGGCAGGAAGCGCTCTGTACCCATATGTAAGTGAACCCTGACGTGCGACAAAGTGTCAAAAGAGAACGCTCCAAGCCCTCTTTAGATTACAGAAACATCTTTTCCTTTTAGTTGAAAGAAGAGAAACTATTCCATAGTTAAGTCTGAAATAGCACAAAATCTGTTTTATCTTTAAATTGTAGAGTTAAATAAATAATAATAAATATCTTCTCACTTTATATGTCCTGGCAAATGGATGCTTTAAATAAATTATTTTAAATTATAAAATAAAACCAAAGCCCCTCACTCTGAGGTAGGCATTTTTATGCATGTTTTAGAGATGGGAAGCTGAGACTAAGAGAGTTTAAGTAATTTGCACAAAATCACAATAGCCGAGTAGTAAGGATTTGAACCCAAAGTCTATGCCCTTCCCACTAATTCTGCTGCTTCTCCTGTTGGAGTCTTTGGAAAAACTGTAGAACTCTTTCCATTTTCCCAAATCAGAACCTAACTACATCTTACGGTTTCATTGCCACACTATCGATGAAATGGCTCTCACACATGGAAGGATGGCAGAGCTGCTACCCAGCCGGGTGGGGGCCGATTGCCACCTGTTCAGTTCAGGCGATGGATGGAGAGGGTGGAAAGTTTGGATTCATGGAAACCTGGGCCCTCTTTTTTTCTTATCTACAGTCCTATTGTTTCAGGTCATTTAGATTCATGGAGCAATTCAGGACTCATCTCGCAAACTGCTGGGGCTCTGCTGTGGGGATCCCCTCGGTGCGCAGGCACAGACGAAGGCCCTCGAAGATGCCTGCTGCCCCAGGTAGGGAGCTACCCAAGTGAGTTCCTTGACTCTTAAGAGACGAGCTCAGTTATAAGAGGAAAGAGTGTTCTGAGACAGAAAGAGAGAAAATGAGTGAAATTGGATTTAAATGGAAATCTGATGTTCATTTGAATTTGTTCCAGTTATGCTTGGAATGTCTGATGCATTTGAATTTTCAAGTTTAGAACAGTATTATGTGAAATGCCTTGATAATTCCAGCAAAGAATATGTCTAAGGGGAATGAGGAAATAAAGGTGTCTTTTATTACTTTCAGTTTTTCCTTAAATCCATTTAATTATAACAGCAGCTTACATCTTTAATAGCTTTTCAGGGCACTTTGTGATATGTAACTTTATTTCATTCATCTTCCTTGTAGGCAACACACCTACATTTTGTTGATAAGAAAACTGAGAGGCAGAAATATTATATTAATTTATTATTACTATTAATACTGGTTGTGAGCCAGTCAAATAATAAAGGTGACTATTTTTAAAAGTACATCTATATATAAGTATATATCTATATCAACATCTGTTTATAATTATGATTAACATTTTATTTTAACTTCCAACACATAAATGTATGTCTTGACATGGACTAAGGTCTTTTATTTGCACATATATTTGATGATTAAAGTTCTCTATGATTTATTTTTCTTACATACATCACAACCATATTTAACCATCTATAATTTTCAGATATTTTTTGGGGGGGAACTAAGTACTTAAAACATTTTTAAAGCAATGAATGCAGCTTCCTTCTATATTTTTATATTATTATAGTTATTTTACAAACATTTTTTTATCTTTTTCTACATCTTTTTTTTGTAGTAACTTGCTTTTATTGGTTCTTACCAAAACCTTCAATGGCACTTTCAGATCTATAGTCCATTGTAAATATTTAATGAAGTTGTGTAATAATAACTAGTGCAACAGATACACACAGGTTTGGAAACAAACACAACTGATTTTAATAAACATATACCAAAGGACTGGGGTGCACTTGTATGTAGTGTGCTAGTTGCAAGCATTCATTGTGCCAAAGAATACAGATTTTTTTAGAGATGGAGAGACAAAACTCAATTTATTTTGAGTATAAATAGTTTAGTCGCAATAAGAGAAATTGAAAAGAAATAATCTTGAATGAAGGTGAAGTTTTATATAGTCTAGTCATCATAGTATATACTTTTTAAACCACTAATGATTAAGTGCCAATTATGTGTTAGATACATGATTCCAGGAGCAGGGGACACTCTACTCTTATGAAATAGAGTCCATAATTGGGGCAGAAGGACATTAAAGAAATTAACTGTGCCAGATAGTGAAGAGTCTATAGAAAAGATACAGTGAGCTTTAAGAGAGACTGATTTTAAGGCCTCACTGAGAACTTGCTGTTTCAGTAAAGATGTGAAACAAGGAGAGAGGGTGAATATACTTTAATGACATTCACAGAAAATGCAATGGAGTTCAAAGGTGACAGATTTTACTTAGTTAAGTTGGGGGGGGGCAGCTGTGGGAGCAACAGGTGCAGGATGTGGAAGAGCTGGTAGATTTGAGGGATAGCAGAGAGCAGAGGCCCATGTGTGTGAAGCAGGTTGGGAGAGGGGGAAATAATAAATTGGATCAGAAAAACAATGAGGGGGAAGAGTAGGAGCGCTGGTGTGAATAGTCTTTTAGTCTCGTTAGGACTTTGGCTTTTACTCTGAGTAAAACAGGAAGACATTGGATGACTGAGGACATCAGAGACATGATTTGACAGGTGACAAGAACACTCTGTGTGCTCAGTTAGAATATTCTAAAGAAAACCATGAGTGAAAACAGGCAGATCATCTAGTCTGTGAGTCCTTGGGAGAGGCCATGGTAATGTCTACAATTTCAAGAAATGGAATTACCAGTGGAGGTGGAAAAATGATTTATATTACTCTTAAAAATAAGACAACAGGCTCAAAATGGAGTTGCTTATGCTAAGCCCCACATAGCCAAACCAAGATTACTCTTAATTATAGTTTCAGCTTTTCCAGAAATAGGATCTTAAGCCAGTCAATCAGGAATCATTTAACAGGCACTAGTTAGGTAATCTGCCTACTAGGCCCCTGTCATACCCCAAAGGAAAGGAAACTTGCAATGACCAATACAGTTTTGTCTAGTGTAATTTCTTTGTTCCTGCTCCCTTCTGCTTATAAAGGTCTTCCATTTTGTTCAGCTCCTTGGAGCTTTTTACTGTCTGCTAGATTGGATGCTGCATGATTCACGAATCGTTAAATAAAACTAAGATCTTTAGAATTTACACAGTTGAATTTTTTTTTTAGCATTATCAAAAAAGTTTGAAGATAGGAAAGGTGAAGACAGAAAAATGAAAAACAGTCAAAACATTTAACAGTAGAAGATTGTTTAAATTATGTTTGTCCATATAATGAATATTATATAAAATGTGTGTATATATAGAACAAAGTCACAATGACACACTCAGTCGTGATATATGGTTATGTTAAGTAACTGTGATAAGTTCTAAATTAGACAAATAATATTTTCACAAATACAAAACAAGTCTATGTTATTTATACATACAAGGCAAAGAAGACAAGAAGCATATATAATATTAAAATAGATTGTGGATATTCTTAAATGTTATTTTGCTGCTCTGCATTTAAAAATATTTTCTACAATGAACATGCTAGAGATATTAGCTCATACATTTCTTTGTTTAATCAATACATTTTTTTTTTTTTTGAGAAGGGCCTACCTTTAAAATTCTCCTTTTGGCTTTGAAAGAGATTTTAAAAAAATGAATGAAACTTAATACTTATCATAACTCTTCACAGTTTTAGTAGGTGAAGAGAAAATATATATACCGGTGCACATATCAATAAATCAAAAACTGTACCATTACAACTAGAGAAACAAGAAAATGCTCAGGGGGCTATGAGGTGACAATTATTTAAGTGTCAGTGGCATTTGAGTTGGGTTCTGAAATACCAGGGAGGTGTTTTGACAGTTTGTGGAACAGCATTCTCAGCTGAGGGAACAGAATTTGCAGAATTATAGAGTCACGGATGCATATACCATGTTTGAGAAAATAACTTATGTAGTATAGCAAAAGTGTAAAGAAGTACATAATTATAGTATGAGAAAGCATATATATAAGCATATAAGTATAATAAAGTATAAACAAGTATGTAATTTAGTAGAATAGAATCAGACATGAAAATTGGCAGACTTAATGTGATAGGAAATTGTTGGTCATTACTTAACCTTCATAAATGTATATTCATATATTATTACATGAGTATTCATATACTCAGGTTACTCAGGTTATTAATTTTAGACTTGTGCCACAAAATTAATATTTAATGAAAAGAAATGTACCCTCATGACTTCCCTCCCTTCTTGAAATATTTACTGATTTATTTTGATCTCTCCTAATACAAATATACTATAAACATCTATGTATTTGTGAATTCAAAAATTTAGCTCCTCATGTACTGAATTTCCTCTCTGAAGCAGTGGAAAGAATCTAGTTCATTATATATGAAATTTATTTGGAGGAATAAAAAGAATTGTTGCCTCCTAAAGAACTCAGTAGTGACATCCGCGGAGAAGTGCTGGGCATTTCCTTTACATTCCCCATGCCTTGGGGCTGTGGAGTGGAGCCAGAGCCCACCACGGCTGTCCTTTGTCACATTGCTGCAGTTTGTAAGTTTGCAATAGTCAACAGCACTCGGAGGGTCTGATTACTTACTTGAGAACATTTGCTCTTGGCTGTAAACTGGTAAATAAACAAAGGCTCTGCATGAGAGAGCAATGACATTTTGATAATTCTAGGGGGAAAAAAAGTCATTTTTGAGCACTTGACTATACAGAGAGGAAACCAAGATGTTACATTTTGCAGTCGTTTGTCCCCCCCCCCCATTTGTCACTGACAGATTGGATTTAACACATGGAAACTGGAAGACTACTTGTCTTTAAAAACGGTCTAATTACATTTGGAACTTAAGGGAAATGGAAGATTCCAGGATATTTTTGTTTTGAATTTGAAATAGGGGACAGCG
Source organism: Miniopterus natalensis (assembly GCF_054644295.1). Classification (NCBI taxonomy): domain Eukaryota; kingdom Metazoa; phylum Chordata; class Mammalia; order Chiroptera; family Miniopteridae; genus Miniopterus; species Miniopterus natalensis. Next base: position 37,729,755 of record NC_142092.1, on the reverse strand, counting down.
CATGCACAGTTGTTTGTTTTCACACTTTATGGGAATGAATCACACCATGTCGACCGTGAGATTTAATTATGTATTTAGCAGAGAAGCTGGAGGTGTGCCAGTGCAATAGCAAAGCTGCTGGAATAGCCTGTGCACAGCCCCTTCCAGTTTCCAGACGCCGCAAACCTTTCCTGGCGGCACGTGTAGCAGAGGAGACGGGATGGTGTTGATGAGGCCCGTCGGATCCTAGAGAAACGCTTCTGCTGGGAAGCGAAGTGCGATGTCAAAAGAAGGACATTTTTATAACGGGGCGCAGAGCTGCTGAACCTCTGGGCACAAGGTCTAACTTTAATTGAAGCAATTCAAGCAACACATGTCATCTCTGCCTGTTCCCATTGTTCTTTTCGTCTCCAGGTCGGTGCCTGAACTCTCTCCAGCCTAAACCTTCACACACCTACACAGAACTTGTTGCAATATTTAGAGCCTGGGGACCAAGCAGTGAAATGGAACTTGACTTTTTTATTTAAAAATTTACCATTATTTTTAATAAACCTTCAGTACTCAACTCAGAAGTGGATTGGCTGAGAAAATTCTCAGATTAATAAATGTTCAAAGATTTTTTTTCTGATAACAGCTGACTAAATAGATGAACTTATTTATGATGGATTCATGAAGGATATTTAAGTAAACTAAAAGGGAACAGGCAAGGCTGAACTGATTTTGCTATAAAATTTCTTTCTTTCTTAGATGTGTCTGATCCAGGGTTTTCATTCTAAGGTTCTTGAAAGTAGGGGTGGGGAGGACCAGAACTGCTTTTTTTTTCTTAATATGTCAAAAGCCTAACAGAAGTCATGCATTTGCTGGCATGAGAGAGCTGGAAGACCACTTAAAAATTTTTTTTTTCTTGTTTGCTGTAATTGTGTCACCCTGGCTGATTAACTGAGGATGATAATTTAGTGTTTCGTTGTTCATGGAGGAAAGTAATAAAAACCAAACTTTCATGGTAAAAAAAAAATCAAAAAACACACACCACCAAACAAACAAAAAAACTGGGATCCAAAGCTATAATCTCTAATGTTTATATTCTTATGAATATTTTGTCTGCATTTTTCCTTTCCTTAAATGGGGATGGGAATTCTACACTAATTCCTTCTGATTTATAGTAAATTCTATTTGGGAACAATATTCAATCTTTTGATCCTTGGTCCCTTCGTCTATAGCTATTGAATTCATCTTCTGCAGTCCAGGTTATTGTTTGTGGGGGTTGGAATTTGATATCAGTGAACCTTCTGATAGACAATGATGCAGATGCATTTTTAACAGATGACCAAAAAGGTAAGGGGATAAAGAAGCACAAACTGCCATTTATAAAATAAGTCACAGGAATGTAATTTACAACAAAGGGAATATAGTCGATAATATCCTAATAACTATTATGGTGATAGATGGTTATTAGACTTATTGCACTGATCACTTTGTAAGGTATGTAAACCTCTAATCACTATGTTGGGCACCTGAAACTAATGTAATATTGTATGTCGTCTATAATTAAAATACAACAACATAACTTTCAGTGAGTAGCGTAGAACTGCTTGCAGTTGGGAATAATGCTTTCTTTGCATTAGTGGTGTTACATGGGCACCTTCAAAGACTGTGATTGGCCCTTTTGCTGAAGCAGGTCTGTTACTTGATTGGTTAAATTATATAAGTGAGACCCCTGCTGACACTGGATTATAAAAAAGTCATTCAAAGGTGAGTCTCTGAAAATATGTAAAATCAGTTTTAAAAAAATGGAGCCAAGAAAGTCATCCATGACCATGGATAGGCCTCTGCGGTTGACAGGAGGGGCACAGCACTGAACTGTGAACCTCCTTCAAAGAACTCCTGCCTCAGCTGAGGAACACTGGTTTGTCCAAGGTGATGCCCCTTTCTGGGGCTAGACATGGGCAGAGTGTGGGGAAGGGACACTTATAAAGGTCTGGCCTCTCGTCCTAACTTTGGACAACTCCAAAATTAATTCTGTCTTCAGAACTTCCCATATATTCAGTTGAGGCTTTCATTGAGACCTCTTCAAGCTTAGCATCTCCCTCTTCTCAGCAGTGACTCTTTTCCCTTCCTTTCCCCCCCCTCCCCTCTCCCCCTCCCCTCTTCCCCCTTCCCCCTTCCCTTTCCCCCTCCTCTCCCCTCCTCTCCCTTCTCCTCCCCTCCTCTCCTTTCCCTTCCTTTCCCCAGGTGTTGATCACAAAGCTCCCCCTACAGCCTCCTGAACACTAATCTCTTCTGAAATTGTTTCCCAGGAAACCCAACCTGCAACAGTCTGGGTTTGTACAAATGAAAGGGCTAAGCCTGGCTGCTTTTATGTCCCAGGTATAGAGTCTGGGGCCTGCCACAGAGCCCGACAGGAAGCATGGTAGCCAGCCTACCTCCTTATACCCAGACTGGGTAGTCCTTCTGACTGTATCTAGCCATTATTTCCTAAGTCAAGCTCTGCAGTCATAACAAACCCCAAGACATTCATGTATTCTGTCTATTCTAACTACCTTGAAAGCATCTCTCCTCCTATCCTACCCAGCACTAATGAGTGGTATACTCATTGTGAGACCTAAAGCATGTGAGATGATTTAAATGGAATTTAATCCATGAGCAATACCTAACAGCATCATCCTGGTCTTTTAGGATAAGTGCCATACTTTAAGCATCTGAATTAACATGTAAATAACATTATACACCTTGTCCTATTTCCCAAAAGATGTTTCTTGGGATCCCAGATGTTGAAAGCATCATCATGTTAGGAGCCAGGAAATGTTTTGTCATTTTTGTTGTGTGTGAAGAATGACAAATAGTTACCCGATTTTGTTATTTTCTATCTTGGCTTTGCAATTTCTCTCATTTGTAAACTCAAGTTGTTTATCTGTGTTTGTTTTTGGTGTGTCTGTTTAAACCTGTTATTGTGGTTTTGTTTTGACACTCTTGGTGTCAATATTCAGGAAACACCTGTCTGAAGGACAACGTAGAGCCCATGCTATAGGAGTGAGCCAGCCGTCTCTGCCAGGCACAGTAGAGTCCTCACATGTGTGTGTTTAAGCCAAATGGTGCCGTAACCAGCCTGATTTAATTTACTTATCATTACATTGCAGGCAATTCACAATATAAAGATACATTTACAGAGAGACCATTTCTGCCAAACCAAAACCAGTTTCAAAATATTCCTGGAATGTGTAAATATTGATTATTGAATCAAAGCTTTCAGGTTAGCAATTCTCCCATTGTAATGCTAGATTACTAACATGGATTATGGTCAACCATGACTAAATAATAAGTGATAGCTATGTAATGTGCAAAAGGTAATCTACTTCTTCAAGTATATTTTCCTACTTGGCTATGATTTATAAATACTGGCAAAAATGAGCTTTTTATCTCTGGAAATTACCCCTCCTTAATAAGTATTCTTTCTCTATTTTTTTTTTTTTTGGCATTTATACACACATGCTCACCTTTAAATTTTAAAAACATGATAATTGGTAAATGGGGTGACTCTCAATCTATACACTCAAGTGTCAACCCAATGTTCCATGTCTTTATTTTTCAGTGAATGGACTAAAAACCAAATTCTGAGGGCCATTACTGGTGTGATTATGGGAAGCTTGATTTACTTTTTTCTCAGAATTTCTTTCTTCCCTGAGTTTGGACATGAATCTGGGACCTTTTGTAGAGATAAAGTATTATCATCATAGGGCATCTGTGTTATGAACTGAATGTTTGAGTCCCCACAAAATTCCTCTGTGATGATATTTCAAGGTGGGGTCTTTGGAAAATTGTGTTTAAATGAGGTCATGAGGGTGGGGTCCCCCATGATGGGAATTGTGTTCTTATAAAAAGAGGAAGAGAGATCAGAGCCCCACCCCTCCTTTCCTACACCCCCAGTGTGAGAATGTATCAAGAAAGTGGTGTCTGAAAGCCAGGAAGATAATCTTTCACCAGGCAGTGATTCTGCTGAGACCTCAATCTTGTACTTCTCAGCCTCAGAACTGTGAGAAGTCATTGTCTGTTATTTAATCCATTCAGTTTATAGTATTTTGTTATAGCAGCTCAAGCTGACTAATAATACAGTGTGTCTACATGATGACTGGTGAGATGTTTCTTGCTCCTGTCCACAGGGCCTCTTTAATCCTGGTACTTTTCTGCTCTTTCTGTGCTGTGACTGTGACCTGGAGAGCTATACCAGGTTGTCTGTGGTCCCACTTATTTGAAGCATCATGCATCACCTCTCTTAAATCTTGTTACCTCTTTAGGAGCAGGACACAGGTTCTCTTTCTCCTGAGACCCATATATTTCTACCGGACACCTTGCCTCTATTCTTAGTACTTCAGAATTTCTTAATGGTCTATGTATTTGAAGGGAAAAGTTCAGACAAACTTGCAAGTAGGAAATTTCTATATCCACCATTCCTTTAGATACAGAAATCATATAACTTCTTCAAGAGCAGGTTGCTTGCTTTAATAAATAATAAAAAAATAATAAGTCACAGTAGAAAGGACACAGGTTTTAATATCTTGAACTATTTTTCAGCCACAAATCTCAGCAGCCCTTTTATTGACAAACTTTTTCCCTTTACATAGGTAAAGAAAGGTGCCTTGTGCAGAATTTGTCACCAGCCAGTAGAGGGAGCTTCTGAAGTTTCAGTGCCTGTGTAGAAAGAAAGCATAATTATCAGCCATGGGGAATCAAAGGCCTCTCTCCTGAAGCCTGGTTTTAAATCCATACTAGCTGTGAGGTCTGGGCATGCCACTTAACCTCTCTGTCCTTCAGTTTCCTAATCTGTAAAATGGGCAGACAGTTTTTAAAGCATTTATAACAGTTTCTGACACATATTATTGTTATTTAAGTGACTGTTCACAGCAATGATTATTGAAAAATATACAGGGATTGTTGGAAATATAGGTCATCCTGTCATTCCCTTCCCCTGGCAAGAAGGAGAGACTAATGAGGAGGAGAAATATTGAACTGACAGCTCTTTATCTAGATGGAGTGGAATTCAAACCAGAAGGAACTAAATTTACTTTGAATTGGTAGGATTAAGTTTCTTGACATCAGAGGAAAAGGGTGTCTATAAATCCATTTTTCACAAGTGGGTCAAAGTATCTATAAATTCTTTCTTGCTAAGATAATTAGATAATTACCTTTAAAAATAACATGTGGTTTATAAAGCATCAGACACAAACATAGGATTTATTGGCAAGAACTAATTGATTCTAATTAGTTTGACACCTAATTTGATTTTATGTTTCTCTCTACATTTTACCTCCAAATTGAAGACTCTTATTTTAACAACTCATACAGTATAATCTATTATACATTTCTGAAAGAAGAAATGTATCATTCCTTTTAAAAGTTACTCATTCCAATCATAAAATGCCACAGGCTTTCTTCTCCCCCCACCTCACCCTGCCCCCATTCAGAATTCTGTTGGGAAAGAAATGGTAGGGAGATGAAAGTCCTCCAAGAATTCTCCCTTTAAGAAATGAGACTCTCTTTTCCCTAATTTAATTAAAATAAACATGACTTGAGAAAGAACAAGAAATACCTGCAGGTTTAATTCTAGTTTCTCTCCATCTGTTAGACCCATATTTTTTGTAATGACCTAGCAGCTGTGCTGCAAAGACACCCTACACTAATGTCTCTTTTATGCACTTATAAGACTCAAGCTTTAGTAAATAATTCAGTATTTTGTTTATATTAGATATAGTCACCTTTGAAAGCTCTGTGTTTTTCTCTGAAGGTATCATATTGACAATTGAAGTGAGTCCTCTAGTTTTATTGTTGACCTATGAAAAGACTTGGGAAAATGTTCTGGTTTAAAACTAAATATCAAATTGTACTAAATATCAAATCACTTTTCAGTGACTCAGAGTGGGCTGTGGCCTGCCACTCTGAGTAGAAGCAGGCATATCTTTTATATATGTTCTCAACAAACGGGATCCTAGGATTCTAAGACAAAGCAAAAGTAACTTGATGCTGATACCTGGACACAGCGGTGCTTTACTCATTCCTTCAGTCATTCAACTGTTTACTGAGCACCTTTATGTTAGGAACTCTTGGAAGTTCAGGGCAGTGCACTTATTAGATGCAGATCTCACTTATCAAGTACTTTACTGTTTAAATAATTACTTAATAGGGATGATGTAATGTGTCTCACCTGAGAGGAAGAAGCCAGAGGATTGCTTTCTAAAGAGGGTGAGAGGAGAGTATGTGTGGTTCTCTAAGCCTCCATGAAGAGTCAACTTTTTAAAAAAATATGTCTTTATTGATGTCAGAGAGAGGAATGGAGAGGGAAAGAAAGAGATAGGAACATCAATGATGAGAGAGTCATTGATCGGCTGCCTCCTGCATGCCCCTGACTGGGAATGGAGCCCACAACCAGGGCATGTGCCCAGACTGGGAATCGAACTGCGATTGATCTCCTGGATCCTAGATCAATGCTCAACCGCTGAGTCACGCCTGGCCAGGTGGAAGAGTCAACTTTTAAATTCAAGCCTTGAAGTTGATAGAATTTTATAGTGTGTTTATAAAATACATGTATTTTAGGGGAAGGAACAGCGTAGGTGCATTCAAAGGAGGGCAGGAAGGCAGAGAGCCTGTGGCGCGTACAGGGAGAGTGAGGGGTGCAAATGAAGTAAAAGATGATTAAATAATGATACTTTTAAATAACTTAAATAATGATATTAACAAGGAGCTTTTACACTTGAGAGTGATTCTTAAAACTTCCCTGGGAGTATACAATGGCCAAGAGGAACTTGGTAGTGTAGCTGGAGATGGTCAGTAGTGAGATTTAAATTTCTTTAAAGCCTGACTTTCCCCCTAATAATTCATACAAAGTTTGCATTTTATTCCATAATGCCAGTATATTTGTTTTAATATAAAAAATGTCTTAAATTGTTTTCAAGAAGATACCACAGTCCTGTGGCTGCACATACCCTTTGGCATAGCGAGTGTCTCAAAACCCGGGATGTATGAGTCCTCAGTTTGAGAAGCATGGACACATACTTACTCATGTATGAGCAGCAGAAAATAATCATAGAAAGAAAATTAACACCATGTTGTGGATAGCCTTGAGTGAGCATTTCTGGGCTAAAGCACTTGGAAGGAATAATGGGGGATAATGGATAATGGGGGAATGATGGAAGGTTTTAAAGCAGGGCAGTTACAAGACCTAGCTTGCTTTGGGCAAGCAGGGCTGACTTGTAGCAATATTTAAGATGGATTAGCTGGGGAGAAAAAGAAAGAAGGAAAGAGGGAGGCCAGTTAGTAGCTACCGATGAAATTCAGGGTAGTGGCAGAGATAAGGTAACGGAAGGGAAGAAAGCAGGGACCCTGAACAGGTGGAACTGGAAAAGTGATTGGATGTTGGTGGACAGTGGTGAGAGGGGAACGATATATTTTCTTTTTTCAGAGTAACTGTGAGGTTGGGTAACTGGAAGGTTCATGAAAAGAGGAAATGTCAGGGTCCGAAAAACAAACCTGAATGGGCAGTAAGTTCCACTTGAAACCATGGAATCTGAGATGGTTAGGAGTCATTCAACACTGTCCTATAGGGGCATAGACAATTAAAAAAAAATCTCCATTTGTCTCATTGAGGACACATGCGTTTCCAATGAAATCTTACATGTATAGAATAATGATATATCAACATTTCAAACATTTATGTATTTATGTAGTTATTATCAGTTTTTAAATTATTAATGATAACTTATTCAGATTTTTTAATATTAGAGATTTAGGATCGCTGGGAATAAAATAAACTTTAAATTCTAATTAATAAACACAACATATTTTTCCTGCAGAAGGGCATGATGAGAAATTAATAAAACACTCGAGGATAAAATGTATTTTATTAGAATAAAATTACATGAGAGAAGTAAAGTTAAAACATGAGTTTGAAAAGAAAAGGAAAAGATAAAATTCCAAATGGCTAGAGTAGCTAGCTTGTTCATGTGGGTTTAAAATAGATAATGAAGTATATAAAATTGTTATGCATGTAGTTTCCATTGGATACACTGAAAAGTAATGAGATTTTTATTTTGAAGTATTAATATTTACAATATGTTGGAAATTGCATGCTTTTCAGTTATTTAAACTTACATAACAGTTTTAGATATCAACTTAGAGAATGTAGGATGAGTAGGTAGTTATTCAAAATTATTTTAGGGAGTACATAAACAAAAAAATTTTGAAGCTCACAGCTCTGGCATAATTTGGAAAATGGCAAATTTGTCGCATAGCTATTCTGGAATCATCTCTTTGGGTGCTGCTCTTCTGAATTTGTGTTTCTTCTTGCTGTGCTTTATTCTGCTTAGACAATGTCTCTCTCTGTGCCTGGTGTCAGCATGGAGCTTGTGACTGGGGTAGAGAGAGGGACAATTCAAGCGAAATACTGAACATCCATCCACCAGGCCTCATTCTGGGTCAGAATTCTTGGTTCTGTTTCTTCCTAGCTGTGTGATGTTGGGCAAGTTACCCAACTTCTCTAAACCTCATCTGTAAATAACTGATGGAGTTGCTGTCAGGGTTGGGTAAGATCACACATATTGATTACTTTGTCCTATGTGGTGTGCAGAAAGAACTCGAGAAGTTGTAGTTGTTCTCAGGGTCACTAGATCTTTCAGAAGCAGCTGAGTTTATAGAAAGAACTATATTGTTTTCCTGCTCACCTTTTCTCTTTTAAGTAAAACAAATCTTTCGTTAAGTGAATAACTAAAAGAATTAGCAGTAAAATGATAACATAGGTATTTGTCATGCCTTCTGTTGCCCACCAACTGTTAAGTATACTTTTGCTTACTGGAATATTTCTTACTTGTGTGTCAGAGCTCCCTAAGACAGAAGCCAAAAAATACCCCTGCAGGTAGGACACAAGTATGTCACCGCGGCTCTATAAATCAGATGCATTTACCCAAGACTTGGGTTGGGAGGTAAATAGCGTGAATCCATTGTCCAGGGGAGGATTTTGCATGAAGTGTTTGTGGCCATTTTCAAATCTGATGAAGTGGCCCTGGTGCTGTGACCAAGGTGATGCGTGTGGAGTCATGTCCCCAGTGGTCATATAAATTTCAGCATCTAGGTCATTATGGCAGCAGTAGCAGATGATCATAAGACTGGTTCTGGACAATTTGGACACATTTTTTTGAAACTTAGCTTCTAATCTGAAACCCCAGCCTTCTCATCTGTCTGGTGAGCCTCTAATATTCTTTCAACAAACTTCCTTGTCTGCTTCCCAGCCAACTACTTCTCTGGCTAAAACAAATATACAGTAGGTGGTTTCACAGGGCAGGCGTCTAATGGAACATTGCCTACATTCTAATATCAATAACAGCTCAACCTAATGGCCATCTTCCTCAGACTGTTTTAGAATCTCTTTTTATAGCATTGAATCCTCCACAAGTAGTTCCATCTCGTTGGTATCTCCAAAGCTGTATAAGGAGTGACATTTTTCTGGTCTTTTAAATCAGGAGTTCTCAACTTCTTATCTGCAGTCAACACTTCGAAGGAATGTGAAATTGTACCCACTATAGCAGCGATGTTGATAGAGTGGGAGTGGAGTGGGATGGGGGCACTGCAAACTGGAGAAACTGGGGTAAATGAGAACATCGCCAGGGTGCATGTTATCTGAAAAAGCCCAGAACAAAATCTGATTTATTGTTGTTTACCCCCACACTGTCCCTTGGACTTCAACATATATCTAGAGTTGAGATGAAAATGAGAGGCCATAGATAGTAATGAAACTTTGCAGCCCCTTTTGCATAGGTAGATGTAGAAATAGAACAGTAACATCCAGGGAATGTGAGCCCCTGAGAGTGACTCTGTCCTATAATCCATCCATCCTTGCAAAATACATGAGATAAAACTTGGAGACAAAAAAAGGCTGAATATTTGCATTAGCAAGTATTTCTATTAGGCTGATATTTAATGTAATCAATCTTTTTTACCCCTTTTAACTCCTACACTGATAAAAATATTGCTCATGTTACATGGTACATATACTTTTGAAAAAGACTTTTTCACCCTGACTGGTGTGGCTCAGTTGGTTGGAGTGCCATCCTGTACATTAAAAGGCTGTGGGTTTGTTTCCCGGTCAGGGCACATACTTAGGTTTCGGGCTTGATCCCTGTTTGCTTGGGGAGCAACCGATAGATGTTTTTCTTTCACATCCATGTTGCTCTCTCTCTCTCCCTTCCTCTCTCTAAACATATCCTCGAGTGAGGATTAAAAAAAAAGACTTCTTCAATTACAGTGATAAATGTAATATATTTTTTCTTTAAATTTTTCCTGATCTACTAATTAAAGAATAAATGCATTGCAGCCTGTTTGTGAAAGATGAGGGTAGAGTAAATGAGGCCTGCTGTTTCAGAAGGCTTCAGATTTTATCTGTAATACTCAAGATTTCGAATTTGGATATTATATTAACCTTAGATATGCCAGTAATCAAGTGTGGCCAGACAGCTGTCTCCTGATTACATATTTGAGAAGGTAAATATGGTATTTATGCCAATCAAAGTCAATTTCAATTCACTTGTTGACTCGTCCCAAGCTTAATAGAGGATTCTGCAAATAGAAGCTTAAGAGATGTCAGCTAGAAATGATAAAAATATTTACCCCCCAGCCATCTTCAGGCTAAAACTGCACAGTCCCTCAATGCATTCGTTAAATGTGAGAAAGGCTGCAGAAACTTGGCAGGTTTACTGATGTGTCATAACTTATGTAAGAATTGTCTGGTCTATGAAAAAAGGCTGTCTTTTTTTTAAATCATGAAAACAATGTCACAACATTACAGGGAGTTTGGCAAATAGAGAGGAAGATATCAATCATAATCCTAACACTCAAACATTAAACCAAGTACAATATTTGTGGCTTCTCTTTTGTTTTTCATTCAAATGGTAAAATTTCCATTATTGCAATCATAGCATACTCATAACAACTTTGTTTCTTCTTGTTAATGTTAGCTTAAGAAAGATTTTTGTATTGCTATATCAACTCATAATTATCCATTTTTAAAAGTTGTGTAAGTTTTAATCAGGTAGGTATATAATTTTTTAAAAATATGTTTTTATTGATTTCAGAGAGAGGAAAGGAGAGGGAGAGAGAGGTAGAAACATTAATGATGAGAGAGTCATTGATCGGCTGCCTCCTGCACAGCTCCTACCAGGGATCAAGCCCGAAACCTGTGCATGTGCCCTCCTGGTTCATAGATTGACGCTCAACCTCTGAGCCACACTGGCCGGGCTATCATTTATTTAACCAGTCTCCTATCTGTGGGATGTAATTTTCTTTTTAACATTTTGAATTAAGAAATGTATTTCAATGAATATCTGTGATCATTGTGTTTTCTATATTTTGGGTAATTTCTTCAAGATAAATTCCCAGATTATATGATAGTTATTTTCTTAATTGGTAACACCAATTATAAGGGGATGTTGGAGAATAAAACCTAATCTTCAGTGGGTTGAGGAGTGAGTGGTGGTGAAAGACTAGAACATTTTTCTGCTGATTGTAAAAAAATACTTTTAAGAAAAAATGGCAGGAACTATAGGAACAAGAAGGGATTATTGAAAGAATGAAATCCTGAAAAGACAGGAAGGCTTGAGGTTCAGAACATCAAGATATCCATGGAAAAAATGGCACTGGAAGATAGAATATGCCATCACCTCTATATGAGGGAAATCAAAATTGTAGGTGTGGATGCAAGTAAGCTTGTCAGTTTGATTCTCTCACTTAGGGAATCCTTAATTCTCTCACTTAGAGGTCCTCTGCTGAGAGGAGAATGTGTCTAAACTAGTCACTGTTAAGAATGAAAGAACGTTGACAAATAATAATACATGGCAGTTTTTTATGTGTGCGCTCACTATGTGCTTGCTGATGTGCTAAGTGCTTTATATGCATTGTCACATAGTAGTTGTTTAATTTTCCACCAATCCTTAGCAGCACTGGTATAGGCAGGGTGAAGAATTTATTCCAGTCTGGTTTTTGTTGGGTGGGTACAATGGAAGAGCAATGTGAAAAGGCAATTGATCCTGGCATGAGAGAGGTTGAGGGGAGAGATGAAACATCTTAGCTAGTTAGGAGTTGTAAAAGAGCATGCACTGTTGAATAAAAGAGTTGCAACGCTAAGGACAAATTTGTCCCAAAACATTGGCTAAATGGACTATAAATTAAGGGACAATATATGGGACCAAATCTTCACTTGTCTTTTTTTTTAACACAAAAGACCTAACTCTGGTATTGCTCGTTTATTACCCCTCTAGATAGGCAGTTCATTCTTTTAATAAACTTCCAAGCATATATGGCTAGAAAGCAAAGTGGGAAAGTAAAATCTGAATGTCTTGACTGGTGATCATAAGAGGGACCATGTAATCGTCATTAGCATCATGTTGAAGGGGACTTGCCTAGTGGTTACTGTACAGGCTTCAGGGCCAGCCTGCTTGAGATAGAACTCGTATCTGCCACTCACCAACTGGTAACCTTCAGCTAGTGTTAGGCCTTCTTTCACTCCTCTGTAAGATAGAGATATGATAATGGTATTTGCCTCATAAAGTTGTTATGAGGATTACAAAGTCAAAACATAAGGCACTTAGAGAAACTAAGTTTGGGCTAGCTGTCATCATGTGTTTGTTATTATAATAAACTACCACTTTTTGAGATGCCCAAGTGCTAGCAATATGTTAAGTACTTTGTTACTTTAGCTCATTTAATTTTCACAAAAATATTCTGAGAGAAGATTATTTTTTCTATTTTATAGATTGAGGAATTGAGGCTTAAAGAAAAGAAGTTGCTTGCCTGATGTTATCTCAATTTATAGATGAAACAGAGCTAGAATACCAACCCAAGACTGCTTAAACCCAGTCTTAGGCAACTTTCTTGAGCACATGAATATTGTAAGGTTTTGTTTTGTTTTGTTTTCTCTCTCTAACTCTGCTAAAAAAGTGAAGTTTTTGGGGGAGTTATAACTGGTATTACTTAGAGGCTCATCTGGATTCCCTCGGATTTCTTTACCATCTCCTGGTTGTCAGCTCCTAGTATGTTCTCCCTCACTGAAGGCAACATCAGTCTCTCTTTGGCAGAGGGCTGCTCTAGGTTCCTGAGACCAGGAATACATCTATAGGCTCATTCGAGTCCTAAAGTAAACAGAATCACCAGGAGAACTTGTTAAAAACAGATTTCTGGCCCTAACTTCAGAGTGTATGATTTAATAGGTCAGTGTTGGGGTGGGGGTAGAGGCCTAGAGTTTCCATTTCAAATGAGTTCCCACATCTGGGAATCACACTTTGAGAACCACTGTTCTAGAGTCTCCATTTTTATTTAACTATAAGTATTCAATATTACTATGAAAGCACACATTATTGTATCATATAAAATAACAAACTCAAAAAATTCCATTAAACAGAATACTGCCTTTGGTATACAATTGCCTAATATCTCTTTCTATCCCTTTTACTTTTCAAGTTGTAAGTGATGTGTTTTTTTAAGTGGGGTATAGCTGGTTTTTTCTTTTTTCTTTCTTTCTTTTTTAAATTCTTACCTGAGGCTATGCTTATTGATTTTAGAGAGAGGAGGAGAGAGGGAGGGGGAGACAGAGAGAGAGAGAGGGAGGAAGACTGATATGAAAGAGAAACCTTGATTGGTTGCCTCCCATGTGCACCCCAACAGAGGATCAAACCCCACAACCTAGGTATGTGGCTTGACCAGGAGTCAAACCCACAACCTCCCAGTGCAGGGGACGATGCTGCAGCCAGCTGAGCCACACAGGCTGGGGGGGGCTTTTGATTTTTAACCCAACTGTACTTGAATGCATGAACCCAGTTCACTCTCTTAGTGTTTTTGTTTTCATCTTAGCCAACATTTTTTGTGTTTTGCATTGTTTGTTTCCTTTTCCTCAATTATTGTTGGTTTGATAAAGATGCTGTTTGTTCAAATTGTCCCTTTTTAATTTGGAGGGTCTCCTCTCTGTATACTTTTATTCCAATCATGGTCACCACCCCTCCCTGATTTCTTAATGAGGCGTAGATGATTCTACTGTAATTTCTGCACAATGTACCAACTTCTTCCTAGACGAAGACACTTTCCCCAGCACCATGTTCTAATTCCTCCCCTCCAGCCTCTTCCCTCCGCCCCTATCTTTACCCAGCCCTGTGATATCTTTGGGTTGCTTTTACTTTTCTTCTTTCCCCACTCACCTAGGGTTTGCAAAGCTAGTTTATTACTTACAGAATTTCAGACATGGTGTTGTGTACTTCTACACGAGAGCGGCAATAGGAGATGTTGGGAGGCAGTGGTCCCTTGGCTTTTATTAAATCACAGCATGGAAACTTTTCCTCTCCTCCCTCCCTCCTCCTTTAATTAAAGGCTCATGCTCTGCAGGCGGCTCCCTTGAGCTGCGCGGTCTCAGAGGAGCTTGGTCCTGTCCGAGGGAGATGTTCTCTGCAGGGCTGTGGCCACATCGTGGGGATGGTAAAGTTCCCCAGACATAGATGAGTCCAGGAGGTTAACTATTGTTCCACCCATTTCTGGGCCTGTCTAGAAAGCAAACTGAAATAAAAGAGAGTAAGAGAACCTTTTTTTATGGGAGCAAACACTGAATGCTCTGTATGGTATTTTAGTAAGTAAATGATTTCCAATGACTGTGTCATGCCTCACAATGTGTGCACTGACCCACCCTTAGCCACCTCTGCTTCCCGGTGTCTGTGCAGTTGGTCCTTGACCCTTAAGCTTCCCTGAGATCTCTGGGTCCTTGACAAAGCATAGGCATGTGTCTGCTTGCACCTCAAGGAACATGTTAGCAAGATAGTCTCTGCAAAACCACAGCATGTGGTCCTCTAGGAAGGAGAAAGGCAAGGGCAAGGGGAAAATGGATTCACCTTTTATCAGTTTGCTTTTGTGCCCTGTGGTCAAGTCAGATCATTCTCTTTGCTGACCCCAGCACAGTGTGTCCTCTAGTCTCTGAGAAGCTACAGCCGTATTTGTTTGCCCATTTGATATACTAATTTGCCTTTCTAAACAATTTGAGCATGTTTTCTTTTAAAATGTCAATTCAAAGAGTGTGCTAACTCTGCCACCTTCTTTGCCACCAGACACCCTTGAGATGTGTCCCTGGCATTGTGAGATGGGCTTTGTTGAATATTGGTTTTACGAGTATAAAAAGCAAGAAATTTGCATGATTATAGTGCATTCTTCGTTGAAATTCTCTTTTGTTTGAGCACAAGGCCTATATTGTTGTATGAAACACTTAATTAATGAACCCCAATTATAGGGAAAAAGTGGAATAAAAATACCTAAATGGGATTGTAACTTTTCTATGTGTGTTTTATAGTTTAGCAACCAGTTTATCTCTGAAATAGGTTGTCACCATTGACACAGTTTTAAGATTCCTGATTGTCATCTCTTTTGGAATTTTGGAATTACTTCTTTGGTTTGAATATTTAAAAAATTTTTAAACATAAACTTTTGATCCTAGTTTTCTTTTTTAAAATATATTTTAAAATATATGTATATATTTTTTATTTCAGAAAGAGGAAGGGAGAGGGACAGAGAGATAGAGATATCAATGATGAGAGAGCCATTGATCGGCTGTCTCCTGCATGCCTCTTCCTGGGGATCCAGCCCAAAACCCAGGCATGTGCCCCGACCAGGAATCAAACCTCAGAACCTTGATCTCCTGGATCACAGGTCGATGCTCAGCCACTGAGCCATGCCAGCCAGGTGTATAGTTTTCCTTTTTTTAACATATGAAATGTGTTCAAAGACCCAAGGTCCTCAGTAATGACTTTTAAGCTTACCTTGCAGTGCAGTAACGTATAGAAATTTGAGAAGATACGCATGGTAGCACTCATCACTCTAACGTGAACAGAGGCAGTCATCTTCCTGAAACAGAGACAAAGACAGGGAGACTCTTCCCACCCCATTTGCTCACTTATTTCTGGGGAAAAGAAATCCAAATAAAAAAAAACACCTGCCCGGCCGGGTGTGGCTCAGCGGTTGAGCATCGACCTGGGATCCAGGCGATCGGGGTTCAATTCCCGGTCAGGGCACATGCCCGGGTTGCAGGCTCGATCAATGACTCTCTCATCATTGATATTTCTATCTCTCTCTCCCTCTCCTTTCCTCTCTCTGAAATCAATAAAGTTATATTTTAAAAAAACAACAAAAAACAGAAACAAAACAAAAAAACACACCTAATGTCGTTTTTTCTAGACCTGTTCTCTTTAAGGAGCGCACTTCTCCAAAATGTGTTATGTTAAAATACTAACCTCATAGAGTCATGTGAAATGGTAAGTGCATTGGACCTGGAGTCAGAAAATCATTAAACTGAAGAGTAGTCTGAAGGTATAGTCCCCGACTTGAAAACTTTTTAGTTGGATGACCTTGGGGAAGTCAGTTAACCTTTCTGAATCCCACTTTCCCCTTTTCCACGAGGTTGTTGTGAGGATCAAAGAAGACGGGCAAACAACTCCTTTTCTGATTTATTTTTTTAACTCTTTCCAAAACTATAAAGCACTACAGTGTATAAATCTAAGGCATCCTTTCATTTCTCCAAATGTTTATCTATGGTCAGGGAGCTTTTCAGTTTTAAATGATGCGTGTACTCCTATGGGAATATATTTAGAAGGAATTTCAATTAATTAGTTGTGTGACTACAGTGATTATCAAATTCAAATTTTTTAGAGAGACAAAAAGCATTATTCTTTATCTAATATCTTCCCAGAGCTAAATCCACAGATCCTTGACAAGGTGGAATGACGGCGACATGCCCTCCACAAATGCTTTCGACTAATTGCCATATGTGTAGGTACCCCTGTAGCTTTCCTCAAATCCTACCTCGCATTCCAAGTGACATCCTCTGCTTGAACTCCATCTACAGCCTACACACATTCTAGCTTTAGAAACAACAGCCACCTGCTCTATTTTTTTCCCCATCTGAAGATCTATTTCCTTATTATTATATACCTCAACAAAGCAAGAAAATGTAGCCAACTCTAAATTTATGATGAGACTCAAAAGAGACAATATGCCAAAAGCAGGCCTGAAATTTGGACTTTTATCTTTACATGTTCATTTATGAGGCTGGAAAAATGGTTGTTGCGAATCATTTGAACCGTTGAGCTTATCAGATTGAGAAGGCCTAAGAATACCTTGCATTTTTATTAAAGTAGCAAACAACTCGGAGATATTTTAATCTTTTTCTATCTCTGAGGCTTCATGACCTTTGAGAAGAAGCATGTGACTCTGCCCACAATAAGATGGGGGGAAAAATACAGTAAAAACACATACACAAAAACCAACCAATCAAATGAACAAAAAACCCTCTTAGGTAGTTAGGATTGCAGTTAGCCTAAAAGCATTTTGGTTTCCCTTGATATTACATTCTAGTCCTCAAAACTAGTTTTCTCTGAAAAACAGAAAGAAAACAAAAATCACTGAAATCTCTCTATGACTTGCCAGATCCACTTTCTTAAGTTCCTTAATATTATACTTTACTGTAGATGGTATCTACCATCTATCATCTATCTATCATCTATCATCTATCTATCATCTATCTATCTATCTATCTATCTATCTATCTATCTATCTATCTATCTATCTATCTATCTATCTATCATCTATCATCTATCTATCTATCTATCTATCTATCTATCTATCTATCTATCTATCTATCTATCTATCATCTATCATCTATCTATCTATCATCTATCTATCATCTATCTATCTATCTATCTATCTATCTATCTATCTATCTATCATCTATCTATCATCTATCTATCATCATCTATCTATCTATCTATCATCTATCTATCTATCTATCTATATCTATCTATCTATCTATCTATCTATCTATCTATCTATCATCTATCTACCATCTATCTATATCTATCTATCTATCTATCTATCTATCTATCTATCTATCTATCTATCTATCTATCTATCATCTATCTATCTATCTATCTATCTATCTATCTATCTATCTATCATCTATCTATCATCTATCTATCTATCTATCTATCTATCTATCTATCTATCTATCTATCATCTATCTATCTATCTATCATCTATCTATCTATCTATCATCTATCTATCTATCATCTATCAATCATCTATCTATCTATCTATCTATCTATCTATCTATCTATCTATCTATCTATCTATCTATCATCTATCATCTATCTATCTATCTATCTATCTATCTATCTATCTATCTATCTATCTATCTATCTAATCTATCATCATCTATCATCTATCATCTATCATCTATCATCTATCATCATCATCTATCTATCCAAAATCTTTAGTAGAAGATAGGAAACCTCCTTTGACATTTTACTTTTATCATGGTTGTCACCAGAATTTTATTTCTTGTTCAATTAACTCTTAAACATTATGATTCATTTGGTCAGCTGTCAGGCTTCTGTGAATGCTTGAAATATTCTTTTGAAATTCTTTTTTTTAAAAATTATTTTATCAAAAAAATAAAAGAAGTCATGTAATGAGTATATATACAACGGATTGTCCAAAATTTAAGCAATACCATGTCTATGCTTTGGCATTTGTCCTAAAAGATTTTTAAATATTATCTCTCTTTCTCTTCTGTGTTACTCCAAAAATATAAAATTTAGACATTCTTTTTCATTTCTATGCTTTAAGTTGATTATATGCAAATCTCACTTTAAATGTGATAAAGACATATTGGGACATCAAATAGGAATGTGGCTGTCATCCAAAATCTAGCTTTTATTCTCATTATCACCCTGAGACAACCTTACCCTCACCCCAGATAGCTGAAATAGACTTATAAGAGAAAGGCAGACACTGAAATTTTTAAATGAGCATCAGATTGGGGCAGACACTGTTGGTTTCCTAATCAGTAGCCATTTCCCCTCTTCTAAGTGAACAGAATGCCAGTTATGCCAAGGGATCAGAGAATCAGAAATGTGCTCCCAGAAGGCCACCCCTTCCCCAGCCCAGGAGATGAACCATGACTGGTCTAGGCCAAGCACAGTCACTCTGTGCCCCTTTGCCAGTGGTTGTTGTAGAGACTGATGTGGGATGAGTTCCGGTTTGACATCAGATGAGGTTTCCAGGGTAGCTTGAAGGACTTCAGGGAAAGATCTTCTTCTGATGAAAAGACAGGGATATGTGAGAACTGCCACACCCTCTGCTTTTTTAAAATTTGGGACACTGTCAAGTGAGGATGTGCTGCTTAGATTGACAGTGGTTATTTGCTGAGCATTAGAGGAGAACTTGGAGGGTAAAGGCCCACATATTGAGGATGGCAGCACAGAAAGTGGAAACCACCAAGTTCTACGGCTGCCATTCTACTGAGTTAACCTATATATTCCGTATACTTTTTGTTATATGAAATAATCAATGTACTGATGGCTTAGGCTACTGGTCATTGTTTTTTTTCTGTTGCAGCCAAAGTATCCTTGCTGACATAGAAGCTTTGTTTTGCCAGCTTGACATATCCATTATTCATTTGTTAGGCCTACCAATTGGTTTCTTACTGCAATTTTTAAATTTTTTGACTCTGAATTCAACTTGGAGGAGGAGACTATTTGCAGTGGTGTCCTTTATGCCCCGTAGGGTGGTTTTACACTTATTTCTGCAGTTCTCGCCAGTTGCAGTCTAGCTTTTATAGTAATTTGGAGTCCCCATTTCCTAAGGTAGTGTTCATTCATCCCACACCTGCAGCTAGAAGTGTGGACACCCTATTGGAAACACAGAATCTTGAGCCTTACTAAAGCCAAACCTAAATTTTAGCAAGATCCTCAGGTGATTTGTATCCAGTTTGAGAAGCTTTGCAGTGAAAGAATCTTCATGGGTTTCTAAATTTTAACAGATGAATCTTTTTACCCATGGCCCTGAAAAGAAAGAAGCATTGAGCTTTCTTCTTCAAGCAGGTTCAGAGAGCTCTCGATTCCCTATTTCAGAACATGGCTGGCCTTTGTTATCACTTTGTGATCACTCATCATGCACAGTGAACCTGTGCCCCAGGCAGCCTCCCTGAGCAGTTGTGAAGCCCCAGTTTCTATACTCCCATGAGTCCCTTGGCCCTGCCAAACAAAATAATCTGATTTTGTGTACTCTCCTCATTTCTGGTATCTTTGTGTATGTCAACATTTTCTAGTTTTTTAAAAATAGTAGTTTTGTTTTTTTAGCATTTACATGTTTTTGGAAAGGGAAGGAATCCTTTACTGCTCTCTCAGACTGCTCTATTAACAAGAAATCTGGGTTCTAAAAGGCTTAGCTCAGTGAAATTGTGGGAAGTAGGAAGAGTAAGCAAAAGATGTTAGAGAAAGAACCATACTTGTGATTTAATTTTTATTAAATAATGGAGTAATATGGGCTTAATTAAGGCTGCTTAGTAAAATTAAAGTGCATAGAAGTGCAGTAAAATTAACAGGGGGAAAGGGAAGAGAAAATGAAGAGGAAGTTGACTAAGTTGACAAACTTAATGAAAGGTAAAGCAGAAAACTAATGATAAAATACGTTAACTATGAAGTAAATGTGTTAAATAGTAAGTAAGACAGAGTGAATAAAATCTTTTATGTTAGTTACATCAGCAAATTTGCACATATTTCTCTATCAAATAAATAATCATAATGGTGTAAAAAAAAAAAAGAAAATTCAATATTTTGTTGTTTCTTAGAAAGACACCTAAAACAGTGTAGCAGAGAAAGGTTAAAAATATTAAAAAATTGATTAAGATGGCTAAGAATCCTGAAACACTAATCAGAAAGAATATATGTACCCCTATGTTCATAGCAGCGCAACTTACAATAGCTAAGATCTGGAAACAGCCCAAGTGCCCATCAGTAGATGAGTGGATAAGAAAGCTGTGGGACGTTTACACCATGGAATACTATGCAGCTGTGAAGAAGAAGGGTCTCGTACCCTTTGGGACAGTATG
This sequence comes from Miniopterus natalensis, assembly GCF_054644295.1. Classification (NCBI taxonomy): domain Eukaryota; kingdom Metazoa; phylum Chordata; class Mammalia; order Chiroptera; family Miniopteridae; genus Miniopterus; species Miniopterus natalensis. The sequence continues at coordinate 37,708,829 of NC_142092.1, read as the reverse complement.
GATGTACCTGGAGAAAATTATGCTAAGTGAAATAAGTCAGGCAAAGACAAACATCACATGATCTCACTTATATGTGGAATCTAAAGAACTTAATAAACTGATGAACAGAAATGATTCAACGACATGGAAGCATGGATCAGACTGACGAATGTCAGAGGGACAGAGGAGGGTGGATGGGTGGAGGGGGAGAGAGTAACCAAAGAATTTGTAAGCATATATGCACAACCCAAGGACATGGATAATGGTGGGGAGAGGGGCTGGGGAGGGGGATTGGATGGGGTGGAACAGGTCATGGGGGAGAAAAAGGGACATCTGTAATATTTTAAACAAAAACAAACAAACAAAAAAAGATACCATGAGTAATGGCTAAAAAAAAAAAAAAAAAAAAAAGATGTAACAGGCAAATGTAAAAGTGAAGGAAGGAAGGAAGGGAGGGAGGGAGGGAGGGAGGAAGGAAGGAAGGAAGGAAGGAAGGAAGGAAGGAAGGAAGGAAGGAAGGAAGGAAGGAAGGAAGGAAGGAAGGAATTTAGACAGCAGAATTCAAGGTTAAAATCATTAAGAGGACTGCGAAAATAGACTTCAGGCAGGTCTTTGGTTTGGTTTGGCTGAGGGATTATATATCTGGGAAACTGATCTTCACTCTACTTATCTCTCCCTAAACACTGAGGGGTGTGCTAAAGATGCTTTGTACCTGTTTCTTGTATCTTGTGAGCAGACAGGAAAGGAGCCAGATTTTCTAATCCTGGTGGCCATGGCAAAGGGAAACTTTTTTCTTAAAAATGCAGAGCAATTCTCATTCATGCAGGTGATATTCGTAGCAACTCTATGTCCCTATGGGGACACGATGACCTTGGAAATTGGGGAGATGCTTTGGTGGTGCCTGCTTCATGTAACCATTTCCATAGATTTCCTCTTTTTTTTTTTTGTCTTGAGAGTACTTTCCACCCCTCATTCTACCTGACGGAGTCATTCAGTCAATTGTATCACCATCTGATGTGCATTAAAAAAAGAATTAATAAAATGAGATGATGTGAACCAAACACCAAACATTTCTATTCTATCAAATATTAAAAAGGAAATAAACTCAATTTCTAAAATAATATTTTAAAAAATCTTCCATTGAATTACAAAGAAAGTCCAATAAGATGTGGTGTATGAAAAATGAAAACAAACACGTCATAAGAGACTTTAATTTGCATTTCTCATATCATGAGTAATCAAGTAAAGGAGGAAAAGTGGAACCTTGTATAAGTTGACTAACAAGGCAGATCAACAATTTTCTCTATATTTTTATTAAAAAAAACACAAAAACTTCCCTAGAAATTAGAGAATAGATTTAAAAATCCTTTAAAACATCTCTCTTGCCACAGAAAAAATTAAAATAAAATTATAAAACATTTCAAAAAAATAAATGATGAAGAACCATGTATTGGAACTTATGGAGGAGTCCCTGATAGATGGCTCAGTCATACAGAGCCCATATATAGCTGCACCATTAAAGCCTAAGGGGTAAAAGTAAGTTAATCATGTCCACCCCAAAATGTTAAAAGCCTTTAGGAAGCAGAAGGCAATGGGCTAAATTATGGGAAAAATGGATGACTATTTTATGAATTCTGGAACCAATTCTTTTCTAAATATTAAAAATATATAGATTAGGCTTTAGGTGACCAAAGATGAAAAAAGATAGATTGCAGAAAATTTAAGAAATGGTAAGTATGATGTAAATAATACTTTGGTTCATTCTATGCAAGTGAATCTTTTTAAACCTGAAAGAAATAATGATATAAAAGTTGATGATGATGATGATAATTTACCAAAACTAACCTTGAGACATGAAATTAAAGTAAATCACTTACCATATAAAATATAAAACTTTCAAAGAACTACCTTTTTCAATAAAGCATTGGACCACAGCATTTAGTAGGTAAAGTCAACCAAGTTGTTAACAAATAGAAAACTCTAATGTTGTTTAAGTTGTTCCAGTGCATAGAGAATGAATATAAGATTCAAATACTTTGATTTCCCCCCCAAAATTCTTTTTATGAAATTAACATAGCTTTTAAACTGAAACCGGACAATAAAACCTACAGACCAATTACACTTATGAATGTTAATGTAAACACCTAGATAAAATATTAGCAGGTTGACATGTGCAATCTATGCCAATAATTTAAGAATGAGTAAATATTATTAAATCCATTACTATAGTTAACTAGAGCAATAAATCAAAGAATTAGAGTTCTATGACTATGATTTTTCTCATAGATGTTGAAAAGATACTGAATTAAATTTCATATTTATTCTTCATAAAAACCTTTCATAAACCATGAGTAAATAGACACTTAATGAATGTCTGTGTGCCTGTGTGTGTATCCAACAAGCTCACTCTCAAAACACTGTCAGAAATAAGATTTTTCAAATAACAGTGAGTTTGATTACTTGGATAAAATATACAGCTGAAAAACAACTAAAATGAATAGAAAATATTTAAAAATTGCTTAAAAGTATTAAAAATGTTCCAAGAGAGTGATGAATTTCTGGGAGGATGTCTGAACTCATAGAGCTAAGTGAATCCCTTTTCCATAGCTAGAAAGTGTCAGAACAGAGATTTGAATCCAGCAGTATGATTCTAGAGATTCTGTTTTTTGCCATTTTACAATACTAATTAAATATGCTAGGAATTCAAATAGCAAAAGGAAGCATACAGGGAGAGGTAGCTTTCTTCCAATTCTCAGAGGCAACCACTGTTTTCAAATTCTAGTGTGTCCTAACAAAAAAGTCATTTGCTTAATCAGCATAAATGTATGTTTATTCACCTACCTACATCTATCATCTATTTTCTTTATATTAGGAGGGAAGCTCAGAATGTATAAAGGAAGGTATATATTTGAATATGAAAACAATTGTAAAAATTGTTTTGATTAAAGAAATCATTTTATAAATCAAAAAGTTGACTTGTAAACTAGAAAAAATGAAATGGATATCATAGACACAGTGCAAATGCCTTTACTCTACAAAGAACTATTACAAATTAATAATTAGAGGGGGTAAACAATAGAATGAACAAAATATATAACAAAACAATTCAGAAAAAAGAAAGCCCAAAGAGATATATGTATCAAGATGATTTTTGCAGAGTCTAAAAACAGGAAGAAGTGTGCATTTTCATCATTGGGGAGTGGCACACTATTAAGTATATAACTGCTGTAAAAAAAGAAAACAGAGTTAAAGCTAACTTTTGAACTAGAAGAATGTTTGTGTTCTGTTAAATGACAAAAGCAATTTGAATAATGTGTATTGGGTGATCCCAATTATTTTATGAAATCTAAAATCTATAAATTCAAAAATTTATAAATATTCATGAGTGTGTGTTTATATGAGTACAGAAGATTATGCCTCCAAGGATTACTTGTCACTGTGGTGAGAGGAGGAAGAGGTCAGTGATTGGAAGGAGAGAGCAAGGTGAGAATACCTTTATTGCATGTGTATAAGTTTTGCTTCACTTACTACAATGATCACGTATTTTTTTCTAAATATACATATTAAAGAAAAATAAACAAATGCAGGTTCCTATTTTAGAGGAATTTGGTCAGTTAACTGCAGATCAACTTACTTCACAAATTAAGTTAAATTGAAAATCTTTTTTAAGGAAAACATGCTACTACAAAAAAATGAATTATCTACATAGATTCACTAGTGAAAGCAGAGTGGAATACCAGCAACATGCTACATGAACATGCAACAAAAAATTAAACAAATTTATATTCTTTGATTCATTCAAAATTAATAATTAAGATACAACAACTTGTACACACTACGATCATTCGGGTCAGTGATTACAATTACATCAAAATAATTTTGGACTGAAAAAATAATTCTCAGCAACTTTTTGTTGCAAATAGTATCACCAAGAAGTGAAAAGAGCAACTCACAGAATGGAACATATTTGCAAATAATATATCTGATAAGGGAATTTATGGAAATATATTTATGAAAAAATGTAAGAAATATTACAGCTAAATTAAAGACGAATAATCCAATGAATAGACAAAGGATCTAAAAAGATGTTTCTCCAAAGAAGATATACAAATTGCCATAAGCACTTGATAAGATGCTCAACATTATTAGGAAGCGCAAATCAAACTCACAGTGATACAGTGTTTTATAAATACTAGGATGGCTATGATAACAAAACACAGACAAAAACAAACATTGTAGAGGATGTGGAAAAGTTAGAATCCTCATTCCTTGCTGGCCGGGATGTAAAATGATGTCACTGATTGGAAAACAGTCTCGAAGTTCCTCCAAAGCTAAATGGAGTTATCATATGACCCAGCAGTTCTAGGTGTATACTCAAGAGAAAAAAAGACATATGTCCCCATAAAAACATGTACATGAATATTAGTTCAAAAACTAACTGTACCTGTTTTGTGGAGAACTGCCCCTGGACCGCACGACAATTTTACTCCTCTCTAGGGCCCATTAGAAAAAGGTGATTGTTCTTGACCCTGGCACAGTGTTTTACATCTCTAAAGCATGCTTTCGGATGTGCCATCTTAGTGTTCTTCTAATTACCTTGCAATGTGTGCATATCAGTCATTGTTGTGCACGTTGGCAGATGAGTAAGCACAAGTCTGGGGATTAAGTGTTTTCCCCAAAGTCATGTCTGCGGCAAATGGAAAATCCAAGCCCAATGTTCTTCCATCACGTCTGGCTGACTCGGATTTTTCCCCAAGATGATTGCCAGCCAACTCATTTTCTTGCTACACCCACAAAGTCAAAACACCCCATCTGAGCATGTTTGAAATATTTTCCTGGTTGAATGTATTGTTTTCTTTCTGCTGAGAGGAATGTCTCTCTTTTCTACCATCAGTCAGTTTTGCTCACTGCATATTAAACCTATGTTTAGTGACCATGAATTTGACTAATGCCAGTAAGCTATAACTAGAGTCAGGCGGGTATGGAATCTGAGATTTCAGTAGGAAATAAAGTATAGAAGAGGGGCCCGACAAAAAAAAAAAAAAAGGAAACAGGAGGCATTAGAAACCTAGGCCTCAGGTACAAGGAAAAAAAAGACTCTTTCATGAGAACTCCTATGAATCCCCAGCACACAATACCACGTCCTGAGGGGCTAGAAACCTGTCTCTGTGCTCAGTGACACAGCGTATTCTGGCAGCACTGGGTGTGACCATCTGACTGAATTGGAGTGTGACAGGGCAGAAGGGTTAGCAGATCCAAACATTTGTTTCTCTCAGGGGCTCCAATTTTTCACTCTGAAAACTTGGCGAAGTGCCCATTTCCCGATTTTTTTCCTTTACTCCCCTTCTCCCTTGCCAACTTGCACTGATGGCAACTGGGAACATGCCTGATCACATAAGGGAAATTCTGATTGAGGCCAAGCATGTACTAAGCCCTAGTTCAACTTTGAGCTTTGCCTCTAACCCAGATACATACAACCCAGGGACTTGAAAACCACATGTGGCAGTTATGTGTAGGAATGGATGGAACCGACTTTCTGTAGGAAGAGATGAAAGTGCCACAAAGGGGAGTACACTTCTTAGGTTTGGGGTCATTTAGACACAGCTGAACTCCATTAAAATTGGTGTCACAGGGCAAAGTATGGCCACATTTCAGCACTGTGGAAGTGACATTCTATATGGCTTTGAGGACCACAGACATCTTTTGAATTGTGGTAAAATCCAAATCCATAGGATAGCAAGACACGCCATAAGAGCCCTCTTTTGCTTTTCTTAGATAATATTTAGGTTTTGCTCCTTTCACTTGATATGAACAACTCTCTCTGCATTCAGAATTTATTCTAAAATTACCAGGTTGTGGCATGTGTATTATTCTAGCTTATTTCACTTGACTGGAGGTAAAGAATGAAAGACAAACCATTATTCTGAAACTACCAGGTTGTCATAAGACTGTTACCATAGCTAGTGTCATTTAACTGGAGGTAAAGAATGAAAAACAAACCATGGAGATATTATTTTTATTCCGACTCTGTCTGCTGAACACTATTCTCAGAGAAAAAAAAGCACAGGTAGCAAAACTTCATCTCCCCCAAATGCACTTCAATACGTTTTAAGTGTAAAAACCTAATTTAAAATAATGTCAGCATCTTTGGGCTGTAGAATATGAGGCTCAGCATCTTTAAATTATTTAAGAGGTCCACAGAGAACCAGTTATGCTTATAACGTCAGATTTACTCAAAGAAAGGGGAGAGCAAAGCAAAGTGTTGAATAAGGGTTTCCTCTGCAGTTTCATTAAGTTATTTCTGCATTCTATAATTGCAACAATAGTCCTACCAAACTTTAAAACAAAACAAGATATGCATGTACATAAGGTTATGAGATTTACTTAGTGTGTTAGTTTTGTAGATTTAAAGCAAATATTTGTATTCTAGCTCTGTTACTTCTCTTTTTTGGCATTTATTTACTAATAATAGGATCTATCTAAAAAACATACTTGAAAAGAAAATACCCCTGCCACCTCTAAAACTTGCCATTATTTCCTTCAAATAAGAGACAGGCAATTTCTAAATATAAATTTTACATAACTGCTTTGGTTTTCTCTTTTCCAATGGTCTGGATAGAAAATAAGAACCTTTCTTTTTCTTAAGAATACTATATAAATACTTTTAGCAGCATATCAATCTATAAGATTTCCTTTATCATAGAAAAGAAAAGCCAATAAAATATGTAGTATAATGCTCAGAGGACTCTGGCGGTCTGAAGTGATAAGAAAGGACATTGAGAATTTTTCGAAACTAAAAGCTGTGTCCAAATGAGCATGATAACATGGTGAGAGTTTATTGCCTATAAATAAATTACTAGAGTTTTGCCTAAAGCCTTCATGCTGATTTAGAATTTATTATGAGGAATTTAGTATATGTGAGCATCATCTTCTAGTGATGACCTGACCTTTTCTGAGAAATACAGTTTACTGGACCTATTAATGGCCACTTAACAGAGGAGCCCATTCCCATATTAAGGCAACAGGTAACACAGACAGACAAGTTCCACTGGGGATGTTCAGAGGGATTTGCCAAACTCAGAGAACTATTAGGCCAATCCAAAAGAAACTGTATTATCAACACTTCCTGTAGTACATCTGATCATCTAAATTTCCAATTATTCCAGGAGTTAAGAAAGAACAAAGAGATCGCTGATTACACAGAAACTTGTTTGCCTTTACTCTGTGCATTTCTGAGTTCTCTAAATGGACTTTCACAGGCATATCTTCTACTGGCCCGATGGCTTGGTACAGTTCAATTAAGAAGTGACTTGAACTTGGATGGTCTGTATTCTAAGGATGGAGATGATGTGGGGTGTCTGGGACAGTTCCCCTTTTATGCTTGGTAGTCTCTCTTATCTTCCAAGGAGAACTGCTTCAATTATGATGAGCTCCAGGGGCCAAGCACACAGGCTTTGCTAAAATTATTTTTCTCTCTGGGAAAATTTCAGACATTGTTTCTGAATTTACGATTCTCTTGCATTCTCTACTGCCATTTATAGTTTACCAAGAATTATGGAGCTGCCTGGCTTGCTGTATCCAAACTTGCCCTGTGACTTCTCCTTCCTGTCCCCTTTGCTTGCCCCCTCTCCTAGTCCTCATTGCTCTCTGTTGAAAAAGAGGCCCAGTTCTGATCCCTGCCTCATTTCGTAAGTGGCCCCCAACCTACCATTTGGCCCTGATCTCTGAGATTATCTGGAGCTCGATTTTTCCTACTTTTTATTTATAATTTTTACTCCATCTACTTTAAAATTCTCTTAAAATGCTTACAATACTCATTACCTAAACGAATGTTACAAGATTAAAAATGATGTAAAAGAGATAAGGGGAAACATACAGAGAGGAAAAAAAAGGAATTATGGAACGTTTCCATATTTAAGCCTGAAATCTAAACTCTCCCAGAAGCCAAAGTAAAGAGGGAAAGATGACAGACTACCTAGCTATCAATATCAGACAAATGGCAGAAGACTCTTCAGCAGAGTTAAACTGTTTCGGTATTAACTTGTAAGGGAAAAAATCTAACTCTTGTACTTTTATATTAAAGGACATTTAATAAAGTCTTAGGCAATGTATTTAGCAGTTTTACAGCAGATGCAGAAATATCTCTATACAGCTCTTTATTAGAGCAAATGCTGATATAAAATGAAATCATGGCAGTAAAGACACTTCTCCAGGGCCTGAGATAGTACAGTTCAATCATGTTTCTTTCTGGTGACCTAATTTGATGCAATAATAAAATGTAGGAAACAGAAGTGATTCATAATCTGGGTGGGTAGTGGAGATGAAGCATGTATCAGTATTATCTTGTAATCATTTCCAAACTACATACACTGCCCTGTTCCCTTTCTCCAGAAAATTTTTGATAGAGCCATTGCCAGAGAGAGATTCCACATTTTGCTAAATGATCATACATAGAGAGATGCTCTTTTCTTCACTAAGCATATTTCCCTACATGGACCCAAACATGTACAGTATTCATCATTATAGTCTTTAAAATGTGACCAGAAATCATAAAAATTATTTAGTATACCCCAATAAGCTGAAAATATAAGAATATATTTATTGCATACATTACAGTTTTCTAAAATTTTAACAACCATCAAATTTATAAATCCCCAATGAACTTTGGAAGATAGGGCAAGTATTTTGACCCATTAAAAATTTCTTCTGATTACTAAAAGTATATGTTATCATGTCAGAAAAAACTTTCTCCAGTAGCATTGAGGAAGGTTATTTGTGGCAGTGGGAGGGCTGTTAGAGAATGAGTCCCGAATAATGACTGAGAAAATAGTAATCTTTGAGTTATAATAAACAGTTCTTTGCATGACAAAATTTTAAATTAAAGGGACTAAAATTTCAGGAAACAACATAATTTAGTTTTTCTGCTACCATACAAAAATGAGGACTCAAAAAGGAATTGATTTCTGATAGGAAAGCAGGATTCCCTTTTCTACTAATTTGGTTTAAATGTGTGAGTCATAATATTCACGTACACTTACTGAAATTCATGCTCATACACATACGCAAATACAATGCACAGGGGATTCAATTTTCTACATCCACCCCAATACCGATTTTCTGTGTGCATGTTTTTTTGTTTTTTGTTTTAATAACCATTCTAATGGGTATAAAGTGTTGTCTCATTATAGCTTGGATTTGCATTTCACTAATGATTATGATGTTGAGCATTTTTTCATGTGCTTATTGGCCATTTGTACATCTTTTTTAGAGAAGTATTTGTTCAAATCATTTGCCCATTTTTAAAATTGTGTGGATAAGACTAGCACCTTGACATAGAATTACTGGGACTCATTATTTTAGTCTAATCTAGTCCTCTCTATCATTGGGACAATAATATTCCTGGCTTGCTTTTAATAGCAGAGGGGTTATAGAGGAAAGAAAAAAAGACAGATGCTGAGATGAAAAATATATCAAAATAGGCTTTTAAAATATTAAGCCAATTGAATAAGCAAAAGGACAATTTTGTTTGGGAAGAAATAACATTTTAGTCAATTAACAAGTATATATTTAGCAAGTTCTCTGTACTAGGCATTATTCTAGACACTGGAATGATTATTTGATCATGAAAGATATTTGGGTAAAAACCTGATTTGCTATGTAAGTAGCAAGAGAAAGAAGTACATGTTTAAAATATCGTATTTTAATCTTCTTTTCATTGGGACAGTGTGATCTATATGCACACTGGTGTAAGTAATATACTCAAGACATTACCCCCAATTAAAACTCAGTGAGTATCTATTACCTTTTGTATTTAAAGTGCATGTGAAGTACTACTTAGTTTAGGAGCAGTAAGCTGTAGGATGGTGCTAGAGCTTGAAGTATGGAGTTGTTCGACTACACCGAAAATTTTCAAATATTTCTCATGGAAACTGATTTTTCAGTTTTCCAAATACTTCTATTTTGGAAACTTTAGAATACACGAATCTATGGTTGGGAAATAATTAATTCTGTCATCTCTAATGGTTGTGAATACTATCAGTTTATCAGAGACAATCACAGAGATGGGTAAAACAACATAGAAAAAAATGTCACAAAAAGTCATATATGGACAATTATTTTCATGCATTCATGTTTTCTTATAATCCATCTCAATAATTCCACCATGTTTTTTTTCTTATTAGATCTCTGTTTTTGTAAGGTTATAGTTGAGAATACAACTAGGGACTTACTCTACTAACAAAAACAGTTTGGTTTTTTTGTTGGGAAGAAACACACAGAAAAAGATACTTAGAAAGTATTTGTGTCTTTGCTCTTTGGGCTTCTTATAGTACAATCAACATGGAGACACAAAAGTCTCAGTAAGGAAAAGTTAAGAAAAAATTGCCCACCGTGTCTGATTCTCTATATGCAAACGGAGAATGGATTTTAGTGCCTTTTTTTTTTTTGGATGACTCACTCTTAACATTAAATATAATGAAGAGCCTAGAGATTCCAAATGCACTAAGCATGTGAGACAAATCATGCCTAATGCTCCTCACAGGTGACTATCTTTCTTCTCTGTAATATTCTTTTCTAGCCTCTTTTTTAGGGCACTTTTGGTTTTGTTAAATAAGACCAAGCTCGAGTTCATTCTTAGTTTCCATGTCCTCTTTACCAAAAGTTATTTTGCTTTTTTTCAACTACCTCTTTATTTTAACAAATTAACTGTTTAACTGAGGGACTCAAAGCAAAGGCCAGGACAATGAATGCTTCTGTGTTTACTGAAATGTTTAATATATTGAAGGAATTTTACATTAAATTAAGGTACAAATTAATCATGTTGGGGTGCAGTGTTAAATAACTATTCATACTCAGTCTGTGGACAATCCAGTACTAAAAGGGCAAGATATTCAGTGAGTTTGTAATTAGGAAAAATTTTAAAAATTCCTTACCGAGGGAGAGAAAGGCCACCTCACTGCAACTGCTCCAAAATCAGCTGGTAGAAAGCCAAGTGCTTCGCTGGGCATTTTTACCTCAAGTTCTCTTAAAGACCTTGATAGGATTTATTTTCTCTCTTTCAAGAATTTTCTCTTTACACAATTTGCTTCAGAGGAAGGAATAGGTGGTGCCTGAGGTGAAAGAAAGGCAGATTTGGGGACTTGGAAAGCCTATTTTTGAGAGGATGATCAGTCCACTTTAGTAGTCAGTGCTTTTTAAAGTCAGCAAGCATTTAACTTCAATGAACTTCAGAGAACTCCCTCTCCCCCGCCCCCCCATATGGCGCTGCTCTCCTCAGCAAGGGCGAACAGTGCTTCTTGCAACATCTAACACAGCATCAGAACAAATTTTGATTTGATCTGATTACATTTATTGGCTTTATTATTTTGGAAGCCTCTTACTTAGTACGGATCTGAACAACAGTCAGCAGTCATGGAAAGGGGATCAATGACCTAAAATACATACAAGATCTACATTTACAACAGATCCAAATCTATTGCAAATTAAATGTTCCAGGCTTGCCACCATGCTCTAAGGTAAGGGATAACACCAACCTTACCACAAGTGTCTGCAAACTGAATTAATAGGGAACATTCAAATTGTACCTTTTTTCTTAAAATTTTCTGGGTTCTCTTACATGTTAGCACCTCTTGGTTAATATACCGACTCATTCATTTATTCATAGTTTTTTCAAAAATATTTAGTCAACATTTGCTGTGTGATAGGTACTGCCCTAGAAGTGAACCAAAGGAGATATAGCACCTGACTTCATGGAGCTTAAATTTATATATTACTTTAAAGATAACAGAAATAGTTCCTTTTGCCATGTAGATAATATATTCACAGGTTCCATGGGTTAAGACATGGACATCTTTGAGGGCAATTATTCTGCCTACCATTTGTTGTAAAACCATTTTAGATACATATGTTAATAGACAACATCTTCTTATTTTTTCTTTTCAGAAGAGTAGTTTGTACAATATTAGCTCCTTCATTTGGAAAAAATAGAAAAAACACACCTCTCTACATTTTCATGTAAGACTTGGAACCAAAAACATATTTAAAAGAAAAAAATACCAAAATGACAGTATTAACTATATATATCAATTAATATCCCTTAATTACTAATAGAGCAGTCTATAATATTATTGAAAACAATTTGCCTTTATTCATTATATTCAAAATAAAATAATAATTATTTTAAAATATTTCTTCACAGTTGTGGCTTGATAATTAAAACATTGTGTCCAGGGACCATCTCCTTCTAAACCAGAGTCATTATTGTCTAGTGAAATCATTAACTTGGATTAATTGGGTAACAGTGGTACAATAATCTGAGGATGACTTCCAACTCTTAGGAGAACACATGTGTGTATATGTATGTATGTACATGTGTATGTATGTATATATATATCTTCCAAGCACACATACATCTTATTGGTCTATTTCTCAAGAGAATATATGAGTTCAAAAATCATGATGACTATCACTGTTATCAATTGCTAATAGTCACTTGGTCTCTTGGTCATGAAAGTCCTATGCCTCATGGTCCTAGTCAACATCTGGAGCTAGGGAAGGCTTATACCAGTAAGAATTATGGTACATTTCCAGTGGATAAATTACTTTTTCAATAAAAAATTATTTTATAATTCATTCACAGTCACAACAGTGAACAGTTTATTTCAATGTAGCACTTACAGAAACAGGAATAAATTGGTATAGTTAGCATAAATAATTTGACTGTGACACTCTTTTTCTGTCTTTATGTCATGTCCAAAAGGACACTTTAAAAGAAAAAGTTTAGCCTTGGATGATGAGGCTCAGTTGGCTGAGCATCATCACACGCACCAAGAGGTTGCTGGTTCGATTCCTGGTCAGGGCACATGTCTGGATTGTGGGCTTGATCCCCAGTAGGGGGTCTGCAAGAGTCAACCAATCAATGTTTGAATTTTCTCTCTCTCCCTCTCCATTCCTTTCTCTCTGAAATCAATAAAAACATATTTTTGAAGAAAAAAAAGAAAAAGTTTAATAGTGGTAATATACTGATCAATTTCACAATTTACAGATCATTTCAAGGCAAAATAAATATATTAATAAACTAACATATTTAAATGTCAAGTATGGTTTAATTAATAATCCTGCTTTCACATATCTTATATCCCAAATATTTTTACAACCATTTGCAGAAATAAAAAAGGTATTATTAGTAATTATAAAAATGAAGAGAATGTGGTCAGCGAGATTATATTGTTGGCCAAGTGCACATCACTACTAAGTGGCATGACTGGGTTTAGAAACAAGAACTTTCTGATTTTTATTTCAGTGCTCTTTATTATATTACTATGATGCTCTATGTGATTATATGATAGAAGTTCCAAGAGCAGTACTCTACAGTCCAAGAAAGGAAAGTGGAGTGCAACCATAACCAGTTTTCATAACAAATGATCTTTTTTTTTATTAGCGTCTCTATTGTACAAACATAATCCTATGTTAGAGTCCTAAGCACATGGTTTGGCCCTGAGATAGCTTTCATTACACACCTACCAAACATATGAACTATCTAACAAGATGCGATCTATTGTCTTCACATACCCATGAAGGGAAAAAAATAAACCCTTCCTCTCTTATCTCAATGATGTTGCAGAGAGAGCAGAGCCATACATCATTGAAGCCTTCCTCCAAAGCAGCCCAACAGCGGGGTTCATGGACATCAATACTCCATTTATTTCCGAGAATGGAGCAGCTGACAGTGTGATGGGACGATGTTACATATGCACACAAGCCTGCGGCAGCAAACCAGCTATGCACAGCTGGCAGGGTCTAATTTTAGAGCTCTGGAGTCTCATCCATAGCCCTCTAGAAAAATTTCCCATGTTGGATACAATCTGAGTGGGTGGAGGAAAGCAATATTTTAACTTCTAAAAAATTGGAAACTATATCCATGAGTGTTTGAACTGCAATGGATTCACTATAAAATAGCATTCTGGATAAGTTAGATCCCCCCACCCTTCTATCCCCCTTTTAAAATGCTTAGTTTATGAAGAATAAATAATTCTATAGCAGAAAATTCACTGATCCCTTCCATAATCAAAGGGCCTTTTTTTTTTTTCCTTTTCTGTTAAGTCACATCACAAGGTCAAGCCAATCTGCTTTAGCTTCATTTCTTTAGGTTTTCAGACTGGCTTTCCCTAAACCAGAGATCTATGTTACAGGCTTCAGTTGTCATATATATTTTGAAATTGCAAACAACACTCCTAATATTTCAAATAGCTTGTTTAGAAATACAGGAATTTATGCTCACATTAAAAGCTATCCTGAATGGCTGCTAGGGATATTTTAAGAATCCTCTGTTACTAATGTGTCAAATAATGACGTTAATGGCATCATAAACCAGAAATATGAAAGCATTATTAGAAAAACTGTTTCATAAAAGAGTTATCAAGTAACTATTGGTTAAGCTGCTTAGACATGATGAAAGTTCAGTCTAAACACACTGGACCACTTCAGATACACTGAACTAGCAATATTATAAAATGCGGAGGTAATGAGTAACATTGCTTCAAAAATTGTCTTTGTTAATCTTACTCTGAATAAATTGTGTAGGTTAGGGAAATCCTTCTACCTTATGAGACCAATTCACATTTAAAAGCCATTTTATTATTATGAAGCATTTGTTCAGTCCATTGCCCAGACATATAGTTCACATGCAGAAACTACATCACTTACTTTGGTTTAAATATTGAAATGGTGCACTTATATTCTTCTATATTTTAAAGATATGGGGCTCTGCACTAAAGGGTATCATTCCATTAATTATTTAAACTCTATGCAGTGGTTAAACATTTATGTACCATACACATTTTATCTTCTACTCTTTTTTTCCCCCCTTATAATTAATGGGTCCATAAGACACTTGGGTGATATGAGCTGCTTTAAGTTCTGGTAGAATATATTTTATTGCAATAGTCTCCATCTTTGCAGAAGTATAGCAACAAATCTGTATCAATGCACAAGTGAAATGGCTTTAGAAATCCATGCTATTTATGCTTAGATTTACTTAAGGAAAGTGTTGTCATTGTTCTCTTGAAAGACAATTTCTTGCTCTTATGTATCAAGGGAATGAGACATTCATGTGATCACAAAGATGATCAAATATTCTGGGTCTTCAAATTATTAAGCTGTATTGTTATATAACTGACTTTTGCAAAAATACCACTTTAATATATATCAGAAGGAAAGGGGAGATTTACGAAAGGGAGGGAAAAGATTATGCAAAGAACCTATATGCATATTTGCATAACCCATGGGTGCAGACAATAGTGCAGTGAAAGCCTGGGGAGGGGGTAGGAGTGGAGTGGAAGGGATCAATGGATGAAAAAAGGGGGCATCTGTAATACTTTCAATAATGAAGAAATTTAAAAACTGTATTCTAAATGGTTTATTCTATAACAATATCACATCTACATTCTAGAGGAGAGAAAACCCACACAGAAAAAGAAGATTGCAAGGAATAAAATGTGTGTAACAAAAAAGGAAATATAAAGGTTTTGATAGAAACAGATAGTGTTTAAAATGGCCCTAGTGGGACTGGTAGCAGGCATTAAGGTTATAGCAGTGAGAGGGTCTTCTCTAGCAGTGGTTGTCAAACTTGATCATGCATCAGTATCACCTGGAGGTCTTATTAAAGGACACATTTCTGGGCCCACCCTCAGAGTTTCTGATTCAGTAGGTCCCAGGTAGGGTTTCAGAGATTGCATTTCCAGCAAGTTCCCAGGTAATGCTGATGCTGCTTGTTTGGGGACCACATTTTGAGAATCACCTCTCCATAGAGTCTGTTCTGAATATATTATCAGTATTATGTTCAATTTTATATTCTGCTAAGGATTTCTATAGGGTATAGAAAAGTTTAATCATTAAAACTCAGTTACTAAACTTGGAATTAAGAGGCTAAGTTGATGTTCATACATCAAATAAGCCACATGTGACCAACCATCCATAGGTGGCCTTTAGTTTGTTCTTAGACCACCCATAGTGGCACTCAGTGCTTCATTGTATCCTCAGAAAAGCAAGTCAACTCTGCCATAATTAAGCAATGTAGATTTTTATTACAAATTTTGTTA
This sequence comes from Miniopterus natalensis, assembly GCF_054644295.1. Taxonomy (NCBI): domain Eukaryota; kingdom Metazoa; phylum Chordata; class Mammalia; order Chiroptera; family Miniopteridae; genus Miniopterus; species Miniopterus natalensis. The sequence goes on along the minus strand of NC_142092.1, from coordinate 37,692,753 downwards.
TATGTTCTGATTCCAAAAGTACTGCATGTTCACTGGAGAAAATTTGAGCAGAAAAGAAAAAATATGAAAATAAATGCAGCCTTGTTATCAACATGCAGAGATAATCACTGGTTAACTAGTTGAAGCAATGGATCTAGATTCCAGTGAACATTTTTTTGGGAAGTGGAAAGAGAATTTAACTTGATTAAGACATTGCAAATGACTTAATAATTCCTATTTGTCAATAGCCATTGATCCCAACCATTGCTTCCCATTTTGGCTGCCAGCTGCTGATTTTCCCTCTTTCAACTCTTCTCTCCTAAGGTCCCTAAACTGACCCTTACTCAGGCTGACTCGAGAAGCTTTCCTCTGCCTCTCTGTATTTTCCTTATGCAATTATCTTCTATCCCTGGTCTTTAAGTCCTTTAAGTCTCATGTCCATGACCTCTTGCTAAAAATAACTCTCCAGTTAGAAGGATCTGCTCTTCTTAGAAATAGGGGAGTTATGAATAAATCTTTTATTTCTGCTGCAAATAAATGTGTTTTTTTTGTAGTCATATAGTTATCTTTCTATGTGTATAGTGAAAATCTAGAATCTTGAAAAATTGTGGTGTTTATGACTTTTCTATTGCTGTCTAATATATTACCACAGAATTAACGGACTAAATTAAATAATTTGATTTTCTCACAGTTTCCGTAGGTCAGATCTGGGAACAGCATGTCTGGATTCTCTGCTCCGGTTCTCCACAGGTCTTATGGGTAGAATTGAGTCCCCTAAAGGCATATGTTGAAATCCTAACACCTGGTACCTATGAATAATTTTCTTATTTGCAAATAGAGTCTTTGCAGATATAATCAAGCTAAGATAAGGTCATTAGGGTGGGCCTTAATCCAATATAACTGATGTTCTTTAAGAAAAGGAAAAGGCCATATGAAGACAGACAAGCAGAGAGAACGCCATGTAATGACAGAAGCAGAGACTGAAGTGATGCAGCTGCAAGCCAAGGAATGCCAGAGATAAATAGCTACCACTAGAAGCCGGGAAGAAGCAAGGCAGAGTACTGCCCAGCCTCTCAGAAGGAATATGGCCCTGCTGACATCTTGATTTCAGACTCCTAGTCTCTAGAACTATAACAGAATACATTTCTGTTGTTTCAGCTACCCAGTTTGTAGTAGTTTGTTATAGCAGCCGTAGGAAATGAACACAGAAGGCTAACATGGAGGTGTTGGTGGACCTGTGGTTCTCATCTAGAGCTCAGTTCTCTTTCAAAATCTTCTTCCAAGAACTTGCAGAATTCAGTTCCTTGCAGCAAAAGGACTGAGGTTTCTGTAATTTTGCTGACTTTCAGCTGGGGACTGCTTTCAGTCCCTGGGTGGCTCTAGGAGTTTCTTGTTACTTGGTCACCATAGGCAGCTGACAATATGTACACTGGCTTTTTTTCAGGCCTGCCTGAGTGCATATCTCTGATTTTCTCATTTGTTCTCAGCCAGAGAAAATGCTCTGCTTTTGAAAGTCTCCTGTGCTGAGGTTAAACTGGCCCACCCAAATAAGATAAGCTCTCTATTTTAAGGTCAACTGATTTTGGATCTCACAGTTACAAAATACCTTCAGAGAAGTACCTAGATTGGCACTTGATTAATACCTGGGAGGAAGTATGCTTACCTCTGGGGATGACAATCTTGGGGAAGAACATCTTGGAATTCTTTCTACCACAGGTGCATTCTGAGTCATCAGGGTGTCTTATGTAAACTGAAAACGGTCACTGGAGATTACTCAAATAGCCATTTTATTTTTGTTCTCCATATCCCAGCTAAAATTGTCTCTGGTGTGAATATATGCAACCCATTTAACACAACAAACCACCCAGCCTATTTTCCATTGAGCATGGAATATATGATCCTTATTTTCCTATAGCGGTTTACTATCTGATCTTAAGTAGTAATTATATTGTAATTCTGTTTCCCAATGTGAATGAAGCAAAGACTTTTGAGTCAGGTGGCAAGTTGAGCCCCTCATTCAAATTTTCTAATTATAACTGGTTTCTATTACATGAATTTTTGTTATGTGCTGGGATATACAGCATGTACATAGTTTTATCTTTGTAATTATGAATATAACAATATAATGTATGCTCTTTTAACTAACTTCCAGGTAACTGATCTTCTGGCTTAGTCAATGTTTTCTCAGCCTTCTGTGACATATTGATTATGGTCTGTGCCTCACTGAGTGCTTGCATCTTCTAGACACTTTCAAGGACATCTATATATTTCCAAAGTTTAATTGCATCCTTACCAAGAGCCAGTGGTTTATCTTTAAAATTTTGGTGTGTGATTGTACTCATTATTGTACTCATATTATTTAATTACCTATGTCACAAATAAATCAATTAGAGTATAGACAGAAAGAGAGCTGCTTTCATAAAAACAGGTCATTGTTTCAGAAAGACTTGAGAAAGGTAAGTTGTTAAAAATGCAGTTAAATTAAATGTGGATGAAATAATTGTAACATACTTGAGAAAAAGTTCTTACAGATCTAAAGGAGCTTTTTCTTTATATTGCTTTATAAGCAAAGGTGATCAAAATGTTCAATAGCTTGCAAGGTATGAGTAGTGGTCAATTAGAGTAGTTGCTCTAATCATTATAAAGGCTCTTCACAGGCTTTGAGTCCTCTTTCTACCTCAGAAAAGCTCATCCTGGATCCTGAAAATCATGGAATAGACATCGTGGGTGGGCCATAGCTATACAAGAAGAAAAGAGCCTTAGCCCCATATCAAAACTGTGGCAAATGCATATACATTTTTAATGGTTTAAGATGAAATGTTTAAGATATTTAGACATATGTGCATTACTTTTATGAATCTTTGGTTTAAGCAACTTTTTGATTAAAACATTCAGAATGGCCCTAATTTTTCTAGTAAGAGTGCTCTTTTCTGTGTTGTTCTAGATTACTTTTTTTTTTTTACCATAAAAAAGGGAGTTTACAAAGAAATCTGTATTCAGGAGAAAAGTGATGTGATCAAAAACTGATTCATATATTTTAGGCTTTTTTCTCGAATAGGCCCTCAGATTTCCTATCAAGTGACAGAGAATTAAAAGGGAACTATATTGGGCCTCTGTCTCACCTGAATTTAAGACTTTGTTGGGTTTTGGTAATGATTGTGGAAGATGTTGATGCTGACACCCCTCTCTGTCACATCTTTTGTCTCTCTCATTGGTCCTAATTCATTTGAAGTTGTTTACTTCATGCGCTGACAGAAGCTGAGACTGATGGTAAGCGTTTAAAATTCTCTCTTATCTATTTGAAATTTCTAGTTAGCATTCCTACCTGGTTTCTTTCCATGTATGAAAACAAAAAAAAAATCAGATACAAACAGAGCATTAAACAATGTCTTCTGCTTCCCAGGTTCACTTAATACTCTCCCATATACCCGAGTTAATAATTCACGCTCTGCAGAACCCCAGCACATCTCTATTAGACTTGATGTCTTCTATTAATGTGACAGCACACACCCAGTGCAGTGCCACAGTGTCGGGGATAGTAGAAAGGGCAGTGACATTCTGCAGGGCCATGGGCTAAACATTTGCCCATTCAAAATCAGGTCTCAATAAAGATAAATTCTCTTAAATATTGTGTATTTTAAGTGGGCCTAACTATGGAATTCCAAGGAAACTGAAGAATTGCGGAGCTTACCATTTTTTCTTGCATAAACAATTCTCATTTTCCAGAGATGAATGGAAGCAAATGTTCACTTTTTCTACTTTTCATCACTTTTTTTTTTTTTTCCAGTTGGCCATTAACAAAGGAGCTGACACTACATATTATGAAAGAAATAGTATACGAATGGGATTAATCAGCTTGGGGCCTGCAGGCCAGGCAAGACCAATCTGATGTTTTATTTAAATGTTTTTATAAAAGAAGTGTAAGAAGAACCAGGAGAGTGTAACGTATTACAGTTGAAGTGGTAAAATAGGAAGAAAGGCCATAATCAAGTGAAAGCCCAGAGCTTTTTTAATCTCTTATTTTGTTTTTCTGATTTTGGTATATTTTGTAATAAATCACCATCAAAGCTAATCTGGAGAATTGCATATCTAAAGAAATAAGTAACCCTCAATATATATATTTTCAGCTATATTTCTAGATACAAAAATTTGTTATACCAAAAAAGTTTTCATGCGTGTACACAGAGTCGGGTTAATTATCTGGATAGTTTATGTACAAATATATCTTCATAAAGGGAAAAATAATATAGAGTTTGTGACAATTGTCAGAATTATTTTTGAATGACTTTCAACAAATTATCAGCCCTCACGGTATAGGCAATTTGGCTAAATATTAGATGAAATTTGCTCACAAAAATTTTGGCAGATCATGCAACCATAAGAGTTGTGGACATACATAATAATAACTATAATTTGGAACCAAGATTCACAAGACCCATAAGAAAACATGAAATGTCATTAAGGAAAGTAAAATAAAAAAGAAAAGGAAAGGAAAGCACATCTATACTAAAGCTATATTCTACCTGAAGCAACATGTGGAAACCAAAGCACATTGGATAAAATGAGTACTGTCTGTAGAAATAAGAGAATCCATTGTAGGATTAGGAAATGGACTTATTAAAAAGTCTTTAAAATTATATATGTATCTTAAGCTCAAGTTCACATGAGGCTGAACAAAAGAGGAAAGAAAGGAATTTAGAAAATATGTGTGTTTTTTTTAAAAACAATGGCTACCAGCCCTGATGATTTTAGCAAGAGTTCAAATATGGTGGGACACAACTAGCTTATTTTTCTGATTTAAAACATTCCCACTTTCTTTCCAGATTGTTTGTGCTATACAGACTGGCTTTCAGACACTTGTGTGGTATCACCCAAGGCTGGAAAAGAAATGCCAGTTCTCATATATCTTTCATGTTGGAAAAGAGTAGACAGTTAAGAGAACAAACTTAATATGTGACAGGAATCAAATTGTAATTGTTAGTTTCCTTAGCAAAAATAGTTAAATGAGTATGAAGTTAGAGTTTGGTGTTATAGCCTTGGTGGGAACATCAATAGTGGCAGTTATTATTATTTTAATTATTATAAATGATAACCTCTTTTCAAGCAAAATAATTAACCATTTCCCTGGCCACCAATACAAAACATGGTTTAATCAACTAAATGTATTTGTGTTGACCCACATGCTTGCCAATGAAGTGATAATTAACATTTATTTGGGAGCTTACTATTTACCCAGCTTCTTCTATGTGCTCTGTAGGTATTAACTTATTTAAGTTTTATGAAAATCACCTTTATTTTACAGGTGAAGAAAATGAGGCCTTGAAAGGTCAAGAAAATTTCCCAGCTGGTAAAGGGCAAACATAAAAGCTGAGCCTTGGTGGTACCACTACAGAGTTCAAACATCTAACTAGTACTTTATTCTGGTTTTTGAAATATATGATAGTTGAGATACTATCATAAATTTGTGACATTATGGAATTACCTAAACTAAGTAGAAGTGCCAAACTGTAAAATATTTACCTTGAATCTTACATTCATTTGTTTAATCATTCATTCAACCAAAAAAAAATATTTTGCATATAATACCAGCTGCTGAGGTTATAAAGATGAAAAAGACAATTCCTTTTCTTAAAAATAAAAGAGGGTGATTTGCAGTGAAATAAGTCAGTCTGAGAAAGACAAATACCATATGGTTTTACTTATATGTGGAATCTAAAGAACAAAATAAATAAATAAGTAAATAAGTAAATAAATAAATAAATAAATAAAAGTTTTTGTTTTAATGGAGAAAAGAGGAAAAAAATGGAATACTTGCCACCTAACTATATGTTTTAGTGTGATTGTGACTATATTGACAGAATATTTGAAAATACAACTTTTGGGCACCTATTTTATTCTGAGTCAGGCCAGGGAGGTTAGACGTTAGAAAAATGTTTCTCAAGATAGGTGTTGCTTGAGCCAAATTTCAAAGGATGCAGTGTGAAGGGATGGGATTGTGAGAGTGGTATTGCCTAATTGGCTTAGATGTCAACCTTTAGGAGTGGGGAGCTGTGGTAGGGCTATCCTAAGAGAAAGGTAACAATGTTAAAGAGAATAGAACAGCAACCTTTATCCATAAGACGGTGCAAAATGAACCAGATGTGTGCATGGTGCCCTTCCTCACTTTGTTCAGGTCTTTGCTCAAATGTGACCTGTTAAATCTGGCCGATCCTTATCGCTTTGTTTAAAAATCACAACCCCCTTTCCCCCAGAATTTACAATCCTCTTTTCACTGTTCTATTTTTGTATAAGACTGATCGTATTCTAACATAATAACAAATTTATATATTTATTTGTGGTGTCTGTCTCCCCCCACTAGAATGTGAGCACTATAAAGGCAGGGATGTTCTTATTTGTTGTTTTGTTTTAGAAAAGGGCTAGAACATAATAGGCAGCCAACAAGTGTGTGTGTGTGTGTGTGTGTGTGTGTGTGTGTGTGTGTCTGTGTGTGTGTGTGTGTATGAGCAAGAGAGAGAGACAGAACATGCAGGGGAAGAGTTTTATGTTGAGTTTTAATTAAAGGATCTAGAATTGCCCATTTCTGTCCTATAAATAACCTCTTATCAAGGTAGATATACACAAAAATGAGAATGAGAGCACCTAGTGTTGTTGAAACTGGTTTAAAGCTTGTAGAGTAACCTCAAGCCTCAACCTCCTTCCTCTAAACCCACATCCAAACCCTGATGTGGTTACCTCTGGTGGTTGAGCTGTAGAGTATAGGAACTTGAAGCAAGAACAAGCACATATTAGAGAAAGAAAGAGAGGGAGAGGGAAAGGGAGAGGGGGAAATAGGGAGGGAGATAGGAAGGGGAGGGATAGAGGGGAGGAGAGGGAAGTGGAGGGGAGGGGTGGGGAGGGGAGGGGAGGAGAATGAACTGTGGTAGTCAATCTTCAATGTGACCACTACTGATCCCTGCCTCCTGAGATTCAGAACCTTGTCTAGTTACCTCCCATGTTGTACCAAGGTTGGTTTATGTGGCCAATAAATACAGCAGAAGTAGTGGTAAGACACTTCCAAGATTAAGATAAAAGACCTTGCAGCTTCCTCTTGGTCACACTGTCTAGTTTAGAGCACACACTTTGGGGAAATCAGTTGTTTGATTGTAGAGGCCTATGGAGAGACCCATGCGATGAGTGACTGAGGCCTCCTGACAACAGCCACAGGAGGGAGCTTGGAACTGGACCCTGCCAACCCCTGACAGTTCAGTCAAGCCTTCAGATGACTAAAGTTCCGAACTACATCTTGACTGCAAACTCATCAGTCACCTGAGCTGCAACCAGATTTCTGGCCCTCAGAAACCATATGAGATGTTTGTTTGTTTTTTAAGCTGCTGAGTTTGGGGGAAATTTGTTACAATATATATCTAATGAAAGTACTATCTGCATATCAACAACAGGAAGAGGCAGAAAAGAAGGACCTTCTTGAGTGGTTCCATGAATATTTTAAATTTTACTGTTTCGGTGATGATGTCTTTCTATTAGAGAGACTGACAAAATTAGGAAATTGGACTGAAGTAAACTTTTTGATTTTGAAATGTCTTCTATGACCCTTACAAGTTTACTAATAACTTACAGTTGGTCTCAGTATCGATACATTTGAGAACATACATTTAAATATGCAAATTTAAATATTCGGTTTTATTCCTTATTAGGTTAAATATTGAGAAGGAATAAAAATGAGTGCAAAAACCACAAAGAAATATAGGTGAAGTGGGAAATAGCTTTGGAGTTTCTGTTTGACAAAATGCACCTTCTTGTAGATGCACTTTCAGTAGCTGTTTTATTGAAGGGGATTTTACCTTGATTTTATTATTAAACTTTCTTGGAATTAAAATATCTTTTCTATGTTGTCAATCAGTTTAAATTGTGATCCAAGATGAAATATGAAACAACATGAAGATAGAGGAGCTCACACTCTGAACCTAATCCCTTGCTCAGATAAGCCACACTCCAGGGGCTAACACCCCCATCTCTGACAGCCTATGCTTTGATGGCAATAATTTCTCCTGCCTCAGAGCAACAATTCTCATAAAGTGATATAAAATTACCCTTCTACAATAGTCTTCCAAGTGGCCACCACTCTCTGGGGCAGCCTGTTCTTTTTGACGGCAATGATATTTCCATCTTTGGGAAAGAGCAGTTGTAAACATGTGAAAATGCTAACATCAATTTAATGAAGGGTCCCCTGCCTTGGGAATGTCTCCCTTGCACCCCTAGATGCTGTAATATAGGAAAATTTAGTATAGACTTTACTGTTTTCCTTTGAAATGCTGAAATCATGTTTGTGCAGGCCACTTGCCATTATGTGGGGGCCAGACTAGTGGTAAGGCCGTATCTGAACCTGCCAGATAATCTTGTTCCAAGGTCCAGTTGCACTCAGAGATGATGGTGCTACTGTAACTTGGATCATAGATTGTCAGAGAAGAGATAAGGGCACTCCTCAAGTCAATCTAGCAGAAGTCACTTTATTACATATTCTCAAAGGTAGCAACATTTCTTTATCCAAGTTGGCACTCAGTTTCAATTTTAGAATTGTCAAAGGGAGTAGACATGGCAGGAGAATTCCTGTCCTGAGATGGAGCCAGGGAGTATGGCAAAGGTGACAATGTAATACAGGTAATAAAAGTAGTACATTATTAATATGGGGAAGGGAGGCAAAGAGAGGAAAGAAAACAGTGTTAAAGAAAGTGTGTACCATACACATTTGTGTAAAACTATTTGTGTTTGTGCATCTATTAAACATACATTTAAAAAGCAACATACATATCATGGTCAGTGTCAACTTTCATGACAAAGGCTTCATTATTTTCTGTTTCTTGAATCCTTTTGTGTTCATTGGTCTTATGGTCATTTGAGAATTTTGTGCTTAGATGAATCAAAGGAAAGCATATCACGTCTATGAATTTTATAACGTAGGATATGGGCCATGATGACATCTAAAGATCTCGGTTTCGTTCTCTTCATGTAGACCCTTGAGTGTTAAGTGTCGTTAACATGCCTCTAAGGGCAGCGTGTGAGGGATCTCGGGGGAAGGGATGAGACTCATTCTGACTAGTTCTGGGATTTGAGTCCTATTGTTGAGCAACATTCACGCTGGTCCCATGAAGCAGTCACCTCCACCACTGAGTTTTAAGTTTTCTTGGGAGTAAATCATTTCAATGGAGAAGATACTCATCATTCAGATACTTCAATTAACACTTTACACCATTATGCCAGGCTTTGCAAGCAAATACCTGCTTAAAATTAGCCTTCCCAAGAAGATTTACATACATGGAAAAGATAGGCTAGTCAAGAAATATAAGTAATCTAGATAACTTGGCAATCGGTTTTATAAAATATTAATAAATTGACATTTGGATTTATAACCTAGTTTCCTATGAACTGGGCTGAATAAATCGGCCACCTTGAGTCTGTTAAGTTCTGAGTTGCCAGAAAAAAATGCAGTTTGGGGACCTATGAACCTGAGTGAACAACCTTGTCTTTTTTTAAAAAAAAATTTTTTCTTTTTAATTATTGATTTTTTTTTTTTTTTTTTTTAGAGAGGGGGAGGAGAGACAGAAATACCAATGTGAGAGAGAAATATCGATTGTTTGTCTCCCTTACCCACCCTGACCAGAGATTGAACCCACAACCTGGGTATGTTCCCTGAATGGAAATTGAACCCGCCACCTTTGGTTGCAAGGGACTGTGCTCCAACTAACTGAACCACACCAGCCAGGGTTTTTTGTTTTTTTTTTAAATTGAATTTACTGGGATGACATTGGTTCACAAAATCATACAGATTTCAAGTGTACAACTCAACAAAACATCATCTTCACGCTGCATCGTGCACCCACTGCCCCAAGCAAAGTCTCTTTCCATTCCCATTTCATCCCCTCTTTGCTCACCTCCACCTACCCCCACCCCCTTTCCCTCTGGTTATCACCACACAGTTGTCTGTGTCTATATGTTATGTATACATGTTGTTTTGCTTAATTCCTTCACCTTCTTTCATCTAATCCCCCAACCCTCCTCCCCTCCAAGAGCTATCAGTCTGTACCATGTATCCATGCCTCTATTTCTATTTTGTTTGTCAGTTTATTTTGTTCATTAGATTCCACATGTAAGTGAGATCATATGGTATTTGTCTTTCTCTGGCTGGTTTATTTCACTTAACATAGTAATCTCCAGGTCCATTCATGGTGGTAAGATTTCCTTCCTTTTTAAGACCAAGTAGTATTCTATTGAGTAAATGTACCACAGCTTTTTTATCCACTCATCTACTGATGGGCATTTGGGCTGTTTCCAGATCTTGGCTATTGAAAATAATGCTGAAATAAACATAGAAGTGCATAAATTCTTTTGAATTAGTACCTCAAGTTTTTTTGGGTATATTCCCAGGAGAATTGCTGGATCAAAAGGCAGTTCCATTTTTCATTTTTTGAGGAAATTCCATACTGTTTTCCACAGTGGCTGCACCAGTCTGCATTCCCACCAACAGTGCATTCTCCACATCCTCACCAGTACTTGTTTGTTGATTTATTGATGGGAGTCATTCTGATAGGGTGAAGCGATAGCTCATTGTGGTTTTAATTTGCATTTGTCTGATGATTAGTGACTTTGAACATCTTTTCATATGTTTCTTGACCATCTGTATGTTCTCTTTGGAGAAGTGTCTGTTCAGGTCCTTTGCCCATTTTTTAATTGGGCTGTTTGTTTTCTTGGTGTTGAGTAGTATAAATTCTTTATATACTTTGGAAAATAACCCCTTATCTGATATATCATTGTCTTATATTAATCTTATGAAGACAGAAAGCTCTACATGTTTCATCTCTCTTTGACTTCACCAAAGCTACAACATTTTTGTCAGTTCCATTTGGTATGAAATATTTATAAAAACAATTTCCCAGTGAAAAGATATGATTTTATAATTCACAAAATCTTTTTCTCAGCTATGAGGCAACATTGTCCCTATGAAAACCCCCCTTTTTGGAACAATGATACCAAACCCATCATTATAAACACTAGCACCTACCTACATGGCTTCAGAGATGCTACCTAGAAAACACAAAAGAAGCACACCACCATGTCATGTAATTTGGCTTATTGTCTATTGGGGGATGTGTTTTTATCTTGTGGCTTGTGAGTTTTAGAAACGCTGCAGAAAACAACTTGGTCTGCTCTAGGGGAGGGGAGTTTTATTAGCTAAATTGGGTTACTACTTTTGTCTGTATATTCAACCTGGCTTTAAACTCCTTTCTTCCATCTGAGCACCTACAGTTTTATACAAGACTTTTGTAAGCTCTCATTAAATAAAAGTTTCCTGGGCTTTAAACACCCATTCACATCCTCGTCCCACAGGACTTACAGGGATACTGAATCATATGCAAATACCATGTATTTTTTAAGGTTAATTCTACTAAACTTTTCCTTTGAGTGGAAAGGGAAATGCATTACGTGCACGCGCACACATACACGCACTACAACCACACACTCTCATGTCACACAATACAACTGCATTCCTCGTTTGTAAAGTGCACACCAATGCCAGCTAACCAAAGATCTAAGAACTTGATAGGTCTCTGTGTTTTTAACACTTACTACTCTGTGACCAAAAGGAAATATAACATTTCAAAATATTTGGGAATTCCACATATTTAAAATTACATTTCTTTAACATAGTATTCTTTCTTTTTACCATTTTATTTTAAAATATGCTATGTTTCTTTTCTTCCTTTCTTTTTTAAAAAATTTTTCCCTTTGGCAGTTAAATAATATCTTAAAATAAAACCTATGAGAATTTATAATAAAATTACTATTCCTTTTCTCCATTGCCACTTCTTCAATAAAATTAAAGGCATGTCGGTGATTGCAATAAACTGATTGGAAATTTAAATGCAAAGAAAATCAGAAAATTCTAAATTGTGGTTCCTACAGCAACTATAAAAAGACGCTCGACATGGCTACATATTTATATTAAGATATAAAACTTAACAACTTCCCCAGTTATACAAATGCTCTATAAAAACAAAGGGGTAGAATTATGGTTGCTATGGGAATCACAACTCTGAACCTACTGACTTTCGGAAGTTTAAATATACTGACATGGAATTTCACACTGAATATTGCATAGGTACAGGAACATGCACGGGATTAGAGACAAGCATGTGGCAAATGACATGAAATGAAATAATGAAAGAAAATGTCACTCTAGTGCCTAAATGTCTCCTATTTATGGATCATTCCCTCTGATTTTGCTAATATAGTGCCTCTGAAAACAAAGCAAAATATCCCTAGGTTGTGCTTTATGAAGTGATGGATATCCTTCCCCTTCAGTTTGATGTCTGAACTGCTCTTAAATGTAATGGAGGGAGTATGGACTTTGGAAACATGGAGACTTCAACAGGAATCTTAATAATAGACTAGCCAAGTAACTTTTCATTCTCTTTTCCTCAAATCAGGCTAATAATTCTTATTTTACAGACTTTTTATGAAATTAAAATGGGATAAGAGACACAAAACTTCTAGCCAAGACAGGCAATTAATATGTGGATTCCTACTTTTTAAGCCTCAACACATTTCACTAGAAGACATTTGTTAGTTCAGGAATCTATTTTAAATTTGTGAGAACTGCTAGCTGCTGTAGGAATTATTTTTTTAAAAATAGGGTAATACTCATCTTTGACCTTGTGGAGATAATATTCTAGTTAAGTGATAAAAGAAGTAATATTTGCATAAAGTTTATAACTTATAAAATACTTCAATGTGCATGACTTTTAAGGAACATAAAAAGGAAAGAGCTGGTTTTCTTCTTTGAGCTCTATCTACCCAATTCCCATTCTTTTACAATAAGCAATGGGTAAGAAACTTTAGGAAAACAGATGGCAATGGCAATTGCATAATTCTTTACATCTTTTTACCCAAAACAATATTAAACAACAGTCATATACTATTTACACTGGCTTCAGCCTTCTGCTTGGGTAATTTCTTTCTTTTTCCCTAAAGATGTCAGCAGTTCTGAATTTTCTCCTTCTTGGGTTGAGGTAGACTTTTCTCCATAACCGGGAGACTGTTTCAGAGGGGAGAGCTAATTTAATAATTTATTATTTTTATTATTAGTATTATTATTATTGGTATTCAAGTGGTGTTGTGATCTGATCATAACTTTAGTAATGCACTTGAGGTAGTCTCATGGGTAGGTTCATCTCTTTAGTTTTTACCAGGGCCACATTATTTTGGATGGAGCTTTCTTTCAATAATTTAAAAAATATTACATGTTCATCACAATGTCTATAACATCTCTTCTGAAAAGACAAATCAGATAGATCATAGTGTTACTTGCATAGTATTGAAGTTCATTAATTTTAAATTATTTTTCCTAATGTTTTAATTATATTAGGAAAGCTTTAAGCCTATAAACTAGATTAACTTAGTGTCTTCTAGAATACCTACTTTAATGAAAACTACATACCAGTGACAGAAGCAGCTAAGGGTCAAAAGTTATTAGATAATAGTCCCTCTATCAGGGTTTCTCAAATTTTGACAGCAAACCCACAGTAGGAAATGCATTTTACATTATGATTCAGCCCATATAGACACCCCCACCCCCATACTTACAGACAACTGAAACAAAGGTTTCACAAAAGAACTTATTTGGTACACATGATATACTCTGGTCTATTCTTTCAAAAAATTCTAGTTGCAACACATTAAATTGATTTCACAACCTGCTAAAGGCTTTCTAATTATATTTTGTAAAAAGCTAGATAGAGCACATTATCAAAGAATAGCAGAACCTAGATGGCAAATGAAGTTCTCTGAATGACATCTATCTGTCTATCCCTCTATCTGCCTGTCTGTCTGACTTGTATTTGGCAGATATATGACCTTGAGCAAGTTACTTATTTTTTTCCGTGTCTCAGTTTATTTTTAATCTGGAAAATATTAATATACTTTTCATGAGTATATAAGTGTATGTAGAATTCTTTGAACAGTACCTGGCACATAGTAAGTGCTATTCAGAGTAGTTATTACCTCTTACTGTTATTAACAAACATTGAATTCTGAAAATGTCCCCTATAATTGCCATGGGAGCTAAAATAGAATAAAATAAATTATGCCTTAAGGAGCTGGCAACATATTATGGGATAAAGAAAGTAAATAATTTTGACATATGATATGAGTTACATATGATACGTGTAACTTCAGTTTATTGTGGTGACAGTCACTTTCCCCAAAGCCGCATACACCCTCCCCCGCTTGCCTTGATTCTTTCTGGAGATTCCCTAATCTTCACATATCTCAGCCTCCAAGGAGGAGCACGAGTGAGTCCATACTTTAGGTAAGCTTCCCCTTCTTCCTGACATTTCTTCAGTGCCACACTGCTGCTCTGGCTTCTACTTATGCAAGTGCCACCATTTTCTTCCAAACACTGTCCTTTTTGTCGCTTTCCTTCTGAACACTCTCCACCTGCCGCCGCTGCCGCCCTGATGCTGAGCTCAGTAACTTGCATTCCCGCTGAGGGGCAGCCTGCGCCACCCTGCGGCTCGTCCCAGGGGCTCACCCCAGCTCCGGGCCCTCTTGGAGTGCTGCGCAGGCTTTCTGAAGTGACTCCCCTTTGTATCTCACACAGGGCCCTTACCAGGATTACTTAAGCATTGAGTCATTGCAGAAGTTTGTCTAGCACTTTCTAGTTTTCTCAAAACTCTATCCTTCCGAGGTGCTGATATGCCTTTGAGTTTTACCCAGGACACTCGATTCTTCCTGACTTTCAGCTTCTGTTGTTAGGAGGCATCACCGTGCTAGATTCTGTATTTCCTTACGGCCAATGCGTTTTCAGAGACATGGTAATGCTCCCAGGCGGTTTGGTTTCTGAATCACTCTTTCAGTTTTCTAGGCGTTTATGAATATATCTGAGGCCCATGTATGTATGAATGACTTCCCCAAAGGACTTTTAGATCTAGTGGTATGCTGGCAAATGTTTAATGACCAGCAGTTGGTGGCCATTGGTGGTGGTGCCCTGATTTGTAGCATTTGCTGATTTCCATTGGTGTAAACAATCCCAGCATGGCGAATGTCAGGGTACCAAGGTGCACATGGGTTTGGGAAGTGATACCCATGTTCATCTCTCTTGAACCAGTATGAGCTGGCTCCAGGACACCATTGCTTATACCCTATGCTGAACCATGAACATAAACAGATATTTGGGAGAGTGAGTATTGCAAGATTCCATGGACCAAAAATATCCAAGTCTAAGTCAAGTCACTCTGTTACACACACACACACACACACACACACACACACACACACACAGTCACAAGAACACACTCACTGACAGACACACACACAATGACACATGGCAATAAGTAAGAACTAAATCAGTGACACTGAAAATATGTTAGATGTTTCCTCTCTTGTAGTCTTGGAGTACCTTGTATGTGTGCCTAGTACAATGCTTTGTGCTATATATATCACACTCATTTGTTTCCACATATGCCTGCCCAAGTGGATTTTCTTTTATTTTTAACATTCTTATTGAGATATAATTCACATACTATATAATTCTCCTATTTGAAGTGTATAATTTAATGGCTTTAGTACATTTACAGAGTTGTGTAACCATCACCACACTCAATTTCAGAACATTTTCATCACCTCAAAAAGAAACCCCACTCCCTGTAGCAATTATTCCCCATTCTCATTCACTCTCCTTCCCTCCAGTCCTAATCAATCATTAACCTACTTTCTGCCCCAATAGATTCGCCTGTTCTGGATATTTCACATAAATGGAATCATAATATGAGGTCTTGTGTGATGGGCTTCTTTCACTTAGCGTGTAATATTTTCAGGATGCACCCATGTTTTAGCATGTGTCAGCACTTCTCATTTTAATGCTGAATAATATTCTCTTGTATAAATAGATCACATTTATTTATCATTAACCAGTTGATGACAATTGAGTTACTTTCACTTTTTGCTCTTATGAAGAACGCTGTATGAACATTTGTGTGGTCATGTATTTCCGCTTCTTTTGGATATATTACCAAGAGTACAATTACTGGGTAATATGGTAACTCAATGTTTAACACTTTGACAAATAGTCAAACAATATTTTAAAACAGCTGCAACATTACATTCCTACCTCAGTGTGCGAAGGCTTCAATTTCTTCATATTCTCACTACCACTTGTTATTAGCTTTTTGGTTATAGCCATACCAGGGGGTATGAATTAATATGTCAGCATATTTCCCTAATGGTTAATAATGTTGAGCATCTTCTCATGTGGCTCTGCATTTACCTTCTTTGGAGAAATGTCTGTTTAGGTCTTTTTCTCATTTTAGAATTGATTTTATTATCTTTTTATTATTAAGTTTCAGTTCACATATTCTGGAAACAAATACTTTATAAGATATATAATTTGCACATATTTTCTCAGTTCTGTGGATTTTCCTTTCACTTTCTTACTAGTGTCACTTTCAAGCATAAACATTTTTAATTTTAATAAAATCTAGTTTACCTGTTGTTGTTTTTTCTTTTGTTGCTTGTGCTTTTGGTGTCATACTTAAAAAGGCTTTACCAAAACCAAGATCATGGAGATTTGCTTCTATATTTTCTTATCAGAGTTTTATAGTTTTACCTCTTACATTTTGCTCTGTGATCCGTTTTGTGTGTATCCAATTTTTTGTGTATCATGTGAGAAAGGGAGTGTTTTCTTAAAACCATGGATTCCATGGAAAAATTTCAGGATAAAGAATTTGCTTTTAATCTTAAACAAAAGAGAAAATGAAGCACAATCTCCCCTCTCTATGCAAATTAACCACTGATTTTTCCATTAAAAATTTCAAAAAGACATCAGCCATTGTGGAAGTTATTTTGGTGATTACACATTTTCTTTCTTTGCGTGCCTATCAATTAAAATTCTGATGCCATCAAAGCTCTATTTTTTCTCAAGTCTCACTAGCAGACCTTACTTCCTTAATGGACCCAGAACTGAAGAAGTATTTTTACTTTTTTGACAAGTAATTAAATTTCTAAAAATGTTCTGGATCAAACAGTTTACACTGAATTAGTAATCTGATTTTTAACTGTAATTATATGTGTAAACAGTTTCCTTTTCTCCAAAAGGTTGTAAATATGCTTATAAAAATAGATGGAAGGAAAGGGGAAAGGGGAGGGTAAACCCCTCCCCCCAACTCCAAAAAAGAAAGAACTCTATTGAAGTTATAATTAAAAGGTGTTTGATATGATAAGTAATGAGATAATGGGTTTCTGTGGGATATGGAAATAGAATCCACAGTGAGACTGAGGACCGCAGTTAAGAGCTGGTAGGTGGATGACTATGAACTGAAAGTCTGGCTTACCTACTCTACTTTTTTCACTAACATTACTGGCATTTGGCAAAATTATCTGTCTTTTTGTGTGCGTGGATTTCTCAGAAGTGACAGGTCATCTGTGAGCCTAAAGTAATTCTGTATAGCCTAAATTGTAGGACAATCATACTTATATATTTCTCACCATGGTTCTCTATGAATCTTCTAGGCCAGGTGATGATGAGACGCTATCAGACGAGAAATCTGTCCTCTTATTTAAAACGTAGATATGGTTGCCAGGCAGAAGGCTTTTTAAGGGCCTGTGCTGAGCATGGCAGGTTGTTCACCTTAGAGAGGAAGGAGGCTTACCAGAAACGTGTAGCTCCTAAGTTGATTAAACATAACAGCATTGCTCTGTTGTTCTAAGTTATTAAGGGGCAGTCGCACAGAGACCCGTGTCATCACTAATGAGGATTCCAACCTGACTGATTTGACCTAATCATTAAGAGATAATAATAGATCTATCTCTTAAATTACTGGGTAACCTTGATGATTGCACAGTAGCATGCAAGCGAAAGCAGAGCCCAGCATGGATTTTATCATTTATTTAATCTATTTCAAACCATGATGTGCCAGAGAGAATACAGACTATATTAAACTATTTAGAGTTACCAAGCTATAAATATTTGTAAAATTTGATTTTTATAGCTTTAAGATACCCTTTCCTTTAACTTCTAAAATTATTTTTGTAATCTTTTCTTCTCCTATATTGTAAATTTAACACACAGTGTTAAAAACAAAACAAAAACATAACAGGTTATGGGTCATAACTAAACCTTAATTTAAAGGGGGAAATACACAGATTTTTAAGTTGAGAGAATGTATAAATCTGTACTTACTTTATCCTTACCCCAGTTAAATTAATTCTATGTCACCATTTATCATCTCAGAAGTTTGCCCCCATACTATAACCATATGAGTTATTCCTACAAAAGTATGTCAGAATAATTCACACTTGTTTCTTCTTTAATAATTTTATCTACAAGTTAGCAAGTCTCACAGAAAAAATTTCAATCTATTATATGTTATTGGCATGGAGCATTAACACAATGTATTAAATACAATGCAGTATGAATTTTTACCATAATTTTTGAAAAGATTTGTTTGCTGAATGTGATATACATAATAAAAGTGCATAAATCATAAGCTCAATAAATTATCCCAAAGAGAATACAGCAATAAAATCACTCCCTGGTCAAAAATTGAGATTATTACTGGAACCAAGAAGCCATCCTGTGATCCATTTCAATCACAATCTCTCCCATCCTAGCCAGAGGAAACCATTGCCTGAAATTCTAGAACTATAGAAGTTTAAACAAACTATAATGTTATTTGTTTCTAAACCTTTGCAAATGGAATCATATAGTAGCAAACATACTTTTGTATTGGACTTTTTTCATTCAATAGTATTTTTTGTGAAATCCATCTATAGTTTTGTGTATGGATGTAGTTAGTTCATTTTAATTGTTGTATTTCATTTTATGAATATATTATACTTTATTTATACCTTATACTTTGATGGATATATTAGATGTTTCCAGTTTTGAATATTCTTGAATATTTTGGTACACATGTACACATTTTTCTTTGGGTTATACTTAGGAATGGCATTGTTGGGCTATAGTATGTGCTTATGTTCAGCTTTACCAAATATTACCAAACTTTTCCAAGGTGTTATAGCAATGTATACTTGTTCATATATTTAATATGTAACATTAGCAGTTGGAAATTAAAATGTTAACTCTTCTTCAGGATTAAAGTGATATTTTCATTATAACTCTTTAGGTGTGAAACATTTATAGGTTAAAAAAAAGTTAAATTTTTAGATAACATGCATTTAAAAATTCCAACAAGTAGATGAATAATAAAATGTTTTTCCCCCTCATTTGAGATCTAATCTAGCTGGGAATCTATATATCCCTTTATCTCATTAATGTCTTTAGACTTCAGTTTTCTTAGTAGAAAGGTTATTAGTATATATCTTTACCTCATAGGATTATTGACACAAATAAAAGGGGAAACGCATCAGAAGCTTGACACATAGTAAATGCTTAGTAAATAAGTTATCATCAGTAGCATTTGAACTTAGGTCTTTACATCTAGTCTTAATACCTAAACTCTAATAGTCTATGAACCAATAGACTAATAGTCTAAATAGTCCAATAGTCTAAATAACCAATTTAAATTATATGATGGTGGAAAAATGAAAAACAGAAACATCTCCTGAACTCCTGTCCTGGATATGGGGGACATTTAATATTATTGCCTGAGAAGTATTATGATTGTATTGCGTCACTGAGGGAAGGAGATTCTTTCTCCCACTCTCTCTTTCTTTGCCTCTTGCAAGGCAGCATTATGACTTTTGTGGGCTTTTGGCACTTATGCCTTCATGGTCTCTTCCTTCATTAAAAAAATTAATAAATAAAAAAGAATATGACAGTGTCAGTATAAAGGTAAATATATTTATATTATATAGTAGAACATTTTCTTCAAGCTAAAATTCATTTTCCCCTTGATTTTTAAAAGAAATTAAAATGTTTTCTTGGACTTCTAACTGTATTGTGCGCCCTAGTCTCTGTGCCTATGCTGCCTAATACAAGTTGATTCTGTTCTCCCTCCCCCCCTCCCTGCCTCCCTCCCCCCCTCCCCGCCTCCCTCCCCCCTCCCTCCCCCCTCCCTCCCTGCCTCCCTGCCTCCCTCCCTCCCCCCTCCCTCCCTGCCTCCCCCCTCCCTCCCTCCCCCCTCCCTCCCTCCCTCCCCCCTCCCTCCCTCCCTCCCTGCCTCCCTCCCTCCCTCCCTCCCCCCTCCCTCCCTCCCTCCCTGCCTCCCTCCCCCCTCCCTCCCTGCCTCCCTGCCTCCCTGCCTCCCTGCCTCCCTGCCTCCCCCCTCCCTCCCTGCCTCCCTGCCTCCCTCCCTCCCCCCTGCCTCCCTGCCTCCCCCCTCCCTCCCTGCCTCCCTGCCTCCCTGCCTCCCTGCCTCCCTGCCTCCCTCCCACTATTCCTGCCTCTCTCCCTTCATATCATAACATTTTTCTCAGGTAGAAGGTAATAAGACTTCGCAAACAGCCATCCTGTATATATGTAAAGCAGGCGGCCAGCAGTTTGCAGTGCACATTAGACAGAAAAAAAACCCTCACTTAACAAAGCTAAACATACACTATGGAAGCACAGACGAAGGGTGCCTAATGGAAGAGCAAACTACTTGAGTTTTAGAGACACTAGGAAAAATTACACTGACTGGGCACATAAAGTAGAATAAATTCTCAAAAGACGATGAAACTAGATAAGCCATGAATGATATATTTGTACGAATGCCCACACATACGTTTCTATCATAAAATTTTTGAGCTTCCATTGTATTCGCTAATATTACTTTAATCTTTTTCTACTTGATATTTTAAAATCTAATGTAGTATCAATCAATGAACTCTGAATGGCTGCTGATATAATTTTCTCATTTCTTCACAATAATCATGAATAGAGAACTCTCATGGTCTCTTTTTAAACTGACCCTGAGTCACTCCTCTTTTCTCTGACATCTTATACTGGGGAGCCTCACAGGCCTTTCGCACCATTTTAAACACACTCCATATTTTTCTTTCATACTCATAAAGCAACTTCCAGTTAATTAATACTGACAGAACCCCTAAGAAGAAGGTACATGACATGATCATTTCAATTTTAAGAGTCTTTACATCTTGCAGTCCTGGACCATATTTCTATAGCAGGCTTTTGCTTACTTAAATATTTTTCTTATAATTACTTTTTTGTGTTAGTAAGGTTTCTGATCCACATTACTTCATTAAAATAAATGGTTTGATGAGCAAAGCAGCGTAAGATTCATATTCTGTGCTAATTAACAGATTCTTCTAATTGTTAGAAGGCTCCTGATGTCTTTCTAATTCTTTCAACTCATTACTTTCTTACTGAAGTTACAGTTCTTAAAGGAATAGTAACAGATACTATGAAACTTCCTTTCCACATATACACACTGCCTCAAAATACATTAATTTGTGAAAGCAGGCCAATAATTTAAAATCTGTTAATTGATGTGCTTCCTTTCCAAAACCAAGTGAAATATCTTTCCTATTTTCCACTTCTACTTTCCCCATCTGGGATACTAAAAAGCATTTTTAAAAGATTACTTTTAGTAGAAATTAATGTAGCGAAACATATTAAAAGTGCTCCATGCTTCCACGTGAATGTATTTTAGTTAGATCAGTCGATCAGGTCTCAATTCTCTGGATTTCTACTACTACGGAGAGGACCGAGAGAGAGGATCTAATTTTAATTTTAAAAATTTATTTCTCCACTTGATTAATAACACATAAAATTTATAATGTGTCCATTTATGCTTAGATTATAATGAAGTGATGTTTTTGGCAATTGTGTACATGGATTCTCTGCCTGTAACATTGTTTTTATTGAAGACAGACAACTGTGATTCAGACAAAGGTGATGAACATTTGAAAAATATAATAGTAACTATATAAAAAAATACATATCAAAAATGCCATCCAAAATAAGTGTAGTTTGGTGAAAGAAGAGTAAAAGGAAAGTAAGTGAATGAAATTGATAAATATTTATTCATTGTTCTTTGAGACTGACCAGATAGCAAAATCTATGCAGAGGTTCTTATTTATTTGATTGCTAGACATTAAGCCACTTAGGAAATTTACTTAACCATTGTATATATGCTAATTTCAAGAAGAAGACATTTAAGTTCCAACATATTTCAATTAATTTTAAATTCCAACTTATCCTGAATATAAATTGCAAAAAAGTTAGCTTTCCTGTGATTTATTATATGAGGAATAATAATAATAATAATTTAGGCTACCACTTCACAGCTTATAAGAGGGCTTCACATATGTCATCTCATTGGATATGCTCAGCAATCCTGACGAACAGGCATCTTTGACTCTATATTACAAATGGTAAAAGAAAAGAAATTAAATGACTGTCCCAATAACACAGAGAATAAATACTAAATGAGAAAAAATACTTAATAATACCTTTTTTAACTCAAAGCTTCAAATACTCAGAAAAAAAAGTAATTTCACAAATGTGTAAGTGATTATCAAGAACTAGCCAAACAAGTTAGTTTGAGATCAGTGCTATTACTTGGAAAAATGCATAAATAAGTATATAAAAGTGATTTATTTACACTTCAAGAAGAGAGTTAACATATAATAACACAAAAGCTCTGTACTGCACAAGCAAATTAATACAATATTAAAATATTTATTATCTGTTTATCTCTTTATATGTTTTAGTTGACAAATCAGTCAATGAAAGGTGAGGAAAGAATAAGAAAGATTTCAATAATCTATGTGTCTTAAAACTCACTGCAATTTCATAAAACAAATTAGCTCTAAGCTTCCCATCAACAAGAAAGAAAAACAAAAGGTTTAGGAAGTTAGTAAAGTATGTCCCCTGGTCTGTAGAAGCAAATATTTTGTTGGTCTTGAGATCTGAAAGAAATTTATGACAGAGTCTTTGTTTAAGGAACATTGTGGGGTCATATATGATACTTTTGATTGGGGAAGAAAAATAATTCAGAGTTTTTATATAAAGAATTTTCATATCCCACTGGGATGACTATTTACACTGATCCTTGTTTACTGCTATCATCTGCTCCTATGGAAGAAATACAATAAAAATATAGAAAGAGATGTGAGGTAAGTGTATAACTTTCCATTAAACGTCCCTAATGTGTAATTATATCATGGTAAATCTTGATAAATTAGTATTAATCTTATTCCTGGCTGAGACTGTCTCTCATATATCAGCAATGTCCGCAGGACTTTTGACATTAGCTGATGCCTTCATTCTATTAGCGTAGGTGCCTGCCTCCAACTCAAGAAGTTCTCCCTTGTCGCAGGATCATATGCCCTGATGCTACCTCCTACTTGCCCTCAGCCTCCTTCCCCAAAGCCTGCTCATAACTGGGGACATTCTTTTACCCATACCTATGGCCTGTGTTTAGAACCTACATCCATCTATTCCTCTGACTTTTTAATCGTAGTAACTAGTTATAGGGTCTAATGAATGCGTTTACACATCTTAACTGCAGTCAATGAGTTTCTGATTGCTATTTTCACCGTACGTTAGGGGCTGTAAAACATGTGTCTATAGGTACCAGGCAAGTAATATAAATAAAAAAGGGGGCAAGATGTCTGGAAATACAGTGATGGAATTACAGCAAATAGGAAATTGTAAGGCCTTCCTTGAGTGCTTGCTCTATCTGGAAGGAGGAGCACCCGCCATTCCCATCACTTTTGCCATGTGGGACTTTGGGTATGATTTGGCTGGCATGCTGGAAGCTTGTTAGTATGGCATGTAAACTGTGTTTTTGTGCTCAGAGGACTTCCTAGGAACTTTTTATAATATGCTACTGATTTAGAACAAATTTTGTATTTTTTAAAATTGCTGTACCAAGCAATAATTTAATGAGCTTTTATAATAAAAAATGAACACTTAATAGGAGAAATAAGACTTTGGTCAATTAAGAAAGCATATCTTTTGATCACTGAAACAAAAATGGAAATATCTACTTCACTGAGTATTTGTAAGGATTATGTATTATTATGAGATATAAGAGAAATTGTTTGTAAATTAAAATATATTTACAATGTTATTGAATTTAAATGGATACTTATAATTGCTATTCAAGGACTTTTCAAACTTTCGAATCACCCAGGTTATATTATATTTAGTAGAACAGAAAACTCCCAACAATTGTGGGTAAGGTTTTATTATCTTTATATTTTTGCTTCCCTTTCAAATACAACTTTTATTTCTTCACAAATTATTTTCCAAACTGTTTTATCTTAAATACAACAGATGTAAGCCTGGTCCCCATGTTATTTGCTTACATATTTAATTTAGTGATTTTTTCTTAAATATCTAAAAATTGTTTGATTCTTTCCCTTAAGATCCTGATAGGTTCTGATTTCCTTCTTGGCTATCTATCTATCATCTATCTATCTATCTATCATCTATCTATCATCTATCTATCTATCATCTATCTATCATCTATCTATCTATCTATCTATCTATCTATCTATCATCTATCTATCATCTATCATCATCTATCTATCTATCATCTATCTATCTATCTATCTATCTATCTATCTATCTATCTATCTATCTATCTATCATCTATCTATCATCTATCTATCTATCTATCTATCTATCTATCTATCTATCTATCATCTATCTATCTATCTATCTATCTATCATCTATCATCTATCTATCTATCTATCTATCTATCTATCTATCTATCTATCTATCTATCATCTATCTATCTATCATCTATCTATCTATCATCATCTATCATCTATCTATCTATCTATCATCTATCTATCATCATCTATCATCTATCTATCTATCATCTATCTATCATCATCTATCATCTATCTATCTATCATCTATCTATCATCTATCTCTATCATCTATCTATCTATCATCTATCTATCTATCTATCTATCTATCTATCTATCTATCTATCTATCTATCTATCATCTATCTATCTATCATCTATCATCATCTATCTATCATCTATCATCTATCATCATCTATCTTATATATATTCATTCTTAATGGTATCTGGTAATATATTCCTGGGAACTAAATCTAACATTCATGTTACTCAAAGATACACATGTAAAAAGAAAAAGAGCAGGAAACATGTGCATTGTATTTTTTAAAGGGTTATCTGTAGAGATTCAATTTCACTTTATTTTAGATCACTATAGAAAGTTATGTACATCAACTTACTTCTCTGAGGAACTTGTGAGTCAAATTTAAGATGAGCCTCACTTAAATTTTCACTGTTCTAAGTTTTTAACCACTGTTGTTGACTTGCACAATACGAAGCCTTTATTGTCATTCTCTTTCTACAGAAAATGTGTGCTAGTATCCAATCATAAGGTCAGCTCTGAGCCTTCAAGTACTAGAAAACAGGACTTTCTAAAGAAATACTTAAAATATAGACACATTCTTTTTTCTTTTTAATCCTCACCAGAGGATATTTTTCCCCCCATTGCTTTTCAGAGAGAGTGGAAGGGAGAGAGAGAGAGAAACATTGATGTGAGAGATGTGAAATATCAATTGGTTGTCCCCTGCATGAACCCCAACCAGGGTCAGGGATTGAGCCTGCAACCAAAGTAGGTGCTCTTGGCTGGAACTGAACCCGGGACCTTTCAGTTTGCAGGTTGGTGCTCTAACCTCTGAGCCAAACCAGCTAAGGCTAGACACATTCTTTTTTTTTCTAAATATTTTATTTTTTAAATATATCTTTATTGATTTCAGAGAGAGGAAAGGAGATAGAGAGAGAGATATGGAAACATCAATGATGAGAATCATTGATTGGCTGCAGCCTGCAACCAAGGCTTGTGCCCTGACCGGGAATCGAACCCCGATAGCCTGAATCCTAGGTCAATGCTCAACCGTTGAGCCATGCCCAGCTGGGCTAGACACATTCTTTAGACACTTAAATATTTATCTATATATGCCAGGATATAAAGGAAGGTTTTCCCCTCTGTGGTTGTTATGTAGGTACTCCCCCTAAAACTATGCCTCCGAGTATTCATGCCTTTACATTGACCCCCCTCCCTTTGATTTTGGCCTTGTGACGTGCTTCAACCAACAAAATATAGTGAAAGCAACTATTTGTCACTTCCATGCTCAAGCTTTAAGAGGACTGGTAATGTTTATAAATGTGCTCCGAGGGTAGCTAACTGCAACTTAAGAAGTCTAAAAGATTAAGACCACCAACCATACTGTGAGGAAGTCCAAGCTAATTATGTGCAGAACTGAGGAGCCTAGCCAGTAGTGAGAACTAAACCGTGAGACAATGGCTCAAGTGAAACAGTCACAGCTAGCTCTCTCAGCCAATAAAGCCTTCACAAAAATTCCATCTGGGGCAGAGATAAGATCTTCCTACTAAACATGCCCACGTTGTACCTGTGAGCAGATAAGCAAAAGAGGTTATTTGAAACCTTTATGTTTTGAGGTAATTTGTTATGCAAAAATAGATTATCAAAATACCTTCCTGAGATTATACACCAGGAAAGTAATTCATCCTGTATCTGAGTCCTTAAAAAATCTATTATATTATGGGCCACAGACTTTCTTAGTTATTTTATCTTGAACAGTACTATTTGAAGGAGATCCTTTAGTCAATGCCTTTAATCAATGCTATCCATAGGTTTAAAGCTTCTATTGCATATTGAACCTTTGTGTGATTATAAAATTACCACCTTTAGACTTTAGTAAATGGGGCCCATGTCTTTACTGAAATGCTTCTTGCTTTGTTTTCACTGACTGCCTCTTGCCAAATTTAGGGAAGATCAAAGACAGCTGTCTTTGTCTTTCTTTCTCTCCAGCTCTTTCCATCCATAATATAATCCCTGCCAATTTCATAGGGTGATTCTCTCTGTGATTATCTCTGTAGTGGGCTCATTTATTGTGATGACACTGCAGATGAGCTCTAGAAATCACATGGACAAGACAATAAAACATATGAATCTGCCAACACCCAACACTTGGTATTGTTATTAAGATGTCATTGAGCCCTATGTCTGGAAAATCTTGATAATTTTTTCCTTCTTTTAATGTTTAAATAGAATTGACATACAAGGTGTTTAATGTGTGGAAAGATGGTGGTAGGTGTGTAATGTGTAGTTGGCTAAGGTACATGAGGCAGTAGGGAAATTTGGTCTTGCAGGTGAGAGATGGATAACCTCTAGAATGCTTTTTCTCATCATAGAAGGACTTAAGAGAATGAGATAAAATATTCATGCTAGGAAATATATTAAAGATCCTTTAAATCCTCTGTATATAGTTGAAGATGTTGAAACTCAGAGAGTCTGGGTATCCTTCCAAGGTCATACTAATCTTTAGTGGCAGAACTGAATCATTTGACTTGAAATGTAACCTCCTTCCCATCCCCAGCACCCCTACTACACACACACTTCTACTTAGAAGCAATAGGTTCACTCTCTGAGAAATTTCTGTGATCACACATTATTTATAGTCTACCCAGACTACAAAATTTGCTGGGAAATGTGTCTTATTAGTAATATATTCTCCAACCTTGCCAATTCTATACTTTTCCTTTCTCTGCTATATCCACTGTGCCTCCCCACACTCTGGCTTGCTAGGTCCTATTCCATATGGGATACTTGGCTTTTTGGCCCCAAACTCATCAACTTTAACTTTTTCTTTCATAGATCTTATATTAGTCTTTTTGACTATATCATCCTCATAGGTTCTCAGCACACATTTACTGAACTGAATATAGATGGATATTATTCAGGATTTCAATGGCAGTGGACTAGTGTGGTCCTTTTGGAGAGTCGTAGTGTGCTTTCTTGAATGGTCATTGGTAGTAAAAACATCTTGGAGGCTTTCCAATGAAGTTTTTAATTAGGGAAAGGCTTACATTAGGTTAACTCTGCTGTTTCGTAATGTTAAAGTTCTATGGTGTATAAGCGTAGTTTGGAATTTCCTATAAAATCTTAAAATCGGATTATTCATTATTGAGAAATGCTAGCCTTTAGTATTTTTCAGAAAGAGCACTTATGGGGGGTATAAAAAACAACACATGGTAAAGGCAGAAAACATATTGACTCTAAAACAAACCCCAGTACTTCTGCTTCTGATACTTCAGACGAATACTCCCAGAAAAGCTGAACAAAATATGTTTTGAAAAATTAGTTTGAAAGTATTTGAGAACTAATAAGGGAGTGGAGAAATACATAGAAGACAAAGATCAGGGAGAGATAAGACTGCCTTTTGGGGGTCACTTTTCCCTTGAGGGTATTTGCTGATTTCAGGCTGATTTGTGGTTAAGAGCCTGAGAATTGAAGCAATGCTTTCGATAGCCTTATAAGGTTAAGAGACAAAAATTGGAAAGAACTAAATTTTTTGAAAGGAGTTAAGTGATTTGTATGATTTTTTATTCATTTTGTGTCAAGTGCCATACAAAGTACACACACACACACACACACACACACACACACACACACACACACCAAAAAAAACAACAACAGGCAGTGGATTCATTTCCCCCACCCACACCCCAGTGGCTGATTGCATAGTCCTGTAGCCAGTCTCCAAACCATTGTTACTCAGTTATGAACTGTTTTTTAGTAGGACTAGACTACTAAACGACCTGGGACAAGAATAATAATTATCATACCTATTGTTTTCAAATGGCTCATTTAAAAATGTTAGCCTTGTTCTATTTCAGTTTTAAGAAATAGAATATGAGATATTTTCTTTGACTTTAGAAACAAAACCTACTTGAATGTTACATTTTTTTTTGAAAAACACCAGTCCTTTTTTTTTTTTTTACAACTTCACATTATTGATAACCAACAGACCATTGGTGTTCAATATTTCAACATATGATACACACTTTATATTTAGAATAAAAATGACTATTTACCTTAGTTTCAAAATAAAATTCAAGAAGCGATTAGCATTTTAGGATAAGCAAAATATAACTCTTAGGGACATGATAAGAAAAGCATCATTGTAGCCATATTATTAAAACTTAAGTTTACAAACATGTTTTAAACATTGAAGCAAATTTAGTCCATTTTTGTTAGTCACTATGTTATTTTCTCTTCTGTCATTTAAATTTTTAGATATTTTGATTTTATTTTCTTAGAAAATAAATTTTGTCAATTAAGAAATCTGTTTTCTCCTACTTGCAACTGATGTTTGATTTTAGAAATTGTATATTTTGAAAGGCCAATTTTGCTCAGCACTTTGAAGAGTAAGCCATTTATATTAGGACTGCATCAGAGACCGTGTGAATACAACTGTATCTTGAATGGGACTCTCATATCATTAATCACCATAAGCAAATTCTCCTCCACTACTGATATTTCTGCCTGCCCTGTTACCTACAGCTCCAGCTATTCTCTACAACTTCTCTTTCAGCCTCCGCATTCAATTATTCACCTGTTATTAGGAACTCTGCATCTTCAGTATTTCTTTAAATTGTTTTCTATTCCAGCAACTCCTATATTGCCACAGACCATCTGGACTATTTTAGAAACTTCTCGTTGGGGCCTCTGTTTCTGGATGTACCTTCTTTCATCTATTTTTGCCAGTAACCTTTCTGGTAAATAATCTGATCGTGATATTTTCCTGTTTAAAGACTTTCATTGGCTTCTGGTTCATAAGATGAAGTAATCTTTCCTACTTTGTCATACAGGGTTATTAAGCATCTACCCCATCCTCTGGTTTTAGTCACATCTGCTACCACTCTCAGTAGCCTTCTGCCACATCAGGATTCAGAATCTTTGTGCCTGATGTTCACCCTGACATGAACATTCCTCCCCCCCTTTTTTTTTTCTGTCTGGTGATTCTTAGCCTGAATCATCCACATCAAATATCAGTACCTCTTGAAAATTTCCCTTTGCTCTCAGAAGAGAAATATTTTACAGTGAGATGGGAAGGGAAGGAAAGAAATAGGCCTGTGTGGTGGTGTTCAGGAAGAATTTTGGAGTCTTAGAAATTGATTTTGGGGGAAAGAAAAGTTGTGGCAATTTCTATTGGAAAATAGTGAGACTACCTATTATAGGGAGATTGATTTTGAAAAATACTTTTACATTTATTAACTTTATGCTTCTCAAGAAATTGATTTGTCTTCAGATTTAAAATCTATCTTACTTGAACTAGGTACACTTGCACTAATTCCCAGTACATTGCAGATACTAAATATATATGGATTAAATATATAATTAAGTAGATATACTAAGAAACTACTCAACTATTTTATTGGAATTTTACCTGAAATATTAGAATTCCAACTGAAATTCTTCTTCACTTTCCCTCTTGAGCATAGTTCCTGAATTTTAGTCAGAATCAAGTATTCTTTTCAAATGATTATCCATATAATATTTGAAGTACATGTGGCCCTGCCATAAGAGTTTACCCCAATGTTAGAGTAGAGCTCAGCACTTCAATTAAAAAAATATATACTCTATTAGGTATTAGAGAAAAATATTTTACTAAAGATTTTATAGATGTGGAGGAAGTGAATAGAGGTTATATTATTCAACTCATAATAATTCACTTTCCCAACACTGGAAAATTCCCATCCAACATCATTTAAATGGTCTCTCCTGTTCAATAGCCACCAAAGTTTTGTTTCTTTTCAACCTACCACCAAGTGACTCCGCTCAGACTCTGGTCTCCTGATGTTAGCTATCCCATTCTAAGTCTTTCTAAATCTCATGCATTTTCAGTCAGGACCATTTAACTTCTTCAGTTTCTCTAAATTTATATTCACATATCAATCACTTTATATTACTTTTTACAATGCACAGTATATTGAGATTGCTCTTAGCTAAAAATTCCTCTCTAGATATCAGAATTTACTTGTAAAAGACAGATTGAGGATAATTTTTTTCTCTAATATTTTTTTCTGTCACACATAGTACAAACTTAAAATATTTAAAATATGCTAGTTTAAATGTGAATAAATAACCAAATATTTGGTTTCCCTCATTCCAAACTCTGAGGCTACTAAGGTATGAAGAAATTATAGAAAGTTCTTACTTCTTAATCCATCATAGGAAGGTTACATGCAAGCTAACTTGATGAAACAGAGAAGAGAGGTTAACCTTAGTTTTTGCATGTTTTCTACTCTTTTTTTTTCTTCTGAAAAAGGAGATATTTTAGTTGGAGAATGGTCATGAGAAACAAACAAATCTTGTCAGTGTGTGAACATATATCTTTGAGAAGAAGCTCTAAGGATTTTCCTTAATAGAACTAGATTAATGTATTATATATAGTCATAAAGATCTCCCTGTATATGCTTTTTGAAAGCCTCTCACTGTAAGGAAGAGTATTTTGTAAGTACCCATTGGAGTTATCCACATTTTACTGAAGTGTGGTTGGCTTGGAGTAGATCACAATACTCTAATTCAGTTGTAAAGCACACTTAAAGTAGATCTATGGGCCTGCTGTCTGAATTTAGCCTCCCTATTGACCAATTCCAGCCAAAAATACCATTTTTTTTCCTCTTCATCTGTAGGGCAAATTTCCAAGATGATAACAAGTCTCTGTTTTTGAAAAGTGTGGACTGGACCAATTTGCTTACCACTTGGAAAATACCCAATTGTGAGACTATCTGCCAACTACTACCCCTCCTCCATCCCTAACCCTGAGCAAGTTGACAATGACTCAGCACCATGAAAAGGGCCATTTTAAGTCAACATCAATATATATATTGGTAATGATTTCATTACATCAGTGATTTACAATTCTGATGTAGTCGGTGTGTTGTCTTTCATTTTTATGGTGAATCAATGAAAAATAACTTTGATATTGTGTGTCTCAGTGCAGGACTTTAACTCTCTGGACTATCGTTTTCCCCGTAGACATTTCTGCTTTTGATCTTTTTTCCTGCTCTAGGTTTTACTTTTTGACTAATAGCATACCAAGAAGAATTAAGATGGAGCTATATAGACCAATTGATCATATTATACCAAAGATACTTCTAAATGGTATTGTGCTTCGGTGATCATTCTGTCTCTAACCTCCTTACCTGGGATAAGAAAGGAACAAGAACAGGAGAGGTTGTACTGAGAACTCTGCCTGCCAACCACTGTGCTAGACACCTTTATAGAGATCATTCAGTTTTGTGGGTGGAAAATGCACTTACCTCTTATTTTACAGATGAAGGAAAAAACCCCACCCAAGATAGATTAATTTAATCAAGGTGATAGAAATATTAAATTATAATTTCAAAGTACATGCATTTTCCCCTTGGCTATGAAAAACTGCTTATACATGTAAGCCTTTTCGTTCATAAAGCATTGCCAGAAGATGTTAAGATTTTTATATCCTACCCACTATATTACACACTCTACAAAATAGGGGAGAGTGAGAATTTCTGGATACCTGACCTGTGCCAAGAATGATCCTGAATCCTTTATATATAATTATATAGGCAAATGCACACTGGTCACCTTTTGTGAGGCCAGGTACTGTGTTGGTAATTTTGATATTTATCCCATGTCATCTCATTGAGTCCTCAGATAGCTCTAAGATGGACATTAGTCTCACCATTACAAAGGTGAGGAAACTGATCAGAGAAGTGAATCTAGTAACACCAGTTCACTGTGCTAGAGATTGCGGCAATACCTGAATTCACACGTAGGTGTTCATTCCTTCTGCAGTCCATGTTCTTTCTGCCATCCATATTCTCCTTTCTTAGAACAATAAAAGTCCATGACTTCTCCTGGACAAAAACGGATATGGCCTTCTTATGTGCTGCCAAGACAGTATAATAATTTTGCATCTGGATGTGAAAAGTTTATAAAAAATAAGTTTTTTAACTATCTGGACTCTTTCCTTTACCACAGTCCTGATGGCTGCAGTGCCATTGAGTCTAAATGTTTTGTAGGGAAGGTTTCTGACTCTCAGAAAGGCAACCTGAGCCCTTGTTTGGAACTACCTATATGCTTTGGGAAGAACACAACTCTTCTGTATCTGGGAAGATCATTTTTGTCAATGCAACTTATGTTGGCAGTGTGGAGATATACATGGAGCAGTGGGAGGACAAGGGGAGATTTGCTTAGCCAGCATAGATGCTAGAATCAGACCTAGCAACAGTAAGACTTATACTGTCTCCACACCCAAGCTGATGTCTCTAGGAATATTTCTTTTCTTGGACTAGAACCACGGAGGAAATCAATGGTTTCATGCAGTGGCTTACCAAGGCAGAGGAGGAAGAGGAAATGAGCACAGTCCATCCCAGGCAGAGGTGATAGAAAATTTAAAAACAACAATAAATCAAAGAACTTATATGCATATGTGCATAACCCATGGACACAGACAATAGTGTAGTAAAGGGAGGAGTGGCAGGTAGAGAGGTTCAGTGGGGTAAAGTGGGGACATCTGTAATACTTTCAACAATAAAGAAATTAAAAAACAACAACAATAAATATGACTTAAAAAGTCAGTCTGCTTTTTATTCACTTTGCACCAACATTTGTAAACAACAGGAATGGTAAAATGTCTCCCCACCAGAGCAGACCATTCCCTTGCTCTCTTGTTAAAATGTAGGAGACAAGGACTTTCTTTTTCGTCAATCCAGTTGTAAACACCATTCAAAACCAAGCCCTTCCACAGACCTGGCATAAAGGAGCCTGCTCTACATTATTGTGAGCATTCGCTGTGTATGTTAGTCATTTTCTCCTTTGGACTCTATGTACCAAAAAATTTATGGAAAACTGTTATCAAAGTAGCCCATGATAAATTGGACCTTAACTGTAATAAGCAGCCTTCCATCCTTAACTATATTATCCCTTATGTGTACCCGGCACCACAGAGTGCAACTGTGCTTTCACATTCATTAACTCATTTTTTCCTCATTACAACTTAGAAGAAGAAGAAATGCTCTGAAACTAGTGTACTGACCAAGCAGGACTTACAGGAAATAATAAGTCAACACATTTATTCTTTCCCCACAATGACCACGCAAACACACTCTGAAGGACTGGTTCTTTTCTGGCCTCTAGATGAAACCTAGAGCGGGTACCACAGACCTTCTTGTCATTGGTAGATTTTTAAAATTACTTTCAGTCATAATATGTTCTCATTTATTTCAAGAACAGTGTCATAAAAACACACACACAACTTCAAACTTCCCATCTTAAAGCAGGATATCAGTACTGAGAAAGGCAAAAGTGGTTCATATCTACTCTAATCCAGGTCTAGAGTTTACTCAATCCATCTCCACTATTGAAGGAGGGAACAGGAAAAGACTTACATGCCTACTGGTGTTGATTTCTTCTGGTTATAGCAGATGCTTAAAGCTTATATTTTCTCTCATAGGGCACTTTCATCAGCATTTCTAAGTCCCTCTGACTTGGGAAATTACCATTTGCAATTCACGTGAAGTAGGTGACTACTTCTACTCTAGTTGGTTGTTTATCATCGTTCTAATATTAGGTATAAATTATATACAGATTTTTTATTTTATTTTTTTGCCTCCCTGAGGTCTTTTCACCCCATGAGCAGCCTTCTTGGTTGCTCTCTAAAGAGGCTAGTAAATAGGTTCCTTTGACTCACCATCTGCCCTGTATCCCTTAAGCTGCCCCAAGAACTTCAGCTATAGTCCTTTGCTCTTTTAATTTATTAGACAGGAGCCAGGTACCAGTCCATAGTAGTTCCACAAACTGTAAGGCACACATATCACACCCACTATGAAGTCTTCCTTGAGACCCTTCTCACTAACCTTGAGGTAAGATTAAACTATACCATCCTACTCACTGTGGGAGAGGAGGAAATCCTCTCATATTAATAACTTTCCCTAGGGAAATCCTCCCTCTGATCTTTACCTTCCCCTGTAGTGGTCAACTTTAATCCTTTTATACCCTAAAGTCATTGGTAAAGATTGCACAAGAGCAGACATATTGCAAAACCCGGTTGTCCCTACTGCTTTGCAAGTCTCATCTAGATTTTTCATCACCTTACCCTGAAAAGAAGGAGTAGTTGAACTCTACTGTCTTGGGGCCTCAGCTTTAACCAAGCCTAAAAAAATCCATATTAACATGCAGTGCAATCATTATTGGCATTTTACATAAAAGAAAACAGGCTCATAGAGTTTAAGCCAGTAGGCCAAATAGTGGATGCACAGCCAACAGAAACACTTCGTCCCTGGAATCCCACGCCACTCTCACCTTCCCCAGACCATGCTGTGAGTTTCAATATGACAGCCCACACTAAAAGCTTATCTCATGAGGAAATCCAAGTTCAAATTTAGAGCAAAATCTCTAAGCCTGCTTAGTTTTAAAGTCCAGGCCACTGACTGACTAACAATGGCTTAATGTTAAATTAGCTTGATGAAATACATGAAACTCATGAACTCACACTACCCAGGTTGATGTCTTTCTATTTGAGACTTCTATCTGAGAGAAGAACCCACCACATTCTGACTTCACAAGGCCACTGAAGGGTTTTAGTTTAAAGTTTCTGAGTGTCTGGATTCCTTGAAGATCAGCATAACAGGATCTCAGTATTAGTTTACAGATTGTTTAGAGGTATGTTTTTAATCTCATACCACATTCTCATTGGCACTGTAAGAATGTAAGCCAGAATAGCTAGAGATTTTGCAGCATTTTGAGGAAGGAAAGAGCTCTAGCTTCTGTATCCTGGCACATATTTCCTCTCTCAATAAATTAAGCTTTTTTCTTTTTTCTTTTTTTCAGCCCCAGGCTGAAAGAAGCTATTATGAGTGTATATTTGCCCACTTTTGAGCGTCCTGTGTGTCAACCACTTTAGATAGGGGTTCTGAAGTTAGACGGATAGATAGATGATAGATGGATCACAGTTCCATTTTATTACAGAGTCCTTGCATTATGACTACTTAATTCATCACTTCACAAAGCTCTCAGAGATGACTGGATTGTGGAAGGCAGCATACACAAAAACAATATCTCCCAATTTGATGTTCTGCCACTTCTCTTTTCAAAGTTGCCACAGGAGACTAGCAATGTACTGGCATATGTGATTCTTTGCCTTAAATGCTTATATTTTCAAAAATGAATGACCCATTAGGCAAAGCCTTGAACTGAAACAAAACTAGTCAAAATAATGCAGAACATGCTGGAAGGCTAAGATGAGATCTTTCTCTGACTTCCTTAACAGGATGTGGTAAATACCTCCCAAGCTTTTGTATTTTTAACTTACAAAAGAAAAAAAATAAAATAAAAGAATAAAAAAGGTTATAAAAAAGCTTTTTGTTGAAAACAAAGTGTAATTAAAAGAAAGTATAAAAAAAAAGAAATAAGTACAAAAACAGAAAGTATAAAATGCAAATGCATTTTCTTGTGCACATGGTTTTCTTCTACAGGAGCATATTAAAATTAGTATTCAGATCTATGGGATAGAGATTCTATTATTAAAGCAACTGAAGAGTTTTAATATTATAAATATGTATGACTTTGTGAAACCATAAGAAATATATTCTGCTCAAAGTTCTACTAATGCTGAATATTTTAATGAAACTTAATGCATTTTTATACAAGTGGTATAAATTATCCACTTTAAAATTAGATAAAAACTATTTGAGACATAATTATGAGTATGTGTTCATTAGATTGGAGTTGGAGGACTGCTAGATAGGGGCATTGGGTCAAATCCTTCATCTGCCTTCAGCCACTCAATTCCACAATAATGCCCCTAAGCATATTATGGCAATTGAATCTCAATATTTAGAGAATTCTAATTCATTTCCACTCCTCCTTCACAAAACTGAGCCGTTCTTGGAAAGTACTTGTGTAAAAAAAAAAAAAAAAATGGTGCAGTGGTTTTTTTTCTTCTACTTGGCCAGTGACTAGCCCTCTATGGATCTCATCTTCCCAGGCAAGGTCAGTCAGTAAACTGGAGTTTTCTAGTTGATAGAAATGTTGTTCAGATTACAGTATGTGCTTAATAGAGGCCTGGCTTTATCCCTGCTTTAAGTTAATCACAACTGATCCCCCTCTCTTTCCCTTCCACGAGCCTTCTTTGAGTCCACTGTAAATTGTCAATAGAGTCTGTGTAAATTACTAATCTGCTCAGATATTATTTTACCAACACCTGCACTAATACTGATTACTAGAGACATAATTACATTTTTATTATATTTAAATATTTGGTTTTAAAATGCTATCTCTATTCTGAACTATTGTTTTTCTCTTTCTCCCACTTTCTTAATTTTTGTACAACCCTTACTTCCCTCTGCCAAATCCTGATGTCAAGGTCAGTGAAAGATGGTCCACATATGCTAGAAACTGTATATATTTAGTATAGGCACAGTTGTTGAGTTTAATATATATATAATTCAAAAACAAAAACACATTACATATGTCTATCTAGTTATTAAAACACTGTTGTCCATTTGTTCATACTATTTGAATGGCTGTCCCTAGACCTAAAGGAATACAGTTGTTCATTTTAAAAGAAAGAATACTGCTTTGATAATGCCTTTTACCGCATGAAGGATACTGTTTTTGTTTTTTAAAAGATTCATTCCAAAAAGATTATTGACCACGTGGCATTCTGAGCTGAGCGTTTTCTACCCTCTGGTACTAATCCAAGCGAGACTGAGGATGGAGAGAGCATGTGGTGGAATGACTTGAGACCTTTCAGATATCTCAGCTGATCCCTCCCCCTCCGTGGCAGTGTGTCAGGCTCAGCCGGGATGTATGTGCATTTCAGAATATAGAACCTGTGCTGGGGCAGGTAGGTGGGGAAGGGCATGCAGGCCACTGGAGAGCTTGGAAAAAACCTCCCTAGATGATTTTCATACAACACTCCCCTTGCTTCCTATGAAAACCAGCAATCTAGGTTTTGTATCAGGAAAATCTACATAATTTTCAATCCTATGTTGGCTCTAATACAATGAAAATCATTCGCTCCTTTGGGAATGTGGGAAAGGGGAAGGGATGGGAGGAAAGGATTTTCTTGCTATATTCTGTTTATTCTTAAGCCTTATCTTTAAAGTTCTCTTCAAGTATATAAGATCTTTCTCACCTGACTGGGGTTAGATACTCCTCCAGGAATGAGATTTGTTTTATTTAAATTTGTTTCTGTTTCAAAGGACTTCTAGTGTGGATTTCAACATTGGATTTCTATTATGACTTTGAATTGAATAAGAAATACTTGCACTTTAGACTATGGAATTTATTATTATTATCCTGGTTATTAATGATTTTGGTTGGAGAAATAAGGGATGTTTAAATCTAAAATATGTATGTCTCTTGCTGGCATTTTCTTGGCTCTTATCGACATTTAAGAAATGTCTGTCTCCTTATTTATATCCCCCAAATAGCAAATTTAATTATAGTTATTGGGATAATATTGCATTTATACAGTGCCTTATTTTTGGCAGTGTACATTCACTTAAATTATCTCTTTAATCCTTATACTAAGCTTGCATAAAATGCTGCACTGGTCCCATTTTATAGCTGAGAAAACTAAGGCACAGAAGGGTAAAAGGGTTTTCCAAAGCTATTCCTCTAGTAAGTGGCAGAGACTAAAACTCAGATCTTCTGACATAAAACCGTTTCAGTCCCAATGGAAACATTTTAACTTGGACTTTATGAATTTTACTTAAGATTTTACCAAATCTTAGTGTCTTAGTAAATGTCAATTTTCTTTCTTTTCTCTAATCATCCTTTGGGAACTTTAGGTTTTCTCTTTCTCTCTCCTTGGTTTTCTGGATAACATTGATGTGGGAAGCTGCAGATGTTTTATGTGACTTTAACATCTCTTTAACATTGTTACAAAGATATCACTTGATGAGAGTTTCTTTATTCAATCCCAGTGAACATGTTTAGGTATGCCTCTGCCATTTAAATGGCAAAATTTTATGCAATGACCTAATGAAAAAATATGCAAAGCACATTGTAAAGAAAAGCCTATTGACAGCTATAATAATTTGACTAACTTGTTTTTCTTTATTTCCCATAAAAGACCTCAAGACCTTACATGTGCCAAGTATT
This sequence comes from Miniopterus natalensis, assembly GCF_054644295.1. Taxonomy (NCBI): domain Eukaryota; kingdom Metazoa; phylum Chordata; class Mammalia; order Chiroptera; family Miniopteridae; genus Miniopterus; species Miniopterus natalensis. The sequence goes on along the minus strand of NC_142092.1, from coordinate 37,653,863 downwards.
TTGCTCAATAAAGCTAAACCTCACCTTGCCCCTAAAGCATGAAGTTTTGAAAGAAAATCCATGTTGCCAAAGAGACAGCAATAATACACACTTTCAAAAAAATTTCAACCATTTCAAAAATAATCAGGTTCACACCTGAACAATGACCTATCCAACAGAAAAGGGATGTGATGACAGATCCAGCGATTTGACAATGAAGTGCTAATAGCTTAGAGTTATTTTGATGGTGTGCTCTCTATTGCTGGAAAGGTCCTGTGCAGAACTCAGAATCAGCTGCAGCCTGTGGCAGAGAAACATCTGACCTAAGATAATGTGGTGACTGAAAGTAGAGCTAAGAGCTGACCCTGAACTCTGTCCCTTGGCCACTTAGAGAAAGGTTGTTCATCTTGAAAGGAACCTGAAAGAAGGCACAGACCAGCATCTATCAAAACGTTGTCTCTAATCTCAGGAATGTACAAGAATTTAGATTCCTGGGCTCTACCCTAGATCCATTTAATCCAAAATTTTATGGGTTGTCCCTATGAATCTGAATCTTTAACAAATGCCATAGATGATTCTAATGCACATTAAAGTTTGAGAACCACTAGTTCAGATTGAGCCTTCACTTAAGATAAAAGAGAATCGACGTACTGAAAACAATTTCTTTCCCAAGGTGGTATACACAGGACAGGATCTGAGCTGGTCGTAAAGCCCAGATAACCAAATGCCCAGTTCATTCAGTTTCATTCAGATACACAAATTTTGTTCTTTAGTTTTTTACCTTTTCCAGACTTAGTGGGAGAAATCAATCAGAAATTAAATGCCACAGTTCTTGAAGGTAGATTTATTTTTTTTTAAAGAACTTATGAGGCTGTTTCATAGACTCTGGAACTCCTGAAAACACTGAAATCAAAAATATCTTCAGTAAAACCCTTTAAGTTTTGGTGTCGCTGTAAAAGTGCTGGACTTCTTCAGTTCCTTAAAGAACTATTACATGAGAACATTTTGTCTTTGTATGTACACCAAGTATACCCAGAGAAAAGGGGCAATCCTTGTAAGTTGCTTTTCTTTTCTAGTAATTATGGCCTTGTAGAGGAGGCCTTAGAAGAATGGAATTAAAAACTCAAAAATAACAGGGCACATTATTTTAGCTTGAGAAAGTCATTCCAAGGAATGGACATTTGCAGTGCAATCAGATGTATTGAGACTGGCTTGGGCAGTAGGATTGCATTGGGGTTAGAGTGAGACTATACAAGTAGAAGAGACTGAGATGCAGGGACCATTTCAGAATTTCTGATTGGTTGTCTGAGCTTAAGCTTTTCACTATCTGAACCTTGGGCATGCTTTTTTTAAATCAATATATTATATTAGAATAAAGTATTCGACATAATGAAATATTAGACCTCTGAAATTTCAAATCCATATGAAAAGGGCACTTGATAAACCCTAAGACATATCCTACTGTCCTTAAAGTATTACATTATCTAAGAATAGAAAGACCATCAAGATAACATCATATGGCCTGGTGATTTTTTTCTCACTACAAGCAACCTTGCTAGTTGCTTGAGTCACTAAATTCAAGTTTGCCTGTAATCTTTAGCTAGCAAGCTGAGTCCCCTCCATTTGACTTTATCATACGATATTTGCATTTATTTAATGAATATGTGCATGCTGGGTTTGCTACCACTGAAAAATAATTTTTTGCAAGGAAAATATTTGTGGGTGACAAAGACTTCTGTCCAAGTCTGTGGTTTTGTATGATGATATAAAATACAAGGATCTGTCTTCAATTTTGCACTAATAAAATGAATTATTTTCTGAATTTATCTTTATAATTGCCTTTGCTGTTTAGGATCTTTGGACTTGTTGCTCACTTTCATGACATACGACATACTTAAGAAGAACAAGGAACAGGTTCCAGAATAAAATTCTCTTGACACTCTGTTGAGAACTGGAAATAAAACTCAGGTTAGTAAGGTTCAAAAATTGTGGTTAAGATATTTTCTTTCTTCTTTCCCTTTCTGGAATATAGCCAGGACTGGAAGCTGCAATGTTGAAATGCTATGAAAAAGAATATTTCCTCTATTGCTGGCCTGATGGAAAGCAGAAAGTGCATGGACTTTTATGAGATTCTGTCTAAATGAGATTCTGGCACAATTTTATAGACCCCTGAGATTGATTTAAGCTAGGAATCAAAACTTGAGTTTCCTGCCCTGCTGATGTGGCTCAGTTGGTTGTCATCCTATGCACCAAGAGATTGCTGGTTCAGTTCCTGGTCAGGGCACATGACCAGGTTGTGGGCTCGATCCCCAGGAGGGGGCGTGCAGGAAGCAGTTGATCAATGACTATCTCTCATCATTGATGTTCCTATCTCTCTCTCCCCTCTTCCTCTCTCTGAAATCAATAAAAACACATTTTTAAAAAGTTTATGCTTATTCTGTGAATCTTAGTTGGGTCTAACATTTTAGATGGAAGCTTCATTCACAGATCTCTTAGGGACAAGTCCTTCTCTGCCTTGGGCTCCTGCTGAAGGGAAATTCCTTTAAATGCCTTAGAAGCTTAATTGATTGACAAGACCTGTTAGTTACATCCTTAAACTATTCAGAGGGCTGTTTGTCTAACTGAATGGAGTATAGGGTACCCCCTTTGATCTTTCAGGGGTCTTAACTAAGGATTTTATAGTTACAACCTCAGTATCATCTTTAGACCAGGATTTCCTGAGTTCCCTGAGGTTGACCTTCACTCAGAAGCCTTTTCTTAATTTCAGTGTTGTCTGCCACCCAGAGAGACTACGAATTTTTAAAACAAGCCAGCACTGGCTTTTTTTGTTTTGTTTAATAGTCCTTCCTTTAGCTTATGTACTGCCTCTCACATTTTACTATTAACAGCAAGAAGAAACCAGATGGTAACTTCAACACCGTCTGGTTGGGAATCTCCTTAGCAAGATCACCTACCCCCAGTTCAATGTTCAAAATTCCATGAATAGTTGTATCCAAGGCTTTTTAAGCTTTCACTAACCCTTTCTTCAAAGTCGTTTATCTTCGGATCACTGTTTGGTTCCAAAGCCTTTCCCACATATTTGATTTTGCTCAGCAGCATTGGGTAGCAAAATTTGCATTAATTATCTATCATCATGTAACAAACCAACACAACATTTCGCAGCTTAAAATGACAAGAATTTATTACTTAGTGTAGTTTGTGAGGATAAGAACCAGAGATGTCTTAGTTGAGTGTTTTTACTTTAGGGTCTCTCATGAAGTCTTACCCAAGATGTTGGCTGGGGCTGTAGTCCCCTGACACTCGTACTGGGGCTGGAGAATCTAATTCCAAACTCACTCAAAAGGTTGTTGGCAAAAAGTCTCAGCTCCTTGCCACATGAATCTCTCCATAAGGCTATACATAACATGGCAACTGGCTTCCCTGAGGCACATGATAAAGGAGCAATTGAGAGTTACACCACACTCCCTTTTATGATCAAGTTTCTGGGTCATTTCTGCCGTATTTGTCAGAAATGAATCAGTAAGTCAAGCCTACACTCAACAGGAGGAAATTACACAGAACGTGAATACCAGAAGGCGAGGATTATTGGGATCAATCTTGGAGGCCGGCTACTTCAATCGCAATAAAAAATTTCAGTTTACTTGGGGAAACTGACTTATTCTTATACTGATTTGTCAATACTATTTATATTCAAGATAATATATAGCATATAGAGTAATTCAAGAAGAAAATAGAATTAATAGATCAGTTCAGTTATGTGGCATTATTTTTAGATCTATTTTTGATACTGAGGTATAGCAATAGCTCATATTTGATAGTGCTGTAAATTTTTCAAAATCTTTATATCCAATACCTTATTTGGTCATTATAATAAGACTGTGAGGTGGATGGGATAAGTATCATCTCTTATTTCCAGATTAGAAAGACTCCCAGAACCTTAAATACTTTGTCTAGCCTGTAGAAATAGAACACAAACCTTAGAGACACATTCCCCTAAGATAGTAACATCAATACAAGCCTAGGTGCATTCCTGCTGTCTCAACACTATGCTCTATCCAAACTGGATGAACAATCAGAGAAGAGAATGAAAGGGAAGTGGGAGACTTTTAATAAGGTTGCTTCATCTCATTCTGAAATTAAGATAAATAAATGGAATGTTCTTAATTCCTACTGAATATAGGATATATTTTATCACCAATGTTATTTTATATGCTTAAAATATTGACTTAAAATAGCTTTATATATTAGAGAAAGATATTCTCTCACTTTTTCTCTTTCATATTTTAATTCCCCCTTTTTAAATTTTGCTCACTATTTTAAAAATTATTTTTCTCTAGATCAGTGGTTCTCCACTATGGAGTGTCTTCATCAATATACCAAAAGGGATTTATTACTACTCTTAATAAAAGTATCAGACTTTCTGGATATATATTTAAAATAAATAATGGAGGAATTCAAGATTATTTCTATAACACCACTTTGATTTACTGACAGTCTAATATAGATAGATTTAGATAGGTTAGATAGAGTTTAAATTAGAATCAGAGATTATACAATGAAAATCACAGTTAACTTGCAGACTATATTATTTTTGCCATAGTCCATAATAGTCATTACTAAAACACAGTCCATTTAATGCATAAGGCTAAATTCAAAAATAATAAAAGATTATCCCTTAAGTAGCCAATGAATAAAGTGCATTAACTATGCCATACATACACTATTTATTGAGTCCAACAAAGTTTTTCTTTCATTGTAAGATTCCAGGTTCTAATTTGTGTGTGTGTGTGTGTGTGTGTGTGTGTGTGTGTGTGTGTGTGTGTGCATGCATGTGTACAACTGATCACAGGGAGCACCTTTAGTCTGATGAGAGGCTCACACTAAGAGCTGGAGGTGACAGAGTGGAGGGGTGAGGTTTGAGGTAACTGAGTCTTAGGGGGCTAGGGACAGCAAACTCATACTTGTCGACATGATCATGTGATCTCTGTCTTGAATCTTTCAGTTTCACAGTCTGAGAATTCTCCCTGGAAGGAAAGAAGGAGAGAAGGGATCCCTGCCCCATTAGGGCCCCTTTGTTCCACCTTTTTCCCGCATCCACAGGAAAGGAGGGTTGCGGTTTGCTAAGGTTTGAGAGAATCTTCCCAGCTTTTCTCTTGTGAGCTGGAGTTCATTCTTTTTCTTCAGAGCTTCAGAAGAAGAACTGGAGATTCTGATAATAGTTTGTTCTTTGTATTCCTTCTCATTCCTGCCTCAATCTTACAGGAAAAAGTAATCAGGCTTTATTTATAGTCTATGTTCAGGAATGAGAAGCCTGTTGGGGATAAAGTTCTTCAAGGCAACAATCCTGACTGCTGTGTCATCTTTCTCAAATTAATTTCAGCATGGCTATAATAACTGCATTTCCCATCATCTTCACTACCTTTTTTAGTTTAACAAAAAGACCAGATGTTACTAAATCATGATCTTCCACACAGTACAATGCTGTGGTCTCCAGGGTTTAGGTTCATATGCACAGCCTCTCCATAGTCACATGCCCAGGGAATGTGGCTGTGTTTGGGGTTAGTAACTCCAAAGACATTAATTTTATTTAGCACTTCCTCAGCAATAGCTCTGCATTCACTAATGGCACCTTAGGTCCCTTGAGAGAGTCACATATTAAACGAGAAATACATAAATTGTCATGATTGCAAAAGTGAGAGAAGATTTTAACTCCTGAGTAACCATTACATTTTTTATGGGAGGGAATTATCTGGTAGACATTTCAGAACTGTAATTTTGAATTAGGACCAAGGTTAATTCTATTTTTTTTCTTTTCAGAAATATATGAACACTCTTTTTTTAAAAAAAAAAAAAAAGGTGTTTAAATGTGTGCTTTTTTTGTTTATTAAGAGAGTTTTAGATTGAAGTAATTAGATAAATGTGCAGTTACCTGGCATTGTACTTGTAATATAATTGGTCCCCAACAAAATGTCAGTGGTTACTATTCATGTAATCCCACTATTGACCTTGGTGTACATTAAACTTATACCAAGTAGAGAAAATGGACTCTTTAGAGTTGGAAAATATATTTGATGACATCTAATTTTTATATTCTTATGCAGAAAAAAATTGAGTTCTAGGGAAGGCAAATGGTCATAGAGATCATAAAATTAGGGATGATTCATGTAGGAAGAATCACTGGATACTGGAGCCAGGAGATAACAGTCTGATTTTGGTTTTCTGCGTTATGTTAGCTGTGTGACATTGGGCAAATCTGTGAGCTTCTTTGAGCTTTGGTGTAAAATGGGAATATTGATACATAATACAAATTGTTTGGAGGTCAAGTGAAATAATTTTCGCAGAATTATTTTATACACTACAGAAAACTAAGACATACTTACTATTATTTTATAAAGGAAATGATATTTACTGTGTTATATAACATTCCAGGAGCATTTTCTGAGAGCTTCCCATAGCTGCCTCATACCTTGTGAAGATTGCGTTATAGCCTTATTTTTACAGTTGAAGAAACCAAGGCTCAGAACAGTGAATGTCTGACTCGAGGTCACAGCTCGCGAATGGTAGAATGCATCTTTGAGCTCCATTCCAGCTCTCGTCTCCTCCTTTCATAATATCCTTTCTCAGATGGTTCTTCTAACATAAACTTTCCCTAGGTAATTGGATCCATTCACTGGAATATCCATTTTGAAAATGTTTTTAATAAAGGTAACAAACATGAGAAGCTTAGTGCTTAACTTGTGTTATCACTTAGAAAATAAATATTCCTTTTAACTAATGAGACCACTATGGTAGGAGAAAGTGCCAAAGACTACATGGCAGTTTTCTCCCACATTGGACAGAGGCAGTTTAAGGAATTAAAGTGGTCCCATCTGTACTACCGTGCAAAACATGTCTGAAAGGGGCCATTTAAACATTATTAATTCCAAACAGATACTATCTTTGGTGGGTCTTTGTTTCCATGTGGGTTAAGTGACATCTGTACACGTCAGATGTTTTATGGCCTTAGTTCTGAAATTCTTGCTCTGTGTGTGTGTGTGTGTGTGTGTGTGTGTGTGTGTGTGTCGGAAGGTGGCACAATCCTTTTCTCACCCCCTCAGAAGACATTTGGCAATTTGAGATTTTGGTTGTCAACCCAGGTGACGGGACTGCCACTGTCATCTAGTGGAGAGAGACCAGGGATGCTGCTAAATATCCTATAATGCACAGAACAGCTCCCGCAACAAAGAATTATCTGGCCCAAAGTGTTAATAAAAATAATTCTTTTTATTAGAATAGTGTGGCAATATTTTCAAAACACTTTCACATGCATTATCTTATTGATGCACACAAAATCACTGTGAGGTATAAATATTTCTCTCTAAATATAGACGAGCAAATTGAGATTTGAAGAGGATAAGCAACTTCACCAAGGCCCTGTGATGAGGAAGGCAAAGGGGTTAGAGCATGGAAATTCATCGTCAACCTCCTCAGATCCTACTTTTCATATTTTTACTTGAAATGTTGTGGGCAAAGATGGATTCTCCACTCTCTCCCTCCTCAATCCCTGCATGATACCGTATACCTACTGCAGTCTCAAAACCGTGTGCTGGTTAATCGGCTAATTTTAAAATACCTCAAGGACAATCACCAATATTATTTCATCCTATTTTTTATAAGAAATGTCAACTCAGACAGACCTTTGGGCAATATTCTTTGTAAATTTCACGTGCATTTTCCTGTTTCCTGTAAATAAGCATTGTTTTATTTCTGTTCTCATGATTTTGCTCCCTTGTAAATCTTAGACTATGTCCAAGTGTAAAAGCCTGAAGCTAGCAACAGCATGGAGCCACTTGGTGTTTGCCTCTTTAGCTGATAATATTTCTGGATGCTAAGGCCCAGGAGCCCAGGAAGAGGAACCAGCATTTGAGTGACAGCACATTTCAATGACAAGTAAAAGACAAACTGGAAACAGAACCAGGGACAATGTTCCCACAAAGAACAATAGTAACAAACACAGGCACAGGTATGGCTCTCTGCCAGGATTTCCACCCCAAACCTAATTTATTAAGGTGGTGCGTTACTACTGCACAATAGTAAGGCTGGCTTAGTTTTATATTTAGCTCATGAAGCAATTACAGACAGAAAGAAAAAAGAGCACCGGGCTGCCGGTGATGGACAAGTTGCAAGATGTTCAACACGTTTCTTGAGCAGACAGTAGAAACAATCCACCTGCAAATTTGAAACTTTCTTCTTTCTTGGTATGAAATTTTATAAAGTGAAAGCAGTCAATTTGGTCAGTTAAGCTGGAAAAAAAAATAAACCCGTAGTTATTTGGAAATATGTCAAAATATGTTCTGAGGGAGGAAAAAAAATCCACGTACTTTCAAATTGATGATTTGGCTGAAATTTTCACTTTTTAATTGGCTCTTCTTTTCTAAGGCAGGCTTTTTTCCCCATTTAAACATTCTTTACCTTCATCCATGTTTATAGCTTCATTTTACTCTCACAAAAAGATCCTAGTGACTGGTATCAATCGGAACACTTACCCATTTTTCTACCATATGTTTTAGTGTGCTCTGAAAAAAAAAAATTAATCTTTACCTGAGGCTATATTTTTATTGATTTGAGAGAGGGAGAGAAAGAGAGAGGGAGGAAGAGAGAGAGACATTGATCTGAGAGAGAAACATCGATTGGCTGGCTCCCTCGCGCACCCTGACTGGGGATCTGAACCCTCAGCCTAGGTATGTGCTCTGACTGGAAATTGAACCTGTAACCTTTGGGCGTATGGGATGATTCTCCAACCACCTGGGCCATTTGGCCAGGGCTAAAAACTTTTTTGAGGATAAAATTAACTGTGTATATTTGCTGTGAGGGTTTGATATTTAACATTGAAATAGTGAATAGAAGATGAAAAGCAGGTTGGGGTCAACATGAGAGATCATGAGTCTAATTTCTGTTTAACCTCAACTTTGGTTTTGTACTTTTTCAATATTTACAAATACATAGAAGAAACTGGTTTTTTTTTAAAACTATCTTCATCAAAACCACGTCATGTTTTATAATTTAAAAAATGCTAATGCTGCTCTGGCCTAAGGTGAATGAAAGTATTCCTTTTCTCTTTTAGTCTTGTCTATTTTGATCTAATTACTTAAAAAAAAATCTTAGCTTTGATTTAAGTAAATCAGTGGCATTGGGTTAAAAATACTTAACATAGTGAAATAATGCTGTGAGAAAGTAAATAAGTAAATAAGCCACACCCTCCTATTGTTTTGTCTATGGCCCTGCCCCCCTGAACGGGTCTGATCTCCTCTCACTGTTACTTTCAAGTTCACAGTGCACTTGTTCACAAGGAACATCTGAAATCAAAACCAGTTTTTCTCTGAATGGTTCTTCTTCCCCTTTCTTCCTTTCCCCTCCCGCAGTATAATCTAAGTAGAACTCCTGGGAAACAGAAAGCTTAATTCTCTTCGAGGATGGACCCCATATTTTAACTCCTATGTGACTCATACAACCTTATTACAGAAGGGGTTTCTTTTCATTGTTATTTTTTAAGGCCAAGAAAATTCTTAGCCTTACACACTGTCTTACACTTTAAAGTGCACTAAATAAAAAGACATGGAAACAGTTTCAGAGAACAGGAGTGGGAGAGATAGTTTCCAGTCACGTCACCTCGAAGGATTGGACTGATACTATACTCTCGTCCTACTGCGTTGAGAGTTACAAGTGTTGACACGATGCTGTCTCAATACCCAGTAATAAAACAAAGCCATTTGTGTATCGTAGCATCTTTCTCACACCCATTCCACTCCTGTATGCCCTGCAGCAGTTGACAGCTATCAGCATCTCTTCCACACGGGTCAGGCCAGCTGATGTGTGCTCCTTGAGTGCTGGCGAGCAGGGTAGCCCCCCTCCGGGGTAGTGACCTTGTCATGTGACAGGCAGCACAGCTATGTGACGCCAGGAGACAGCGGCCGCCAGCCAGCCAAGCTCACAGCCATCCAGAATGGCCTGATTCATTTTGATCAAAGAATCGAGATGACTTGCAGGCCAAGAAAGAGTTCTAAGCTGAAGGACAGTCTTTCCGTAACCATCCTACAAGGTGACACAGTCTCTTTGTTTATTTACATATATGGGAAAAACATAGTTGTCTTCTCACTGCCATTCTTAAATACAAAAGAAGACAATACAGGAATATCTGCATTTAACAGAGCCTTTCATTTCCCCTGAAGTGCTTAAAGGATTTTGTAACTTATGGACTGTTGATTCTTCAAATCTTATGTATGTATAATGTGAGGGACAGAGCTGTCAGCTCCTCCAGAGGCCTAGGAAAAATGAGGACTTTTCCTGGATTAAAAAATTGTTATATCTCATGCTTCAAATTGCAACCACAATTTTCATCAAAAGTTTTCAAGAAATAAAGAATTAGGGGGAAAAACTAGAGGAAAAGGACTTTTTCTTATTAATAAAAAGCTGGACATAAGCTTGAGAAAGTAAAAGTAATCCTATAGAAGACACAATGCTACACTCACTTTTAGATTTATTTCCTATTTTTTGTAATGGTATACAACTCCCCCCCCCCCCCCCCAGTTTTATAGAACTTAACCACTTCCCCTTTAAAATATTGTGTAAGGATCACTTTCTCCGTCTCCTTCCTTCCTTCCTTCCTTCCTTCCTTCCTTCCTTCCTTCCTTCCTTCCTTCCTTCCTTCCTTCCTTCCTTCCTTTTTCCCTTCCTTCCTTCCTTCATCAGTTTTGATGATCTTTTAAATTTGCCTTGGATCGGAAATAAGGCAACTCAATTTGCATTTGCTATTTTTGAGATAGTGAAGAGAGGACACAGGACAACACTATTTTGTATGTCTTCAGTTTAAACACATCAGTTTAACTTAAAACAGTTACAAAATCAAAGTGTACTAATTGTATTTTTTCAGTTTTTAAAAAAATAAAGACATTTAAAAATTTGTTTATCTAGTGAATAAATTTTGTTATCTGAATGCTAAGCCATCAGGTTAGGTGTTCCATTTTCTAATCATTTTATTAAATGATAATTGCCTACCTGCCTCATCTTTGACATCTTTAGTATGCAGAACACATTCTCTTAAAACAACTCGAGCTTTCTTCCTATCTTCTAAGCACTACCATTTGAGAAAAAAAAATGCATTATCCAAGTTGGCAATATCTGTATTAATCTTGAGGTTTTTCCAGGTTTTATTTAAAGTGCTTACTTTTAGGTGTTTTTGATAGTTAATGTTTCATGGATCCACACAAGTTAACTGAAAAGACAAATGCAGGTAGGGTATATAGTGCTATGGGTGAAAGGCTAGGCCTTAATTTGGCAAAGTGACTTTAAATTAGGCCTCAGTCTCGGTTGGTTCCCCATTATTTTGTTTCATTAACGTGGTTTTAGAGAAAACTTTCAAACACCGACCCTTGTAAAATCTTTCGTAGCCATCAGATTGTCTCCTTAACAGCAAACGAAAGAAGAAAAATGTCAGGAAGAGCAAGGATTATCTTAACCTCCTGCTACGTTGATCAGAACCCCGCTCTAAGTCAGTGCTTGCGAAACCTGTCAGAATAACCCAATGACTCATTTTTGTAGAAGGCTAGTCTTCAGAATTAGGGTCAAGAACAGCAAGAGGATTAGAGACATGTCCTCCTAATGAGAGTCAGCACTGAGGCTGTCCACATCTCACTGACACGAGTCACAGGAAACATCACGTTACTTTTAGAAGTCACGCTAATATTAGAAATTATGAACAAGCATTCTGTTGTCACACTTTTCTCCATTATTTCTGGATGCTTCCAATTTTTTAAAAAAATATATCTTTATTGATTTCAGAGAGAGGAAGAGAGGGAGATAGAAACCTCAGTGATGAGAGAGTCATTGATCGGCTGCAGCCCGCAACCCGGGCATATGCCCTGACTGGGACTCGAACCCTGATCTCCTGGATCCTAGGTCGATGCTCAACCGCTGAGCCACGCCCGGCTGGGCAACTGCTTCCAACTTTTAACTCTATCAACTTATCAAGAGCTTCTGTCAATAAAGATACCTGGAGCACTGTGCTTTTCTGTATCAAGAGTAAGTGTATTCATTGTGCGAGCCATCGGTTTGCATAGATTTAGATTATTCAGCATATGTTTTTTCCTTTTTATCATATTAATCAAACAGAAACTATGTTGAGAAGGAGGAGGGTCATTCTGAATAAACAGCAACTGTCAATAAATACTCATTTACCTAAAATAGAAATAAAGTCAACCCAAAATGTTTAGTATGGATAGTGTTTAAAAATCAGCTCTTTTGTCATCAGTTAACAGAACAGTTAACTTATTTGTTGGGGTGAGTAGGACACAGAGTGATTAATTAGCTTAATGTATGTATGCTGGATACAGATACAGAGACGGCAATGCCAAATTATGCGAGCCTCATGTTCACTGGGTTGAGCAGGAAAATACCGCCTGGAAGCACCCAGATTTCTACCATGTCCCTCCTTTTATTCTCTAGGGACTAACTGTCATACCAACCACACAGTATTTTACTTTTATCATTGTAACTGGGAAACAAGTTGGCGAAATTCTCTGGATTTTAATTAAGCTGTTTAAAAACATTTCCTCACAGCCCACTTTAAATGTATTACTATTAGAGCAATATTTACCTGAAGTGCACGGTATGTTTAAATAATATTAGTTTGTTGGCACTGTAATAATCCTTCTTTCCTTACATTAGGAAAAAAAAGAAAGAGCAACAAGAATACTACATGTATTTAGGGGGAAAATTCATTTCCTATTACTGAGGTGAGTCAGAAGGAAAACATTGGTGATATTTAAGAAAAAAGGATTTTATGTACTCTACATTTTAAAGAACATGATTAAATTAATGGAAAGAAGTGTCCAAGTTAGGAGCATAGCAGGAACACAGCAGTGTTTTTCTAGGAACTGAGGTGCATTTTGGGGTGGGGGTTGATAAACTAACAAAAGTATAGCCTATTAATTCTAATTCTAATGTGTTTTAAGGCCCGACTCTACTCTGGTGTGTTACACCGCAATTCTGGATTTATTACTACTACATAATTGTAATTATAGTCATTTTGTACTATTACCTTTGCTTTCAGTTCTCCCCTTTTCTCTCTGCCTCTCTCTTAAAACCTCCCTCAGAGGCATTAAAGCAAGGGAGCTAATAAAAAAAAAAAAATGACTGGATGCTGCAACGCAGATGCCACCTGACAGGCCTGAAAGCCTCGGTCACACATCCACCACTGGACAGTGTGGGTTTTCTGATATGCAGTGGCTCTGACAATTTGTCCTGAGTTACCTTGAACTAGAAAATTTAAAATATATATTAGTTTGCTGATGGAGTGAAGAAATGGAAAAAAAACCCCGCAGTTCATTGTTTTGTGAACATTGTGTTTGTAGAAACCCCATTTATAAGAGAGGAAATTCTTCCTCAATATAAGAGATTTATCTACAAATAATTGATAAATATCTATCAGTCAGGAGGCGTAAAGTCAAATGGAAAAGCTTATGATGGCCTGTGCCAAAGACTCTTAATGCAAAGCATAAGAGTCTTCCTGTAATGTCATAATTATCAGCTGGAAGCCCTCCACACAAAATGTAAAAATAACCATGTGCCATCTGGTAATTGGTTTTCCCAGCAAATACATATGCAAAAGGGAATCGAGAGCGACGACAGAATTGAAATCCAGTGCACGGGAATGCTGTGTGACGGCCGCAGTTTTAATAAGCCACTTGCTGCGAAATCAGTTTTACAACCCCATAGCATGATAATATAAAGCATTACAAGGTATGTACATAAGCATGAAAGTACCATTATATTTATGGATATGTGCAAAGCTATTGCACTTAACATTTGGGCCGCCCATATTGAGAGACATCGTTCTGAGGAGACTGTACCTGTGGTTAAATAGTAGCTAATGAAAGTGAGCTAAAATCACCATGACATGTAGCCACAGCTGAAGTTTATTTCCCATGAGTGAGTTTATGGCTACACTGCTTTCTCTCATGAAGAACTGAAAGTCTCTTTACAATATAGGGTGCATAGATTTTCATAATACTATTAATGGTTAAAAAAAAAAAGCCTTTCGCTATGAAACTGTTCAATTCTATATTGAAATCGTTGGGTCAATACAGAAACATGTTGTGTAATTACTTTGACATAAAGGGTTGGCTCAGTCTTTTTGTAACCTTGTATTTGGCGGCTCCTGCCCTTCAGATCATTCCCTGTAAAACATTTCGCTCCCCCCATGGCAAACGAGAGGAAGCCGCAGCAAAGGAAAACATATGGGGGGCTCCGGCTTCATCGCTGGCGTCATTGGGCAGAAAGCTTCATGATGTACAGCATTCAGAGCAATGGCACCGCTGGGTTGTCCTCTAAAGGCTTCTTTCTTTACCTATCTTGAAGCACTTTTTAGTTGCTGTGTAATTAAAGTACATGCCAGTCATTTGGGGGAGCAAGGAGATTAAAGATGCCTTATAAAATGCAAAGCTGGCCCTCGCCTTCCCCGCTCCATCACCGAGAGAGTGAATCGCTGGTGCTTGTCCTCGCCGTAGGAACCAAGGTCTTTCATCCCACCTTCACATGTCCGGAGTTTAATGCTGGGAGAATCAAAGGGACCCGGGCTGGTGGGGCACACACATAACCACAAAGGGCTCGGGGCTTGCCGAATGAGCTCCAGTAGTGCTCTCAACTTAAATTCTGCTCAGAACTAGAATAAGTGGAAAATATTCAATACTAAAACAAATTCTTGACTCCACCTTGTGAAATAGAATTTTCAGTTATTTAGTGTACACTTAAAACCAATTCTTCTTCTTTTTTTTTTTTTTAAAGTCGTGTAACCAGGACATGGTCAGAAATGGACATGTTCTCGGTTAGGTCTGTATGAGGCCAGACTTGTATCTGTGATGACCAAGCGACGCTTTAATTTGATGTTAGTCTGATTGCTAGGACAAAGGACAGGAACCCAGATTTTACTTGTTGGACTGAGAAACTGAAGGAAGAAGAGGTGAAATGAGTTGGCCATTGCTGCAAAGGTATTCCATTGTGTAACTTAGGAGCTGGGAAGGAGTGGTACTTTAGCCTATGGAGAGGAAAGGGGCCTGTGAATGTGTATCGCTGTGTAATGATTGAGTGTACGCTTTGGGTTCATTCTCAGCCCCACTGTTTTTAACTGGGTGGCCTTTAGCAATTCCCTGAACTTCCTTAAGCCTAGTTGCCTTCTCCTGTACGCTGCTGATAATAGTGCCGTAGCTCTGCAGAGGAGGTGGCGTAAGAAATGGTCCAGAGCTTCATGTCGGTTTGCATCTCAGTTTCAGAATTTACCATTGTGTCGTCTTGGGCAAATTATCCAAACATCCTTGTGTCCCAGTTTCTTCATCTGTAAATGGAGATATCAGAAATTAAATCTTTAACGAGTTTTTCTGAGTTGCATGGACTGCTTAGAATAATGTCTAATACTTCACATGATCTTCCAATGATGGGCTAATGTGCTAAGATGCATAAATGAAGTAAAAATTGAGTAGTGCGAAATTACCTTTAAAAAATGCTTTAAATTGTCTGTGAAGTACTACGTGTGTGTGTGTGGGGGGGTCTGGGTAGTATACAGTTTTGTGTAGAAGTAGGTATGCATAAATGTATAAAGAAAGTTTGTTATATAAGAGAACATCTACGTAAAGTATAATTTGATTGTATTTTAAATTCTATAAAATAGAGAGGGAAAAGAAACAATAAAGGCCACATAGCTTTGGCATCGAGTTGAATTAGTTTAAGTTAAATGCATAAGAGGTGCTAATCCATTGTGGTGCTACATAGGATTAATTTAAAACTTAAATGAAATGATATATATGGTGCCTTACTCTTAGCGGGTAGCACATTGAAAGGTTTAGTCAAATGCCGACCATTACTCATAGCATCTTCATTATTATTTTTATTTAGTGATATTGTAGTGTAGATAATTTTCCTTAGGTGAATTTTCAATCAAACATCATATCCTCCCACCAAAGCTGTGCCTAGAGAAGCACTCAGGTCGTCTTCTGTTGTTTTCTGCAGATGGCAAGTGCCCTGTCCTTTCCTAAACATTCTGGTCATGGCCATGGGGAAGGACATGGGGTCAGGCTGACGGAGGCCGCTTGCCTGCTTTGGGAGTTACTACTTTCTTGTGAATGAGAAAATGTTGATGATGCACCGTGGGACATGAAACTTTTCCTGCTATTTATTCTTCTTATTTCAGTGTCTTGCCACAGTGCCATATTTAAGTTTCAGCGATGAGTCCCCAAAGTCACACTTTTGTCATGAATCTAAGACAGAAAGTGACTTGTATTTGTTGAAGCTGGTTCTATTGTACCAGTGGAAATGCATTTGCACATTTTGGTATAGACGGGAAAGTGACACACCTACTCCCTTGGCTGGTTTAACTTCTCACCAATGGGTAGAAGCTATATTCCTGTGAGTTAGTGGGGTTCTTTTAGAAACCAGAAACTCCACTGTCACTGAGTTTTTACTAAACAAGGTGTACTATCCCAAGTTTTATTATTTTATTATACTTTTCTACTCCCTAAGTGCTTTATTCAATACAATTTTTTTTTCCAAATTCAATACATAGCACACCAAATTCGATGTTTGTTTCTTGAGTAGAGCACAGTGAGTGGTGATATATAAAAGCTGCTTATCTCCCAGCCAGTTCTGTGCATTTTCCCCAAGTCTCCTCAGAGGCGAGCACATTCCTCGACAGTATTGCAGCAGAAGTGCACGAACATGGTCACTGAGTGCCGGGGTCCAGCCCCAGCGGTCCAGGGGTCCCCAAAGGTGTGGATGCCATAGGTGAAGAATGAAGGACACAGAGACAGCGTTGAGAGCATCAGGACAATCAGCTTCTTGTTATATTGCCTTGTTACAACTGTATTTATACTATTTGATTTTATTGCTGGTTAAACAACATGACATCGTGCTTTGTTCCGGTTTCCATTTTGGCCTTTCACAGTCAATGAATATACCTTCTTATCTGACCTTTGCTAAAGAATTTACACCTGTTTAGGTATGTTAATTTTTAGTCTTACCTGTTGTTTATATTTCTATAGGCTATTCTACAGGTTAATCTCTAGTTTGTTATTTATATTCTGAAGTTACTATTTTATTGCTCTACCACACAGCTAAAAGGGGAATAACCAAGCCAGCTTTTCTTATGTAAAGGTTATGAAGTCCTAAATGAGGGCTCTGGAGCTTGCACGGGATTGTTTTTAGCTGTGGTGATGGACCGCTTGTCTGGCACCCGGCCTTAGTTTTTCCATTTCCATTCCCTGCAGCAGTCAGTCCTCGTTGTAATATTCTGTGTATGATTATTCTGTGTCTGATAAGGGTTCAGGTGCAGATTGAAATAATCTCTTTCCTAGATTGCTCTTTCCTTGTGGGGATTCCCAGAGTTTTCCATGGATATAAACATCCCCCAGTAATACATTCCTTGTGGGAGCTCCCTGGTGGCCTCCCTGTGGATGGCCCAAGTCAGCAGGGGCCCAGACCCAGGCCTTTCCCGGTGGGGAACCTCCTGCGGTAATGGGCCTGACAAGTCCTAAACTTTCTGCTGACAGTCTGAGTTCCTCAGAAGCGGCACATGATTTTCCTGTACTCCTTGGGGCTTTTACTGAATCATTGTCTTTCCAGTTCTATCCGACTCCCCTGCTAGGGAAAAGCTTCCAGCTAGGGCAATGCCCTTTTCTGGTGCAGTGACTCGGCTAAGGACACAGGGAGTTAGAAAGGGGAACAAGCATAGGAAGAGAGACATGCCACACGCCAAGTCCCACGGAGCATTGGCTGTGCAGATGTCCCCTCTTTGAAGGACCTGTCAAGCAGCAAGGATGGAACGGCTTCCGGCAACTGAGGTCGATTTGCAGGGAAAAGGAAGGTTGTCTGTTGTTATAAAGCGAGAAAGCCGTGCTGGCTACTATTCAGTTTTTTGTTTTTTTTATGCCCCTCACAGTAGGCTGTTTGGTAGGAAATGATTCTAGTTCACCTGCTTAGCAATAGTAAAATGCCCCAGTGTCTGGAAGAGAGAAGAAACATTTGTATTTTTCAGCATTGCAGATCCCCATGAAGCTCTGCCAGCACACGCTTCAACTTACTTACGGTTCTAGCCTCCGAATTTAACTAAAATCTGAGAACAACACAATGAATGCACAGAATTTATAATTTTATTCTAAACATTACAAATTTTGTTTTAGAAGAGGAAACAGCAAAAAAAAAAAATGTTTTTTAGGGTTCAAATATTTATTCTCTATTATTTTTTAGGATGAAAAAAATGATAACCGCTTTGTGTTGCAGTAAGACACTGATTCCAATTTTGTGCATCAAACTTCATTTATGCTACCAAATGAATGTGTTACGTTAGATGGTTACCAAGAATTGTGACAGTTACAAGAAAAAAAATCATTTTATATAACAAAAACTTTTAGAAGAATGCAAGAACTGTTAGTCAAGAGAGAGTTACTCTTTTGAAGAACTTCATTTGTGGCCTTTTAATTCTACTTATTTGAACATTGAAAGAACAATACAGGCTGATGATAGTATAAACATTGAGTGTATTTTCCCAGCAAGAAATAGCCTTTTGTGGCAGAATATAAGACTGTATCTTCTTAATATTAATCAAATTTTATTTTTCATATGATATATTTAAACTTTAACCTCCCATTCTCACTATGAGAACATTATTTTCAATAGGAAAGTTGTACTCCTGACTTTAAATTTCCTTTTAGTATTCTAATGGCTGACAAAAAAATTATTACATAGCCATCCATAGTAATGAACATAAAATAATAGCTTATATTTATTGAATGATTATAATATTCTTAGAGTGTTTTTAGAGTTTTAGTTGCATTATAGAACCAAGAACTCTCATGGCTATGACACTATGGCTAGCTTATTATAATTCTTGTTCTCATTGCTCAAAATGAAAAAAGAGTATTTAATTTATTTCTCTATAAATATTTTTTTCTGTTAAGATATTGTATGCACTTGTCTAGGTGTTCAATATTCTTTTTTGAAAAAAATTCGAGTGATTATTCTATTCTTAATAAAACAAACCCTCAAAAATGCCATGGATTCACACTCTACCATTTGTTTATGGATTGGCAAATAAGTCAGAATATTGAACTGGAGAAATGGACTACAATAGCAAATTTGACATCTCAAGAAAAGAAACAGTATTTTTATTAATTAATTGAAAGCAAGATAAATGAGAAAGGTGGTTTATTGGTTTGCTTATGGACTGCTTTTTCCATTTTATCCAACCCCAATGAAGAAGTAGGTTATTTGTATGGAGGAATAGTGTATAGAATGGTGAGCACTAGGATAGATGCTTTAAAATTTTCAAAGTGTAAAAACATATAAATAAATAGTAATAACTGTTATATGAAAGTGGAAGAATCTTGGAATTATTTTAAATACACCATAAAGAAGTCTGCATATAAATTAGAAGCTTTCTAAAGAGGCAGTTTTTGGAGTTTGATTGGTATATGCAATCAAGTGAATTATGTTATTCTCAGGGATGGAATTGAAAAGAACACCGTTTCTTAATATTGTTCCTTATTTCTAATCCAATTTACCAGCTGAAGGTGTTGCTTTTACATTTATTGAAATATACCACAGATTGATGTACCAGTGTCCACTTCTCTCTATTGAAACAGCAGATGGATTTAAATCAGAGGCATTCTGTATTCATGTGAAAGGGCCTAGTATTTATTTATAAAATATGATAACAGACTATTCTGGTGATCTACTTGCAGGCATCACCAGTATTCAGTTAAATTGCCAAGAGGGGCTGGAAGATCAGAGCGAGAACAAGGAGCCAGGCACAATATTTAAACAAGGGGGAAAAAACAAGAAAAAATATGTTGTGGTTCAATGTACTACTCTAGTCAAATAAATGTGTCTATATTCAATAATATACTATTGTTTTCCTAGCTGCAGTATCACATAACTAGAAAGTGAATTCTTTAAAAGGTAGCAAAAAAATTATTTCTGTTGGGATCTAATGTAGAACCTCACTTGGTTTTGCATTAATGTGCAAAAGTAATCCTGGTGTTTGTGTTGCAACATTTTTGGTAATATTCTGTGATGTATCTTTAAAGAGACTGTGACGAAGAGTCTACATTTCAACACTTACCAGGCTCAGTAATTTAGAAGTGTTCCAAGTATCATCTTGACTTCCCACTTTGCATCAAGGTTCCTGATAGTCTTACCAAAATGATAATATGTTTTAACTGACATACCCTTGGGTAGTTTATTTAAATGAAAGTTAGGAAATGAGAGAGGAGTATGATGTTCTTCTCAGTCTCTCAGAAGCTGTCAGTAGAAAAGAGTAAAGCTTAAGAAAGTTATGTCTTCAAGATATTGGAGGTGGTCTCCATTTTCTTACTGTGATTTCAAGTAAATTTTAAGGACATAAGTCTATTTTTAGACATTTTAACCCTGTGTTGCTTTGCTTGTTTCTTGATTGCTCTGCATATGAAGAAAGTTGCATATGAGTTTTCTTGGTTCTATAACACAACTAACACTCTATAAGCCAGGTAACAACATGATCTCACTCATATGTGGAATATAATGAACAAATAAACTGATGAACAAAATAGATCCAAAAATAAAAATAAAAAATAAAATAAAAACCAGGCAGCATTATGGGGCATTAGGATAAACCCTTGGGCCCTCTCTTCTTGGTTTATTAGGTCTCAGAAAGTAAGGCCACACAAAGCAATAGGCACAGCAATAATGTTATCTAATGTTTATTGAGCATTTTCAATGTGTTGGGCACCATTAAAATTATTATTTATGTACCACTGTACTTACTTTTCACAATAATCTTAAAAGGAAGAACTGTTAGCAAGGCAGAAATAGAGTCTCAGGAACTTGTCCAAGGTCACAGAGCTAATAAGTGGTTGAACCACAACTTGACTCTGGTCTGGTTCCATATCCCATGCTCGTAATTCTATCTACCAATAAACATTTAATTCAAGTTATTTACAATCTATCTTTCTGCTCTATGCAAAGAAACATTCATGGACATACACACAAACTTTATATAATTTACACAGATGAACAAGAGCAAATGAAAGACAGACTCAACTTAGAAGTGGAGATTCTAAGAGTTCTAAGAGTTCATGTCCAAGTAACTTATTGGAACATTACCTTTCATCTTAGCAATTGGAGTGGACTCCTAGCCAGAGAGCAAAAGCTTACTTAGTACGTGTTATACCTAAAATAGAGTACCCTTAGTACTATGCTAATGATATATATAGATCTTACTCACCATGTATCCCCATGTTACTGTAACAGTTTCAGAAATTCAAATGCCCTCCCTCAATTTTGATAAAAGCAGGATTACCCTTCTTCTTCTACCACTGCTCCCTGCCTCTATCTGCTGGAAAATGGGAATGTGCCCTGAAAATGACTAATGAGCTCTTTTATCATTGTATCTTATGGGAAAATTATTTTTGACATACATAATTATAAGTTGTAAAACAACCCCTTCTAAAGTACTTAAAATATCGATTGAATGATATATTAGGGTGAGAGGGTTGTTTTTTTTTAAAATCAACTCAGAATTATGGCTAAGCACAAAAATAGCAGGAGGAAGGGCCACGGTTTTCCCCAGTGAGACATGAGTGTTTGTGGCAGATGGTCCCAAAGGTTCATTTAAAAAGATTGATATACTCTTTATTGTTTGGACAGTAAACGTAGTGGATCTCTTGATCTTTTTCTGTCCATTTCTGAGCAGAAGAAAAGAGAAAGGAAAGATGGTGGGTCAAAAAACAGGGCATAGCAATGGAATAGCCTATACTCCCAAGACTTGGTGTAAGGAAGACAGTTGAGTTCTATGGGCTAAATGGATGCCGAAGGGGGAAGGGGAGCTTGAAATGTCTTTCTAGGTTCCATTCAAGAAAGAGCTTTCCAGCAGATGATAACCCTGCAGTAAGAGGCCATCGCACTGTTGCTGGAGGACAGTAGGAAGCTCTAGGCTATGAAGAGGGTGTCAGAGTTAGAGCTCCCCAATCAAGGAGCTGCTCAAGGTGCTACCAGGACTGATAGTCTGGGCTTGACAGGAGCCACACAAAGGGTATATTTGGGCAGCCAGAGGAATGGTAAAATTACACAAGGAAAAGCTTCAGTCCTGGCCCTCCTCACTGCTTCAACATGCTGGCAGAGCTAGACAGACCTTTGAATCTGATAGGAGATCATAAGTTTTCAGTTTGATTGGGTTACTTATTTAGTACTTGGTGTTGACCAGAAAGTTATGGATTCTGGCTTGACCTGCTGTTAAGGAACAGAAAAGGAGTATTCACATAGCAGAGTTGATGACAAAGACTGAAATAAAAATAATTTTATATTTATATTTATACTCCTCTGACTTAAGATTTCTCAGTTAACCTGCCACTCTTCAAAAACAACCTGGAGATAAAAAGTAGGGTGTGCTAATTTGTGTTACTAATAAAAGATACAAAGAGTTCCTTGTTATTTTTTCTTTACTCAGAGCACACTGAAGCACTACACTCAGTTCTGGGCATCATGCTTTAAGAGAAACCTGGATTCCAGAATGGTAAAAACATGGAAATCATGACAGAAGGAATACGAACAATCTGAGATTGCTTATCTTGAAGAAGACAGTTAAAGAGGATGTTATAAACATAGTTTTCAATTATTTAAAATAGATCATTGCATGAAGGAGATAATCTCTTTGCCTATTTGTTTCTGAGGCCATAAATTAAACCAATAATGAGATGTTACATGAAAATAAATTATGACTTGATATACAGGAGGAATTTATTTGATTTAATTTAAGAAATTAATTTAAAGGTACCTATTTTTTTCTGACTGTAGTTTCAGTGCATGGTTACAGTAGAATATTTGGAAAATACAAAATAATAAATAAAAAGAGATAGATCAACATTCACCCACAAGCACAGATCTCAGAATAAGAATGGAAATGTACTATACATCTATTTTAGATTGGAATAAACTCTCCCCATGGAATAGGGGGATCCATATTTGGGGGCAATAAAAGCCTAACCTGAAGACAGACAGGTGACTATGTGTACAAGATATCAAAGGTTTCTAATCAGTAGGAAGTTTGACAATATTAGACTTGTCAAACCCCAAAGCCTGTATAAAATATAACACTGTAGCTAAGCTTTTGTATGCTTTATATCATATTTCTGTGTGGTTATTTGACATGGTTTTGGAGTAAAGTGAAGAATAATTAACACCTTTATGAACATACATGAACTAATTTCAGGACAACACTAAAGTACCCATCAAATGTTCAGGTTGTCCACTGATAACAACCACTTCATTTTTGTCATGTGACATACTACTTAATATTCTGGTGATGTAAGATAAAACTCTGAATTCAAATGTTTTCTGAGTGTTTTTAAAGATTTTAGTGCAAAGCTAGAAAACTTCAGCTAACATAATATGAAGGTCCCTGATGAGGAAACAGTAAAAGGCTATTGCCTATTAAGTAAAAGCAGAGTTTATACATACGGTTTGCAGATGAAATATAGGATTCCAAGATAAATCTGTATCAGATAAGCAAGGAATAAATATCATGGGACATACTTATATTGAGAATATACTCATAATTTATCTGAAATGCAAATTTTAGTAGGTGTTCTGTGTTTTTCTAAATTTGGAAACCCTCCTGGCCTTTGAAAATGGTAATTTACCAACATTATTTCATGTTTCACCTTCTATAAATCATAGAACACCTAGTGATGCCAATAAGAGGGTTAGAAAGACTTCTTAGGTCAGTATTTCTCTAATGCTAAAGATGGAAAAAGAAGCAATTGATGGTTATAATCCAATCTTTGACTCCACTGAACATTGTCAGTAACCTGTTTGATTTATTTAATGTTAAACATCTTGTTTTATTTTCTTTAGACTTTCATGTTCATGTTTATTTTAAATGTAACACAGCAAAGAAGATGAAACAACCACTTTCCTCAACTTACTAGGATACAGGATGGCCTGCTTTTTCTCACTTCTAAAAGGAAATTAATTTAGGTTTAAATTTATTTTGAATTACTAGCCATTTTCTAAGACCTAATCTTCATTTAAGCTGAGAATAAGTGCATTTCAGTATTACCCAATATTGGAAACAAGTGGCACTACTCTCACTAAAATTTGCTGCTTTTAGGTCTCACAAAAGATGCTTTGCCTTGATCTGTTATAGAAACATATGGTGGACCTTCTGGTTTATTTTTGTTAACCCCTGGACAGCTTTTCACTCTCCTGTTTACATAGCAGATGCCATATAGCATTAGTCTATTTGGGGGCAGAATTCTGCCTTCTGCCCCAAACCATTCATTGTATCCCGACTCCCAACTTAGCCCCAACACTTCAAGAAACCAAGGCATCCTGATAAGTGGATTCTATTGGATATGCACTTATGACATGCAAATTTTAATTAATTCAGAAAACTTGATATATTAGTTTGTTAGAGCTGCCTTAACAAAGTACCACAGATCAGATGGCTTAAACAACACTTATTTTCTTACAATTCTGGAGACTGGAAGTCCAAAATCAAAGTGTCAACAAGGTTTATTCCTCTGAGGGTTGCAGGACAAGGAGCTGTTCCTTTGTTTATAAATGGGCATCTTCTACCTGAGTTTTCACTACTTCTTTCTCTACATGTCTGTGTCCAAATTTCCCCTTATGAAAACACTGGCCATATTGGATAAGAGCTAAGGACTCATTTTAACTGAATGACCTTTTTCAAGATCTTATCTACAAATATAGTCAAATTCTAGAGTACTAGGAGTTGTGCTGAGCCATAATTCATTCCATACATCGGATAGCATCAGAACATTTATAAAATTACTTTAAAACAATGAAGCAAGGGAAAGAGTCATACACTTACCCCCCCAAATGGAAGAACAACAACAACAAAAACAGGCAGAAAAGCTCAGGAGAAAAAGAGCTTGATGAGTAATGTGGGCATTTTAATGGTGTTAATACTCCCTATCCATGAACATGGTATATGCTTCCTCTTGATTGTATCTCCTTCAGTTTTTTTCTTCAGTGTCTGATAATTTTTTGAGTGCAGATCTTTTACATCCTTGGTTAAATTTATTCCTTGGTATTTTATTCCTTTTTAAGCAATTGTAAATGGCATTTTTTTTTCTTAGTTTTTCTGTATGATAGTTCCTTATTGGTGTATAAAAATGCAAATGGTTTCTGGATATTTATTTTGTATCCTGCTACTTTACTGAATTCATTTATCAGTTCTAGTAGTTTTTTGGTAGAGCCTTTAGGGTTCTCTGTGTACATGTCTTCTGCAAATAATGACAGTTTTGCTTTTTCGTTTCCAATTGGATGTGTTTATTTCTTCTTGTCTGATTGCTGTGGCTAGGATGTCCAGGGCTATATTGAATAAGAATGGTGAAAGTAGACATCCCTATCTTGTTTTCTGTCTTAAATAGAATTCTTTTAGTTTTTTCCCATTAAATATGATGTTGGCTGTGGGTTTGTCATATATGACCTTTATTATGTTGAGGTATGTTCCCTCTATTCTCACTTTGCTGAGAGTTTTTAATCATAAATGGGTGCTGGATTTTATTGAATGCTTTTTTCTGCATCTATTGATATGATCATGTGGTTTTTATCTTTCATTTTGTTGATCTGGTGTATCTCGTTTATGGACTTGTGGATATTCCAACAACCTTGTATCCCAAGAATAAGTCCCACTTGATCATAAATCCCACATCTTTTTAGTATATTGCTGGATTGGTTTGTGAATATTATGATGAGGATTTTAACATCTATGTTCACCATGAATAGTGGCCTATAATTTTCTTTCTTTGTAGTGTCTTTATCTGGTTTTGGAATTAGGATGATGCTGGCCTTGTAAAATGAGCTTGGGAGTCTTCCATCCAGTTGAATTTCTGGAATAGTTTGAGAAGACTAGGTGTTAGTTTTTCTTTGAATGATTGGTTATCATCAATAGATCGACAAAGAACAAGTTCTGGCAAGGATGTGGAGAAAGTGGAACCCTCATGCATTGTTGGTGGGAGTGTAGATTGGTGCAAACACTGGGGACAGCAATATGAAGTTATCACAAAAAATTAAAAATGGAACTGCCTTATGAACCAGAGGTTCCACTTCTGGGAATTTATCTGAAGAAACCTGAAACATTAATTTGAAAGAATGTATGCACCCTATGCTTATTCCATTGTTATCTACAATAGCCACGATTTGGAAGCAGCCCAATTGTCCATCAGTAGATGAGTGGATAAAACAGCCATGGTACAGTTACACAGTGGAATACTATGCAGCTTAAAAAAGAAAGAAATTTTACCCTTTTTGACAGTATGGATGGACCTGGAGAACATTACGCTAAGTGAAATAAGCCAGTCAGAGAAAGATAAGTACCATATGATTTCACTCGTATGTGGAAGCTAACTAACGAACTGAACTACCAAGCAAAATAGAGATAGACTCATAAGTAGAGAGCAGGCTTAAAGCTGGGAGATGAAGGAATTGAGCAAAAAAGAGAAATAAAAAGAGAAAGAATTCATTGACATAGACAACAGTGTGGTGATGGGGGGGTGAAAGTGGAAGAGGGTATAGGGGGGATAAATGGTGATGGAAAAGAAAATAAAATAAAGTAAAATAAAATAAAATAAAATAGCATTATGAGAACCATAATATTTGGTTAGTGTCAAAAGCATTACTGCTTGTTCACATCTTTTTCTTTCTTCTTTTTTTTTAATCTTCACCCGAGGATATTTTTTCCAATGATTTTTAGAGAGAGTAGAAGGGAAGGAAGGAAGGAAGGAAGGAAGGAAGGAAGGAAGGAAGGAAGGAAGGAAGGAAGGAAGGAAGGAAGGAAGGAAGGAAGGAAGGAAGGGAGGGAGGAAAAAGAGAGAGAGAGAAACATCGACATGAGAGAGACACACACATTAATTGATTGCCTCCCACACACACCCTGACCAGTGCCAGGGATTGAACCTGCAACCAGGGTAAGTGCCCTTTACCAGGAATCGAACCTGAGACCCTCAGTCTGTAGGCCAATGCTCTAGCCACTGAGCCAAATTGGCCAGGGCTCATTCTACTGCCCCCAAGACTCTGTCACTTGAGTGATTGCTGCATTTTTCTCTTGTTCATACCTTAGGCCTGTTTCTGCTGCCTCCTAAATGTTGAAAAACATGCATTTACCAAGGGGTACTGAAAAGCTTCCAAAGATATCTGAGATAGTTCTAGGTCCCTCCTAAGAATGGAGAGGGCATTCAGTATTCACCTCCACACTGATGAGGGCAATATGGATCCAATGCTGCCATTTTTGAGTCAGTGAACGTGAAACTCAGCTTCTCTGTTGAGTTCATAGCACCAAGTATCACATTTAAAGATGTATAAAATCTAATTTTTCCTCCTGGTTTAATTAGGACATCTATTTTTTTGTGAGGAACTTTCTGTGGGCTTTATCTAATACCATTGTCTCCATTAAAAATTAATGGGATTTGCCTTTACTAGTTATGAAGAATATATATTTCCTTTTGGGGGAAAATGGTGATGTATTGAAAGTAAAATGGTAGAACCACATTGTTATTGAATATTCCCAGCTGTTTTTGTATCTGTGGCAGTCCAAGGGGAAGTCGACATTTGGATTAGCTGTTGATAAGCATAAGATAACACACTATGAGGGAGAAGTCCTCTTTGATTTACAACATTTTCCTGCTATACCACATGTAGGCATACCTAAATGAGCACATAGAAGTGTGTTTAGGAAACCACTTCTGTTGAAAGGACTCCTGATAAGATGGAGAAATTTTCAAAGTAATATATTGTAGACTACAAAGTACTGAATTAAGAAATGCTATTTCAGAGCAACATGCTATAAAAAAAATCATTCCGGCAAATATGTGGCTTTTCAAAACAAAATGTAAGAAACAATCTTTTTTCTCTTTAGAAATACATACACACATATACCCATTTAGGAATGTATTTTATATATATGATAGACTCTATATCTATATCTATCTTACATTTCTGAAGATAATTGGCTTAGTTTTCCTATAGTTGAACCATGGTAAAAAAAAAAAAAAAAGTGGAAATAAATTTATAGGCTCAGGTCTGCATATAAACTTTCACCATTTTCTAAAAATAGGCCCTTTTCTTCTGATGGAACACATATTTGAAAAGGTAGAATTAAAACTATTAGTTATATCAATATACAAGTGTTGTTTGAAAAATCAACTTTGGGCTTTTTACCATTTTTAAAATAAGACTATTTTACATTTCCCTCCAATGATAATATTAACATATGCTCTATGTAGAGAAATGTAAAAAGTATCTGGACGAAAGGAAAAAAAAGTCAGTCATTATTCAAAGATAAAAATTTTGATATTTTTTTTACTAGTAAAAAAAATATTTTTGTGAAAATACAGCCAAAATATTTTGTGCATTTGTTACTATTTGTGCTGAAGAAAAAAAAAAATAAAAGGAGCTGAGTCTATAACTAGGAAACAGCTATTAGCAAATTAATTAATGTTTAGTGTCTTATTTATTATTTTACTATGAAGAATTATTAATGGCTTGGCTTATAATCTGTGGTGTGATGAGAAATTTGTTTTGTGAAATATTAAGAGCGTTGCTGTTTGCTTGTGAAATTACACTGGCCCATGGAATTCAAGTAGAGAATCATTGCTAGCAGGTAGAGTAATTAGAAAGGCCTGGAGAAACCCGTAACAATAATCGAAGCAGAGATAACCACTGCATTATTAATTTTCAGAGAAAGACAGTGGAGCTCCTCCTGCTAAATTACACAAGGGGTAACGGGAATCAAAATACAAGTTAAGGAAACTAAAACAGAACTCTCAAAGAGGGAACGTGTAAGACCTGGAGTCAGATTATCAGGTGTTTGGGTTAGGGAAAGATTCAATAGTTGAGCAAGAAGGTTAAGACTGTAGGGGATCGGAAATCTTCCTCATCGATGCCCGAAAGAAACAACAGGCATTCAGGCCCCAGAGGGAAAAGGCTGGGAATCTTAAAAACTGAGTTCCTCACCCTAGTCGGTTTGGCTCAGTGGTTAGCGTGTTGGCCCACAGACCAAAGGGTCTTGGGTTTGACTCCCGGTCAAGGGCACAGTGCCGGGAACCTTGGTTGCAGGTTCCCTGCCAGGTCAGGGTGAGTGCAGGAGGCAGCCAATCCATGTGTCTCTCTCACACTGATGTTTCTCTCTCTCTCCCTCCCTCCCTTCCACTTTTATAGAAACCCATGGAGCCCGGCCGGGCGTGGCTCAGTGGTTGAGCGACGACCTAGGATCCAGGCGATCGGGGTTCGATTCCCGGTCGGGGCACAGGTCCGGGTTGCAGGAGGCAGCCGATCAGTGACTCTCTCATCATTGATGTTTCTATCTCTCCCTCTCCCTCTCCTTTCCTCTCTCTGAAATCAATAAAGGTATGTTAAAAAAAGAAAAAGAAAAAGAAATCCATGGAGAAAATGTCCTTGGTGAGGATTTTAAAAAACAAAAAAAACAAAACAAAAATGAAACTGAGTTCTTCTTTGCCTGTCTCCTACCGAGCTGGACTCTCACACAAGGGCTTACCCCACCCGTGCTTTACAACGTTTTCTTATTTTCTAACAGCTCCGCACTCCCCAGAAGTCACTCTTCAGCACAGTTCAGCGGCCTGCCTCACCGCTCATCGCTACATAGAAATCGACCTGTTTTAGAGGATAACATTATTTAGTTTTGTCTGTCTCCCACCTTCCTACTTTCAGCACTGCACATAGCAAAAGTAAACCTAAACACTTTCAGGCTGGCATCAGCCAAGTAGATTGCTGTATTATGTTAACTAGAGAAGACACAGATTTGTTTCAAAAGCGTGTAGGATACAAGAAGTGAATAGAGAGCTATAATTAAGATTCCAGGGACGAGGCAATAGGGTTTGATCTGGATTTGGAGAAAAGAGAATATGCAAACATTAAGGAAATTAATGAAGTGGTTTAAATAATTTCAAATCCTTGTTTTGGGAAGGAGTCTATTTCTTCTTAAAAGGATCCATTTCTGAATCATTTATTTTGATAGATAGGCTTATGATTTTTTTCTTCTTAGTATCCAGTAGTGTATAGGGTATTGCAAAAAATGTATACACACACTCTGAATAATTATAAAGGCAGAGTTTATTAAAATATATTTCATTTTCGAAATTGAGCTATTAGCTGTTAACGTGTGCATACATTATTTTGGGAACCCTGTATATCATCTGAGTAACAAAAACTGGAAACTGGATTTTTTGTCACTGCGTTAGAGAAGCAGTGTAGATTCTTACCTGGAGCACTGAGAACTGAGGACGAGAGCTTTCCTCTGTGATGTTCTCCTGAATCAGGGGGCTGGCAAAGTACAGCCCATGGGCGGGCTGCCTGTTTGGTGAAGTAAAATTTTATTTTAACGTAGCCACTACCATTTGTTTCTGTCCTGTCTACAGCTGCTTTTCTGTTGCAAGGGCAGAGGTGGGCACTTGTGACGGAGACCAAAGGCCCACAAGCCTAACATGTTCACCCTCTGATTTGTTTCAGGAAAACGTTCCCGAGCCCTACTTCAATCTATCTATTGAGCTCTAAAAATTATTTTCCAGTTTCAGAAGTACCATTTGCTTTTTTGTTTCTCAAACCTGCTATTATATTTCCAATAGTCTTTTATACCTTGTACATATTTTCAATCACGTCTTTAGTATTCTAAGCATATTAAATGTAATTATTATATACGTTGTTTTCGGATCACTCTAATATCTGATTTTCTTTTGCCACGTTCTTTCCTACCACTTATCGCTTCTAGTGCCTTACACTCATGGTTCCTTGCTCACTTGAGTGCTCTGTGGTTTGTACTGTGACTCATTTTCCCCCTAAAATTAAATGAAGATGAGAGTTAACTTATATAATTCCAGAGATGACACAGATTTTCTTCTTCTAGATTCTCAAGGGACTACCAATCAGGAAACACTTTACATTTCTCCTTAGAAGTTGATTTTACCAGAGGGCGTGTTAATTCAGACTGAACACATGCCATTTGTGGTCCACATACAGACAATCCTCATTTGGTGGCCATGAGAATGTCCTACTCATAAGGCCCTGCCGCAGGAAGCATAATCGACTGATGGCCCCTCTTGCCGTCCTTTTAAACCCACAATTGCATTTGCCCTGAGGACACGCTTCCCACTAACTGCCCCCACCCTGTGTCTGAGTCCAGTGAGAGTACTAATGCGGGGCTATTTCTGCAAGATATACGGGGCCCCTTTGATGGGAACATGAGCTCTTGGATTTCACATTGGCCTGGTCAAAACCACTCGCTGGCCTTGGACCGTGCTATAATTTGAAACTTTTCCTACCTGATCCTCATGCCTTGTTTCTCTTGCATCCCTGTTGGATCTGTGTCATTCTGAAGTTTCTCTTTGCCTTCTCTGGCTTCTAGCACTTTATCCCTCGGAGGTGTTTCTTCCATTAAAACTCATGAACATCTAATCCTGTCCTGACACCTACCTGTCTAGTGGACTCAAACTAACATTCCTCCATATTTTTTTATTTTTGTCTGAAAAAATAAGATTATTTTGTGAGCATGTGTGTGTGTAACACAGCTACATTTGGTCTACACTTATTTTATTTTTTCATTATTTTGCAACTTTCAGTAAAGCTTTTCCTGAAGTAATACTATGTTTTAAATATCTGGTTACTGTTAGCCACTTGCATAGGGATAAGATACTGTTAAATTCTGCTATTTTCAAAAAACAACATCAATCTAACGTAACTCAGTATAGACAATACAGAATGATGTACATAATATTGAATAGCTGTTTCTCAGACACTCGTCAGGAAACAGACCTACGTGACTTTAATACCGACCACATCTAGTTGATGGCCCAATGGATATAAAATCTAATCGTTCCTCTAGAAGCATTAAAATGTGGATTATGCTAAACTGCAACATTAGCCATCTGCTGCATGTGTAGAGCTCATTGTTTGTCTCCATTCACCAAATACCACCACACACCATCCCACCACTTTAATTACTCTTTTTCTAAATTGTGCTTTGGCATATATTGAGGAATCTTTTTAAAAACTTTCATGGAAAATGTGTCCCTGTATCTAAGGATGTTAAGGATGTTCTTAAATTGGCAACAGTATCAAATGTGACCCAAAGGAGATTTTTTTTCTCTTCTTCCAATTTTAGAATTAGTGTTTCCCTTAAGAAACTAATTTGTTATATTTGATGCATACATTGGATTGTGGAACTGATCACATTTCCAGTTTTGTACTGATTGCTAAAATGTGAGCCTTATCTATACTTTTGTGTATTAATCTTATTTCTGGCTTCATTTTGTCATTTTACTTTACTTTTCCGATTTTTCACATACGTATGTATATACATATGTATGAATGTATTATTGAAAATTATTACAGAGTATGTCTATGGCACAATTTGTTTATTCATTCACCTGTCAATAGACTTTTTTATTTTTACCCTAACACTATTTGTATTCATTTATTTTACAGTCTTGCTTGGTAAATTTTCTGCTTTAAAATCTGTCATGTTTTCAGTTGATATTATGCCATAAATATTTACCTGTATGGTTCTATAGTCTTCACAGTTATTTCCTTTATGGTTGGGTTATATTTCTTCAAATGGGTACAGAATATTTGCTTTTACTGTGTATAATAATATGATAGAATAAAAAATATTAAACATAAGGGTCCAAAAGCTTTCTTTTTTTTTTTTCCCTTCCTCAGTTCATTTTGTTTGATGACTTGTGAATCCTCCTATGGTGATCAGAGTATGGGGGGGAAGAGAGACTGGGGGCGTTGAGAGAAGCAGAGTGAGAAACAGGAGGAAAAGTGAAGCGATTGTCCAAGGCTAGAGTGTGATCTAGGGAGAGAGACAGACAATTCCAGGCGTAGCTGCCTGTGACTCGGAATTTGAGAAGAAAAATAGATAAAATATTTAGGCTGTTTGTTGTTTGTTGTGTAGGATAATCCCTCTTTGACACATCTCAAGAATTCATTCAGACACCATATATATGATTCAGCAAAACCTTTGTAATACAAACTGAGTTTCATTAGGAAATAACAAACATAAAGAAGTTTGGCAGAGCTGTTACGTTACCTGAAACAGAGAAATGAAACATGACCCCATCAAGAACAGGATGGGCATAAATCCAACAGGTAAAATCAGCGTGTTCAGAAATAGGAGCCACCGAAAGAACAACGGAATAAAGGGCAGAGGCACTGTTTAGACAAATGTACCATGAAAAATATTTGACATGCAAGTCAAAGGCAATGTGATGTTTAAAATAATAGCAACTATCATGCATAGGTAATTTATATTTAACATTTTAATATTCTCGATGTTTTAAAATCTGACACTTAAAAGGAAGAAATAATGAGGTATAAAGCAAAAAAAAAAATGAGTGATCATTTGAATTATAACAACCAGAAAGACAGAAACTTTAAAGAATTTTCAGTAAGTGTTTATAATAGTTGTGCCTCCTTTTAAATGGCGAGGGATGTTTTCAGAGGCCTGTAATCAATGTACAAGGACAGATGTAAACAAACATGTTTAATATTAGCAAGAGAAATTGAGGTTCAGAAGAGGAATTTATTTTAGGTCATAGGTGCATTAAGATGGAAATTAGCCTGAAAAAAAAATCATGGGCCCTGCGTGCCTGGCGATATTTTAAATGTAAGGAGCCATAACTTCCTTGGTTGGGTAAAGTGTTGCCTGTT
The DNA here is from genome assembly GCF_054644295.1 of Miniopterus natalensis. Classification (NCBI taxonomy): domain Eukaryota; kingdom Metazoa; phylum Chordata; class Mammalia; order Chiroptera; family Miniopteridae; genus Miniopterus; species Miniopterus natalensis. Next base: position 37,620,140 of record NC_142092.1, on the reverse strand, counting down.
TGCACAGAGAGGTCCACAGTAGGTGATCTTCAGAGGTCCCTGCTAGCTGTAGAACTCAACTCATTTCAGTGATTAGGTTAAAAATGAAATAATATTTATCTGAATTCTGATTAAGCAATCAGCAGCAGGTTCAGGACAAGTATTTTTGTGATCAGTGGAGATGGAGCCAATCAATATTCTTAGCGCTTCCACATTTTCAGGCCTTTTCTTTACTGTGGAATGAAGTAATCCACAAATAGAAAATATATTTACAAATACATAGATTGGAGTGATAACATTTTATTTTTTACTGCATATACTGCTATAATTATTGACTGAAAAAACAATAGTCATCTTTTTAATAAAAATAAACTGTAACATAAAAACAAGCCAAGCATTTAACTATTTTTAGTGATAGTGTTTTCTATACTTACTAGACTAGAAGTGTATAATTCTTTGTTGGCGTCTACTATTTCATACTCTGTAAATAAAGGCCTTGTTTCAATGCTTCTTTAGTACAGTTACTTACATAAAAGAGGTGCCTATTAAATGTTTGATAAATGAAAACAAAATTGGTTTCATTAAACATGTACTTACCAAATTAGCATAAGCTACAAACACACCCAAAACAGATACTTGTTCCAGCAGTTGGTAGCTTGAATCAGTCATATTTCTTTCTGTTTTTATGGCTCCAGATCAATTTTCAATGTTCTTAAAAAAAAAAAAAAAAAAATTGGACTTTGACACTAGTTAGGCAGAGCCTTTAACTGTAATTCTTCCATTTAAAGGCCCCATAACATTTTAGCAATCCCGAGATGCCTGGATTAGCAAAGTATAAGAGCAAATTTTGGATTAATACCAGAATTTAAAAGCTAAGTAAACATGCATCAGTGTTTCCCACAAACTAGTGACATCTTTTCGTGATTCAGTTTTCCAACTGATAGGGAGTAACTATTGCAGATAATGTTTCTGCATTTAAACCCATAAGAATTATTGTGAAAGCAAGCGGAACTCATGAGAGACCAGGGGGTTAGAATGAAGGAACCCTTGCAGTGAAAGGAATCAAGGATTGTCTTTAGAACCCATGCTACCTGAGCAACCAGGTCAAAAAAGCTTCCTCTAATGAAGATCCATCCGTTACCATGACATGCAAGCTCTAGCTGTAGATCACTTTCATGGTCTCCAAAGAAGCTGAGCGGTTATCAGTAACATTCAAAAATCCACTGGAAAGTCATTCATTTCACTTTATGGTCCTAATTAGCCATTTGTATAGTTCTATAATTAAATATGTTCCTTTCTCATCAAGTTTTTCACTTTAGTAATGATACCACTGTGCCACAAACAGGCCCCATGCTGCTGGGTTTGGGACTTATTCATAGCATTTAATTGGTCACCCAGTGGTTAGCCAATAACCCCTTCTATGGGAAGCAACACTCTGAATGCTGTTAATGGGCTGGAGGCACAGTGATTGCCTCCTGGTACCCAGCAGTACTGGGAATAAAGCAATTTCCTCCACTGTGTTGTGTGCCCAATAGCTAATCCTCTCCACTCCTGAAATGCACACTATTTGGTTATAAGTATTTGTGCTGGCTTACTTACCGCTGGGTTGTTAATAGGCAGTGATTCTTCAATGCTCCTTCAGCGAAGTTACAGTCTGCTTGCTGACTGCTAATTAAAACAAGTTTGCTCTCTAAGACTGCAACTAAAAGGTAGCAAGGTCATCTTATTTAATGCAGTAACCTTTTATTTAACAATGTTGATACACTCCTCATATGGACACATTTTGTAAACTGGCAAGTCTATTATTGATTGCTTCAAAGGAGGGAAAATGGAGCCACTGACTAGTCTGCTTTCCTTTGAAGGGAAATTGTTACAACTCCCCAGTCCAGGCCTCTGTTTGACAGTTGAAACACAAGCCTTGCTGCAGGATTCCCTTTAAGATATTGGGCTTCTGAAAACAAAAAGAAAAATGTCAAGTATACTAACCATAAATGTTCAAGCCATTAAAGTAATTCTGGGCTTTGTTTCCCATGTGTTTTATTTTAATTATAGTTTGATGTATGAACGGGTATTATACAGGCTCCAACTTAGAAAGTAAAACAATCGGTAGATGGCACTTCCTAACCGCCTGCTTGGTGTAAATACTCATAATGAAGTCACAGAAATGGGGTTCTGGGCAATAAAATAAAATAAAAATTGGGGTGGCTTGTAACAGGACAGAGATAATCATAATTTTGCTTGTATAATGCCCAGATATTTTTATGTCATATTGCATAAAGATCTGGGGGTGGGGGGAATTCTAATTTGCAAAATTTTTGATATGTGTTTCTTAACATTCCTGGGATTTATTTCCAGGGATGACAAAGAAAACAATGCAATATACTCTATAAGACACTATGGTACTTCTTGCTGCCTTGGGCACTTTTTGGAGGTCCAGGAGTGTCAAAGTGAATTATTCAGGGCTCTCAAAGTTATTCTGCCTCAAAGTTAAACATTACTGCATTAGAAAATATAGTTCTATCTCTCAACCATAAAAAATTAGAAAAAATTTTGAAATTCTCCACTCACAACCAAAAAGAGAAAAGGCATTTTAAAGACAAAGTATTGTAACTGTGGAAAAAGCAATGCTGTCTCTTGGGGCAAGGTGACATCACAAGCAATTTGTCTCTGGTGTGTAAAGCAAAATACATTTTAGAGGATTTTAATATCAAGAATTTAAATGCCATTTGGGAGTTGGAGTTTCCTGTATTATATACATTATAAAATGTGTTCATAGGTAGCCATAATTATACAGATACAAGTGCATGCAGTCAACAAAGAAAAAATTCACTTTAGAAATTCTTTTCATGTATGTAGTGGTAAAACAATACTATTTTCCTATTGCTTCTGCAATAATCTACAAACTACTTGGATACACATTTAAGTTGTGTAATAAATCATTTAAACTAAATTGTTATAAAGATGTTCTAAGACCAACAGCCAATAAATTATATTTAAAAATCCTGCTTGATGATACTTCCTCAGACCACTCATTGAGCTAGAGTAGAAACAACTTATAATTAGTTCAAATTTAATGAATGTATACGTGTACACACACATTTTTCATTAGTAGTGTTGACTCATTGATAGTGGGAAAATAACAGCAAAATACTTCTAAATTGGAAATCTCTTTCTGCCATTAACAGGTTACCTGGTCTTAGGTATATTATTTTCTCTCTTTAGTCCTTCCTCATCTTAGAAATAATAGTAGATCTATACTATGAATACATAATTATTTACTTTTAAAATATTTTTGAAAATATTATTCATCTATATCCACACATATTATGTTGTATAAATATGGTATATTATCCATGTACAAAGGCTCTAACTTATTGAATTTATTTATGATAAGGATAGTTCCGAAAGTATTATTTATCTAGTATTTTGTGCCACTAGAGCACTAAACGCTAAGATTGGGAGGTAGTTGAGTGTAGAGAGTCAGAGCATAAACTCCACAATCAGGCTTCCTGACCTGTTACCCACTGTCTGTGTGACACTGGACAGTTGACTTAACCTGTAAGTACCATGGTTTCCTTATTTGTGCAACAGAATAAATAATAGTATATATATACCTTATAGACTTACTGGACTAAATGAGATAATGTACAAAGTGCTCATAATAGTGTCTGGAATATTACAAAGACTCAATATTATCTACCATTGTCATTATATGCAAAATCTCATTTAATTCTTGCTACATCCCCTGATGTATTTATTCATTTGTAAACAAATATACATATGTGTACATATATATATATATATATATATATATATACACACACAGGCACATATAAATTTTTTTTAATATCATAAGTGTATCTGATACCATAAGATGCATTGGTGTATATTAGCAAAAAATAAATGTAGTAAGCATCATTTTTGTCCTCATGGGCTTCAAAATATTTTGAGGCCATTAAATTAAAGTATATGAACAAATAAATTATTACTACACATGTGAACAGTGCTACAAAGGAAAGGAATTGGATGCTGCAATTTAGAATAATACGGGGATCTACCTGTTGTAGTCAGGAAAGACCCTAAGATCTAAATGGTGAGGAACCAGCCATGGACAAAGAACATAGAGAACACTGGAGAAAAAAATGTCTTGTGCTTGAGCCAGTGAGCTAGAAGGCAATAACGTGGTTGTCAGAGAATAGACTATATGAAACCAAAAACTTGGAAGGTTTATAGATTCAAAAATCAGTACCATGCAGAGTGTGAGCGTGCGAGTACATTATTGTGGCGGCGGAGTGAAGGGAAATGTTTTGAGGGATTATAAGAAACAAAGAGGAAAAACAAAGGGTGGCTCATTCCCACAAATGCTGAAATCCCTGAGTGTGACAGATGGATAGGCATCGGGGAAACCTGATGTAAAGTTCTGGATGAGTGAGAAGGAATCAGGTGGTTGGGAGGAGGTCAGCATACAGCAGGAGCTAGGAGAGAGGTATAGTGTGAGCCTTGGGAGAACAGGGATGTTGCAGCAGGAATGGAGAGGAAGGCCTGGGCCTGGCAGCGAGGGCCATCCTTCCCCCCCGCAGGCTCTAACTCACGTGAGAAGCGATGCATCCTGCTTGAGATTTCTTCAGAGCAGAGTGTTCTCCAGTTTGGGACTCAGATGGACGGAGATTGAGGATGTGAAAGAGTTTTCCATGGACGTAAAAGAGGCTAGAGGCAAAGCAATGGGAAGAGTGGAAAGGTGTGTGTGGCAGACACCCCAAGGTGAGCCGCAGTGAATCACGCTCTCCCACAGTTTCTTCCTCTTGAGGGTAGGGGCCAGCCTTCAGCAAACAGCAGGGAGGACCCAGAGCCCTCAGCCTCAGCAGCCTCAATAAAATGAATCGGGCCAAGAATCTGAATGAACTTGGATTCCTCCCAGGGTGAGTCTCCAGGTGAGAACTCAACCGGGCTAACATCTTGATGCAGCCTGGTGAGACCCCAAACAGAAGACCCTGGTAAGCTCCACCCAGACCTCTGACCCATGAAAACTGAGAAATAACAAATGCACCTTGTTTTAAGCCACTAGATTTGCGGTGATTTGTTATGCAGCAATATAAAACTAATGTAACAGGAGAAGGAAGGGAGGTTGGATCAGACAAGAGGAGGAACATTCACTATTGGAGTGCAGCACATTAAGCATGGATTTTTTTTTTTACCAAGTCCCATGTTAAGTGGAATTATTTTTCATAGTCTCTCAAAGGATAGTGGACACTTGTTTCTAGCATTGTGGTCACAAATATTGAGCTCAAAGAAAGGTGGCCTTAGGGGGGTTGATTTTCTTGTGTTTAGTCCGCTGTTCCTCCAAGCTGGATACGATGTTATAGTCCTCTTAAGTCTTCCGAGACCGAATGTACCAGAGAGCTCTGAGCTGGCATTGTAGGAAAGGGTGAACATACTCAGGCCCAAGAGGCAGATGCAAGATGTCTTAGCACAATTTTTATTCTAGCTTCAAAACCGATAAAACTGAAGCTCAGAAAAAAAAGAGGTACCTTATCAAAGCTCACACTGTTAATAAAACGCAGAGCTTGGATTCAGACCTGAGCTCTGTGGGGACAAGAGGTTTGACGTGCCCGACTGCTCTGCAGTGAGCATCCGCAGCGAGCGACGGGTGCTGGGCCGGAGGGGCCTGGGCCCCGGGCGCAGAGCTCTGCGAGCAGCAGAACCAGCTTGGGCAGGATGAGGGCCGTGTCTTCCAGCGCACAGGGCAAGAGAGGGCAGGACAGGCGACCAGGAGCAATGAACAACAGGTAAGAGAGAGGACATTTGTAACTATAAGGAGAGGAAGCACATTTTAGATAATCTGAGCCTGGATTCAGAGGAGCCATTTGAAGCTGGAGGCGGGTGTGGCAAACGGGCGCTGGCATTAGGAAGAGAAGGGCAGAATGGCAAAAGAAGGGAGTGGAAGGGGGGGGAGGAAAAGGGGAGCCTTGCAATGGGGCTGGATAAAAGAGGGGCCTAAGAAAACAACTGGCAGAATAGTGAAGAAAAAAAGGTTGTGTTATTATTATTATTTTTTTAAAGTTTTGAATATCTCATAACAACCATTAGAGGACAAAAGAAGGGCAAAAAAATAAAACAGTTTAATGTGTAAGGAGAAGATTCGATTTTCTTTCATAGGGATAAACAGTCGCCCAATAAGAAGTTATGTTGTAGGATTCCTGATTCAGGTAGGAAGACAAGTCAAAGGGACCTATTAAAGTTTATTAAAATATCAAGAGCTAGGGATCCTAAACTGAGTTTCAGGTCAGTAGAAAGACTGGCTTTATTTGGTGATTGCATAAGAGATAAAGAACCAAAACTGTTTGAAGAACTTGGAGATAATTCCACTTTACGGAATAAATGGTCTGTGAATTTTATCCAGGATGATCTGGTTCCAGAGATGCTTCTGTGAGTTTACAATACCAGGAACAGACATATAGGGCTTTAAACGAGTGCAATAAGCTAGCGAGACACCTGAGGCAAGCGGGAATGAGCTTACATTACTGCCAGAATTTTCCCATTTGTGGTCAGAAGAGGTTACAGTAGGAATCTGGGACAAAGACATTCCATTAGTAGATTTAAGAAATAAGGTGTGTATGTCACCAAGAGCAGTATTATGGATGTCAAGAAATAAAATTAAAAATAATAAATTTTATTATAATATCTCACTTTTTAAGAAATCTATCCTATAAAAAATGAAATATTCGTTTACTCCTTGAGTACCTTACATATTTATAGGCACTCAACAAATATTTGTTTATTTTTGTATTTATTCATTTATTCACAATTTAAAATTTATGTTTTTAATGCTTCCTGGTGGATTCAGTTGCCTAAGGCATGAATACATTTGATATTTTGCTGAGACATACAGTTTAACCATAGGCACTGCCAGGCTGCTGTGTGGAGAGTCACTGGGCTAGGAATGAATGCCCCTGTTTGGCTGCCTTAAATGCACACGTCCCAATGCCTTAAGCTGCTGGTTCTTCTTCTTCCCACTACAGTGCTGCAATATTTTAGATATAATACACTTTCCTTTTGTGAATGGCTCCAGAATGAAAGTTGACATCTACTGTGTGATAGCGGTATCCATAGACTTCTGCACAGGTCTTCTGACATAGGCCTTGGGAAAATGATGGGTTTACTGGGGGGAAAAAAGCACTATGGTGTTTATGAGAAGAGCAGTAGTTACTCTGAACTATTGGGGCATGGAGAAACGCTCCATTAAACATGTCCAAGAGAGTCAGAGAAATTTTCGTTACAGACATAACTCTTGAGCTGAGATATGAAGGTTGAGTAGAAGAAAGGGCTGTGTCTTCTGGCTGGAATGCATTACCTGCCCCCAATCTGCTCCTGTCTGGTGGTTCATATGGACAAAATATCTGTGGTGATTGAAATGTATAGCTCATGCAGGCACGAGCTGTTTCAGAGGTAGAAATGACAGTGTTCAATGATTAAATATGGGGGCAGCAAGAAATGAAGGCGTCGAAGAGAACACCCCAATTTTAAGGTTGGGCAATTGGTTCAATAAGGGTAGAAGAAACAAAAACATAGGGAATAAAAGAGGAAAGACAAGTCAGATGTAAAGTCAATACATTAAATATGGGGATAATGACAATACTTATAGTTTTATCAAGAGCATTAAATGATTTATTAACTGTGAAGGGCATAGAACAATATCTGTATATTGTAATCACTTCATAAATGTTAGCAGTTATTATTAAGAGACATATTAATGTGTTACAAATGGATATAGTATCATGATAAATAACATGCCACACACTGAAAAAATATCCAAACTAACATAAAGAAATAAATGCATACTCCTTGAGTGATCGCTATGATTAATATTATTTGAAATATTGGGTTGAAGTTGGTAAAGAGATTCACAGAAATAAAATCTGTTGAGTTAGGGTGGTGGGACTCAGAGAAATTTGTTTTTATGTTGCAAATGTTTCTCTGAAAACATTAGAAATTGAAGTTTTCTAAAAACTTTGAGGTGAAAGGGGCACTATATACAAATTGCTCATGAGCATGCTGTATGAAAGGGGTGATGCTAAACTAAAGAAACAAGAAGGGAACAAGTTTGTAATTTCATTTCAAAAAAGCTGTATAAGATTCTCTGTGACCATAACAACAGAACGCAGCAGGAAATGGTTTTACAAAGACGTAGGACTAGGGGTTGGGATGAGAGGTAGGAGGGAAGCTCAGGAAAGAACAGGGAACTAAACGAGAAATAATGGAGAAGGTGGCTGTCACAGAGGTGAGGACACAGAATACATGTACAGAAACAAGGCTTTGCTCATTGAAAAAATGTTTAAAAAGTTGACAGGGAAAGGAAAGCTCCTAATTTCGAAGCGATTACAAAACAAGAGCACTCCATAAAAGCAAATACATAAAAAATTTCACTCCCTGAAAAAAAAATTTAAAGAGAAGACAAAAATTGAGCTCCAAAAGTCAGGGAGCAAAGCAGGACCAGTATTTGTAAACAAAGAGCAAAGAAGGAGGGGAAATGTGGAAAAACTGAATCAACTCGGAACTTGATGAGAGAGGAAAAGGGAAACAAGTAATTTATGAAAACATTGATGAAATAATTGAAATCACACAACTACTGGAGTGACAATTTAAAACGACTACTTTTAAAGGTTACTTAGGAAAAATGTTTTTTACTTATGGTACATCCCGAGACATGAAGTTAGGCATAGTTTAGTATTAAATATATTAGCTGGTTTTAGATATTATAGAAACATTGACTGCAAGTCTTAGGACTGAGGTCAGGGAATTTTATATTAGTTAACAGTGGATGAGAGCCTTGCAAGGATGGGACTTACATTAATATATATGACAAGGTTCTGTGGAACATTCAGAGTATGTTGGAATGCATGAGACCGTACACAAGACTTTGAAAAGGTTAAAAAGGAAATATATAACAATCTCAAAAAAATCTCAGAAAAGAATGTAAAAAGTAAAAGCATTCAAATTCATGGCAGTACTTTGCACATAACATGATGGATATATTGGAAAGAGATTTCAGCATTCACAAAGTATGCAAGTGAATGAAAACTATAGCTAAAACTGATATTTGAAACTAAATATTAAATGGGCATGTAGAAATGGAGACCTAAGTCACTTATTTAAATACTTAGGCTAATAGTTTTGAATAACCAAAAGGGATAGAAATACCTTAGCAAAACTTAAAAAAGGTCCAAATAAAGATAAAAATGTATGCCTTTTTTTTTTTTGGTGATTCTATGATGTTAGATGAAAAAAATCACCCCAAAGTGGGTAATTTGGCAGCTATGTATGGAGTATGAGCAAATCCCTGTTAGAATAGAAATAAATGGAATTTATAGTATAAATGATCAATGATATGAGAGCCTGCACCTTTCCAAGATGCCAGGGAAGGATGAGGGATCATGAATAACTATGTAAAGAAAGCTCTTGAGAGAAATAAATTTGAAAGATTTAAAGACTAAATTAAACATTCCCAGTTGCAAAAACATTAACATGCTTAGACAAAATAGTAGGGAAAATAAGAAACAAAAGGAATAATAGTAAAATATAGGATTTAGGGCCATAACTGGAATATTGACTGCAATGGATTGCATATTTGTGTCCTCCCAAAATTAATATGTTGAAATGGTAATTCTGGTGTAATGGTATTTGGAGGTGCGAAGTAATTAGGCTGTGAGGGTGTGTTAGCATAGGCAGCTAGTTAAATATTAAGAAGAGAGAAAGAAGCGAAACTGCCTAAGCCTCAACTAGATTAAGTCTGGAAGTTGCAGCTTCAGATACCCAGGGGACAACCGCATCTTTTGCCAGTGAGACTTATTCCCCAATCAGGTGGCTTTCCCATCTCCCCAGGGAACAACCAGTCCGATCTGGCGGGTCACAGTGTGGGGGGGGCAGTAAGGGGGAAATTCCTCTGCTGAAACCTGCCTGGTAGAAGCCAAGACGGTGCAGAGGGAGGGCTCAGCACAAGCCCGGGGAGAGCCAGGAAAGAGACTGGTTAGTCTGAAAGCAAGCTTGCGCTTTCCCAAGCCCGAGATCAGATAATCAAAGCTTCACAAAGGCCTGGGACTGGTTGGTTTGTTCCTTCGTTCATGTGGTTCTCTCGTAGCAGCCCTGTGGGCCTGGAGGCTCTTCGGGCAGAACCATGGCCCCAAGCACGGGCCCAAGAGCAGCCTTGGTAACCGAGGTGCAGATGGCGAAATGAGACACAGAAAAGCTCTGCCTCTCCGGGCCCTGGTCCTCCTGGGGTTGGTGAGGACAAGTGCAGGCCCAGAGACTGCATTTATTCCAGAGCGAGACTGAGCTGAGCCATCTGGTGGTAGGTGAGACATTAGGCACAGGGAGGCAGTGCTTTGTTTTGCTCCAATAAACCTTGCTGCTACGCCTCGACTTCTCCTATGTGTGGGTCCCCGGAATGCTTTTCTTGCAACTTTAGTGGAAGAAAACCTGTTTCCACCAGCAACAGGTGGACCCCTTTTATCTGGGCTTAGAGCCTTATAAGAAGAGGCCAGAAAGCTAGGTAGCTCTTGCTCTGCCATGTGAGGGCACAGCAAAAGGACAGTTCTCTAAACCCAGAAAACAGACAGTAACTAACAATCTGACAAATATGAAAACCTGACCTCAGACTTCTAAAACTGTGAGAAAAATAATGTTTGCTTTTATAAGTCATCTAGTATATGGTAATTTATTCCAGCAGCCCAAACTGACTAAGACATTCATTTTGAAATATAGATAAGCATTCTGTGTGTATCTTAGAGTAAAATGTCCTTATATGATCTATATTATGTAGTTCTGTCATTGCAAGAATAAAATGCTTCAATAATTAATGATGATTGTGAACGTTTTTTACTTGTAAGTTTTTAAATAACTTTTAAATAGTTAAATAAGCAGAAAAATAGATTGATACTCACTGTGAATAATTTTTACCTTTACCTTGGTGATCCTGAGATTTTAGAAGTTTCAAAGTGAAATGCAGAATACTGGGGAGTGCCTTAGTGGGATAGTTTAGGAATGAGAATATTATGTGTTTTTCTTTTATTTTATTTTTCATAATATTTTTAACAATTTTCCATTGCAGTTTACATTCGATATTATTTTGTATTAGTTTCAGGTGTACAGCATAGTGGCTGGATAGTCATACACTTACTGCAACTTAATGTTCATGATAATTTCTCTACCACCCCTTATCTTGCAAACTTTAACTAGACATGCCTTAATGCTTTTGTTGCTATCTCTTTCTTAAACTTAACTATCTACCTCATCCTTTCTACCCATGGGCTGTCTATAAACCCTTTAAGATTCAAGATAAAAGTTCCTTCCTCCAAGAAACATTCCAAATACTTCCAATCATAAATGAATCCTTTTTTTGCAGATCAGTGTTCTTTTTTTTTTTTTCTTGTACTATAGTGGGGCAGAAATCATCTGTGTTTCAAGGTCAAAAGACACTGTTGCAATTACCCCAGTTAAGACAACCATCATCTCTTTCTGGGATTACTGAGTGGTTACTTCTAACTAGTTATCTTCCATGAAATCTTGTTCCTTCTAACAATCTATTTTCTACCCCAGTGGTTCTCAACTGTTAGGCTATATAGCATAGAGTACAATTCAAACTATCCGTTGGCCATAGCATCATTTTAATGAATATCTAAGTTTTATTTTAACTAGAGCTTTATAAATAAACTGTTAAAATAAATTGACAGGATCTGAGCAGGGTGGGTCACATAAAACTGCTCCAAGCAACTTGCTCCAAGCGATCATACAATGTAGAATTTATACCAGAAAAATCTAATGTACTCCAAAACATGTAAACAATTTGCTTTCTGTTAAGAAGGAGAACAGCATGCATTCAACCTTGACACAAAAAGGAAGGTCGGCCAAGGGATCAGCTTCAGTCTGTGGGTGATTTTCAGACACTGTAAATCATCATTATATGACTCTAATGTCAGTATTGTAATTGTTCCTCATTGTTTGTTTTCCTTTCAAACTTATATGGCCTTTATGTGGGTCTCTAACTTTTTAAATATATATCCATAATTCCTCATCTTCAGTTCTAAAACCACAGTGTTTTAACAACCAAACCTTTCATCTTAATTCATTTAGTGGCAAATCTGGTCTAAACTGATTTGTCTCTTTTAAGGTGAAATGTATACATTTGAATAGAGATACCTTCATGTATTTGATTGTGGGATGTCACTTCAGATCCCTCGGGGGGTGTGATGAAATATCCAGGGCATACATTGTATTACTTTTCTAGTAGTTCATCGTATTCTAACTCTACATCAAAACTAGCTACATCGGTTTCAAATAAGAGACGGTGGCTTTTTATTTAAAGTGTGTCTCCCAAAAGCAATGTTCAAAACAACTGATGTTTAGTGAAGTTTTCCAAAAGGTAAATCTGACCTCACCTGTTTGCCCCTCGAAACTCTCCATGTCTCTTCATTGTCCTCAGGATTCAGAATCCTCAACCCAGCACATGGTCCTTTGTGCTTTTGCCTTTATTAACATCTCCATCTCCTGTCCCTGCTCCGGTCATACTGAAGTTCTCAGAAATTGCACGTACGCTTTGGGAAACTTCTGGCTTTCTACATATTTATTTCTCAGCCTGATATATTTTTTGCTTTCTAGCGTATTTATTATTAACTCTTACTTGGTTTTGTGTTATCATTTTAGTTTACATACCCCATATCACTCAGCTTTTTGTGACTTTCATGGGCTCCCACTGTATCTTGTATTTTCTGCAACTATAGCATTATTCTATGTTATATATTCTATATACAGTACTTCTATTTTATTATATCTTTAAAGACTCAGACTCTCTTGTTGACCTCATTGTATTTTCAGTTCTTAGTAAAAAGGGATACACAGTAAATATTTGTTTAAAAGTGAATTCAAGAATGAATAAAACAGTATTTATTAGTTGACTGTAGCTCTGAGGGGAGATAGTATCTGTTGATTTTTAATGACTTAGGCTGGGATATACGTAAAGCTTCTATAACCTGGAATAAACAATAAATAGGATGTTTTTAGCTATCCCTCTCAAATTTCAAATACTCCAGTCTGGTTTTTAATGAATGTATTCTAAACATCCTGATGTAAAAATCACTAAAGAACATCCGAAATGAATGTACTAGATACTGTCGATGAAAAAACAGCTCAAGTGCTTTTTAAATCAGGAATGTGGATGATGACATTGATATTTGATTAGGAAAACTGATGTCTGACAAGTTTTTTTTTCATAGTCATAGTTTAATCACTTCATGTTTTAATTAAAAATGGATTTTAAAAATTAGTTCATTATTTATTAGTTATTGTTAGTTTATTAGTTAATCTCTGAGGTTTTGGGGAAGCATGAAGAAAAGGACAATAGTAATTAGAATCCTCTTTTATAATGGCTGGAAGGATATGGTGTGAAGGAAAGAGACACATTTTCAAGATGCAAATCATTTTTTGTTAATCTTTTAATTTGATGGATATCAAACTTTAGACCACCTGTGAGACTAGTAAATAGAAAAGGGAATTCCACTATGCTTTTCATCCGGATTCACCAGTTGTTTTACACATACCCTTTTTTTCTGAACCGTTTGAAAGTAAGATAAAAATACCATGTCCTTTAACCCTAAATAATGTAAATGAAATTCTTAAGAGCAAGGACATTCTGTCTTATAGCCACAGTTCAGTTAACAAAATTGGGGCTTGATATTGAGACAGTGTGATTATCTAATCCACAGTATGTATTTAAATGTTAAAATTATCCTAATAATCCTTTAGAGCTATTTTTTCTAGGTCTATGGCTAAATTGGAGATTATATGCAATATTTAGTTTTCATATTTATTTAGTCTCCTTTAATCCAGATCAGTTCCTCAGTTTTTCTTTCTTTTTGGACCTTGACATTTTGAAGAGGAAAAGCCATTCATTTTGTAGAATGTCCCTCATTTTGGGATTGTCTGATGTTTCTTTATGATTGTATTTATGGTATGCATTTCTGGCACAGAAGCAATGTTGTGTCCATTCCAGAGCATCATATTCAGAAACACATGGTGTGGGTTTGTTTCAATATGGATAAGGCTTTATTTATTAGTTCAGTAATTTCTTTATCAAGTTCCAGGAACTATGAAAACTCTTGTTTTAAATATATTCAACATTTTGTCTAATCAAATTTTAATAGTGATTATAAATTATGGGGAACAAGTGAAGACATAGGCCCTTTAAGGAGTTTCATATATAAATACAAAGAAATGAGATATAAAGGCAAATAATTTGAATATAATTTAATAACTGTTTTATGCCTATATTCTTAAAGCTTTCCTAATGACTCTTTAAAAGGAGTTTTCTTCCTGCTCTACCCATTCACAGCAGCATAATGTCAATGGAAGAATGTATGATTTGATGCTTCAAGTTCTGGGTTTTAGCCTGTATACTGTAACCTGTTAGCAAGATAACTTAAAACAAAATGTGCACTCTCTTGGTATCCCTATTATTGAGAATAATGATAGTATCCTTTCTAATAGGTCCTTACTGGTAGATTAAATGAAAAGATATTTGTGATAACATTTGGTTATCTGTAAATTCCACATGGAGGTCAGATGATATCACTTATTTTGGAAATTTAATAGAAAAGCCATAGGATTTGTAGTCAGTAGTCAAACAAAATAGAGATAATACTACTAAATTCTTCATAGGACTTTAGTAAGGATCAAATTTCATAATTTTTGTGAAAGTTTAAACTGAAATACACACACAAACCAACTTATGATAAAGTGTTGAGCGTACAAGGTTCAATTTTGTTGTTTTTGTATAACCCTGCCTCCTTCGTTTTTGAGAAGCTGATTTTTTCCCCCCATGTTCTTCAGGACCCTTTTTGGTGTATCATACTAAGTGACTTTGTAGATGCTGTTCATTACATGTTTCAAATATGGTGAGCTACCTTTGGTGTCTTTATTGTATGCATTAAATCTCATACTACCAAAATACTTTTTTAGTATTTTTGGAACTCAACTTAGGTCAATTTAATACTCATTAACGTATTAGCGCACAAAGTGGTTGAATGCATGGAACGGAGCGTCGGTGAATGAGTAGAAGACATGGAGTCCTGCCTGCTGTGGTTTTACAGAAGTTATTTGTCCTCTTTAGACCTCAGTTTTCCTTTTTTTACATTATATTATATGTTCCCTAAAAAAATTATCAGATACCCCCCTTGTCTCAATTTTTGCTTGTCTTAAATGAACTCAAGAAAAGGAATATCGTGAAAATATTTAAAATATCTGATATTAACTTAGAAATAAAACAAATGAAAGTAGGCAAACGAGTGCATGACTTTTCAAGTCACTTTACAAGTTCATAAGCAATAATACAAATGAAAAGGTTGCATTCCTCAGCCCGTTCGCATTACTCATCTTTTCATCTTTTGCCACTTACTTATTTTGCTCTCCCGGATAATAGTTATCCATGTGTCACTGGGAAGATCTGAAATGTTCATAAATGATAGTAAATGGTCTCTGTTAACTGTGATCACGTCCAATTTAGCCTCGAGTAAGAGCATTTTAACCTTGGCACACACTGAACACCATTTCCTGTCAGCTTCAAAGAGCACACTTAAACCCAATTCCTTCAGATAGTTTCCTCAGCTTTCTTGGCTTCTGAAGAGAGTACAGTTTATTGATGACTCTGCCCTTCACTAGATATCCAGTGTCAGTGTTCTCAAAGACAACATTTTAGCTGCCTGGGTTTTTGGTAATAACACATAATAATCTTGTTTGAATAATTTCTCAATAGCATTAAAGTACAGTCTATCCGATCTATAGCCCCTTATTATGATTAATTTCTCCAGTCAGCACCCTCTAGGCTAACAGTGCATGTTAAGTATTATTAATATGATCATAAGATGACTTAACAAGGTGGTCAACAGGATAAAAAGCCAAATAATTTCATGCCAGGGAAGGGTGGGATATAGTAAATGAGCAGTTTGTCCTGAAAGGTTTCTTACCCAGGGATAAAGGAATGAATGGCTTGAGATGAATTTGTCTTATTTATTAGAAATCTATACTTAACTCTAAAAAACATGCTAGCAAATTAAGCACACATACACATATACACACATACATGTCTACACAAGTAAACACATAAAAAGAGAAACAATAAGATATAGATATAGATAGTAATATAGAGATAAATATAGGTATATGGATATATAAACATATATACATATACATACACACATATATACACATTTATGTATATATATGAAGATTTATTATGAGGAATTATCTCATTCAATTATGGAGGTTGAGAAATCCCATGATCTGCCATCTATAAGCTGGAGAGCCAAGAAAGCTGGTGATATTACTTCAGTCCAAGTCCAAAAGTATGAGAACCAGAGGAATTGATGGTGTAAATCCCAGTTCAAGGGCAGAAGAAGACAAAAGTCCAAGCTCAAGTAAGCAGACCGAAATAAAAGGGGGTGAATTCCTCCTTTCTCCACCGATGATTCTGTTCAAACTTTCAACAGATTGGATAATGCCCACCCACATTTGGGAAGGCAATCTGCTTTCCTTAGTTCACCAAGGCAAATGCTAATCTATCTGGTAACACTCTTACAGATATGCCCAGAAATAATGTTTAGTCTGGACACTCCATGGCCAGTCAACTTGATGCATGAAATTAACCACCACACCAAAGTTGCTCCTCAAGGCTGTCTAGGCCCGACTCCAAAGAAGCAGCAGCTAGTTGCTCTTTGGGACATTTTCTCTTAAGGCTCATGCTTTAGAAGCACTACCCCAATTATTATTGACTCAATTACTTTAGTTTGCTTAGGGAAAAATGATAATTACTACTAAGAATTAAAATATAAAAAAGCTTGCCTTGGCTGGTGTGACTCAGTTGGTTGGGCTTCTTCCTGTGAACCACAAAGTTGCTGGTTCCACTCATGGTCAGGGCACATGGCCAGTTGCAGGTTCCCTCCAGGTCAGGGTGCGTGTGGGAGGCAGGCAGTCAATGTTTCTTTCTCACACTGATGTCTCTCTCCCTCTCCCTTCCTCTCTCTCTAAAACATCAATAAAAACATATAAAAATATATAAAAAGAAGCTTATAAGAGGTGATCAGTGACTAGTAGAAAGTCCTTACATTTGCTTTTCATAAGCAAATGCAGTTTATACAAAGGCTGATACTTGCTAATATTTTCTCATCCCCTAAGGCCATATAGTCAAAGAGAACACTAACTCCTCTATTTCCAGCAATTTTAGCCAATCCAACAAGTGTTTTGTGAGTACTTACTTTTAAAATTCTTTCTAAAATTACCATTATACTGACAACTGCCTTTTATTGAGTACCAAGCACTGTGCTAATTGCTTTATATTTAAAACTTCACAGTAATCTAGAGAATAGATACAATTATCAGTCCTCTTTATATTTGTAAAAAAGTCACTGTGTTATGTGTTAAATATGCCAAGCAGTCTAAAATGAGTAATGTTCTGTTTCTAAACTCAAGAAACGTATCATCCCAGAGAGGGAATTAGCCGAAACATATATAAACATATATGTTTATATGTATATAAGCATGTTTATATATATAAACATAGATGATATAATATTAATGTAGCTTATAGTCAGATGGCTTATTTACTTTTCATAAATGTAGAGGTGATGCCTACATAGAGGGGTAAGTCGCTTCATGGATGGGTTGGCATCTGAGATGTGTCTGGAAGGATAATGTTATTGATTCTATTTATTGAGCAATTAACATTCACTAAACTCTGCATATAAGTTGTCCGTTATAATTGTACTTTTATTAGTAAAAAAAGATGTTATTACTTCTATCTCATAAGTGAAGAAACCTATTCAGATAGTTCACGTTAGTGGTTCTCAAACATAAACATGAATCAGAATCACAGGCAATGCTTGTTAAACATGGATTTCTGGCATCCCCTGGCCAAAGAATTTTAATTTGGTAGATCTGAAGTGTAACTGGAGAGTCTGCATTTCTCCCTCATTCCTTGCTGATGCCGTCACTGCTAGTCTGGGACCACACTTTGAGAAGCTCCAGCCTGAGTGATTTGACCCAGGTCTCACATGATTAGTATGCAGCAGTGTTAGGACTTGAATCATGATCTTTCTGCCTGTGTCAAAAAGCTGCATTTATTTGTGTCATTGAACCCATTCATTCTCTAAATCTATTTAGTGAATGAATGCATTTAGTAATTTGGTTCCCTTTTTCCATTACGTTTCTCCAGCCTTCCTTCCCCCATTAATGGAACCTGTTTTCTTCTATAATTTAGGGAAATAATTTACGTGTTTGCAATTATACATGTTCCATAAGAGGTCAAGAGAGACACTCTGAAGAAAACTATCATATTACAGAATGATATTTAAGAAATGACCTCAAATGACAAAGATTACCATTTAAACTATAAATTAATTTTTAAAAAAAACTATATTTGGTATCAGTGAAAATACCCATTTTTATTCTACTGTGCACCGTACATTCAAACAATGCTTAATCAAGATTTACCAGCTCATGTACATTTTCTCTAATTTCTTTGGTTCTCATAGCCACTCCGTGTGCATTAACAGGGCAAATTTTACATCATTGTCACACAGGGAGCACAGGATCAGAGGGTGAAATGACTTTTTCAAAGCCCATTGGCTGATAGGTCTTCTGAATTTCCACATAGTACATAATCTCACCAGTGGAAATGGTTTCAAAAGAACCTTTAAGAAGGATTTAAAGAAATAAGGATTTCTGGTAACAGATTGGTTTTTACTTAAAATATAGTTATTCTCAATTACTGAAGGAATGATTCTCTAATCAAGTTCTCTCAACTGAAATTTCCAGTTCCGGAAGCAGAGGGAGTGAAATTTTTAGCTCTATTCATATTGTTAATGTTAATACAGAGGTGTTAAATCTGATTACACACTCAATGATGGTGAAGAAAGGCAAAGAAAGCTCAGTATGAATTTCACTTTCCCAATATACATGTATCTCCAGTAATTCGACTTATATAACTAAAGATTCACCAGGTCTGCTGCCCAGAATGATCGAGATTGCCCTACTCTAAGAGAACCTAGAACATGAGTATCCTGGAAGTTGGTTCTTTTCGCTTGCATTGGGCGGGAGGCATTCTACTTAGTGCAGAGCTTCACCACTGAAAGGAGCTGAGCTGGCAAAGTGATATTCCTTCCTTTTTATAATAACTGAAAACTTTTCTGATATTGAGACTTCCTAGATTTAACTAGATTACCGTAGGGTAGTTAGGGAGAGAAGTCCCTAATGGAGCAGAGATCTTAAAAGTAGAACAGAAATTTCAGTCTTTTACATCAAGAGGGACCTCTGTTTTGTGCCTGAGGTCCATTCAAATTAAAATCCGTGCAGCCCCTCTTTTACACTTAAAAAAAAACAAGCTTTTTGAATGTACTTTACTTCTTATATTTGCCTCTGAGGAACTATCACAGAATGAACCAAATGTTTAACATGGCAAATTATGTTCTTTATATAATAAGATTCCTAAAACCTGAAGCACTGGGTATTGAAAGGCACCAGAGCTGGGAAGCCTGTGGTAGAACGCATCACCTAAGGTCTTCCAGCCAGAGCTTCGCCCGAAGCAACGATAGTGGCAAATGTAGTCCTTACTGCTTTGCAGCAAAAGTTAACTTAGTGTAGGTAAAGAGGTCAAGCTTTTTCTGTGGCAAACAGACCAGCTGATAGCAACAAAGGCCTTGCAAGTGGTGGTCCCAAGCACTAACCAAAGAACAAACCTCTTGTGTACTCTGTGGAGAGGTCTGGGTCACACGTTGATTCTTTTAGCCACCTCCTGCATGGAGGAAAAAGCATGGTCGCAGACTTCATCTTCAAATAAAGGACTGATGGCACACATGGCCAGGGTCCTGCTCCTCACACTTGAACAGATGACAGGATTTGCATCTCTCGGTTCACCAAGTTGTTGGTCTCTTATGAGCAGCTCAGTCAGAGGCAACCCTTTGTTCTATACTGGAGGAAAAAGGCATTACAGTTTCTGGGTTTCCAGCATTCCAAAGCTAAATTTTAACTTACTTTGTATGTGGAATCAAGGTGTTTAAATAATGCAGACACACACTCCTACAGAGATTCATTCTACTGATGTTCAAACGAGACTCAAATGACAACAGTTTCACATCTTAATAACTGCAGTTGCACAGCACAGAGGCTTAGTATTTCATTTTCCCTCAATTAGCCTTCCCCAAAGATGCTGAATGTTCAGCATAATTATTTTAGGGCCAAAAAGATTGCCTTCATTGCTGACGGTAATGGCACCCTATGGCTAAACACTTGTGATAAGTACAGAAAGAGTCTGGTGTTTTTTTTTTTGTTTTTTTGTTTTTTTATTATAGTACACTTAGGAAACTAGAGTAAATAAAGTGCATGTAAGATAGTTAAGGTATTGTGTCCGAAGTCCAGATTATAAATTTGCATCATTTGTATTAAAAAATGCCATTATCTTAATGAGAAAATGACTTACTTTGCTTTCTTCTTTAAATGTTTGTTGCATATTGCTTATATTAGACACTGTTAGGGAGATAAAACTTTGTGATTTTTGACATGAAAGAGCTTACCATCTAGTTAGAAATACCAGCAATAATCTTCCTGGTCTAGAGACCTACCCAGATAAATGCCTGATACATTATTAGATCTCAGTAAATCACTGCTGAATGAATGAATGAATAAGTGAATGAAAATGAAAAAAATAACTTAGATATATGAAAGAGTAAATACAATCATTGGCAGAAGGTTGTACCTATAAACATTACAGACCTCTTGCCATTGTCTTGCAGACTTTTCATTGTGTCCTCATGGAGCAGAAGAGGCCAGGAATATCTCTGGAGCCCCTTTTGTAAGAATACTAATTCCAAGGGCTCTACCCTCCTACCTTATCACCTCCTAAAGGCTCACCTAGTAATACCATCACTTTGGGTGTTAGAATTTTAGCATATGAGTTTGGGCTGTGGGAGAACACAAACATTCAAACCATAGCACCACCACAGGTAGGGTTAACCTGACGTCCCAAGAATTTCCAGGAATCGAGGCTATGGAGTCATTTTGAGCCCTATGCTTGGGCCTTGGTTTCCAGAAGGTCACTTTGCAAATAATCTCAGTTTTGTGGCATCAGGTGAAATTGGACCGTTAGAATGCTGTATGCACACTAATTTGAGCTACTCAAATTATTTATATATCCAGGGTTCCTGCACAAGTATTTACACAAAACCTCCACAAAACCTGTCAGCCCATCATTATTATTATTTAAGGATGCAACTTTAAAATCATCTAGAATAATGGTTTAATGGCTTTTTGTTATAGTAGTCATCTGTGAAATTTAAACTCTAGTGACTGACATCAGTCAACCACCTATAGTTTCCTGGGAAAGATATTTGAAAAGTGACATTTTAGTGCCATAAATGTAGTAAGGATGGTTTCTCAAGCCATCTTTTAAATTAAATATATTTTGCTTCATAAAAAATTCAATAATTTTTGCCTTTCTTCTCACAACTCACTATGAACCAGCAAAAACATAGCATGGCCTAACATACCTGTTCTTGGTAAACCCTAATCTAAAAAAGTGTCCAGAGTCATAGAGAAAATGAGTTCCCTGGGAGGAGGGAAGCACAGAAGTGACGTCTATAGAAGCACCACCCACATACCCCGGCCCCTGAACAGGATGTAACATTTGCTCCTATTCATTTCTGCGCCAAGCAATCATCAAATACCTTTCACCTCTATCCACCCTGTTTCCCTTTACTGTCTTCTTTCAAAAAACACAAACACAATATATCCACACTTTCAGAGGTCATAACAATAGAAAACAGCCTTATATTATTATAAGAATCTGAGGACTTCAGATGTACAGTATATCTGGGCTGTGCTATGTTGGGATAGGAGTCAAAGAGTGAGAACTGATTTCAGTAGAGGAAATGATTTCTATTGTACTGAAAATAGGTCATATTTGAAAAGGAAAGAGTGATTAGAAATGAATATATGAGTATATTATCATAATTAAATTAATAATAAAACAGCAAGAAGGCTTTGTCCATAGAATTTTCTGAAAAGACATACATAAATAAAACTAGATGTATTATTATTAAATCTCAAATCTCTCAATTTTCTATCTTATTAGTATTATGGTGGTTAGTGGGTTATTGGGTTTTATTTTTATTTTTATCATCAGAGTTCCAGTAAAAGTTATATGAAATAAGTAGATTGCAGTTAGCAGATGTTGGTCTATCAGTTTATCCAGTGCAATCAAGGAGGGGAAAATTGTATACAAGATTAACAAAACTATGAATATCTTTATATTAATTAAAAATTTAGAGAAAAGGGATGGAGAGATCTTTATTTAAAATAGTGCCAGTCTAGAACTCTGGAGGCTACAAAAAATGACCAGAAATGTGATATTGGATAACACTTAAGTCCATCTGTATACCAATATCATTATTTATAGAATAAAGTGATTAAAGTAAATTATCTATTGTGTTGTTTCCAGTTGTAACAATTTATGCTTTAAGGCCCTAATTTACATAATTTCAGCAGGTAAGGTTAGATAGTTCAGGAAAGAAATAATAAATTGGGGGAGATGAATTATATTATTGTGCCAAGTTTAGTAATACTTTTTCACTGTATTTAAACTAAACTTGTAATCAATGAGTACATTTTTATATGTTTTTTTATTGATTTGGGAAAGAGAAGAGAGAGGGAGAGATAGAAACATCAATGATTAGAGTCATTGATCAGCTGCCTTGATCTCCAGCCCACAATCTGGGCATGTGCCCAGATCAGGAATTGAACCTTGGTCTCCTGGATCATCGGTCAGTGCTCACCCACTGAGTCACACGGCTGGGCAAGACTACATTTTTAAAGAAAGAATATATAAAACAGCTTTGGACCTAAAATTTTCTTACAATGTGTTTTATTTAATTTCTCATGGTTAAAAATCCTACAATATATTATTGTAATTAATGTATATATACACACATACTGATTAACAATGTCATCTAATTTGTTAGAATTTAGAATAATCTATGTACTATTGCTTTAAAATTGCAAAAATATAAACTATGAGGGAAAATTCATCAGTTTAAAAAATACACATTATTTTTAAAAGAAGAATATAACTTAGCAGAATTGGTTAAGCCATGGAAAGAAAAATATTATAGAGGAGTTAAATGTAAAAATGGAGTGAAAAAAGTCAATGGACTAGACTACTTGACTCCACTGATACTATATCAAAAGGAGCTAAATTGGAGAAAGTATAATTTAAAAATTCTACAGAGTTTATTGGATGCTTTCCAAATTGCACAGGTGTGATCTTTTGGACTCAGAGTAATGTTGGCAATGCAAAGAAACAGGTGGAAAAAATAACCCATCTTAGGGTAATGTGTGAAGACTAGAAAATATTGATGGCACATTGATATGATTAATAGGATGTAACATTATTAGAAAGAAAACAAAATTGGCAGCACGAGTACTTCAAACAGGAACAGCTGAAAGAACTGTTGAAGGAGCAGTTGGTGAGAAGAGAGAATAGACACTATCTCTGAAAGCTGGGTTTGAAAGAATCTGTTGGAAAACTCGGAAATTTAGTTTTTATGTCTTCTAAGAAAAGAATAAAATTTACATTGCTATAGCCAACAAGTTACATTTTGCAAAGCATATACATTAATCTTATTTTATTTAACAAGTATTAATGTTACCATTTTTAAAGTAAAGAAGCAAGTGTATAAAATAATTAAGTGACTTTAGATTTCTAAATTGGTATATGTTATTATAAAACTGACATGAGATCTCAGGTAATCTTGATTCATAGTTGGTTCACTGTGTCATAGTATTTAGTAGACAGACATCAGAAGCCTTTGTAACCATAAAGATACAAGAAGGATTTGGAAAGTCAAAGAGTTTAGTTATAATATTGGTATACGTAGGTAAGGATTTGTAAGAATTCTGGAAAAGGAGATCAACAGGAAAAGTAGGAAGTGAAAAAAAACTATTTAAAAAGAAGCTTACATGTGTACAATTGAACTGGACCTACAAAAAATGATTAGAAGAGACCCTAAAGGCTTTTGAAAGATAAGAGGCATCAGTATCAAGGGCAGCCCATTTGTTTGAAAATTCCTAGGAGCCCTGTGCCTGGCATCTGTGCTCTTGGTGATCTGTCTCCACTATATTCTATAGCTTTTCTCCTAATTTTCTTCATAAACCCCAAACCCCTCTTTCTCCTAGATCCATAATATTTTGTGAAACCTGGATGCTTCACCCTAGAGCTTTATCACAGACAAATCTCATTAATTAATTCTATTAGGTCTTTTTTTAAAATCTTTATTGTTGAAAGTATTAGATGTCCCCTTTTCTCCCCCATTGACTCCCTCCACCCCACATCCACCCCACCCCCAGGCCCTCCCCACACCAATGTCTGTGTCCATGGGTTATGCTTATAAACATGTAAGTTCTTTGATTACTCTCTCCCCACCCACACCCCCCTCCCGCCTTCCCTCTGAGATCCCTCAGTCTCTTCCATGCTTCTATGTCTCTGGATCCACTTTGTTCATCAGTTTATTTTGTTTATTATATTCCACATATGAGTGAGACCATGTGGTACTTGTCTTTCTCTGACTGGCTTATTTCACTTAGCATGATACTCTCCAGTTCCCACCATGCTGTCCCAAAAGATGAGAGATTCTTCTCCTTTACAGCTGCATAGTATTCCATAATGTAAATGTCCCAAAGCTGTTTTAGCCACTCATCTACTGATGGGCACTTGAGCTGTTTCTAGATCTTAGCTATTGTAAATTGTGCTTCTATGAACATGGGGGTGCATAAGTTCTTTGTGATTGGTGTTTCGGGTTTCTTAGGATATATTCCTAGAAGTGGGATCACTGGGTCAAATGGCAGGTCAATTTTTAATTTTTTGTGGAAACTCCATACTATTTTCCATAGTGGCTGCACCAGTCTGCATTCCCACCAGCAGTGCACTAGGGTGCCCTTTCTCCTCACTCTCGCCAGTACTTGTCATTCATTGATTTGTTGATGGCAGCCACTATAATCTTCTACCATATGCTTAAATCTTATACAAACTACAATTTTTAACTTACTAAAATTTAAATCATGTTAATTATGCATTGCTTTTTTAGGCAGGAGAAAATAAGTGACTTAGTTTTTCAAATTCTGAGTTTTAGTATCTATATCTAGCAATATGTCTTGTCTGGTCCCGACTATGTATAATAGAGTAAATAAATAATTGAATGAATTCTTCAATAAACAATTACTCAATATGCTACAACATTAAATAAATATAAATATATAGTAATAAATAAATATAATGTATATAGTAATTAAATATAAGTAAGATGGGAGAAATAATAACAATTATATGAGACATCAGAATAATTGCTTATGGACTGAATTCTACAGGAAGCTTGCAAGATGGTAGCAGGAGAGTAAAACACAAACAAACAAACAAACAATTTATTTTTAAATTTACTTTGTAACTTATTTATAACAATTTATTTTATAATTTACTTATAAGAAGAACATCTAAAATAAATTGACAAAGAAAAGTTAAAAATAAAGGGCAAGAAAATTATGTTTGACATATATAAAATGAGAAAGTACAAGTGGCAATTTTAATATTAAAATTGAACTCAATAACAAAAGATTTATAGAGATTTTTTTAGAGATTAAAAATAGATTTATTTCAATATGAAATTTAAAAACATGATATAAAAATTATATTTATGCATAAAGTGTATATAGAGAGAAAATTCATGAAACAAAAAGAAAAATCTTATAATTACCAGAAAAAATTGATAATTATACATTAACTTATTTATGTTTCAGAGTTTGCTAAGCCAGTAGATGAAGTATAAGGAGGATTATGTCTCACAGAGAGACTTGAATTATTAGTTTAGCTTTGATCTAGTGGTTAAAATATCTGTTATTGGTTTTATGGTATTCTGGTGTGCCATGGTTTTTAAAATACCAACACACAAGCATTTTTGTGGATATAGCATTGCTATTGAAGATACCCCTTAGCTGTTTGTCCATCTATAATATTATTCCTATGTCTCTGACAGCCTCAAGCCCTGACAAGTTCTCTTTACTTCTTAGTTCTTAGAGCTTATTATCCTGTCTCCCATCAGTTTTCTGTTCATGCAGCCTGACCCCCACCCACCGTAACAGAGGCAGGAAGAACCCTTGCTTTCATCTTTACTGGGGGAGGGAATTTACCATGGGTAGACCATTCTTCCTGGACTGGTAGGGAGAAAAATCAATGCTATTTTCAAATTGTGGTAGTCTTAGAAAGTGTATTCAAGGTCACTGAATAGCATAGAATGTTATAGAAGCAAATAAGACCAGCTCCATCAGAGATCACTGCAGCTAGGATGACCTGGCTGCAGAAAGGACCAAAGTCAAAGCAGCAGCAGGACCAGGGAGCAGAAAATAGCTTATTTTATAATTATAAAGAGGCCTTAATATTTGTATTTTCTTATAAATGTATATTTTTTGTGCTTTGATATATATACATGCATAGTTTTATCTAAAATATATAAAATATTTAACAGCACTACTTAATATGTGTTCTAAATAATAATAATAAAAACCCCTACTATTATTACTTAAATAAATCCTGAAAGAAGAGTACTGTAATTCTGCACTGAAATTGCAATCATTAATTTGATCTGCAAAATAACAGGGCACTAGGCATCAAAGTCAGAGTGTAAAAAGTAGCACGGCCAAACCGGGACAGCGATGAAAATGAATATATGAGTAAGTAGGAAGATTTGGTGTGTCAAGCTCAACAGACGATAACTTCTTCTCATTCAGGGCTACATTATTGAGGACTGAAGCAAGAGATTTAGTAATGGGAAATAAAATAAGCCTATCTGAATAGCTTTATGTTGGAGGAGAGGATGTGACTAGGGAAGCAAACAGATCAGAACTTGACCTTGAAATTCGGCGTAAAAGAAAGGTACGATCTTGATATTGCCTCTGATAAAAATAACATTTGAGCAGCTGTGAAAGATTTCTTGGAAGAAGACCTAGATTTCTGTGTTTGTTCTACTGCATTTGTTGTGCATTTAGAACCAACAAATTGAAATACGTTAGTGAGAGATTCCAAAGCAATTAGAGGCAAAACATTAGCATCAAGCAAGATCTGAAACCCTTCTGCACTAAGTAATATGAGGAATAGTGCGAGAGACAAAAGTAGCTGCCAGTCGTGTGTTAATAGAAGTGCATAAGGAATATATCTCTAACTTTTCTAGGGAGGAGTATCAATCACATTAGCCTTTATGAATCAGGAAAGACCCAGAGGTATTTGTCTGAAATGTGAGATCTTTACTGCTAAATGTCAATCCACCCAAAGTAGGACCTTGTAGGCCCTGAAGGGTTAACACTCCTCCCTAAGCATCTTACAGCCAGAGAGCCTGCCTGGCTGGTACAGGGGGGAATAGAGCTCAATTTCTAATGTGATTCAGTCTAAAGATAATTAGAAGGCTTAGTTCAGTCCCTAAAACCCTTCCAGAATTCACATGAGTTTGCTGGAGCGCTAATGGACTTTGCCTCATCATAAATTCCAGCTTGAACTTGCTTATTCTGAGTTATTTCAGTGTTCACCAAAGAGAAGTTAGTGTACATTTTTACTGCTTGGGCTGCTTCTGTCTCAGGGACATAGGGAGTGACTGATGATCTGGTTAGTGATTCTGCCCTCAGTTAGCCACACTGGGGTCAGTCCCCACAGACCACCCCAAAGAGGAGCAAAGCAGTAATGAAAATAAGGTTGGAAAATGGGACAAGAGAGAAAATAAAAAGAAACCCACTCAAATATTGATAGTTTAATTACTTTTTAATAGAGAGCTGAGGGATAAATAAGAGTCAAAAACGTATCCTCTTAATATTATAAATGTTGGCATAAGAAAAACTTTTACTTTGTCTGACTCTCCCCTCTTTTTTATAAAGGAGATTCTAAGAAGTGAAGTTCAATGTCAACGGCAGACAGAACCAAAAGTATAAACTAATTCTCCTCCCCTCCCCTCCCCTCCCCTCCCTCCCCTCCCCTCCCCTCCCCTCCCTCCCCTCCCCTCCCCTCCCCTCCCCTCCCCTCCTCTTCCCTCCCTTCTCTTCTCACTTTTTTCTCTTTTTCTTTGTTGAGCGTTAGTCACTGGTAGTACAATATTCAACTCCATTTAACCCTCTCAATTTCACTAGATACATAGATGCATTGTACTTAGGGAAGTCATTTTTTTCTTGTAGAGCTTCAGTTTTCTCATAACAAAAATGGGCATAAGAAAATTACCTGCTTTACTTATGGACCAAATTATTATGAAATTTAAATAAGTTATTATAAAATGTAAATATACTTATCAACTCTAATGTAGACCAACTACAGATATACATGGGGTGGAGCAAAAGGAGGTTTACAGTTGTTTGTATGGGAAATAATACAATAATTAATAAATAATATGAGAATAAACTGTGTTTCACGTACTCACAACTGTAAACCTACTTTTGCCCCACCCTGTATGTATGTGTGTGTGTGTGTGTATACACACACACACACACATATATATAGTTGGTCTACATTAGAGCTGTTCAATCTGTTTGTTCTAACAAAATAATTTTTAAAATTTAGGGAGCAGAAAAAACCATTGTGATTTTATTTCTTTTCTCAAAGATTAACATCATTGTTGTGATGTATTTTCATTGATGAGAAAGGGACAACACTACATTAGGCTCTTTCATGTTAGAAATCTGGGCCAGTCTGGGAACTACAGTGACTTTGGGAAGAGATCCCTAAGATATTTTCAGGAGTTCATGAGATCAAAATAATTTTCATAATAATAATAAGCCATTATTGCCTGCCTGGCGTGGCTCAGCTGTTGAGCGTCGACCTAGGATCCAGGCAATCGGGGTTCGATTCCCGGTCAGGGCACATGCCCGGGTTGCAGGCTCGATCCCCGGTCGGGGCATGCAGGAGGCAGCCGATCAATGACTCTTTCATCATTGATATTTCTCTCTCTCTCCCTCTCTTTTCCTCTCTCTGAAATCAATAAAGATATATATATTTTAAAAAGCCATTATTTGCTTTTTATCTTATTCTCTTAAGAGCACATAGTGTAGCTTTCCAGAGACTATGTGACATGTCATATCACAAAAGAGTGAATACAAAAAGATTTGAGAATCCAGATGTCTTCTATTAAGCCAGGAATTAAACAGCTTTTTAAAAAATGTAAAGCAATGGCATTCTTCTCAAACCATTATTGGATATTGGAAAATAGTTATTCTTCATAAGAGTATGTTGTTTACCTTAACATGTAATAGACTTATTGTTCATTTTAAGCTAAATTAATAAATACTTTTACAATTGCTTTTTTAACTTATAATAAACATTGATGTATATACCCAACATAAACAAGAGCTCTTAGGGGTCCTAAAGCCAAAAAATTTGAGAACCACTGACTTAGAAGTTAACAGAGGATGGTCAGTGGATTGTTCAGAGGCACTGATGATGAGTAATGATATTGATAAACAAAATGTTGATAGCATTTTGGAATATATGGAGTGCTTTTCACCTCTTTCAATGATTTTACTCCATGCTATTTTATAGTTTTAGATGGTGGCCACACCTATCATTTGTATAATATTCTGTGTCATCTCTCATCTGTGGGTAATGTTGAAAGCTTTGGCAGGGGCCGTTTCCCCGGCCGGCCAAGTTCTTAACATCTGAAGGCTGGAATGGTGAAGTCCAATTCTAAAACTGAGAGTTAAGAGAAATACAGAGAATAGTCTTTACTTTAGGCTCGGTTACCTTTTGTGATTACTGTAGTAGCCTCCATCAGGTAAATTCTGAAGGGTTTCACTATTCCAATCAATTCCTTAATAGATACAGCAGATTCTTTTCCTTTTTTGAGGCTACTCATAGAGTTCTCCTGACAGATCTCTAAGACCCTCATCACCCTGACAAGTCCATTTCTTTTCTCTCGTTTCATTATTTCTAGACCTTTAAACCCCTTTGTTGAAGACATCAACAGCCCTGTCAGTAACTGATATATCGAACAGGCAGAAAATCAGCATGGATATTGATGACTTAAACAGCACCATTAATCAACTTATTCTAATTGATATTTATAGAATACTCCATGCAACACAGCAGAATACATATTCTTCTCAAACTGAAACGGAACATGATGATTATACCACATCTCCTGTTTTTTGTCTTTTCAACTCTTTTGTTATTTGCCTATTTTATGTGTTTTTACCCTTTAGTTTTCAATCATTCTGTATATATATATTCAGTTTTTTGTACCTCTCATAAATGTTCTGTAGTCTAATTTAATTTTTTGTTTTATTCCAGATTGAGAGGCAACAATTTTTAACCAGTTCATTTAACCCATTTATATTTGTTGTAATTTATAATATTTTTGTTGCTATTTCTAGCACTTTGTCTTGGGTTTTTATTTCCTCTGATCTTTATCTTTCATCTACCTTTTGGATTGATGAAGTTGTCACTAAACATTTTTGTTTTCATTTTTATTTTTATTTTTTTTCATAGGATTGGGATATATACTTCCAATTCCTTCATTCCTTATGTTTAAATATAACTGGTATCTACCATTGTTATAAAGCTCAAGTTAATCTAATTGATTTTCTGCTATAAGTAATGTTTCCTTCTTCTGATTGCTAATATTTTTTTAGTGTAGATAGTGTCACAAAAAATACTGTAATGTATCTACATTGTCTTAATTTTATTTATCTATTTTAGGAATAGTGTTTTTTTACTAAAAACATCCATATTGTTATCTAATGCTTATTTTCAGTTTCTTCTTAATTTTTGACACCTGGGATTTTTTAATATGCTCCATAGTGCATGCAAAAGACAATTTTGTTATATTTTGCTGTCATTTCTAGGTGTTTACACGTGTTGAGAGGGTTAGCATTATTACATTATTTTAAGCCATCAAATGGAATAAACTGGGGGATTCTGTAACTAAACTGTTGCTTCATTTTGTTCGTATGTGAATAAACCCTCTTTGCACTGATTCAATCATCACAGGAAGGTGCAGAATCTCCATACGACATGGTGAGCTGCTTTATGTCGTTGTCCTTGTTACAAGGAGACGCATTTGTTCTGTATAATCGGCAGTCTCTAGGGGATCTCAGAATGCACTGAGTTTGCCCTCCGTTCTCTGGCTTTTTCAGCTCCGCACCAGGACTGATGCCCCAGTTTCACTTGTTGTTAACTCCTTTTGTGGTCCCCTTCATTCTGCTCACCAGGCTCGTCCTGACCTCAAAATGGGCCTCGATCCTGGCACTGCTTTTCCCATACATGTCATAATGCGGGTGAACCGCAAAACATGAAGTTAAGTGAATGAAGCCAAACACAATAAACCACACGTTGTATAATTTCATGCATTTAAAATGTCCAGAAAAGACAAATCTATAGATATAGAGGATACTACCTGAGTAGTTGCTTGGGGCTGGCTGTCACAGTGAGGGATCTTTCTAGAATGTAAAACATATTCTAAAATGATTGTGGTGATGGTGGCACAGTATTTCCAGTAAATCCATCAGAAATGCTGAACCATACAGTTACACTGGGGGGTGTTTTAGGGAATGTAAATTACATTTCTCAAAGCTCTTTAAGAAAAACACAGATAAAACTTCTGAACTTTCTGTTTATTACAACCATGAAAAGAAAAACTATGTACTACGTGTGCTGAGAGAGAAGGAGCCTGGCTTCTTAAGGGCATAGTGAGCCCAGCCTGGCCTGTCTTCATTTAGGCTTCTTTGATGTGACAAAACAAATATAAATTATGTTCATTTTATTTTTAAATACATATTAGATGTTCGTTCATGTTTCTTTTTAAAAATTTGAGTAGTGTCCTTTTGCTTAGATGCACCACAGTTTGTTAACTCACCGGTTGAAGAACAAGTTGGGTTGTTTCCTGTTTGGCAACTATGGATAAAGGCTCTATTAACATTTGGGAACAGATCTGTCAGGAACATAAATTTTAATTTCTCTTGGAGTGGGATTTCTGGTAAGTGTATGCTTAACTTTGCAAGATATTGCCACACTGTTCTCCAAAGTGCTTGTTTCATTGCCCGTTTCCCCAGGAACCTACAAGAGTTCCAGTTGTTTCACTGCCTCTCCACGTTTTGCGAAGCCATTTAATTGGGTGTATGTGGTATCTTAATGAGGTTTTAATTTCCTTATTTCTTAGCCTTACATGATGTCATATGTCACTTCCAGTCTTTAGCTTCTATGAACAATGCTGGTGACATTCATTTCAGCAGCAGCAGCTGCCCCCTCCAAAGCGCTCTTATCTGGATACACATTTTTTACCAGCTGAGAATCTGACTAAAGAAAAATCGGGAGCTTTGCACCATTTTCTTTGTTCTATTCATCAGTTCAGTAAGATTGTAAGACTGAGCCAAGTTCTAAAAGGAAACAAAAGTGAAGTCTTCTGAGTCAGGTAAAACAACAACAAACAAACAAAACCAAAATACTTAAAACAACTAGTATGCCTCCCTCCCAACCAGTAAGTACCAGCGCAGCTCGGCCCGAGCGGGTGTTAGGTGTGAACGGCGGCCTGGGCGTGTTCGCACACACTAGTCAGCACCAGCCCAGCATGTATCACTCCACATGGATGGGAACGTAACTCTGGGATAAATTCTAGATGTGTCATTGAAAGAGGAATGACAACTCCATTTGTAATTTGGGTGCTTTATTTTACTAAATTTTCTTTTACTGTCGATAGGTCAATTAAAACTACTGTCATCGAGGAGGAGACGGTCTTCTCCCCACATACCTGCTGCCACAGTGAGATCAAAATGTCTGTTTTTTGGCAATTTGCCTGGTAAAAGCCTATCAGAGAAGCTCAATTTGCATTTTTCTGAGACCACCTTTTCATATGTTTAGAGTCACTTATATTGTCTTTTCTGAAAATTATCAGTTCATATTTTTTATCTGTTTCTTCTCTAATGCATTCATAGTATTTTTCTTCCTTTTTTTTTTAATTTATCTTTATTGATTTCAGAGAGAGGAAAGGAGAGAGACAGAAACATCAGTGATGAGAGAGTCATTAATCAAGCCCCCAAGCAGGGCATGTGCCCTGTTCGCCTGGATCCCAGGCTGACGCTCAACCGCCGGGCTACGCCCGGTCGGGCCATAGTATTTTTCTTATGGGATTTTAGTAAGTTTTATATGTGTAAAAATAAGCTTATAGTGATGTGATTTTTAAGTAATTTTTTATAGTTTTTAAATTTTTTTTGGCTTTATTGTGACTTTTTCTATGAAAAAAGCTTAAAATGTAGTCAAATTAGTCAGTCTTTTCTTTTATGGCTTCTGGATTTATGCCATATTTAGGAAGGTCTTCTCCATTCCAAGATTAATTTTAAATTTCCCTAGATTTTCTTTAATGCAATTATAATTTCTATTATTTTCATTTTTAAGGTTTATGTGTTTGATTTATGTAGAATTTATGTAAGTGTGAAGTATGGATTAAACTATTTTGCCTATAAACCTATGTATTTTTCCAAGTACCCTTAATGGCAAAAACCCTTCTCTTATTTCAGTGCAATATCACCTTTATCATAATTATAAACATAACTATTACATGTATTTAGGTCAATTGGACATCTTATTTTCTTCCATTGCTCTATCATCTATACATGTTGCAATAATACAAGCTTTAACTATTGTAGCTTTAAAATATATTTAACTGATAGGGAAAATTTCCTCTGATGCCTCTCTCTCCCTCTCCTCCTCTATCTATATCTATCTATCTATCATCTCTCTATATCTATCTAATCTATCTATCATCTATCTATCACCTATTCTTGCCTGCCTTTATAATCTGCTTTTCTAGTTTTAAAAGTAATCATGGGTTTTCATTAGGATCACATTAAATTTGTAGATTGAATTATGGAGAATTGACATCTTTATAATGTTGAGATTATTTGTCTAGTAACATCATGTAATTTTTAATTTGTCCAGTTTCTTTTGTCTCATAGATATTTTACCTATCTATCTCTTTTTTCTATGTATGTAGGTTTCTAAAAAAGTTTATTCTTAAGAATTTTATTATTTTTATACTATAAATTAGGTCATTACTTACATTATTATATGTATATGGTTGGTTGTTTTGTATATATGGAGTTTATTATTTTCTGTGTACTGGTATTATAACCAGCTGCCTAAATGAATTAACTATTTGCTTATGATAGTTTTGAGGTAGGCTATTTGGGTTTCCTAAGTAGCTGGAAATCTGCCTTGACCTGATATTTTCTATAATTTATTCTTTGAAAGCTCTATTTGCTTTCTCCCACTTCTACCCCCAAAATTAATAGGTTTGTTTAGATCTTCCATTATTTTAGAGTCTGTTTTGGTGCACTTTGAATTATTTTTTCCAGGTTTTGAAATACTTTCATACAGTTAATAATTTCTTTCATGGTTCTTTTAATTTACTCAGTTTCTGTCATTTTCAGTTTAGTATTTCTTATTTGCTCTTTTACTCCCTCCCTCAGTTTTCTAATTATTTTCTTAATAAGGTTAAATAATAATTTAAATACATATTTTTTCATTTATAAAAGAGCTAGCTTAAAAAGATATGTGTTTGTTTAACCTTTTTTTAATTCAGTATTTTTTTTATTATTATTAAATTCTGTCTCTGCCTCTCCTTATTTCTTGTTTTAGACCATTGGGATTGGAGTGCTGTTTGTTATTGCAGCTAAATCAAGCCAATGTTAATTGAATTATCTGTCATAATCTTACTTTTGTTCACTTGTTTTATCATTACTGGTAGAATTACAGCCTTTGTCATACTGCTGTGTTTCTGTCAGTTTCTACTTGAAACTTTTACAGTTTTTGCTTTATAAAAATTGATGCTAAGTTGACGTGCATCTAAGTCTTAATAACTGCTATATTGTTATAATTAACTGCACTATTTAGCATTATGAAATCACCTTTTTGTTTTGCTTTATGACCCTTTGTGTGATTTTAACTCAATTAAGATAGCAACACAGGATTTATTTTTGTTTTAATTTGTTAGATTCCTTTGGCTATCTTTTTATTTTCAACATTTCTAGGTCACAAAGTTTTAGGTATGTTTCTTCCATAGAGCACAGAGTTTAGGGAGTTTAGAGCATTTCCCCTCCATAAATATCCAAAAGAGCTACGAAAACTCTTGGTTCAGTCTTACTGTGTTCTAAGACTTCTATTATTTTCAATAGTTTTAAAAATATTGTTCAATATGTGGTCACTGTGTTTTGTTTTGTTTTTCTGATAAGAAAATTTTCATTTTCTTCTAGTGGTTACCTTTATATTATGTTCTTAAGAATTCATAAACACAAACACAATATATATATGGTGCTTTTTGTGGCTTTTTTTTTTTTTTTTTTACTTTTCCACTAAAATAGTAAGTGGTGAAATTTATGTATTTCTGACTTCTACCTTCCTCTTTTTCTCCTTTACCACGTATTCTTATTATATTTTTATCACAGGACTTGAGTGTTTAACTTTACACTCATATACACGTGTAGTTCCATCAACTAATTTGTGGGTTTGGGAATTTACCTTCACTTTTAGCAGCATGCACTCACTACTTTCATGTGTATTCTTCCCTCAGCTCCCAGTTTTTCTTAGTGTTAGTCTCCCTTACATCATTCCCGTTTTCTCAGCTCTAGGCCCGGGCCGCGCTCCTGCCCCGGCGGGAATGCCTGCAGCCTCTCCGGGCAGGGCCCCTCCCTGGGGCTCCCGGGAGCATCGCTGCCCATTCCTTGCGTGTGTCTGTTCAGGGCTGCCCATTGCTTTTGTGTCAGAATGAGAATTTGGCCAAGTAGAAAAGTCTCCTTTTATTTCTTTTTTCCTTAAAATTATAGGAGAATACTTACCATTTTTCTTAATTTTAAACTTTATTTCATTTTCAAAACTTAATTTCTTTATTGTGCTCTACACCGTTCATTGTAGACTCTCTTTTGGCTTTCCCCAATTTAACCTTCAAATCTGAAATTTCGTATTTTTCAGTTATTTGCCAAGGCCTACTAAATTATATTTTGAATCATTATGACTTCTATCTCTTTTGTGAATCCGTTTGGCTCTAATTTATGCTCTGCTTCTTGTTCATAGAGACTATTGTTATCACTGTTATTTTAACTCAATGTAAGTTTCTTCCACTTCTTGTTCACATTTTCCTGAGAGAATTCTCCCTCGGGCATTTCCCTCTCTCTCTCTCTCTCTCTCTCTCTCCCCCTACAAAATTCTTGCTGAAGGAGGAATGTTTTCATACACCAGCCACCTTGAAGGGTATTTGTGTCGAAAGACGCTAAGGGCCGCGTCTAAGGTGATTGAGATTTGGGAGGGAGGGGCCCGAGTTGCTGTGTTAGTATTTTTAGTCTTTCCTTCCCGCCAAACCATGGAGATGGATAGCTGGAGGCATTGCACACACAACATTTTAAAAAAATTAATAAACTTTACTTTTACAGCAACTTTAGGTTCAGAGCCAAACGAAGCAGAAAGTGCAAGGGGTCCTGCACATTCCCTGCACTCCCAGCACCCTCGCCCAGCCTCTCCCGCTGTCAGCGTCCCTCGCCGAAGTGGCACACTAAGTCCTCACTTAGCACCACTGATGAGTTCTGTGACTCTAAGCGAAACCACATATAATGAAAACAATTTTACCGTAGGCTAATTGATGCAAACAAGAGCTAAGTTCCTGTGGCATTTCATCAACATGATAACAAAATGAGGCTGAACAAAACTTAGATATTTGACAACCTGCTGCACATTTGATACAACTGTTGAACCTACCTGGGCACGTCATTATCGCCCAAAGTCCAGAGTTTACATTCAGGTTCATCCTTGGTGCTGTGCATTCTGTGGTTTTTGACAAATGTATGGTGACATATTCCCATTATTGCAGTATCACATAGAATAATTTTAGCACCCCCAAAATCTTCTTTGCTCTGCCTATTTATCTCTCTCTCTCTCTCTCTCTAACCCCTGGCAACCACTGATTTATCTCTTTACTGACTCCATAGTTCTGCCTTTTCTAGAATGTCCTATAGCTGGAATCATATAGTACGTAGTCTTTCTATATTGGCTCCTTTCTCTTAGTCGTATGTACTTAAGGTTTCTCCATGTCTTTTCATGGCTTGGTAGCTCATTTCTAGTTAGCTCTGAATAATATTCCATTGTCAAGATGTATCACAGTTAATTTATAAATTCACGTACTGACGGACATCTTGGTTGCTTCCAAGTTTTGTCAGTTATGAATAAAGCTCCTGTGTCCATCCATCTGCAGGCTTTTGTATAGACATAATTTCTCAGCTCCTTTGGGTAAAGACCAAGGAGCACAGTTGCTGCATTTTGTGATAAGAGTATGTTTAGTTTTCTAAGGAACTATCTTATAAAGTGGCTGAAAAATTACAAGTTTAGTCAAGAAGAATAAAATCTACTAAGAGGTGTTTGTAAACTATAGAAAAAAAGTATTATTGAAAGGAAAACATATTTATTCCTATTTAGTCCTATTTTCTTCAAATACTCAGAAAGCTTAGTTTTTGATTCTGCATGCTTAATCCCTGGGAAGAGTTTGAAAAGTGAACGTAGGGACACAAACACTTAGCTTTATTTTGAGGGCAAATTTATTTGTTGAGATTTAGCTTTTTATAGCATTAGTATTAATTAATCTTTTTTTATTTGACAAGTACTTCATCATTTTTTATAACTTATTTCTCATCTAAAACATATGGACCACCCAGCAAAAAAGAAAAAAAACCCATCTCACTCTCTTATTTCAGGCTCTATCTATTCCAGTTCTGCAAGTAATGTTGTAAAGCTAAAAAGGCTCCTATAATTCTATTAGGTGTATGATATTTGTATTGAACCTCTCCACATTTAGTAATGTTAAAATTGCATGAAAAGTTTAACTCTTCCTTGCTCTTCTGGCACTGGGCCAATGGGAAATAAGGTTGAGAGAAATGAAACTAACGTTGTAAACACTTTTTATAGCCAGGCATTCTTCTTCCCTGCAAATGTTATATTTCCTTCTTCCAACAATTCTGCAAACTAACAATTATAACTTTATTTTGTAAGCTGAGAAAATAGAAGTTCAGAGTATTTGCTAAAACTAAAACTAACTGCAATGGGTGGTCTGGCCTACTTCAATATACTGTATCCAACAGCAGTAAAACACACTCCATATTCCTTCACTCACAAGGAACATAAAAAAATGAGCCTGGAATGTGTGTCTGAAACATTTTGTGTTTGCTGATGAGCAATAGCATGGAGCAATGGATAAGACGTGGTCTTTTGATCAAGGTGGACACTGGTTAGGAGACTGGATCTGCCTCTTTGAAGATGTTTGATCCTAGGAAAATTACATAATACCTTTGTGCCTCCTTTCCCTCTTTTGAAAATTGTTGGTAGTTATAACTACATTGCAGTGTTATTATGAGATTTGCAAACAATCTGTTTTAATCATGCAACATCTTCCTGAAACACTATGGTTTCAATAAACACTATCTTTTAATATATTAGAAAGAATGATAACAGTTTCAAGGGAACAAGTTGTTGTTTCTCCTGTGCTACTAATCTAATTTCTCTGGCTGCTAAAATGCACAGATTTTGTGAAAATATACATATAGCCTGGCCGGTGTGGTTCAGTGATTGAATATCTACCTATGAACCAGGAGATCAAGGTTCGGTTCTTGGTCAGGGCACATGCCTGGATTGCAGGCTTGATCCTCGGTTGGGGGCATGCAGGAGGCAGCAGATCAATATGACACTCTCTTCATTGATGTTTCTATCTCCCCCTCTCCCTTCTTCTCTCTGAAATCAATGAAGATATATTTAAAAAAAAAAATATATATATATATATATATATAGTTAGATTTTATTAATACTTAGGAAATAATGCAAGAATGTATTTTTTTCTTCCTTTCTTTTTATTTTCCCACCTAATTGTTTGAAGTCAGAAGGGAAAACTGGTGAACAGCCATGCCCTGTGTCCCTCAGATAGAACTTACTAATTTCTCTTCTAGCTATTTTGTATAATGGGATTTCATGAGATTTTTTTTTTGAAGAAAGAGTCTTTTTTTTTTTTTTTAAGAAACATACTTCCCCCCCCTCAAACTTCTTAGTTTATGGATATATAAAATGAGGCTCAAAGAAAATGGCATACAGATATAAGTTCACATTTATAATACAGGGTTAGGTCAGTTACCAGATAATAAGCTTGAATGGAGAATTAGTTACGTCTCCTGCTTACCCCCCAAAATCTTCCCTGTGATAACTGAAATTCCTGAAATTTGAGATTTATCTGCATTAACAACCACTCTTTGAAATCCAAATACTCTATAAGGATAACCAAATTGTTTTTCTCCCAAAACCACTGTAAAAAATGGATCTTCAATCAAATAAGATCAGAGGAACTGGAATCTGAAACATACAGAACTAGAAGACCAGCTTTGGTGAGACCTTAGGTTGAGAGGCGCCAGAACATCGGAGATCAGCAAATGATGCTAGGACATTGGTGTAGGTTTGGGGAAAGATGCTGAACAGAAGAGAAAAAGTGAAAGATGAGACTCTTTCCCTTGCAGTTTTGCTTTGCATATGCATTGGTTTTACTGAATTGGAGAAGTGCTTCTTGGCAAGTGTGTTAGACTGTTTCCTGGGCTCTACCTCTGGAGAGTCTGATTTTGTAGATTAGGCATGAACCATGGAATTTGTACCTTTTACATCTCCTAGGAGATGCAGATGATGTGAATGACCATGTTTGAGTACCAGTGAATTAGAGGGCATGCATAAAATGGTAGAATTTTGGTTCTGAAACCTGGATACACATTGGAATCATCCAGGCAGCTTAAAGACATCCCTTGGTTACTTCCTCAGAGATTATTTAATTGGTCATATTGGGTAAAAGGAATCAATACTTCTAAAAGTTCTACCATGATTAGCATGTATACCAAGCTTGAAAACTACTGGAAGCACAGCACAAGAAGGGCATGTAAATGATGGAGGTTGACTCTGTTACAGTGACACTAACTGCAGAGAGCTAACAAAGCAAGCAGTCACTACCCTACTCCAGCAGGGCATTTCTATGAGAACAGGCAGACCCTGTGCTGATCTTTACATTGTTTCAAAAGAAGACAGAAATACTTTTTTTTTTTTGAGAAATTTCTAGATATTAAAATATCTAGATATTTCAAATAAACCTTAAAATACCATATAGATAAAATGTTGCATTTTAGGGCCAAATATAGCCTAAGGACGCAGATTGTAAACTTTTGCTTCAGAGAACTTCTAAGCAAATGATGTATTGGTTATAATCAGTGTGCAAACATGGTGTGGACTTTTCACGGAGAATGGCATCTAGTTCTTAAAGCAAGGTGGAGTTCAACTGCGTTGAGAGAATGACCTTTTTTGTATTTGATTGAAAGCAATAAGTCAGATGAAAATGGCTTGAAAACTTTAAATAGCTACCAAAATATGGTAAATTACTATGATGAAACAATAAGCTCTAAGATTTGAAAAGAAAAATACTGTAAAATAAAATTTAATTGTCTTAATGATTTTGGTTCTAACAATTTTGTCTCACCAGTATAGATAAAATTTTCATTAAGTCACATTATTTATATCTAATTTTGCTTTTACTTCTGTCAAGAATTTCAGATTGTTCTCTAACTGTCCCACAACTAATCAATTCATGGATAACTGTGCCCTGAAATACTATATATTTCATAACTATAAAAATGTCATGCTGTGTATGTTTAAAACTAAATTTGCAGTGCTATAAATGATGATAACTCAACTAAAATATTATTAAAATTAAATATGTAAAGTTAAAAAGAACTCAAAACAAAACATTTTGTTTATACTTTGCAGCATCTGT
This sequence comes from Miniopterus natalensis, assembly GCF_054644295.1. Lineage (NCBI taxonomy): Eukaryota > Metazoa > Chordata > Mammalia > Chiroptera > Miniopteridae > Miniopterus > Miniopterus natalensis. Next base: position 37,579,236 of record NC_142092.1, on the reverse strand, counting down.
TAGTCTAACAGACCCTTCTGTGTAATTATTGATGAGGCCTGTATAACAGCTCTTACTACTAAATTAACTGAATTTAGAAAAATACCATGAGTCTGCAACTGAAATATGTTTCAGAATCCTCACACACATGTGATACAAAATGGCTGTATTGTTCAAATATAAAGCATAAAAAGATGAACCAGGAGTCATTCCATACCATAAAAATGACATAAAAAATATCTTTTTCCACCCATCATCACATTATGATTCTAATACTGCAGATGAAATGGAGACTCAAGTATTTCCAAGGCGGAAGGGCTATAATATGATTTTATATAACATTAGCTCACATTTTATGCTGTCTTCCTCCAGATACTTGGTTTTAATAGAAATGTGATAACAGAGACTCTATTTCTTCAATCAGCAGTCACATGACCCCGCCAGCTACTTACAATACTTTTGTCTACATTATCAAAATGCAAATCAGAACAAAAAGAAAGCTACAACTGCCAAAAAATGGCTTACAGCAGGGTCAAAAATTCAAATGCCTACAGGGGACAAGCAGGTGACATAAATGAGGGAAGAAGACTAAAAATGCAGGTCCTGTCTGCAGGGGGAGCAGCTCTTCAGATACAGCTAATGGCTGTCACGAACCATTATGAGGCCTGTGTTGTAATATCAAATTGTTCCATAAAAGCCAGAAATCTAGATTTTTAAGGGAAATGTTCTGTTTTTCAAGTGCTTCCAATCTATTGAAAAGCTTCAATGACATTTTTTTAAGCCAAAAAAAAAGTATCTGTGCACAACATCAACTTCTGGCATAAAGTAGCTGAGATGACAATTAAGGAATCTGAGAGAAAATTCTTACAGTGGCTATGTTACAGAAAACACGTGTTAGAGAAGTGTTATACAGAGGCCCATGTGCAAAGAAACAAGTTTCTTACTAAAAATCTGTCGGCAATAGGTTGGTTAAACGTAAATGTGTGTAAGGGGCTGGAGGGTGGATTATGAGAAACTTTCCATTCATTCATCCAGCGAATATTTACCAGGCCCTTTTCCAGGTGCCGGGAATATGATGTTAAAAATAAAATGGTACTTTTTCTTCAGTTTACACCCTAGTGTGGATATAGTCAAACAAATAAATAAAGACATGCATTAAAACCAAACCGTAATGTAGTAAGCGGTATCAAAAATATTCAATTAGCACTAGCCAGGGCTAATAAAAAGAGTATTCTCTATATCCCCAGGTTATAGCAGCAATTAGTATATGCACGTGGGTAAAAAATGCCATGGTACAGTCATTGATAATATGTATTTAAGCAGAAAAAGCACATTATATAAAAATATTCTGTAATTGGGGTAAAACAATACATTTTTAGCTCTTTATATCACCACTTAGTCTCTAGCTTTGGCCCAGTCTAAATGTTGAACACTTTAAGGTTTACATTTACCATCTGCAGAAAACTAACCACTCACTTCCCCTGTATATATGTTAGGTACATCGTATCTTCCTAAATTGAGGAGCACTATGAGAAATAGTTGTAAGAAACCCAATTTGTATCTAGTGAAAAGTGTCTTTTGAGATTGCTGTTTCCTGCTTGACTTGGTGTCCTGTTGGAAAGGAAGGGCAAAATATTCTGTTGTTTAATCAAGAATAATTAATTGATCCTGAGTAAGTTGTTTGTTATTATTTCTTATAACCTCTGAATCATATATTGTGTTTCCCACTGTTTTATTTTCTCAAAATTTCTTTTTTTAAATGTGTGACTAATTTCTAGTAGGTGTGTTGGGCTTTGTGGCATGGATTTTGTTAATTAACTTTATCCTTATGTTAATATATCATTTTTACTTTCACCTTGTCTTTGGTTATAATAATCCTGGTTATCATGTTATACTGTATGTTATTATAAGCTTCTCTGAATAATTTTTGGAATTAGGAGACTATATCAATCATTAAATTAACCAATCTTTTTAGCTTACTCATAGAGCTGTTAAGAGAAGCAAATGAGTAGGTGTAAGTAAAAATGCATTGTTAATTATTAAGTACTTTGTTTATAAAAACAATTATTATTTGATCCCAGAGTTAATGGTGGTACACCATCTTCAATGATTTATAAGCAAATTAGAGTGAAACGGGGACCTACCTAACCAATAATTTGTATGTACAATCTCTTTTAGAAACTAATAAATTATTGAATGATTTTTAATTAGGAAAATTTTCAAAATGTTGAACATTATATTATTATATTTTTAAATAAAAATCTATATGTTTACCGCCAAATCTATGACTCTAATAAAAATCAGCGGATACATTTTTAAAAACCTTCCACCTTCCTAAAAGCATTCCATTGAGATTCTTCCATGGTATTCTTAATTACCACCGCATAGTGTAAATAGCATGGATTAGCATCTTGCTTAAATTAGTTGAAGTTGAAATCATAGTTTCCTCAACTATAAAATTCAGAAAATGTACCAACAAGTAGATTGCAGGAAGAATTGCATTACATAATGCATTCGTATTATACATTCATTAAATATTAGTTTTATTTTCTTCTTTCCTTAGCTAAATTAAGAATTATATGAATAAGTAGAATTTACAGTGGCACACTCTTAACTTCTGTTTGTTTTTTATAGGATCTCAAACAACATTTGGCTCAAAAATCTGTCATTCCATTGATTTGCCCAAGTTTCATCCCCAGTATACCTAATCCTCCAAAAACTCACTCCTTCTATGCTCTCTCAACTGTCCCCACCTTAGAGAAAATAAAGAGATAGACTTAATTTATATTTAGTTGTAAAAGACTGTTTCCGCCCTACATGAGAATGTTCCTATTTTTTTAAAAGGGAAGGTTTCATTTTTAAAGAGGGTTTCAGTACTTAAATCCTGAAGTGGGCTTGCTGACTCTGGGCCAGAAAATTACCACACACACACACACACACACACACACACACACACACACCCCAAAGAAATTATCTGAATGTTTAATAACCATAGAGGTCAGGTCAGAGAAATATTAATGTATTTATTTTTTAAAAGCTAACACAGAAAATACTTTCCTGTGTAATTTTAAAGGATTCATTTTATGCTCCATGTAGATAAAAATGGAAAATTAGAAAAAAATCAATTCTTTATATGAGGATATACAAAATTTTTTTCTAGGTGCACCAATTAAAACATGCTTAAATCATTTGCACATTTATCTAAATTACGGATCTGTTCAGTGGCCACTGTAACTTTAGAATGTTCACTTTTAATCTTTGACATGGATGCACATCAATTCAAGACAACTGCATAATTTATTTTCTCAGAGATTTTCTATCTTTGTCTGTCAGCTAAATAGAAGCTAACTTAGAATTTTAAAAATTATACAATGGATATTCTCACTTAACAAGGATATTTAAATTTTTTGGCTATTTAAAAATTAGTTACTAGATTAAAGAATTTGCATGAAATCATTCTGTAGTTGCTTTCTCAACATCATAGAATGGTATACGATCATTTCTAAAATAGTTATTTTCTATTTTAGTTATGCTACTTAAATATTACATCTCCAGCTTTCAATGTCTGTTAAACATTTCTGTATGTGCTTATAAATTTTAATGTCTAATTAAATTTTGATGTTCAAAACTTCATTATTCACTTCTGGTATCTATGAATCAACTAGAACTTGCCCACAGTGCCCCCCAAAGAAAATAGTATTAGAAGAATCACTAATATAGATTTAAATGCTTATTAGTACATATATTAAAAACAATTCAACTAACAATTTTTTTCCTGGTAGCCTCATAGACCTACAGTATTGTTTTTCTCACTTCGATGATTTATAGCAGTTCTACTCAGCTGGGGGGAAATTTGTCGCCAAGGGTACATTTGGCAAGGTCTGGAGACATTTTTGGTTTTCACAACTGAGGTGGGAGGTGTGACCGGCATCTAGCTGGTAGAGGACAGGGGTGTGGCTGAATATCTTAGAATATACAGGATCTTCTATGTTCTTGTTTCAAGCCCTTTACACTAACGCGAGCGCACACCCTCTTACAGAATCCTTGAATGACCAAACATCCCTCATTTTCCTGGTTTTTGTTTTGTTTTGTTTTTTGCTAGAATCTTGTCTTGGTTTTACAGTGGGCTGAGTACTGTGGCTTCTCAGCTTGTTTCTAGAGTTCCACAGGGGCATTCTGTTTCATACGTTGTTGTTAACTTGGTGTCTTGATGGGGAAAGAGGGCCTGTAGCTTCCTCGTAAACCACCTTGCTGACCTAAACTGGATTCCACATTTTTAAATGACAATTCTACCCTAAGAGATAAAGCTCATTTACATTTCTTGTTCATTCTTAGCCTCTCCGATTTCACTATTGTTCCCTGTAAAATAAAGCATCTGAGGGTGACTTTCCACTCGGTCATAGTCTCTTGACTCAGGAACCAAGGACCTTCTCACTTTGTGGTATCTTTTGGGGACTACATTTCTCCATGTGGCTCACCAAGTAACATTCCACAAACAACCAATTAAAAGAACTAATAAGTAAGTCCACACGATTTGGTGTATTTTCAGGCTATCCTGACTTCTACTGTCATAGGAATGATGCTACACCCTTCACCATTTTCCACTTTTTAAAAAAATTTTAAATATATTTTTATTGATTTCAGAGAGAGAGGAAGGGAGAGAGAGAGAGAGAGGGAAAGAGAAACATCTACCTGAGAGAGAAGCATCGATCAGCCACCTCCTGCACCCACCCAACTGGGAATTGAACCAGGCACCTTTTGGAACATGGGATGACTCTCAACCAACGGAGCCACACCGGCCAGGGCTTCACTTATTTTAATAGCAAAATAGAGATTTTTGCATAAAAGACACATATGGCCAATCCTTCTAAAGGCTGGTCAAAGAGAATTCGTAGTAATAAAAGAAAGTATGTGCATTAGATATATGCCCGCTACCTTAGAAGGAAGCCAATGTCAAAATGCTCTGAGAACACGTGGGTGTGGTTGATAATCACTCTAAATTTCAAGGAAGATTAAAAATATAAACATATAGTAAATTTTAATCTTAAAGAGTAAACATGTCTAAAAAACAAAGCATTAATAAGATGAAAGTAATTTCTTGAAGAGCTCAGAATATGGCATGGCATGGGAGGAGAGAAGGGAGAGAGACATATTTGGGGGGTTCTTTAGAAAGAATGGCCAGGGGCTATTAAAATTTTTTCAGTAAGAAAGAGTTCATTATCAGTTGAACACTGCAAGTAATAATGGGGGTAATAAGAACAGTTTTAGAGCTCTGCTCATCGGAAGAAAGAAAATAAAACAGGAGATGTAACTTATAATTATATTGGCAATTTATATTTAGAAAAAATTTACTTCTACATCAAACTTAAAAATTATGATGTCTGTTTTAGAGTTGAGTTTATTTTGCTTAATTCATATTTACAATTACATCTTGGCTGTGGTTATATATTTGTATACATTTTACTTTATAGTCCTCACATGTTAATGTCTTAAAGTTACGTGTGCAACATCATAATTAGTATTTTGTATTTTTAAAAATGCAGTGGTTCTGTGACAACTGGAATTTTGTTTTCAATTCTGGAAATTTGTGGAATAAACACTCTTAACTTTGTAGACATAGATAGGATAGTGTCCAGAAGTGGTAGGTGTCTGTGTGTGTGTGCACACGTTTATTATTTTACCCATCACTGGTTACCTAGCATCACTTTGATTATTTCTTCTTCATGTTGAAACACAGCTCAAAGCACCAAACCCATTCTCCAGTGATTGGGACAAAAGTAGGTTAGTAGAGTGGGTTGCTAGGAGACCAATGTCAGCGTCATCTATGACCTCGCAGGATGTGAAAAATAAGTATAGATTTATCGAACTCAGTGGCACATTGTTTGAGTCCTCTGCTCTGTCTGTCTCATTCCATTTCTGTCTACCTCAGGGTTTTCCTCTTTCTCTTTTCTCTCCTTTTCTATCACATAAATGTGAGCACATAGGGCCATACAACTCCCTTTCTTGATACCTCCCAATTCCTCAAAGTTATTACTGTGCTGTATTTAACCACAGCATTGTCTCTTAGCTAACAAGGCACTCCAACAGCAGCATCAGCAAATCCCGATCCTTTTTAAAAGGCTGATTCTTCATACCATGGCTGTAAGAAATATAGAAATCAGTTCTACTGGGAACAAGATTATGAAAAATGTATAAACATCACAAAGTAATTTTGCTGTCACATTCAAAATGTTTTCTCAAAGTTGCATCTACAGTTTCACAGTTGAGGTGGCTTAGGTTAAATCGTCCCAGGCAGAAGAGAATTCCAACATTCTTGTCATCTTCTTGGCGTATCTGTTTTTGAAATTGTTTAGAATATGGATTTCTTAGACAAAAATGTACCAACAGAGAAAACAAAATGAAAAGCAAAGTCTTCCCATTTCCAATGATCTTTGTTTTCACATTTATAGATTTACTTCTCTTTAATCAGATGCTAGGGTTCTGTAAATTAATGGTTTGTGTGTGTGACTGTGTATGACATGATTCTTTTCTCCTCAAGTTGGAGTCTTCACTGGAAGGTGTGAGAATGCAGCCCTCATTCCTTCAACAGCAAGTTGTGCTATAGTTTAGACTCACTATTGTTTTTGTGTAGTTTAATTATAAAAAAACGAAATTGATGTGAATGTACCAATATATCACACCAGCACAAATATTTAGACTTCTGTTAACTATGAGATAAGAAAAATATTATTTAAATTAAGCTAGGTTATAATTTCTTTCAAAATCAATTGAAGAGCTATTATTAAAATGAAATTAGCTTCCTTAAATAAATTGTAAAGCCTCACATCAGAGTGGGACTGTGTTGTGATTGTACAAAGAAACTTTTATGTAAAGCTTAATACCTGTGATGGCCAAGATAATGGAACTCAAAATAATTAAAAAAAAATAATATGCAAGAAAATTTAAAATAGTTAGAAAAGGTTGTTGTACACATGCTTATTAAACTTCTCAGGAAGAAAATATTATTAGCTAAATTTCTAAAACTTGGGAGGACATACCGATGTTCATAGAGAATTAACTGTTATTCAATCAGTATATAAACAGTCTTTTGAAATGTATCTGTGTTATTTTCTCTATGCTTAAGTCATCAATCATTTTTATAAACATGGGCATATTATTTAGAACAGCAAAGGACTACTGTTCTATATAAAAATATAATGATTCCCCATGAATTTGGTAAGAAGTGTTTGGAGATCGATGAAAGGAATGGATAGAGAATATTGATACATTAACTAAAAATTGTGAGCTCAAAAGTTAACACAAACACCTTTGTATGATACCTTTATATTAAAATTCAATTGAGAGAAGTAAGGAAGAATTTCCTGACAAGGTATTGGAGGTACTTCTCGGAATTTTTTTTGAAGTGTAATCATTGAGTTATTATTTGTGAAAGGTCTGGACCACAAAGGCTCTCTAGGTCTGCTCTATAATTGTGGGAGCAAGTTCTAGGGCAAAGAGCAAATGTGTGATGAGACTGGCGAAGAAGTAGGAGAAGAGCAAAGAGTCAAGTGTTGGGTAAAACATCAGCGGCAAAGCATTCTGCCAAATAATCTCATCATCTCAGAACATGCATACTTTCCTTCAAGAAGCCACTAGTGGAGGAAATACAAATTGTGTTTCAATATTAAAAAATACAATGTGCAAACAAATACCATATGCAATACATATAAATTTTATTTCAATAAGAAAATTATGCATATATTTGATATTTTATTTATTCATTAACCAAAGAAACCCTTGAAAGCCTGTTATGTGCTAAACTTTTACATCTGATCTATGAGCCTAATCGATGAGACAGGTATGTAAAAAGATAATTACAACACAAAATAACAAAAAAGTGCTAACAGCTGTAGAAAAGACTGCTGTGGTGGCAGGGTGGATTTGCTCCTGAGTGGCATATCCATTATTATTATAGTGGTCCCAGGACGTGTTGGAGGTATTCCACAGAAACTAATATGGTACTTGGGATTTTGCACATTGTAAAACTCTGCAAATGGTGATTTGGCTCTACTGACTAATTCATTTTAAAGAAAGAAACCTGAGAAAATGATCCTAGAAGACCTATCATTACATTAAATATATCTGCTTCAAAAATCTTTGTTTTTTTCTCATAATCCATTTATTAAAACTTCAACATAATTAGAATAATTAGAAAGTTGATTGTGTTCCAGTACCAATTGTGTGGTACACACACACACACACACACACTTAGCCAGAGATAATACCAAGGAAAAGAAAATTTCATAGACGTAAAGTTATATCAACCAGAAGCATCCCTAATCACTTAGAATAGCAAACCTCTAAGTTTCACCTTGAATGCATTTACATGCTTTACACATTGATTCAATGAATTTTAAAGTCTCAGAGAGTACACAGAACATAAAACACGACTGTTGTATTTCAGATTTTATTGCTCTAAACTAATACGTGAGTTAAAGTAAAATTATGTAAATAATGGCTTAACATTACTTTTGTTTTCCCGAAGTTGGGTAAAGTACTGGGTGGGTATGGGTGCAGAGAGCGAAATGCAGTTATTCCCTTCTTAATGTATTTTCACTAGCAACTAATCATTCAGATACATTTTTCTGACATAAGATATGAGTATGAAGTATCATGGAGAATGCTCTCTCTTCATAGTGCTTTCTCTGTAGGAAATTATTTATAAAAGCAAACTCTGAGAGTAATAATTTCCCCCTTCATTCCTTCTGACTCACAGGTGCAGCTTCTCAGAATCAGAGCGAATGAAGTACATTAGGAAGAAAGGTCTGCTGTCAAGGCCTCCTCCCATCATTCTCTGCTTCAGGGCTGACTGAGTACTTTCAGTTATCAGAGGTTTTTTTATACTTGTTTGGAAAGCCAGGAGAATCTACAGAGTCAATAGGATGGGCATGTAAAGTGAAGCTTCAGGAATTTTCCTGACAAAGTAGCAGAATCTTTTTGTAAATGTATAAATTCTAAGATTGTTTTTCAGTCCATGATGTTTACTACATCATAAGTTACTGCTTAGAAAACTGACCTAGGCCACTAAATTAAAAACGTTTAGGTGAGAGTAAAAGTATATTTCAAGGCAGTGGAAGGAAGTGATTAGCACATTAAGAGATTATCTCCCAGTTTTGTCCAGTTGTTTATTGCTGAATTAGCAGACCCACGGCTATTATCTACCGTGACCTCCTCATTGGACTCCAGGTATGTCACCCCTTGGAAAGGCTGAAGGTCCTGCAATCTCAGAGGTAAAGTGGGTCTTGTATGTAACTGAAATGTTTAAGAATGTCTTAAATGGCTGCCTTTGAGCCTACAGGGAAAGCATACTAAATATAGGGAGGAGGTGAGATAGCCCCCGGTCTGGTTGATAGAACAAAGGACTTTGCAAAAAGTTAGCTGTCAGAGGCTCAAAAGCTTTGTACAACATTGCATTACATACAGCAGCCATTTCAGTTTTAAAATTGCAGGATTAGCAACAATGGCAGGTTTAAGAAACTAAAAAATACTCCAAGGTAACAAGCAGAAATTCACTGGGGCCTCTTTGGGTGCCCTACTGATTCTGTGAATTCAACAAGGGATAATTGAAGAAAGTTACTGGAAACATTTAAAACTCCCTAAAGCTCAAGTTTTCTATCAAATACTGGCCTATGGGCAGAGGGTCTGCAAGGGCTCTTCAGCCTGCACAGCAAAATGAGCCTTAGAGCGTTAACCGCAAAGTGCTATGAACAGCACCTTTGATCCCCCCGGAGGAAAACATAATTGTACTTCTAAGTCAAGCAGTGTTTTTCTACAACACATCTGCAAAGGGGTGATCTTATTTGCTTTTGATGATTCAAATAAGAGAAAGTTCTGGCACTCAATGACTCTGAAACATAAGCAGCTGTAATTTTATCAATATATTCTGAAAATTAAAAGTGAATAGAGGTGTTTGATTATTTTAATTATTTAAATTGCACAGGCTTTTTAGTTTGAACACATTATTAATTGTATTTGACAGTCTTTTTTCTTTGTGAATTTTCAAAGGGTCTTTGTCAATGCTGATTATTAAAAATGATTAGACATTGGTGAAGTGCTAATATTTTTACCTACTCCTCCTGAACTCTAACCAAATTAAAGACAACCATAAAAAAAATGAGATAAGAATTAATATATAATACCCCCCTTAATATTGTTAATATCACATTAGGTGAAGAAATTTGGACTTTGAGAATAAACTGAGACTTCATTCTGCTTTCCCAGCTAGTCCTTGGGGCCTGCTTATTGGGAGTGTTGGATATTTTGAACAGAGAGTTGCTTATTAAACCACATGCAGAATTGTGACCTTCCATATACCCCAGAATAGACAGATTCATGGGGCCTCATGCAGAAAAGCAGGAGTGGAGAAAATGAACACACCTCACTGGTGAATAAGCTGACAGAGTGAGAGAGAGAAAGCTGGGCAGAGAATGCGGTCACCTCTGAGCTAACCTTTGCAGCAGTGTACCAATTAGAAAAGTCACTCTTCCCCCCGTGGGTAGGAGAGAGTCAGAAAGATGGAGAAAACAGCACAAGTTTCCTCCCTAATACTTCCCTGACAGGATGAACGTTTGGCAAAGTTCTTATCTTATGGGAGGAAAAGAAAAGCGTTCTCCCGGTTCTTATAAACCTAGGCGTGCCCATAATGAATGGGCTATTGAAAGTCGTGAAAGGCTGAGAACTATACTTCTGATTTACCTGGCTCCTGGGGCCCACTTCACATATAATTTAAATAATAGAATAATTTTAAAGGAAATATTCAGGAAAAGTAAGTCCTCTGTTTTATATCCATGCCAGTTTAAATGATCAGGTCCTGCTGGCCTTTTCACACCCATCATTTTTTGTCAAATCTTTTTGAGGTTTCTTGACTTAAGAATGTTTTAAAAGGGCAAGTAGCACAACCTTAGTCTTAGATATGACTTTATCTGTAAACAAAAGAAAAATGAATAAAATTTAATTTGAGTTATATAATAATATGGAAACTTGAAAATTGACTCAAAATAAGTACCAGTCACTGCAGGTAAAAGTTACTTTATGTAACCATGTGCAAATATATCCATCTATTTAAGTCACTAGAGGGGACCCATGACACAAGGAATACTAGGAAGGTAAATCCTCTCATTTTCTTCTCCATCACCCATGCTCACAGAGCTCTGGTTGCAGCATTTGTCCTGACCTGAGTAAGACAGCAGAAAGCTGCTTGCTAAGGAGAGTGGTAGATCTATGGTATGGATGCTGGGCTTGGAGCAAGAAGAGCAGCAGTATTCAACGTGGAAAAATAAATCAATAAAGGTAGCTACACAGCTACTGGGGTAAAATACAACAAAGCTACTCTCTTTGAAGTCATGTACCCGTTAACTTTGGGGATTATGGAAGCCTTGAGTTTAGGGCCTGCCTTCTCTCTGCCCATGCTCCACAAAAGGAAGCCCAAGTCAAAGTAGAAATCGCTCTCATCCTATGGCCCACTTTTATGCTTTCTATTTGATAGAAAGATGTTTTGAGTGAAAAAGAGTTGAAAGAGATCAATATAAGAAAATCAAACAACCAACTGGAGGAAATACAAGAACTGAATGAAATTACGAAAACATTACCAATTACAATGACATTTCTTTGAGATAGTTAAGAGAAATATTCAGGAAAAATAAGCCCTGGAATACAGAATATATCCATAATACAAGACCAGGCTACTGTGAGTAAGATGCAAACGTAGAACAAGAAGAATCTATTTGCTAACTAAAAATACAATTGCCAATGCAAGTAAGGAGTAAGTAGAAAGTTTGACTGATCTCGTAGACACTGAGGTCTATTGTAGAACAAATGAAGAGAGGGATTAATGAATATATGAAGAAAACTCCATAATTCGATACAGTATTCTGAAATTTCTGACCTTCAAGTATAAAGCAATATTCCAAAATCTTCTAGATAAGAAATCCAGATACCTAGACAGAAAAAAGTTTTACATTGGCATCAGACTTCTAAGAGTGGTATCAAATTCTAGAAACTAATGAATCAAGGCAAGTACTCAGAGTTTGAATATGGTGATTATAATAAATCATTCATGAGACCAAAAATAAGTATTTTTTTGCAAAAACAGCATATATAGTCCTGCACAAATCTTTAAAACATTACTTAATGTTCTGATCAGGGAAAACAACAATAAGAGAAACCCAACAAAAAGAAAAATATTAGATCTAAAACAATAGAATGAACTCAGAATTTTAATTGAAACAAATTCCGGAAAGGCAGCTGTGCAACTGACATAGGCTTTTTTATCTGTTCAACTTAGGCCATGAAGTAAAAAAGGCTTTTTAAAGGAAACCGGTTTTGAACCCCAGTGGATGAGTGAATGAAGAGACTTAGAAGCCCTTAATGATAAGACGATGCTGTCACTCTCTTCTGTCCAGAGGAAATGAAAAGGTAATTGGATTTTCTAGGAAACGAGAAAGGAGAACGTCATGATTCAGGTATGAAGCGAACTAAAATGTGATGTGAGGATATAGAAGGAAAAGGAATCTATTGGATCTTAATGCTTGGAAGATTCTATGTTAAGTGGCACAGATTCATGAATTTAGAATTATATCTCAGTTTCTAAGCTCACTCATTCTAATCAATTCTTTAGTGATCAACACTTATATCATCAAAATGTAAATGGCTAATGATTTTCAATGTTTTCAAATTCAGAAAAATTCCAGAAGATATAATGTACCTGTTTTGAACTATGTAAAAATAAAAATTAGAGCTCACAGAAATTCAGAGTGAGGGTAGAAGTCGCAGTAGAGAAGTATAGTCACTTCCTCACCTAATGTACTGGGAAATCAAAATACTCCACTGAAATTTGTTGGATCAAAACTAGAGAATAAATTTGACTAGCTATAATTATAATGTTAACTACTAAAATAGCTTAAATTATAATGTAACATAAAAATCTGGAGATAGATGAATCAGAGGAAAATTGAAGATGTGTAAGGGGATATAATTATAATTTATAGTTGGAAATCAAAAGATATCTAAAATTTATCAATCAATCCATAAGTGCTAAGAATATTATTTAGAATTATATGATGATGATAAAAAATAAATCAGAAAGAGTTAAAAGTGGTTATATTTCTAGGATAGTAAAGGAAGTAGGGGAAAATGAAGATTTTACTCTTTACCTTTTAAAAAAATATATATTTCTGTTATGGTGTGTAAACAGATATTAAGGAATCACAATAGGGCAGTATTAAAAGTCCTGTGTCAAAGATGTTTTCAAATGTAAATAATGGGAACTTTGGCTCATAATGTCTTTACCCATAAAGACATTTATTATCTCAAATTACTCAAAGTCCCTAGGAAGGATGAAGAGCAGGAAAGGGACCTTATATAGTTGTTTGGCTGTTGCAGATTGTTTCAGCAGCTCATTGCTATCATGGATGTTATGATTTCTTTACATTTAATTATTGTTACATCCTAAATATTTTGGATTTGTCTTCAAGACCTTTCCAGTTAAGAAATGGCTATGTGAGTCCCAGGCATATTATCCAAAAACCACAGTGCCTCAAGAAGAGACCATATCTTCTCATAATTTCTTCTCAGGAGTGAGAAAATCTTCTACCAAAATTTTCCTTCTACCTCATTGGCCAGAATTTGGCCACATACCTTTTTTTTTATACCAATCAATAGCAAAAACAATATTAACATGATGTTTTCAAAAAAATTATAAGTTCATTTTTCCTTGATCCATATAAATATACAGTGAATCATTTAACCTAAACATTAATCTGATAGGAATAAAAACAAGTAAATTAATGCTGGGTAGACAAACAAATGTGTCCATGAGAGGGCTCCAAACAGAATTATTAGTGTAGTGGATACTGGTGGTTAGCAAACCTTAGTTTTAATCCTTACTCCCAAGTCACCCCTGAAATTTCCTCACCTGAGAGATTAGACTGATGAGCTAGGTCAGTGGTGTTCATGCATCAGAATAAGCTGGAAGGTTTATTATAACACAAATTACTAAACACCATCATCAGACTTTCTCATTCAGTAAATCTGGGTCTTTCTTTAAAATGTGCATTTAACAGATTCCCGCATTATGCTGATGGCGCTGGTAAGGTGACATAAGTGCTGATCTTTGGGAAAGCTCATTTTGGTATCCCTGGCATAGTGGCTGGAAATTAAGTGCAAAATTGTTATTTTAAGCATTAAATACATTTATTTATATAAATAACATTCAGTAAGTCTTAGCTTTTCTCTAGGTCTAGATTTATCAACATTACAATTTTTTAAAAATATATCTTTATTGATTTCAGAGAGAGGAAGGGAGAGGGAGGGAGATACAAACATCAATGATGAGAGAGTCATTGATCGGCTGCCCCCTGCACGCCCCCGACTGGGGATCGAGCCCACAGCTTGGGCATGTGCCCTGCCCGGGAATCGAGCCCTGATTTCCTGGGTGCGAGGTCGATGCTCAGCCACTGAGCCACGCCCGGCCGGCTCAGCATTACAATTTCTATTCTCTATTGCAATTAACAAGTCACTGTTGCCTGTACCCCCTGAATACATATATACAAAAAATAATCTAATGTTAAATTAATTCCTTGCTTAGAATACTACTCTTCATCTGCCTTTGTGCATTATGCTAGTATATTGCAGTGATAGGGCCGAATTGTTTTTTTATGTTTTGGATACCAAGCACTCAGTACTAACAAAATTCTCTGTTATTCCAATGCTGTTTTGTGGTTACCAAACATATACCAAAATCCCCTAACTGTGCCTCAGACTTCCTGCTGTGGGAAATAATTTCCTAAGCTAGTTTGGCTACAGAACATGCCTGAATATTGGCAGATTATCAAGCAAAGCTCATGAGATGTAAGGCCCATTTGGATTAAAATGGACAACATAAATAATCTCACAGATGAGTCATTTGCCATAAGAAAGAAGCAAACCCTACTTTATATGCTTTTTAGTAAACATGATAAAATCAATTAGAACAATTAAGTCATTTTATTATGAATAAAAATGACAAAATAAAGTAAAATAATTCATTTTATATGTTGATAAAAAACATAACACAAAAATACATTTTAATGAGATCAGTACTTTTGAGTCATTTCTTTTATAGTTAATACTATGAATAGTTTTACTGAATTAGATTGTTTTTATGCTGGTAGAATACTGAGTCTTTTCGTATGACTTCCTTCCATTTCAATGTTGCACGAACAACAGTGTTTGCACAGGTCTGTTGCATTAAAAATAATACAATGAACTGTAATTCAGCAATTAAGGATCCTAGAATTAAGATATTCCCAAAACTATTTATTTATTTCTACTAGATCACTCATCATCTGATATATTGAAAGCTAAAGGCTTCCATTTTTAATCTTCCCTTTGCTTTATTCTGACTGCCCCAACAAACCTTTATATTTAAAACTTTTTTCTTTCAATTACAGATGTGTTTTAAACATTAAAATTTGAATAATATTGAATAGCAAATATATATTGCAATTATAAACTAAGACATATCAAAGACTGAGTTATATTTCTTATTAACAATATACAGTTAGTACAACCTTGTCATGGGAGCTTGGGGGCTTGATGGAACTGTTCAAACTTTTATCTAGGATTTAACAATCTGCTTGAAAAATCTGCAGCCAGGTTGTCCTTGAAAAACACCACTCCTTGGTTTTACTTATTTCTTCTTCCTCTGAAACATTATTTTGTGTGTCATGTTTGCTCTACTCATGATGGCTGTTTCTCGGTTTCCTTGGTCTCACTTTGTGCTTATGTAGAAAAATCTTCCCCTGGAATGCTCTCCCCAAACCTCCCTCCATGAAAATTATTCTGTCTGCTCCTGAAATACTTAGAGCTTCACTCTTTGCTATGGCAGTCACTAGCCATATGTGATTACTTAAGTATTAGTAAAATAAATTACAATTTCTGTTCTTCAGTTGCACTAACGATATTTAAAGTGCTCAGTAGTTACATGTAGCTGATACACAGCATTGGAGAATGCAAATATCAAACATTTCACCATCACAGAAAATTCAGTGGGAAAGCACTGACTTCCAGCCTGTGTAATTTAATATCTCTCTTCTTTTTTGTTACATTTTTCAATACTTTATCTTCTACATCCTTAGGAATTCAGAATAACATTCTTCCCCTCATAGGGGTTCAATACTTGGGAGCTCCTTAGACTTTCTCAAATGCAGTTGAATATGATATCTTCCGAATTACAATTACTCAGTAAGTACACAGAATTTCTTTTTTGTTTCTTCCTCTTGGAAAATAAATTAGAGAATCTCTAATTTCCATATGTCAAGAAATACTGCCATGTCAGGTAGAAAGAGGCTATAACAAGTTAATAAAATTGCAACCCTATTCTTGTCTAATTAATCAATCCCACATTGAATAAAGTTGACCTTCTTTTGCTCTAACAAGATTAGGTATATTTTATTGATTTTGGAAAGTTATTTGCCTCCTCAAATGTCTTCTTACCACTGTGGATTGGCTTATATACCTTCGGTGAGAGTAATATTCTAAATTCATAAGGTGCCAAGTAAGACCATTGAGCTCGCTTATATTTGGATGCTACTTAGCTAGGGAAATATAAGGATGACCCTTAGGGAAATGATAAGCCCCAAGTGATACCCCTTAGTCTTGAAGCTATTTTCACTTTATTGCTTCTTACCTTTTATGTTTACCTTCTAAGATGTTGAAAAGACAGGAAATATATTGGTTTGAATGGCACGGATGTGGTTTTGGAAAATGGAGATTTCATATCACAATGAGTATCTAGTGGATATACTAGAATGATTTTTAAGGCATTCGTTTCTCTTTTTTGGTACTTAAGTGTTTTATTTGTTAATAAAAATGTATCGAGCACTTATTTTAGGTATAGTTAGCCTTAAGTATTATTTTTTTCACATAGAAAATGAAGCAAGCAAAGTTTATGTACTGTTTTACTATATTTGTCTAATTTTTCCTGCTAGACAACTGAGCTCTGGTACATTTTTTTCAGTGTGTTTTCTTTTTTTATTAATTGGGGTGACATTGGTTAATAAGATCATATGGCTTTCAAATGTATTTCTAGGATACATGATCTGTATATTGTATTATGTGCCCACTACCCAAAGTCAAATCATTTTCCATCACCATATATTTGGCCCCCTTTACCCTTTACTACCCCCCCCCTTTCTTTGGTAAGTGCCATACTGTTGTTTGTGTCCATGAGCTTCAGTTTTATATCCCATCTATGAGTGAAATCATACAGTTCTTAGCTTTTTCTGACTTATTTTGCTTAGCATGACATTCTCAAGGCCCATCCCTGTTGCTCCCTTCAATAGCTCAGCAGGTAGAGCAGAGGGCTGTAGATATTCGTTTCATAGAAAAAATAATTTATTGGTGGGGCAGCATCAAAACACAGAATTTTCTAAGTGTGGCTACTATGATGGAAACCAACCTCACTGATGACAAGTATTCAAAATGACAAACCCAGGTAAGAAAGTGATTTGTTCACCTTGAGCATGATTTACTGTTTGCTAAGAGGTTTTCAACCAGAATGAAGGTATTTACAGTTCTAACACTTAACTATATGAAGTGATGTGAAGGTTTGAAAAGATCAAGTGCATCCCATGTTTCTCACTTTAGTGCAAGATATGTGTGTACAAAGAGTTTTTCCCCTTTTCCCATTAATCCTCCCATTAGCTTGCATTCTAGAAATGTCTGTCTCTTAATAGCCTTCCTTACGAGTAATAGCTGTGTTTCAGTCAATTTTAAAGAGAAATTGCAACCAAATTGCACAATCACAAAATAGCCTACACACCATCACATTGCAGAATAAAGCACTTAGGTAAAGGTCCTGAAAATTTATATTAATTGTTATGTGGAAACATAAAACACAGAGAAACTTTGCTACACTGATTATTTTTTCCTGTGAATAACAGATAGAGAAGTATTAACATATCTTGTGCTTATATCTGCCATGAAGACATGGCTCGTCAAACCATACACATATAATATCCTCCAGAACTTATAATATGTGGAAGTGTGACATTCAGGAGGCTGATATGAGAAACAATTACCTGTAAATAAAACACTATCTCCACTATCTCTGTGGGTAGACAACAACTCAGGAATGCAAATATCTGTCCCACCCAAAGGAGCAGCCAGAATTTGTCTACCCATCGTCAGGGCTGAGTTTATAGGGTTTGTTTTTAAAATGTAAATTTCATTTGCAGTGGAATGAATGTGAATGCAATGACCTAGCCCTCTACTCATCAATAAAGATTTTTCTGCATCTTTCTTTCACTGAAATGTTATTCCTGTGGTTTGTATTTCCATACGAATCAAGACTGCAAGGCTCTGGAACCAAGATAGACACAGCAGGAATATTTTTTTCCTTGTGTGTCTCCACTTTTGAAGTTGAAATTAAATAATACTACCTGGAATAATGAGGGAAGCTACATTGGCTTTTGTGGCCCAGAAAAGTGGCAATGTTAGGGGGAAAGGCAAAGCATAATGACCACACTGAATCAAAAAATAAAAATAAACATCACTAATTAAGGACAGTGGTTTGCAGATATATGTGATGTATATTGAAGGCTGTTATTTTAATCAAAATGAGGAAGATCTTGCCAGTCACTTTTGGATTCAACTTTATAATATTTCCTTGGTGAAATGTATCAGCTATCATTCTCATGTTAGTATTTATAATAATAATCCCTTTGTTTGGGATGTTTCTCTTAAAGGAACCTGCACAGAATTATCTGGCCTGTGTATACTGAAGGGTTTAAGTTAAAGTTCTTTAGCGCCTCAAACCATTGTCTATTACGATGAACATTTGGAGTTACTACCACATCCTTAAAGCCCACCAGTGTTGGAGTTTCTCTTAGCCCATCCCGCTCCAGAACAATAAGCATCTCAGGAAGACTGAAGCATTAAACTATGATTTGATAAATTCAGTTCAGCCCTGGAATCTGGGCCAGTGCATTTAATTGAGAACACATTTAAATTTCTTTGATTTTTTTTTATAGAAAACCATAACTCCCCAAAGGAGAAACATATTTCATCTTAGTTACATTAGCCTTGTTAAGTAAGCAAATAACCACTTAACTTGTAACCAAAAGAAATGGACAAAATATAAGGTATTGGTTTTAATCACCTTTGCATTCCAGGATAAGCAACCATTTTTTCATAGAAATATTTTCAATCAGTAATTAGTCATGCTAAATAAAGATTTCATAAAAAAACCATAAGAAACAATTCAGCTTCCTTGTAAAAGTAATTGACTCCTCTCTGTTTATAACTCTTGAAAAATTTTTATTGGCTTCCCTCAATTGGAGAGAATGGGTACAGACATGAACAACATCCATCATTTTCCTGGGCCATAAGAAGGGAAGAAATAGCCCACAAAACGCCATCTGCATATTTCCTTCTATACACTTTGAAAGGACATAATCGTGCACATACTTGTGTGCATACACATTTCATTGAGAAATTAAAACTCATAATCATACAGGAAATACTGCTTAGGAAAAGACATGTAAAGATCCCCATATATGTTGCCCGGCCAGGCATGGCTCAATGGTTTAAAATTAAATTATTTTAGCACTTATTGATCTATTTTGTACATATGTGCCTTCGAAAATATTGGAAAAAAATAATAAGCAGCTTATATAAACTATCTTTGCAAAAAAAGCCTATACTTAGAGATTTTGTTCTTTCTAAAGTGTCAGTGACTTCTTCAGATGCCTAATGAAATTTGAGAAAATAGCTTTGTTGGTAGGACAGCTTGGCTCAGAATGTTTTAGCTGAAACTAGCCTCTCACCCCGCTAAGGTGAGAGCATGTAGATATATTTTATCAGGCACAATATTTAAGTAAAATTTCAGTTGCCAAAAGAAAAACATAAAATTTGCTAAAATATGCAATATGATGATGTTTGCATACAATTTTGATATTGTCACATATTCTCTGAGTTGCATAATGAATGTTTCATGAAGGGAAAACTAAAAGCATTTTTCACCAATTCATATAAATTCTTCAAGTATACATATATTATAATTAAAGTTGCCTATATGGAGGTGACTAATAATGCTTTTCTAAATAACTTGATGCATCTTAAAAGCACCTTTTTGGAGACAAAGCATAGACAGCTTCAAACCAATAACCACTGACCTGGCTTCAAAATTTCTCAGTTTTACTCATACAAAAGGATGTTGTCCGCCTGAAAGTTCTGTGGAAGTGAGTGGAAGAAGGAAAGGCAGCTCAACAGAGGAATTTTAGCCATTTGGGATTTATATGTTATGCTTGGCAGCATGGATAATACTGATTTTGGAAGAAGAAATTGATATAATGAATATTTTCTTAAAGTGAGGTTTTCATTCAGCTTGTCATCATCGGTGGGGTTTCACAGAGCTGGAAGGTTAGGGTAAGTAATATATATTCCCTGGCGTGGACTCTCATGGTAGGGTTTTTGCTTATTTTTATATGTAATGCTGCATTTATCTATTAGTTTAACATTTTACCATTTTACAAAAACCAGTAAAACATTCTAAAATCACACCTTTGAGCAATCAATATTTTAGCTTCACACCACATCTTCACTTTACAAAAAGATGAGAGACATGCAGGCAAATGTAAACGTAGGTTTTAGTAAACCCAAGTTTCGTTTTTAAGGAACAAAACAGTTCTCAAACAGCTGCACGTGCCTCATTTGGCACTGAGTTTTGCTATCAATTATTCCAAGGCACAGGGACTCCCTCAGCCTCCTCTTTCATCAGCTTTTGCCCTGGAAACATGGCTGGAGTAGCCACAGGGTGAGTGCAAGGAAGCCTGAGGGTGCAGGTGGCTTTCCAGGCATGCCCTCCCAGGCACACACCCAAAGTGGCACCTGGGTCCTTCTGTCACCAAGCTCTCTTTTCCCCTTTCTCTGTTAGAGTGGCCAGAGAGGGCACTGGGCAGTCTGGCCCTCTATTGCCCTTCTGGATTGTTCTTCAGCAAGAAACATCTGCGACTGGGTCTGGCTCCCGCTGGCTCCGATTGATACAGGCTTTTCCATAACCAGAGCTGTCCTAAGGTCATCTGATTGGACTGATGCTAAGTCATCAAAGGAGAAGAAATGAGGTGATTCTGAAGCTTGACTTTAAATCAGTCCCATCTGTTTTAGACATGACTTCACTAAAAGGTATACGGGTGGTCCTTCCCAATGCTATCTTTCCTTTCAGTACTTGTTATGGATAGTCCAAATCACCCTACTATATTCCAGGCACTGTACTGGGCCCTTAAGGATATTGTTCCTAATTCTCAGGGAAAACACTAAAGTTTGTCATGTTTCTGCCCATTTTGAAGAAATGGAAGCAGTTAAATGATGATTCACAGACACACCATAAACAGTGTTGGATCTTAAACACGGGCCTCTCTGACTCTTTACCCATGTACTTCTAACTATTCATGTAGAGGCCACAGTACTGGGACAGCATGGCTCTGTCTACCAACTCACAGCCAGAAAGGACACGATGGTCGCAGGGGCAAGAACATGCAGAATTGATAGCTCGATCACTTCTTCACAATTCCCCCATTCTTTACAACACATTCCCTCTGCTGCCACACACAGGAAGCCTGAGTTTACCGTTTCCCCTCTTTCTTATATTTCGTTCTGTTTACCTCTGTCCTGTCCTTTGTGCCGCTATTGACATACATTTTACAGATACATACTTTATAAGCTCCACACAATATTCCTTTCTGTTTTCAGTAGACGAATGTGTTTAAAAAATATTAAGAAAAGGAAAAAGGCCATATATAATACTAATATTACATATAATAAATTTTATATGTAATATGCACTATTATTTATATTTATAATCAATATATTTAATGTTTATGTATATATTTACCATTCTCAGTACTCTTCAGTCTTCTAGAATAGTCTAATATTCTAGTGTTGTCTGGTATCATTTCTCTTCAGTTTAGAGAATTTCCTTTAGCAATTCTCTCTGTGTGGGTATGTACTTTAAAAAATAAATCTTTTGCCTGACCAGCATGGCTCAGTGGTTGAGTGTTGACGTATGAACCAGGAGGTCAAGGTTCGATTCCAGGGCTCCTGCCGGGGTTGTAGGCTCGATACCCAGTAGGGGGCGTGCAAGAGGCAGCCGATCAATGACTCTCTCATCATTGATGTTTCTATCTCTATCTCCCTCTCCTTCTCACTGAAATCAATAAAAACATATTAAAAAATAAACAAATCTCTTAAATTTTATTCATGTGAATACCTTCATTTTGCCTTCATTTTTTATTTTAAAAGTTTGCTGGTTGTAGAATTCTAGGTGGATATGTTCATCCTTCAGCACTTTAAAATTGCCGTTTCATTGCTTTTTTTACTTCCATTATTTCTGATGATAAGTTAGCCAAAATTCACATCAATATTGCCCCTCTATAATGTGTTGCTTTTCTCCAGCTGCCTTTACGATGTTCAATCTTTGGTTCTCATCAGATATGGTATGGCAAGGTGTAGTTATTCCCTGTCACTTTTTTATTTTGTATTTTATAAAAATTTGCCAAATGGTTAACTTTTTAAAGGTTTTTACTGTCATTCTACATCTTTCTTGTTCTTTCTACATCATGCCACATTCCCTGACATAGCTTGCTTTTTCCACTTTATATAATCCCCTCTCATTAATCGTGTATTTTGGTCTTACATTCCTTGGTTTTGATTTCTCTCAGTTGTGCCCCCTGTTGGGCAGATTTTACCTCTGCACCATTGTGCAATCCGAGGATCTTCTGGCAACGAAGACTTGGCAGATTAGTTGTACTAATTCTGAAGATTAGTGATACGTGGTCTCATTTGTTTCTGAAGCTGGGCAAGTGATTTTCCTCTTAGACACTTTGAAGTACCACAGATCATTGCTATATTTACTTGGCTTTTATTAAACTTTTCTAAAAAAATAGTGTCTATTTCTTGCTAGACAGGGGTACCAAGAAACACAAAGATGAGCAGCTCAATCTCTTGAGAATCTTACATTCTATTTGGGATGAAAGACCAGGAAACAAACATTGCAATCCAATGCTATAAACTATTTAAAAGAGTTAAAACAAAGCCGTACCACAAGGAGTAACTTACTTATGACTGAGAATTCCATGTGGGGGTGTATCATTTTCCAAAGAGATGCCGCTTGTGCTACGTCTTGAAAAACTGGAGTTGGAGTTTAGCAGATGGAGAAGTGTGGGAGGATTTTGGAGGAAAAAGAAACAGAATGTTAAAAGATACAAAGACTTGAAAAAATAATGTTGTTATTTGAAAAAGTCAGTAGTTCCATGTGCTGACTGGATACTGGGTGACTTGACTGGGGCTAGGCAGAGGCAGGAGGCGAGTTAAGAAACAGGAGAAACAGATACCGAAATGATTTGTCTGGCATGTTGATGTATTCCTGTGGTAAACAGATAGCCCCTCCTGCAAAGAAGTCAATATCCTAACCCCCTGAACCTGTGAATAAGTTATCTTCCATGGAAAATGGTTTTTTTTTTCCAAGTGATTAAATTAAGGATCTTAAAATGGAAATATCCTGGATTATCCAGATGAGCCTGATATAATCATAAGGTCCCTTATGAGAGAGAAGCTGGCAGGGAAGTGTCAGATATATATATACACAGATACACATACACCCCACACAGACAGACACATACACATCCTGAGGGTAGGAGAGAGGGAGAGGGAGGAGGAAAGGAGGGAGGGAAGGACAAAGGGGGAGTGAGAGAGAGAGAGAGAGAGACAGAAAGAGAGAGAGAGAGAGAGAGATGGAGGGAGGGAGAATGACAGTAGAAGCTTTAAAAAGTCATTTGGCAAATTCTCATAAAATACAAATAAAAAGTTACAAGAAAGAGAACTGAGAGATATTGGATTAAAATAATATTAAAATGATATTGACACTGACCTCAGAACATATAAAAGTCTAACTGAGGAAGATCCAAAAAGTAGATGATTATAACACAGCATTATAAGTACTAAAATTGGGCTTAAAACAGCTCTCTGAGTGTTTATAGAAGGGAGACCAGAGAAACTGGTCATTTTTGTAGTATTTTTGTATACAGAGGTCATTTAGCACTGGTAAAGTGAGCATGAATCTCCAGTAACTGAAGCCCTCACATCACTTGCCTTCTCTCTATAATACAGGTCAAATTAAAAGATGTTTCACCTAAATGCAAAAATGCCCAGAAGAGAACCATTGACTAAAACATTTGGATAAACACAAACCAATTTTTACTTAAACTTATAAAAAGGCTAAAGGTCATACTGGACTCAATCTGTTAGAACAATAAGTCCATATTGCCAAACTCATTTTGACATTTGGACAACTGTACTATCACCATCTTAAGGGCTAATGATATATGCTGCTAATAACCTAGACTGATGTCACACATGAATACTCTAGAGAGCAATATACAGCCTCATTTTCAATTGTTATAGAACAATAAAGCAGTTTTAAAAGCTATTTTTGCATTGCAATGATATAAATTTTTTATTATTATATCATGTGACTAGTTCCCACCATGACCAGTCATCCACATATAATTAGTGATTTACTACATGCAAATAGGAAAAGAAAAATGATTATTCATTGTTTTTTTAAAGGCCTAGATTAAGGCCTCCAATGGAAGTGCCTATTGAGTTACGGCTTAGTGCTGTGGTAATCTTTCCAACAGCTAAAGTAAGTCATATGCAGAAATTAAAGATGCCATTTGAGCACATGCCTATTACTGCTCCCCACCTGCTTTGATATGTCCCTTATTAACACCGCTTTGAAGCAAGAAAAGGGCCTGACTTTGAAGAGAGTGGCTTAAAAAACTCTTAGTGTTCTAAATTAAAACATTATTTTGTAGTCTGATCTGTCTCAATAAATCTCTCAGTATGAAAACTTCTAAGATCAAATTCTTTCTTCTCTTAAAAAAAAAAAAGGCTTTAGAGAAGTTTCCAAATGAAATATAAGTCAGGATATAGTATGCTTATTGACTGGATAAACCATTGTAATAACTGCAAAGTTGATGACTTAATAATGAACACAATAATATAAAGTTAGGAATAGAGAGTTCTGCTAAATATATACCCTAAGATATATATTAATGCAAACAATTATATAAAAGGTCTGGTGAAATGTTATTATTTGTTGCAAATAGTAATGATTGAGACTTTCTTATTTTGGTAAACAGGCTAGACATACTGTTTTGAAAACTGAATAAAACAGTAAAAGTTATTAACATAGATTTGTTCATTACAATTTGCCCTTGCATTATTGAGACGCAACTTAAATTCAACAAAATGCACAGGTTTTACATATACGATTTTATGAATTTTGACAGATACACATTCATAGTTAACTTACACCCCTATCAAGGTATAGAACATTCCTTTGTTCCACAATATTTTCTCATGCCATATTCAGTCAATTCCAGTAACTTTTCTCCCTCAACACCAAAGGCAACTTGATATATATGACCATAGATTTGTTTTACCTGATCTAGACTTTCATATAGATGGCAACATTTGTATTGTGTTTTTTTAAGAACAGCAAACTCTTTTTCATGTTTATCTGTATAGTTATATTTATCAATAATTAATTCATTTTTATTGCTGAGTACCACAATTTATTTACCCATTCTGTCAATAGACATTTTTTTACATAGTTTATTTACTAAGTAGGACATTACCAAATCCATGTCCTTAGTAATGAGGGCAGCAGGTGCTAGTTTTGTCAGAGAAAGGACCTCAGTGCCATTACTGCCAGACTGAAGGTCTTTTGCCCCAAGTTACACATAACACTCAAACTACAGAAATGGCAGAGTTGAGATTCAAGTGGAAACTAGACCAGAAAAGAAAGTGACACATGATACCAAAACTAAAGAACAAAGCCACTAGTAATTACAAGAAGTCAGACTTTTTCATCAGAAACCAGAGGACAGGGAGTCACCGTTGGAAAGTGATTTGACTTAGAGTCAGTGAAAGGTTAGCCCTGGACAAATGCTGGTGACAGTCAATACTGTCTAAACTCTGAGTTTTTCTTGTTCAGAATGGTTTGTGAGGGAAGTGCAGCTGTTTATATGGTACCGTGGATGATCCATTTATGTTCAGAGCTATTCAATATATATTTCTGATTAGAAAAGTAAAAAAGAAAGTATAGGGAAAGTGCACATAGAGTAGACAGTTTAAGGGTAGCAGCTTAATTATACACTAGTATAACTAAGAAAACAATATTTTGATTTACTGCCAGAGTCCAGAATGGGCTATTATCATGAACTTGACTTGCTATTTATTGCCATTACAACCAGGATTTTTGTTAATTTAAACATTCTTTTCCAATTAAATTCATAGTGAAGTTTTCAATATACTATAAGTCCTCATTTCAGAAATTTTTTTTTTTAGCGATATTTTTTTTAGCTATATATATATTTTAATATATCTATTGATTTCAGAGAGAGGAAAGGAGAGGGAGAGAGAGGTAGAAACATCAATGATGAGAGAGTCATTGATCAAACCCGCAACCCAGGCATGTGCCCTGACAGGGAATCGAACCCCGATCGCCTGGATCCCAGGTCGACGTTCAACCGCTGAGCCATGCCCGGCCAGGCCAGAAGTGTTTTATTGAGGCTTGTTTGCTTGCAAGAGGCAGAAGCCCAGCCAGGTCAGATAAGTTAAAAGAAGATTTGGGGAAAAGATGCATGTGGAAGGATAGGGAGTGCAGCATCTTCAGAAAATCTAAACAGCAGGGAAGGGCCTCCCTGAAATTAGGGCAGGCACTAGTTGAACCTGAGCTCCATAAACTTCAACAGAAGGATTTAGTGAATTTTCTCTCAGATGCTCAGTCACTAATATGAGTTAGCTATATCCACAAATCTATTGATTTCTACTTACCTATTGAAAAGTAAGCTTGAGTGCCATATCTCTTGATCCAAAGCCTATAAACCACTAGCCAGGTTAGGAATGGCACCCTTGGGTCAGGTGCCCATGTGGTGGAGGTCATGTGTTAAATGACATGGCCAATTGGCATAAGCATTCTCTTGATGGGACATATTCATTAAAGAGAGGTTAACCAACAAAAGATACCATGTACATAAAAAGCAGGAGTAAGACCTTAAACAGGTATTACTTTTGGATTTCACATTTTATATTAGGTGTATTTTCTAAATGGTCATGGACAATAGTTTGACTAATATCAAACAATATTCATTAAGTTTTACTTACAGGATGCTTGGGTGCTTAAGGAATTGAATGAGGAAGATGACGAATACAGTGAGTTAGAGATTATGGAGGCAAACCAAAAACAATCCAGAGAGGTGCAAATTAGAGGATTAAATTCTGTGAAATTAATCAGCAATTAAGACACTGTCAGAAGTTGAAGGGTAGGAAGTCACAATGCCAGACAGAAAAGTCAATAAGCAAGTTACACAGAAACAACGGAAACTGGGAATGTCTGTAGAAAATCAGATTTAGTCCCAACATCAAGACAGCATTATAGAACTTTTGAAACTTGTTTTCTGAATATTACCTGCTTTTACTTCTCTCATTCTTCTGGGCAGCATTCCTAAGTGAGTCTATTTAGGTCCTATCTTTGTGAAACAACATTATCCACGCTGGCCTCAAATTGACCAGAGAAGCATAAGAGAAAGTCTGGGGGACTGGGCAAGACCTGAGTGATGTACACTACTTCCCAAAGAGAACTTGGGCAAGCCACTTATGACACTCAAAATGTTTATTCAGCTGAAGCCCTTCTAAAGGGACAGTTCACGTTTGGATAGTGAAAGTTATGTTCTCAGGCTGGTGTCTTAGTGGGCCAAGAATTACTCTGTAGGCACTTGTTTCTTCTTGGATTCATAGGGAGGCCAAGTATGTCATTACTACTGAAGTCTAGACCTGTTCTACTCCTGCTTCTATAGCCTACCCATTTGGTGGAGCCAAATTACATGCTACTGTCACCTAGGACCTTGAAGAGGTCTTAGAAATAGAAAATATAATAAACAAAGAGGAAAAAATTAGAAATAGCTGCCTATGTCCATTTATGACCTTTGTTACAGGAGGTAGATACTTACAGAATGAATGTTCTTCCTTGGCATGACTGAGGTTGGTGATGGACATACTATTAGTAACTTCTCTCAGAAGATGGTCTGGCAAGTCCTGGTTTGTTGAAGTCAGGGCCTTGTTCATGCAGAAAGATGGGGATCAAGTCTGGTGGGAGAGCACCATCTGAATTAGCAAGATATGTACTCTTATAGTACCAGGTAGAGACCAAGTTTTAGACTTAGTTTTATCTTGTCTCTCCCATGATCATATCCCTCTTCTTTTTTCTATAAGTAGAAAGCTTTTCAACAGTGATCCATTTTCCTTACTTCACAAAATGAAGCCTCATTTCTACTTGTCTTGTTGATGACTAAGTCTGACTCTGTAAGTGGGAAACCGGTGTGTATTGGTTCAACTGCTTTATCTTGCTCAGTATATTTACACTAAAACAAATAATAAGCATAAGTTTGATCTTCATTTACAAAAAAGTAAATGATTTGTGAACATTTAATATTCTACCCTCATTTTTCTTTTTCCAGATCTAAGATAAAATTTTTCTTGCAATAAATTTCTCTACAAGAGCATTTTCTTCTTAAAGGCATTTTCCTCTCTACAATAACATGATAGGCATATATTTACTTTTTTTTTTTACTGTTTACAACATTGCAAACATATGCCAGACACTGCGTATATTCAATACGTCTGCCTTTAAGAAAGTTATAGGTAGGTAAGCAGCACAAATTCATGCACCAGTCCTACTGTTATGGAGAGTACACTTTCCTCCAGAGTTGAAATGTACTCATAAGGATGGGCACAATTGATTCTATACACAGTGGATACTCATAGAATGAAACAGTGATTTTAATTAAATAGGATTTTTGACAAGTTTTTTTTCGTCAAATTTTTATAGGCGAGATAACCCATAAAAGGAACAACTAAAGACAATTATGTTTTTATTGTTTTTTGCCAACAGTAAAGCTAAAACAAAATTCTTAGAATTTTGATTTTTAAACTATTGATTAATCAATGAGACTATATTCAAGAAATATATGATTTTGTCTGTTTTGATATCCTATACTTCTGAACAGAACCTCAGTGTGTTAAAAAGTCGGTTTTATTCTGCACTTCATACTCCTAACCAATGATTTTACATGGAGCACATATTTCATGAAGAAGTTTGTCAGTGTTTTAACTTTGTTAACCCAGTTGTAATGTTATTATATATTAACAATTTTACAACAATTGTAAAATTGTTTAAAAGATGCTTTGGCCCAGCCAAGCGTGGATCAGTAGTTGAGCATCGACCTAGGGTCCAGGAGATCAGGGTTCAATTCCCAGTCAAGGCACAAGCCCGGGTTGCAGGCTGCAGCTGACCAATGACTCATCATTGATGTTTCTATCTCTCTCTCTCCCTCTCCCTTCCTCTCTCTGAAATCAATAAAGATATATTTTTAAAAAAATAAAAAATAAATAAATAAAAATAAAAGATGCTATGAATAATATTTCTAGTCTAAAAAAAATTGCACCACTAAACCAATTTATAGGTCTTTCCATTCATCTCTGTTTTCTTTATTTAACTAAGTAAAAACATCCACTTTCTAAAGAAGATATATTGAAAGTTTTCTAAAGTTACCCATTTTAAATACCATACAGTTATTAGTTAGCTTCAAGATAGGTTTTAGGGTTTTCCTACAAAGCTTTGTAACACCACCGAATAGACTGGTATTTTTTTTAAACCAAAATGAAAAGAAATAGAATATGACCTATTATTTTTTTCTTTCCCCAAATTAATTATGCAAACCTTGACAATAACTATTGGAAATGTTTAATATCACACCGCCAGTTAGCACTTTATTAATTTGTTAAAAGTGTATTTACCTGCTTGTAGTTCTCAGAAAAAATTTTTTTTTTTTCATTTTTGTCTAACTGTTAAAATCCAGTTGATTTTTGACTCAGCTCAAAATTATCCTTCTCTGTGGAAACTTCATTGACTATTCAGAATTTGTCTTCCTTTCTTTTGTGCCATCTACTTTATAATATATTACTCTTATTATTTGTAAACTACTTGTTATGATTATTTGTTTACATGTTCATCTCTTTTAATAGACTGTGAGCTTCTTGCAGAAAGAGTAGCCTCCCCCTTTTCCCACCTAGGTGGGTAGGCACTGATTAAACATAATGTTTATCACTCAACATTTGACAACTATCTTTTGAGCATTTATGGTACTGTAGGCTATTTACTGTTTTGGGTACTGTGAATTCAATGGTAAATGAAACATAGATTCCTTTCCCTCATGGACCTTACATTCCTGTGTAAGAGTCAAATAATAAACTAATAAATAGACAGTGTAATTTCAATAAGAAGAGAAAAAAGATAGATAACAGGGCATAGGTATTTAAGTGGGATGATCATGGAAAGCCTTTCTAACATGGTGACAGCTGATTAATGATCAGAGTATAGTAAGAAATCAAGCTTTGAGAACATCTGTTGAGAGAAAGCAGTGTGTTTGATGTGGTTTTGAAGATGGCCATTGTTTCTGGAATAGAGGAAGTTAGTGGAGGTCAGAGAAGGACACCATGGCCAAGCCCAATGGTCTGGTATTCTAGACCACAGTAAAGAATTTGGATTTTAAAATGTTCAGAGTAAGTGAAAGAAGGAACAGACAGTAATTCACATGAGTATGTGACTATTACATAATGCAGCTATTTTTCAAATGTACCAGATTTAAGATTTTCTAATAAAGACTGACCTTATTAAGGCAGTTATTTTGGAATGTGGGGAATCATTTCAATGATTTTTCTCACTGCTAAAGACATTTTTGAAAGTATCTTTTATGTTAATGCCTTCAAAATTCCATGGTGCATTTTTTTGGATATCTCAGATTGATGGAAAAATCATGATTTAAAGTTGGATTTGGTTTTTAGAAACAGACATTAGCCATTGAGAGCCAAGTTTCCTGAATAAAGTGGATAAAAATTCAAGTAACATGACTTTGGCTCCAAAGGAAAGTAGTTCTTTAACGTCGTGAGGCTAATTGTGTCTGTTACACTTTCTCCAAAACAAATTTCAAAAGAAAATGTGCCTTCTTAAAAAAAATCATAATAATATTAGTAGTGTTGTTTTGAAGGTGAACATATTCACTGTAGAATCGAAGGTGCATTTGGAAAGCAAAATTTGATGTTGTTATTTCCAAAAGCACAATTCCTACTGCTAGGAGCTCCTTTAAAATTTGAGTCATTGGATAGGAGAGTATGACGCAGTGAGAGAGCATATTATTCTTATTATACTAATTTTTTAAAACAAAATGTTTAAATCAACCGTTATCACAAAGAAAGAACGACATGGACATAAAAATCAATTTTTTCCCGCCATCGTTGTTCTAACCTTTGATGCGAAAAAGTGTAATTTTACTTTGGATTTAGTGTATGGTGATTTTTAGGACTTAAATTATTAATGGACATTTTGCAATGTTTATATAAGACCAGAGAAAAGTTGGATCACATGACGAGGAGCACTTTAAATGATCAAATGGCCATTAAGATTTTTTTAAAAAATTTTATTGGAGGACTGAGCAAGGACTGATTTTTTCTTACCTCTATGTCATCTGTCTCTTTATGAACTTTATTTTAACGCAGGGATAAGTTTCCACAGCCAGCACTCGCTTTGCTGACAATGTGAACTGCCAGAAGCAGCAAGCAGCTAGGGGAGGAATACAAAAATAACTCCCATTGTGTGAAAACAGTCTTCATTATCACTCTAAATGCCAATTCCTGTGTTGATGATACTTTTATATTATGAACAAGTGATTGTAAAAATTGTTTCTTGCTACTAAATATAAGTGACTCTAAGACAGAGAAAGTTTATATTTTAAGTTTGTTTCATTTTAAAACACCCAAAACACAAACAAACATTTTTTTTTCCTTCCTCAGATGAGCCACATTGGCTCTCAACCTCTAAATTTACCAGCAAGGTCTTGATCATCAGGAATTTGGACATCTAGATTATCTCACAAACCAAGACTCTACCAAAACAAGACTATCCTGTGGGACCAGTAGAGAATTGTTTCATAAGTGGAGTGTTGGCACTACCATTTCCCTGAGCCTTCCTGTAGAAACTTATAAATATTTCTCTACTTAGTTCATTAAAAGTGGGAGCAGGGTGGAGGGGATCAATGGTGGGGGGAGGGGACAACTGTAATATTTTCAACAATAAAGACAATTTTTTTTTAAAAGTGGTATCTTCCTACCAGATATAAATACACTGGTCACTTTTAATAGGTTGTTTGCTCTTACATGTCTCTAAATGATTTCTGAGAGTTTCTTTTTAGCTAAACTTTGAGATTAGTAAAGGTCCAAACTTTCAAATTTTCATATAGATGAGATCTTAGCTAGGGCGTATTTATATACCCTTGGTTGGATTCCGAAGTAATTAGCATTGCCCTTATGCCATTCTCTTCCTGGATGCACACATGGAATTTAACTTTGCACTGCCATACTCATTGGCTCTAGAGGAATGAATGTTGTAAGAGTTCTTAATCTCTACTATAGGGCATGTTACTAAGTGTGATCTTGGCAATCACTGAATAATTTGACATATTTGAAAGTAGAAACTAATTGCACATATGAAACTAAGCCAACTCAATCATATTCATATTTTAAAAATACTTCACATATAACCTGCCATAAATGTAGACATTGAAAAGTCTGCATTTTGCATTAAAAACCTGCCTTAGAAAATCAATATTCAATTCAGCTCTGTATTAGAACAAACACTAGTTATAGTATCTCAACCATGTAGTCCACAATAAGTAGAATATCATCCATTTATCTCCTATTAATCATCTATTTATTCATCTACTTATTCATCTCTTCATTTAACAGACATTTATTGTGGAGACATTATATCTGGTGCTTAAGTAAACATCATTTTGTTCTTGTCTTGAGAAGCTTATAGTCTAATCAGGCATATGCATGTAGAAAAATGTTATTAAAAGTAACATTTTGAACCTAGTTATGTGGTAGCATAAGGAGTGACTAACTCTGCATGGAAGAATGAGGGAACATAGCATTGGAACTGCCTCTTTAAGTTTGAGTAGGAGCTTTCTAGGGCATTTCAGAAATACAAACAAGACTAGACTTGTTAGAAAGGACATGGCCAAGTTATAGAGAGAAGTTTAGAGTGGTTAAAATATATAGTGTATTAGAATGTGGAACTGAATCTAGACATAAAAGTAGGAGCAATGTTATAAAGGGCTTTGTGTGATGAGCTAATCCCGATCATCGAAATAAAGTCCGTTACCACTTAATGAGTTCCCCAAAATAAAACAAATTAAACATGTTCTTTCTCCTCTTCAAAATAATTCTGCAAGATAATTATAAATATCCCCAATATACAAATGAGGAAAATGAGATTCAGAGAAATAAGTACCATGCCAAACATCATAAAGCTAGGAAAGAACAAAGCCAGGATTCAAATCTAGCTCTATATAATGCCAGAGTCCTTATTTTTAGAATGTTCTAACCCCCATGGGACCAGTGAGAGATGGGAAGTTACAGTAAGAAATTAAGAGTGAATTATGTTATGTTATAAGAATGACAGCAATAAAAAGTTAAAGAAATTACTGAGCAGACTACTGTAATAAATCAAAGATCTCGTATAGTAATGAAGAAATTAAGAATATGGTGAGGGAGAGTGAAGATATTTTGGAGGGGAATTAATGGAATTTCATGACTGTCTGGTTATAGAAGGTGAGAAGGAAATGTAGGATAGCTCTAGGTTTTTAGCTTAGTCCCTGGAACAGATGCTGTTAGAGGCCCACCCAGATCCCTTTGGCATTCACCTCTACACACTGAAGGTACCTCCTAGGACACCTGCAACTCCGCCTGTGTTCTTTCATCTGAATGCAAGAAGGGCTATGTTTGGCTCACTTTGAGGGAAAGTTGGAAGTGCCAGAGCCTCAAGAAATAGCTCTCAACCAATGTCAATAAAGGAGTTGGCAGAGAAGTATCCCCATTTCTTCGTGCCTTGTTTTAACAGCTCTCTGGCATGTGATACACCAAATCCCAGAATTGGCCAGTGGGATTGAACTTGGGTCACCCATAATGATAATTGGCTAGACAGCAAGCCCTTTATTGGCTTTATTCCCTTTCCTGCCTAACTCCTCCACTCTCACTGGTATTTCTTAGCATCACCTCCCAAATAAACTACTTGCATTTGAATCTTCCTTCCAGCGTCTCCTTCTGGGGGAACCCAAACTGAGACACATAACAATGTCTGCAAAGAGAGGGAAAGACAGCTGAGAGGAAAGAGAAACTGAAGTACAGGTGAGGAAGGACTGGCACCCTGTGCACAAATAAAATGCTTAGGATTAGAGAGAAGGTGGGTGAAGGGGAGTGCAGTTAAGTGGAAGTGGAAGTAGTGAGAGGCCACATTTGCATATTTTCTTTTCTCTGTGAAAAATAAAAGTTGATCTGCTAAGTGTGAGAGGGTAGGAAACTGATGGGGCTTATGGAAGAAACTTGAGAGGGGTCTTCTTTGCTATGGAGGGTGAATAGCTGGGTGTGATGGTGGATGCCAAGCTGATATTAAGAGGTTTAGGTAATAATACATTAATCCTTGCCTTTTTCTTGCTTTCAGTGACAGTGCCTTTATATTCCATCTTTTCTACTTAATTTTTTTATTATGACTTATTATACTGTTTTTTTTAATCCTCACCTGAAGACATGTTTGTTGGTTTTGTAATTGATCTTGGAGAGAGAGAGAGGGAGAGAGAAACATCGATGTGAGAGTGAAACATAAATCAATTGCCTCCCGTACACACCCTGACCGGGGACTGAACCAGCAACCTAGGCATGTGCCCTGACTGGGCGTCAAACCTGAAACCTTGTGGTGCACAGGATGACACTTCAACCAACTGGGCCTCCTGGCCAAGGCTATCATACTCATTTTAATTTCCAGGATTTCTTCTTAATAATTGAGTAAAATTTCATTTCACTTACCAATAATAAACTAAACATTTCTAATGTAAATTACCACATTCTCAATGATTTTATTGACTTTATTTTTAGTGTAATATGAATTTATTAATTAATTTAAATTTATACTAAAAGATTTCATGTAAATAATTTAAAAAGTCCAATAATATTAAAATGTTTATAAATAAATATATCCACACTTCCTGTATTTTACCTACATATTTCTATATGATATGAATATACATCTACCCATAGATTTCTTAGTTATAGGTATTACATATGTAATATGAGGATTTTTAGCTTACTTACACCCCTTTTTCTTTCCCTACCTGCCAGTATGACTATGTACTGATATTTCTGGTTATGTTCCTATTGGCTCATTTCAACTTTAGAATGCTGATAAAATTTATTACTGTTGAGCTATAATTCTACACCATATTTACATTTCCTATTTTTTTACAACCTTTCCTAGTTTTTGAAGTTAATAATTGCTTCATTATTTTATTCACAAAAATTTTAATGCCTGATTAAATTCTCTAATTATTTAGTTAAAAATCTCTTAATACAAATTTTTGCATGTCCAAACCTGGACCTGGAGCTAACCTTGCTAGAGTCCTCTAGTGGCTTACTTTAATATGGCCCAGTTGATCTGTACAGCAGCTGTACAGTTGTCCTACTGGGACTTTATGTCATTTGTTGATAATTCCTCTTCCTTTCTTCCATGACAAATACTCTGCTTTCTTGATTTCTAGATCCTATGTCTTCTTCTTTTTTGTTTTTGGTCCTTGTTTCTGGATATACATTTCCCAGAAGCTCTCTGAAAATATATGAATGAAAAGTG
Source organism: Miniopterus natalensis (assembly GCF_054644295.1). Taxonomy (NCBI): domain Eukaryota; kingdom Metazoa; phylum Chordata; class Mammalia; order Chiroptera; family Miniopteridae; genus Miniopterus; species Miniopterus natalensis. The sequence continues at coordinate 37,543,382 of NC_142092.1, read as the reverse complement.
CCCTTTTTTGAGCCTTTCCATGAATTAAAATGTCCTAAATTTAGCCTCACACTTGATTATCTGGACAAAAATTCTCTATAGATATCATTATTTTGACTCAATATCTAAAAGATATTGCTTATTATCTCCCATCTTGTTTTTGCTGTTGAGAAGTTCAACATGACTGATTCTTATGCTTTGTTCATGACCAAGTGTTTCTCTTTATCACTGGTATTTTAGTATTTTGATATTGTGTTTTGCTGTGGATTTTTTTTCTCAACAGCTCTATCTCTGATGTTCCTTTTTGCATGGTGTCCTGTTCTTGTTTCATAGATACAATATGCAATATCTACTCTAGCTCCTTGAGTATATTATTTAAAGTTTTAGAACAAGTTTATGTTTCCAGAATTGTTTTATTTTTCACTAATTTACTTTTATTTTTTCATGAGTGCAGTAAGTAGGGTTTTTCTTTGGTCTCCTACCTTCATGTTAAAAGTTTTTCTCAATATCTTGTATAGCTCTCCATTGATATTTCAGAGTGATATAACAAGTTCTGTGTGTGCTAGGACAGAGTTGGGACAAGGGTTTGCTGGCTAACGTACTCAACAGTTTGAAGTCTCACTGGATGGCCAGCTACCTGTTTAGGAAATAAACAAATGTCAAAATTTTAGATCTTTCTGAGGTTACTGCTTTTTTCCTGGAGCATTCACCTGTTTTCTGCCTGGATAAGTATTTCAGAGCTCTACAAAGAAAGAGAACTTAGATGTTACATGACAGTGTGTAATCCTCTTATTTTTTTGTACAGTTCCTCACCCTCAGCCACCTCTGTGCCTGGAGTTCCAATGTTCAGAACCTTCTGGTTTAATTTCAACAAGGATAATTACACCTCAGACCTCCAAACTAGGTTGGGCATGAACAATTCTCCGTCTGCATAAGCTGGTAGGTGGGAACCTGGCAGTTAATTGATGATGTTACAGATATTAATTTAATTTAATACTAATCCTCTCCTTATTTTTACTCATCTTTCTTACCCTTTCCTGTGTTGGTGATGCCACCAGTTTCTTGGGGAATTTTTAGGGACAAAGTAACCTATATCTTGTCAATACCTACCTGACTTCAAGCATTGAGATTAAATAATTCTTTATTTTTTCCAGGAGTTTTCCATTTTACCTTCTTTTTCAATGTTATATATTATGATTTGTGATTAAATGTATTTTCTACTCTACATTTTATATTTTTCATGATATTTCATAAGATTTTTCAAGAGAATGAAATGACAGTATCTCTACAATGTTATTTTATCTTAATTCTATCTACCAGTTGTCAATACCAAGCAGAGACATATGAACACCGCTATAGATAACTCTACACACTGTCCTCATCCAGGTGTGAGGTGATGGACTGAAAATTTTGGTATTAATAAGAAAGAAATTCAAGTTTCCATTTCAGAGGCATGCTTTAGGTGGGAATCCTTCTGGACTGGTAAAGGAATGATATTATTTCCGTGGCATGTTTAGAACTGTTTACACAGACTGGCAGAAAAAGGTTATAGTGCTTTAAGTGTGGTTTCTTCTATTTACTGGCCACTTTGCTTTGGTCCACTATTTAAAATTACTGGAATGTTTTTATCAGGTGCACAAAGAACCCCGATATAGTAAAGATGACGTTCACCCAGCATTTTCATTAATAACTCATTATTTGCCAAGTCACAGAGTGCACAGTTTTATCAATTTCTGTCCAAATGAAATTTGCATACAAAGCTGTTTTCATTTTCATTTTTAAAATTTATCTTTATTGTTGAAAACATTACAGATGTCCCCTTGTTTTCCCCATTTACCCCTTCTACCCCCCACCACCCAGTGCCCCAAACGTTCACTACACTGTCTGTGTCCATGGGTTATGCATATGTGCATAAAAATTCTTTGCCCTAACTGGTTTGGCCCAGTGGTTAGAGCATCGGCTTGAAGGCTGATTCTGGCCAAGGGCACGTGCCTAGGTTGCAGGCTCAGTTGCCCGCCTGGGTCGGGGGGCATGCAGGAGGCAGCCAATCGGTGTGTCTCTCTCACATTGATGTTTCTCTCACTCTCTCTCTCTCTCCTACTCTCTCTGAAAAGCAATGAAAAAATATCCTTGGGTGAGGATTAAAAAAAAACCCACAACTTGTTTCAATTTAAAGATTGGTTGTTCTGTATGTAACCTAAACTAAAAGAGAAAAAAATATTTTATTTTTCAGGGTCTATTGTTTTCTTCTTTTAAAAAAATTATCAAACAACTGACAAAAATAAAGATAACATTATCTTTCAAATACACACATTAAGATTTGGTATTTGGTTAAATCAATTAAGAAGAGCAAGATATTACTGAATATCAAAAATTACCTAATATGCTCCACAATACGCTTGTATTGGCTTGCAAATTAAAAAGAACTTTTTTACAAGATATTGCATACTATAATAATGTAATTACATGTATTTACACTAATTATGCACTTATATGTAATTACATTAATTATGTAAATACATGACTTTTGATAAAATATTGCTTTGAAATTCACTCAATAAAAGAATGAACTGGGTGGTAGAACCATGTGCCAATATAATAATAAAGCAAGGAAAATGAAAAGTCTTAAATAAATGATCTCTACACTCTATTTTTGCTCTAAAATCCCCTAATTCTAAAATTTAGCAATACAGCAGAGAACCGTTGGCAATAGATTTGAAGTTGAGGTACTTATTTTTGTTTAGAGAGATTATTTTTTTCCTCACAGCTTCTGGACAGATATTTCATGAAAACAAATATTGTGATGATCTATTCTAAGCAAACTTTGTTTTTCGTCTCAGCCAGTAGCAATGATAAGAGTGTTAAAGTTTGACGTCTAGAAAGACAAGGGGGGATTTCCTCACACATGTTGGCCTTTCTCTGGTAACTAGTCCTCCTGTTTACTCTGCCTCCACCTTGGACACAGCAATCGGTTCGGGTCTTGGGTGGCCAACATCACTCAAGGTTGAAAACACCTTTATATGCTCTCCAAGCTTCTGAATAATAATTCTACCATCCATTTTCCAAATTTGGAGATAAAAACTATAATGAGGATGAGGGGAAGGCCATGATTCTGTTGTTGATGGCTCAGGGTATTCAGAACCTCTCTTTGTTCCCAGAGTTGTATTCTCCCAGGAAACTGACAAAGAAGACGCTTCGGCAGAAACCAAAGTTCAGAGTTGTGGTCATTCAGGGCAGGGCCACATCTCTAGGCCCATCATTCTACAGTCTAGTATTTCATTTTATTTGAACAATTCATAACTATGAATTTACTATGTGAAAAGTGGAAGCTCTACCCTCAAGGACCTTCCAGGACAATATTGACAAGCGAGGAAAAATCAACAACTACAATTATAAGAACAAGGAGCTCAGGTCAAGACCCATAAGGATGGTAAAATCAAATTGCTAAAAACCAAAGTTTTCTAAGTTTTTCTTCTTCTTCTAAATCATCTAAAAAAATGCAACACATTATCATTTGTAAAAGTTTATCTGTGCTGCAGTCATTTGCAGTCTGATACATAATCTCCTGCAAAGTTGAGGGTGATTGTTGGTGTTTCCCAGCACTCATTGGACAGGTTTATAATTATTAGTTATTTGTTATCATTAATAGGATACACATTTTTTTTAATGAGAACCTGTTCCAGAACAAGAAAATTGTGGTGCTTTGGGCTAATTGTGATGAAGGCAGAACATTTATGTTACAGACAAAGGCAAATGTGGGAGATAGAAGGCTGGTTGTGAAAGAAGTTTTGTGGGAGCACCTTGATTATTGCATCAGCTAATTGAATACTTATTTATGGGCATTTGAATTCCTTGACCTACTTTGAATATTTATTTATTTAATCCCCAAAATTGAACTAAAAATGAGGTCTTGGGTCTTTGTCTCCCTGACAAAAGTCTGGTGGGGTTACATACATTTTATATTCTTTTCCTTTAAGCTTTACGGGAGGGTATGGAAAGTGATTTATACCTGAACACAAGCAAGCATTAAAAATAGCAGCATCCATGTGTGTTTAATCAGTATGTTTAAGAACTATTCTAATATCTGTTCATCAGATATTTGGAACAGCAGTTTGATAATCAAAATGCTAATCTGCAGAGACCATTTGTAACCTGGCTTTGCTTGTAATAAATATATCTTGAGGACTAATATGTATTCCTTATGTTTCTGTTATTTAGATGGAAAGAAAGGAGCCTCTAAATTCTCTTATAAAACCAGAGAACCCATCTCCTCCTTGTTTGTATTCCTTTCTCATAAATCCTACCAAACAGATGTGTACACTTGTTGTCAGCTGTATTTGTCACTGTACAGGCTGCCTCTTGCCAGCTTGTCAGCATGTTGTTAGGCATGATTCATTGTGTGCTGTCAGTCCTGTAGTTTCTTTACAAAGAAGCAAATCTGACTTCCGGGCCGGAATAAAGAAGTCATCAGGGTGGTAATCAGTGATGGACAGAACTTATCGAGTCCAATGGAGCTTGACGCCTCCTAGATCACCCTTCGGTGAGTCAGTGTCCCGAGCTTGAACAATATTGAATAAAAATGAAAACAAAATAGGCATTGAAGTATCTCTCGGATTAAAAGAAAGTAAAATAAATACATTGATATTCAGGGTACTCTTTAATAAATGGTTAGACTTTGTAAATGTCCGTTGTTATGGTGAAACTGAATCTCCTGGGGCTATCAGAATGCTGAACTATTGCCCAATTACCACATCATAAAACCGCTCACAGGAAATGATACACAGGACTGGAATAAATTGAAATTTCAAACTTTGTGTCACTTCGTAAATCTAGCTCAAGCTGAACTCATCAACATAATCTAGTTCACCTAATGAGGATGATTTATACTAGAGCAAAATCATGTTGGCTCCAGAGGTGGGGACAAAGGATGGGGTAGAGAAACACTGGGGAGCAAAGATATGAAGCATATCTAAATCTCATTAATGCAGAAATGATCTCATTATGACTTTTAGGCAGAGCAACCATTTGGTTAGAATTTTTCAATTACTTATTCAGCAGTTTTTTAAAAAAAATTCTCTATAGATCTAAAACTCTGTACCAATGTAGTATTTTGAAAAATATAGGACAATGTGAAATAAGGTTGTTTTTTCTTCCTGTGATTTAAGCTGAAAGTGAAGCAACAATGATCAGTCATAGGAAGCTGACATTAGTTTTCTTACGTAAAGAAGTTCTTGGTAATTTAGAAGAAATAATTACTCTTAAAATAAATAGAACTAAATCATGATGAAGAACTGCCACTTGCAAGATTACTCCTTTTATGTATAGTATATATGTATACACACACATATGACACCTTTATTCATAAATTTTTATCTTACAGTAATTCCCAAATAATTATTTTTTACTTATATTATGTCAGATGCTACTCTAGGTGTTGAAGATATAGTAAAGAAGCAAGGTAGACACATTTTCTCCCCTCAAGAACTTATACTCTAACAAAGGGGAACATCTACATAATATTTATAATTTAAAATAACTTTTAAATTTTATATATTTTTGCTATGTATATTGTATGTAATATGGCTGTAGATTAGGTTATTTCTAGTTTAAATATGCTTATTGTATTGAAGACTCAGAGTGATCATCTGCCCTGTAGCACTTAAGACATGTCATAGTACATACAGATTCACATACCATGGAAGTCCAACAGGTGACAGTGATTTATATGGAACAGGTTTATAAAATAAGAGCAATGACCTTCCAGGTTTCAGGTTGGCCTTATTTCCATCAAGGTCTTATAAGCTAGTATTACATGCATATTTTGAGTGTAGAGAAACCAACTCTACAAATTTATTTTTATTTTTTGACTGTGATGATGGTGGAAAGTCATTTTTGAATCTGGCAAAGACAGTAAGATGAGACTGTTTAATCTTTTATGAAACCAGCTCTCTTGCTGACCTTCCCCCTCACATTTACATTCACACTCCAAAATGAAATCCTTCAGTATCTTCTGAGCTGTCCCCTTGCTTTCCCTAATGCACTACCTAGTGCCACTGTAATGAGTATAGCGTGGTCTCCGAGGCTTCATCTAGTTCGTCTAGTCCAGCAGAGGCTTGATTCTCATGGACATGATGATGAGTGATGTTGAAGCTTAATTATAAAGGGCTCCATTGACGAGGTGGTCTCATCTCTTATATGACCTTTTTCCATCTCTGGACAGGGTTTATTGCTAAAACTTTCTTATATTCAGCTAAAATATGTCTTCTGGTAACTTCCATCCATTTTGCCCAGATCTGTCCATCTGAAACCTCTCGGAGTAGGTGCAAATCCTCTCCCTCCGGATGATTGCCTCTTAGAAAGTAGCCTGTTCTCTTCCTTAGCACTGATCACAATTAGCAATTAAATAATTATGTGGGAAGTTATTGATTTAATGTCCACCCCCTCCAGTTTGACGTCTATTTTACCACTGAATCAGCATTAGCACCATACCTGGTAAATAGATATTAGTTGAATGAATATGTTTAAATGACTTAATATATATATATATTTTTAAATATATCTTTATTGATTTCAGAGAGAGGAAGGGAGAGGGAGAGAGAGAGGTAGAAACATCAATGATGAGAGAGTCATTGATCGACTGCAGCCCGCAACCTGGGCATGTGCCCTGACCGGGAATTGAACCCTGATCTCCTGGATCCTAGGTCGATGCTCAACCGCTGAGCCACGCCCCGCAGGGCAATGACTTAATATTTTAAGAGCATCTTGTCCTGTGTCTTTGGTAGGGTAAGCCAGAAGCAGTTCTTGAAATGAAGATGTGTTTCAAAGTTACTTATTAAGGGAATAATCCAGAGAAAATGATAAGAGTGAGAGAAATTGGACAGGGTGGTAGGAAGCCAATTAAGGGTGAGATATCAGGCAAGGTCTTCTAGAAGGGGAAATTGCTGCAGTGCATCTCTACAATGTAAGTCACATTAGGAGGTGTGCATCCAAAGCAAGAGAGCTGAGTTACCATGAGCTTGCATGCGTCAGTAATTGGCTAAGAGCCAACACACCCCAGGGACAGCAGAGTCCCAGGCATATCCAGCCCTTTGTGCATAAGGAGTGAAGGGCAACTTGGCTCCAGTAGCTTGAGGCCCATCAGCTGCAGGAAAGCCACAGGTGTTAGTTATTCAAAGCAATAGCACACAGAAAGGGAGGGGTTGGGGTGGACAAAAAAAGATAAAAATGATCGGAGGGGATCTAGGTCGAGCATCAATAATATTACATTCTGTTCTTGAATATTCTTCATGGGCTGGACATGCTAGTGCCCTTAACTGTTTCACATTGTGTCACTTCACTTCCTACACACCCTCCTCTGCAGGAGCTTCAATTTGTTAGAGTGTAATTTTAATCAAAAAGAAAAACAAAAGTTAACATGAATTTTATACCATCTGATTAGATTCCAGGCAAAAGTTTGGTGCTCCGGATCTCAAAAATTGCTTCATTCAAACTTAATGTGTATGAAAATTCACATTTTGACTTTTTTCCCCCTGAGTCTCACATAGAGCTCTGGGATAAAGACTTAAGACTGATGCTCAAAGCAAAACGGAGGGGAAGTTACGGACATGGAAATGCACTATAAGAAATTTTGTAGCAGAAATCCCAGGATGCTGGGGTATAGGACTTAAAAAAAAGAAAAAAAATTGGGAAACAAATAAATGATCTGACAAGCCATTTCAATTCCCATGATTATAAGGTTCACATAAATGAAGTTTTGATCTACTGATCTCAAGACGGCTTGTAAATTTTAAAGTAAATCCAGAAACCTGAAGACAAACAGACAAAACAATAACAACAGGAAAATACAGTTGTTACTAATTTGCTGCTTTGAAAAAAATGTTAAAAATTCCTGGCAGTTCCAAATAAAGTCTAAAACTACAAGTCCTTCAGATGATATACAGTGGGATTGAGTTCTACCTAAAACTTTCTCTATTACTTTTCTCTCATTCTTCCGACAGTGACGCCAAATTCTCCAAGGGACTAAAGAAAGCCAAGTGATAAGGGAAACGCTGGGGGGATTTTGAAGGGAGGGTAGTAGAGGTAAGTAAGGATTGAGAGCTGCTGCTTGCTCTCAACATCAGATCTACTTCTCCTGATTTGTTTCTGGATTTTAGTTTAGGGGTCCGACTGGGACTTGAAAAATGGTAGAAAGATAGATGTGAAAAAATAAATACAGTAGCCCTCTAAACTTTTTATTCTCCCCCGAGGAAACAAAATTATTTTGGGATTCTGTAATATTAAGAGGAAGAAAATTCAGAGAATGACTATTTTATTTCACATTTTTTCTTTTCCTTGAAGTTGTGATATAATGGAGACATATTCTGAACTAAGAAAACAAAAGCTTACCTGATGGTTAATGGAAATTTGCCCCCACATATTCCTATTTAGTAAAGTCCCTTTGAGTAGCAATGCATTTTCATGATTATATTTGATTTTCCTTAAAAAAAAAAAGGAATTTTCCACTAAAAAGCATTTACTAATTGTCAATTATCATGTGAATTGTATCTTGCAAAAGTGTGTGTATATATGACTTTTATTTTTTTTTTAAACACTTTATATTCACTCACATTTGCCTGAAACAATTGTGAGCATTTTACATATGAGAATTTAAATTCACATTTAATTCATTAAGTGTTCATGTTAAACGTTCATAAAGGGGTTAAGCGACCGGCCCATGGTCCCACACCTAGTAGTCGTTGAAGCTTGGATTTGAACCTGAGCAGTCTGGCTCCAGAGCTGTTGCTCTTAACTATTATGCTGTACACTCTTTATATTTAAACATATCCCCGATAAAATGCCTCAGTATCAGTCCTATCAAGCTGGCAGGATATTACTCCCTCTTGCTTGCTTCTTTTGCCCAAAGTGACAAGTAATATTTAAATTTAGTTCTCTAGACTCAAAAATAAGTTGCAGATGAGAAACATGTGGAAATATTGCAAAAAACAATTTTTTGAAGTTTAAAAAAAAGGCCCTCCAGATGATTTAGCTTAAAGTTCTCATTTTAGAGATCAAAAAAATGGAGGTCCCAAGAGATGAAATGACAGTTTTATTAACAGGGCAGGCTCTAAAAATGGAGTCTCTTGGCTTCCCGGAGGCTGCTCTGTTTTACTCCTCAAAAACACGTCAAATCACAAACAGAAGCAGAACCAAAAATAAACAGTTTAAGTTATAATTTAACCCCTACAAGTTTCCTTTTCAAATTACCCTCTTTACCCTTGAGTATCAATATCCGTTTTAGCTCATGGTTTCTTCATCATTTTCAAGTCAGACACTGAGTCAGCCATCAGAGTCTGTTACATATTTAGGTATTTTAAGCAGGATTTGAGGTGCTTTATGAATACTATTTGGCACATGGTATGGGCAGCCACTTTCAGATAGGCTAGTATGACCTCTGAAAGCTCAACGGTTCCATCGAGAACAAAAGGAAAAGCTGGGGGAAGTTATAAAAAGAATGATGGCATCAAAGATCTGCTCAAGTAATGGCTAGAGATTTTTTTCAGAGCAGAAGGTTACTGCTGGAGGTCATGGTGCGGAGGAGCTACAGAGCATTGGTGCATGCATGGGGCTAGGGTCACAGAACTGCTAACTCAGGGGCCTCAAGCGAATGGTCGTGTTTCGCCCTCATCACACTTGCCAGGTTTCGAAGCTTCATGAGGTGGGGAACTTAGAAAGTTTAGCCACTAAATATTTGGAAAGCAGAGTAGAAGATAGAGTGCTGGGAAAGCAAAGTCACTACAGTGAAAAGGCCCCAGAGAATGGGAGAAAACATTTGCAATCCATATAGGTGATAAAGTACTTGTACCAAACTATATATTAAGTACTTATACCAAACTCTATATAGATTAACTACTTGTCAATCAAGAAGTGAAAGACAAACAACACAAAAGTTAATAGCCCACAAAAAGAGAATATCCAAAGGCAAATAACAAATTAAAACCACAATTCAACGCTACTATACTGCACCAGAATGACAGGAATGGAAGAAAATGTCAAGAGTTAGCAGGAATATGAAGCCACTGAGATGCTCATCTATTGCTGTGTGGAGTGGAAATTAGCACAACTGAATGGAAAGACTCTGTTATCTTTAAATGACTGTGTTATTCTGTAAAAATTTATTGCTTTGTATACTTATGTTTTATACTATTCTTGCTCTGTATTATACATCAATGGAAATTTCAAAAAATACGAAGTAACCGTATGGGGAAAGGAGGAAAAATATAGAACTGTAGCCCTGGTTGGTGTGCCTTGGTGGTTGGAGCATCAACCAGTGAACAGAAGGGTCTCGGGTTCGATTCCCAGGCAAGGGTGAGTACCTGGGTTGCACGTTCGATCCCCGGCCCTGGTCAGAGCATAGGCAGGAGGCACCCGATCAATGTGTCTCTCTCATATTGATGTTTCTCTCTCTCCGTCTCTCCCTCCCCCTCCCTCCCTCCCTCCCTTCCATTCTAAAAAATCAACGGGAAAAATATCCTGGGGTGAGGATTAACCGTATATATATATATTATGATATATTACCTACTCATATTCATAAAGTCATTGCTATATGCAATAATAAATTACTTGGTTTTTGGGGATTCCTGACCATATTTAGAGTACAAATATGAGTATAACCTATTGGATTAAAACTATTTAATTTAAATTAATTTTTATTGTTGCTGAAATGTTACTGTCACATATATTGATTTTGATTTTAAAAACTTGGCCTGCAATTTGACACTGATGAAAACTATTTTAATCAAGATTGCAAATATCTCTTTAAAAATCAGTTTCCCAAGCAGAGTGGACCTTTAGCATATGTGGCTCTAACATCCATTAGTGACAATTACTAGGAATATTTCCTGAAGACCAATGACACATATTGATTTGTAATTTTGTTGAGGCACAGATTCGAACCCTTTTGGCCCACGGTGCCAGTCACTCAGCCAGAGACTGTGACTTTCAGAGTGTTTATCTCCTTAATGTTCTCCAGCTTGATAGCACAGGGTGGTTTTGTGAGTATTCAAACACTCCCAATAACATATAAATTATTTATAAACTTTTCTCATTGCAATATCACAGTTTGTAATGATATACTTAGTGAATTAGTTGATTAATGCCTATCTTCCCCATTAACTTCTGGAAGACAGGCATAATGTATTTTATTTTTAATTGACTATTTTATCATTAATGCTTAGCAGAATGTCTGGCTCATTGATTAATGAATAGGTGAATTATGTGCCAAAGAGCAATTCTCAAATTTAGGGCTTCTCAAACATTTCAGCATATATTGATTGAGAAAAAAAAGTCAATTTTAGATATGCTAAAAGATCTGCTGGTTTGGTAGTATGACAGTGGTAAAGACAAAGAGGCACTAGGCATCTTTTTTTCCTTTGCCTAGGAACTCAGAACATTCCTGAAGAGGTAATAAAGGAGTCTGGACAAAATTAGAATTTATCAGATCATTATATATATATATGATGTGTTTGCCACTCTTTTTGGTTACAATACTTTAAAAGAAAAATTGATTATGTCATATATAACATTAAACTTTTAATGTTCTCACACTTAATACAAATAAGTTAGTATATAATGTCTCTTGCTTATCTATGTACATCCCTGTGACCTTCACTAATGATTCTTGGTTAATCTGGAACCAACTGCATGAGATGCCAAGATAACTTGTCTGGTTGTTTGACATACCAAGAACTGCCTTTACATTGTAGGTGTTGCTGAACTTCTCATTTCCAGAGTAATTAGTCTGAGAGTATGGTACCTAACCAGCAAGCTCAGCATAACCAGGGAATTTCTTAGACATGAAATTCATGGTCCCCATCCCCTAGAACTCTGAGGATAGGCCCAGCATTCTGTTTTAACAAGACCTCTAGGTGAGAGAACAATTGATCTAGAGAAACTTGGTTCTATGAATTCCTGCCAGATAATGACTATATGTTTGATTTTAATAGATGCTGTAAGACTGAAAAACTATAAACAGTAACCATTCTATATGGATAGTATGATTTTATTTTGGGAGTATTTATTGCCCCACAAAGGGCTTTACTGATGTGGAATAGCAATAAGCTGCCATTGTAACCTTCTCTTGATTTTCCTGAGTCATATCTTGTCCCTGTTGTTCAACTCTGGAGATTGACTTCCTACCCTCTATCTAAAATAACCCTTCTGAAGCCAGTGCAGTGGATCATGCCTGCAACTATGACAACTCCATTAAAAATCACTGTGCCCGGCCGGGCGTGGCTCAGCGGTTGAGCATCGACCTAGGATCCAGGCGATCGGGGTTTGATTCCCTGTCAGGGCACATGCCCAGGTTGCAGGCGAGCCAATCAGTGACTCTCATCATTGATGTTTCTATCTCTCTCTCCCTCTCCTTTCCTCTCTCTGAAATCAATAAAGATATATATTTAAAAAAAAAAAATCATTGTGACCAGCCTTACCATATGTCATTCAGAATCTCAGGGGCTTGAGGTGGAGAGGGAAGTGGGTGTGGAGGGGTGGTAAATGTTAAAGCTCTCTAGGTAGTTTTAATATAAGGTTGAATTTGAGGATCAGGAAACTGGAATAGTGGTTCTCAAAGGGAGGTCCCTGGACAACAGCATCAATATCTTGTAAGAGCATACTAGAAATGCATATTATCAAATCCAACTAAATGCAAGTTCTTATACCCACCAACCTGCTGAGTAAAAAACTCTAAGGGCTCCCCCATTTCACTCTCTCCCCTGCAGTACTTTAACAGGGCCTCTGAGCCATTCTGATGTACTCTAAGGTTTGAGAATCTCCAAATTACAGTATCTCACACTTTATGCTCAACATGAAATAAACTGAAAAATGGTAAAGGTATAATAAAAGGACTTAAGCTCTGTACGGTAAACCACCTAAGTATTTCAGGGACAAATAAGGATCTCAGATATGAAATCTTTATCATTTCACCATCAGTAATTTACAGTCATTGCATTGCACTCATTTAGCATAAAATGCTTATTGACTCAAATGCCTCCCTAGAGGCGAACTCTTAAGGAAAGTTACTTCACAGAGGACCTCCATTGGAGAGAACTGATACGAAGTCTCTCTATACAGAAAAAGTTGCTGCTGAAGGAGAACATGCTACTTATAGTTATGTGTATAATTCATTAACCTTTGGAAACTCACCTCAATTGCAGCATCTGGCATCAATGAGCTCTTACAACAGGATTAGCAACCTTGCTGCTGAACTTCTCAGGAGGATTCCAGGACACCTATGAAAGCGTTTATGTAATGAAGCTCTAGTGTCTTCCTATTTCTGCTCACTGGAAGTGAGGAGGGCTGACACTGAGGGGTCTGGCAGGTTAAATACATTCCAGCCCTCTAGCAATTGGAGAGCTATTATAATTTGGAGATAAAATTGTAAAAATACATGTTGGAAATCTCAAATGTCATTACAATAAATCATTTTTAAACTAAAATTCCTGTAGAGTAAATATTTTGTAATCTAAAAGTTCATAGCCTGGCTGGTGTTCTGTTCACTTTATTAATACATTAAGAAAAAAATATTTATCAAACAACTACTATGTGCAAGAGATTTTATGACACAAGATAGAAGAATACTAAGGACATTACTGCCATTATAAAATTTCTGATGATATGTATACACATACATACATAAACTTAAAAATATATGTACATATAATATATACACATATATACAAGTATATGTGTGTGTGTGTATATATGTGTGTGTGTGTGTGTATATATATATACACATATGTATATATATTTGCCTTTAAAGGAAATTTCTTGACTAAGGAGACATTTGCTTCAGGTTTTGTATCTTATAATTATGTGAGAAAGAGAAAAAAGGCATGAAATGAGACAAGGAAGCAAAACCAGCATGGAGTACATTAGGGAATGTCCTTCCTCTTCTTCCAAAAACCAAAGAATTTGGCAAAGTATATGAGGCCAATGTTATTGAAGGACTTAATGATCAGGACAAAGACTTTGTACTTTTTCCTCTATGCAGAGATGAGATGTTAAGTTTTTTTCAATAGGAATTATTATTTTTTAAATATGTTTTTATTGATTTCAGAGAGAGGAAGGGAGAGGGGGAGAGAGATAGAAACATCAATGACAAGAGAGTCATTGATTGGCTCCCTCTTGCAAGCCCCCTGCTGGGGATCCAGCTGGAAACCTGGGCATGTGCCGTGACCAGGAATGGAACCATGACCACCTGGTTCATGCTCAATCACTGAGCCACACAAGCCGGGCTTAACAGGAGTACTTTGATAAGAAGTATTCCTCAGGAATATTATTATAAAATAATTTTGTCATTAGAATACAGATTTATTTCTATTCAGAGTGAAGAGGCAAATAAATTCTTGGAAATCAGTTAAAGAAGTTGAAAGATAAAAAGGTCCTGAACTTGGGTAATGGTACAAGTGGTGAGAAGGAGTGTTAGAGATATTAATAAGATGGATAGAAATGGGAAACCTGGGTGTTATGGGCAAGAGAGATGGGAGAGTCCCAGATATTCTGAAAGTTAAGTGAAACAGTAAAAGAAGTAGAGCGAGGGTGGAGTCAACCTGAGAGGACAGGCTGTGAGCAACATTTGGGTAATGAATTTGAAGTGCTGATGGGTGACAAGTTGAAAGTGGAATGCTGAAATTCAGCATGGGTTAGATTTGTGATATCCGTTTAAATTTTGTTTACGTGATGGTAATTGTTGAGTTCATGGGTTTTTCAGAGTGCCAAACAAAGAAGTTTAAGAAGTTTCTGTTTTTAAGAGACTGAAAAGAGGGGAAGCAAATGAGATGGATGAAAGCTGATTGAAAAGGTAGAGAAGAAAATAGGACAATCCAAGGTCAATGAGATAAAGAGATGGGTTCTAGTATTAAGGAGACAGAAAATAGTAAAACAAAAAAATGCTGAAGATATGATTGGAGGAGTTAGAGTACAAGAAGGTCATTGGGTTTCTGAAGTCATCGGCAGACTTCAAAAAATTTTACATAGTGAAGCCAGAAGACAGATGACAGAAAGTTAAGCTACCTGTAGGTAAAAAGAGGGAATATAGAAAATACTTTTAAGAAGTTTGGTTGGGGAAAGAGGAAAAAGACAAGATGAAAGTATGATGCTATGGAAGAGCTTTTTGTGGGGTTTTAAATTTTGTTTATCTTAATTTTATCAGTAATAGAAATTATAGGAGTTATTTTAATGCTATAACATTTAGGAGATATTTAAATATTAAGAGGCAATATATAAAACTCATAAGAATCAGAGACATTACAACTGAAAGCAATTGTTGATATTAAGTGTATTGCAGATTAAAAAAATACTATAAAGAACATTATTTGGGTCAGTTGACAAAACTGCAATAAAAATGTTAAATTAGGTAATTGTGACATCAATTTTAAATTTACTGAAGTTGATAACTATATTGTGGTATTGTAAGAGAATGTCCTTGTTCTTAAGAAATACCCCTGGAACACTTAAGGGTAAAGGGCCATGATGTATGCAATTTTACTCCAGAGATGGAGTCCAAATAATAAAGCAAATGGAATGAAATGTTCATAATAGGTGAGTGGGTAAAGGTGTTCTTTGTACTATTCTTATTCTTACAATTTGAAATTGTAATTATTTCAAATAAAAATTGAAATTATTTCAAATAAAAACAAAAGGCTCCAAAGTTTGTGGCTGAAATTCAAGACTCAAAGACAAAGTTATTAAGCAGGTATCCCTGGTGTCCCTGAAAGAACACTTCTTCAGTCAATACTATTAACTATTTATTCTTCTCCTACCTCAAAAGTTTGTGTATTTCTGAAAAAATATCTTGAATTACACATTATCTTAAGTAAAAATATAGTGTTTTTCAGTGAAGACAGTTTTCAGTGTGCTTCAGAACTCACAAATTGGCATCCATTATATTAAACAACATAGATGAGAGCAATTTGGTAATTAATAGCTGTTGTTATAGTGTCCCAAAGAAATCATTTTTCTATCATGAATTTTATTATATGTCTGTTTATCAGCTCTCTTAAAGCTCCTTATTGGTTATTATACATAAATTCAATTGACAAATTAACATATAATGGGTTAAGATACTAGATATGATCACTGCTACAAAACAGCAATCCATAAATTCTCTAAGAGAACTGAATGGGATATATGCAACTATTCCACAGCAAAAAGACTGTATCATGGCCTTAGACTTGAGGAGTTCGACTGCTCCATTCAAATGTGATGAAAGACCCTGGCTGGCATTGCTCAGTGGTTAGAGCATCCACCTGCACACTGGAGGGTCCTGGGTTCAATTCCCAGTCAAGGGCATGTACCTGGGTTGCAGGTTCAATCCCCCGGGGCTGTGAGGGAGGCAACCGATTGATGTCTCTCTCACATCGATGTTTCTCTCTCTCCTCTCTCTCCTCTCTTTCTCTCCCCACTCTTCCACTCCCTCTGAAAATCAATGGAAAAAATCTCCTCTGGTGAGAATTAACAAAAGAACAAAAATTAAAAAATAAATGATAAATGTGATGAAAGGCCCAATAGAAAGCACAAGTGATAAATGGAACTTCTTGTTAAGTCAATTTTTTTTCATTCCAATAGATGTACTATAGGATATAATATATGTGTTAATTTACATGTTTAAAAATAATTTACATTAATAGATTAAATATGCTTTTCAAACTATAATAGATATCAACTTACAGTAAATAGATAGATATACAGACATTCAATGCTAATATAATGTTGAACACAAACCAAAAAAAATAAGACCTGACATTTTTACTTAAAATTTGCTTATTTTAAAAATATTTTTCAATTTATTGATTTTTTTAGAAAGAGAGAGGGAGGTGGAGAGAGAGAGAGAGAGATCGAGATCAAATTGTTGCTCCACTTCTTTATGTATTCATTGGTTGCTCCTTGTATGTGCCTTGCCTGGAGATTGGACCTGAAATCTTGGCGTATTGAGACAATGCTCTGACCAACTGAGTACCCGGCCAGGGCCACCCCTCTTTCTTACTTGCTCATCTCGCTCTGTCTCTCTCCTTAGCAATGGTTAGCAAACATGTTTCCAATGGTATCATACAGGCTTTCCCTTCCGCAGTAGCTCTGAGCAGCCCATTTTACTTAGGGAGTAGATGATGAGTGTGTAGCGATTATAAGAACATTTCACCAATAATCTTAAAGAGCTAATTATCTAATTGCAAGTTTATGGTAATCAAATCATAAAGACTACATAATGTATCCATTTCTAGATAAATGAATATTATCACTGACTCAGACTCTTAGAATGTAAAGTGCTATACTCTTATACATGTCTAACAACTCACTAAACTATAGGCATGAATATCATTATGTAACTAGAATTACAGTTTTACCCAGGAATCAAAATGTATCTGATTTTACCTCCCCCTATTGGTGTTAATTTCATACTAAGGATTTACTAATGCTACTCACTCTCTCACATGTTGAAGCATCACTTATTTCATAACAGTTTTGAGGGACCTGATGTCCCCCCAAAACTACACTTTCTCATTCAAGTTATACATGTCTAGTTTTATAAGTATTTATTATAAGATCATGATATAATATCAAGACTCCAATATGAGCCTGGAAAATTCCTCTGTCTACTCCTTTGATAGGTTATACATAGAAATAAACATGCTTTCAGGGCAAACTTGTCATTGTAAAGTACAGGTGTTTTCAACTTATAAATTTTCAACACCTTGCTTTTCTATCTTTCCCATGAAAAAAAATTAAATATTGTCAAACCAGTCAACAAAATGAAACAAATTTAGAGAATGTCCTCAATCTAACAGTCTTAAGGATTTTCTTTTTTCAACTCAGAGTAATTATTATATGAACTATAATAAATTTAACATTTGATACATTTTATTATGAATTATTTCAAATTTACAGAAAAG
This sequence comes from Miniopterus natalensis, assembly GCF_054644295.1. Lineage (NCBI taxonomy): Eukaryota > Metazoa > Chordata > Mammalia > Chiroptera > Miniopteridae > Miniopterus > Miniopterus natalensis. The sequence continues at coordinate 37,525,479 of NC_142092.1, read as the reverse complement.
TTCAGAGGAAAGTTTAATGAATGCTTTTATAGCCACCAAGATTTAGCTAATATTAAATGTTCTGATTGTTTTTCTGAAAATAAAACAATGCAGATTCAAGAGGAGCTTCCTTTGTAACCCTTCCTGATACCATTTGCCTCCTTCCATTCTTTATTGCCTAAGGTAACCAGTATTCTTTCTGTACTAAGTTTTTACAACATACACATATGTACACATGTCGTAAACAGTAGCATTATTGTCTTAGTATGTTAGCTACCCTCATATCATTGGATCACGGTGGCAGTTTTCTTTCCCATCTTTCCTTTTCAGATTCTTCTTTTAAAATGGAATTACTTCACTCTTTGTTACCCTGTAATGTAAAGCTTAATAACAGGAATTATTATTACTCACGACTACATTCTACCTACACACCTTTCTTTATTGGTTATTGCTCTCATAAAGAGCATTTTGTTTAATGTATTGAATGGCAAAGGAATCACTCATTTGTTTGTATATATTTTATCTTTTAAAGTTACATATTTTGAAAAGTCGATTGAAGAGCAGTTTGTAGTAGAAACTTTGCTGTACTAAGAACTGATTTAAAGTAGGCAGTCGAGCATTACTTCTTCATAGTAAACTGCAGACATCATTTATTTGTACTGCAGGGGGAAATTATATGGTCTCATGCTGGGGAGAATTCAAAATTTGGTATGGAACCAAGGATCTTGGTATTTTCTATGTTTGATCACTATTGGTGTCTAGTTCGGTGATTGGATGTGTGGGCCACCCTTCAATTAAAAGTTGACAGCAATTTCCATTAGTCAGGTATTAAGAGTTTCTCTGAGTCCTTTCAACAGCAGTAGATTCTAAACATACAACTCCGAGGCATTGATTTCTCCTCCATTAGACTTGTTCAGTTTTCATAATATAACTCATGTTAATGTTTATTTAAGATATTAATTACAGGTCTGGAAGGAGAGAGAGAAAAGAATCATGAAGGAGGAAGATGGGTCTTGAGGAAAAAAGTGGGTATAGTAATGTGGACAAAATGTAATAAAAAAAAAAGGAGACTAATATTCTCTTTTTGGAAAATTAGTCTGAGCTGGTTAAAAAAAATGTCCTGTGAAGTTTGCTGGGCTGCCTCTGTCCTTCTTTGAAAGGTAACTATCTTTCATTTTCGATTTAATTGTTTAGAATATAGGAGTGTGATAAAAGTTTTTTATGGAAATTTCTCACAGCAACACAATCAATCATATTTCCAACTCATGTGCTGTCTTGAGCCCCTGAGCCTCAAAGACTTTTTTTCTGGGGAGCTTACTTGTTAAATTAGCACTGATCAAAGGCTAAAACATTTATCATGCTTATTAGTGAATAAACCTAGCAGCAGGTATCCCAAGTGAGGAAGCAAATCCTCATTTCCTGCAAGAATGAATTGGAAATTATCCAAACTGCTTGCAAACATTTTTCAGGAGTGACGAATTGTCAAAAAGAAAGCAGCTGCTAGATGTGGCAGCAACCAGGGTTAGAGGGAAAAAAAAGAGCTTCTTTCCAAGGTATCTTCAAACTAGCCCAGGGGGATGTTCTGCAGTTTGATTTACTCTAATTGCCTTTGAAATCCTGCATCAGCTGACCTTACCATTGAGCTTCAAAATAATACCCAGACTAAGACAATTTGGAAATTCAAATTCTTCACCTTTGCTCTTCCTACCCCTTGTTGTTGTTATTGTTGTTTATGAGAACACAAATTGACAAGTACCAAATTGATAGACTTTTGTTTCCGTTTATTGCAAAATGATGCCCAGTGCTGGTTTTACTGGAGCTACTGTCTCATTAGCATAATTTAATCAGTAGGCAGATGTAACAATGGAGAGAAATATGCACTGAAAATTCTTTTTCCTGTTTTAAACTTTGTTAATAAAAACTAAGAATATTAAAATATTTGGCACACGTGCCTTTTACATCACATTTTAACAAGTTAGAAATACTTAAAAGTTTACTCAGGCAAATGTGAATGAATGAATGAAGTGTTTCAAGCTCTTAGTAATCACAGAAGTGTATAATTCAAGCAAAGATGTTATAAAATAATGTAGGTTTGAAATGCAGTGTTATTTCTTTTATTTTAAAGCTGATAGCTCTGCAGGTGTATTCCCTTTGTGTCTGAGAATTATGATAAATTATATGGTACTTCTGAAGATTACTCCTGAACAAGATAGAATCCTTCCTTTGCAAATATATCCAAATTGCACTCAGAAAAGGAGGGAGTCACTTGTAATATATTTTTGGCAGGCTTTAAAAAAATTAGATCCAATGTAAATATTTTGAGTTAGACATATGTGGTGATAACATAGGTTGGTATCATAAATATAACAACATGGTGAGGAGCAATGTGGTATTGTGAGAAGGGGGTACTTACAAATAATTATAAATGATCAGACACTATTTATACTTGGTTCATATAAGTTAAAATGCACAGACACTTTATTGCTTCCCACACATTTTCCTCTACTGGAAGAGTCTAACCATCCTCTGAATAAGCATAAGCACCCCGGTTTACAAAGGACACCTTCCTGTCTTTCATCCACCTTGAAAAGCCAATTCGAACCTTCTGTTAATCCTAGAACCTCTGTCCCTTTCAACCTGGATTTGGACACATGGCAGGTCTCTCTTTTCTGTGTAGTTATAATTGCACTCATGCAATTGAAACTAATTGAGGGGGAACGCGGAATCAGAAAATAAACAAATCCATTTCTTGGGCCAGATACATTTTTCTCTCTCACTCTAAATAAGACTCCATGTTTACATCTTAGAAAAATATCCAGAACTGCATCTCTAGCTTTCTTGTAAATTCATACATTATCTATTTGGCCCAGAGCTTTGGACTTGGGTTATAAGGAAGACTTTCTAGTTGAAGCATTTTCTTCAAGCATAGGCTGCTAGCTCCTTTGTAGTCCTGTAAATATCCCTCAGATTCACCCTTTCTTTCCATCTACATTGCTGTCCTACTAAGCTAGGCCCTCACTATTTCATACCTGCACTCCTCTAATAGCCTTTTTATTGTTCATTCCTTCTCTTGTTTCTCCCCTCAGGAGCAATATTGTCAAAGTAACTCCTTTATGTAAGCTCCCAGGCAGGAGCGTGAGAGAGTTTTCTTTTTCTTGCATTCAAGCACCTGTAGATTTCGTTTTCCCTCAAATAGTCCAGGTCACTTGTCTGTCCTCATCATGAGTGCCCTGTTCCAGCCTAATGGATTCCCTCTCCTTTGCAAGTTTCGCTTGACACACTCAGCAAGTACACTATAAGCACCTACTAAATGTATATACGTGCACCTGTTTTCTTGTTCTGTTAGGTATTCGCTAGTCTTTCTTAGCCCTCCTCTGTCGCTTAGGTCAAAACTCTTACCCTATATCAGGCTTCCCCTTCACTGTAGTCCACCGTGATTTCTGTCTTCACTAACATTCACTTGTCCCTCAAGTCAGTGCATCTGATTGAGGTTAATATTTTTCACTACTTGTTCAATATCTTACTCTCTACAACTTAAATGAAAACTACTTGGTGGTAGGAATTATACAGGGTGGGACAAACAGGTTTACAGTTGCTCATGTGGAAAATAAAAAAAATAATTAATAAATAATAATACAAGAATAAACTTTGTGTTTCGCATACTCACAACTGCAAATCTACTTTTGCCCCATCCTGTATTTATGCTGAAAAAATTTAAGTGTTTTGTTTATATATTCTTTATGATTTTTTATTTTACTAAATGCCCAGGTGTTCAATGAAATCATGCTAATTGATTCATGAATATGGAGCGTATCCGATAATCCAGTGAATATATCGGGTTTACAAGCACTCATTCACATTTTTGGAAGATGTATTAAATGTGTCTCGCTATAGTTTCATGGGAGGCAGAATTCCTTAGTAACACCTTTGAAGGTAAACAGCCTGCTCGTCATTTCGGTTCACATAAGCTATGCTGCCCCAAATCTCCATTAGTGCTCATGCTGGCATTTTTCTGTCTTGTTGACCCCTGTTCTATGTTTCAGTCAGTACAAAATGAAAGCAGGAATGGGGCTATTGTTAATTTATCACCTCAAATCCTACCTTAGGATTATCTACCTTAGAGAATTTATATTGGTATCAAAAGTACTAAATACAGTAGGATTTTAAAATTCTACATTTTGTAAACGCTTTAATATGTTAGTTTTACATTGGATCCAAGCATTTTCTTGCTCTTAGAGTAACAGCCGTAATAATTTAAGGCCTCATTTGAAACACAAAACCGATTGTATGTGTTTCTGGTAAAACTGACATGTAAAAGAAATAATGTTCTCATTTGTTTCCTGTTCACTTAATGCTCAGCTCTTCTTTGACCATGAAATAAAATTGTAGATTTTATGTTTGATGTAGTTTCATTTATTCAAGTAGAAAGTTGTTGTTTTGAGCTACTGTATTTAGACATCAAAAGTGGAGGTTGAGTGCATGTCATGCAGGCCAAACATGTCCCCCAAGTCAGAACAAGAAAAATAAATCAATGCATTGACCTTCCCTGATGAAAAAATTTTGAGTGACTCCCCTTTCTAATTCCTTGTGCTTAGTGCTTATACCTGTTATATTAGAAGCTTCTACTGTATTTTAGTTGTGTGCTACATATTGGAAGTAGTTCTTAGGGTTAGAAATCTGTAATATTCCTTTTCATCTTTGCTGACCAGGAATTGGAAGCCAATCAATATATAATTATTCAATTGGTTAATGCCTATCTACAAAAAACCTATGATGCGGCAAGACTCTCTTTCCTCAAGCATGACTTTGTCTTATACGCATTTCCTTTCCTGAGCTATTGAGCACTCAGATTTTTGCTCAACTTCTCAAGCATGTGGCTTTAGAGCTGGAAGGTGGAAAGAGTAGTATGTATTCAAAACAGCAAATATTAACATTTTAGCAATAAAAACAAACAGTGGATGTGAAATACAGGATGTGAAATGCTATAAAAATGAAGAAAATACAGATCTTCAACTCTTAGAATTTAATCAAATTCTTTCTCTGTTTGAAGTTTAAATAAGATGTTTGGGGTTAGTGATGGATACAAACTGAGAGGTAGCATTGGTACAAGGAAGGAGCGGTGGGAAGGAGGAAAGTCAGAGTCTCCATGAAAGAAAAGCCATTTCCCGACAGCAATTTAGTCCACCAATGATATCACTAATGAACCAGATCTGGACAATTATTAGGTTTCATGGAAGAACCTAATCTTTCCTCCTTTAAAGTCACACACACACATACACACACACACACACAATCCCTGAGACTTTCTGCAATCTTGAGTATAATTTTTAGCTATTTTAGTAATTTCTTTATTTACTATACCTTCTGATAACAAAAGTGTACTAATATTAGGGGACTTGAATATCTTTATTTACTATATTCTTATTGAGAAATATATCCAGCAAAATTAATCCCAATGCAAACTGAATTATTAATCACAAAGATCTAAAGATGAAAAGAATAGCACAGGAGTGATAACATATTTACTAAGTGAGTTTTACATGTATTTATTTTTCCTTAAAATTTAATCCTAACTCCTTTATACTGGAAAGGAAGCTACTTTCTTTTTATTAAAAAGGAAAAGAAAAAGCATGGCATGAATCAGCCATTTAATAGATCTCCCTTCACAGTATGAAGTGCTGTACCACATGCAGCATACGCTTAGGAGAAACACACCATGGTTTCTGTCCCAGCTATTCACTGCCAGAGAATTATCCCTTTGCTGAAAACAAGCAAACCAAGGCACAAAAAGACAACAGAAAATGGATTTTTGGTGATTGGTGGTGAGGAAATGAAAGCAGATTAGGATAAGTAAAATGAATTTGATATGTGGATAGGGTATATCGATTTGAAATACTAGTAACTAAAATGCAAGTGTTCTGGTGCCTAACAAACTCTCCACTATGGCATATTTATGCCTACACTACAACTTCAAATTTTGGTAAAAATACAACATGTTATCTCCACAATCTCTTTTCAGTGGTAAAAAACACATGAGCCTTCCAGTCTCACTGATCATTCAGTTTAAATATAAGGATCTGGGAAAAAGTAATTTAGCAAAGTATAGGATAACTTTAAATAAACTCAAGCTGTGAACTAAATCACTTAAATAGCAAAAGTGCCCACATTTTACATTTTGACTCGCTGCCTGGTCCCACATATAACTTCACAAAATTAGATCTAAAATACCACTGATTAGAAATCCCACCATTATTTCATGTTTCACTAACAAACAAAAAACATTTCTAATTAGATTTGATATATTTTCTTATGAGTTAGAATTTTTACTTTGTACTTATCGAAGGAACTATTTTATATTCAATTAGACATAAATATTTATTTTGAGTATATATACAAAAGATAAACAAAATAAATTGGCTAAGGGATTCAAATTATTCACATTTCTATCTCTTTTCAATTGAGAATACTACTGGCCACCTTTTTTCCATACAACAGAGTCTTTTTCCTATTGAGGATATTTTTAAAAAATATTTCAGAAAGAACTAAGTGTCATAAAGGCAGGACTCTTAAACCAGCTTTGTAGTTATCTGGAGCTGGACTACTTTTCATTCCACCTGTAGCAATATTGACAAACACCTCTGATTCACCTATGTCCAACCCTTTCCTACAAAGATTTGGTGTCTAGGGGATAAAATCATGCTTCACAATTGTCTCTGAGATTTTCTTCCAACCACTGACACTTACTTTGCAAGTTTTGATATGGCCATTTTTATTTTTACTGAAGGACAGATAATGACAATCAATGGTATGCTGCATCTCGATATTAGAAATGTTAAAATTATTACAAGATCTGTATCTTAGAATTGATCGGGTATGTGGTTATGTCCCAGATGAAAATGGCTGCAGTTGTGGAATGTGGATGTAAGAGCCTCACAGAGTATTTACTCTTTGGCCTGATCTTAATATCTTCAGAACTTGTCATCTTTAACTGTTTTTTATTCGTTTGTTCTGGGAACATTTAATGATCAGCTACTATGTTTTCTGTCAGGCACTGGATGAGATAAAAGTCATGGTCTCTCTTCTTGAAGAGTTCTTAGCATAGTAATGGAGAAAAACAATTTTAACAAAATTACAGCTCAGGAGGATAAGTACTTTGCCAGAGGTAAATTCAGGCTTTATGCTCATTACTTTGAGAAGCATCTAATCCAGCCTGTGGAGAACAAGGTCAGAGGATGAGTCCTGAATGCAACAAAAACCTTAGCTGAGTCAGGATAAAACACTTCATTGATTAAAAAGAAATCAATGAAATTGACTGTTTAGGAAGAAGCATGAAGATGTATGAATATGTGCAAAGCTTTGAGGATAAGTAAACAGCATGGTGAGTTCCAGGAACTATAAGTACAGTAGCTTGAGGAGGTTGGAGAGGGGGCCTTTGTGGTGTGTGATGGATGTTAAGGTTAGAGAGGCAAGCCTCAGGACCCAGGTCATAAATGTCTTTTTGCTCGGTTGTGGAGTATAAATTTTACCCAAGAGTTTCTGAAGGATTTTAAAGAGGAATTAAGTCTACATTTTATAAAGAGTCACACTTTGCAAACCCATCAGACTAATAACGTAGGAGAGAGCGAAACCTTTTGGCTAGTATTCCCAAGTTCCTTGACCTCAGCTTCACTCAGTAGTTCACTCTTTTCTAACCTTCAAATCAAAATGTTGCTTTGTACATAACTATAATTTTGTCTGATTAGAAAACTACAGAACATCTAGATCTATGAGTGAAGGAAGCTTTATCTAGTCTACTAATCTGCAAATTCACTGAACTAGATTCTTTATTCAAGTGAATTTACTTGTGTTAAAGGGATTTTTTAAAAGAGCTTGATGTATGAGTTGTAGAAGTCAAAAATCCAAAACCTAGCTGTTCTGTAAAGTTCTTGCACCAGATTGAAAACCATTGCTTTGTTTCAACTCTTACTGGTAAGAAACTAAAGATCAAAATGGTCAACAGATTCAGGTGGCATTGGAGTACAAACAGCAATGTGTAAATTCCATCTTCAAATCCTGGGTCTAGTCTGGTCTCTCTTCACCAAGCTAACTCTTCAAACTTGTCTATAGTTGGAACTCAAGTACAACAATCTCACAACCTGTTTCTCTTGAAAAATGAAGTCCCTGAAATTTTTCCTGTGTGAATGCAGAATATATCCACCATTTTTTATTTTTGTTTTTGGAGAGTCTCTATGGTTTTTAGCCTGCTACTCAAATAATCTAGATTTTCTTTTCCATATCACTTCTTTCCATGGGTGCACTGGAACAGAATGCTTGCAAGACAGAGAAAAGGGTTATCAAATGTGCCTGTTTGTTTTTCAAATATAACTTATCTGAACGTGTCTTATATTTTCATCCTCTCCTCTACTCACAGCTATTTATTCAGTAACACTTTATTGAGGAACAGTGGGTTGTGTGTGTCTGTGTGTGTACACCTCTACGTACGTGTCTGGTTACTGAGTGAGTTCACAGTAAGGTATTGATGGTGAGTAGATTTAAGGAAAATTAATCTATTTCTTTCCCAAATCACCTGGGAAAATTTTATTAACATGGCTATATTGATGATCTACAGTGTAATAGTTCAACTAAATGAGATAGCTCTGCCCCGCCCACATTTAATCAATTTGGTGTGGACACAACGAACTTCTACTTGTTTGAATATTGGCAGAAAAATTAATTTTTATTTATTCAAATAATTTCTAATTTAAAGTAGTTAAATATTAACATTAAAAGAAGTAAGAACATTTTTTTCCTTTTAAAAAGTAAATCCCACTGAAAATTAGTTGGTTTTTGTGAAGTTTACCCTAGTGCCAAAGGGATTCTTTTAAATATAGTTAAGCAAAACAGAATTATGGTTGAAGATAAACTGGAGGCAAAGAATTAATGAAAAAATTATCATGTTGTGAGACCCAGAAAATTAGGAGCTATAAAATGGCTATTATATTTTGGAGTGTTAAAACCATTTTGAGTTTGTGATTTGGGGATTTCCATAAACCTCAATGTATCTAGCTTAATGTTAACTTTGAAAAACAAGAGCAGAAAAAAGAAAATGCATATTTTTTAATTTAATGAAATGATGCTTGTGAAAATATCTAGTTTTGTTATATGTGTAATAGAAACTAATTTTGTTAATCATTGTAACTTTTTAAGCAGAAACACAAATCTTAAATACACACATTAGTGAATATGTATTGTGTATTGAGTAAATATACTTGAAGAGTTTGATTTTTTAAAAGAAAAAGATACATGTTAAATATATTAACTTTCCATTTTCAGTAATTCATTCTTAATGTTATAAAGATCACTATCCCTTAATGGTCATTTCTAGGGACAAAATACCTATTCATAGAGGCATAGACAACTCTGTTGGTATTTTAACATTTTCAATGTTTGAGTATTTGGAGTTCAACGTGGGCCTGATTTTCTCCAAGCTCCAACTACACCAAACCTGCAGTATGGATTGTCCCGTTGGTAATGTTCAGGAGAAGATAGAAATTTTTCTCTTTCTAGAGCTATCCTTTCAAATAACACTGTCAGCCTAAGACCTAAAAAGACTCTTGATAAAACTTTCAAATATTTATTTCCAATTGCAGTACCTAAATATAACTTAACTGTTATATTTATGATACATGCATAAAATAGAACGTTATGCAGCTGCAAAAAAGTGTCTGAAGATACTCTTCAAGATACATTATTATATGACAAAAGCAAGATAATGAACAAAGTCTAAACAATTCTATATGTAGTTTTTAAAAAGTAAAATGGTTTATATTGTGCTTGCTCCTACAGCCTAAAACATTCTGAAAAGACTGTGGAGGAATTGGGAACACCCTCCACCTCCAACCGGGCCCTTGAAGGAGGATGGGTGCTGGCTGATCAGAGTTGAGAGGGACTTCTTACTATATATCCTTATGCAGCTTTAAATTTTTTTAAACAATACTAATGTGTTATTAATGCAAATAATTAAATGTTAAAATGGCCCATACTTAAATTGACCTTATGCTTGAATATGTTTTTTTGGTCTAAACCCCTTGCCCCTTCTGAGCATAAACGTCATACTTTATTTAGGGAACTCTCACTGCCAAGACACCAGGCAACTTATTGTATATTTAAAATAGAAAGTCTTAGTTGCATTAGGAATGGAGGGTTTTTACCAACAGCAGAAAATGACAATGGAAACAATATCAATTAATGATATTAATCTGAAAATGAAGTGAGGAGGTCTCAAAGGCACACAGAAGAAAGTCAGACCTATAACAAAATAGAGAAGAGCCAGGGACAGAAATTAAGAGAACGAGTGCATTGTCAAAGAATTGGAGAGCCAGGTATAGATGTGCAAAGGATAGAAAATAAGAATAGTAAAGAAAAATATAGTTCAGGATTCCAGGTGTCAAACACCTACTATGGGTCATACCTTTTATGTATTTTTATTTTTAATTTAAAAAATATATATTTTTATTGATTTTCAGGGAGAGGGAGAGGTAGAAACATCAATGATGAGTCATTGTTTGGTCATACGCGCCCCCTACTGGGGATCGAGCCTGAAACCCAGGCATGTGCCCAGACTGGGAATCAAACCCAGATCTCCTGGTCAATGCTCAACCACCCAGCCACAATGGCTGGGCCATTTTACGTATTTTTAGATATATCCCTCATAGCAGTTCCTTTGAGGTTATGCATTAAGTTTCCTTTGCCTTTGCCAGTATATCAATAGAAAAATTGAAGAGCAGTTTTCTATATCCTTACACCCAGGCTTAAAACAAAAAACAAAACATCAGTCACAACCCTTCTATTGCCATGAGCAAGAGATGATTAAGGCTCTGATCCTCCTGTTTATTATTGAATTGAGGGTACCTATCTGGCATATTTAACAGGTAGATAATAAGTATTTATTTAAGAAACAAATGACATCTAATCTGGGTCCATCTTTTGATAAACTCCCTTTTCTGATTTACTACCCTCGGAATCATTTTACAAAAATATGGTTCTAGCCACGGGACTCCTATGCATAAAGACTCTTTTACACATACTTACTTTGTGTTAGGTACTGTACTAGATGATTTATTTGTCTTTATCTCACTAAATATCACATTAATTTTTTGAGATAAGTATTATGGTTAAAGCCATTTAAAAGATAAGCCTACAAGAGATTATTTTACCAAATTCACATGTCTAATGGCAAAGACAGGAATTGAACTAAATTTTCTTCACTAAAGCTTGTTCATGTTCTCTCTGCTGTGCAAGTCTTCTTATGTTTTAAGTTGCTATTTGAAGAACACATATTGTGATCAAGACACTCAGTATACTAGGCACTTCTGTATGCAATAGCTTTTAATTTTTATGACATGTTTTTATTACAAAGTTGAAGATCTGACATTCACTTGGTTAATTTGCCTACATTTACATAGATAATAAGTGATCACAATCACTTATGGCTAACCCTGATATTTATTTTACCACTTTGCTACCACAGTAAAAGCTTGTTGAAAAAATAAATGAATGAATACATGTATGAATATCAAAAAGCCCATTTGTACAAAAATATTAACCTCAAAGCACTGTAATCCCCTTAGTGGAGAAATCTAGAGAATATCAGAGGAAGGAAAACTTTGTAATTCCCATACCTTTGCCAGACAGAAGGGAAAGAACAGAATGCAGAGACAGGCATACCCTTCTAGTGTTTTAGACTCACAAATGTGTTTGTCAAGAGGGTCCCTCAGTGGAAGAAGGGGGGCATTGTAATCAAGGGGAAGTTGGTTTTCTTGGGGTATAGTTCCCTTGAATAAACTTTCAATCAACCCTCTTAATTTTTAAGCTACGATGTTTTTTTCTCTGTAATCCTTAATTTGAAGAATGCAGAAATGTCTGCATAGAAAGATGGATTTTAATGGAAATTGCATTTATTTTAATTTTGTTCAGCCCATTATACCCAGTACAAGCTCTGTTTGGGCACAGAATCCGCTTTGGCTGGAGATTCCTTTTTCTTAAAATAAAAAGAAAAGAATACAACAGTCTCGGGGAGTATTTAAATATATTCCATATGTGGAGGTCCAAAGTTATCCGCAAACTCAGGTCCAACAAAGTTGAATACTTTCTTCAGTTATTCCAGAAAGCGGAATATCCTTTCTTTCTTTTCTACAATAAGAAAATCAGAAAATCTGGCACAGGTTTTAAATAAAGCATTAGGTATATTATTTATATATTTTCTATTTCCTTAATTCCTCAGTTAGATCCAAACATTAAAGAACTTTTGGCTGATGAACACCTTCAAGGGGGTAATGTATCTACTGACAAGTGGATGTCACAATATTGTAGCTTTCATACGCAAATTAGAACTACTGAGCTGGTTCTCATCAATGATTCACAACCTGAAATGCACACTTAAAAGAAATTAAAATGTTTTAACAATAAAATATGAGAATATTAATCTCCAGTTCACTTTGATGTGACAGAATATAAAATCAGCAACAATTTCCCTAATGGGGCTATTGCTCCCCCTTTTCCCAATAACGGATTTTAATGTCAATAAAAGATCAACATTTTGTCAGTCAGGACTTGAAGCTGCATATTGCACTTGAGCATGTTTTGAGCTAACGTGTAAATCTTAGATTGGGTTGAATGGTCATATTTTAGATAACCATAGACTACAAGTTAGATGCTTTGCTTAGAAAAAGATTTATTTGAACTGTGGAGAAAGTAGACATTGATAAATAAACTTATCTTCTTAAGAGAATAATTGCTATGAACATGAGTTTCCACAGGAGGCCTGGGCTCAATTACCACATTTATTTATGTAATCAGGGAAAGTTCTTGATGTATTCCAGCTAGAGGCAGCATATATACACCAACCTTGTGCTTTACCGTCTCTTAATGGCAACAGTGAGATTTTAAATAAGTGCTGATGAACAAAGTTGATTATTTTGCATTCAAGCTTTCATCTAAGATTATGGATTAGTTTCTAGTCCTTTCCATTACTCAGGAATTAGTATAGCAAGTCAAGGCTTTCATGTACTAAACAGCAAATTTGGTATCATATAATTATTCAAAAGCAAACTTTCTCTTAAAAAATTTGGATGTGTGTTTAGATGAGAGATATGTGGTATCCTAACTCCATTATTTACCAACTGTGTGACTGTGGGCAGTTTACCTGCAATTTTTTCAGTATCTCAGTGTCATCACCTAAAAAATTGGGAGTAATAATAGTACCTACCTCATAAAATTAATTGTGATGATTAAATGTGTTAATCTTAGAATAGTTTCTGGCACATGGTAGGTGCTACTATTGTGTATTGTCCTTTATTTACCAAATTGCATATTTAGGAAAGAGCAGATTTCTGAGATCTAAGTTCTCTCTGAAAGGTCAAGATTTTAGAATTAAGGTAAAAAATTCACAAAATAACTTTTAAAAATAATTTAAATCCACCACGTGTGTGATTAATATTCATTCTCTCATCAACTATTGATATATTCTGAGCAATCAGTGAATAAATATAGATCTTGAATTTATTAATGAGTAACTGAAAAAGCCAAAATATTAGGAAACCAACACATATTCTATCATCAAATTATTTTTTTCATATAAAGAAAGTTAGTTTGGATATAATTCACACTAAACAATAATTAATCAACAAAAATAGAAGCTTCAAATTGGCAAAATAAATCTCCAGGGTTTGAAATTCAAGAAATATTTCATTACTGCAAGTATATATAATTTTAATTCAAGCCCACTCTAAGTTCTGGTTTCCATTTGATTTTTTAGGAAACTGACTTTACTAAACACAGAATAAGTTTCAGAAATTTTGCTAAACTTTTTTTACATATGTAATTTCAATTAATTATCACAAAAAGTCCTATAAAGCATATATTACATTTTGGTTATCTTATGGGCAACGGCATTGAAGCTTATCAAGATTAAGTACTTTCCAACATTTAAACAATTTAATAAATGGTAAGATTGAGCTACACCTCAAACCAGCTCTCTTTCCAGATACCTCTTTGCTATTAAGGAAAGGATAGGGGTAGAAAGAGGAGGTAGTTTTTCTAGTCCAATCAGATCCAGGCAGGTTCTTGGAAGAGGTAGTAGTAATTCTTAAAAAAGTAAAATGAATGAAACATTATGATTTAAAAGTCAACTTTAACATATATATTGATTTCAGAGAGAGGAAGGGAGAGGGAGAGAGATATAGAAACATCAATGATGAGAGAGTCATTGACTGGCTGCCTCCTGCACACCGTCTGCTGGGGATCGAGCCCACAACCAGGGCATGTGCCACGACCAGGAATCGAACAGTGATCTCCTGGATCCTAGGTCAATGCTCAACCCCTGAGCCATGCCTGGCGGGGCTAAAAGTCAACTCTTTACTAAATGAGATTAGTTATTACTTTCAGCCAATTTGTATGTTTGCTTACCATTCATATATGTGTTTAGTTGTCTTTGTGTGTGCTGGTAACAGGAATGGATGTAAAAGGAGAACTGAGGAAGATCTGTTTTGCTCTAAAAAACAACAAAAGTTAATCACCTTGCCAAATATAGCTCTCACTCCCATGCAGAAAACAATGGGAAAAGTCAATTACCTAGAACACAGAAAGGATTCAGAGTAACAAAATAGTCAACCAGATTTTCCATATTGTTTTGAAAGTGCAATACACTGGTTAACAGAAATAAAGTGTTACTAGCTTGGAAAAGTAATGGAAGTAAAAACCTGGGGAATTACTGCTAATGAATATTTGGGAGGGTGTGTAAGCTGTGTGAACTTGTTTAATTTAAACTTAATAAAACAAGGCTGGTTCAGATACTAGTTAGAATTGAAAATGTACTTGAGGACCTCACCATTTGTAATTATAATTTATAAATGCTGGCTTAGAAATTGTCAAAAAGTTTGTTAGTTTTTTTCATAAAGAACTTTCTCTAGTAATTGGTGGGGTGTTTTTTTTGTTTGCTTTTTTTAGTAATTGTTATAGAGAGATGAATGAGACTTATCATTTGCTTATTGCTTTGAGATTCTGGTGCTCAGAGTAGGCAAACACCTTTATAAATTGTTGTGTCAATTTTTGTTTTTTCAGCTGTTTGTGTTTTTCTCCCTTCAAGAATAGCTTTGCCTGGGTATTTCATGTCTTAAAATTAAGTCTACTCAGTCTGGGTCATCGCTAATAGATGACATTTTTTTGGTCATGTTCACCTAATCAACCCAACTCTCATTATGAAAAGATGGCAAAGTAAATAAAGAATCTCCATCTCTACTTTTCTCAAAAAGAGTTGAAATGAAAAGCAACTGAAAAATTAGAAGGAAATTTGTATAAATATTGACCTCCCAAGTTTGACATGATTTGCTACCACTTTTAATGGGATTTTCAGTGTAATTCTAAGTGCAAACATAACCAAAATGAGCACAGTTTAATGATTGTTTTGTTTTGACCATGGTGCACATTTCCAAGAATTTTATGAAGTCTAATCTTGATGTAGTATGTGCTTTTCTAATTCACCAGTAAAATAATAAATAAGGAATCCGAATCTATCCACTTGGGTGGAAGTCAGGAAGGAAAATTGGTTGCAGAAATTGGCGTCAGCCCTAACCAGTTTGCTCAGTGGTTAAAGCATCGGCTCTGGCCAAGGGCACATCCTCGGTTGCAGGCTCAATCCCTAGCCCCGGTCAAGGCGAGCAAGGGAGGCAACTGATCAATGTGTCTTTCTCACATGGATGTTTCTCTCTTTCTCTCCCTTCCACTCTGAAAAGCAAAGGGAAAAAATATCCTCATATGAGGATTAAAAAAAGAAAAAAAAATTGATGTCAATGTCGAATTTAGATAATGTTCAGAAGAATGTCTGTAATCTATATGTTTCTCTTCTCTTTTATGCTACTGGGTCATTTAAAATTAACATTAAAGCTTATCACCTGACCATAGAACTTGAGATTTGAGATGAAAATTCAAATATCCCATAGTTGATTAGCCACAGGACCCACAAAAGAATTTACTCCTTTTTTGTGCCAAGAGATAACAAGAGATATTCATCTCAGTATAAATGACTAGAATATAAAATAATAGAATCTATGAAAAAAGTACAATATAAAAGCTGTAAATACACGTCACTCTCAAAATATAAGGAAAAAACAAACTTAAATAGGATCTGTTTCATGTAAATCATGTTTTTCAGATCACATAATCTCTTGTTTACTTAATTAAATTAAAAAAAAACCTTGAGAGATAAAAGATGAGGTAAAGTTACAGAATAAAACTAAAAGGGACCATCAGAAAGTTAAGAAAGAATATAGAAAAATAGATGTAGCCATAGTAGAATTAGGATAACATTACTTGAAATCAAGAATGAATATTGAAGTCCTTCCCTGGATAATTCAGTTGGTTAGAGTGTAGTTCCATTATGATCTCCATTCAGGGCAAATACAAGAATCAACCAACGAATGCTTAAATAAATGGAACAACAAATCGATGTTTCTCTCTCTTTCTCTCTTTCTCTCTCTATCTCTCCCTAAAAGAAAAGAAAAATCAATGAAAAACAAATTAGCATTGAAGAAAACTGAATCAGAGTAGAGACTAAACAATACATTATTCCAAAACACAAAAGAGAAAGACAAACAAAAACTATCAGAGAAAATAAGGCCAGAAAACAACCACCAACAACTAAAAAACCAAATACATCTAATGCTATTTCTAACAAAGTCACTAGACATGAATCCATGGTTGGTTGTAATGGGAAAAAATTTTTCTGACTTACAGAATGATAGAACAGCATATAAAATAGGCTCATGGTGAACAGAGAAGAGATAAACAAGTGATAAATATTACAGCACAATCCAGTGATGTATGTGAATCTAAAGAATGAATTAAAAATTTAAACATCCAGAGAAAAAAATGAATTAACTATTAAAAGGAAAATAAAAGAAGAAAGACAACTGTATCCAGCAGAAAATAATGGAGCAGTGTTTACAGAATTTGAGCAAAACAAAGATGTTAGTCTCTAAATATTTTACTTGTGAAAGTCAATTATTCACATTTGACTCAGATATGCAAAGGACATAACCTATGTAATTAAAAATTTACTCCATTAGAATAAAAAGTGAATACAAATAAGAATACAAGTGAAGTTATATGAAAGGTATAGAAAATAATTACCAAAGAAATAGAAGTAACCATATAAATATAGAATAAAATTTAAATAAAATATATGTGGATTACAAAGCAATAATGTCAATGGTGATTTCTGGAAATTAAGATGTATTATAAAATAATAATTTAACAATAAAAATGAAGATAAAACCATGAGAAACTTTAAAGTTGGGATTAAATAATAAGTAAAAATGGTTTAATTGCTTAATTTTACATAGAATAAAGTTGAAAGGTGCTTTCTTACCATTTATGTTGATGATAATTGATAAATTTTAGTCCAATAATTTTCTTTAAACCTAAAGGTCTTTACTACTAAAATTTAAAGCAGGCTGCATGCCTTTAAGATGACTAAATTAAAAATAAGCAACCAACCAGAGTTTATGTTACACAGAAAACATAGGGGGAAAGTGAAGCAAAATAAAAGTAAAAATATGAACTAGGATAACCAGTGATATAGGATGATAAAATAAAACAAAGTCTATTCATCATAACAATGAATTTGTTTTTCTATCAAAAGATTAAGTGTATCAATTAAGTCAGAAATAAAAGACTAAGTATAACCAATTGGGTCAGGTATAAAATCCAACTCTGTGAATTACAGGAAGGTTACTTGTAATAAAGTTATTGTTTAAGAATCTTTTTTAAAAAATATGTTTTTATTTATTTCAGAGAGAGGAAGGGAGAGGGAGAGAGAGGTAGGAACATCAATGATGAGAGAGAATCATTGATCGGCTGCCTCCTGCATGGCCCCTACTGGAGATCAGCCCTGAAACCTGGGAATGTGCCCTGACTGGGAATTGAACTGCGATCTCCTGGATTATAGGTTGCTGCTCAAGCACTGAACCAAAAATATTCAGGAAAGGAAAATAAGATTGCTAATTTTAATACGAGAGCAAGATTATAAAATAAAAGCCTTGCATCAAGAGTAAATATTTAACATGAGATCATCAAAGGTGCAAAATTATATATATCTTAAAAGTAGGCACACATTTTGGAGGAATAATTTTATTTCTAAGAATTTACATATTTTAGTCTTATATCCTTTTTTTTAAGTTTAATTGTTTTTCCCAAACCTGTCAGATGTTAATTTCTCTCTCTTTTTACTGTTTTTTTATCGCTAACACTATTACAGATGTCCTCACCTACCCCTACCCCTTTGCCCACCTCCACCCAGCCCCAGCCCCACCTTCCTTCTGGCCATCACGACCCTGTTGTCTGTCTATGGGTTATGCCTCTATGTTCTTTGACTAATCCCTTCACCTTCTCTCATCCAATGTCCTCCTCCCTGCTCTCCTTTGACAGCTGTCAGTCTGTTCCTTGTGTCCATGCGTCTGTTTCTATTTTGTTCTTCACTTTATTTTCTTCATTAGATTCCACATATGAGTGAGATCATATGGTATTTGTCTTTCTCTGACTGACTTATTTCACTTAGCACAATAGTCTCCAGGTCCATCCATGCTGTCCCAAATGGAACGATTTCTTTCTTTTTTATGGCCAAGTAGTCCTATATCTTTTTAGAATAATAAGTGGTGGGCATGTATGTTTGTATGTATTCATCATACATGCATAACAGTGAAAAAGTATTAGTGTCATAAATATCCAACAGTAGAGAATTGGTTCTAAAACCATATCTTGGACTATTCTGTAGTTAATTAAATTGTGCAAAAGGTTAATATTTAATAGTACTTTAACATATTTATAATTTATTTCTATCTAATAAACTAAGCAATAAGATCTATGTGGCATAATACATATAGCTATGTGTACTTAAAATAGACTGGCAGGTATGTTGAGATTATTCTTTTAGTTGTGGAATAATGGGTGTATCCGTCAGAATTCTTTTGACTGCTTGTGACAGAACCCTTAATTGAAAGACACTTAAGTAAACATATTAAATTGCCCTATAAAACTGAAAAGTCCAGGGATACGTTTGCTTCATAGCAGAGGTGGATCCAGAGATGAAAATAATGTGAGAAAGACTTTATTTTTCTCCACAGTTCAGCTTCATTTTTGCTGTGAATGTGTGTTTTCTTTTATTTATAAGTGACAGCTCCTGGTAGCTGCAAATTTCTGTCTTCTCATGATTGAATCCAGGAATAAAGAAAAACAAAAACAACCCAAACCAGCAACTTCTACATAAATTACAGGAGTCACTCTGCTTGAGCCACTGAGTGCTGTCCCTGCACTCATCGGCTTGGTTGAGGGACCATGTGTTGAGCTGATTGGTCAGGGTTGAGTAACATATTCTACCTCTTAAGTAGACAGTTGAGCCCCATCTAAAACACGTGCATTAAGGTGGGAGAAGTTGCCCCTCACTCCACATTAAGTAGAAATATAAGTAGAAAAGAATGTTAGGGAGGCAAAAACACCAGAATATGCTGGCATGGCTAATTTAATTTTTCTTTGATGTTTTTCAGTGTTTTCTAAATATTTTGCTTTGAGCATATGTTACTTTTATAAATAAAAAAGAAGTGCCTATTATTAAATTTGTTCACATATATCAGATATTCTTATCCCTGTCTAGTCCTAGAAATATATCCAAAGGAAATAATTTAAAAGGAATCTCATATGCCAGTAGATATTCACTTCAACAGTATCTATAATTGCAAAATGCAATACATTTAAATGTGAAATAAATGATGGTAGTGAGCTATTTAATTATATATTGTGCAGTTACATAGGTAAAGTACTGTAGAAACTAGTAATTGCTTGAATTATATTTGTGATATAGTATAATACTAAATATAACTTAATGAAAAGGTGCACATTCTATAATTCTGACTTTGCAAAAATGTTGGGAGAATTATAAGTAGATATGTAAAGGCAAGCATGTTTATCATGCTACAATGAGTAAATTTAAAATGATTTAAAAATTGTAAACTTTTAAACAAAAAAGTCAAAAATAATTGAAGACATTCTTTTAGAATTTAAAAATTACATAAGCCTCAGAAGTGATTAGGCTCTTTGTATATGTTTAGAATTCTGATGTAACAAGCACTGTAGCCCTCTAGCCTCAAATAATGAAGCCAATCATAATGAAATAGAACCACAAGCATTATTCTTTTCCATGTGTTAGGATGTTTGGCTTGTTCCCTAAAATTATAATATCCTTAAAGAAATAAACACACCCAATTTTAGCTTCATAAACTCATAATCATAGCCATATATTAGTCATTCCATGTCTTTAATGTTAAAATTATAAGTAGAAAACTAATCAGCTATTGTATTTTTGTTTTTGCTTTTGTTTTTTCTATCAATGTTGATAACCTGAAAATAGCCTATACTTATGCTAGACAGTATGAGGTTTAAGTCAGCCCAATCTACTGTTTACTGTTGATATAGCCTCGGCAAAGTTTTAAAATTTCTTTACATCTCATGCTCAACACCTGTAACATTGTCCATCATAGCAGGCAGTGTGTATATTAAATAAGTACTTTATTCAAAAGCGTCTGGTAATAGTACTGCAGGATCCATGATGGCTCCCCTGAAATATTAACAGCTTTAGTGGCCAAGCATAAGCAAATGCTGCAGTTATCCTTCTCTGTTACTACTTACTCTTTCAATTAAGCTGTATGGGATGAATTGAATCCTTGCCCTTCTGACAATATAGAAATGGCTGAGGAGGGAGATCATTTCTGGGGTTAGTCATATTTCCCAGCTGGGAGAAACTGACAAGGAGGAGGAAAGATCATTCTAGAAGAACAATCTAGATGTCCCAAAAGAGTCTATAGGAAATGAAAGTAAAAGCAACAGAAAGAGAGATGGTGTTAATATGTTTTCAAAGTAAAAGGCATATGCATTTTCTAATGTGTGCAAAATGGATACTCTCTCTGTAATGGCTAGCTCTCTGGTGGGATTCAATAAGTGCTTAATAATAGCAAGGATAATGTGATTATTTTTCCCCTTCTGCCCTTTCAAGAGCTCTCTGTAGTAAGGTCAGTCTATAATCTCTTAATGCTTCCAGGTGACTGTGTTAACTAGCATTACCTGGACTAAGGAAAGACATGCAAGCAAGATCAAGGTCATGGGTGGCTGACATTTGTGCTTAGGTATTTTGTCTCACAATTCTGAATTTAGTGAGGCCTCTTGTCACACAATAGCCTAGGGAAAATGGCACTGGAGAAATAGAAGTAAGCAATTAAAACCTTGTTTGCTGCCCTAGGCTTGTTTTGAGTTCATTGTTCAGCATATGAGCTAGTTCAAGAGTTTCATTTTCAGCAGTTCATTTGATTGAACTTGGGACCAATAAAAACAAGAGGCCAGACAAAGCAGTAGGAAATGGCTGTGGCTTGGGAACGTAACTAAAACTGGTAGTGATAGAAAATAATCTCTTAAGTGACAGACACTAGATTGCTTTATTTTCAAAATTTTAGATTATGAAAAGGATGTGTGTTCTAACTTTTGCCCCTCTTTATTACCTAGTCAATTTTAATGAGTCAATTCTCAGAATATGGTGGCTTTAAAAATCAGCACTGTCTTTTCCTCCTTTCTTTTAAACCGAGGTTTTGATAAATTTCCCCTCAATAAATCTTCTGTCAATCCTTCATGTTTAATTTCTTACCCAATAAGCATCATGAATCTCTAACATTCAGATGTGTCATTTACTGGGGAGAAAAAAGTATAAGTAAATTTGATTTGAGAAAGTGATGGACTAAAATATGTAAAATCTCACACCACAACTTTTTTTTTTGATGGCTCAGAAGACCTACAGTACTTAAAATTTTGGCTACAAAGGACATGTGGGAAGAATATATATAAAGAAGAAGACTTTAGATATGTCTAATCTCATGCTATTGGGTGAACTGTGAGAGTAGATATACCTGTAGGTAACAGTTTCAGTATGATTCTTGGCTTGGTTTCGTCTTTTCTTATAATAACGTGTTTGTAAGTATGGTGTATTATTTTATTTTAAGCATAAAGGATGCTTACAGCCAGCTCTTGAGATCTTCTCAGTGATACTTCACCTCCTGGTATTCATATGATAAATTCCCCTCCCACAATGAATACAGATGACCTGTGTAAACACAAGGATTTTGAAAAAATGACTGTGTGACTTCCAAAGTCAGGTAATAAGAAAACACTGAAGCTTCTATCTTGCTCTCTCTTGAATTACACAGTCTTGGGGAGCCAGCTTCCAAGTAGTAAGGACACTCAAGGAACCCAATGTAAAGCTCCGGGTGATAGTAGGTAGGTGAGTGAACCAATTTTGAAGAGTATCCTGCATTCCCAGTCAAGCTTTCAGATGGCTCTGACACCAGCCAACATCTTGACTATAACCTCCTGAGAGAAACTAAGCCAAAATCACACAACTAAGCCTTTTTGAAATTTCTGACCTGCAAAAAAGAAAAAAGAAAGAAACATTTATTGTTTTAAACCACTAATTCCTGAATTACACAGCAATGGATGAATACAATTGGTAATAGGGATTTTATCATCATTCACTTAGAATAATTTTCAGTTACTTTGAGAATAATACTTTCATAAATTCAAGTCTCTTAGCTTATTAATCCCCTTATTTCTACACTGCCAATGGGCTTCAATAGGATATGTTATGCTTCAGTAACAAGAAACTCCAAAAATCTCAGTGTTTAAAACTTAAGAAAGCCTACCACCAACAAAGCAATAAATGACTCTTCCTGGCGAGGGTGTGGAGAAAGGGGAGCCCTAGCACACTGCTGGTGGGAATGCAGACTGGGGCAGCCACTCTGGAAAACAGTATAGAGGTTCCTCAAAACATTAAAAATGGAGCTCCCTTTGGACCCAGTGATCCCACTTCTAGGAATATATCCTAAGAGTCCTGAAACACTAATCAGAAAGAATACATGCACCCTTATGTACATAGCAGGTTAACTTACAATAGTTAAGATCTGGAAACAGCCCAAGTGCCCATCAGTAGGTGAGTGGATAAAAAAGCTGTGGGACATTTACACCATGGAATACTACACAGCTGTAAAGAAGAATAATCTCGCACCCTGTGGGACAGTATGGAAGGACCTGGAGAATATTATGCTAAGTGAAATGAGCTAGGAAGAGAAAGACAAACATCACATGATCTCACTTATATGTGGAATCTAAAGAACTTAATAAACTGATGAACAGAAATGATTCAACAACATGGAAGCATGGATCAGACTGACGAATATCAGAGGGATGGAGGAGGGTGGGTGGGTGAAGGGGGAGAGAGTAACCAAAGAATTTATATGCATATATGCATAACCCAAGGACAGGGGCAATGGTATGGAGAGAGACTGGGGAGGGGAGTGGGATGGGGTGGACCGGTCATTGGGGAGAAAAAGGGACATCTGTAATATTTTGAACAAAAATTAAAATAAATAAATAAATACTCAAATACAAAAAAAAAATAAAATAAAGCCTTACTTAATTCTTCCTCACGCAAAGTCCTCTGCAGGTTTGGGGACTCTAAATCAGCTGTTGTCTACGTGATCATTTAGTGTTGCCCTTCCATATCAGCATATGCTTTCAAGATTGCTGAGGAAGAAGAAACAAGGGAAATCCAACACCAGCAATTAGATGCTTCTACCTAGAAGCCACACTTGTCGCTTTCACTTTCATTCCGTTAGCCAGAGCAAGACATGTGACCATGCTTAATTTACAAACATCAGGCACGTACAATACTTTCAAGTACCACAAAGGCAGAGAACCAAAGTGTACAGTGGGCAGCTTGATCACTATCGCATCATTTTGTTTTATTTGCACTTATTTGCTCTATCATTGACTCAAGGTCACAATAGTTGAGCTCTAGCTAATACTGATCTTGACTCATTTTTTAGTACGCCAAGGAAAGGTAGTTGATGTGTATTTTGTTCATTCAAAGAATGGTTTCCTATACAGTATTATTGTTTTTATGATTGAAAATTTACACACAATATGTGTGTAAATATGTGTGTGTGCTCCAGCATGCAATCCTTTCCTGTTGCATAAAGAAAAATGTCATGGTGATGGATGATCTTTTAGAGTCCGTACTTGCAGCTCTACAGTATTAATAGCTGTCCTTTTAGAGAGAGAGAAAAAGTGTTCAAAGTCATGTGCAGAGATTTTCTTGCCAAGTATCCATTGAAACTAGTTGGGATATTGTGGATGAATCTCTTATCCACAAGTTGGTCTCTTATATATGGACCAAAGCTTCCCTCTTTTGCTTTGCTATGTCAGAAACAGCTCCACCCATGGCACAGAACTAACTGGAGAAGAAATTTGACATACTATGTAATGGTTACATAAAATAAAAAAGAAAACGTGATCTTCTATAGAGCATAAACTTTCAAATACTACTTGGCTTCATTATTGCTTCAAATAAGCAAAGAGACAGACTGCATGTTTGTAAATTGACATCTTTAGAACAGAGTTTCATGGGATTTTTAATATTTTCCTTTACCCCTATAAACCATACTATTATATCGGACTAGGCACCAGGAAACGGATATCATGGAAGCAACTGGTATATCCTCAACCCGTGCTATTCTCTCTTATTCCCAAAGAAGTATGTTTTTCTTAGCTCATAAAAAGCCAAGCCATCTCTCATCCTTCATTTTGCTTTAACATTTGAATGATGATGCATGACTTGGGTAAAATGAAGACAAACACAAGCACATATTTAGATGTAGGAGGTGATTTCAGTTTGTCTGCATTTTATCCAGATAAACACTGCATTTTATTTAGATTCCTTCTCAAAATAATATAAATGCATTTTAGGAATGCCAAGCAAATCTTTTTATTTTTATTTATTAAGTAAGAATTATAATAAATAACAAAGTATGTATTATATATACATATGTTACATATATGTATCATGTATATAATTATATTAAATAATTCACTTATTCAAACACATAATGTTATAAAAAGATCAGAGTACTATACATTCATTATGCATGAATTACTAGTTTCTAAACAATATGTAGTCATTAGGAGAAATGTGAAAACTTGACAAATTAAACTCTACTAATAGATATTAATGGCAATGCTTTGTGAGTTACTGATGCTAATTTTAAACTGTTGTGGCTTTGGAACAGATTTTTTTTTAAAGAATATTTTCAACACTCTGGTGTAAAGCTTCTGTGGGGTTATTTGACAGATGTCCTGTGAGTTCCTTCAAAGCAGGGGATAAAAGTATAGTGCTCCAAACAAGAAAGTGTGAGCAGAATGGCTTTTGGGCATGTGGGTGGGGAGACTGGCACTTTCTCATTTCAATTAAATAGAATTTTAAATTGTGAATTTGCACAGAGCTGAAAAAAGACAGCCATGTGGAAGTTTGTTTTTATTCTTAAAGTGAATCCTGCTCTGCCCTTGATATCCTCACGTAGTGCTCAGAGCTGCTAATGTAGACGCCTCCTCCTATAACGTGAGATGTTGGAACACATATGTTCATATAGAAAGTTTCCTTCTCAGAAACTGAGGTATGCAGTAGCTAAAATCAATCTGCTTTAACATGACAAGATTGACGTACTAAAATACATGAGTTTTCTCGTGATGCATGGGAATGAAATGTAAATGGTCTTGGCTGATGATTTTGGCTTTAGTCAAGATTAAGCAAGCACATTGCACCAGATCTCTCCCACTAATTACAACTAAAACTCTCTCTGGACACAAAAAATAAAGAAACTATCAGAAGACTCTAAAAGGTGGAGAGAATAAAGAAACTATCAGAAGACTCTAAAAGGTGGTGATGCCCCAGGGGAGAGTGCCCTAGGGGGGAGATATATATACATATATATATGTATATATATATATGGCCTGGGTATTATAACAGCCCATGATTCAGCACAGACCAGGAAAAAAAGGCTCCAAAACGGGCTCAGTCTCTGTGGCCAGAGAACTAAACATAAGGTAGTCCTGAAGGAAGAAACCTTTTGACTGTTTAGCTACTCTGGAAAAAAGTTTGGCAGTTTCTTACGAAAAAAAACAATATATTTATTATTATAATTCAGCATTACTGCTCCTGGATATTTCCTTTAACATAATGAAAACTTCTATTCACACAGCAAAAACAAAACCTCAACACTGTGAATGCTAGCAGTGTTATCTGTAATTGGTAAAAACTATTAACAATTCATAGCTTAAAAATCAAAATGATTATATGATGTTATTTTTATGTGATATTATATTTGGCCTTTATTTTTTTATGGATCATTGGTTAGAACTCTTAAAAATATCTGAAATCTCACAGGAGATGATTTTATTGTACTGGTACATTAATAAGCAGCATTATTGGAAAGTCTGTTCAAATCCACAAAATAAAGATGAAGAAAAAAGGAAGCATTAAAAATAAGGTATTAGAATTTAACTGAAGTTAAAATCCACCTTTTATATCTTAGACATCAGTATCACTGTGCAGGGCTCTCCTTTGGGATGATGATAGAAAATTAATAGTGCTATAAAAATGTCTTTTTTCCATATTTCTTTTTAATAGAGTTAAAGGAACATGCCAACCTAAAAGACTTATTGGCAATAATAGGTTGTTCATCCAAAGCTCCAATACTAGTTGATTTATCAAAATTCTGGCATACACATGACTTAAAGGAGACTCAGCTACCTGGAACGTTGTCAGAAGAAATTCTCTCCTTACAAAAATAGTACTTATATGCTTTCTAAAATATCTGCTCACTGCTTTATATATAAAGAAATCTCAACTCTTTTGTTGTGTCAATGTTGCCCCTTTTGAACTGATATCAGGTAATTACTATAGCCAGGAGATGAGGCTAGGTCCTGCCAGACATACTAAGAAATAACAGCTTCTATTGGGTCCCTCAAGGGTTTTGCATTTCAAGTGGATAGATTAGCACTTAGAAAAGTTACTGGCACTAAGCAAATGTTTAAATATATATTATTTACCTTATTTTCTTAGCATTTAGAAAGGAATTTGGTGCAGTGTAACTGTTTAACATTTAATTTTAATTGTGTTGTAAAAGCAGGGTGGTCCTATAATTAATATGATTCTATCAGTGAAGAACAGAATGATTTTAGAGTGTTGAATAATGAAAACACTGCAATCAAAGACACCTTCTGAAGGTTAAGAGCTTGAAAAGGTCGCCACTCCTATCTGGTTGGTTTGTTAAAAACAGCCTTATTACATATGGCTATACTTTGCTATATGTGATGGTGCATTTTTCAGCTTTAAAACACAGATCTGTTATGACCTGAGATTGAAACCTTGATCAGCTTTTCAGTCAATGTCAAATACAAAACAACCATGGATGAAATGCCAGAGGTTTAAAAAATAAAGGCTTAGACCACAGATTTTTCTAATTTTGCCCAAAATCTGAGTTTGGAGCTAAAGATAAACATACTGTTGTTACAGTTTTTTAAAAAATGTATTTTGTAGGCATAGAAAATTATCATGTTCCAGAGATCTCAGAATTTGGGGGCTTTCCTCTCGCTGGAGACTTGCTGTGGATAAAGTTATTTCCGTGGGAAGGTAATTCGAGCCAAGGGAATGGAGACAGTACTGCAGAAATCATTGTGTTTATTTGACAGAGTTATCTGACCGTTCCTTTGCAAGGCTACTGAAAACGAATCGCGAAATTACAAATAGAAATACATTTGAAATTAATTTTAAAATAAGTTGTGAAGGATGAAAAGAGATGTCAGATGCTTAGACACCTGGCTCAAATGGGGGTGGGGGAGAAACTGACTCCTTTAATAAATCTTATTTTTGATTGCAGACACATGTCCTATTCATTACATAGATTAAGTCCAATGTCACAGAAAGAAATAGTTACAAAATTCAGGCAAAAAACCTCTTGCCGTGAGGTCTAATCCATGGCTATTTACATACAAATATGTCATTTCTTGGATTAGTTCTTGGGTACCCACATTTCATTTTATACATTTTATAAGTAGTTCTTATTTTTATAAAAATATCATATTCAGCCATGTTACTCCTTTATCAAAATCCCTTTAATGCTCCTCCTCTCCCATCTCATTCAAATAAGTTCCCACATACACCAAGCCTTACAGTCTCTTGCAACACACCTCCCCCATCTACTTCCAACTCATTTCCTACCAGTCTCCCTGTGTTCACTGTGCTCCAGCTACACACTAACCTCTCCTATGTTCTTCAAACCTGATAAACATGCTCCTGCTTGACGGCTTTTACACTTTTTTCCTGTGGCCTATATGCTCATACCAGCAACATGTTTTAACTCTTGACTCCCTTCAGGGCTCTTTAACAATTCCAGTATATCAGAGATTTTCCCCTAGAGCCTCCAGAAATGAATGACATTCTATAAAACTGTTCAGTAATATACCTGTATTTTTTTTTATATCTTTATTGATTTCAGAGAGAGGAAAGGAGAGGGAGAGAGAGAGATAGAAACATCAATGATGAGAGAGTCATTGATTGAGCCCGCAACCCGGGCATGTGCCCTGACCGGGAATCGAACCCCGATCGCCTGGATCCCAGGTCGATGCTCAACCGCTGAGCCACGCCCAGCCAGGCTAAACCTGTATTTTTTAAGCCACTAAGTTTGTGGTAATTTGTTATATAAAACTAATGCAAGGCTAATGGGCCCAGACCAAAGGACAAAGTGAAGTTTTATGAGATTTATTTTTCTTACCATCTGGCATTCATTCGCCTTCCCAAGGTTTCTAAAGTTGCTATCTACTCTTCAACTGAGTCTGTGCACCATGATATCATCAATGTAATGGATCTTATCCTATGGATTGCAAACAACTGATAACTCTGAAAGTTAAACTATGACAGGGCTTGAGAGCTTTTATAGTTCTTAGGTAGGCCTGGGAAGATGTACTGCTCGTCTTACTGGGTGAAATAAAACTGTATCTGATTTTCTTTTCTAGCTGATACAGAAAACAAACAAACAAACAAGCATCCACTGGCTCAGTGAGTGTAGACCAGGTGTCAGAGAAATGTGTTGATTCACTCAGGAAATGAAACTACATCTGGAAGGGCAGCTGACTTTGGGGTCAACAACTGATTATTTTACTCACCTGTTAAAGTAAATAATTACTCATAAAGGGTTCAAGGCATGAGAACAATGTTGCATGTGAATTTTCAACAAAGAGCCAACCTATTTGGAGGAAGTTGTTAATAATCAGGTGGATTCGATGACCTATTGTGGTCTTTTTTTCTTGCAACTGGTCATAATAGTTGTAGTCATTATTTATGACTATCATTTTGTGCCACCTATTCCATATTCCCTTTTCTCTCAGCAAGCACCCCTATTGTATGTGTTTTCTTGCTTGGTGGGCTGATCACTTATTGGTCACTAATTTAGAGGATATATCCTAAAGAACACTATTCTAGACTTGCAAGGAATTGACTCCCAGTTGGTGCTGTAACTGAATCTTCAAAAGCACATTTCTAATTCTCTCAACTCAGCTGCTTTAGACTGACAGATTACATGGTAATATCAGTTAATCCTGCGAGTGTTGCTACACTTCACCTTTTTATGTAGAATTCCTTAGTTAGAAAATGATTTTCTTGATCAGAAGCCATCCTGCATAGTAACCATGACAGTAACTATGTCACTCTGTAAGTCTAAGGATGGTGATTTTACAAGACAAAAATGAGGGCAAGGAAGTCAAATATTCATTAGTGTCTAGTCCAGTGAGAGTAAAGTACTGCCCTCCTATGATTGAAAGGGTCTGATGTGATCAACTTGTCACCAGTTGGCTGGTTGACCCCTGTGGAGAAGGCGCCCTGTCAGACACTCAGTGTGGGTCTCTCCTGTTGGAAGTTTGGGCATTCCACAAAGGCAGTGGCCTTTATAAGTGAACTTCTATGTTGCATAAGTGACTTCTAGGAGAAGCTGGTAAATTTCACCAGAACTGGCCACACTTGACTCTCAGGACATGGAGACAGTAAAGGAGATCAGGTGAGAATTTGAGAAGCTGTGGTTCTAGAAACTGTCCCACACCAAATAGATGAGCTAAAAGATCAGTGACTACATGTCTGGACTGCACAGGGCCTGGCATCTGACATCAACTTTCAAAGCTTAAAAAATGTGGATTCTGCTTCACTTCTATGCTTCTAAATATTACACAATGTGTCTTTTGTAGCCAACACTAACCAGGGAAATAGAATTCTAGAAATATATTTATGTGTTGACAAAATAACAGAATTTTACTAACTTTTTTGCATGCTTAATGTACTATTTTTCCTCATTTGATGCTTTTGTAGAGAAAATAGTGTCACCTGGACATAGAGATGATGGATGATAGTCTATTAAATAGATGGCAGTTTCCCTGGTTGATGGCAGAAAAAAGGGACCACTTTAGGAATATTTTTATATTCACAAAAATAGCAAGGAGGGCCACTACAGATTAGTAAGTTAGAGTAATGCTATTGGCTTCTGAATGAAAATTAGGTTGTCTTAAGGCAAGTATTAGCAGGGTACCACTATTGGAGGAAAAACAAGTCTGATATTTCCCAAAAGTCCTTGAATTTTGTTGTTTGATTTTTTTTTAAGTTTTCTCATGAATAAATTAGAGGATATATTTTAGACATCACTCAGAGTCTGAGAGGGAATTCTTACACAAGTACTTACTGAGGGAGTGTTCTCAGGAGAAGTGAAATGGAAAAAACTGGATAAGACAGGAAAATAATAAAAAGCTACGCTGTAATTTCTGCAAAACCCACCTTTGCCCAAACCCACAAGAAGCTCTGGAATGCAAACCAAACCACAAAGTTGGTTCCAGTTAGAGGTTAAAAGGGCGAGCCTTTTGTGCCCCAGTGAACTATTAGCTGCAGGGTTTAGGGTGCTTGCCAGTGGGGATAGCTCTCATTTGGCCAAGGGCAATTCTCTTGAGAAAGAGAGAGCAACACATTCTTAGCAGTAAAAAATAAATAAATCATAGTATTTTATGATTGGGTACACCAGGATTGTAAAGAGAGTTAAGGTAAAGCATTGTCATGGCATTTGTGTTTTACGTAATTCATGATATGTAAAAAAAATACCAACTCCCAGTTTCTGGTTCCACATATAAGGAATTAGGAAGTGAACACTGTCTTACAGTAAGTAAAAACCTTAACTGACTAAAAAAAATCAACAAATCCGTCAGAAAGGGGAGAACACAGGCCAAACTGCTTCCCCCAAGATTGGAGAGGCAGGCACATGAATGCAGGGAATTGTGGCTTACTGAAGCAGTGACTCAGAAGCAGAAACTGCCATGGAAACTAGTACTAGGATAAGAAAATATGAACGGTAATCAATGAATCACTAAAGGGTCAGTGTGGACAATTCTGAGCTCAAAACTCCAGGGGAACCCAGTTACATTGGAGTCCACACAAATTGTGGGATTTACCTCCAGGAATTTGACCAGGTTTCCAGAGTAAATATTGGAGAAAAATCCCCTCACGCTTTGGAGGGAAAAGGACCATTTTGAAATATGCCGGAGCACTCTGTTCCTTTTAACAAGACCTGCCCTCAGGGGAAACTAGTTAACCAGAGTCTAAACTGCTGGGGTATTGTTATAGCTTAATTGACCTGTCTAAGTGGGGGGAGGGGGGGGACACGACGACGACCACGACACCACTTGTGAAATTCACAGTCCAGAGACTTAGGCTCACTAAATACTGAGAAAAAACAAAAACCCAATTAAAAAATAGGCCAAATACCTTAATAGACACCTCACCAAAGATGAAAAGAGAAGCACAAAGCAAATAAGTATATGAAAATATGCTCCACATCATATGCTATCAGAGAAATGCAAATTAAACAATAATATGCTACTATACACCCAATGAAATGGCTAAAATTAAGAACACTGACACCACCAAGTGCTCATGAGGATGTGGAGCAACAGGAACTCTCATTTATTGCTGGTGAGAATACAAAATGGTATAGCCACTTTGGAAGACAATCTTGTAGTTTCTTATAAACTAAACATACTAAAACTAAACATGTGACCCAGCAATCCTGCTCCTTAGTATGTATTTGCTCAAAGTGAGGCAGGAACCTCCGCCACTTTAGGAAGACTCCCCATTTCAGGTATCAGATTACCCGCCTGAATGTATATGTGACCTTATCTAACCTCTGTAACCCAGCCCACTATTTTCGCGCCAAAAGCAGGACCGACTTACGACCCTATAAAGCTGACCCAAGCCCTTTGTTCAGGGTCCAGAATTTGGAGACTGCCTCCTCTGGGACCACATGCGTGAATAAAGGTCTCCTTTCGCCTCCTCCGGTGTACAGCCTGAGTCTTTTCTGCTACAAAAGGAGTTGAAAACTTATGTCTAAACAAAAACTGCACATGGATGTTTATAGCAGCTTTTTTTCATAATTGCCAAAACTTTAAATAACTAATATGTCTTTCAGTAGGTGAATGGATAAATTATGGTACATACAAATAATGGAATATTATTCAGCACTAAAAAGAAGTGAATTGTCAAGTCATGAAAAGACATGGAGAAACCTTAAATGCATATTACTATGAGAAAAGCCAATTTGAAAAGCCTACATACAACTATATGACTTTCTGGAAAAGCCAAAACTATGGAGACAGTAAAAAGATGAGTAGTTTTTAGGGATTGTCACGGGGCTAATAGGCAGAGCACAAAGATTTTTAGAGGAGTGAAAACACTCTGTATGACACCATAATGGATATGTCATCATGCATTTATCCAAACCCACAGAATATTAAAAAAGAGTGAATTATAATGTAAACTATGTAATTTGGGTCAGTGTAGCTTTATTGATTATAATGAATATATAACTCTGGTAGAAAATGCTGATAATGAGGGAGGATATGCATTTGTGGGACAGGTGTTAATTTAAAAAAAAAACACAATCTTGAAGACATTTCTAACTTCCTTCACTTATATTATCTGCTGTAATTGCTTACCTCAACACACACATATGTCTCTTACTGCCATTATATTAGTTTATATTATTACGACTCCCACCTTGCTCCATTTTTTCACCCCTTGCACTACTCACTTTTTTTCTGAAATACTTTCAAGGCCTAATCTGCTGACATAGGACCTTACCCATTATACAGAGAGCCTTGGGAAGTGTGGACAGTTTTCTATTCTGACTGCTTTGTCCTGTGAGGAGAAGTCACTTGGACTTTGATGAATGCTTTCCCATCCTGCTCCATTCTAATTGAAGATTGCATTAATGCAAAGTGGGTTGGGAAGGATCCAGAAAGTCACTGTATGTGGACAGTATTCTAGTCTACACATATTTTTCCTCTGACAAACCTCAGGAGGCATGTCTAAATTATTTTTGCATCCTCCAACTTCAGTTGGACTTTGCATAAAAATGTGGCCAATTCATGTTTGTAAAACTGACAGAGAACCCCTCGTATATATAGGAGTCCAAACAAGTACCATAGAAGTGTTGGCCTAAATTTGGCAAACTCTGATTAGGAGCAGACCCCCAAAGGTCAGCAGTTTATTCCTTTGCCCAGATTGAGAGTCCTCGTTGATTGGATGCTGCTGTGTTGTGGCAGAGTACCAGGTGACCACTTTAAACTATGCAGTGTCATAGGCATACATTAAATCTTCATTTGTGCCTGGATATTTTGCACCTGGTTTCTTCTTGAGAGTAAGGAAACCCTCATGATTGCCTGATTCAGTTGTTGTCTCCATTTTGAAGAACAGTGTTTTTTTGTTTTGTTTTGTTTTCCATCTAAAAGTTAAAAATATACTCCTAAACCCAATAATGTAATATGAGCTGGGCTTCTAAGCTTCAAAATTGTTTTGTCATTTACAAAGTCATCCTGGAAAAACATTTTTCCTTGCCTTGCAAATACTTGCTAGTCATATTTAGTTTATTGTGAGATATAAGCAAAGAAAAAATCTTGGTAAAAAGAAATAATAAACATTGTGATTTTCCAGAATATTTTCAGTGACTATTCCTTGCCTACTTCCTTGACTAGTTTAAAATAGGATGACAGTCCTTATGGGAAAAAACACACTAACATTAAAACCACCCCCATATTTTAGAACAAAGAGAGATGATGCTCTTTTATGGATTGTTTTTAAATCTTTTAATTTTGAACATTTTAATGACACTTGAATTGTATTTGGGAAAATGATGATATATTTCACTGTGAATTGTATTTGGGAAAATGATGATATATTTTAAGGGAAAAAAAGCAGCCCTTTGAAACTAATGTTCTTATATACCATTGACTTCTATCTTAAAAGGCCAACTTTCTTTGAAATAAATGCATTGCTTGCATTTGAAAAGACTAACCTATGGTAGAAGAAAAGGTTATTAATTGACAGATGTTCTTCATCTAGGAAGACCACTGTGCTCACATCAACAATTTTTAGCCATTTGCAGCAAAGAAGAGGCAACATGTCTTGATTTTTGTCTTCGATTCTATCTTGATTTTTTTCTCAACAGATTAATTTCCTTGGCTTTAAGGGTCACTTCTATATGGTTAACAAGCAAACATATTGTAATTTTTCTTCCAAGTACCATTCATACTTTTCACCTTCATATTGGACATTTCCAATTAGTGTTCCCATGACTACCTCAAATTCAGGATTTATTATCTTTCTTCATCAAACCAGCACAAACTGTTCTCCTCATAATTTCTACTAATAACAATTATTACTCATCAGTTATCTAAGATTGAAACTATGGAACATATTTTCCTCCACATCTGATTACTCTCAAATCCTGTTACTCTTTCCAATGACCTGTTTTTCAGATTGATTTCTACTTTTAAGACTGTCATTCTCACTCCTGGTTTCTCACCTCATGGGTGAACCTCATACTATACTCTCATCTCTAAAATGTCATCAACATGCATACCATTATAATATTAAAATTCTGTTTCACATTCAATTCCTTGTTCAGAAAGTTTTGAAAAACACCTTTATCTAAACTGTGGGAAGAAACCAAATACCTAATTTCGCAGTTATAGCCTATGTGTCCTTATACAGTTTTCCCACATTATCTCTCACTTTTCTCTAGTGAAAACCTTTCTACCTCTAGGAAGGCTAATTTTCTCACTGTCTCTTAAACACTGTTAGCCTAACCTCTACATAGTTTCCACCTTTCTGTTTCCTTCTAACCCATTTGCACCCTGGTTTCCAACTCACAATAGAAGTATGTAAATCACTTTTATGTTGTTTTAAATAAATCATCGTGTTAACCTGCTCTTGCTTTACAAATTTTATTCTAGTAATAGCATCAATAATAGCAAGTTTTAGTATATCATTTCATTAGATTCTTAGAAGATATACTTTAGATACAAGAGATACTCATCCATTTTATATATCATAACAAATGAAGATCAGTGAAGTTCAGTGAATTTCCAAAGTCACACAGACAAGAATAATTTTTTGATCTAATGGTTCTTTCTTTTCAATTATATTCCCACTATCATATCAGTTTCATGCCACATCATTTTTATCTGTTGCTACCAAAGAATGCCCCTCAATTCACAACCTTCTTGACTGGTGTGGGACAGGGGAACTGTGTTTTTTCACGTAACTAATTTAACAAAGAGTTAGCACAATATAGTGGTTAAAAACTAGGGCCATGGAGCTAACTAATCCTGGGTTTGAATCTCAGTTCTATCACCTACTTGCCATATAAACTTGGATAAGTTATTTAATATTGCTATGCTTTAGTTTTCTTGTTTCTAAATTGGTGAAGATGATTGTGCCTATCTTATAGCACTGGATTGTGAATGTTTAATCAGATAATGCATGAAGACATTTATTAACATAATACATGCCATCTAACAAATGATATTTTTATCACTATTTACAACAGGTAATGGGGTGTGTTTCTATGATACAGAGGCATTTAGAATTTTAAAGCCATGGATTATATATAATATAATTGGAAAATTATATAATGATGGAATTTTATTCACTCTAATCAACCAGGGTGGTAATATTTGATAAAGCTGCCTTTTTTGTTAACCTTAAATTCTATTTGAATTAAATGCATTATGTTTACTGAGTTAACTTCATTCTCGTCATGTATGTCCTGTCAGGCCATGTGTGATGGTTAACTTTATGTGTCAATGTGAGTAGGCCATAAGATGCTGAAATATTAGGTCAAATATTATTCTGGGTATGTCTGTGAAAGTGTTTCTGGTTGATATTAACATTTGAATCAATAAATTGAGTAAAGCAAATTGTCTTTCCTAATGTGGGCAAGCCTCCTCCAATCTATTGAAGGCCCCAATGCAACAACAAAAAAACCCAATAATAAGAGGAAACTGCCTGTCCGACTGTATGAGTTGGAACTTCAGTCTTCTGCCTTCAAACTGAAGCTTATACCATCAGCTCTCTTGAGTCTCCAACATGCCAACTGCAGATCTTCAGACTTTCCAGTCTCTACAATTGTGTGAGCCAGTTCATTCCCATCCATCCATCCATCCATCCATCCATCCATCCATCCATCCATCCATCCATCCTCTTTCTCTCCCTCTCTCTCCCCCTCTTCTGTTTTATATTAGGCATAGTTCTAGGTATTACTAGAAAGGAATCTGCAGGAGAGCATCTGATCCTGGGATTCCTGTCACCTAAGAGGTACTCAATCCATTCTGTTGAATGAATGAGCAAAAGTGTCTTATATAAACAGAGATCTAAAAAAACCCCAAAAAACTCAAACCCAAATGTGAGCACCAAGAACAGTACTTGTTTCTGAATCATCAGAACTGAAGGCAAAGGTTGTATGGGGGGGCAAGCAATGCCAAAAATCTGGCTCAACTCAGGGTTCAGAAAGACTCCCTTTTGCGGTTTAAGAGTCTTCTTCCCCACAAACTAAAAGAGAAAGAAACTAAGAAAATAAAGGGGACACTTTCAAACTCTAAACAGATTCACTCTCTTCTTTGAGTGATTATTTTTCTAGCAACTCCTCTTACAGCTCTAATATAAACTTTATTAAAAAAGGTGCGTGGGTCAAAATTAATTTTTTCATTTTTCGGATATTTTGTAATTTTATTTAGTATTAGCTTCATTTCATAAATTCTATATGTTCAAAAAATATAATTTTTGTAATTCAATGAAACATGGCCTAAAGATAAGCATCTTCCCAAAGTAAGGGATCATTATTAAAAGTATTTAGCTTGAAATTTTAAGTTTGGTATAATATCTGTTTATAAATTTATACTTCTGAGATTATTAATTTAAGCCTTTTTCCTAATCTCCTAGGGAGGTAAGCTGGGGTTCTTAAAGTTATAATAATGCCAAGAGCCGTTCTCTTGACATTTTCAAGAAAATATTGGGCTATTCAAATTGCACTTTGGAGTTGTGTATGGATACTCCCATTGACCAATTCATGAAGTGATACAAAATGCAGATAAAGCAGTTTAGGCAACCTGCCTGCCAGATGCTTAAGGAGTTTAAGTGACTTGGACTTGTATGCGGAGACAGAGAAAAAAACAGAAACAAAGTGGTCAAAATTCTACCTCAAAACAGCCAGGAACATGCCATTCATCAGAGGTCAAAGTTTGGGAGACTTTATATTTTAATTCTTGTAAATTGTCTTACAGTATGAGGTCATTTTTTTTTTTTTTTTTTGGTACAGTTGTTCAGAACACTGTGCTTGTTTTGGTTTTTGATGCTTCTTTTTTTCTCTTTTTAAAATAAACAATGTGTCAACATAATAGAGAACATCATTCTAAGAGAATTTTGTGTTAGTATTGACTTTTTATGTTGTATATCTGTAAACTTTTTAGGTTAGCTAAACTCATCTAAACTCATCTATTTCTTACATACTAAATAGTATCACTGTAATTTACATAGCATACGGTCTTTAAAGTTTGTTTTCCTTGCATTCAAAATGCGTAATGTATTTGAGATGCCTTTTATTCTTAGGTTGATGTTACCTATAAATACCTTTAGAAAGCTAAGAAGTGGTTCTTTACCTTCCCAATCCCAATGCCAATTATAGGTAGAAAAACAGGAACACTATTTCAAAAAGCAATCCTTAGTTTTGATTCTGTGCTGACATCTTGTCTTTATAGTGTCACTTCTAGCCCTATTAAAATCTCTTATTATACAATTAAACTACAAGCTCTTCTTTCTTTATGGTACTTATGATGTCACATTTAAGTCTATATTATCAATTCTATCATGGTTAGTTGTATGCTGATTCATAATAAGCGTATATACATTATATATTAGGAAGCTAAATAAGATCTTTAAGGCTTTTCATTGTTAGATCCTGAAAAGCAGAGATCTCTTTCTGCAATAATAAATTTCGTCTAACTTTGGCAAACTTGACATTTTCACAGTCATACCTGATTTTCCAATAGCTTGATCCTGCCATATTAGGAAAATAAATAAAAGGGTTTCTTTCTTACTTACTTGCTTTTCTTTTTTCTTAGAAACATACATACTAACATACTAAAGAAATTTCAGTATGGGAAATGTTAAACTACACAGAAATATCTGGTAGTAAATAGACAAGAGAGTGTATTGGGAGCCTTAGTACAGTGACACAATGTGTGAAATGAAATAGATAGAACTAAAAATCGATTATGTAAATTAATAACTGATATAACTTTTCTTTTGACCACCCAAGCTGGTGCATGCCTCTCAAGAGCACAAAATCCTCAGAATGGTCACAACCAAAGCATAGAAGTAAATGAGGCTTTTCTCTAAATGTGGAATCACTTTTAACCAGACTAAGGTTTTGTAAACGAGATATTGAGACAAAGAAGAGAAGCTAATATTTTCAGTATAAACCTTGAATGTTGAAATATGCATTTGTATTTAAAAATCTGAAAATCACGTAATTTGTTTTATCCTATCACTGCTTTGACCAGCAGAATCATCTCTCTGACTTTCAGCAGCGATTGACCTTCTCAGCCATCTGGGTTTGAATGTTAACTTGTGTTTCATCAGTGATGATGAAGAAGATGATAAAAAAAGTAAAATCACAAAGCACATCGTGATCAACACAGCATGAACATTTCCATGGCCTGGTAAAGACACAGTCACAAAGGCATTTAGATACCTCACTGCACGTGGCTGAAGCTCTAGGCTGGCTGGGCTCTCGATCTGGAAGGAGCAGGTGGGGAATTAGGCTTCTGCAGTGTAGCAGAGGCCAAGCATTCCACATGAGACGGGAGACTAGAGTCACTCTGGATGCTTGACTTTTGGAACTAGAATAGGGCTTTCTCACTTAAGGAAATAAACTAAATGGCCTGTTTTCCTGCTAGCCAGTGCTACAATTTAACAGAAAGCTACGGACCTGTAGAAATAAGTTAATAAAGACAACCCCACGTGCAAGAAATGATTTACTGACCAAACTGCTAATCTTCAAGATCACCTCAATGTAAAAGCCAATATACAAAGTCATTCTAGAAAGTGGCAAAAGAAGGAATGCAAGCAGAGGTATCGGAAAAACACTACTAGACCAGAAGGAGTGAACACAAAATATAAAAATATAGAGAAGGGGAAGGAAAGGGGAGGGAAAATATAACAGGGAATATATCATACTGTATTTATGTAAAGTATATGATATACAGTTGACCCTTGAATAACATGAGTTTGAACTGTGCAGCTTCAATTATTCACAGATTTTTTTTTTTTTTTTCAAATGAACGGTGCAGTTCAAATACTCATTATTCAGGGGTTACCTCTAAGATTGGGAATTCATGTATGCAGAGGCTGACCAGAGTTATACGCGGATTTGCAGATTGTTGACAGCTTGGGAGGTGGCTGTCCTTAACCCTTTGCATTGTACAAGAGTCAAATATGTATATCTCAAAATGAACTGAGAAGTTGTAATGCCAAAACATATAAGAAAATTCTTACAAATGCGTTTAAGAAATCCATTCTCAGAACATGAATTTATTCTGGATGGATATGATTTTACAGAACATTCTAAAAATTTTAAAATAAGTACATTTAGAATATTCATTAAAATAAATAAATTAACCCCCCCCAAATGAAGCATAATCAGAAATAAGCAAAAATATTAAGTATGTAAGTCAAAAAATTAGAAATTCTGAAATTAAAGTATATATTTGATTCTATTTAAAAAACCTATTAAAGGTATAATTTTTGATTCAGAAAGACAAATTTAAAAATTGGAGAATTTAAATATAATCAGGCATAGAGAGATAAAGAGATACAAAATAGCAAAGAATAGTTAGGGAGAAAAATTGACAAGTTTTAAAATGCATGCCATAGTTTGGAATTACAAAAGAAAAGAATTTAATTTTCTAGAACTGAAAAATACTTGAGTACTAGTTTCAAAAGTGCAATTCGCAAATTGAGAGTTTAGAAATATACCTAAATATATAAACAATTATTTTCAATATAGGTGCCAAGATAATTCTATGGAGAAAGTCTTTTCAACAATTGGTACTGGAACATCACAATATACATATGGAAAAAGTGACCTCCATCCTTACCTAACACCATATAAAAATATTAAGTTGCAATAAACCATAGGCATAATTATAAAAAATAAAACTTTTAACAATTGTAGAAGAAAAAAATTACATTTTAATTTTTCTTTTCAAACAAATGAACTCAGATTGTGTTAAATTTGATTAAAACCTTATGAACACATCATTGTGAGTTAAACTTTTTGTTTTATATTTTACATTAAATATGTACAAAAAGTTATCAGTACTTTCTCAATCAATATTTAATTATTTTAAGTATATATCAGAATTACATACTTGAAAGAAAAATAGAATAATTGGTGAGGAGTTTAAAATTATACTAAAGCTTTAAAATTCTATATGGGAAAGTAAAAAAACAGTTGTATATGGTAAATAATTAATGAAAGAATAAACAATAATTTCTAAAACAAATAATTAAATTAGGAAAAGAGTAACAATAATAACTTTGGAAATTGCAGATTTTACTAAGAACAACTGGTCAGGGATCAGGGTGAGGAAAACGTTCTGAAGCCCTCACCTTTTCTGTGAGAGACTGAGAATATCACTTTAAATTTAAATTTTTGATAGAAAACCACATGCATGATAATGGATAAAAATTATAAACACATGTAGAAGTAAAACAGAAATAATATTTTTGAGTTGCTAAGATAATTAAAGAAAAAAATAAATCAAGAAGTCATTGAAAAATAAAAGCATGGAGAAATATGATAGAAGCTGTCAGTTATGATAATAAAGATAATTGGTTTAAACTTATCTACTAAAACAGAAAGTCTTGCCA
Organism: Miniopterus natalensis; assembly: GCF_054644295.1. Taxonomy (NCBI): domain Eukaryota; kingdom Metazoa; phylum Chordata; class Mammalia; order Chiroptera; family Miniopteridae; genus Miniopterus; species Miniopterus natalensis. The sequence continues at coordinate 37,484,246 of NC_142092.1, read as the reverse complement.
TTGTCCTACAACACAAAATCGAATTACATGCTGATTGCAATAGATACCTTAAAAAAGGAGGTTGAAAACTAAAAACTAGGCAAAAAAAGTTGAAAATGAAAGACTAGGCAAATTATATTGGATAAAAGTAAAATATGCAAAAATGGAATATTAATATTAGTTGAAATTAAAGCAAAATACCCTCAAATAATATAGAGTATCATCACGTACTGATAAAATCTATAATTCATAACAGTAGTTTTTCATGTTAGAGAGCACACTATTTTTTGACAGTAACGTACTAATGTGCAAGTTTGACAAACGCTGTTCATACTGAAATAATACCCTACTAAAGAAGGTAAAATAAAATGAAGAATACTTATTATTTCCTCAGATCATTTCTATAAGCAAAAATAAAATATGAATGAAGGGCAAAATGATGGAGATACAGAGTTAGGAAAGCTAATAGTATGGCTTCCATTTTGCTGAGCCCTGAGGCCGAAGAAGGAGCCAGCTGTGTGAGGGTTCGGGAGAGAGGCCGCCCTCGCAGGCGGGGGGCTGCAAAGGGAAGGCGCGGCGGCCGCGCGGAGGGCGCGCAGGAGCAGGCGCCGCGGGCGCGGGGCAGGGAGCCCGCACCAGGGCGCTCGGCGGGACACTGAGCGCAACGGGAAGCGCTGGCGGGGCGGGGGGTGCCGTGAGAAACACAGAATGAAAAACCTGAATAAGGAGAGCTGGGGTATCATAGGAGAGCTTTGCAGAGATGCTGGAAGGAGAGAGCGGTGGGCGGATTCAAGAGCAACTGTAACGGCGCAAGAAGGACTGAAATGCCTGAAAAAACAATCTCAGGTAAGCCCTGTGGGCTGGCTGAAAGCACTGAGTATTCAGCAAATTTTTTTAAAAAGCAAGAATCCAAGTTACCTAAGGACTGCCACAAACATTGTACTCAAAAGGTATACGTATTTTTTTTATTAGGAGAAAAAATAAAAGTGCAGACTATGTTTTTGATTAAATAACAAAGAGATAAAAAATAGAAAGCAGATGTAAGAAAATATGTATTTAATCTTGCTAATGATATAAAATATCAAAAAGCAGCCTCATTACATGGCTTTTTACTTTTTTTTATTTTTTCATTCTGAAATGTAAAGCTATTTTTAATTACAGTATAGTTGACATACAATATTATATTAGTTTCAGGTGTACAACATAGCGATTTGACATTTATATACCTTACGAAGTGATTACTACAAGATGTCCAGTTACTGTAATATTATTTACTGTATTCCCTATGCTGAACGTTACTTATGTGACTTATTTATAACTGTGAGTGTGTACCTCTTAATCCCCTCCACTTTTTGCCCCTTCCTCCACTGCCTAACCTTCTGGCAATATAGTTTGTCCTCCGTGTGTGTCTGTTCATTTGTTTTGTTTGTTCATTTGTTTAGTTTTTTAGATTCTGCATATAAAGGAAATGACACATGACCTAGAGGGCACCATGCTAAGTGAGGTAAGTCAGAGAAGACAAATGCATGGCTTTTTAGTAACAGCAGCAACAAAAATACATTGGATAAAATTCTGGAAAATCTATTCTTAGAAAATCAACCTTTTATATGAAGTAATTTTTTAAAAATATTACTAAAAATATGATGTTTTAATTAAAAAATCATGTTTGTCTTGGCAGAAGAAATATTTAAACAAGTCTATTATTAGTAGTACTAGTAGTATCATTATTATGCTATCATTTGTCACACCGGCAAATTAAAAACAGCACTTAATGGTACCAGAGTAAGGGTTAATTTCACTTGGTATAACTGCATTATTTAATAAGTTTAAAAAAAAAGTTTTTAAAAACTACTTAAAGAACTAAATAAACTATAATAAGCATACTATTAAGTTTTATATTATTATTTAAATGAAAATAACTCATAGGATATTGTACATAATATATATATTTAAATACGTTTTTATTGATTTCAGAGAGAGGAAGGGAGAGGGAGAGAGAGAGATAGAAACATCAATGATTAGAGAGATTTATCAATCAGCTGCCTCTTTGCACGCCCCCTACTGGGGACTGAGCCAGACACCCAGGCATGTGCCCTGACGGGAACTGAACCTTGACCTCCAGGTTCATGGGTCAATGCTCAGTCACTGAGCAACACCTGCCGGGCTTGTACGTAATATATTAACTCAATCTTGAAAAGTGCACGTACCATACACATACCATACCTACAGGCAACACACATGTCCTGATTAAAGGAAACATGCCAAAAAGCCAGTATTTGTTTTTTCTGCATGGTAAGTTTATCAATGATATTTACATAGGCCTTTTTATCACTCTATATTTTCTAAATATTCACTAAGAATGTATCTTTAACTTTAGAAGTGAACAAAAAACACAACACTTAAAGATTTTAGACAAAAGAAATGTGAGTTAGATTTTGGAACTATGAACCAGTATGTGAAGTTCAAGAATTGTATTAGGGAAACGGTACATTTAATATGACCTATGTAAGATTTTAAATAGGTTGAAGCTCATTTCAATGGATCTTTGAAGGTAAAATGTTGAAGCAGTGTTTTAACATTTTCTCCCATGACACTGATAATGATCTCACAAAGTTGTTTATAATCATTTTATTGCATTCATCAGCTGAGACTAATTATAACTCAGATGAAAATCATCCTTGCAGAGTGCATTCTAAATATTAATAAACATAAATAATGCAAGTTTACTATTAAAGCAATTCAAAACAACAAACAGAACCCACAGGGAGTTTCTTAAAATTAATCTGGTTCCACATAAATTCTGTCTTAAAATGTTCAAAGCAACAATATTCCATATCACAGGATATATTAACTTTCTTTTTTCTTTTTGTTCTGTTTTCTAATTTTATAGGACAAAGTAATAGTTGTAGTTGGCAGGCCAGGAAGACTTTAGCAGTAACTTCAAATAAGGAAAATAGAACTAATTTAAATATGAATTGGCTGATAAAAAACTAAGAGCTGACTGCTCTTGATGTTGCTTTTCTGAAATTCTGGAATGTTGTTCTTACCCTTTTCTTTTGTTTCCTGGGCTGGCAAAAATGGACAGTTATCAAGGATATGAAGTATATTTGTAACTTCAAATATCTATTTTAAATGAATGTGTTTCAAATATCAGATAAACTGACCCATGTTAGTACAGTATTTAAAACTTGTAGCTTCAACAGCATCTCCTATTAAATTTTCTTCTTAATCCTCACTCCAGAATATGTTTATTGATTTTTTAAAAATATATCTTTATTGACTTCAGAGAGAGGAAGGGAGAGGGAGAGAGAGATAGAAACATCAATGATGAGAGAGTCATTGATCGGCTGCCTCCTGCACACCCCCCGCTGGGGACTCAGCCCGCAACCCGGGCATGTGCCCTGACCGGGAATCGAACCCCGATCGCCTGGATCCTAGGTCGACACTCAACCGCTGAGCCACGCCCGGCCGGGCTATTGATTTTTTTTAGTGAGAGGAAGGGAGAGAGAGAGTGAAACATCGACTAGCTGCTTCTTGTACTTGCAATCGCCAGGGATAGAACCTGCAGCCTAGGCACATGCCCTGACTGGAATAGAACCCACAACCTTTAGGTGTATGGGGGGATGATCCAACCAACTGAGCCACACCAGCCAGGGTTCCTATTAAATTTTAAGGGGTCTTCGTCTTTATCATTTTGGAGTTGAAAATATGGTGCCATACAATTAAAATGATTGGCTTTATGACCTTAGGCAAATTAATTAGCATTTTAAATTGCCATCTGATAATTGTTGATAAATCTTTCTCTCTCAAAGTTGTGATTAGCATGAAATGAGATATGATGTGTAAAACACGGAACGCAAATTTTATTAATGTCTATTCCTATTATTACTGTCATATTTTCCTTTCTGGCTCTGCATGCCATTATAGTATATTGCCATTACTTTCTGTCTTATAAGAATCATCAAATTTGAAGAGACATGTTGATACCGGTTTCAACATTTCACTTACTATGTGATTAACTTTTCTCTGCCTTACTCTCCTTATTTGTTAAGTGGCATTAGTAACACCTGCTGTAACATGTTGTCACATATAGCTACTCCAGATACATTGGAGAGGGTCAAATAAATGTGAAAATACTTGTTAACTCTAAAATGCTATTTAAAAGATGACTCAGATTATAAATTTTGCATATTCATGCTATCAATGTTATACAATGCAAAAATCTCAGTTATAATCTATTGTGCAATGAGCAAATCCTTCCAAACATTTGAATATTACAATATTTCCTGATGCTTTAACATATTATAAAGATAACATTTTAGAATTTTGTAGTGATTGATAATGTTCGCATAAAAGACACATATTTAAAAAGAAAACCATGAGACTTTTTCAAAATTTCCTTTTGTCATCCAGAACTGTTGGTGTTAGTAGACAAAACTTATATTTCCTTGGATAATGTCAAAAAGTTTATTTTCATTAAGAAATGTCTAACTGACAAATACAAGAAATCTTAGCACACTTTACTTTGATATTCTTTGCCACAAATCTTCTTATCCTAATTGCTAACATTACTTAAAGAAAGATCTTTTATTTCTTCCCTTCTCTATAAAAGAAAGAAATATATTTTATCTTAAAGGGGAAAAGCTACTTAATAAGTATGACTAAAATTAGTACCATGTGAAAGTTACAAGCATTTCAAGTTCAATGAAGGCAGTGGATCAAGAAAATCCCAGAACGAAAAGTTTGACCTCAATCATTTGCTGCATTTTAATGCCTTAGATTAAAGATTGCATGTGGTCAACTCTTAGCAAACTTTAAAATCACACTGTTGGTGGGAACTGACCTACTAAACAAGGTCATATTTCAAGTGAAGAGGAGATATACCTACATTCAACATTTATGTATTTGGTTAAATCTTTCAAAAACCCCACCAATATTTGCACAGTAGAAAACATGAGAATAACCAGTTTGCATGATTTCATTTAATCATTAACATCACTAAAATTCTTCAAGTTATGCCATTCTCCTTTATTTGGAGATTGTTCTGCAGACTGTCTAGTTCAATAGAGTAGAACGAATGTCCCTATAACCAGTTTACACTGAGTATAAGTCTCTGGTTTGGGGTGAAATTGAAAGGTTTTGTCTTTAGATCTCTCAGGTCCAGGTCAGTTATACCAAAACATACAGGAACAGATCAGCTCTGTTTAATTAATTAATTAATTAATTAATTTAGTTCACACCAGTAACAGCTTCTATGGGTGTAATGCTGATGTTCTTCTCAATATACTGCATGCCCTTCATAAGCATTACCTTTCTTTTCTCTTTTCTCTACCATACCCAACCTCTTCTCAACCCTCTAACAAATAGTCTTGAGTTCTCATATGCCTAAATTAACTCAACCTTCTGTCTCAGAGTAAATCTACCTTGAAAAACTATGTGCAGAGAGATTTCCTTCTAAACAGAGAAAACAACGGAAGAATTGTACAACCATTCCTGCATCTCGGTGACTCTGTTTCAACCAACTCTGAGGAAAAACTGCGTTGAAAATATATTTGCAAATTTATAGTATTTTGATTTTAAATGTCAACATGCAATATCTTTATAAAATTCCCTCATACTAAAATAGTGAAACTGGAAGAAACTTGAGAGATCCAATAGTTTTTCTTGGGGTTGAACTGTTCAGAACAGAGAGTTATGTTTTTTGTTTTAAGAATTTAAACAGCTATTTATGATGTGATTTTATAACTTGGGTGGTCAAGAATGAGCTAAACCCTGTTCATTCTCAATTAACAAAACAAAAAAAAGTGCAAAAATAAACCAAAAAGGCTAAAATATCAAACTGTTCTGTTAGATAGTATTTGAAACAGATTTCAACAGAGCATTTTGTGAGTGATTAGGTGTAGATATGATTAAAAGCAAAAGAGGTTAAGTGTAGATATGATGAAAAGAATTTTCCCAAATGCAATCAGATGTTATAACATTTCCTAAATCATTTCATAGATTTTTGTTAAAAATACATTTAAGAAAATCATAATTTAAAAGAATTTTTCTTTACTAAGAGCCTTCACAGAGAGATTAATATATAAACATTCATTTTGATGATCCAAAATATGAATAACTCATATAAGCATATCCTGGCTATCTTTGTTCTCTTTTTATTTTTATTGTGAAGTATTGTTATGATTAAGCCCTATGGGATAAAGATTTTGGGAAAGATTATGGTGCTTCTATAGAGTATGGTAGAAGTAATGGAGTACAACTTCTGAGGCAGGCTCATAAAAAGTGATGTAGCTCCTCTCTCTCTCTCTCTCCCCCCCCCCTTGTATGTGTGTGTGTATGTATGTATGTGTGTGTGTTTGTGTTGACATACTTGACCCAGCATGCAAGAAGTCTGACTATCCGGAAGCCATCATGCTGTGAGAAACCCAAGCCACATGGAGAAGCCACATAAAGGTTTGTCAGAAGTCCTAGTTTTAAATTCATCCATTTCTAGGTGCCAGATATGTGAATGAATGAGCTTTCAGAAGATTCTAGTTAAGTCACCCCCAGCTTTTGAGTCTTCCCAGCTGAGGACCTAGACATCTTGGAGACCCACAGACACTATGAACATAACAAAATTATTGTTTTAAACTATTAAATTTGGGAGTAATTTTTAAATGAAGAAATAGTAACGACTATGACTGATGATGAACAGTAAGATATACTTTTAAAGGCTAAATAATTTTTTAAAAAGCAAGGAGAATGTAAGCTCATGATTAATTTTTTAAGGAAAAATAAGAATTTTTAATGATAAAAAATGAAACTAATTTTCAGAGTCTAATAAAATCAAATTATGCTTATTTTCTTTTTCTTAGGTAGAAATCAAAACTGAAGTCAACAATGTTTCTTTCTGATGTTAAATCAATGCTTTAAAATTATGTGGAAAATTCTCAACAGCATTGTCCTAACCCTACATATTAAACATCTATTTTGAAAAAAAATGTTTACATTTGAGATAAACTTACATTTATTTGTAAATTTTTGCTTACATGCCTTACATATATTTCAGATATATGGCATTTTTTTGTATATCACTTGAATAACTATTCCTTAAAGCAGAAATTTCTGCTTTCATAAAAGTTGAAGAGCCAAGAAGAGAGATCTTAAAAAGTTAGTTGAATGGTGCAAAGTTTTATTATGGTGTTGAATATTTAAATTAAAATATTTTTCAATAGTTTTTCCACCATAAGTTATATAATACTATCATTAGTCTTTGATTATTTCTACCTGAATCTATATATTTTTTCTGCTTTACATTCAGAGAAAGATTATTCATTGTGTTATAAAATTAACTAAGATTTTGAAACAGGAATATATCATTTACATAATTATTTAACTATTAGTATTTTAAGTTATTGCATTTTTTTCTTTGAGAAATTAAAAAGTATATTTTCCCACTTGGAAAGCAAGGATAAAATACATAACAAATAATAGCCAAAAACAATGTTGAAAATTTTAAGTCCCTCCTCTCCTTCTATATAATTTTTTTCTTTTTCTTTTTTTTTTCTTCAAAGGAAAATTTGTTAAGTAATTCTGGCATTCAGGTTTGAACAGCATTAAAAATAATCTCGCCCTGGCTGGTGTGGCTCAGTCGGTTGGAACATTGTCCTGTGCACCAGGTCCCGGGGTTGATTCCAGGTCAGGGCACATACCCAGGCTGTGGGTTAGATCCCCTGTTGGGCTGCACACAAGAGGCAACTGATTGATGTATTTCATTCACATAGATCTTTCTGTTTCTGAATATCTCTCTCTCTCGCTCTCTCTCCCTCATTTTCTAAAATTAAAAAAAAAAAGAAAGAAAATACATTTACCCAGATACTTACTACTCATATTTCAAACCAGATTTTATTTTTCAGTTTCTAATATTTCTATAGAAAATGCATTCACTTCTTTTTTTATTAGAATTTTCAACTTTTGTGCCTTAGCTTGGCAAAGTAAAATAGCAACATGTGAATATTTATATGGGCCCTTTCTGTACATTGTGAATTTAAAACAGAATACAAAAGTTTATTTTTATGCTTGACAAAGCTGTATGAGTAAGCTATAAATGTGGACCCAAATAAATAGATACTATGGTCAAAAAATGTTTTTTCTTACTCCAAACTTTTATTAATATTCACCAGTTTTTTTACTTTATTCTTTACTTAAGTAATTAGATAACACGTAGATTAATCTTTTAGAGGAGTAGTTAAGTCTTGTTTTATAAAATGTGTTTTCAAGGGCAGTGACTCATTTCTGTCTGTTTTCATAGCATCATAGATTATGAACTAGAAGGGAACAAACATACAGATATCTAATTACAGTATTTTCATTTAGTTGGAAAAGCCACATGCACAAGTCGCATGGTTGGGTAGTGACAATGTAAACCTGAAACCTGGTTCCCTAACCCACCAATCGGGTGATTTTTTTTTATTAACTTATTTACTAACTTTTCCAACTGAATTCAATTTGACAAAAGCACTTCATAAGAGAGTTTCCTAGTTGTGCCTCATTTATAAAGACTTCCCGAGAAAACCAAACTAAACCTCCAAGAAAAAATAAACAGCCAAACGAACAAAACAAATTAACCATATACATAACCACAAACTAGAATTAAGGAATAAAAGGGAAAAAACTTTAAAATTCTGCCTTACTCTTCTTTGAACAGGATGAAATTTCCCACAGAAAACTAAGAATGTGAGTGATTATTTTTTAAAGTGCTGTGTAGCCTTGGTTCTGCTCTAAATTTCTCAGCGACATACAGAATCAGATGCTTTTTTTGGAGGATCATCTATAAAACAAACAAAAAGAAGAGTGCGCGCACGCGCACACACACACACACAAAATCACCTTTCATTTCCACTATATTTTTCAAACACTTGTCAAGTGGACAACTACAAAATGTCACTTCTCAGATATTAGAGCCATGGTTACATTAAGGATCATAAGTTGTAGGAGGTTACATGAAGAAAAACAAATGCCAGCACTATTTAATATTAACGACAGAGCAATCATTAAATCAAAAAAGATATCTGGATAATCAACTTACTTTTAGATCTCAATCAATCATAAATTTATTTTTTAAATTACCCCCATCATTGACATTTTCTTTTTCGGCAGAACAAACTAGATAGCTAATTAGAAATTTGACTATGCTCAGTAAGCTTTAGCAGGACTTATTTAAAATATTAGAGCTTACTACTATGCTCAGTATTCTTGAATACACTTTGAGAGGTCAAGGGAACTTTACTAAAGAGGCATGGACCTGACCAAACTTTCATAGGGAAAATGTGGTTGCAATCTTGCGCTCTTAGCATACGTTCCTTTAAATAATTATTGAAGTTCTAAAAAACATGTCTCATGTTTCAGTTAAACTTTAAGTTGAAAATGAAAATGAAATCTCTAATTTGCTGAGCCAGTGTTGGATGGCTAGATGGCTGGGTGGATGACGGGTAATAACTGAATTACTGATTTGGTTGGTATTTAGTGCTATATGTTTGTGAGAGATTCAGTCAAAACAATTTAAAAAACAACAATATTTGCAAAGCACTGCCTTTTAACTTAAAATTTATTATTATTTTTTTTTCTGACATCCTGGGCACTAGTAGTTGAAATGAAAAATATGAAAGGGTGATGTTCTTTTCCTAACTCCAGTTTTCTTTCATGTTTTCTGGGTGCATTGAAAACCTTAACTGATGCAATTTTTTACTTTTGTTTCCTATATATATCTTGGTTTAATTTTACCAATTTATTTTCCATTAATCTTTCTGTACTAATGAATTGGCAGAATGACAGTGATAAACAGGCAAAGAGGAGAGAATGCTAAAATGTTATTTTCATTCAACCCCCAAGCAGTAAAATGGAGGCAGATGCCACTTTCATCAATTTGAAATGAATACTGTTTTTTGCTCTTGGAATGAGAGGGTACATCCTGCTTTATTTGAAAAGTGTATCCCTTAGGAATAAGAGAATTGTTGATAAAGGAAAACATGTTTTGCTCTGTAGTTCTCTTAGCTAGATCACTCCTGCTACCACTTCTTGTAAAACTGGTCTTGGGAAAACCTGAAGTGAATTTACTGGTAGCCATTGTTACTCTTTTGGTATAGAAAATACATCTAATTTATTAAAATTTTCTCACATTGTTAATTAGTAATTTTGCCTACAAATGCCAGAAGTAAACAGTTAAAATTTAAGTATTTTCAGGTTGCGGGTTCGGTTCCCCAGTGGGGAGTGTGCAGGAGGCAGTTGATAAATGGCAACTCTCTCATCATTGATGTTTCTATCTCTCTCTCTCCTTTCCTCTCTCTGAAATCAATAAAGATGTATTAAAAAAATTAAGTATTTTCAAAGCTTCAAAAGTGGTGGTGGCTTATTTGGAAACTATAAAATTTATTGGTTTACATTTGAGTGTATCATTTTAAGTTGAGTTAATTAATTATAAGACATATTGTAATATTTTTAAAGTATTGGGATTGTGAGATTTGTATTAATGTGATACATTACATAATCCTTCATCTCTTTATTATAATTGGCAAGATATCATAATGGTTCAAATTCATGGTTATTTTTATGTTTTGTTTTATTACCTAACCCCTGTTATGACCAAAGGTAACATAAATTATATATATCACATAATTATTACATATATTATATGTGTGCATGTGTATATAACCTAAAAGAAAATGGAAATCCATATTTAAATCAAGAATTCGTTTTCCCTTCAAGAGACAGTTTGCCCAAACAGATTTTTAGAAAGTGGGGAAGGAAAACATACCACACTTCTTAAAATCTGTGTGTGTGCATGTGTGTGTGTGTATGTGTATGGATTTGGTTCATGTGATTATGGAGACTGTCTCATGATCTGCCATCTGCAGGCTAGAGACTCAGGAGAGCCATTGGTGTGGTGCCAGGCCACATCCTAAGGCCTAAGGCCTGAGAACCAAGAGAACTGATGTAAGTTTTCATCTGAATGGAGAAGAAAAGCAATGTCCCAGCTCTAAAACTATCAAGTAGAGAGAGTGAATTCTTCCTTACCCTTCCTTTTGCCTTATTCAGGTATCTAATGGGCTATGTGAGGCCCACTCACATTGGGAATGACAATCTGCTTTACTCAGTCTTCCTCTGTCAACTTATCGTGGGGACGTCCCCACCAGGCACGGGGCAGGCTGGAAGAGGGAAGGCAGTACAGCAGTGTAGTGGGGACCATGGGCACGAGGACCATGTCATCTAACTTACTTGTGCCTCCAGAGCCAGCTCAGGCCTGATCACATAGATATCACTAACATTTGATGATGGAGTGTTTCTGTGCATGCCCAACTTTATGGCTTGGTAGGTGAGATAATGACCAGCTCATGATGGGCTGGCTGTTCAGGTCACCTGGTGACTTCATAGCCCATGGTTAAGCATTCAGTCTCTCCTAAGGCCCAGAGCTGTTTCTCAAATGGAGAATAGTTACCTACAGAGGATTGTAGGGCTTTGCTCCAAAATCCTAAGGGCCTGTTTTGCAATTCACCTCTATAGGCCCACCCAAGGCTCCAAACAACATTCCATTGTCCCCTGACACTTCAAGCACTGCTGGATCTGCTGATCACATGACCCAATGGCAAAGCAGTGTGCATAGCAGTTTGGACCTGCTGCAGAACCTTTTTTTCTGGGCCCCACTCAAAACTAGCAGATTTTCAGGTCATTGGTAAATGGGCCAGAGTAACATATGCAAATATGGAATATATTGCCTCCAAAATCCAAAGAGGTTCGCTAGGCATTGTGCTTCTGTTTGGGTTACACAAGGGGCCAGAAACAATAGCTCATCCTTCCTCTTAGCAGGAACATTGCAACATGCTCCATGTGGTCACAATGATGGGTCTGAGGAGTGGTGCACACTTTTGACTGAGCTTAAGCTCCCCATTTGACCCCGTCTCCATCACTCACACAAGGAATGTATGTGTTCTTCCAACCAGCTATGTGTCACTTTTAACTTTCAGGTACTTAAAACATGTTTACAACCAAGTCTAAAGCTATAAGGAGAAAAAAAAAATCTATCTGAGCCATAATTGGTATAGTTGCCCTTTCCACAGTGACATTAATTATAAGCATTATTCCATAATTAGTTCCTCTCTTTCATTTTGCTGTCCATCTCTACCTATAAAAATGATAATGGCTCCTTTACTAAGAAGACTCTCCTTAATGGCTGCATCCTAAAGCTCTAAGACACAGCTGACGTTTTGAAATGACTACATTTAAACTTGATTAGAATCCTAGACAAGTCCTCTCTTACATAGAAATTCTCCTTATGCTTTGGGGAAAGGAGCATTTTTTTTAACTTTTTCTATTTATACATACTCAAGTAAGATGCCTCATAGATGTAATTTAATTTACTTACCTCCATAGTTGTAATTATGAAGAATATGCTTTAAAGTCTATTAAGTTTTATCTAAATTTAATTTTGTTCTCAGTAAAGAGATACCAGGACTATGGTAAAAACACTTCTGGTTTTATATCATACATTCAGAATTGCAGTGCCAGTCAGAAGAAAGCCAGCACAGAATTACTCATGTTTGATTTGAATCATTAAGGCTGAATCTGTGGATGCAAAGGACACAGGGAGGAGACAGTGACACGAGGCAGAGGTAGTGGCCTGTGCACGGCCCGGCCATGTGTCTGAGGAGCAGAAAGTGCCCGGCTTACGGCTGACGCAGATGGCAGCGCAGGGTGGGGGAGCTGGGAGTGTCTGGTGAATAAACAGAGACTGCAGAGATATAAGCCACTATCAAGATAAGCCTGATGAATCCTCCTGAGTGTGCAAGGCACCATCGCTGAAGCTGGCTGGTCATAGTTGGCCAAAGATGGGTTTATAGAGTAGTAACACAATAAGAATTGTGTTAAAAAAAATAAAAAAATAAAGAGTTTATCCTGTAAACAGTGTGTTTACCTTACAGAACAAGGCACCTGGGTTCGTGATGCAGAGTAATGAATGTATTTTAATATTATGGACAAAGAATTACATGCATATAGATAGGATTTAGGAATTAGACCAAAAGAGATTCAACAGATATTTTACAGTTAACATTGACTCACTGGATATGGGAAGCATAGAAATGGCATGCAAAATTTATTAATTGGATGAGAAAAGGGGAATGAGTTAAAAAAAAAACCTAGCATCTTAGCTTGAGCAGGTATATTCATTCAATGGATCATCACTGAAATAATCTGCAAGATTCCAAGCCTTGACTCGCGCTCACACACACAAACACACACACACACACACACACACACACACACACGCTAACAAGCTTGGCATCTCCCTTTCTAAAAGCTTACTTTGATGATTCAATACTTCATTCTGTTTATTAACAGAAGAATGGCTTCATCCCTATCCCTAACCAAAAAGATAATAAGAGTCTGTCTCAGGGTAAGAAGTTAAGAACATGATGGATTGTTTCCTTAAAATACCAGTTTAGCCAATTACTGCTTTTACCTTTAACCTTTGCCCACCTTGTTCATTATCATTTTGAGATTCAATTGAATTACAAGGTTTCTTTGACCAACGCATAAATGATGAGAAATTTTGAGTGGCATCCTTTCAGTTACATAGAAACTACAAATCAAAGACAAACAAAGCAACCTTTTGAATCATCAGAGTCACTAACAATGAATCCACGTCTCATTATCAAAAACTCAGCATTCTTTTCTCTTTTAATGACTACATTCCACATATTAGAGGGGAAAATGCATTGATGGCTACGGTGCAGATATTAACATGAGAATGATGTCTTTCATGGAAAGAACATGTTATATCCATACAAAAATAACCAACTGATAATAAAAATAATATAACTCTGGAGTTCAAACACAACAAAGTGTCTGATTTGAGTATGGCAATCATGTGCATATCGATGACAATGAAAGCCAGAGTTTTGCCTGAGATTTTCTAAGGATATGACCAGAGAGAGAGAGAGGGAGGAGCATTGATGATAAGCTTGTATAATTCAAGCTTCAAAAGGAACATAAAAACGGTATAAAAAATTTTGAAGAGATTGAAGATGGAAAGAACAAGTGTCCCAAAAGTCCAACAAGGAGAGAATTTTAAGGGACTGTGTGTAATAGCCCATAGAGTTAAAAGATGGGTTCTTGAAATGATCCATTGAATGTGACAACTGGAGATCATTAGTAGTCTTATCACAGATAACAGTTTAGGGGATGCCATTTGGAGATGTCCTAGGGAGTGGAGTGATTTTTGCTTTTTGCAAATATGTAGTCTAATATGTTTCAATGGAAAAAGATTGTGTATTATAAAAATGTAAACATTAATGCAAAGCCCGGCCGGGAGTGGCTCAGCCGTTGAGCATCGACCTAGGGTCCAGGCGATCGGTGTTCGATTCTTGGTCAGGGCACATGCCTAGGTGGTGGGCTCGATCCCCAGTTGGGGCCATGCAGGAGGTGGCCGATCAATGACCCTCTTATCATTGATGTTTCTATCTCTCTCTCTCCGTCTCCTTTCCTCTCGCTGAAATCAATAAAGATATATTTTTTTTTAAAAAAAGAAAACCATTAATGCAAAGTATATTAAGTTTTTTAGAAAGTTTAACATACACTTCTACCCTATCACCCAGTAATTTCAATCCTAGGTATTTATCCAAGAAAAATCAAACATATATTTACAAAAAAAGCCATGATCACAAATGTTCATAATAGTTTTATTCATAATAGCTAAAACTGAAAACAGGTGTCTTTCAACTGGGGAATGGAAAAACTGTGGTGTATTTATACAACAGAATAGTGCTTGGTGATAAAAAGGAGGAAAGTACTGATACATATACACACATAGCAAAATCTCAAAAACATTATACTGGGTGAAAATAGCCAGACACAAAAGAACAGCTATTGTGTGATTCCATTTATATGAAATTTTAAGACAGGAAAAGCAAATGATGGTGATAGAAATAAGAACAGTGTTTGCTTCTTGGGTTGTGATGAAGTGACTGGGAAGAGATACAAGGAAACTCACTGGGGATGGAATTCTTCTATAATCGGATAGGGGTGTAGGTAACACAATTGTATGCATTTGTGAAAACTCATATTTAACAGTTCATAGTATGTAAATTATTCCTTAATCAAAGGGAAAAAGAAACCAAACATTGATGGAAAGAATGCACTGGAAATGATATTATAGAAGCTTATCTGGATTGAGAGGCGTAAAGAAAAAGATCTGGACATAAAAGGTGAGGCTGAGGGAGGATTGTTTTAAAATACGGTGGGCAACTTAAACATGGTAATATAAAAAAGAGCAATAAAGATGAAAAGATCAGTTTTAAAGAGAGAGAGTATTGATGGAGCAATATTCCAGAGTAGGCAGAAGGGAATGGTTTTTAAAGTTACCAAACATATTTTACTTTTTTGCTCCATGAAGCTACAAAAGAGACAGAGCCAGCTCAGATTAAGGGACTTAGTCCAATTAATTTATAGTGGGTTATATAACCAGTCATGAGAAGAGACTGAAAATAAAAATTTCATTATTTGGGCCCCAGTTGTCCTCATAAGGATAAGCGTATCTCTCGGGCCACTGTAATTGACTTTTAACAAGGCAGATTATTTTGATCATATTACAGACATATCTGAAATGGACTCTACCTGACTGCTTTGGTAAGGACTAAGCAATGGCGAAGCTCATCTAAAATTGTTTTTATAGAGGAAAAGTCAAGCACTGCCAGGAACTTTGCACAGGAACTACAGGGGACTATGAAGCCTGATGCAAACCAAAATTGCCCAATGCATTTTGAAAGAGCTAGAGATCAGAATATGAAATGTTAACTCAAGCACGAACACTTTCATTGTTTTGAATTTAATGAAAAAGTACTTGGGTATTTGTAAAACAACAGAAAATAAATGGAATGTCTAGACAATCACTGAGACATTTTGGCAAAGTCAAATCACAGCCCCATAAGCTTTGGAACCTAATAGAATATTTTAGACAAAATTATTAGGGAGAAATGAAAGGGTAGAAAGCACTCCACAAATGTTTGGGCAGTGCTATTTGAAATTTGATAATGTATGAAAATGACTAGAATTTCTCAAAGAACAATACTGGGTTAAATAATAATGATAGCTCCAAAGCTCTGAAGTGGCTTCATTGAAAATTACTTACATTTGAAACTATGGATTAGGAAACTTCAGTAAATAGACTAAATGGAAACCATCTGAGAAGAGAAATTGTTAAAAATATATAATAGGAAAACACAATATTACATTGAACATTTAATCTCATTAGGAACAAATCTCTGTTCATTGTTTAAAATCTCTGGCTGCTTTTTTTTTTTTTTTTTTTAAATCCTCACCAGAGGATGTTTTTCCATTGATTTTTAGGGAGAGTAGAAGGGAGGAGGGAGGGAGAAAGAGAGAGAAACATCTGTGTGAGAGAGACACATTGGTTGGTTGCCCCCCACAGGTGCCCCGACAGGGGCTGGGGATAGAGCCTGCAAGTGAGGTATGTGTCCTTGGCAGAGTGGAACCCGAGACCCTTCAGTCTGCTGGCCATAGCTCTAACCACTGAGCAAAACAGGCCAAGGCCTCTGTCTGTGTTTTATCGTGTACCTTTCCATTTGTTAACAATTACTTATTTAAATGTTATTATTATTTAAAAAACAATTCTCTCATTTCCACCCAGTAAAATAAACTTATTTAAAACTCTATAGAGTATTACTTTTTTTCTATTACTTGTGATATATCAATCTGTTTTTTAAATATGTATATCCTAATACATGACACAAGATTTTTATTATTTTTTTTAATATGTTTTTATTGATTTCAGGGAGAAGAAGAGAGAGGGAGAGAGAAAGAAACATCAATGATGAGAGAATCATTGATTGCCTGCCTCCTGCACGCCCCCTGCTGGGAATCAAACCTCGATCTCCTGGATCCTAGCTCCATGCTCAACTGCTAAGTCATGCTAGCTGGTCTTATTATTTTTTAAAATAGAGGATACTATGTTATAACAAGATCTAATATTTTCCCAAGCCACTATGATCTAGGGGTTTGTCTTAGTCTGCTAGAGTTGCCATAACAAAATACCACAGACTGAGAAGCAGACATCTCCTTCTCACAGTGCTGGAAGCTAGGTGTTCTCAGGCCTGTCTTCTCCTGAGGCCTCTCTCTTTGGCTGGCAGATGGCTGTCTTCACTCAGTGTTTACCCATTCCTGGTGTCTTTTCTCTTCTTAAAAGGACACCAGTCCTATTGGGTTAGGGCCTCATCCTTCAACCTTACTACCTTAATACCTCTTTACACCCCCTACCTTCAAATACAGTCACTTTGGGGATTAAGATGTCTACATATGAATTTGGAGTGGGGACAAAATTCAGTCCAAAGCAGGGGTCTTGTGGAGTTCAACATGGGGAGGGGTGCTCTATAAGGTGACAATTGGGCAATGACTAAAGGGAGGTTAAGGGAGAGTTTGTTTATCCAGCTAATACTAAGAAAAGATCTCAGTTCCTAGACATGTAGGATTAGCCAATGTGTCTTCATCAGGATGTCCTCCCAACCCTCACCCAATGCAGGAGAATCACGTCAGACCACCTATTTCTCCTGCCACTGGAGAGTTGACATTTGTAATTTTTCCAGATGATATTATGTGAAAATGAACTTTCACAACTTAAGTGCCTCCTAGTTAGGGAGGTAGGCCTTCATAAAGTGGGAAAGCCAATTCTGCATATTCTGCCTTGGTGCCTTTCAGACTGTGAGATCCTGGTAGAATTGGGGTGCCTTATGAGTGTGATATGATGGAGTTTGGGGAAGAGTCAGTCCAGTTGATTTTCAATTACTCTTATATACTTTTGCACCAGCTGGGGCCAGAGATACTCTACCTGTTCCAACCTTCCTATTAGCAAGTTCTTACTAGTAAGACCAAACTCGTTGAAGAAGGGCAGAGAGGAAGGGAAAATCCAGATTGCTCTGGCTTGAGGACTGAATGGAAGGTGAAGTGAATCCTGCTCTTTAAAAAGTGTGGCTCTAAAGCAGTATTTCTCACCATTGGCACTACTGGCATTTTCAACCAGGTAATTGTTAAGAGGGAGAGGGTGGTAAGCTGCTCTATGCATTATGGAATGTTTTGCAGTATCCCTGGTTTCTACTAACCAAATTCAAATAGCACCTTTAGTTATGAAGACGAAAAATATTTCCAGACATTACTAAATGACAAAATTGTTGCCAGTTGAGAACCACTGGTCTAAAAAAAGAAGAGGAATGGTCAGTATCATGAGAGGGTATAATGTCCTGTAAGGTTTTACTTTTTTTCATGTTGGTTTGCTTTGTTTTAGGGTGGAAGATGCTTGGGTATATTTAAAATTAGCAAGTAATATCTAATTATTCATGGAGGATTGACAATAGCTGGTGATCTCTTTGCTCTCTTGACATCTCACTCAAATGATAGGGATGGTAAAGGCTCAAAAGAGAAACAAACTAAAAAAAAAACAAAACAGAATGCACAAAATTGAACAAATCTTCTTTCTCAATTTCTGAGTGCATTGCCACTGAGTGTTGAGCCAAACTAAATCATAATTGAAGGTACTTGAGCAAAAAGGGCTTTCAAATGAAACTCCTGTATTTAGCTAGAGATTTCCTTTGAAGAACTCAGAAAATGACAAATAATTTTCAGAGCCACAATTGTATTATTCATTCTGTGGACAAAAACATTGAAACTTCTTTCACAATAGTGTTAAATTGTGTGTAAATAGTAATAATAGTAATACACTTTTGATTAGTTTCTAGCTGTTGAGCATCATGTAAATAGAGGCAGACCTCAGAAGAATAGGAAAAGAGTTCATTCATTTTGGGTCATCTGTTTTAAATAACTTTTAATTTAATTTGAATAAACCAAAAACAACATTTCAATCTTGTCATTAGCAAGAAAAAGAGACAAATATAACACAAAATGGCATCAATGTAATTTTTGATAGTGGTTAAGAAACATACTTAAAATTCTTAACTACAGAAGAATTAAGATGAGAGAAATAATAGAAATCACAGGCAACACATATACAAAAATTGGTTATTCAAATCTCTCTACCTTGCTAATGTTTCAGTGTATATTATGATGCTTCCCCATGCCTTCTCTCTGTTTCAGAATTGTGACTTTTATATTGACCCATTAACAGTTGTTTCTATTACTATCACGGTATTGAACTAATCTATGTTTTTCTGTGTTTCTTTTTGTGTGTGTAATCTATGTGTGTACCATAGCACATCCGTTAGTATGATCTTAGTATGTCAATTATCCTTTTGAAAAAATTTGGCAGTCTATAATTATAATTATAATGATATAAAATTAATATCATATTTAAGTTACCAGAGGTGTTTGGGATACTACTACACAAACAGAAAATTATAATCTAAGAATAGTACAAATGTGAAAATGTATTTTATGTGTAGCTTTATTTCTTACAAAATGAGGTGAGACTCATTTTTGTAAAATTAATAGGTAGTACATTTCATCTAGCACTGGTAGGCCACTTAACAGGGTGTATTGAATGACAGGCTTAATGCATCTATTAACAACCAATTAGAAATAATGGGAGGTTGCAGTGTCTTCTTATGTAAAAAATACTTCTTGACTTCAGTTGTAAAATGTTGGCTCATTAAACAGTGTGTTAAAATATTTGACTAGTAAAATAAGCTATTAGAGGAGAGATGAAAAGTATATATGGTCCGTTCTTTGGGATTCATCCACTTCTCCTTAAGTTCACCTTTAATGCAACAGACAGTTAAGTGCTCTCAGTAAGGTTTAGTTGATCTTCTCTTTTATGTTTGCAATAAAACATAGCTGTTTGGAAATGCTTGTGGAGAGAATATCATCACTGTGAACTGTAGTCACTGGTAAACAGACACTTTTAATATGACCCCATCTTTTCAGTAAAATAAGAAAGAAATCTTAAAAATATAGAATTGGGAAACTCAGAACCTGATTTAACAGGGGCAACGTTTAGAATACTGGTCTATTTAATCTCTTTTTATATTTAAGTAAATATGTAAATTGCTAAAAAGAAAACCACATATATCTCTTTTATACCATTAGTTAAAATGATCTCAGCTAAAGTTTTATAATATGTTTGTAAGAAATTTATGTTGACATCAAATTCAAAAACTTCCAAATAGTCACTTTTTCAAAGATATGGTTAAATTATTATTTTATTTTGTTTCCTTAAATACTCTGCCTGCTCCAAAAACCAACTACTTGAACTGACCCAATTCTCTTGCCATAAATTTACCTTTCTCCATGTACAGTTATCTTTGAAGTTAATTGTAGAGATGAGTCCCAGAAGGTTTAATGAACTGTTTCTCTACTTTGCCCATCAAATGAGGTTCAATTATACTCAACAGGAGGAATAGGTATGTGTGTGGTTTGGTACCCAAGCAGACAATACTTTACAACATCAATTGCTCCCTTGGCTTGGGCAAAAGTATGCAAAATAGCTATCAGCTTTCAGAGAACTAGGAGGTCTTGCATTTGCTCAGTCACCTTGTCTTTTGCCTGTTTTCAGAGTCACTAGGTAATGACAATGTGTTTAAAGAGCCATGCCTCTAACCTTTTTCTCTCTAAATCAGATTCTCAACATGGTAGAGGTGAGGGTGGGCCTATTAGTTTTACCTAAAGAGATTGTTTAAAACACTAACTCTGCTGGCCCCTTTAGTGAACACTTGCTTTATACTTAAGCAGTTAAATCATAAGGGGTAAGACAGTAACAACTATATAATAACATTTAAATCACTCTGAATTCTGGTGACCAGTTTTTGTTTATCTGTTTGTTTTATGTGAGCACTAAAAACACTTTACTGTATAATAAATAGACTTGGTCATTATATAAGCTCTATATTCTAATCATGACTTTACCTCCATAAACCCCAGTTTATTATTGCAATAATGGAGAAAACAGTACCTACATTTTAGGAATATTTTAAGAACTGAATAAATAATATGTAAAACATTAGATGCACAGCAGTTACCTAGAATATATTAATTCTCTTCCCTTCTACTTCCCACCAAACTCTAGGGAAATTTATAGGGAAGCCCCTAAACCTGGACATGGGTAAAATAGGATCTACCATGGACATTACTGCGTCTTACAGGAAAGAAGAATTATTCAAGTTGGAAGTCCTGTTTGAGAGATCATTGGGACTGGTTCCATTTCCCAGAGTAGGGGGAAAGAAGGATAGCTTGAATTAGAGCTTAGGTCTCTTGTCTGTTATGCCACTTAGAAAAATGTTCTTGACACTGACATTCTTTATCTCCTATGAATATGTAGGAGTACATTGAGTTGTAGGAAAAGCATTACCATATTTGAATCTATTACCTCTACTAAAATAAGCCAAAACATTACATTAGAGAAGTTGGTCTGGACATAGTTTGGTACAAAGACTTTTTTTCATGGCCCTAAATTCAAGATGTGACTAACCTGTGGTTGGTTCTTTCTAATCTTGTTGATTTTTTAAAAAAATTCTAAATAGAAAAAGGAATAATTTGCATAGAATTAATAGCACTACTCTAACATTTCTGAAAACCCTTTTTTTAAAAGATGTGTTTATCTTTTCTTGTTGCAGAATATTTTCCTAACTCTGTCAATGTTCTAACAGCAACAAAATAAATAAATAAATAAATAAATAAATAAATAAATAAATAAATATTTTTTAAATAGACAAATGCACAAACCCCACCACAGCATGCTTGACAACGGAATCAATGTGTCTTTGACCCACCCAAAAGGTCAAAAGAATTACCAAGAGTAATGTTGAAAACCCTTTTTTTAAAGTTACAAAAGCACAAAAGAAAAAATTGCAAACATATTTCATACTTGTTTCTAGTCTTTTAAAATAGAAACATAGATATTTACATATAAATATGTAAAAAATAAAATTAAAATAATGAAAAAACAAAGTCCCATTTTATTCCCACCTTAAACCCAAATCTCCTTCCCTCTTTTCAAAGAATTCTTATTATGTAATTTAAACCCTTCCAATCCATTTTAAGTGTTATATACATATATACTTTACATGTATGTTATATATGTGTAATCATAAATCATTTTAATGTTGCTTTATATATTTACATGTTCTTATTACCTAAATAGCTTAAATCATCTATCATGTCATATTTTATTTAACTCAATATTACATTTTGAGATCTCTTATTTACATAGATTGAATTACTTGTATTTGCTGCATACTATTTCATTTTACATGTACTAAATTTTATTTATCTAATGATGAGAATTTCACTTGTTATTACTAAAGATTATTATATTCCAGGTAACATACAATTCAAGTCTTTGTTCACATGTGAGAGAGTTTTTCAATGATATAAAGCCAGAAATAAAATTGGTAGGTCATTCAAAAATCTATGAAATCTATGTAATTATTTCATTGTCCTTGAAAGTTTATTGCAAATAAATTTAAATTATACTTTTTTATAATATGTAAAAGTTAAACTTCTACTTTACTGAATTTAATAAAATGTCCCCTAAAGAATTCTGTGTATACTAGCATGTACTTCAAACATAACGGAAATCATCTTGAATCTTCACTAAGTTTTCTAGTTCCATTCACAGGTCAAATAAAATTTCTTGACTTTTTTTTCTAACAATGATAGTGTATCTTTCTACCTTGACTTTCTAAAGTAATACACATAACTATGTTTCAAGTTCAAGTGTATGAGACTTTTCAGTCTATTTCAAACTAGAGATGGAAATATATCAGATTAATGCTTCTGAACATGCACATAAACCTAGAACATTCAAGGAAATTTGGTTTCTATTGTTTTTAAAAAATATGTTTTTACTGACTTCAGAGAGAGGAAGGGAGAGGGAGGGAGATAGAAACATCAATGATGAGAGAGTCATTGATCGGCTGCCTCCTGCACGCCCCCTGCTGGGGACTGAACCCGAAACTCAGCCACGTTCCCTGACCAGGAATCAAACAGTGACCTCTTGGTTCCTCAACCACTGAGCCATGGCAGGCAAGCTTCTATCTTAATTCATTTTAGAAATTATTAGCTTTACATCTCAGTTATAATATTAAAATAAAAATATTCTGAGCCCCAGTTTGCTCGTGGTTCTTAATATTTGATATTTTATAGTGCCTTTATTCCATTTGGACTTCAAGCCACTGGAGACATACTGCATTCAACTCCCATGCCCAGGCCTAAGTAAGCAATACAAATATTCCTAGGACTTGGTCACAGGTCATAATAATGTTTATTTTTAAAAGTAAAAGAAGATGTACTTATAAATAAAGCCAGGAAGCAAATAAGAATAAGTGAAGAAGAAGAAGAAGAAGAAGAAGAAGAAGAAGAAGAAGAAGAAGAAGAAGAAGAAGGAGGAGGAGGAGGAGGAGGAGGAGGAGGAGGAGGAGGAGGAGGAGGAGGAGGAGGAGGAGGAGGAGGAAGAGAGGAGGAGGAGGAGGAGGAGGAGGAGGAGGAGGAGTGAGAGAAGAAGAAAGAAAAAGCACTTATTGTGGGAGGAAGGTGAAAGTATCCTGAACAATCAGAGGCCATGGAGACCCTGCAATGATTAATCCCATACTCTCATTTTTCCAGGCGAGGCCCTTAATTTCTTGCAGATGCAAACACAGCTATACAAGTCTCCTATCATGTGGTGGCCATCAATTTGTTCTCTGCATCTATGAGTTTGTATCTGTTTGCTTTGTTCATTAATTTGGTTTTTAGATTCCAGATAGAAATGAGATCTATGGTTTTGACATTCTCCATCTGACTTATTTCACATAGCATAATACTGTCTAGGTCTATCCATGTCACAAATGGCAAGATTTCATTTTTTTATGGTTGAGTAATTTTTCATTTTATGTGTATATATGTGTGTGTATATATATATATATCTTTTTTGTTTCATATATATATATCATATCTCCTTTTGTTTCCATATCTAGGCTATTGTAAATAATGCTGCAATGAACATAGGAGTGCACATATCTTTTCGCATTAGTATTTTGGATTTCTTCAGATAAATACCCAAAGGTGGAATTGCTGTGTCATATGGTAGTTTTATTTTTAATTTTTTGAGCAAACTTTATACTGTTTTCCATAGTAGCTGCATCAATTTGCAATTCCATCAGCAGTGAATGAAGGTTCCCTTTTCTCCATGTCCTTGCCAACACTTGTTGTTTGTTGATTTATTGATGATAGCCATTCTGACAGATGCGAGGTGATAACACAATGTGGCTTTAATTTGAATTTCCCTGATGATTAGTGATGTTGAGCATCTTTTTTTTATGTCTATTGACCATCTGTATGTCCTCTTTGGAGAAATTTTTATTCAGGTGCTCTGCCAATTTTTTGATAACCTGGGTTATTGTGCTGTAATTAAATTACTTTGGGGGAACTACTGAATTTCTTTGGGCATTGGTGACTTCATATGAAATATTAACATGTTATTCTGAAAAGGATGAATAACTACCAACCAACTTGATCATGTCCATTCATATATTCATTTTTGCTTATTTTTTAGAACTCACGTTTAACTTTTTATTAATTGCCAATTTTTAAAATGTAAATTATTTCACACAGAATAAAAATTCCTTGTTTCTATCAAAAAATTGGATAAGCTGACTACACTGAACAGGCACTTGTTTAAGGCAACAATTAATTAGAAGTTGCCCCTTAAAAAGGAGCATGAACTCTCCTGTGTGCTCCAGTCCTTAGCTTACCATTAGCAGGGCCTATTGTCTGCACTTGTCTGCTATTTACATCTGAGCTCTGTCCTGCTTAATTGTGCTTCTTTTGGTCTAACGATGTCTGAAGTTTCTATGAAGCTATAAGTCTATGCCTAATAACCATGCATTCAAATGCTACTTCAAATATTGATTATTGAGGTCCATGAAAAATATTAAATGCTCTATTTTTTAACAGCTTTATTTTTGCTGTTAAAGCAAAATTTTTTAAAATTACTATAGTAAAGTTGGTAATAGATGCCATGACAAATAATTAACTGAAACATTTAAACTACCTTGAGTCTGAAATTTACTAGAATATTAAGAGAATGATTATTGTCAAGTTATTTTCCTATTTGCATCATAGGCAATGACATAATATTGTTTAATACTACCAGAGTATCTACAATTGGTAAAATGGACTTTCTACCTAGATCTTAAAAGCCAAAAACAGTTCTGCCCAAGCAAGTAATTCAAAAACAAATTTATCATTTGCAGACATTAGCAGCATCCAGCGACCACGAAGACATAAGATTTGCCAAAGAGTTCAGAGAATATAAAAATATATGCTAAATTTGTTTGGCTAGTGTGCTATTTGCAAGGAAAAACACTTAGATAACGAAGTTTCATCTTTGTAAATCTCACTCTAAGACAATCTCATTATAATGTTACCTCTAAGGATTCTTTGTCATGGCATATAAATAAGAAAATTGCCATCAAGTATTAGGTTTTGGTAATAGAAGGAAAAAGACAAATGATTAAATTATTAAATACACAAACAAAAACATTTATTTAACACTAAAATATCAGGTCATAGAATTTTGGTGTCTTGATTTGGATAAAACAGTGTATTTTACAATAATGACTTTTGAGTTTATGTACTTTTTACCAAAAAATAATTATACACATACACGGTAAAATGTATACACACTTTAACAGCTGATAGCTCAATTGATGTTTCTGTCTTTTCAGATTTAACCCATTGGTATTAATAATTATTCAAAGTGTATACATTTTTGGGTACACCCTGTATATATATATATATGTGTGTGTGTGTGTGTGTGCGTGTGTGTGTATATATAATTTTATGTAGAATGGAGGTAAACAACCTCTGAGGAGTTATAATCATATTTGTTTATATCAGTACATGAAATTAGAACACTAAAAGAGACTAATATATACACAAGAGGTATTGCTCCGCATATATCCATGAGGATATTGTTGATTTTGTTTTAAAATAGTGTTTTATGGTCTTTATTCAACCAGGTAAAAGACAGTTGAATCAACTATCCTGCTGAGTCAGGGACACAGTGAAAATCAAGGTCATTTTTCAGCCTGTGTTTACTAGCATGTCAATTACTCTTTTGCTTTGACACAAAGCAGCCAGGGAGTTAGTGCACAGCCTGGCATCATGACACCCACTCAGAAATAGCCTCCGGGCTGCTGTCTGGGAAGCACTCTTTCTTTTACTTGCTTGCAGTTGATATAACCCATGAGTGATTTTTAATTAAAAAATAAAATAGTTAAATTTAAATCACTCTTAACTCTTTTTATTATACCAAGAATGCTATCTTTAAAAGTCTGGACATAGAAAAGACACATTTTCATTCTCTCCAAAAGTTAAAATTCATTGATAAATAAATAACTTCCTGGGTTCTTATTTGTAGATACTAATCCACAATCTATTACTTTAAGGTCAGATGATAATAGTAATTGTGAACATCTCTTGAACATTTATTATGTGTGAGCCTCTCTTTAGAGATTGAGATGCAGGTATACAAAATATTGATTTAAATATAATCTAATATATCCTAATTTAGATAGATATTAACAAATTAAATGTATATGATTTAATTTTCAAAACAATCCTTGGATGTTACAGTTACAATTAAAATCTCCCTTTTGCACATGACACTAGCAAAGAATAAAGTTACCATAACTGCTCAAGTCATCCAGCTGCTAAGCGGTGGAACTGAGCTGCCGCCTTGTCTTAGGCTAGAAGCAAGGCCGCCCCCCCTTCTACCACATCGCATCCCCATTTCCCCAGGAACAACAAAAAATACTGAAATGCTAATTAATGAGCTCAGGTGAGCAGTGTACAGAACAGCCCAAAGCCACCTTTGGGAATTATGTTACATTTAGGATTCCACATGAATTTGCATTTTTTTTTCTTTTTTTTCCCCAGGAGAAAAGTCATTTGTAAATTCTTCCTCGCAGCATGCTTTTGCGATTCAGGCCACAGTGCATAGTGTACCACAAAGATAAAAAGTCAAACTCTAAATTTTCAATTATTGCATTTATGTACGTCTGTTCTGAATTCCACTAGAATCCCTGCCTAGTAATGAATTTATAGAGGAGCTTTTAACTAGAGGGCGGAAAATCCACTTCAAGCTAGCATTGATAGTAGTTTTCTGTTTTTTGGTGTGTTTTCTCCAGTTTTCACAGTGGGATACATCTGGGAAAGGAATGTTTTTGTCCCTCTTCTCATTTCCATTAAAACTTGTAACACACAGAAACACCGGAGGAGGTTAGTGATTCTGAAATAAAGTTATCATCAAGAGGGATTATAGTGGGTCAAATCACAGACTGAAGTTAAATTACTTACGTTTAAGGCCATGCTTACCTACACTAGCTGTCTCACCACAGCAAACTGCTTAATGGCTCTGTGCCTCAGTTTCCTCATCTGTAAAATGGGAATAATAGTAACTGCTTCTAAGGGTACTTAGGGAGATTAATAAGCTAATCCATGTGCAGCATTCTGGAATTCAGTAAGGTCCCTATAAATGTTTATTATTATCAACATCAATATCATCATTATCATCACCCAGTTCTTTCCCCTCATTTTTATTCATATTATCCATTCTTCTTCCAAAATCAGGAAATCGTCTCAAATAATTATTAAACTCAGGCTCTTTAACTTAAGAGAGAGTTGATATCAAAATTTCAATTGTTTTTCAAAAAATTTTTAAAAAATATGATATCCACTTACAAAAGCTTTAACATTGATTATATATAGGGTGCCCCCAAAAATGTATACACACTTTGAATAATTTATTAATTCCAATGGGTTAAATCTGAAAAGAAAGAAACATCAATTGAGCTATCAGCTGTTAAAGTGTGTATACATTTTAGGGGGACACCCTGTATATGATCATAGAGTTTCAAAAATGGCAGAGTAGGAACTCATTTGTTAAAATTCATTTCATGCTTAACACAAATACAGGTTTCCTAGAAGCAAAACATATCTTCTGAAACCACCATAATTTGAGAGGTTTGAACTGCTTTAATAAGAGTTGACATGTTAATTAATTCAACCTTCAGTTCTTTCTTTTATTGACTGGCTTAAAAAGCTCAAGATATAATTTCTCTTTAAATTGTCAGTCCTATTTAAGAAGCCTGTGCCTAACAGTCAAAGCCCTGACATCCTTTTCTGGACATTTTACATTTGGATCCTATCTATGAAACCAGTGAACTGCTGATGGGATTGTGGGCTTGCCCAACACCAACCCATGATAGGCTTCTTACCTGTTATCCTTTCATGAAATTGTGTTGTGGTAAGGGCTTCCTGATGCTTTAAAGTTGATGAAATTAATTTCTTACAAGAAAAATTAGAGGAATAAAATTAGATTAATATTGAGATTAATCTTAGCAAATTCAGATTTGACCCTATATGGCATATGACATAAAAAACAACAATAACAAAAACAAAACAAGACGAGTCTTGCAGACAGATAATTAAGTAGGTTTTATTACATGTTCTGTTCCCTGTCTCAGGGAATGGTAATGCCACTTGTCCATGTTACCAAATCAGAAAACAACACATCAACTTTTTCCTCAGTATCTGTAACTAATCCACCAATTCTAACAATTTTACATCCTAATTATCTTCATTACACCTTTTCATTTGCACTAGTACCATGTTATTATCATCTCAAACCTGAACCCTTGTGGTTTTTGTGTGGTTTTTTTTTTACTCTGCATTCTTTCTTTCTTTAAGCCAAGTTTGTTGGGATGACATTTGTTAATAAGACCATATAGGTTTCAAGTGTACAATTCTATGATACAGCATCTACATATTGCATTGTATGCCTACCGTCCAAAGTCAAATCTTTCATCACCATAAGTACCTGGACCTTTGTAAATCTTCCTAAAGCCTTCCCATTGTGACTATTGTCCCTTCCAATCAGCTCTCCACATGGTAGCCACTTATCTTTACAAAACACATCTGTTTGTAGTACTTCCACCTCTGTTCTGTTCTGTTGAGACCCCCTCCCCATGCTGCTCCTATGCCTGTTAAACCCTTCAGCGGTTCCTCAAAACCTGCTCCACCCCTACGTTTCCCTTGTCTTCTCTACTCTGACTAGATTACCCTCTCAGGGCCTTACACCTCTTGACTTGTCTCCTTCCATGGGGCTCTTGTGTAAGCTGTTCCCTCTGCCAGGAGCACATCCTTCCCTTTCTCTGTCTGGTAAACCCCTAACCACTCTTTGGATCTAAACTTTATCATTACTTCCATAAGGATGCCTTCCCTGGTCAATCCTGATGAGGTAAAATCCCATTGTTAAATGTTCCGACAGTATTATGAGTTTCCTCATTAAAATGTTTAAGGTAGTTACACCTTTTCACAGAATTGACTGTTTCAATGACATCATCATCATCCATTAAACTGCTAGTTCTTTGAAAGCAAGAACCAGGGTATTATTTTTGCTTTTTGCTCACCTCTTTTCCCATAGTTCATCTGTAGTACCTGGAACAAAGTACAAATTCAATGAATTTTTAAATTAAATGAAAAAATAAATTTTTTCTTTTCACCTACTGTATATCTCAGCTTATAAATGTTAGCATAAGAAATAATTTATCCACATTATTGGAAAACAATAAGCAGTAGTTATTTTTGCATTTCTTCCACTTCCCATTTAGGGTGGGCTTATGGTTTATTTACTTTGAATCTCACCTCTCAGAGTAATGCCTCTCATGTGGTAGGAATTAAAGATGTATAAGATCAATGAATAAATGGACATTGTATGAACTTCACAGTTTTTTAAGAGTAACATTAAAGTAAAACTTCATAATTGTTTGTAACATATTATTAATTATTCTGCTATGAGGGCTATTTCTAAGAGGAGCCCTGAGCACTCTCTGCAAATATCTGTCCTCCAGGAGCTGATAGCCTGTTTCCAGGGAAGGGAGCCATGTGAAACAAAGGCTCAAGTCCAAGTTGATGATAGCTCTAAATGGACCACATTATCAGTTGATTACATAACTATGGAGGCATGCCATGCTTCTAAATCAGCAATTGCAGTGTAGCCACTGCAATAGGATCCAGAGGAAATTGAAAGTGTACTGTTATTTTTTAAGAGGCAGAAATTATGAGAAAAACTACTTGGAACATTCTTTAAAGAACATGCTTACTATATGAATGTTCCAAAGTTTAATTCTCAATAAGACTATAATTAATCACAACAGAGAAAAGGTACAGGTATAAGCATGATCAGGAATGAGGTATATCTTCATCCTGCAAGCACTGGGGAGTCGTGGGCAGATAAATTGGGAGTGAGGCATGCCCAGAGTTACCTTTTAGAGAGGCAATCCTGGTGCCACAGTGAAAGATGTATCAGAAGCTAAGATGCACGGTTTGTTGGACACAGTAGGCATTCAGTAAATATTTTTTGACAGATTAAAAGAATGCCACTCTTTGACAAGTGATATGGCATGCAGAAATGAAATTATGAAGCTTAAAGAGAGAGATTAGAACTGGAAATAGCTTGTTGTGTTTGTTTTTCTAAATCATTAGCAGACAAATGTTTCATTAGAGGCAATTATGAAAGTTCAGAGAATTTTTCAGAAATGGTAATGAATGTAGTTGAGTTGGAGAAACAAACCAAAAAATAATAAATGGGGAACCTTGGGTTGAGAATGTTAATTGGAAAAGTCAGCCGAAAGGGAAAATCATAAATAAGTACATAGCCATTCGAAACTATGTATCCTAATTTAAAAAAATTTGTATATTATTTGCCAACCTTTTGAATGGGAGTAAGGCCTTTTTTACCCAATCATTCTTTTTTTCACTTATAAAGGCAATGTTTATCATTGCCAAATTTGATTTCTTTAAAATAAAGTAAAATTTTTAAATGTCTGGAGCAATCTAAGTGGAAAATCCAAAATTTTTTATATTATCCCTCAAAGTTTCATTCCTTTCCTCACTTAATTTGACGTATTGCTCTTTTTTGTTCTCATTTCTACCTTATTTTTCGAAGTAGGTACATTGATACACACACACACACACACACACACACACACACACACACGTGCACACCATGTGTTTTTTGAAGTAATATTTAATTAAATTACATAATTACTAGGACAAATGCCACTCACTTAAACAAGTTGGGTACAAACAATACTGAAGTTTCATAAGCATACAACCCAACTCCTAGGAGCAGAAATGTGCAGGTGCATCTGGAACTTGCTTACTTGCCTGCTAACACTCTATTTCGGCTTTTGTTTCACAAAAGTATGCCCTGGCACCTTATGAGAAAATACTGCTCTAACAATCACTACCCATCTTTGACCCTGATTTATTTATTTTTATTATATCTGACGTTATATTGTTATGTGTTTGTTTCCCTTCTAAAATGTTAACTTCTTGAGTCAGAGACCTCTTCTATCTTGATCCCTGCTGGTTCCTCAATGCCTAAAAATATGTCTGGTATATGAAGGAATCTCAGTAAATATGTTTTACCAAGTGATCAAATCTAAAGGGTATGAGAGTGCTTGTTTACCACATTAGATATCATTAAACATCATCACCTTTTGACAATTTCATAACAAGGGGATCTTGTTTAAATTAGCTTGTCTTTAGTCATGAGCAAGTTGTACAATTTAGTATATTAGCAATTTTTAATTTTTTAAAAATATATCTTTATTGATTTCAGAGAGAGGAAAGGAGAGGGAGAAAGAGAGGTAGAAACATCAATGATGAGAGAATTATGGATCAGGCCCACAACCCGGGCATGTGCCCTGACAGGGAATTGAACCCCGATCGCCTGGATCCTAGGTCTACGCTCAACCGCTGAGCCACGCCAGGCCAGGCTAATTTATTTTGTTCTGTGAATTTTCTCTGCATGTCTTTTGTTAGCCACCTACTTGAGTTACTGACCAAAATTTAAAGCAAGACCAGTAAGCAAGGCTGTGTGTTTTCTTCACTGTGTTCAGTTGTCTGGGTGCAGACATGCAGTAGACAAGAGCTGATTTAACCTGGTAGACAAATACAATGCAAGGATACTGGGAAGTGCATGCAATGCAGTTGGCTATAATGCTGTATATAAAGTATTTGCTAAGAAAGAAAGAAACTGAGGGATTTGGAGGAAAGGAGTTTAGACACAGAAAAGGTTGTAAGATCAATCAATTTTACACCCCAATAAGAATCAAATAATTGTTTTCCTAATTTTTTTCAGAGGTTCTGCTGAGAGATCAAATAAAACCTTCAAAATACATCCATAAAAAGGATGCTAATATGAATATTCAACTTTATGAATGGGTAATGTGATTTTTAGAGTGGTTTGTACAATTTGAAGATTAATCTGGAACTACTCAATAAAATAAATATTCACGACCCCTATGATCTAGTAGTTAGCTCTATATTAGTGTAGCATTTTCAACAAAGTTGTGATGGCAGGTAGGTGGGTGCAATCTATGAGAGTGGGTGGATAGGTAAACTCATAGGTAAAAAAATATATGGTAAGAGCACATGGGAATGTATATTATGAACTAGTTAACAGTAGCGGTTTACAAGTATTGTGCTGTTCTGTAGCTCTTACTCCTCAGCTCCATGCCCAATTTTTCAATAATCTTCTCTGTGATGCTGCAGTTGGGAAGCTACAAATTACTTTAGAGTCTGCCAGGGACGAAAAGAAGATGAGAAATTATCCCCAATCCTGCTTTCTTGATTTTCCTGTATTTGTCAGAGTCGCTACAACAGCAGCAGTTGGATCAGCCTCCAGCTTCGTGTAGCACCCTCAGTATCTGAGCCCTTCCAGAAGTCTCAGCAGTGACTACATGGCACCCCCTCCTGAGAGGTCTGAGCACCAGCCCCATGAGATCATTTCCTCTAAGATCCTCGTTTCCTCTCACCTTCTGTTGCCCCAGCCCTAAATTTCATAGTTTATTGCTATAGTTCTTATTTTATGGGTTACCTCCATTTTTTTCCTCTGTGTTTTTAGCTCTCCAGAAGTGTAACTAATTCCATTTATTATATCCTCACTTCATGAAATGACTCCTCTAGTATTGCCTGAAATAAATGGATATTCAAAACACTGCTGACTCTGAACTTGACTTCTCAGGGAACCTCGTGTAAATAGAATCATACAATAGCAACGTGAATGTACATAATGCCTCTGAACTCTACACTTAATGGCAAAAGTGGTAAGTTTTATGTTATACATATTTTGCCACAATAAAGAAAACAACAACGCTGAGTGGGATAAAATAAACAAATTGAAATCTCAACATAATACCTTTGTATAAGTTAAAAATAGAATTGTGCAAATTAACTCTACATAATTTTCCCTAAACATTTTTTTTAGGGCAAAGTTTTTCAGTCATGGCACAACTGACACTTTGAACAAGATATCATATTTTTGGTTGTGGGGAGGCGACTATTCTCTGCTTTATTGGATGTTTAGTAGCTTCCCTGGCCTCCACCAACCAGTAGCGCCTCTACCTGTCTGTGAACCAAAAATGTTTCCAAACATTGTGATGTATTCTGGTGGTCAAAATCACCCCTAGTGGTTTGCAACCACTTCACTGGAGAGTGACAAAAAATTTTCAGATTTATGAGTTTTGGGAGAACTTGGCTGCCCTGCCTGTTCTTTGGGATCTGTTTGCGTTCAGAGAGTAAATGCACTGGCCTGATCTTAATCTTGCAGTGAGTTTAATGGTGAAGACTTTGCTTCCAAATCCTGTGGATTTTTGGTGCTATGGATTGGTATTACGTAGTCCATCACTTGTATATGCTTGAGCAATATTCCCAACTCTCTCAGATATTTTTATTTCAGTATGTCAAGTTCCTTTGTCTTCCAGTGTGATTTGTTAGCTCTATCAAGCCTCAGCTGGTTCTTTGGGCTGGAAAACATGAACTATGAACCAGGCGTGGAACTGAGGTACTCCTTCTCAGTGTTCATTGCTGGATTCTCCTTTTCAATTTACCCTTTTAAACATAGTGTCCCATGGCTCTTTGTGGTCCTATTATTCCTCCGTTTTTATTTATTGCTTATATGACCTCATCTAGGCTCATACCTTTTATTGTCACCTTTTTGGTGAGTCCACTATATCTCCACTGAGCTCCAGTCTTATATATCTAATTACTACCTACTCAAAATATTTACTTGGCTATCTAATAAGGATATCAAATACTATATATCTGAAAATGATTTTCTGATTTGCACTTTACTGGCTCCCTTACCCAATCTTTTTTTCTTAAGGTACACCCCATCAGAGTAAATGGAAGCTCCATTTCCATCATTGCTTAGGCCAAAACTTTTAATTCTTCTTTTTCTTTCACTCCCTATTGAAATTCATTAGAATGTATGTATGTATTACTTATTTTGAAAATATATCCAGAGATTTCACCACTTCTCATGACCTTTTCTATGACTACTTTGATCTAAACAACTAAACCTAATAGCTCTGACTGTTCCTATACTTGCCTCATCCTATTCTGTTTTCCACACCAAATCTGGGATGGTTTATTTGAAATGTCTTACTATGCCATTTATATGCTCAAATATTTCAACTGCTTCTTACTGCACCTTCACTTCAAGTAACAGCCGAAGTCCTCATGGTGGCCCACAAGGCTCTGTGTGATCTGCCATCTCTCCACCTTTACAGTCTCATCTCCATTTTGTTATGCATCCAGCATTCACTGTGGTCCTTTGTATTTTCTGTTTCCTGTACTTTGAATGAACTTGTCCCAGACACCCACGAGGTGCTCTCCCTTCCCTCCTTTAAGTCTCTACTCAAATGTTGCTTCCTCAAAGAAATCTTTCCTGACCACCTTAAGTAACTTTTTCACCTTCACCCTCTCGCTTCCCTTTTGTTCCACTAATCATAACCTGACATATTATATATTTATGTCTTCATAGGTATATTTTATTTTTCTCCTACAACATATACATTTCATGAAAGCAGGGATGGTGTTTTATTTATTCTCTGATGCTTTGTGCCTTAACAGTGCCTGCCATGGGCTCCCAGCTCATATTTGGTGAAATAGTCAATAAATAAGCCCCTCAAAATGTGTTGAGCAGCATAGATAGATTTAATTTGAGATGGGAAATAGATTAGGGAATGAAAGTTCAGCCTAGGGTACAGGGACCTTGTAGTTAATTTAATAAAAATGTTCTTTTGACCTATTTCCAAGCTTTCTAGCAGCAACATCAAACGTCTTCAATAGTGGGCCCACTAGAGTATACACACAGAAACAGTGGTTGGTATTATAAGCAAGGTCTGATGAAATTGTCACAGGACTGTGGTAATAAACTGCTGATTTCCTCCCCAAGTAGTAATGGTAGACCTTTGGGTTAACCATAAGCTTAAAACCTAAAGGAATATAAAGCGGAAGAATTGGGGATGGGGAGCCCACTTTCCTCTTGCTTCTCATTTGTTTTGGAGGAATTAACTCTCTGTGTTGCTCTCTGCTTCCTTGCTTGTACCTCTCCAGGGGAGAATGATCTCATTGGTGTGGCTTAGCCTATTTCCTGCTGCTTTCTCTTCGGGAGCTCAGAAAACCTGAGCTTTGACCTGCTCTAGACCTTTTGGTAAGCTTAGCGGTTAAAGCTCCATGCTTACAAGAAAAAGATTGTGTTTTTCGAGGGCATATATGTTTATTTCAGGCTTGTTCTATTAGCAAATCCATATAGATAACAATCCTTATGCCATGTGTTCAGCTTAGCCATAATAAGTAATAAAAGTGCTCCTTAGATCTCTATTTGCCCGCCTTAACATTTGTCTTTCTTAGTAGATGCAGAAATTAAGCAAGAGGGAAAGCTTTATAATTCATTAGCTCCTTCATTCCAGCTACTTTATGTTTTTGCCTATTTAAAAATGGATTAGCTATATCTTGCAGGTTTGTTAAGAAAATTTAAGATGACATATGTAGAAGTACTCAAAAATGGGTGAGCAGTTGAAAACATTTTTTTTTCCAAAGGAGGTTAGGGATATTCCCTTTCAGTCCAGGTGCGCCACATCAGCCTGGGCATACTGTAGCAAAGTTGCAATGCCCGGTCCTAACCTTTGAGAACCTTCCTGAATCCCACAAGTTTTTGATTCCTACAAACTTATATAATGCCTTAGTCCTATCATACATTTAAAAAAAATTGAATGAATGTAAACGAATCACTAAAAACAAACACATAGCTTTGTATGCTAAGGTAACTTAACCCCAATAATAAATCCTAAACAGCTAAAACACTTCATCAGAATAAATGTGGTATTACAATCACAGCAGTAAGAAGCTACTCTACTGTGTCAGTAAGTTAAGTAATTCTTATCCTTCAAAAAGCTTGAAAAATATAAACATACAAAATATTTCCTCAAGACAAGTAAGGGGGTAATTTTGTGTAATTATTTGTTTATGTTTCCAGAAGTAGATGATTTCTACAAGGCAGTAAAAACAGTAGTATAAGAGTTCATTAAACATGATATAACAGTTCATTATAAACACAAAAATAAGAATATACACTAACAACCTGATCCAGCAATCCCACGTGACCACTCAGACCAGCTTTATTTTTAGTAATCCAATCATGGAAAGAACCCAAGTGTCCATTAATTGGGGAATGGATAAACAAATTGTAATATATTTATACTCAATAAAAAATTGAAAGATACTGATACATGCAACAACATAAATGAATCTGAAAAATAGTTTGCTAAATGAAAGAAGTCAAATGTAAAACACTACATACTTTATAATTCCACATATATGGCCTCCTAGAAAAGACAACAGGAAGCAGATGATATTATGTGGAGATGGGGTCAGGTGAGACCCTAAACTGCAAAGAAGCACAAGGAAAATGTTTAGGGTGTTGGAAATATCCTACAGCTTGTTTATGGTGATGGTTGCATGATTGTATACAATTGCCAAAATTCATCCGAAATGAGAAATTTCTTATGTGTAAATTTTACCTCAATAGACAATGACAAATACATAAATTGGGAGTTATGAAGAAGAAAGGAAGTGAAGTATTTGAAAGAACAAGAGTATCTATTTTTGTGGTGTGGACATAAAAGGAATATTGAAGGCATGGAATACAGTGGGGAGTAAATAAGAACTGTATTTTTTTTCAAGGACCGCCTTCAAATATGCTTTCTAAGTTATCCCTCACTCTCTCTTTAATTAACTTCATGAGCGTATTCCATTGTTTCAGGCTTCTTTCAGTACAAGAACACTTTCATTGTAATAATTTGGATGCAGTTTAAATATCAAAGACCCTTTATTTTTAAATTTAAGTTCAAATTTTACATTCAGTTCAACTCCTTCACCATCACCACCACCCCAGCTTAGGTCTGACATGTGGCTAAGAGACCCACAATGGGGATGGGGTTAAGGTTTATATTGAACTCTACTTCTCTTCATCACTCTGCTTCTCCTTCTGCCTCTCTGCATTTCCTTTCTTTCATTGATATAGTGAGGCCAAGGAGAAGAATGGGAAGAAAAGGGCAAAATGATGTATCATTTGACCACTGGTCCTCTGTTGGGGAGCAGTCTTAAATGATCACCTGAGATTTCCTCATGGGTCACATACCCTTGATGTGTGCAATGCATTCTCTGCCCGACATATCTGAACTCAGTGTCTATTCCCAGGGGTCTATCCATTGCTTTGTACTACGGCATCCCCTTACCTACAGGCTAATCTCCAATGCAAAGTCCTGTCATGATGGCTCACAGCCTGGCTACGTTCTACAATCCCCACTGAAACCCATGGGAAATGTGCTCAACTCTGTCGCATCACAGTGGGTGTACAGCTTTTCTCATTACAGTTCTTCTCAGACTCTCTTCTGTTGGTCACTGTTCCAACCAAAATTCTGCTTTCAAAATTCTTGTGGGAAGCAGGCACATGTCTCTCAAAGTCCAGGGTTACAGAGGAAGGCCAAACATATTTTAAAAAATAACTTTCCAACTTCACTTTCTTCAGCTCAAATGACAGAACCAGCATAAGCTGACTGATTCGGCTGCTTGGCAAGCATTGAAGGAGGGTGTGAGGTGTTTATGCAGTTACGTCCACCTCTGCAAGCACCTCTTCAGGTGAACATGGTGGGGTGGGGGATTGGGGAGCAATCGAGGAAGAAGCACTTACCTTTCTCCTCTACTAGAGAGGAAAGAGAATAGTCATTTTCCCTCTAAACATATAATTAGCTTTTCTAAAGGCTCAAGACCACTGATGAGGAGATCTCAGGAACATCTTATCTACCCTGAGAAGCCCTGTAAGACTCATTAAGCTCTGAAGTCTGGAAGTTCCTTAGCTGCTGTGTAGGATTGTTTGTTGTTAATTCAATAACTTTCTATCTCCTTTTACATTCTCCCTCAGGTTTTAAGGAAGAAATCTGGGAACCATATATCCCAGAATCCTTTGCTAGCACAATGTAGGTTCTACTCTAACCAAAACAGGTATTCATAGGGCATCAGGAAAACTGTTCTATGGTGAAAACTTGGGGCAGACATGTGGGTCTTGGCAGGTGGCAGATACAGAGGTTTCCCAGCACCTCTGGATGTCTTCTTCCTTTTGGTGCTGTAGGCAGATGAAGTCTTTAGTGGCATTTTCCCAGCAGTCCGTGCCCTTCCAAATTTACTGAAAATCAATAGTAACCTTTTTCAATATTATTCTTCCAGTCATTCTGATTGTTGTGAAGTCTGTGAAAACTCTTAAAATTCTTTCTGCTCCAAATTCCTAGAGCTCTGGCTGATGCAGCAACCCTCTTTAAATGTAGAGACACTTCTACTCTTCTTTTTTCTTTTTAATTTACCTTTAGTGTTGAAAGTATTACAGATTTTTCCCCGCCCCCATTGATCCCCTCCCCCAGGCATCCATCCCCCGTCCCTCCCCCAGGCCTTCTCCACACTCTTTTCTATGTCTATGGGTTATGCATATTATTCTTCTTTGTTTAGTAACTCAACCTGAGATTCTCAGACAATGGCATCTAGTTACATAGAATGGGAGTGCGGTAGGATCAAAACTTTATTATCATCAGTTACAGGCAACAAAGAAATAGGTAAAATTAGTTGATGGAGTCAGGCCAGTGTCCTGTTGTGAGCAAGAATAAAATATGAGAATATGTCACGAGAACGAACCCTTTGTTTAGGGGTTCGGCGATTAAACAAAAACTCTTGGGCACACATTGGTATTTCCCACCTTAGCACAATTGAATTATGTATGTTAATAATACTATTTACTCAACCTTTTCTTCTTCTAGAGTCATAACTAGAGAGTTCAGGTAATAGGACCTTAGCTTAGGGATAAATAATAAGTGAAGGAAGATTTGTTTTTTGAGGGCTTCATAAGAGACAAGAACATCATTCAGAATATTTGCAAAATCACCTAGTTAGGAATCACAGAGAAATGGAATGTCATTCAGGACACATGTCACTCTGGTCTTCCAACAGCAGACTAATGACCCAGCATTCACATCAGCAGCACCTCCTCTGAAGCAGGCTTCTGTTGTTCTAACTGGCAGGCTCAGGTTGTTTCTGGCTCTGTTTTAACTTCTCTGTCTCATTTCTCTCTCCACTCTCTTCTTTACATCATGTGGGTTTTTTTGCTTGTTGTATTTTCTTTCCATGCATGCTCAGTGTTTCCACAGAGTTCTCCCTTCAACTGGGAGGTGGCTGTGGCCTTAGGATTGGGCCTCTGGGTTCTGCCCCAGAAATGTGTATCATGGCCCCAGGCCCTTAGGCCTTTCTGGAAGGCTATACATTTGCGGCATCAGGATGCATGGCTCGCTTTCCTGTTCTGGCCTAAGCGGCCTCTCCCCTGCCCAGCTTTTGGGCCAGAGCCCCATTCCCACGCACGGGACAGGCCTCTGGAGGGAGGTGCCTCTGCGCTGTGACTGTGAAGGGAGCGAGACAAGGCATCCAGGAGAAATGGGGTTTGTGTGGTAGGTACAGTGAGACGGACTCCTATGGGCCAGTATGGGATGAAGGGACTCCAGCAGGAGAGGCACTCTCATTCCAGGCCTCCCCTGCGGGCCCCCGTGGAACTCCTGAGACTCCACAAGATTAGGCTTCTTCTGGAAAAAGGTGGTTGCAGCTGCAGAGCCTCCAACCTGAATCTGCCAGTCTCTGAGCCGCCCCTGGTGCTCCACACATCCCTGCCCATCAGGACCTACAGGCCTTACAGATAGGTAAGGAGTGGGGGGAGGCAGGGACATTGTGAGGTCTCACCATTAGGTCTCACTCTTTTAGTGAGTCTGAGTCTCTGGATTATTAACCTCACAAGTGCTTTCATTTTTCTTCCCTTAGGTGGGACAAGATGAGTGGAGATGAGTATTTATTTCCCTTCTCCCAGGTAGAATGCCAGAGGGGCCTGGGCTGGGTATTGCACTTCCCCCAGGTCAATTAGGTTCTGCTAAATAAAACCCCAGCAGGCCAGGCTCCGGTTAAGTAGTTTCTCCAGAGGGCTGTCCTTGTTACGAAGAACAGAATGCTGAGGTGCATTTCAAAATGGCCTTTTCCTTCCCCCTGCTGGAAGCAAGAGTTGTTTTTTTCTTTCTGATATTCCCTGTAAGAA
Organism: Miniopterus natalensis; assembly: GCF_054644295.1. NCBI lineage: Eukaryota > Metazoa > Chordata > Mammalia > Chiroptera > Miniopteridae > Miniopterus > Miniopterus natalensis. Next base: position 37,443,763 of record NC_142092.1, on the reverse strand, counting down.
ACAGGTCGAGCTCCGGGAGTAAACCTGCTAAAGTATGGGGCCCCCTTACGACCGGGTTCCTCTGAAGTTTTTACTCTCAGACTTAATTCATCAATTACAGGCATGCGTCGCTTTATTGTGCCTCAGTTTATTGTGCTTCACAGATGTGGCTTTTTTTTTCTTTTCTTCTTTTTGACAAACTGGAGGCAAGACTCTCCACTAGAAAAAAAATTAAATTAGAACTTGCTTTATTGTGGTGGTCTGGAACCAAACCTGCAATACCCCTGCGGTATTACTGTAAAGTTAATTTTCCCTATCTGTGTAATTCTCCTGTTGTTATTTCCAATTTTGCGGGACACTGGTTTGCCCAGTAATCTCAGTTCTCAGATAGATCCAAGAAGAAGTGTTGATGTTTTACTTTGCTCAGATTTTTATTTGTTGTTAGGATGGAATGGCAACTCCAAGCTTCTTATATCCCAGACTAGAGATCAGAAGTCTGGAGACTGCATTTTAATAGAAGCAGGGAAATAACAAACAGGGAAACAAACTAAACTTATTTATAATAGGTCTGATGATAAGTGCTATGGAGAAAATAAATCAAGGTAAGGAAAACAGGTGGTTTTACTGATAGGGACAAATTGCTATTTTATATTGGATAGTCAGGGAAGGCCTTAATGAAAAGGTGGCATTTGAGCAGTGAGAGAGAGCCTGGTGGCTTTCTGGAGGAGAGAGCAAGCGCAAAGACCCTCAGGTGTAGAATGTTCTTGGTGGTTTTGAGCAACAGCAAGGAGGGCTGTGGCCACACAGGGTGAACAAGAGAAAAGTAGGAGGTAAGCCACAGAGGAAGTCCTCAGAGGCCCCTGTAAGTTCCTTTGTTTCAGTCTCTGTGAGATGGGATGCTAACAGAAAGTTTTGCATTGAAGGCTGAGGGGATCTGATTTAAGTTTTAAAAGTATTATTCTAGTAATTGTGCTGAACATAGATTGTAAAGGACACTTGAAAACAGAAAAGATTAGTGAGCTAGTCCAATAGCTCATGCTTCTCTATGTCATTTATAGGGTGGTAGTTGTTAGCAATTAAAAATAATGTCATAGTAGATAATTGTGCATATGTTGGTTCATATTTGGAGAGATGTATCTTCAGGATAAATTTATAAAGTGGAATTGCAAAATAAAATGACAAATACATATGTAAATTTGTTATATAATGTTAAATTTCTCTCTGTAGAAGTTGAAGCATTTTGAACTCTCACCAGCATATATGAAAAGTTCATTTTCCCACAACTTCAAACTTTAGATTTTTGCCAAACTGGGATGAGAGGCTTATATTTGCAATTCTTTCAGTATTCATTCATCTTTTTTTTTTTTTTCAGGTCTATGCAAGTAAGTTTTTGATTTCTTAAGGTCCTTTATTTTTTCTTTAAAAAATAGATTAAATATTTTTGTGAGAACAGTATAGTACTATTTGCACAAAAGTTTTTAGAAGGCTCTTTACAAGATTCTAACACAAAAGGAAACATCTTTCCTAACATGTTGTGAATTGACTAATAGCATTAAAAAATGATAAATCTATAAATGATAACTGAAATCAAATACTATCATTATTCACTTGGACTTGAAATGCTTAGCATTTCTTGCCAATAACAAATAATTTCACATACAATATTAAATGTGCCCTTCCATTAAGCAGTAGTCTTTAAAAGCAAATTTATACTTACCACATCGCCTCTCACTCTCTGCTCTAATTTAATTCAGATTACTTATGATTATTGTGAGCAATTATTTTTAACAATTTCTTATTAAATCCCATATGGTAATGATTAAAACTTGAAAGCTTTATAAAATGCAAAAAGAAATATTCTAAATAAGTTTAATAAGTCTGCTTCGGGCTCTGGCTGTCTCTTTACCCACCATCAAGCCCCCATCAAAGTTCCCCAATGGACTCATTTCCTTCTCAAAAGACTGAAAAATTCTGTTTATTTCCTTCCATCTCTTTCTAAAAGAAAGGCTTTATTTAAAATAATTTATTTATTTTGAGACTACAAAATGCTGACGTTTAAACACTCATTCAATAGAAGTAATGTATTGTCCCAAACTTATTTTTCATTTGCTTATAAACTAAGTTTTGAATAATTCCAATGGTCATTTCATGTTTACTCTGTTACCTCATATTCTAATATAACATTTTTAAGATGTGAAGCCTGAAGCTGCAAGGAACATTGATCATAAAATTTTAGTAATCACAACATACATCTTATTGATTCAGTTGAATTTCAGAAATTATGCCCTTTATGAAACTGCCTCAGGGTACAAGCTTAGAGTTAAAATATCAGTTATAAAATCCCCAACCCCAGTAAAACAAAACCAGCCTAGTTGAAAATATGGAAACAAATAATTTCTCCCACAAAAGCATCGAAAGTGAAAAAAAATAAGTAAAAATAACTTTATTTTTAAAAATAATTTTTCAGCATGAAAGCAACTAGTTACCTTTTTAATGCATGTATCTCTCACCAAACAGAAAGGCAGGAAATTGGTGAAAGACAAAATGGATGGAAACCTTGCTATAGAAACTGATGGTTGCCAGAGTAGCTGCAATCTTCCCACAAGAATTTGGATTTTCTCACTTCACTGTTGAAAAGAATGACCATGATCTTAAAAAACCATCTCCAGCTTTTCCATTTTAAAGCTTACCTGGAAAAGTAGGCAAAGTCCTAGCTGTGCTAAATGAGCACATATTACTATGCCCTGTCTTACGTGTTGGGTGTAAATATTTCAGGATCCAGTGATTGGTAATCACTTTGATTGGATTCTATATTTGTAAATGGGAAGTTCTGATGTGTCTAAAATGTAGGAATTATTTTAATTAAAATGTTTAAAAGTGGTGTTTGTTTAAAAATTAAAATAACAGTGACATAATTTTGCTAGCCATCTATTACTCTAATGAATATTGAACAAGCTCTTTCATGTCATATTAATTGTGAGCAGGAAAATAATAAGTATAGCAAGTCAAGTTAAAGGGAAAATCCAAAGGAAAATAAGAGAAATCAAAAGGAATTTTGTTGTCTAATAGATAAGGGTATCCTGAGAAAATAAGAGGTAATTAGACCTAGCTTTGACACAAGAAAAAGAGGAGAACTGGTTAACATTCTTTATCACTTTAATATAAACAACACAGTGACAGTCTGCTGTAAAACTTATCAGCACAGTATTTTGGGCCAGTGATTATCTTCTCATCATTTAAGACTTAAAATATATCATCATATGAAAAAAGAGCAGGCCATGGACAGATTCAACAGGAATTTCCTCTTCTCTCCATCTTTAACTACCTCTCTAAAGCCGTTTAGAGGAAAAGCTCCATACAATCAGCCTCAGGATATGTGTGTATATAACATATGCAGTATACAACACATACATTTCCACAGTGTGATATACCTATCATCCCAGACATAGATTTTGTTAGTGTGTACATGAAACTCTTTATGTAGAAATTGAAGAAATAGTGGGGAAAGGAGAAAAAAGTTTAGTGTTTTCATGTCCACCATCCCTGCAATCATTAACCATAATGGAGAATCACGCTTCCAATTATTTTGATAAATCTACTTTACCTTTATAACCATAGCAACATTATCTCCCATAACCGAAGAATTTCCATTTTCATGCCTGTAAGGGTAAGGATGATGAAGTGGTGAGAAAGGAGAGTGTTTCCTCAGCTTTGATCTTGACAGTGCTGAGCAGAATCTGTTGGAAAGTGGATGTAAATAAAGCTATGCTATCATTACTGCTGATCTGGGAATAAAAGTGCAATTGTTGCTCCCCAAGTCTCCCTTTAGAATAATAGATTTGGCCTTTTCAAAGCCAAAGGAAATCTTGCTGTAAATACTATAGGACATTTTCCTGTAGAAATCTGCTAAGGTTAAGGCACAGTATTCTATTTCTATATGAGCCATTGGCTATCTTCAATTTTTTTAAAAAATTTAAATTACCTTATGGAATGTTAATAGGAAATCTATGTTATTTTTCATCAATTGTTTTGTTGGTTCGACTGTAGTCAGGTAATTGCACTGTAAAAGTTATGAGAGCATGATGCTGTGGAATGTAGAGAAATAGAAACACTGTAATGCTTGCACCCTGATATGCATACTCATACCCCCGCTCAGTATGAGGTAACAACACATGGAATTCTTAATACAGAAAATTGTACTTACAAAGAGATTCATTGCAAAGGGTGGGTAAAAGGGAAACTACAAGTTCTGATCATTGTGCTGTGACCGGAGTCTTTTGCCCTAAGCCTGTGGAAAGAATAGCCTTGAACAGAGTCAGCAGCCTCTTTCTCTTAAATTACCTGTTAGTGGCACTGAGCTCTGGTGTAGTAAGAATGTGAATTTGGATGTCACCAAATTTCTCTCTCTAGTTTCCACAGCCATACATTGAAATAATCACATCCAATTCACAGAAATGTTGATACCTTAGTGACAAATATCTATATATGAGATGTACCTAGAATATAAATTGTAGCAGAGTTCCCATTTAAACATTTCTAACGAATGAGAAGTAACTGTGGAAGAAATATCCCAGTGAGGTATTTCATATTCCACTGTGCTCCCTAGATCAACTGATGCGGTGTGTAGCCATAGTAGTCCCTTCATAGCTGCTGAATGAGTTCATTCTTCATTACATTTTAAACTTAGAACACCTGCACTGCTTTTCTCTTCTACTCCCCAATATTTTTGATGGCTAGTTCTAAACTGACTCTGATTTCCTGCATTTGGCAAGTTATTTTCATTATATTGTGGCTGTGTGTTGAACAATCTGAGAATGCAGAGATCCAAGCAATGCATTGAGAACTTGGAGATAAAGACTGTGACACTGACTTCAAGGAATTCAGAGACTATTGAAGGAGACAAACAAGTAATACACTTTTACAACTCAGTAACTAGACTTCTGGGGTAGGGGTGCTGAATAGGTTTATTGAAGAATAGAACACTGGAGTTCTGAAATTTGACTGCTTGGTTTTGATTCCTGACCCAAACTGAAGCTATAATATTTTGGGGTAAATTACTGGACCATTTGATGCTTTAGATTTTTGTATCTTTAAAATGGGAATATTAAGTGTCCAGTGTATGGTTCCTATTATTATTACTATTACTACTACTACTATTACTACTACTACTTTTACTATTACATGATGGTGATGGTAATGATAATAATGAAATTGGCGAAATATGGTATGGGGAACAGGATGTTTTGGCAAGACTCTAAGGAAGACAGAGGCATGATTAGTGCTGTATTTTAGAGAGACCCCTTAAACAAATGTGATGTGGTTGAAGAAATCTAACAATAAAGGAGTAGAAAGCACAGGGCACAGTTGATAAGTCAAATCATGAGAAGAGAGAGAAATTCAGGACCTCCGGTTTATGTTTTGCACAACAGTGTGACTGGTGGTTTTAACAGGAAGGAGATCGTTGGACGGGTGTTTAAAGTCCAATTAGCATCAGTTTAATAGAGTTTGAGGTGCCTGATATAATGAGATATTGAGTAGTTCCTTGGTTTCACACAGGTGGAGCTCTATAAAAGGACCAGGGTAAAGTTGAACTATGCTGAAACTTTGAACTTTGCTGAACACCTACATTTAAAAGGTAAGGTGTGATCCTGAGAAGGAATTTTTAGATGTATAAGAGAGATATAACAAGGGAAGGCTTTAAGACTTTCCAAAAGAAGTGGATGGATAGGAATACCAAAAGAGTTAGGTAAGATACAGAGAGAAATGCATTCCTGAGTAAAGAGTATGTCAACTCTGAGCCAGATATTGAGTTTTCCCATTGCCATGGAGAAAGATATCAGTGAGGACTATCCCATTCTTGCGAAGATGTCTCCTAGACCTCCAAATGCACTGCAGAGTGTTTCAGGATTGGTAATCACACATTGCTTTTATTTTATGATATTCTATCTCAAGAAAACCAATTTTTGATCTCACCCTTGAAGTAGTAACAATGTAATGTTATAACAACTTGTGTCATTTTACTGATATGATTAAAGAAAAAAACAAAACAAAAACCATTCATTTATAATACACTCTCTTGACATGGTTATTATGTCATTACCAATAAGGAAGCCTAAGCACAGAAAACTTAAATTACACATCAAACATCACAAGTAAGGGATGAGACCAGCATATATACCCACATGTATCTAACTACAGTTATCTAAGTTATGTTATGTTAAAAAATTAGATAAGCTATTATTGCTATTATTTATATTATTATTGTTTTTAACAATATGATGCCTGATATAGGTATAACAATATCTAAATAGTCGACTGTTAATTTAAAAATTACAGTTACACAAAGTGAAATAAGTTAAAGAAAGACAAATACCAAATGATTTCACTTATATATAAAATCTAAAAACAAAATAAACCAACAAACAAAACACAAAGTCATGGTTGATCAAATGTACAAATTGTCAGATATAAAACAGTCACAGGGATGTAAAGTACAGTATAGGGATATGGTAAAATATATTATAACATTGTAAATATTGAATATAGTCAACAACATTGAATGTATGGTGTCAGATGGGTAATAAAATCCTGAAATAATCACTTTATAAGTTATATAAATGTCTAATCATTATGTTGTACACCTGAAACTAATATGATGTATGTCAATTGTAATTGAAAAAATAGTTAAAAATGCATTGTATTAATGTTGTTTTATACACTTTAGAGAAATGGTTTTCATGTAATTTGTGAAAAGATTACCAAGAAGATTCAACTAGAATTATTCATAAATATAGGATTTTATAATTATATAGTGATATCAGGTAATGATCCCCATATTGCATATTTATGAAGAAATGCTTATTGCTGTGAGTGTGAAGGGAAGTTGTATATAACACATGTTCTGCCCTGGGGTCTCAGCCTAGCAGAGGGTGAAGGTTTGAGTCTACTGGGATAGACATGCACTCAGACATTGTTAATTCAGTCTAGTTTAAGTTTAAATTTCAGATCTCATCAAGTTCTAAAATTTTAATTTCATGATTTTCTAAGGAGAAAATGTCTAATTAAGACTATTTGATACATAAGAAAACAGATATTTTGGTAAAGGGGTGGCAAATTTAACAAGCAATTGAGAATATGCTATTATGTCTTTTGCCAGAGTCTTTATGTTTACTGAAGTATATGAAAGCCATTTGCTGATGTAGCCTACTAGGACCCTCTTTCCTTATCTGTCCATCCTATTTGCATCCTAATATATGCTTATTCCATACATATATTCTAAAACACAAAATCCAGTATTTTTATTAATTCATTTATTTGTTCATTTGTTGACTGCTCACTTCATGCCAGATAATAGGAGTTACTACATACAGATAACAGCAGTTACTAGACCCACAAATGAGTTTTGTAACACTAGAGATAAACCCCTGTTAATTATTTTTAGCAGGGAATGCAAGAATGACTGATACCTTTCACTTAGTAACTCAGTGTTCTGTACCATGCCCTTGGATGCTGTAAAGAACTTTTTGTCCTGTTGAGTCCAGACATAGCCTTAGAACTATTCACAAAACAATGCCCTAAGCAGTCATTATCAATTGATTAGAGTTGTCACATGAGAGATGAAATCTATTTGTCATTATTAGGCAGATGAATGGTACAACCCTGTTGGAGAGAAAAAAATAGGCAGAATGCGGCAATAGCTCATCCTGAAAGCAATATTAAACAGATATGACAGTAAACAGAATATAGTACAGCACTTGAGGTGTAAGTTTTATTTGATCTTTAACTTTCAAGTGATTGATTAGATTTCCAATAACCTTGTTAAATACTCTGTGAAATGCTTAACTGCTTTAGGTACAGTTACCCCCCCCCCCCCCATGCTTAACTCAGAGGTGTTGTTGCTATTTTTTTTTTAAGGATTCTATTGCTGTTTGTTTGGGGTATTTTTGTTTGTTTGCTTTTTTTGTTTCATTGTTATTGTTCTCGTTCACATTTCAGGAATTAACGACCAAGTTTTCAATAGATTTAAATAAATTTAAATCTGTAAGGGAAGACTGTATGATCAACATACACTTTTTAATGGTTGCAAAAGTAAGATAAACATGTCCAGTGTTGTTTCCTGCAAATAGAGAGTTTTAAGTAAATTCAGATTATATTCAGGGTGTAAAATCCTATGAATGCTCATCTTCCAAAGTGTGTATCCATAACTAGATAACACAAAAAGGGGTTTATATGTGTCTGACCATCACTGTGGTTGTGGATATTCCATTACTTTACTCTAAAGCTCCAATATAATAAGACCTTCAATATGAATTGAATTAATTAGCATATTTTAATTCTTGAACATATTAGATGTACACATGTGACTTTCTTTGTTTTCCTGAGAGACATATGAGCTACTTTAATCCATATGGTGTTAAGTAAAACAGGGTGAAACAGACACAATGTTTATAGAATAAATTGACCATGAGAATGTTAGTCTTTGAGAGTTTAAACTGATCATTTGAATTGTTTTAGACTACCTTAGCCCATGGAAATTGGGGAAATGAGTCAAGGAAATTTTATTTGGAATGCAAAAGCTAAGAAACAGATTAAAAATCATCTGAGTTTCATAGGAGACACACTGGGAAGTAAGTTCCTGTGGGTTGTAAGCCATTTTAAGAGTAGGGGGATATGAGGGTAATACTAACACACACAATGCTATTTATGGACAAACTTTCTTGAATCGCATTGACCCAGATTGACTTGATCTGTGACAGGGGTAAATTGCCATGAATCATTTAGATTAACTATGAGACAGAGTCAGCCGCAATGTCCACCGCCTTGCAAAATGAAACACTCAGACTCTATGCTATTGAGAGGGTTGAATCTAGGTCATAATTTTTATGAAGACACAATATTTTATTAGAGGGAGACCATGGCTAGGTAATATTTTGAGGTATTGTACTAATTTTTAAACATTCTTTTTCTACTGGTGAGATTCTACTATACTGTGCTTAATTGATTACCACTCTGCAAATTGTAAACTAGAGTTCTTTTTTAAATTTAACATCTTAGTGATATTCACAAACCATTTTGGCAGTTTAATTAAATGAGACTCATCAAATATGTTAATAATGAAAGTGTGGCAGATTAAAGATGGCCACAGATTTTTGATTGTTGCACTCATGCAGGAGGGAGGACTATGCCCTGCTCTCTTGTCTTGATGCTGAGCGGTCTCTGTGGCTGTTCTGAGCAATCCCACTCAGCAGAAATGGTGCAGTGCCAGTTCTCAGGTCCAGGCCCTCAGAGACTGGCAGCTTCCTCTCTCTTGGAAGGCTCATGTTTAGGAAACTCCCTGTCAGAACACAGCTGCTCTGCTGGAAGACGCCTTGGCCACATGGAAAGACCACATACTGATGCTCCAGTAATCAGCCCCAGATAAGAACCTAGCCAAAGCCAGTGTCAACTGCCAATCATATAACAGAGATCTTTTGCACCTCTAGCTCAGTCTTAAATTGCCTTCAAATGACTGCAGGACCAGCCTACCTCCTTCTTCAACTGCATGACAGAGCCTAAGTAAGAACTGCCCAGTTGAGCTGAGTCAACTCACAGAATCATGTGAGATAATTATTATTATAAGCCGCTATGTTCTGTGTTCCTTTTTTACTACACAGCAATAGAAGGGTAGAACTTCAGCTAAAAATTAAACATTAGAGTGATCAAAGTTTCATTAAATCAATTTTTTTTCTTTCCTTGACTTTAGATAAGCAGAATGATAGCTTTCTTCAATAATATTGTGGTAACTGTCACAATTTTGATATTCCAATAGTTAGAACTGCAAAATGATGGTGAAATGGGAGCATATTCTTATTTAGATTCTAAAAAGGACATTGCAGAGATGAAGAGAAATGACTGCCAGATTCTGCCTCCCTCTTGCCTTTTCCCCTCCCCCAAACACACAGATATACTCAGCCAGGAAACTAAAGGCAATGCAATGTAACTGGCACTGGTAATGCTGATATATTCTTTCTTGTGCCAAAACAGTCTCTTGGCTATATCCACAGCACTGTTGCCCAAACAGAGGATCTTCTGTTTTAGGGCTGAGCATGGCAAGGATTCCAGTCTTTTGCCTTCTTTTACCATTTTAATTAGTAGAAAACATTTCCACATTTTGATTTGTAAAGAATTTAGCATGAATGGAAATGATACCTGTATTTACAACTTTTAAGAGAGGATTGATCCTTGAAATGCTTGCTGCAATTGGCAAAGTTATATATCATTCTGGGACACTGGATTTAAATGCTCCGGGCTTCTTACTAAAATGCTCATTGTTTTCATGAATGCCTTCACCCTTTGGGGCCTTGTTTTCTTCTCAATGGTGTTTAGAACTCTAATGTACCATGTGCTAAAATCATAGCCCTTGGTGCTCAGAAGCATAAAGCAGAAATAACAGGCTGAATCAGGACTGGTTTTTGGAAAACACAGTCTGCTTAGACAGAAGTCTAGGAGAGAAAACTGGCGAGGATGAAGAAATCAGAGCTTCATGGAAAGTGTCTCAGTGGGAAAACCACCGAGGAAACACGTAAGAGTTGAAAGCAGATGACGGCAGGGTCTATTTTTCCATGGAGATATTTGAGAGGAAGTTTGATGCCCGCCCGTGTGGGATAAGCAAAATGAAGGCTACCTAGATATGGAAGGATACGCTTCATCTTTGGAGATCCCTTGCAGCTCTATTATTCTTTGAATTAGGAACCAAATAATTTCTTTTTTCCCTTTATCACTTCCAGCAGGAATCACAAATACATTCTATTCACACAGGCTAATGAAAAATAGACTCGTATCTGGTTCATATTTGTTGAAGCTTCATCTATATTTACTAATAGAAGTTATTCAATGCATGTCACATCTAATTTTAATTTTACTTCAATTCAAATCCTCTGAACAGGGATTTCAGTCAACTTTAAATAAATTGACATAAGCACAAAGGAGGAAAAAGGAAATCCAATAGCATTTATAATATTAACATGTTCTATTACTAGCTTCAAATTTGGCTAAGTATGTCCAGATAGGATAGGCAACAGGGAAATTTAGTAGATAGCATAACTCAGATCTTATGGAACACACATACTTTTGACAGTGCAGATACACTTTTATTTGGTGTAAAATGTTCAATGTTGTCAATTACATGGGACTTTGAGTGACATAATAGGTAATATATTTACATAAGTTTATATTAAATGAAGAAACAATCTTTATACTTTTGTAGAACTGGATAAAAGAAATTCTGGTGTGAGAGAAATGCATGAATTAGGCTTCAGATAAAATGATATTCAAATTTTAGCCGTCTCTCTACTTGTCTGAACTTGGTCGGGTGACATCCCTTAGTGTGTGGAAATTATTATTTTTACTATCATCTTGTTCCTCTTCATTATCAATACTATAACTTGTATTTTGCACTTAGTGCAAAGCCTATTACTATGAATAAAGATTTAGGGATTTTTCAAAAATAAGTATTGTGAATTTTTGATGGGCAGAGATTAAAAATATCTCTGAATTTTGAACAGAATCGAGTTGTTATATTCATTACTCTTAATTATTCACAGTAACTCCTTTAGGGTCATTGATTAGTGTAACATAATCAATTTTATGTCACTTGTGTTTTAGTTCATCCCAATACAGATTTATCAGCCTAAAATTCCAGTAAGTATCTTAAGTGATAAGTACATATTTGTCACTAATTTTCTAGTCTGGATTAAAATTTAATCTATCATTTTGACAGATAACCCCTCTGTAGATGGTTTAAATTACTAAAGGTCTTTACCAAAACTTTATCTTTTCAATTGAATTATCTCCTTATAACAGGAACCATGTCTGATATTGTCTCATTACTTTTCAGGCTGCCTAAGAAAGGATTAAGCACAAGATTACTGATGAATAAATACTTGATGATTTATTGTAACAAGGATATAAGACTAATAATTTTTACTCTTCACTGAAACTCAGACTTTATTACTCTAGAAAAGATTGATCTTTGATCCTTGAATTGATTGTAATGTTAGCACTGTTTAGAAATAGATATAAAATATAATAGTCATGACAGTTAAAGGTAGGAAAAAGCAAAGTTTTCACTCTGGGGAAATATATATATATAATTTAATGCTTTATGAAACAATAAGTTTAATTTGAAGAGGCAACATTCTTGGGCCAGATCATTTCAGTTGGAGTAAATTTGACACTGAGAAAATATCTTCGTTTAATTTTGTTAGACTAAAACTAGCTATAAGGAAAAACTGGCTCAATAAGAATTCTCTCACCTAAATATGAATCAGAATTCCTGACATTACTCTATGAGTGAATTATATTTGTTTTTAATCACACAAATGAAAATTATACAAATATAAATATGTTATATTGTTTAATATTTTGTTGAGATGAGTTGGTTATATGAATGAGTTTATACTACAGATATTGTTTTGCAATTTACTTTTTTACTTTATAATATCTTGTAAATATTGCTATGTAGATATATGTGTGTGTATATATCATATATACACACACAGATATGTATCTTTGTTCTCTTTTCCTAATTATAAAGTTTATATTGTAAGATTTAACAATCTTACAAGTATGATAATGTAACTTTACAAACGAAAATGCATGTGAAACCAACCCAACAAGTGGATCAATATTAAAATATTACCAACACCTCAGATAACCCTATCATACCCCTCTATTAATGTACTTCACAAGTAACTCCTGTTCTGACTTTGATCGTTACCGTTTATTTTGCCTGCTTTGAAAATGGATTCGTAACTTATGTACAATTTGTGTCTGAATGTTTTTTTCAGCATTATTTTGAGATTTATCCATATTATTTTTTTTGTTCAGCATTATTTTGTGAGATTTATCAGTATTATTGTGAGTAGCAGTTTTTTCATTTTACTATAATATTTCTCCATATGAACATGTAACCACATATTATACATTTTATTGTTGATGGGTATTTATGTTGCTTACACTTTTTAGCTATTATACGAAAGGCTACTCTGAATATTCCTGTACAGTTGTCCTGCTGTATCCACAGGAGATTGGATCCAGGGGATGCTCAGGTCCAGCATATAAAATGGTATAGTATTTGCATTTAACTTTTGTTTGCATATAGACCACAGCAGGGTATACCTACACATCACTTCATTCAAGTGGATTCAGCGTAGTGCTCAGTGCATGGCAAATTCCAGTTTTGCTTTTTTGAACTTTCTGGGACTTCTTTTTCAAATATTTTGGTCTGCAGTTAGTTGAATGTGTGGATGCAAAACCTGCAGATAGAAGGGGCTGACTATATGTGTTTTCAGTGGAAAGGAGTACTCATTTCATTTGATGTTTACTTAGCAGTAGAATTAGTAGGTCATTGGGTAGGCATATTTTTAGCTTTTGGAGAGACTGATAAAATGTTTTCCAAGGCATTTGTACTAATTTATACTCTGTCAGTAGTGGAAGCAAGTTCCAGTGGCTCATTAAACTCAGTGTTTTTCATTTTTTTTGTTTTTTTTCAAAATATGGTCATTCTAGTGAGAATGTAGTAATATTTTACATGGTTTTGATTTTACTTTCCCTGAAATTTTATGATATTGGTTACTTTTCTTTTTTATATTACCTACTTAGAAATCCTCTTTTGTAAAGTTCTTTTTCCCAATCTTTTGTACTTTTGTTAAATAGTTGTCTGATATTTTCTTAATGATTCCTGGGAGATCAACAAACATTCTATATGAGTCCTTTTTAGGTATATATGCAAATATATTCTTCCATTTTTCAATTTGCTTTATAATCATTTATTGTGCTTTAATGATTAGAAAATTTCTTTTTACTATTTTAATAATAATGATACTGTTTGTTAAAGATATCTTTGCCTATTTCAAGGTCACAAAGATATTTTCTGATGTTATCTTCTAGAAACGTCACTGTTTAAACTTTTACCATGAAGCCTCTGCCCCATCTGGGATAGATATCTGAGTATTTGAGTATGGCTCATTTTTCCCCATATGGACATCCAAACAATCACCCCATTTTTTGTAAACTTCTGCATGGTATTCCATAGTCAGAATTTACTCCATTTTATATATTTCCTCCTTACTTAATTACAACCCAGCTTCTGAAAAACCAAAGAAACTTCAATGAGCAAACAAAATAATCAATAATAAAAAACTACAGACTATCTAGGAAAACAGAGAATATAATACATTTTGATGTACATTTAAAGGTGAAAGAAACTATCATCATTCACAACACTGAAGCTTATCTTATAGGTGGATAGTCATGAAAAGACTATGTGGAAAAGAGGAGAGGGCAGTCAAGGCCAGCAATGGTGGAAAACAAATAAAATCATCTCCAGAAACTGTCCTCTCTGAAATGGGGACATACCTGAAGAAACAGAGCATTGGTTTCGAGGGAATCTAAAAGGAAGAGGCTTGAAAGTGCAAAAAAGGTAGCTTTTTAAAAATGTTTTGGATTTTAATTTATTGATGATAGCATTACAGATATCCCCATTCCCCTCCCCCTTCCCCTTCCTCCCCTGAGCCCCCACCCCAGGCCTTCCCCATACTATGGTCTGTGTCCAAAGGTAGCTTTTGGAAAACACTACCACTAAGGTTAGAAAACACTACCCATGAAGGCTAGATGGTAAAGGAAACAATAAAAATAAACAAGGGAGATAAAGGGTCTGACAAAACTGAAACAAGATTAAGGGGGCACTGCCACACTCTAAAAAAGTGGCACCTGTCCTAAGAGTACACTTTGCTGCTCCAACAAAATGGCACAGTTGAAGCTAGAAACCCTGTAAGTCACTCAAACCTTCCCCTGCTTTCAAGGAATCACTTGTTCTCACTAGTGCAGGAGAATTCAAACAATGTTTAATGGAAAGAAAATATAGGGCAATATTCATAAAAAGCAAGTATAAAATGAAAATAAATCATGTGAATTTAAAAAATTGATGAAGAAAATTTCCCCAAAATAATCACAAAGACAGTAAAACTGTAACACAACACTGCACCTTGCATTAAATATCTACAAGAATTTGCAGATACAAAAGAGTAATTAAAATCAGAAATTTATAAACTCTCAATAGAAATGGGAAAGTAGGAAACAAGTTGACTCAGCTAAGGAAAAAAATTTAAAAAAATGTCAAAACCACCTAATAAATGATGGTTAAAATAACAGGTGTCAACAGAGAAAAGTTCTGACTGAAGAACAGTGGGAGAGGTAGAAGTGAATGTGTAGATAGGTAAGAGAACATCGGCCATGAGGTGGCAATTGTTGAAATTGGATGACGGGTATGGGGATTTTTTACAATATTCTATTTTTTTAAAAATGAAACACTTCATTTTGTAAAAAGAAAATTACATAGTGATGTTCATACTTTTCATTATATTGGTTTCTCCTATTGTGGGTGATGTTAAATTTGGTTACTTGTAAGATATTCCCTGATGTTTGGCCATTGTGGAAGTGGGCGCTGGGTAGAGCACAGAGAGGGCTCAAGGAAAAATCCTCAATGAGAAGGAGCACCCATAACACTCAGAGTGACGAGTCTCTTCTCCTTTCTCTCCTCTTTTCCCTCCACTGCCTCATGTCCCAGGCAGTCCTTTTATAGCTTTGGCAGCAGCAGGAACCTGGAGGAGCTGAAATGCTAAGAGAAGAGTATCTTCTCCAATTGCTGGATCTGTGGTCTAAGCATAAAAATATGTGACATATACCATATGTTTCTATGTATACAAAGTTCAAAAGAGGCAAGTGTTGAGGGAAGCATTTTGGGGTTATAAAACTATAAAGAAAGTCAAGGAACTAATTACCATACAAGTTATGATAGAGCTTAGAGGGAAGGGAAAGGGTCATCATGGGTCATCATGAGCTCCATCAAAGGTGGAAATGAGTGAGTAGCTCGAGGGGCATGGAGCAACTCCCTAACCATGTATCTAATAAAATACTCAAAAGCTGGAAATACACATGGCACTACAACACATTGTATAGCAGAAACCTGATATTGGATATATAATATTATGTATATGGTGAGAATAAAACTCCTTCCTCCACATTGTACATATTCATATTAAAGATTTTTATTCCCATCAGGTAATTTATCTTCATCCTATGATCTTGGAATTTAAAATGTCATCCTTGTTCTAGTTTCCGTGTAAAACTGTTAGCTTTGTAAATACTGAAATCACCATCCTGTATATTGACTTTCAGGTTATAATACATTCTCAACAAGGCATTTCAAATTGAATTATGCTTTAACTTTCCAGCACATATGTTACATTCTTCTCAGCACCAACTTTTCAGCACCGCCTTCCTCAGTTTCACCTCTGGGTGAGACACTGAGCATTCTTTGAGAGCCCTTAAGTGTTCTCACTGTCCCTCTTTACCTTCTCCTAATTCTTTAGTGTCCCTTGGAGATGTCAAAATTTTAATAGAAATCTAAGGACAGCTATCACTTATCAAGTGCTTACTATAATATCTCATGTAATGCTTAAAAATAATACTAATGAGGTCAATATTTCACAGATTAAGAAAATGAGATTCAAAGAAGTCGAATAATTCAGCAGAGGTTGGACAGACAATGCAGCATAACTTGTATGTTGTCCCTTTGGATCCTTCACTCATTACTTATCATTGGCTGGCGCTCATGCCAGATGATTGTGACACACTGGCAAGGGGAGACAGCAGAGTCCCTTCCCTCATGGGGCTGGCAACTGTATAAAGACTAATGAATAAACAAACAGAACCCAAATAAATGCATAATCGCAGCTTCATCTGTATGCTACAGAAATGCGCAGTGAATGAAATACCTGTGGTGGAGGCTGCTAAGTGACTTGTGCTGAGACTAACGCCTCTAGAATAACCCTTTGCATTGTACAGTGCAGCCCTTCAGATGGGCAATGATGTGGCATCTGTTGACGTGGGACAGACCTTTCTGTAAAATTAGCTTCCGAACGATAATCTTACCAGAGCTCTACTTCTCAGGATGAGGTATTAATTAGTACTCAGCAACATCAGTCAGAACTTCAGTCATCACAGACATAACCCTGGTCCTCAGTGTACTGAGTAGGCTCCAAGGGGACTTTGGAAGCTGAGTTCTGAAAGGCTGTTCATGAAAAATTGATTTAATTGATTTTTCATGTTTATGATCTAAGAGAGTGTTCCAGCCTTTTCCAATATGAGCACCCCTTTCAGTTTTACAGACATGCAGATAATAAAAAATATATTTCTGACAATTTTGGATTGAGATAACTCAAGTCTAAAAGCTTTCATGGCATCAAAAACAATAAAATTAGCTTTCATTTTATGAATTAGTAAAGAATTTTGATATACTTGAAAACTGATAGTATATGCATTTGGCATCCAAGCACTATTGTAATAACTTTCCTAGAGGACTATGTCCCCAAACTGTGGGTTCAAAATGCCTTGGCTGCATTACTTGCTAGTTGTGTGACCTGAGGGAGATTACTTAATCTCCGTGTGCCTCAGTACCCTCATCGGTAAAAACAGTTGTTATACAGCATGTCTCAGGAAGACTAAGGAGGCGGCATTGGTAATTCCTAAATCATCTAGCCTTGCCCATCAAAAGATGATTTTGCCTCATGTTAACAATCATGTAGGAAATAGGTAAGAAAGGGTTAGGAAGTAACTTTTAGTTAAAATGTCTCATCCTTACAAACCAGTTTACTACATACGAAATATAATACACATGATCATCAATTTTTCTTATCTCATAATTTTTTTGAGAAATACATTTTTTAAAAAGTCATCAGATCTCTCATAACTATATTCAAAAAATTATTTGAAAGATAAATTTAAATTAAAACAAAAAAAAAACCTTTTAGTCAGTAGTGCAAATTCCTGGGTGCTCTCTAGAGAAATCACACCTAGGTCATCACATATGCAGCAACTATTCTTTCTGAGTTTTTGCCACTAATTACATGTTTAACTCTGTATTCCTGTTTCCTGCTTAAAAGAGAGAAATTAATCATGCCTACAAAAATTTAAGGTACATGCAAGTGTCAAGTTTATAGTTTAAGTAAAATGTTTTATATTCTCCTTTTTATAAAGAAAGTAAAAGCTATGGTTTTAAACTAGCTTGGAGGAAAAAGAAGAGATTCAAGAAAAAAAACAGAATAATAACAAAAAGGTCAACTAAGTAAGAATATAAGTAAAGCAAAAACAATGTAGCTTTGTCAACTAAGTTGTATAGGGATGAGATCTATACATTCAGAATAAAGAAAGTATAAGGCTTGGGTAATTATGGAAAGCTTCAAAAAATTTACGTAAAATGGCCCTTGATATTGTAGATGACCAAAGTGAATGAAATGAATTGAAATGAAATAAAAGAAGTAAAATACACAAAGAGAGAGGACTGGGGAAAGTTCACGTAGGTCTGTCTGGGAGAGGGTTGTCCGGCTGGCTGGCTGGATGTGGTTAAGTGGAGACTAAGGCTGGCTCACAGGGAAGACGCTCCTGTGAATTTCTTCAAGTGGCTTAAGGAGTTCTGACTTATCCTATAGTATGTTCCATGTAAGAGAACCTAGTAAAGGTTAAAAAAACCCTAGCATTTGCCTCCTATTAGTAGGCAATTTATTTAACTTTGTTTTCTGGTAATGTATCTCTAATATTGGAAAAGGGAGGTGGGCAATAGTGTATATATGGGAAAAGTGAAGAACAACCGTCTGACCTTCACAAAGCTCTACAAAACAAATGAAATGTGTGTAAATTTATTTAGCAAACTCTAAAGAGGAAGCTCATATAAATTGACACTAATACATGCATGGTAAGTTAAACATTATCAGGTGGAACAACCTGTCTGGCTAGGTTTTTGAATGGAGAAAAAGTGCGAATGCTTTTGAATATGATTTTGGAGCATTCTTTTGCAAACCAGCATTTATTAAAATGCAAAATATTCTTATGTAGATTTTAGCCCACAAAGAAGGGAAATATGTTTATAGTTTGCATTGCCACACCCTCCAAATTATTGTAGAAAAACAAGAAAACACATTTGGCTGAGCAGTATCAGAAATATAAAGATTGTTTACAGTTTTCAGAAGTAATCACTACTTACATTATGAAATGTCCTTATGAAAACTTTAAGTGCATAAAGTATTGGGAAACAAACAAATTATTAGATTATGGTCCTTAAAAACTCCCCGAAACTATTTGAGCAAGCTCATTTTTGGAAATTGAGTAAGATGGTATGGAAAACACAGTAGTATTGATTTGTTTGAGAATTATAATATAAGCAGAACTGAATTAAAAAAAAAAAAAAGATTTCAGTGGCAGTTTAGTTTCGTAAAAAATGAGGATTCCTTGCTGTGTAAGTTAGATCAGTGATTGTCAACCTTTTTCATCTCATGGCACACATAAACTAATTACTAAAATTCTGTGACACAACAAAAAATATATATTTTTTGCCCATCTGACCCCCCAAAATAGGTATATTTTTATTCATTTACACCAGACAGCTATTGTTGTATTGACTGTGGTCATTTTTAAAAATTTGACAGTCTAAGGCAAAAGAGGCCGAGTATTGCATGTTTTAAAATTCTTGTGGCACATCAGGATGCTGCAGCACACAAGTTGAAAATTGCTGAGTTAAATTAATAAATGTGGCTCCAAGAAGTGAAAAAAATTAACTACAAATGGAAACAGTAGAAATATTAAACACTTTCTAGTTCCTACTCAATGAATAAACTAAAAAGCCAATATAGGGTGTTTTATTGGTTATTATTTAAGACCAAAATGAGCATGTGACAAAGAAGGAAACCTGCTGTCCCCACAGTATGAACTATTTTTAGACAATGATACACAGAAAAGATGCGGGGAGACAGGTTTTGGCATCTTGACGCATGTCTTAGGTATGAACAGTCTACTTAAGAAATTTACTTAAAGACCATTAATTCAGAGAGAAATCAGTTGCTCACCATAGGGCAGGGCACTTGAAACAAAAAGAGCAAGAAAGCTGTTAGAGATGAATCTTTTGGAAGCTCTCTGACTGAAATACAAGAAGAGAAAGTATTAGTTACACGTTTTATAAATACTAAGTTGATGTCTGGATATTATTTTAAATGAATTACGTAGATTATGGATATCAGTTGAACTAGAAATTAATTGATTTTAGTTAAATTTTCATCAACTTTAATAAAAATATAGAAAAATATACAAATCAAAAAATAGAATATGCTATGATATTCTCTTTAATTCTTGATATATATAATTTATGTCTTTTTTTATTTTTTATCATCTTATGGGGGGCTTATAGATTTTATTTATTTTATTTAGAAAGTAACTTTCTGCTTTTAAATCTTCCCTATTTATTTGTTGATTGTGTCTATTGCATATTTTCTGTATATCATATCATCTCACAATTTGATATATTGTTTATATCAAATGTTTAGACATGGGAGTTCTAGATTCTTTTCAGTATTTGCTCCGAATAGCATTTTTTTCTTTCTTTGTATTATAAATAATTATATAATTGAATGGTTACATTTTTGACAAAATGTATTTTTTAATAAAAGTCTGCTTTCCTTCATGGTTCTACGTTTAGACCACGAGGAAGTGGAAGTTTTTAGAAGGTTAATAATATTTGAGGAGAAAGACAAACCTAGCAACCCTAAATTTTTAAAAATATATATATCTTTATTGATTTCAGAGAGGGGAAGGGAGAGGGAGAGAGAGAAACACCAATGAAGAGAGTCATTGATCAACTGCCTCCTGCACACCCCCAACCAGAGATCGAACCCACAACCCAGGCATGTGCCCTGACCTGGAATCGAACCTTGATCTCCTGGATCCAAGGGCTGTAACCCTAAATTTTTATCAATATTTACACCAATGTGAAATTTTAATTTAAAAGAATAGACATGTTTATAGAATCATTATATATTCCTTCCATTCTCAGTCTTAAAATATGTAAAAATAATATACCTAAAACATTTATTTACACAAACCCATACTTGACTTGAAAATGATGAATCTCTGAGGGAAGGTGGGGGTGGGTGGGGAGAGATTAACCAAAGAATTTATATGCATATGTGCATAACCCCTGGACACAGGCAATAGTGTGGGGAAGGCCTGGGGCAAGGAGTATGTAAGGGTAGAAGGGGCCCATGGGGAAAAAGGGGACATTTGTAATACTTTCAACAATAAAGATAAGTTTTTAAAAAATTAAGAACTGAAATGGTTAAGAATTATTGAAGATGTACTAGAAAATAATTTGTGGCCCATATTTAAAACATGAGTAAATGCATTGAAATATTTTTAAACTACTTAACATTTCCAAGTAAGTCTTGCTTTTGAAAGAAATTCCATGGTTTAATCAAATCAATTTTTTTTCTGTCACTCTTTCATCTGTATCTTACTGAGGTAAGAATATATTATAAGGAGCAAAAGCATTTGTATATTATTTTGAGGAAATGATTATATAAAGAGAAAAAAAGTCCAAAGAAACTTCTCTATACATAAATGATATGGAAATTTCCAATATTTTGTTTCATTTTTTAAAACCCACTCTGTAGATGATACTGAAAATTACCTTTGTATACATTCATTATAAAATTAAATGTCATACTGTACCTTAGTGATTTTTAAGTCAATACTCAATTTAGCATCACATCTAACATTTTTCATTTGTATCACCATACATTATGATTAGTTGGGTAAAATTAAGTAGCAATTTTAGTTCTGTATATTTCAAGTTTGGCATTGCAGCAAATAGTTCTTTCTGAGATCTGAGTTTTGTAATATATTCAGCTTTCTCTTAGCTTTTCATGTTATCAGGCTCCTCATATTGTGAGATATTTCTCATTTGTGATCTAACTTTTGACAAAGATATACAGCTATGTAAAAACAAAATATAGCCAAGTTTTTCTCGCTCCTATTTCATTTGGCTCCTGGCTTTCTGTGTATAAAACAATAACCTCTATGCTTGGACTCAGTGATTTCTCCTCTTCTGGCTTCCTCAGCCAAATGCCTGGGATAAACCTTCCTTCCTACCTTCTTGGCTTCTTCACGTGGTTATGAAAAGGGAAGAATCAGATTGTCACACGAAATATTTTTTAAGAGGAAACCTCATACTTTCAAAAGTGTGAACATGGTGCACTTTTTGGAAGAGACAAAGCCAATGAAGAAAACCAGCAAAGGTAACAAAAGATGAGCTAATGCCACTTGACAGAGAAAATCAATCTGCATCTTTTAAAAAGACTCTAAAATACACAGCTATTTTTGTCCAATGTGCTATTTTGCTAGCTTGTTTTATTTAAATTTTGTAAAGACTTGCAAAATGCCCAAGCAAACATGTCAGTTGTTCCCATTTTGTTTGGTTCATTGCAGTCAAGGAACTCCCTACTTTCACCTTGCTGTATTTCTGAAAACACCTTTGTTAAAAAGATCCTACCTATCCCTTGTGGTTTGATGGGTCAGGCTTGTCTGAAACTGCTGGACACTTCTCACAAATTATGCTCAATCCAGAATACTTTCTGAAAATGTGAAAAACAGTACTTCTCTTTTCTTTTTTTCACCCACAAATTTTGGGATTTTATGCAGATTTGCTTTACTCTTTGACCAATGGTATTTAAATCAGGCCATTTAGGAGAAAAGTTAAAAAAAAAACACAAAAAACTCCAAAACCTCCCCCACCTATTTGAAGTTTTCTATTTGTTCAGATGCTG
This sequence comes from Miniopterus natalensis, assembly GCF_054644295.1. Taxonomy (NCBI): domain Eukaryota; kingdom Metazoa; phylum Chordata; class Mammalia; order Chiroptera; family Miniopteridae; genus Miniopterus; species Miniopterus natalensis. Next base: position 37,421,096 of record NC_142092.1, on the reverse strand, counting down.
AATGCTTAGAATATTATTTTTTTTATATTAGAGTACTATGTTATTCAAAGCATACTGTTTATAAAACCAAAACTGCAACTTCAAGTGACGTATATTTTTGTTGGTTTATAAAACACTAATATTACCACACTGTCTTTACTACTGTAATTTTATAGTAAGTCTTGAGTGCAATAGCGTCAGTCCTCCAGTCTTGGTTGTCTTCCACTGTGGCTGTACCATTCATGTTGGTTATTCTGGGCCTTTTCCCTCTTCATATAAACTTTTCCCTCTTCTGTCAATATCCTCAATATAACTTACGAGGATTTTGACTGAAGCTGCATTAAATCTACCAGTCAGGTTATTCAGCTTGGAAAATTGCCATGAGCTTTTAATAACATCATGTTATCAGGGAAATACAAATTAAAACAGCACAGACGATAGTGCAGTGAAAGCCTGGGGAGGGGTGGGAGTAGGGTGGAGGGGATTAATGGGGGGAAAAAGGGGACATCTGTAATATTTTCAACAATAAAGATAAATTGAAAAAACATAAATAAATAAAATAATTTCTTATTTAAAGCTACCATTAGAAAGTTTGAAGGATACATTTCTGGGTAGAACAATAACAATTTCAAATAGTACAAAGTAAGGATATATTTTGTCCAGCTGTTCCTTACATTTAATTAGTGACTTAATGATTTTCTACTACTTTTGAATGAGCCAGATGTAATTTTGAAGTCAAATGCGAATAACTCTTCTGTGATAATATGGTTTTGTTAGTAAGTTTTAGGAGCAATATCAACAAATCATTAGTTCTATGTAATTATTACCAGAAAAAGATGATTTAAGAATTGCTGACCAAAAAAAAGATTTTTAGCAAGTACTAAACAAAATTCCATATAAAGAACATATATCACTTGTGTTTTGGGAAGAGGTAAAATCATTCAGTTTTCTCTAAGTAGTAAAATTGAGAGCTAATTCATCTTCATCTTTGAATATTTGACTGTGTGATATATGGCTATAGTAGATAACTGGTTTGGAAGTATTCTACACTAAAATTTGTATGCTAGCTCCCATGGAACTTCAATTGTATGACCATGTTGAAATGGACCCAGAACTGATATCTTAAGATTTTGGCCCAGCTAATTTTTTTCTTGGCTCATATAAATTTGGGCTTATGATGACCCAATGCATGTGCCCTAGTAAAGCCCATTATTTTGATTACTGATCATCACCAAGTCCCATGCTTAGGATGCTAGTTAGCAACACAAAATATCTGCATTCTGAGTTTATTTTCAAAAACTATGACCTTGAAATATTTGCCATCTAATTCTTCTTCAAAACGGAGCTTTAAGAAATAGCATTATGGAGATTTGCCTAGGGCCATGCACAGAGAATGATCGAGAGCACTGTTTTCTAAATTCTATACAACTGAACACTAATAACTTTAAACATGAATACATGGTTCTACTAAATGATAAAACAAGCAAGAACAAAACACAATTAAATAGGTTGCTCAAAGAATGGTATTTCAGACCTTCATATATGCTGATGTGCACTTTGCAGCCTGAAAAAAAGGCTATAAAGGGCTGAGTTTCACACAGCAATATGTGTGAACCATTTTATGACACTAGTGTTCTGTAAATTATGCTCCGGAAAGAGTTCTAGATGTTCTAAATTATTCCCTTCAACTAAACCAGAGTGACATTCCTGGACCCCATTAATTTGAAGGTCATAAAATATACAATTACACATCAGCATTTTTATTACCTACCCCAAAGGATGTTGGAGTTGTTAAACGTTAATATTCATTAGTCAAAATGTGTCAGGCATTAAGTTAAGTACTTCACTAAACTTGACCCATTTTTTCCTCCCAATAGCCTTGTAAAATTGGAGCTCCTTTCCCTTACTTTACTGGTGAAGCAATGAACACTTAGATGGTTCAGAAGCTCAGTACTTCCTAAACCAGGATTCAGTCCTAAACTATATGACATCATGCATTCTCCCTGACCTTGCAAGGCAAGTGTTAAGGAAAAAAACTGGGGTATCAAAGATATTCTTTTTCTAAAAACCCATGAGAGAAAATTGACAGGCCACATTTTGAGGAAAAGTTGTGTTGCTCTTAAACAACTTGCTTGTTGAATGCTGTGAATCTTACAACTCTTCACTTTTCCTTGGTGTTTTGCCCTCTATGCACCTCAGAATCAAATTTGGTGTCTAGATCTTAGCTATTGCAAATTGTGCTGCCCAAGTGCCCATGGTAGATGAGTGGGTAAAAAAGCTGTGGTACATCCACACCATGGAATACTATGTAGCTATAAAAAAGAAGGATCTCTTACTCTTTGGGACAGCATGGATGGAACTGGAGAAGAGTATTATGCTGAGTGAAATAAGCCAGTCAGAGAAAGACAAGTGTCACATGTTCACTCACATGTGGAATCTAATGAACGAAATAAACTGATGAAAAAAATAGATTCAGAGACATAGAAGCATGGAACAGACTGACAAATCTCGGAGAGAAAGTACGCGTAGAGGAGTGGGGGAGAGGAGATTAATCAAAGAACTTAATATGCATATATGCATAACTCGTAGACACAGACAACCGTGTGGAGAAGGCCTGGGGTTGGGGGCAGGGGTGGATGCTGGGTGGAGGGGATCAATGTGGGGGGGGGAAGGGAATAGCTGTAAGACTTTCAACAATAAAAGATAAATTTTTTAAAAAGGCAACGAATTTGGTGTTCACCCTTATTAACTACATATTGTCACATAAGATTCCTTTCCATGAGATAACCTTGTCTTTGCCCTTATTAATTTTTTCATATATTTTAATCCCAATTCTCTCATTATTTGTTCTCCTTTTTATGTATTTTGGCAACAATCTCAGATCTTAGCTTTAAAAGAACCTTTAAACAAATGCATACATGCCATTAAAATTTAGGTTTGCATTCTTCATGTTACATTAAAACAAATTGGAAAGTATAAATGAATTAACCTATAAAAATGTATCTTAGCAAAACTCAGAGAATAGGGATATTTAACTCAATTTTTATTTGAAAAATATTTAGGTTGTCAAGAGAATGTGGTATGCTACACACATTTTTAGCATTTATAGATGCAAGGTAATCAAATCAGATAAGCTGGTGGGTCACTTACAAAGACAAATGCAAAATCTGAGTGTTCTGAGATATATTCTGGAACATTTTGTGTTAAAAAAATATTTTCATGTTTCTTATACCTGCAAGTGATTTGTGTGCCACGTAATTGCAAACAATTGCTGCTAACCCCTATGATTTCAATGACAGAGACAAAAATGTCAGAGAACACAACAATCGTTTCAAATGAAAATGTCAAGATATCCATTAGAGAGGCATCGGAGGCACATAATAATATGAAAAGGTCAATGTTCTACAATGCTGTCATCGCATGTAATGCTGCTTTCTTTAACTTTTGATGGGGTACATATTATTTACACAACTTAAAGCATGCTCCAAAACCGGCATTAGAAAATATGGCTCATGAGTCATGGCAGGTTGGAAAACCCATCATATAACAGAGTTTCACCATTTACTCATAACTATGCCTCCACTATGCAAGCTCACAAGCTAAATCACCACAGCTAAGCATTCGGCGTAAGGACTTAATGTTTTTCTTTGGGGTATTGTGTGATTGGTGTGTTTTCAATGTATATCTAGCTAAATCCCCGGGTCCTGCGTTGCCATAACTTTCATCACTTGCAGTAATGGGAAGTTTGTCTCACTTTACTTATGATGTTTGTGCCAGAGAAATATCAGGCTCCAACACCCCAATTTCAATATTACTGCTTCCAGTATGATATCACAGTCATCCTGTTTTCCATAGTCATTGAATGTTTTGCACACTGTGAAAAATGTCTTTAAAGAATGAAGATGTTGAAAAGAGCTACCCTTACCAACTGGTTTCAAATGTAAGAAACTCATTCTCTGAGCTGATAATCATTGAAGGGAAGAAGAGAATAAAGTGAGAGCTTTTTATTATTACATTGTTTTTACAGAAATCAAGTCTTTAGTACAAAGTCTTTCCCATACTAACACATTTTACAAATGTGTACTAACACATTTTAGTAAAAATATGTTATAAATGACCACTATTAAAATATCAACACAGAACATCTTTTTTGTATTAATAACAAAAAAGACATGCCAGTCTTTTTTTAAAAAAACATTTAAAGAGAGAAAAGTTTATAGCTGCCAAGTGTTTTTCTTTTCTGTTCTTTTTATTTGTGGATAGATGAAAATTAAAATTATTTTTGAACTTAAATCCAGTTGGTCTCAATAAAAAAATAAAAGTATAAAAGAAAGTTGGGAGGCTTTTCATTTAGTCTCAAATGGTAGTTATCATTAACTTGGTTATTATACTCTGCATTTTCATACTCAGCTGTAATACACAGATGTAGACACATCTCTACTATCAACACTAGTCATAGTGGAATTATATAAATTATACTTATGTTATCTAATCTTTGACATTAAAACATAAAATATTTGGGGTATTTTCATACATGAAAATTTCTTCTCAATGGCATGATTTACTTTTCATTATTTTAATACACTTAATATTAAGTTCTGTAAACAGTGAGGATTTTTAGACTCTCAGATTTTTCATGTGTAAAATCAGGCTATTACAAGTATCTATATCAAAGGATTGCAATGAGGGATAATTAACCCATCAACAGCATTTATTACTGTGATGGGACTTAAGCATTCAATACATATCAGCTGTTATTATTGTTTCCATGTTTGGTATTAAATAAGAGACACTAAAGCTGAATAAAGAGAAAATATTTAAAGACCAGATTTGCTCCCTGGTAGAGTTCTGCTGTTCATCTGTAAATGTATTGGGTAACCATGGCCCAGAATTTGTTTCTCAGTTACAGTTCTCAAAGCTGGTCTTACTTTAGGTTTTATTTAGTTTTTGTTTCCAAAATAAGATTTAAATTCTAGAAGCTAGAATCAATTAACTAAATTCAAAAGGGACTGATTTAAATAGAAGAAGGTCTTAATTACTTAAAATGACAGGTAAGTAGGAAAATCACTAACATTGGTTATTTGCTCTGGTCATTCACATCTTATGAATAAAATGGCCTGTGAGATCGGTACATATATCAGAAAGCACCCTAGTTAACACAGAAGTAATTCATTTAGAGTTTGTGCTTTTTAACATTTTAGTTTTATTAAGCTGGAGCAACTAGATAAATTCTCTTCATTCTCTGCATTGAAGAGGTTTCTTATAACACAAATGTGAATATAACATGTTCAGATACAGAAAACTCTTTTACTGGCATAGTATTAAATGCTGGATAATATTGTCACTTTTTTTTTTCTTTTCTATTCAGTGTTCCCTGCTGCCCTTTAGTGGCATCAAAAGCACTATTGCCTCTTGACAGACCATGGTACCTGAAAATGTCCACATCGTAATCTCCAGGATCTGTAACTATATTATTTTACTTGACTAAAGGGACTTTGTAGATGTGATTAATTTAAGAATCTTGAGATGGGGATTATTCTGGATTATATATGTGATGTCTATGTAATCAAAAGGATCTTTTTAACAGGGAGGCAGTAAGGTCTGAGACAGATTTGAAGACGCTACACTGCTGACTTTGAATATGAAGGAAGGGGCCATGAGCAAAGGAATGCAGGCAGTCTCTAGAAGCAAGAAAAGGCAAGTTAAATTCTCCTTTGAGCCTCAAAAGGAATGTAGCCCTGCTGACACCTGGATTTTAAGCAGTGGGATCCATTTCAGAATTCTGACCTCCAGAACTGTTTAAAAAAATGGTGTTATTTTTAAGTGACTAAGTTGTGACAACTTGTTATAGAAGCAATAGGAAAATAATACACAGAAAGAAATGTTAGTCCTCTGCTCAAAACACTACAGCAGTGTTCCATCTAATTCAGGGTAAAAGCAAAACCCCTCCTTATAGTGGCTTAAAGGACCTACGGGATCATGCCTACTCCTTCCCTTATATCTCTAATCTAATTTACAGTCTTCTCCTGGCCTTCTTTCCTATAGATCAATTGTCTTCTTCACTTTTCTTTGCACATGCCAGACACACCGAAGTCCTGTTCATTCTTTTATCTAAACAACTCTTGCTTCAACTTCATATATGGCTCATATCCTTAATTATTTTTAATTATATCTCAAAGAGGCATTTTCTGACCTCCCTGAGTGGGCCATAACCTACCAAGGGAAAAAAAAATTAAAATCTACCACCTGTTTCTAACACTCCAAATTCTCCCTCTCTGTTTTTATTTTCTCAATAGCATTGATTATTTTCTAGTGTAGTAATTTGATTATTTAGCTTCTGTATTAACTTGTTGAAAGCTCTAAGAGACCAAGGGATTTTGTCTATTTTATTTAATGCTGTGTCTCTAGTGATTGGCACATTATAGGTACTTAGTAAAACTGTGTTGAATGAATGAAATAAATGACACTCTAGGTTAGAGTTTTTACATGAATAAATATATTAAATTGTAATTTTTCAAGACTAAAATGACCCATATATCTTGATGGATATATAAAAAAAAAGTTATTAACATCATATTTATAAACTAGCTTATGTTTAATAACAAAAATAAGTGCTATGCATTTTAAAGGCCCTTTCTTACATTAAGTCCTTTGATTCTCAGAGTAGACCTATAAAGTGAAGAGTCATTTTATTGTTTAGGAAAGTGAGTTTCAGAAAGTGTAAAAATCCCCAGAATTAAGTAGCAGAGTATTATCGTAAATCAGACCAATGGCCTCTGCTCTTTCTTCATCAGACATCTCTCAGTTTATGTTAAGCCAGTATCTGGCTAATCTCATCCATACTATTGTGCTTTTACTAGTTTTGATTTTCCTGCTAACCAGGGAAATTTTCATGAATCTTTAACAAATTGTGGGGTGTTTATGTATTACTGTCATCAAATGTAATGACCCAGCAAACAAAATTGGAGCTAATTACCCAGAAGAAATAAAAACGTTTGTCCATACAAAAGCATGTACATGACAACCCAAACGCCCATCAACTGATGAGTGGGTAAACACACTGTGAGATATCCCATATCAAAGAATACTACTCAGTCGAAGGAATGGACTACTGATACATCTTACAGCAGGCATTAATCTCGAAAGACTATGCTGTATTATATAGACCATTTTTAAACGGCTATGTAGTGTATGTTTCCATTTAAATGTCACTTTGGAAGAGGCCAAACTATGAAGACAAAACACAGATCGGTAATAGCTATAGGCTGTGGGGGGAGAGGATATTGACTACAAACGTATGTGAAAGAAAGCTCGAAGGTGATGCGAATGTTGTTTTATATTTATTGTGATGGAAATCACGACTGAACAAGTTTGCCAAAAATCATAAAATTGTACTCCTAAAAGGATCATTTTGCTGTATGCATATTATATCTTAAAAAAACAAAAACAAATAGCCCAGCCCAGGTGGCTCAGTTGGTTGGAGAGTTGTCCCCTACACCAAAAATGTTGCGGTTCGATTCCCAGTCAGGGCACGTACCTAGGTTGCATGTTTCCATCCCTGGTCAGGGTGTATGCAGGAGGCAACTGATGGATGTTTCTCTCTCGCATCAAAGTTTCTCTCTCTCTCTTTTCCTTCCTCTCTCTCTGAAAAATATCCTTAATGAAAACATATCCTCAGGTAAGGATAAAAGAAGAAATAAAAGTAAAATTAATATTTAGAGTTGGAATTTGAACCAGAACTATTTGGCACTAGATATTTTATGCAATAACTCTCCTGTGCCACCCAATTATGCATTAAAACACTTCTTTATAAATAACCCCTTTCTATTTCAAGGTTTTGTTTCACTTAGTTTTCACTCTTAAGAAATTTTTCTGTGATTGTGTTCGGTGTGAATTCTAAAAGATGCTGTTAGAGTCTATAGATTATCTTAAGTTATAGACTTAGTTAAAAAAATTTATATTTTAACTTTTGCTAGTCTTTATCACCATAGTAAAGTCAACAACCTGTCTTCAGACTCGGGCTCAGAATGGAATTTTCACCATCAGCTCTCCTGGTTCTCAGGTCTTCAGATTTGGTCTGGGACCTATGCCATGGGCTCTCTTTAGTTTCCAGCTTGCCAACTGCACAATTTTGTGAACCAAACTATTACAGTAAATCAAGCATTCTCTCTCTCTTCCAGCCTCATAGGTAAACAGATAAATAAATAGATATGAATAAGTGTATCTATATCTGCATTACATTGCTTCTATTTCTCTGGAGAACCCAGACTAATATAGTATTGGTACCCATTGCTTGGATTATATACATACTGTTATCTAATATACTTGAAACTACATTTCATATCCCACTGGACCGAGCACAATCAACATTTTGAAGTATGTTTTTTCTTTCAATAACTTTTATCCCCACTCTTTTATGTACTATTTTTCCTGCCTCCAAATCCCAAGAGCTGTACTGACTTCTTCAGTCTGATAAACTTATCTGTATCAACTTCATGGAAAACTATGCACAAGAAAATGATTCTGAATATAATGAACAAAATAAACTGATGAACAAAATAGATCCAGAGACATAGAAGCATGGACAGACTGAAAAATCTCAGAGGGAAGGTGGGGGTGGGAGGAGTGGGTGGGGAGAGATCAATCAAAGAACTTATATTCATTTCTGCATAACCCATGGACACAGACAATAGTGTGGGGAAGACCTGGGGGGAGGGTGGATGAGGGGTGGAGGGAATCGGTAGGGGGCAAAAAGGGGGATATCTGTAATACTTTCAACAATAAAGATAATTTTTTAAAAAAAGACAATGATTCTGTAAATGAATAAATATGTTTAGATAAATAAGCACCTAATGTTCATGTGTCAGACAATGTTGGAGATTATTTTGGAAAAATGGAACATTTTTTTGTTTGTGTCTTTAAAAGTCACACCACATTAGTGACCAATTTTTACTTGAACCATATCAAGTAGTCAATGCTGGGGTATTAGCAGTAATTATATGAGTTAATAATAGGCATGTGAAAGGTGTTCTGTAATAGACTTTTATTGCAAAAAAAATAGAGATTCAAGGTCTATGAGATTACTCATTGAAGATGTGATATCCCAGGTGTAAGCTTACTTTTCTACCTTTAAGACATGATCTTCAAGAGGAATATTATTCCCACAAGGCACTGAAAATTCAGTCAGCTTCTTGTCATGGTTAGTGATTGTCTGCTTCCATCAGTAGTGTTAGAAGTGTTTTCCATCTTCCTTTCACTCTAAAGTATCTCTTTGCCAAGAAGTGGCTGTTTTTATTCCTCAAAAACATTAAGAATGACTTGTTTATTTAGCAGAGAATTCACTTTTCTGCAACTGAAGTGGATTTTCCTTTTCAGGGGTTCTTAGAGGTGATTGCATGGCAAAGACAGAAGAGGTCTTCGGTTCTTTTAGAAATTCTCCTGGTTTACCAACTGAATCTTGTAGTACAATCCCAAGGAATGTACAGTTAGAATTTCAGATATGTAAGCATAACTTAAAATTGTTTTCTAGTATGTTACATTAATTGTAGCACCTACCTAAGAAATTCCCCACTGTCTAGAATAATTGTGTATCACTAAGATTTTTATCTTAGGGTTTGATAATTTAGTTATTAGAAACTTCTGTGAAAAATGCTTTTCCTTTAAAAATTTATGTTTTAAAGTTCAAAGCTTTTTATAATTCTTTTTAATCACATCTGTTATAACAAAAAAAAATATGTTGGTATTTCCTTTCTCCAAATATGTTTCACTACAATTAGTGCCTGATCATTGGTCATTTCCAAACAAGTACTTGAATAAAATTTGATTAGAGCATATCATGAATAGCTTGGCACTGGGTCTGCATTTTTTTTAATGCTTGACTTCTTGACTTAGATGTGTTTAACAAGTTAACAACTTGTTCAAATTTATTTTCATTACATACCACAACTAAGATCATTAGAAAATTTTCTGAAATCAGAAAGAAGTGGAGTAGAATAGCTGGAATAGGTCTTCTCACTATTCTTTCATACAACCATGACCTTCAAGAGCTCCTGATCTCACTTCTTGCATGAAAACAATGAAACCTGCCATTCTTAGGACACTCCCTATTCTATTTGACTGCTATTTTGATCTGTTCTTGCATCAGTAATACAATAAGAAATATGGCTTTTAGCCTGGCCGGGGTGTCTCAGAGGTTGAGCATTGATCTAGGACCCAAGAGATTGCGGTTTGATTCCCGATCAGGGCACATGTCCAGGTTGCGGGCTGGATTTCCAGTCAGGGGAGTGATCAATGACTCTCTCATCATTGATGTTTCTATCTCTCTCTCCCTCTCCCTTCCTCTCTCTGAAATCAATAAAGATATATTTTTAAAAATCATCTAGTATTAAAGTTTAAAAAAAAAGAAATATGGCTTTTAAATACATTTTTTCTACCAAGTAAAGTGTCACACCTTTTCTATTCTTATTTCAAAATTCTTAGGCCTCCATGTACCATTATCCATGTAATTTTCTCAAAAATATCTTGAACTTTTTAATCAAGTTATTTCTAGATACATTAAGGTTTTGTAGCTGGGCATTTTGATGGCTTTTAGGGGTTTTTTTTATTACTCTAGTATTGTTTCTATAGACATTCACATACATATTTTTTAATGAATTTAAGTTGTCATTTCTTTTGAATTAATACCTAAAAGTGGAATTTCTGGGTAATACAGTAAATGTACATTTAAATATATATGATATCACAATACTCTTTCCCAAAATGGTTGTATCATTTGCATTTCTATCAGCATTGTATGAAATTTCTAACCTACATCCTCACCAACACTTGGTACTGTAAGTCTTTTAAACTTAACTCTTCTGTTTTTCACAGTGGGAACTGTGATTTTAATTTGTATTTCTCTGATTTTTATGATATTAAACATCTCTCCATGTGCTTATTGGCTATTTTTACATCTGCCTTTTGAAGGGTCTGTTCAAATGTTTTTGGTTTTGAGTTGTTATAGTTCTTTATATATTCTGGATACAAGTCCTTAGTTAGATAAAAGCATTTTACAAAAATCTTCACCTTGGCTATAACTTGCCTGTTTTGAATTATATCTTTTGAAAGCAGACATTTGTAACCTCAAACTTTTTCCTTTATATTTTTTATATTTTGTACCATGTTTAAACAAAATATTTTACTTAACTCAGTATCACAAAGATTTCTTTTATGCCTCTTCTGTAAAGTTGATAATTTTGGCTCTAACATTTAGGTCCATGATTCATTTTAAGTTAGTGTGTATCTATGAGATAGAGTTCAAGGTTCTTTTTTTCCTATACCCATATTCAACTGTTCTGTAACCATTTCTTGAGAAGCCTAGCTGTTCATAATTGAAAATCAATTGAATATATAAATGTGGGTCAATTTTGACTCCCCATTCTGTTGCATTAATGAATATGTCCATATGTAGAGTGGTGCCTTTTATCTCTATAATGAGTCTTGAGATCAGATATTTAAAATCCTACAACACTGTTCTCTCTTCAAAATTTTTTTCACTGTTCTACATGCTTCATCTTTCACACTCATCTTAAGAATGTCTTGTCAATTTTGTCCAAAATGCCTATTTTTGTTTTGATTGTGAAGCATTAGATATTAGATCACTTCATAGTATTGTTATCTTAAAAATATTAAATCTTTTAAGCCATGAGCTTGCTCTGACTCTCAATTTATTTAGGTATTTTTAAAATTTTCTTTTGTAATGTTTTGTATTTTAGGCATATAGAACTTGGAAAATTTTGTCACATTTATTCCAAGGTAGTTTACTTTATGTTATTACAAATATTGTATAGTTTTTTAAAATTTTATTTGGGAAATGTTTGTTGCTTATATATAGAAATCCAATTGATTTTGTATAAAGGCTTTGTATCCTGCAATATTGCTAAATTCTAATATTAGTTCTAATAGATTTTTGGTAAATTGTTTAGGGTTTTCTACATACACAATCATTTTGTCTGCAAATACTGTGAGTTTTACTTCTGCATTTCCAATCTGTAAAACTTATTTTTTCCTCTTGACTCATAGTACTTGGTGGGATCTCTAGAACAAGGTTAAATGGAAGTAATAAGAGCAGCTATTTTAACATTTTTCCTAATCTTTAGATAGAAAGTATTGGGTTTTTCATGCTGAGAATGATGGACCTGTAATTTTTTGTAGATGATGTTAGTTATGATATTGATGTACACTTCTTTGCCTAGTTTGCTCAGGGAGATTTTTTTATTGTTTTGTTTTTTGAGGTAAAATGTATATGCAGTAAAGTTACCCATTTTAATATACACCTATGTGAGTATTGGCAAATATATACAGTAGAGCTGTTTAACCACTGCCATATAAAGATATAAAGCAATTCCACTTGCAACCACCCTTGCCTTCCCCTACAATTACTCCATAGCCTCATGCCCCTTTCACATGCATTTTTAAAATGTCTTGCTAATTTTGTCCAAAATACCTATTTTTATTTTGATTGTGAAGCATTGGATGTTAGATCAATGCTTCCCTGGAAACCACTCGTCTGTTTTCTAGCCCAATCATTTTGCTTTCTGTAAGGTCACATAAAGAAAGTTTTTAGTGCCTTTCATTTATATATTTTGCTTAAATGTATTCATGATGTTGCAGGTATCAATGCTGTACTTAATTCCATATTATTACTTTGAGTATAATTTCACTCCTGTTAAACGAGAGGAAATGAAAGGTCAAAATGTCTAAGTAACATTCTCAAGGACACACAGTTAACAAGTGGCCAAGCTGGTATTTATACTTAATTTTGCTTCATTCTAAAGCCTATGTTATTTTCCACACAACCATTGGGAATTAATGCATTCATGTGTATGCTTTTGTGTACATGGAAAAATACTTGGAAGTAACATATCATATTAATAATGGCTATCTATAGTGGTAGAATATTAAATATTTTTATTTTATTATTCTTTCTCTTCTATATTTTTTACTTTTAATAATAAGTTCATTACCTTACAAGTTCATTTTCACACACATGTACCCACACATTAAATATTAAAAGGCAATTTACTTTCTCATCATTACAAATTACATATAGACAATAAATACATTATATTATTAAAAGCTAAGCAAGTCTTTCTATACCAAGCCCTATATATTTACTCATAAAAAAGATATTTGAAATTGCATCACCGAAGGAAATGTATGAGTTCTGAAACATTTTTGAAATATCAAAAACAAAAATTACTGGTTGGATCCCCAATATGATTCCAGACTGGACACCTCTATTTTAGACCCTTGAATAAAATGTGGTTTCTTTAGCTCTTAACAAAATTTACTTTTTAGTCTGATTCATAATTTTTTTTTTTTATGAAATGTTTTTTGTGAATACAACTTTTTTTTATTATGTCATGTCAATTACTTAGCATAGTCCATATAATCCATCACCAGTTCTTGACTTTATTTTTCAAATATTACTTGAAAATGTATGGAACTGGAAAGTGAAATTCTCTTTCCACTGCCATTATCACAGTGAAACAACTGTCTTCCCTTACCTCAACAGATTATGTAGTTTTTTAACAATTATTCTAACCTTTACTCTGTGCTTACCCCGCTTCAGTCTGTCATCACACAGTATCCAGTCAGTTATTATGCTACTATTCTTATACTTAAAAGCTGATAGTGACTCCGTGTTGCATTAAGGATAAAATCCAAACTATTAAATACACCTTACAAGGACGTGTATTCTCCAGGCAACAGACATGTCACCAGTCTCCTTTTGAGGTCTTTTCCCCCTTTTCTCTTTGCCAGCTCTATTGGTCTCTGATAATTTCAATGTTGTTAAATTCTGTCCTGCTTCAGTGTTCTCTGAACACAATTTTTTTTTCTGCCTTTAATCTCCAGTCTCCTGGCTCTTCATTTCATTGATTCTTTCTCAAATTTTTGGTCTCACTGCCTTAATAAGGCTTTCCCTTGCTACTTTGATAATTGAGTTTCCCTTGACCATTGTTTCTTGTACTACCATCTTCATGGTATATCACACCCAGTAATTTTATATTATTTATATTTTTCATTTCTATCACTCTATAACACAGACTATTGAGAATTGACACTGTATTGGCTTGATGTACTAATGTATATGAAGCACCTGGCACAGGGCTGCCGTTTTATACAGCTCTATAAAATACAATGTAACTAATGCTCCTATATGAAAGCTCTGGCACTTAGGTTCTGCATAAGTGTGTGAGTGTGTGAGTGTATGTGTGTGTGTACATGTGCGCACACAACCATATATATTTGTACATATATATACACACACATATATACACATATTCATACATATGTGCATATGTACATACATAAGATTTTAATACATCTATGTTGAAGTCCATTTAATGATTAATTCAACAGTAATATACACAATTAATTTCTACATTTATTAATTTATAAGTAGCTCTGTAGCCTCATCTTCAGCCGATGTAAATAGAAATATGGTTTGTAAACTGCAGGGTTATAATAATGACAGCTGCTGTTTTTTAATTACAAGAGGACTATCACTCTCCACTCCCTGCTGATTATAAATATCATTTTGTCCATAGAAAATTAAGGCTCAGAAATCCAAGGTTCATTGATTTCCAGAAACATTTCATCAAAGTGCCTGAAGAATCATCTGCCCTGTCATCTGGTTTGAAACCATGACATCAAAACAGGGAGTCCTCTCATATGTATATCCACTCTGTTTCAGCATCAGCATCTTCCCATTAAGCGAACATAAAGAGTTCACACTGAAAGATTTGTAGGCCAGTTGTACACATTTTAGAATATATCATCTATTTTCAGAACTATTGGACATTGTCACATTATGACCTTATTGAAATGTATTGAATGTATTGGATATAACCCAAGTGAAACATCATTCAGTTATAAAAAATACTGTTGCTGATTCTACTTATGTTTTATAAACTTACTCATTATCAATTCATGATAAAACATGACAAATTTAGAGGATATTAATTTCTCTGGTTATATTAAACTTATTAAAATTGACATGAGCACAGATACAGACACCTCTGAAAGCTAAAGATGACAAGGAAGCATGTATTTAAAGAATCCAGGAATTACAACTGTTCATTTACATCACAAGATAATCAATAACCATTGTCATAAGGTCAAAAAAGATCCTTTTATCTCCACTGCCTGACCACAGGATACATTCAGTATTATATTCCTTTGAATCACCTATTTCTTCTGAAATTTCTACTACTTCAAGCAATTTTCAAGCTTCTCTATGAAATGCTGTCTCTACAGAGATTTTTTCTAATAGAAGATATTCAATCAGCAGTTACATCTTCATTGCTAAGGGTTCTATTGTCTGAGAGACAGGAACAATGGTGGACCCAAGTCTGAGACACTTTCTCTCAGTTAGGCCACTCAGAATACATGACACCTTGAAATGGGCTCTGAGTTACATCGTCAAATCTTATAAATTCTGGGTATAATGTTTTATTATTGTCTAAAGGGGGAGGGGAGGATTATTGCTGTGGTGGATCCTAGTAAGTTCTCAGATAGTTCTAGGAAAGGAAGATTCAATAAAGGTTGTTTTGTTTGCTTATTTAAAATTTTTAAAAAGTACTGTTTTATGTGTGCCTTTCTCTGTTCTAAGCATCTGTATAACGCTGTATGTCTTGTTTTATATAATATCTGTTAATTCTCATCTCAGATCTCTTTTACAGGTAAGAAAACAGGTTCAGTTTTTTAATCTGTTCAATACACTAACAGTTAACAAGTGCTAGTAAGGTATTCAAATTTGGAAAACATAGACCTACATGTGCTCATCTTAGTCTAGCAAAAAAATTTACATGTTTCAAAACCTGGGTAAAAGAAAATGTAAAGAGTATCTCCTCCAATATACTTCAAATGTGGAAGAATGGGTAGAAATAAAACCCATAGATACAGAAAGTGAACATAATTGTAACCGTCTCTCTATAGTCATTATTCTTGCCCAGCTCCTCAACGGTGAAGAGCTACTGTGTCACACAGCACGAGGAGGGGCAGGAGGTGAGGACACAAGGTAGAACTGCTGGTGGCGTCTATGCTTTTCCGGCTCCGTCCTGCTTACCGTTACTCACGCTGACCCATGGCCTCTGCTGGGCTTTTCAGAACTGCATACTGGCAGCATGGCTTTGCCAAATCACGGCCGTTATCCTCTGCCGAAAATCTTCTAGTCTCATATTGTACTCCTAAAATGGAGTGAGATGTGTGAGGAAAGTGTAGGGAGAAGTAAGAGAGCAAGCGAAATTTTTAAAATGGGAAGAAAGGATTAACAAACATGCTCCACAATTAAACAATCTTCAAGGTATATAGCAAATCCAATCAAATCCGTATATATTGAACTTATTACAGTGGGTTGAACTGTATTGTCCAGTCAGCAAACTCTACCTTGTAAAGGGCCACAGAGTAAATATTTTAAGCCTCACACATCATACAGTCTGTTGCAACTATGCCTCTACTGTTATAGGGCATCACAAAAACACATGAGCATGGCTGTTTCTCAATGAAACTTTACCCAAAACACATGGCAAAGAAAAAGAAAGGATATAGAGGTGGTTATAGTATTAGAAAGCCCAGAAAATTTGAAAAGCAAAACAAAGCAGGCAGCAGTCTAGATTTTGATCATCAGATATACTCTGTTGATTCTTAGTCAAAAAATTACCTCCACTGAAAGACAAATGGATTTATAATCAAAGAAGAAGCCTACACTGATCTACCTCTCATCCAAGTTTATATTATACTTGGAGAATGCAATTGAAATGCAAATATATATGTATAACTAGTTTTAAATTAACACATATATTAAAATTATTTCCTTTCAACCATAAAAAGTTTATGTTTTTGCAAATATAGTATAATTAAGTGGGAAATATTAAAATAGGAAACTTCTTATGTAAATAAAAATCACATATTTTATAAATATTTTATTTATATTGTATTTATTAGAAACCCAATTCTTAACATAAGAACTATTACATTCAAAATAAATGCCTATTGTTTCCAATGATTGTTCCTTTTTACAATATTTTATTGGTTTAACATGTCTAACAAAAATGATAATATGATTTAGTGTCAGTAAATGGGATCACTGTTTTCTTTATACCTATATATTTATATATTTAATTGCATTTATGCCATATAGACAGTTTACACAGGCATTTTCTCCCACTATTAGATCATCACGGTTTTTTAGTTTTTATAAATATTCCTTTAAAATATATTTTTAGTGATTTCATAATTATCCATCCTATTGGTATTATAACTTAACTAAAAACTCCCATATCTTTGATATTTAAAGTGTTTCCTATTTGTGATAACAAGTCATCTAATGAATGTTTATGTATATACATGTGTTCAGGCTTCTCTAATTATTTCCTTAGGAAAAATTCCTAGGAAATAATTTATTGATTCAAAGGATATGAACTCTTAAGATTTTTTATACACAATATAAAATTGATTTTTGAAAAGGTTATGCTAATTCATTACACCTAGAGCTCATATAACTATAATTTTTAACATCTCATAATGTAATTATAAAGGAAAGAACATACATATAATTACCAATTTAATAGAGACAAGGTATTATTTGAATGCTTTTATATTTATTTGATTATTAGAGAGAGAGAGATTGTGTACTTTTTCCTGTGTTGAGTGTCTAATTCTATTTCTTCTGTTATGAATTGTCTTTCCATATCTTATCTAGTATGGTAAGTTAACAATTCTGCATTTTGAGAAGTATCAGAGATGTGCTTTGATTTATATTTAATCAGCATATGTGTTTAATTTTTATTTCCAAATATTATTAAAATAGGGCCTGAAATGTTTATTTTATCAGAAGAAGTCATAGTTGGAAAAAGTTTGTGGCATAATGTTTAAGCATTTAGCATGATGGAGAAGAAGCCCAGGAAAAATTACATTATTGCATTTTGGTAATAAACACTTTTTCTCCCTGAATGCCTACAGTGTGCTTTGGTTTTCCCCTGAATTTAATAAATTTGTATAAGACATATCTATGTGTGGGTCTCTGTTTTGTAATTTAATCTGGAAAAAGGTGAATCCTTTCAATGGACATATTCAGTAGTACTTTTTGGCAGATGTACTTTTTTAAACATATATTTCATTATTGTTTGTTCCATTTATTCATTTTCTCTCTTTCTGTCTCTCTCTCAGTTACATATGCCTATAATTCTTAGGCACAGTTTTATTCTCTTCAGTGAGTTTTCATTTTACCATTGTTTTACTCTCTTTGCCATTTTCCTCTTCATTTGGTAATCTTTATGTGTTATTCCTCCACTTCCTTTGCTTTACTACCAGTTATTTGTATTTTCTTATTAAGGATGATTTTTTTGTTCCCTGTAACTATTTTTAGAGTTGTGACTTATAGAACAATGACCTCCCTAATGTGTTCACATCCTAATCCCCTGATTATAGTACTTTACACAGATAAAGAGGCTGCTTTGTAGAAGTGAATAGTTAGGGAATTTAGATGGGGAGACTATCCTTAATAATCCAGCTGAGGTCCAAAAGAGATGAAATGGTAGAAGAAGGTTCAGAGAGAAATTTGACTTTGCTGGCTTTGAAAATGGAGGAAGGTCGTTGCCACAAACCAAGGAGTGTGGGCAACCTCTAGATGTTCGCAAAGGAAATGAAATAAATTACCCCCTAGAGTTTCCAGAAAGAAATGCAACCCTGGTGACACCTTCATTTTAGCCCCATGAGACCTGTACTGCACTTCTGACCTACAGAACTGTAAGATAAATGTATCTTGTTTAAACCACTAAGTTGGGAGTAATTTGTTACAGCAGCAATAAAAAAACTCATGCAAGATAGTTCTTTCTGGATATATTCAGAATTATGCTCCTTCCTCACCTTAGAAAATCTGCATAATAATTCTTAAGGGGTGAAAGAATTCATGTATGGATTGACCTTGGCCTCATTCATTCTGTTGTTTTTATACCTTTCTGAAATCTATAATAGGGCATGTTTGATCAGATCAAAGTCAAGCATATAAATATATTTATCTATGGGTTTGATGGTGGTATCTATATTTAAATACCTCTTTCACATTCTGAGCTGATGGATTATATTAGAAACTACAGTTTTTTGTGTATTTATAACCCTAAACTTACATTAGTACTTTTGTGTTTCTTTTTGTTTTCACACCAGCTACAGTATTTTACTTTAGGGACTATATAATCTGGTATGTCATTTACCATCATCAGGTGTCATCCACTTTCTAGTTAGTTTTCTACAACATTTAATTTATGAAGCAATATAGAAAAGAAGTAGTGATGGGTAGGTAGAATGACAAGAAAAAAGACAAGCATTTAATCTGAAAATTTTAAAAAGTATTCCTGTATAAAGAACAATGGCTATCACATTTTCCAAATGGTAAGAGACGTGCATTACTTAAACTAGAACATGTTTATTATAGAATAATTTAAAAATTCAGAAAATCAAAAGGACAAATGAATATTATCTGTTATCCCATTACTCAAACATATCTGCTTCTTAATATAATATTGTATAACTTTCCAAGCATTTTAAAAATAGTAAAATCATATGGTTTTATAAAATCATTTGTCTACTTAATATATTAAATGTTTTTCTCCAAGTCATTGTAATGATTTTAATATTCTACTGTATGTATTATATTTGGATTGTAATGATTTTAATATTCTATTGTATGTATTATATTTATGGTGGGTTTTTGTCTGTGTGTGTGTATTACAAGGCCCAGGAAATTTAGATCAACTATGCATTACTAAATGAACTGAAAAAAACTTTTCGTTTCAATTAGGTGATCAATTCTCTTTCATTGGTAGGGGTTGTCTGTGCTGATGAGTATTCTGAGGTCAAGTCAAGCTCACTATGTAAATGCAGTGATGTATTAGCAATGTTACAGTGAGATGGGAAAGAATGCTTTGCAGTATAAATGTTACATATTTACCATCCTTATTGTACTCATTTTTTACCCAGGGAGGTAAAATATGAATGCAGCCAAATCTAACATATTTATTTTTGCCTTGTCTTCCTAAAATGATAATTAGACTACAGATGTCTATTAATCAAGAGCAATCTAACTGAATATCAATCAAGGCTGAATATGTAAGCACACCATGGGCAAAGATGCTATAGTAAAATAAAAGGAATTAATTATCTGTCAATTGCAGAAAACACATGAATGTCTTGATAGTCTTCAACAAGGAATAGTCCTCTAGAGCTATTATTAATGTGACTACTACAATATCTACCTTAACTTAAACAGTTTAACTTTGCTGTACTGTCTTAATTAGAATCAACCACTAATTTTACACACTAAATTTTTAATTTTTAAGACTACTATTCAAAAGCAATAGTAATGTAACTATTTTACATACAAGGAAATTGAGACAGAAATATTGACTAATTCCAAATGTTTAAAACAGGTAAATTGCTTAACTTAACCTGGTTACAGTATTTACCAGAAGTCACAAAACAATTAAATGTTGCAGTCATAATTTGAACCCACTCAAGATGCTGCCATAGTCAATTCTCTTTCTACTATAATGTAGTCTCATGACATAGTCTTCTAGAGAAAAAAATCCCCATGCTTTCTTTGTTAACATTCTAATATGCAAAGACATAGTAAGAATTTTATTCACATATTTGTTATAAAGATGATAAATTTACATATGTTTAAAGACCATTAACATAACTAAAAAACTATTCTCTTAGCATGGAGTTTTCATGGAGAAAAATTATATCACATCATATCTCATATATAATGTTTATTTAATTATTCATTTGGGATCATTTAAAATGAGAAAGTAAAAGATTAGGAGGAAATCTAATCCCTCCTACTTCTCTTCAGATCATTTGTAAATCAAAAACTACTCAAGAATAGGTACTAATTTATCATTTTTCCAGTACCTAGAAGGCAATATGTACTCAAAAAATATTTTTGATGAATAAGTGAAGAACACTGAAGAGTTTGCTATAAATTAGAGTTAATGGAGCTTACTTTGCAAGAATATTGAGAATATAAAATGAGTGACTATTTGTGTAACACCTACATAGTGCCTGGAATGTGCATTCATTTTCAGTACCAGTTCTTAGCCGAATAAATGATACTGGAAGCTTAAACTCTAGAACAAGAGTTTTTATACTTTTATGTGCTTAAGGACTTTGTGAGATTGCCTTCAATGAATATTTTCAAATATCTCAATTTAAGTGACTAACCCAAGAATTTATCTTTTAAACAAGCATAACAGGTGATCTAGACTCATAAAGAACATGGTCAGTACTTTAGAAAATTCAGATCTAGAAACATGATTAACTAGAGTGTTTATTTACAGTTCAAGCAGTTGACACTTGACACAATAATTTTAAAAGCAGTAATATTTAGAAATTTAAAAGGCATAATATTTTTTAAAAAAGAGTATCACAATATGTATTCATAAGTAGATAAGAACCCCATGGAGCTAGACAAAGAGTTATTGAATTATTCCTGCTGATCTGTGACCATCTGGTAATGGCGATTAAGAACTAGTCCTCTGTCCATTAAATAATAAAGCATTATCATTACATTCACCGTCTTTTCCTTCCATACCACCTACACATGATGGCATAATCACTCTTCTCCCAGCTAGAGTACACAGAATGTTTTTCAGTACATGATTTAGAAAATTTATAAAAGGGACTTGTCCTCTTCTCAGATTTACCATTTACACTTAAAATACTAGTTTGTAAAGTTGTAGAATATGTGAGCTTCATGCAGAGTACAATCTGAAGCTCAGTGTTCTCTTTCTGAAGTGCAATAATGCTTTTCCTTCAAAGAGCTCCAGGCACTGAACAATTTCCTTTTAAAGTGTACAAATCGCTTTTCCAATGAAGATTTCTAAATGCTCTTTCAGTATGTGAGAGTGAGAGCACAGGGAAGTAAAGAGTGAGAAAAGGGGGTGTGTAGAAAGAAAGTATATAGAGAAAGAAAGCAATTACAATTGCAAATAACTGAAAGCTTTATGAATTGCCTAATGACTATTTTTAGGACCAAGGGAGCTTCTGATAGTGGTGCTGAAAGCAGATACTGTGAGAATATTCAGAACCGTTGCTTATACTCAGCTGGGCTGCTTTCCTTAACACCACTCTGGTGGTCTTTGGCTTCTCCCAAATTATTACAATATCAAATTTCTCACATCTGGACACAAACTAGGAATCTTTAAGCCCTCCTTTCAGGTAGAACTTTTCATTCCAATGAAATAGAAAATAAATAGGTGTATCTGTTCTGCATATGGTATAACTCTGAAAATGGAACAGTGAAATTTCTGTGTAGTAGTTCACAAGTGAGCTTTTCAATCAAACTCAAGTTGCTTCCTTAATTTTTGAGGTCATTTCAATCTTATAAGCTACGCTTTACTTTAGGAATCACAGGTGAGGTTTATAGCAGTTAACACTGATGAGATTGGGAAAATACTATTAGTTTTTCAATAACCATTCTTTACTATAACTTTCACCCTCTGACTTAAAACATATGCTCCTTTTGAAAATATTCATTAACCTTTCACATGATGTATGACTAGCTTTATCACAGTGGATAAAAAATAATCCCACTTAGAGTTTTGAAAGAGAGACCCAGTGGGAAATACACAAATGGTAAACTCTACCGAAGGACACAAAAAGGCCCATAAAACATCAGAAGAGTTACAGAGGTCTATGGATTTTAATTGCTGTGTGCCATTGGGCCTTTACAAAGCAATCAAGCAGGCAATCTCCAAAGACAGTCCTGCCGTAATACATTTAACAATAGAGTTCTCACCCCATCGGCAGACTAGGGTTTATGAAGGTCCCAATAGCAATTAATGACCTTGTATGCTGAGAGAGAGAAAGGGGCGGGGGACTTAAATTGACTCTCTTTTTGATGTATAATATAAATATAGAAATGATCATTTCAAGAGAAGGGGAGTAAAAGAGTAAGGGATGCAATGACATTCATAAGTGTTCTTTATATTTTCTTTCTTTTACTTTCCCCCAAAGGTAAAGAGATTTAGTGAAAAGAAGGGATGTCATCTAAATTAATTATTACTTAAAAGACAGTTTTATTTTATTTTCCAGGATGAAGAAAGGGAAATTGATAGGTTTATTTAAGATTTCCTGAATATCCAATTATTAATGACCCTGACTCAATAAAACTCACTAATATTAATATTTACACTGCTTCTCATCTTACCATTATTAATCATGCAATGCACATTATTTTATTTAATCTTATGTTGTAAGTGCTATCCTCTTTACTTGATAGATTAGAGCAAGTAGAGAGATAGCTCAAGGCCAGACTTCTAAGTGACTGTACTGGGATTCAAACCTAGATATTTTAGCACCACAAACTCAGTGTCTTCCTACTACTCATACACCCCTGGAGTAAAGCACAGTTGCGTTTTGAGAATCTCCTGCTTTGCAATGACATTCTTCTAACTCTGGCCTAGGCTTCTGGAAGAACTAGAGAGTGCTTGGATATTATAAATATTCCCTTCCTATCTGCCTTGAGGTGTCACTAAGCCGACTTGGAGACTATATTTGGAGAATCTTTCCTACAAGTCATTAGAGACTGTAAATAGTATGAAAGCATTCTGCCTAATCTCAGTGCCTTATATAGAGTAGACCTCTTGGTCTCCAGAGAACGTTATTTAGTAGCCTCCTCATTTAATTCCCATTATCTCCAACCACTTTAACACACTGGTACTTTGACTCAGTTCCCCAGCTTGAGTTTCTGTCTGTTTCCTCATATATGGACACTGGGAGAGGGCAGGTTTGAATCAAAGTTTAAAGCAAAAAAACACATAAATAAACATAACTTTCCTGTGACTTGAAATTGTGGCTCTTCAGCCTGTTAAAATTAAGAACTTCCCCCATCTTTTGTTTTTGTGGTTTGAATGTAGATTATCCCTATACATATCTAACACTGAATTTAAAAAAACAGTCTTTTTGCCTTCACCATGAATCCTAGCTTAATAGAAAGTAAAGTTTATCTTAGTTTGTCCCAGACAATACTTTTAATAATTACCATTAAACTCTTGCTTTTGCCCTCCAACACACTTTATGTCAACTGAAGAACAATTTGTGATAGAGGGGAGATAATATGACAGTACAAGCAGTCCCCTTAAAACTTACCAAGAAAATAAAGTTTCATAAAGGAAATTATCATATAAAACATTATTCACCCGATATTTTTGTGTAATTGATGTCTTAGTACCCCAGGAGGCTTTTCCATCAAAAGCAAGAAACTCTGATGATAGCAATAATAATAGATTTCTTTTATTTTGAACTGGATAGGAATAAAGCTCTTTACAAGTGTTTTACATATTTATTTGTATTTAACCAATGTTTAATTAGAACTTTACAGTTTCCAAAGATAATTTCACAAAAACAATCTCATAACTGTATTTTTCATATAAATAACTCTAGCTACCAAATTCAAATTTATGCCTGAAATTGAAAACAAATATTTTGAATCCTAACCTTTAATTTTGTGACCCTGCACAAAACAATGTACAATACCTTGATGCAAATAAAACAATGCTTCTTTGATTCTTTCGTATGCAAACCTCCAAATTTTCCAAGGGCTTATTTTTATTTTGAGTAAAAACTAGTATTCGAAATGGCTCCAGACAGCGTACAAGACCTACTCCCGTTGCCTCTCTGATTTCTCCTAACTCCTTTCAGCTCCCCCAACTCCAGCCACACAGCCTCTGGTCATCCTGAAACAGAAAAGGACTCCATTAAGTCAAGGCCTTTGCCCTTGCTCTGCTCTCTTCCTGACAGTCCTTATAGATGCCTTCCACCTGGTTCTCTCATCAGTGTCAAGTGTTACCTTCTCAGGAAGGCCTTTTCACATTCTAGTTTTGAATGTCTACCCCAATCCCATACTTTTTATTTTCTTTACCGATTTGTCTTTTCTTTCAGTCAATTTATCACTCTCTGCCATGTATTTACTAATTTATTCAAATTTATCCCAGCTTTATTGAAATGTGATTAACATATAAGATTGTGTATGTTTAACATGTACAATGTGAGGATTTGGTATACATAAATATTGTGAGATGATTACCACAATAATGTTAGTTAACACATTCGTCACCTCCCATAATTATCTCTTTTTTCCCTTTTTTCTTTTTGTAGTAAGAAAATTTAATATCTACCCTCTTCGCAACTTTTAAGTATACAGCACATTACTGTTACTATAGTCACCATGCTGTACATTATCCCCAGAATTTATTCACTCATCTTCTAAGCTGGCACTCTTAGACCAGCATCTCCCCATTTCACCCATCTCTTAGCCCCTGTCACCCACCAATCTACTCTTTATTTCTATGAATTTGGCTTTTTAAAATTCCGTATATGAGATCATATAGTATTTGTCTTTCTCTATCTGATATATTTTACTTAGCATAATACCAAGTTTTAACCATTTTATCACAGATGGAAGGATTTCTTTGTTTGCAGCTGAGTAATGTCCCACTATATATATATTATATATATGTTATATGTGATATATTATACTTAATTATAATTATAAATTATATATTGTATATTATATATTATGTTATATGTTATATTTTGTTTATAACATATATATTTATTATATATTATATATTTATTATATAATGGAAATTGCCTTTAATCTATAGGTGGTTTAGGGTAATATGAACATTTTAACAGTATTAATTCTTCCAATTCATGAGCATGGACTATCTTTCCAGTTACTTGTGTCTTCTTCACTTTGTTCATCAATGTTTTAATAGTTTTTCTTGGTTAAATTTATTTTTAAGTGTTTTATTTTATTGATGTTTTTCTAACTGGTATTGTTTTCTTTATTTCTTTTCCAGATAGTTGCATTTCTATGCAGCTGATTTTGTGCATTGATTTTTGTATCTGGTAACTGTACTGATTTCACTTTATGAGTTTTAATAGTTTTTTTGGTTCAATCTTTAGGGTTTTTTATATATATGATCATATAATATGCAAACAAAGATATTTTTCCTTTTTTCCAATTTTAATGCTATCTACTTATTTTCTTGCATAATTGTTCCTGATAGGGTTTCCAGGACTAAGTTGAATAATATTGGTGAGAGTGAGTGCCCTTCTCTTGTTTGTAATATTAGCAGGAAAATGTCAAACTTTCACAGTTGAGTATAATGTTTGCTATGTGTTTATCATATGTGGCTTTTATTATGTTTATATACATTTCTCCTGTGCCCAATTTGTTGAGAATTTTTATCACCAAAAGATTTTGAATTGATCACATGTTTTTTCTACACCATATGAAATGATTACAAGGTTTTTATCTCCTATTTTATAAATGTGATGTGTAACTTTTATTGATTTCCTGATGTTGAACCATCCTTGCATCACAGGGATAAACCCCATTTGCACGTGTTGTATAATTCTTTTCAATCTCCTTAGTCATTATTGATCTATTTTATTTATTTAATCTCTCCCCACACTTAAGCCCCTTGAAGACCACAGTTTGGGTCTGTTTATTTTACTACTGTATTCCCTGAACCTAGAAAAATGTATGGCATGAAGTAGGAGCCCAACAAATAATTGTCAGGTAAATGAATGAATGAATGAATAAATGAATGAATAGCCTAGTTCAGCCCAGGATTTGTCTTTAGAGAAGCAGAGTTCAGTCCTGGCTGGTAGCTCAGTTGGTTATAGTGTCGTCCCAATACACCAAGGTTGCAGGTTCTATCCCAGGTTAGGGCACACACAAGAATTAACTAATAAATATATAAATGAATGGAACAACAAATCCATCTCCCCCCCCAAAAAAAATTAATAAATAAAATTTTAAAAATAAAATATAAAATAATAAGCAGAGTTCAAATAAGTCAAAATTAACCCTACTTCTCGATGTCGGAAATTGAATATCTAGAAGCCTATAAAGGAGATTCAGTATCTGACATTTTCCAGTACTTTACCCCTTTCCTCTCACTCCCAGTTCTCACTCATCACTGTTGATTTTTTTGTTATCAATTCCCCCCCATTCACAGCATTCTTGTCCCTTGTCTTTGTGCTCCTTGTCCTTCCATCCTTTCCATTTGCTCTCTTACCCTTCCCTCTTTGAGATTTAGCATCATAAGAAAATCCAAAATTAATCTAGCAATAGCTGGACTACTTCATATAGATGGGGTCAGGGAAATGGATACTGAAATCTTTTTTGCAATGAAAGATGAGAAAACATTGGACAATATTCAAATAAGAATTTATATCATTTCAAAATTTGTCAATGTTTCTGAAATTGTGGCTTGTTATAAAATTAATGTCAAAAGAAAACTCTCACCTTGCCAGGGAGAGGAGAATGTTGTGACACAATTGTCAGCGCCTGCCTGTATATGCTTTCGTGTTAAATGTATTTGTTTATGCAGCGATCATCTCAGTGGTGCTATTTCCATTAGTATTATCACAAGCAGTTAATTTTTTAACAGGAATTTGGATTCATAAGGATAGATTAAATTGCCTTCTAATATATTAAATTATGACAGCCTTAAAATGAACTTTCTATATGGAATAAGAGCAGTAGAATAAAGTTTCAAAATTAACATTTATAAATGAAACTATTATCTGTCACTGATGGAAACAGGTCACTTTCACATTTATTGTAAAGCTTTTTTAAACTAACAAGGGAAGGTCACCACGGAAGCAGCTTTGTTTCATTTTGTCATCAAGACACATGAAGCCAACTTTTGCCTATTATGTATTGAGCAATAAAATTACGACAGCAAAGTTTATACATTGCTCAGTGTATAGTATATTATAGAGGTCAAATAGTTAGATTTTGTGTGTGTGTATGGTATGTGCGTGTGTGCACTCCTGTGCACATTCACATGCCTGGCCTATTTATTACGCAGGAGCCAAATACCTGTCACTCCGAATGATCCAATATTCATGGAAAACTGGAGTTCAGGAATATATAATACAATTAAGGAAAACAAAATGACTCTGCAATTAACAAAATAAGAAATGCAGTCAAAACCTTGGTATATGTTGTTAAAAGATAAAAATTATCTTTTAGCATATTAAAAATTTTGAGTTTGTTTGAACAGGTATTGTTTGGACCAAGGCAGCACCAAACTGGGAGTGGTTAGAAGGACTCCACAAATGGAAGCCAGGGGAAAGGCTTAAACAGAGAAAGCGAAGAAGCAAAAAAAGGGAATTATTTGATTGGTTGCAGCTTAAAGCCTAGTTGGCCCTCTGGGATTGGTTGTCCTCAGAGTTTTGGTTCTGTGACCTTGAAGCATTTATAGGCTTATATTTTGGTGTTCTTACATGAGTAAGTCAACACAGCGTCAAAGGCACCTAAGTCTAATGACCTACTTGTCAAATACATTTAACAATGCTATTAAATTTTACTGGACTATGATAAACTAGACTATGCCACACATTAAAATATGCTACAGAGTTTTACCACAATCCTAAAGCTATTGAAGGAATGAAGTTAACACAGACTATGAGCACTGGGGTTATCATGTGACTATGCTAGACTCAGTAGTCAAAATTGTCTCAGAAAAATCTGTTTAGACTGCATATGCATGTTATAATTGGTTGTAATTGGTATTTAAAGAAGTGTTCTCCTCCCCCCAGGCCTTCTGCCCAAAGGGGGAAATGCTTTTATTAAATTTCTGGCAATATTAAAGCAACTATATTAATAGTAATAATGGTATTTTTAAAAATAAACAAGTAATGTACAACGGTTTCCCTGCCTGGAATGCTGCATGGCTCAAACCTTGGACCTATTCTGTCTCCTTTCTACACTTACTCCTTAAGTGATCTCATTCAGTTCTACGGCTTTAATTATTTCTGCATTACCCTGAGTGAGCTAGGGTATGCTACAGTAACAACTCCCGTATTTCAGGAGACGAAAAGAGCAAGGTTGATTTCTCACTTGTACTATGTCGCTGTGAGTCAGCTGGAAGTTGTGCTATGTGTCCTCATTTGGGACCCAGACAGATGGAGCAGCCATCATCTGGAAAACTGTCATAGATAATGGCAGAAAAATAGAGTTCTTGAGGCCCTCATACTGAAGTTTAATGGTTCCACCTAAAATAGCTTCCTTTCAAAGCTATTTTCAAGGCCCTAACTAACCATGAGGGAGCTAAGAAATGCCATTTTGCCATATACTAGGAAAGCAGAGGACTGGAAATGTCTGATACCACACCACCTATTTCTTCCTAGTGACTCTATAATTTCATTCTTCAGAGTAAACCTTTAATTAAAACCACATTTGTATATACAACTGCTAAATCCACATTCAGATTTGAAAGCTTAAGAGCAACTTGAATTTAACATATCCGAAGAAGAATGCTTAATTCCCCATGCTTCCTCCAAACTCCCTATCTTAGCAATCATTTACCTTCAATTACCTATTTGCTCAGTCGCCAAAGCTTGAAGTTCTTATTTGACTGTTCTCTTTCTTATAAATCACACATTTGATGTGGAGGCCAGGAAAACCTTCCCCTTGCCCCTTTAGTTCTGGTTGGGTAAGTAATTCAAAAGACATAGAGCAGATTAACAGGGGAAAATCAAATTTTAATACGTGCACACGGAATTCCCCCAAGCATGAAAATTCCAAAGACAATGAGGCAACGTTGGGTATATGTGTCATTCTGGACAAAGGAGAAAGTGGGGAGCGGGTTTTGGAGTTCAAAAGGGCAAGTAGGCAATTCCCAGGGAGCTGAGAAAGTGGCAAACAAATCCGTGCTGGGCAACCCAGGAACAGTGGGACACAGGAAGACCCAGCTAACAGGCTCCTGCTTGGATTCTGTCTGTTTAATGCTAAGGTGAATGTGCCTAAGGTGATTATGATAAAGTTCCCTTCCTGAAGCAGGTTTTTCTGTCTGAAACTCTTTAAGGAGAAAAGGGAAAGGAAAACAAACCAACAAACAAACTCTTCCTGCGTTTGCTGGGCTTTAATTGATTTTAACTTGAAATAATCTGCAGGCCAGTGTGATATATTCAGGGAGACTCGCTCAGACTCCCCAAACCATCCTATCAAATTCCTGTATTTCACAGGATATTCAAAACCATCTACTTCTTACTATACCCTCTTTCAACTACCTTGTGCAAACCACTAAATTCTGTTACTTGGGCCACTAAAATGTTCTCCTAATTGGTCTGCCTGCTTTTCCTAAAAATCATAATCCATACAGCAAATCATGTGATCCTTTTAAATTACAAAGATTATTTCATGCCCTATTTATATGACTCTCTTGGCTTCTAATCACATTTATTTTAAATTTCATGTGCTTTACCATGGTCTGTCGGGCCCTACATAATCCGATGCATATTAAAGATCTGTTAACCTCTCAGTGGCCAGAGTGATTCATTTAAGGTGTATTTCTTATCCTGACACATTCCCTCTCAGAGTACTTGGATTATTTCCCACTGGACACTCAGGTAAAGTCCGAAGTTCTTCCTGTCATCGGTTTCCTGGCTCCCTTTACAACATCATCTTACCACTGTCTTCCTCTCTAAGTTTTTTGTTATATTCAAACTTTCCATGAACACGGTGAGCTAACACCTTTGTCTTTGCTATTCTGCTGGCCTGGAGCTCTCTTACCTGATCGTCTGCTTGTTGTGATCCTTCATTTCACTATGGTTACTACTAAACCATCACCCATCACAGAAACCTCCCTTCCCTGGCTGCTGTCTAAAACAGCTCCTTTCTTCCCCCACTCACTCCATCCCTTCATCCTGCTCCATTTTCCAAATGCAAAACAAAACAAAACATGGTTTTTAAGGAAGATTTAGGCAAAACAAGAGATCATGAGAAAAACAAAAGCTTTCTGACAATATTAAATTATATATTAAATGCCATTTTGATTCCTTGCTTTTATGCTTCTTTAAGGGCCTGGCTGAGGTTGTCATGGGCTCTTAGGCCTATGATTTGGGTCTTTCTTTCTTTATATTTTTTAAAATGCATTTTGGTTGATTGCAGAATGAGGAAAGGAGAAGGAGAGATAGAAACATCAATGATGAGAGAGTAATTGATTGGCTGCCTCCTGCACATCTCCCCGGGGATCGAGCCCACGACCCGGGCATGTGCCCTGACCTGGAATCGCATGGTGATCATAGGTCAATGTTCAACCACTGAGCCATGCCGATCGGGCAGGGTCCTTCTTTAATATGATCCATTCCCTCTCTTTTCTTTACTAGAATCTTGTAAAAAGAGCAGTCTTCCCTTCTTGTCTCTATTATCTCCTCTCATTCTGTCCACTGACTATGCATTTGTTCCACTCCCAGTTTGGCTCACAGTGGCCTGATGAAAGTCAATGCCTGTTGAATGGATAATTAAACTGGATTAGAAATGATGTAAAGTTCCTTTTTAACAAACACTTTTGCAAAAGAACAGGAACTTTTTTCTCCTAATCAAATATAAGAGAACAAATTTTAATCACAGCTACAGTGGTTTTCTCATAGACTTAAAGAGATATTTCCAGAAAAATCCAATTTGATTTGCATTCAAATTTCTTTTCCCTCCAGCTTATACTGCATAAACTTCAGTTTGGATTAATGTGATCTCCTTTACATAAAAGGCTTCTTCTTTTACATAACACTTCAAAATTATCATGCTATTAATAACCTCAAAATATGTTGATGAGAGTATGATGAGCGCAAGAAACATTATATACAATTTGCAATAGATCTACATAGAGATGTTTGTAAATGAGACAGTGTGAACTTTGAAGACAACCATAAAAGTAGTGAGGCATCAAGAAGAGTACTTCAAAGTCTTAAAATTAAAGTTATCATCAGGTTCAGTAATTTCCAAGATCATTTAACCATTTCAAATAATCACGGTATCACAGAACCAAAGAGAAAAGATTTGAGCAACGAAGGAGTAATGGATGAAGTTACATCCTAAAGGAACATCATTTTTTTTCCTTTAAACTAAGCCGTTAACCATTAGGATTATTATATGGTTGGGTGATTTGTGAAAGTAGCATTTATTGATTACTCAAAACACACTAATTATTAGTTTATCTGGTGGTATTAGGTAGATATTGAAAACATAGAAATTGAAAGCATAGTCTCCAATCTCATTGTTTTGAGTAATATATGTTATAAATATAGTCATACACTATATACTATACTGTAATCTTACAGATACCATATACTTACTATATGTTTTCTCAGAAAACCCAGACTTTTGTAGTATATCTATGTTCATGAAGCACAATTACAAAAATCTGGGCTTCCCTAGAAAATATATAGTATATGGTATCTGTAAGCTTAGTGGTTACCTTGTTTTAACTGAGAAACCTAACAAAAGTTAATAATAGTAAGGAATGATGATGATGATAGGAATAGCTAATATGCATACCTCATCAGTAGCTGTGTAGAATATCTTGACATTAAAAAAGTTAATATGCTTGTGAAAACAATTCTATAAGCTGATCTAGTCCCAAATCCTTCAAATACAGAACCTAGCATTAATGCAAAATCTGCTATGGTTTTAGTTTCCTTTTTTATTGCATTGTACTGACAGTGAACCTCTATTAGGCTTCTCTGCATAGTGGTTAATAATGAGAATATTGGAGCCAACTGCTTGAGTTTTTGGCCCCACCTCTACTACTTACTAGGTGTTTGACTTTGGGTAAATTACTTAGGCACCCTGTGGTTTATTTTTTCCCTTTATAAATATAGAGGAGATAATAAAATAACTTATCTCAAGGGGTTGTTAAAAGGAGTAAATAAATCAACAGTCTATAAAGCACTTAGAAAGAACAATATCTGGCATTTAAGAAATATCTGTAAATATTATCTTCTATTATTACTTTCATTATTAATAATTGACAAGAAGTTAAATACCACAAAACATTACTTGCTATTTTATTAATTCTTGTACTATCTGAAATGTTATGTTACTTTTTCATTTATTCATGTCTGTTTTTACTTCCAGAGGTGAGTTTTTCACACCATTATAAATCCATTACATAAATTCATATTCTGCTACTGGCTGATATATACATTCAGTACTTTGGTTCTAGATCATAAGAATATAATTTATATAATATTTATTTACAAAGGTAAGCTACCCCCTATTTTGGCTCTTTAGATCAAATTAAAATGAAGAAAAATACTAAGTTATTTATGTAGATAAAAGCTAATTCCTCTATTCTCTCTTTATCTTCTGTTTTCTATAAAGTCAGATGGATAACTATGAATTTTGGAAACCATGATTTTTTTAGGGTGTACCAAAGAATATTTTACTATTTCCTTTATCATATTAATGGAATTTTAATATATATGCTGTTCCCTTACAATTTTTAAAATTTATCTCCATTGACAAAGTCATGTCTTGTGCTACAAAATGTGTATATATTTTAAATAGAATGTGACCTAAAACTTCAAAATTCAGAAGCACATTTAACTGACTTAAATATAAACATGAACATATTAAGAACATTTTACATTTGAGGCCATGTTTTAGTCATCATATATCATTGTACTTCTCTGGTGTTATTAAAAAATAAGATAGGAAAATATCTACATTTCACAGGTAAAAAAAAAAAAAGAACCAAAAAAACAGGTCCACAGAGGTAGAGTGAGTCATTAGCGCACTTAGAAAATTGGTCTAAAAGCCAGAATTGAAAGGCAAGGCTCCAAACTCTCAGTTCTCTGGTCTTTCCTACAGAGAGTAGTCAAATAATACAATTGGAGTCTGGTTCTAATGTAAGCATATTTGGTGAAAATCAAGTAGAGATGAAATTACCTCTGAAATTTCTCCAAATTATCTGTAAAGTACAGCATGGCTCTATGTGCACAATCCTGTAGATATATCTTTCAGTTTGTTAGAAGTTTAAACTGGAGCAGACAGAGTAGATGAGATAGCAAAGTGAATTATGAGCCTGGCCAGCCTATAGGACTGACCAAAAAAAAAAAAAAAAAAAGGACAAATAAAAACATAGTGAAGCAGCATATTGAATTTATAATAGACTGTAGGGTGCAAATCAGGAGAAAGTTTCAGAGAAGACTTCATTAGTGGAGGCTGTGCTATGCATCTTCAACACTTGGAATGGGGTGCCTGCATAGTAAAGGGTCCTCAAAGGGAGATTACTCAAAGAATCTAATGCATGTCCTCTGCAGTATGAGGGACACAGGGTAACAATGTCTGTCTCATGCTGATACATCTCAAGGGTCAGAAACAGGTTAGCCAAAGGCAAAGGCAAAGGCAAAGCAGCTCCACCTGAACTTCGAAATTCTGTTTAGTGAAAGTTTGTATTAGTGTTTCTTTGGGGCCAGGAGTGGACTATATGCAATAGAAGATTAGAAAGGGGTGTGTGCTGGGCTGTATCTACCCCATAGATATGCCTGTTCTCAAGAAGATATCAGAGCCTTAGATTCCAAATGACTTTGGAGTAACTAAAATGAGAAAGTGGAATTGTAGATGATAGATCCTCAGCAATAGGTAAAGGAAATCTAGACTCCTGGTGAGTTTGGTCCATGACATGTTTTTCAGACCACAAAATTCATTAGATGTTAATAGAAAGTTCATGTAAAAAATTTTTTTTCCTTTGGAAAAAAAATAGTTACTAGATCTCCTCTCCATATTTACAATGCAAATTAGTATATTAGAGATTCTGTAAAGTCTTGCAGTAAGTACAATATTATTTTGGTTAACCCATCATTCTCAAATGATTTATTTGAATATAGACTTTTCTGTATATCTTTTAGATTGTTCATGTATATAATGAATGGGAGCGGAATTTGCTACCCCAAAATATGCTCCATTGGTATATTGGTTGTTTGGGGTTGATTATTTTGAAGAAACAGCAGGCAGAGTAAAATCTCTGAAAACTAAGTAGAAGTTAACCTTTTATAAGAGATTTACATTTATAATGGAAATCTCCACATGTAAGGGTATCTCTCCTTCTGTACCAGAAAGAGGAAGATGACTAAATCTCTAGAAATTCTTATCAATGGAGAAGGCACCCACTTAAATCTGCGTAACAACCCTACCCTTGTTTACTGTGCTTTGCCTCATAAACTCCCACAATTGGAGCCCTTCCCCTACAAGATCTTTCGTCCTTAGCTGAAGATAGCATTTGAGTTGTTGTTGGCTTGGACCATTTTAAGGAGTTATTGGCTTGGGCCATTTTAAGGAGTTATTGGCTTGGGCCATTTTAAGGAGTAATCAGTTTTCTTGGGTGTCTCCCAGGAGGTATACATGTTATTAAACTTCTGTTGTTTTTTCTCTTGTTAATTTGTCTTTTTTATTATAAGGTAGGGGATCCTCAGGCAAGAACCTGGAAGAATAGAGGGAAAATTATTTTTCCTACCCACAATTTATATTATATGGAAGTATTTCTATACATATGCTATTAAATATTAATTATAATGTATATTTTACATATGTACTATATATTTATACATAATAGTTACATATTATATACATATAGTCTCTTTATACATTATATATGTACATAAACAC
This sequence comes from Miniopterus natalensis, assembly GCF_054644295.1. Classification (NCBI taxonomy): domain Eukaryota; kingdom Metazoa; phylum Chordata; class Mammalia; order Chiroptera; family Miniopteridae; genus Miniopterus; species Miniopterus natalensis. Next base: position 37,385,602 of record NC_142092.1, on the reverse strand, counting down.
ACACATATATTTATATTCCTTGGAAGACAGATTGAGAAATGTTGTTCAATATTCTCTCCCACATCTCCAAATATCAACATGTTTGTAAAAGAAAAATGCTTTTCAAAAGTCATTTCATAATGTATTTGTCACAAGCAGATTCACTCCACTATAGTAACAAATAAATCCTGAAACCTCAATAGATTAACCCATAAAGGTTTATTTATCTGTCATGTCATGGTCTGATGCTGATCAGGTGGCTCTCATTGGTGGCTCTCTTCTCTCTTAGAATTCTGAGTTGCTTCTATTTTTCCATCTTCCATCATTTCACACTTTTTTCTGTCCAACCTCAAAGAAAGGAGAGAGGAAATGGAGACACCATACCCGTTCTTATTTGCCTCTAAGGAGGAATGGCACATCACTTCACTACCTCCCACATTCCCATTGACAAGGACTTAGTTATAAGTTGCTAACCCAACAATAAAGGAGGCTGGAAAAATTAAATCTTTCTTCATGACCTAGAAAAAGAAATGCTGTGATGGACAAATAACTTTTCTCTGGCAAACATCACATGTATTTTCATGACAAGAAATAAAAGAGGTTGCACAAAGGGGTTCTCATATTTGCCTACTGGTTCTCTGTAGCCACTTCCAACATTTTCATTCATACTCAAGATGCATTCATTCATTCAATTGATAAATATTTACTGCATGTCTACTGTGTGATAGACAAGATGCAGGGATACATTGGTAAACATGAAAGGCAAACTCTGCTTTATTGAATTTTAGAAACAGATCATAAATAAGAAATTTTCTGTTTCTAAACATTTGTTATTTTTGTCTACAAAGCAGTTTTAAAGATAGCTATTACTTATCTGTCAGGTGGTCCAAAATAGCATTTTGACTATTAGAATTTAAATGAATATGTAATAAATGACTAACTTTATCTTTAAAATCCCTCATTACATGTTAGAGCACGGTTTCTTTTTTTTAATTCCAAACAAAACAAACAAAAACCCACAGTGATATGATAAACACATATATACTAGAATAACTGAAATTTCTAATCACTTTACAATATATTTTTAAATTTTTTATATTTATTTTTTAAAAATATGTCTTTATTGATTTTAGAGAGAGGAAGGGAAAGGGAGAGAGAGAAATATCAATGATGGGAGAGTCATTGATCGGCTGCCTCCTGCACGCCCCCTGCTGGGGATGGAGCCCACAACAGGGGCATGTGCCCTGACCAGGAATCGAACCGTGATCTCCTGTATCATAGATCGATGCTCAACCACTGGGCCACACAGGCTGGGCTACAATATTTTTTTTCTAACAGAATATTCTCTGGACATAATAAAAAAAAGAAATTGGTTTATATACCTCTTGTCATTTTTTTTTATGTTTCCATTTACATTTATTTGTATTCACAAATAATAGGTACTTATTTTGTGAATTTAAAAAATATGCCTAAATTATATATTTCACAAGGATAAGGATTATTACCCTGGCCAGTGTGGCTCAGTTGGTTGGGCATTGTTCCGAGCAAAGGTTGCCGGTTCAATTCCTGGTCAGGGCCCATGTCTGGGTTGTGGGTTTGATCCCTGATAGTGGGTGTGCAGGAGGCAGCCGATCTTAGTTCTGTTTTCACATTCATGTTTCTCTCTCTCCCTCTCTCTTCCTCTCTCTCTAAAAATCAATAAATTATTTAAAAAAAAAATACTAATCTAGGTACTGCTGTGAAGGGACTTTGCAAAGCTAATTAACATTATGAACTTTAAAATAGGGAGATTCTTTTGGATTAGCTGGGTGTGCTCAATCTAATCACATGAGCCCTTAAAAGCAGAGAAATTTCTTTAGGTGGAGTAACAGAGATGCAGAGAAGAAGCTGAGGGAGGAGAGATGAGGTAGAAGAGGTGAGAGAGATTCGAAATAGGAGGACTCAGTCTGCCAATGCTGGCTTCGAAGATGGAAGGGGCCAAAGGCCAGGGAAAGGGGGTAGTCCTTGGAAACTGAGAACAAACTCCAGCCAACAACCGGTAAATAAATTGAGACCTCAATCCTACTGTACTAGCGGGGGCTGAATTTTTAACAACGTGAGTGATCCTGGAAACAGAGTTTCCCCTAGAGTCTCAGAAAGGAATGCTGCCTGACCTTCACCTTGATCTTAGTCTTTTGAGACTCTAAGCAGGGAAACAGCTAATTCATATTATATCCTGACTTCTGATCCTTGGAAACAGTGAGATATAAAGTGGATGTTGTTTAAAAGCCACTAAGTGTGTTGTAATTTGTTATTATAGCAAACAGAAAAGTAATGCAAGCTCAATGAGCTATCACACTATGAATACACTGATATAGCCACCATCTAGGTCAAGAAATAAAACCTGTCCAATCACTAACCACTCTCCACTCTCTAAATATGACCTTGATCTTCACTTCTAACTATATAGATTAGTTTTGCCTATTTTGGAATTTTATATTAATGGAATCAGATGCATGTATTATGCCATACCTGGCTTCTTTCACCAATATTATATGTATATAATACACCCATGGTTGTATGTGTAACACTACTTTGTCATTTTCATTGTATTATAACATTTCACAGCATGAATATACCTTATTATTTATACCTCAGATAAATAGTCTCAAATTTCACCCTGATCTGCTTTATTTTTATTTCCATATCTTAAAATACATTTAAATCACATAGCTCATTTTAGATAATAAGAGTTCTCAGTGCAAACATCAATGATCTCAGGACAAATAGAAATAAAACTAGGGTAGCATCTTCACATGAAACCTATTATCAATTTTTGTTTCTTTGAAAAAAACCCAGGACTCATAGCCTACCTGTTTCTTTGAGACAAACATTATTCCCTGAACACATTTTGCACCCAGGTTCCATCTAGTCTGTGTGTAAAGAAGGGGGGCAAGGTAGTGGCTGAGAAGCCACATCAGATTTGGGTAACAAAGAAAGAAAGGAATGTTTAAAGGAAATAGACCTGAAGAATATCGATTGCTACTTTGTGAAAAATGAAAAAACATTCATAAAGGTTATTAGATTTACTTAAATATCCTTAACAAAATATGTAAAATAATAGGAGAAAAAAACAAATACTTAAATGTTAAAAGCATACAGAATGAAATAATAAACCATTAGTAAAAAAAAACAAGAAAACTTTTCTGCAGATTTTGAAGGACTGAAGATTGGAAAGGATTTCAGACACAGAAATTGACTAACATGTCAATTGACTGAGTTTTTGAGATTTTTTTCATTAAGAAATATAAAGAGAGATGGGGGGAAATGATGTAAAACTAAGAAAGGGAGAGGTGGGGAGAAAGAGAGAGAGAGAGAGAGAGAGAGAGAGAGAGAGAGAGAGAGAGAGAGAGAGAGAGAGAGAGAGAGAAAGAAAGAAAGAAAGAAAGAAAGAAAGAAAGAAAGAAAGAAAGAAAGAAAGAAAGAAAGAAAGAAGAAAGAAAGAAAGAAAGAAAGAAAGAAAGAAAGAAAGAAAGAAAGAAAGAAAGAAAGAAAGAAAGAAAGAAAGAAAGAAAGAAAGAAAGAAAGAAAGGCAAGGTAAAGGTGAATAGAGAAGAATCTGTAAAAGGAATAACTTCATTTATTATATATTTCATTATTATGTACAGGGTGGGGCAAAAGTAGATTTATAGTTGTGAGTAGAGGAAACACAGAGTTTATTTTTGTATTATTATTTAATTATTGTATTATTGTCCATATGAACAGCTGTAAACTTACTTCTGCCCCACCTTGTATGTTAGTGTCATATATAATAATATAATTCATTCACAACTAAGACAACCAGGGTTGATGCTGCACATCTCTTCCTTAGTTATAGTACCTACAATGGAAATCGTTGTTTGAGTTGTAAACCACCCTTTCCTCTACTTATACGAAGATTTTTAATTGTTTTTAGAGGTGCCAAATGGTTTCATTGACATAGACTTAAGTTTCTAAGTCTCAGCACTGTTATCATTTTGGGCCAGATGATTCTTTGTGTTGACCTCTACCTTTGGAAGTTGGAATTTTTAGCAGCATTCCTGGCTTCTACTCACTAGATTTCAGTAGCATCCCCCTACCCTGAGTTGTATGTACTCTGGGGGGACAAAATTGTCCTTGTCTGAGAACTACTAGCAGTAAAAAAATGTGGAGCTCAGTAGAATCTATTTTTTAATTCCCTATCACTACAGTGAATCTGTGAGCCTATAAAATCTTAGAATTATGAAGAAATGTGGTAATTGAATAGAGTGTTGTACTGAAAAAAAATATTAGAATGCATAGTCCTTGCTCTCCCGGATGCTGAAATCCTGAAGAGTGTGTGTATAAAACGATTGTTTGACTTGAAAAATTATACTCATCAAAGGATTCAGTTACCATCTTCTAGAAATTAGAAAAGACTGCACTGGAGGGTGGTGGGATCTAGACACTCGGAAATCTTGTGTGGAACTACAGAATATATTTTACCAGTTGTGGTGGGAGTACTGATTTTGATTGAGAATATCTATTTTAGAATTTGAAAGGAAACTAAGCAATTGAGTGCTCAATCCAAGGGGCCAGATCACTGTCTACTGTTTCCTCTTGGAGTGATTCCATGTAATATTTGTACATTTTAAAAATTTATATTTGACTAACTTAAATAATTCAAGACTAAGGCCAACAATGCAATAGTATTTTCTCAAAATGAACAATGCAAGCCTATCATCTAGTTAAGAAAGAACACTTATCTTTAAGGCACATGTCTTCTTTTGTTGTTACATCATCAGTTTATTCTTCGAATTATGCTAAAGATTTAATGCCACAGTTTTACATGAATAATGTCATACACCAGGACTTCCTTGTTACTTCTGAACATAAAAAGTTACGAAATAAGATGTCTTTATTGTGCTATTTTCCCATTTGCCATTCTTCACTGACAAGGGTAAACAGAGCACTAAATGAATTGCAGCTATTAATTCCTTTCTAAAGGAAAAGCGCTGTGATAAGATTTGCACAGCTTCAACGCCTGGGATTCCTGGTTTTCTTCTGTGTTCACGTGCAGGCTCTCAGAACCCCTCATTTGGGAACGCTCACAAAAGAAGTCTGAAAGCTATCACTACATTAAGAATGAAAGGTGCAAAATCAGCCTGGTTTCTTCTCTTTCTTTCATGCTCTGACTTACCCGTGATTTCCCAGGTGTCTCCCTGTGCCTCTGAACTCTTGTCCAACTGTCCACATGTTGAAACTGAATGAAATAATCATTCTCGTTTTTATAAAGAAGCACAACAATCTTTAGACAAAACGTGGTGCATCATATTGACATAATAGATGTGGACATTAATTAAAGAGCAGCGGAATCCAGCAGAGAAGTCTGCCCTCCAGCTGCCTGACTTGAGGTAATAACGACATTCCTTTAACACAAACTGACAGTGTCCAGGGTGTGACTTCATCGCCACCGTGGCCGCTTCTGGTGTGAACACCGTGGGCGTGACGTCACCCACAGCATGCCACGTGGAGTACAATTAACTGCTTACATTTCGTTTGTGTTTCGTTCTGCCTTCCTCTGGAGCTCTGTCCCCTGTCACCCTTCCCAGTCCCAGCCTGCCGCCTGTGCCCCCTCCAGCCCCACGCGCCCTGGCCCAGGGGGAGCCCCAATTCCACGCGCCCACAGCTGCTGCAGGAAAGGAGACAGGGCCCCAGCACGGCCACGCTGAGAAAAACACTAAAGCAGCAAAAGTGGAATCCCGCAGAGCAACCGCTGGCCTCACTGCCCAGGTTAAATACGAAAGCAGAAGCATGTTAATTCTGTACAAAACAGGAAAAAACTTACAGAATTTTCTAAATAATCAATGACTGGGATGAGGGATCCTGCCCCAGGCCTGGAGCTTAAATCTTTGAATCTGTTCATAGCCAGGATGTATTAGTTAACCAAGGGAACTGCTCTCCTCTCCCGTCTCCTCGCAGGTCAGACATCAGAGGCTTTCCACCGGGAGCAGGCGCCCGGGAGGCCTTTTGCTTTGTCACAATACAGTATTCACAGCGCCCCTGACAGGAGCCCTAAAGAACAGCACCGTTATTTGTGGTGCGGCTTCCTCTCCACCCTGGAATTGTTGCTTCACTGTAATGAGTAACATTCCTTCCAATTAGCCAAGTTCCTCAAGTCCGCAGAGCTGACCCCCATGACTTTAGAACAGACTCACTGTTTAGAGTCATTAATCCGAGATTATAAACATGGGGGAGACTCATGAGAAAGAGATGAACTCATGGTTCCTGAAGCAAGACAATGGCATGCAGTGTTTTCTCAGGGGCTTTGTGCTGTGAGCGTGTGTGTGTGTGTGTGTGTGTGTGTGTGTGTGTTAAATCCTTCCTCTTTCCTGAGAGGATTTCCACATCTTTTAAACTGCCATTATCCCCTGGCTTGTTCTTAGTTGGAGTGGTCAGCGCCACCTATTGCAGCTGAATGGCTTAGTTTTTCTCCGCACCTTGGCCTGGACAGCAGATTCCAGAAGGCAACAAACATCCTGATGGAGCAGCGGAAAAACTGGACAGATCAGAGTTGCAAGCTTTTATCCACTAGCCAATGCCAGAATTTAATTGCAGATTGCCTACCATTCTTATAAACTTGTCCACTGTTTTTTAAAATTGGAAATGACAATGAGGCACCATCGGTGACACTGTATTCAATTGGAACCACTGAGGTATATTCATGTAAATTTAGGGCATCAGACTTTGATTCTAGAGATCACCTTGAAGGTTTTGATGTCTTCTTGTCTTTCTCTTCTTGAGTTCTATGAAGCTTTTTTTTTCTTTCTCATTCTCTGGAGGAAAGAAAAAACTGAATAAAAATAGACACCTATATTCCATACTGCTTTATTTTAAAGCTAATGTAGTAATTAGGAATCTTGAACATTTTTTGTGTGTGTGAACTTAATTTGTAACCAAGTCTTTCATCTTCCCCAGAGATCTGATTAAATCTGAGATCTTTTTGGAAGCTGAAGAGAAAGTATCTTGGAGCTGCATGATTTTGACACTACATTACATAGGAAATTAAAACATTCTTTTTGTTGCTGGAATTGGCTTTAGAACAGAGAGCATGTTTCCCCCTTGGTCTGGAGCTCTGATGTCAGTGGGAGCTAAAATGTTCTCCCATCCAGTCCCAACCTCTGCTGCTTCTGTTGTTTCCTCATAGAGGTTATACATACACTTAGCAAATGAAGAAAAGGAATTAGTGATGCTCTCTCATTTCCCGTCTTCCCACAGATGGTGATAAATTCAAATTCAGACTCCATTAAACCTGAGTAGAGCAACCCAGCAGGCGGCTGGACTAATGGAAAATCCTGGCTTTGGAATAATGGGAATTACAACCGACAGCTCTTCTACACCACAAAAAAGATGATGAATCCTTATTGACAGTGTCGCATTTGAGTCCAGAAGGCTGATCTGATAGCTCATTCCTGGCACAACGGAAGCTAAAAGCCCCCTGGGTGTTTTCTTGGCCACACCACTGTAATTTTTGTCATATGAACTTTCTATTACAATTCATTTTACAAATCTCATTTAAGTTGAAGAGAGCAAGAGGAGTGCAAGGGAGGGGAAAGAAGGGGACTTTATTTTGCCTACAGGCATACTTTTATTCTTTCTTCTTGGTTTAAAGGACAAATAAAGGTTGACACACAACAGTATTCCCAGCCAGTTCAGTATTTTTAATGCTGACATACTTGGCCCAAGTTCTTTTAGTGATCCTAGGTGAATTTATCTGACGGAGTTTCTGTTCAAAAGATGCATAGATTGCCCTGGAGGTGTAAAGCTTGATGTTCCGCTAGAATTCTCACAGGAATTCTTCATTTGTATGTATCGTTTTCCTACATTTCTCTTAGTCCCACCTTCCTTTTTAAACTCTAATATGTTATTTGCAAAAAAAGATTTGGTCACAATGATCTAAAAAAGCATCTGCATGTTCAAATATTTAAAACCTCATATTTTCAATAAGCCTCCAAGTCTCTGAAAATATAACATGAAGTTATTCAAATATCTCATTGTATTCACCATCTGTCAGCAGTCTAAAAATATTATATTAAGACTAACAATCATACTTTGCACTTACCCAGTATAGCATGTTTCCTCTTGAGAACTGTTTGTACTTTACAAAACTGAACTGAGTCATCGACACTTTTTCTCACAAACACTCTGCTGGATAAAAAAAAAAATGTGGGGAAAAATTAAAAAGACAGGTAAAGGTGAAAGATGAGCTGGAGGAATTAACTCTTAATTCAGTGCAGAATTTTGTTTTTTCAGCCAACTAATCTCACTGACTTTTCATTTTGAAACTTGTTGAGCGAGAGCTTTGTTCTAACCAGTGAAAGAGCTTAGTCAACCTCTTTTTCGTTGCCCACAAATTCAAAACTTAGAAATTGGCTTGTAACTGAAAAATAGAGCTACGAGCCTAGAAATGTGTGGCTCAAGACAAGAGAAGGACCTTGGAGAAGAGGAACACAGACCTGATGAGGCTATAACAGAGAGAACTTGTACGATTATCATTTTATTAACAAGAATGAACTGGAAATACTTCCCTGTAACAAATGTGTGTGTGTGTGAGAGAGAGAGAGAGAGAGAGAGAGAGAGAGAGAGAGAGAGATCTTTTAACACATGTATATTTATAGAGTTCTCATTACAGAGGGGTTTCATCATTTCTAATTAGCCTGTCTTTGTTATGATGTTCTGAATTAAAGAACTGCCCCAGTTATTTGTCTTATGTGGATAACCCCAGCTGAAAGGCAATTGCTATCACATTTAAGAAGGGGCAAGTCACTGTCAGAGAGGAACTCACAGTGGATATTCCAGCAGGAAACAATCATTTGTATCTGAGCATGCTAGAAAAATAAAGTGCAAAATCAGAGGAGCTATAACATGTTGTTGTCTTCAAATGTATTTTTTTCCCCATGTGAAAGCACTAACCACAATGCACAGTATCAGAAAAATCAAGGAAAATTCCCAGGAAGTCATGATGTGAATGTAAGAAACTGCTAATTCAGTTCCCTATACATGTTTTAGAGTCTACCACTGTTTCCTACGGGCATAAATTATTAGGGGGAAAATGGAAAACCTAAAATGCCTGATGACATAAAAATATTATCACTTTGCATTAAAAATTATAGTAACTTTTACTGACTGCTTAGCATGTGCTGAGCTCTGTCCATTATATTAAGATTTACAGCAACCTTTTAATATCCCCATTTTCCAGAAGAATAAATAGAGACTCTTAAATGTAGGTCATCTTACAAAGATCACTTTGCTTGAATGGGGTATGCTGAACTTTAAATTCAGGACTGACTGGCTCCAAAAACATTGTGATCTTAATTGTGTAAGGCAGTGGTTCTCAAAATATGGTCCTTCAATAAGCAACATCAGCATTACCTGAAAAGTTGGTAGAAATGCAAGTTCTCAGATCCCAATCTAGACTTATTGAATAAAAAGCTATGGGGCTTGGACCCAGAAATCTGCTTTGAAAAGTCTTCCAGGGTATTCTGATGTGCACTAATGTTTAAAAACCAGTTGTGTGTGGGCAAGGATGTGCACACTGATGGTGAGAATGTAAATTGATACAGCCATTTTGGAAAATAGTATGGAAGATCCTTAAAAAAAATTAAAAATATAATCACCTGAGGATGCAGCAATCCCATTCTGAGTATATATCCAAAGGAAATGAAATGAATACCTTGAGGAGATATCTGCACTCCCATGTATACTGCAGTATTATTCACAAGAGTAAACATATAGAAACAATCTTAGGCATATCCTTCAATGAAAGAATGGATAAAGAAGATATGAATATTATTCAGCCATGAGATAGAAGGAAATCCTACTATTTTCAAAAACATAGATGAAGCTAGAAGACATTATGCCAAGTGAAATGAGCCAGAGAAAGAAAGACAAATACGGTATGATCTCATTTATATATGGATTATTAAAAAAAAAAAAAAAAAAAAACTCATAGAAACAAAGTTGAACGATGGTTATCAGAGGTTGGGGTACTGGGGAAATGAGGAGATGCTGGTCAAATGGTACAAGCCTTTAGTTATAAGATGAATAAATTCTCATAATCTAATGTACAGATTGATGACTGTAGCTTTGCCTAAGCTTGAGAGTATCTCTTTTTTTCTTTCAGCCAAAATCAATACCAAATACAGAACAAAGAGGGTTTGATTCTGAGGTGCCAATATTTAGACTAAAAATCTATGACTTGTTCAAACAAGTTGTTAAATACTTTCATAGAAGAGTGATTTGTATAAATTTTTTCACATTGTTTTAATTTTTTTGTTTCTTTCCAGCATTTATTTGTTACATTTGGCCTAGGGATTAATAGCAAAAATACTTCTCTGCAGACAGGGGTTAGGAAGGGATTGGTGCTAATTAAGACACTCGAATCTTGAATCAATCCCTTCTCTTTCCTTTTTCACTTATTCTGGGTCTTCATTGTACCTGCTAACTCTTGAGACCAGTAGCTCACTCGGGTGCTAACTGGCGACTGATCCCCAGACCCCTGCAGTCCCTTGAAGTTTCCTGGGCAGAAGCTTTTCAGCACATTTAATTCATCATGTGTCCCTGGCTTCTTTCTGTCATGTAGAAATTTATTGAAAAATTTAATTTTTTGACCCTTGTCTAACTACACCCCCTGGCTCTCTTCACTGTTATGAATTTATTCATTTATGGACTTTTATACTTTTATTTCAGTTGTACTTTGGGAAAATAAAACAGAAAATAGTGAGTTATTTGAAACAAGAAGTGGAAAAATCTGTGAATTCATTAATAATAAAAGAGAGATAGCCATAGTCTACTGAATATACAAATTGGCTTCAGTTCAGAAGAGGTAAGATTTATTTCAATTATTTTGCAACTTATTATGTATACTTGGTCACCTAAAATAAAATTATAATAATGGGTGTTAGAAACCTTAATTTGGGAGTATCAATAAAATATCTTTTTCCTGTATTCTCAATATAAATCAATCTCTCTATCCTTTTTTTAAAATGTTTTTATTGACTTTAGAGAGAGAGGAAGAGAGAGGGAGAGAGAGAAACATCTATGTTAGAGAGAAACATCCACTGGTTGCCTCCAGGTCAAACTCTCCAACCTGGGCATGTGCCCTGACTGGAAGTTGAACCAGAGATCTGTTGGTGCACAGGACAACACTCAACCAGCTGATCCATACCAGCCAGGGCTCTATCCTCACTTAAGCTTAAACTATATAGATGAGAAATCTCATAACTTTCTCCAGAAAGTCAAAAGAAAGATAAAATATTTTAAAGTGCAGCTACTCAAAATATGAGTCCAGACCAATTAGTGGGTCATAAAATTATTTAAGTAGTGGCAATCAGCATTAATTAATAAAAATTATTAATTATAATTAATAAAATTAACTAGACTGAAACATAAAATAAAACATCAACATTTAATATAAAATATTGCTTTGTCAAATTTTTGTTTCTATTTTTTATGTCAGACATGCACATGCCTGTATGACGACATATGTTTGTGTGTGTGTTTAAAACATTTTGAATTGTGCTACAACATATTGTGCAACAAAAATAAAAAATGTATTTCTTACTGTAAATTCTGATTCATGGAAAAATGTTTGAACAAAATACCGTCTTGCTCTCTACAGTACCAAAGGAAGAGAAAAAAAAATACATATTTATTGGTTGGTTATTGCAGGTCCAACGGGGTGCTCAATATATATTATCTGAAAACTCCCAATCCCCATAAAAACTTAATCCTAATTATGAAGTAGAGTAATCTTTAGTAGCTAAAGAATATGAAAGGAAATCATATATATTGATAGGTTCCTGTTTTAACTTCCAAAAATTTTTTACAATATTTTAAGTACGCTTTGCTTTAAAATAAAATTTAAAAAGTGTAGTCATATTTTTCATTAACTCTCCTGTACCTTACATGGCTATATTCATGCATTTTTACCTTAAAAACCTTTGATTTTCTAAAAATACATGGGAAACCACTGAAATATTTAAGGATAAAGGTGGCAACATTGGATATATATTTTATAAAATTTATTTTGTAGCATTGTGGATAATGTAGTGAAGGAAGGCAGGAAAGGGTAAAGTCGACTAGTGAGAAAGTTATATGAATTCAGGAGAGAGATGGCGATGGCTAGACTTGGTTATGGGCAGTGGTGATGTAAAATAAAAAAATGAATTGTAGAGATTTTTATTGGAGAAATAAGTATGGAAATCCCAAGTCTTTAGCCATTGGGATAAGAATAATGAAAGAAAAGACTGATGAGAATTTCCAGCAGGAAATTAGGAAGGGTTGAAATCTCATTAGCCAGGGTTCTCTAGAGAAACAGAATCAAAAAGGTGTATAGATGAGATTTATTTATTTATTTTTAAAATATGTTTTTATTGATTTCAGAGAGAGGAAGGAAGAGGGAGAGAGAGATAGAAACATCAAGGATAAGAGAAAGTCACTGATCAGCTGCCTCCTGCATTCCCCCTACTGGCACATGCCTAGGGATCAAGCTTCCAACCCAGGCGTATGCCCTGACCCAGAATCGAGCCATGATCTCCTGGTTCATGGGTCGACGTTCAACCACTGAGCCATGCCAACTGGACAATAGATTTATTTTTAGGATTTGGTTCACATAATTTTGGAGGCTGGCAAGCCCAAAACATTCAGGTAGGCAAGCAGGCTGGAACAGGTGATGTTGCAGTTCAAGTTTGAAGATAGTCTGGAGACAGAATTTCCTTTTTCTCAGGGGAACTCTGTTTTCTTATATGACTTCAACTTATTGAGTTGATGACCACCTGTATTATGGAGGGTAATCTGCTTTACTCAAAGTCTACTATTTAAATGCTAATCTCATCTTAAAAAAAAAAAAGAAAAGAAAAGAAAAACCTTTACAGAGCCACCCAATCTGGTGTTTGACCAAATACCTGAGTACTGTGGCCTAGCCACATTGACACATAAAATTAATCATCACAAGTTAGAAATATTGTTTATTATCAGGCAAGTAGTACTATGCTTTGCATAGAGAAAGCACTGAATAAATTATAACTGTGATTATCAGTAGGTAAAGAAGTGATGCAGGTTCCCTCTTGAAGGGAAGTGATAAAATATGGCGGTTATTATTGAGAGGGGAGTGCCAAGCACAGATTGACTTTCTCTATATCCATTTTTCCTGAGCTTTTGTTTCTGCTGCTAACACTTTCCATGTTTATTTCAATCCTCAGTAAACCCAAATAAGCAAGAGGCATGTGACCATTTTTTCCATGCTTTCCCTTCTCTCCCTTTTCGGTAGGATTTAGAATAAAGTCATCTTCTATGATAATGAGCAGCACGTAATCCGAATCACAAGACCTGAATTCCCTACAATCGTACTCTCACTTGGACTGACTCCCTATATTGAGATGTTGAATTGAGACCAACATTCTCTTCAGGCTCAACACCTACATTAGCCAAATTTTGTGCCCGGTTATGTACATAAGTCTAGAGTGAGAAGTTCTTAAATTGGAGTCTTCCTACTCTTGAGCCAAGGTTACTCAGGGACAAAAAAAGAAATAGGTGTGTATCAAATATTGTCAAAAAATATATAAATATCAAAGAGTAAAAGGAACTCACTCTGCTTCCACATAGAATCAGCTATATAAAAGAAGCCAGAAATGTGTTTTTTTAAATTTTCATGAAAAGAAAAGCCTCATACTCAATAGGAAAAATTCACCTAGCCTTCATAACAATTCCAGGAAAAGTCTGAATGGTATAGAAAAACATTCTTTGTATAGTAATTCACACAGGCTCCAGGACTGAAACCCCAGAATCCTACCTCTTTCAGTAACTAACTCTATATTTTTCTTCATTACTCAATCTTTTGTACCTCACTTTCTTTGTCTGTAAAATTGGGATAAAACAGAACTGAGAAAGAGAAAAACATCCTCTACTAGTTTTGTAGCTAGCTTGTTGCTAGGTCTGCACTCACAGGTAGGCCTACTGAACAAAACAGTATCAGAGGAAGGCTCTTACTACCTATGCCAAATTCTTCAAGAGGGCTTGTACCAATTATAGGCCCTCCAGCAGTGGCTGTGACTTCCGTCTTGCTCATATTTAATTGCTACATATATTTAATTATATGATTATAATGAAAAAATTTAATATTTGCCAATGATATAAAAACGCTGTTTGTATTTTGTCATTATTGGAAATTTGAACATTGTTTGACATGTTTACTTGTTATATATTTCTTCTTTATGATTTGCCTTGTCTTATTATTTGCACACTTTTTCTTTGATGGGGTTGTCTTTATATTTACTCCTTATAAAGAGAGACATTAACTCTTTGTCTTAAAGAGGGAGAGCAAACATTTGCCAATTTTTTAAAATAATTCAACTTAAAGTTTTGTGAAAACAGTGACTAGATGGAGCACAGAGGATTTTTAGGTCAGTGAAAATATTCGATATGAAACTACAGTGATGGATACATGTCATTATACATTTGTACAAACCCATAGAATGTGTAGCTATGGACTTTGAGGGAAACAGATGTAGCTCTGGTGAGGAATATTGAAAACAGAGAAGGCTCTGCATGGGTGATGCAGAGGGTATATGGGAAACCTCTCCACTTTTCTCTTAATCTTGCTGTTAAACTAAAAATATTCTAAAACATAATTGTTAAAAAGCATAGACAGGAATATATTTGATGTAATACTTGGATCCAGAATATATTTTTAAAAACACAATAATAAGAAAACAACCCAATTTTTAAAAGAGCCAAAAGACTTGATATTGCATCAAAGACAAGAGCCAAATGGCCAAACAAGCATTTGAAAAGATGCTCAATGTCATCATTCATTAGGGAAATACAAAAACAACAATGGGATTCCACCACACATCTGTCAAAGCGGCTGATGAGGAGGCAGAGCAACTGGAACGCTCAGACATTGCCTGTGGGGCAAAATAACAGCCACTTTGGACAACGGTCTGGCAGTTTTGATAAAAATAAAACATACACAACAAACATATTTATGACTCACCAATGTTACTCCTAGGTGTTTATGCAAAAGAAATGAAAATACGTGTCACACTAATACCTGTACATGAGTGGTTATAGTGATTTTAATCATAATCATTAAAAACTGGACACAATCCAAGTGTCCATTACCAGTGAATGAATTGACAAACTGAAGTGCCTCCAGCCAGTGGAATGCTGCTCATGAATTTATCAATAAATAAAAAGGAATTAACATGAAAAATGCTATGTGAAAGAAGTCCACACAAAAAGCCACGTACTGTATGATCCCATTTTTATGACATTTTAGCAAACACAAACTTAGAGGGACAGAAATCAGATCAGTAGATCCCATGGTCTTAAGAGAGAGGAAGAGGGTTGATTAGGAACAATAACAAAGGAATATTTTAAGGTGGTGAAAATATTTTACATGTTGATTGTGGTCATGGTTATACACTTAGTATGTTTGTCAAAACTCATAGAACTGTGACTTTTAATGCATGTAAATTATGCATCAAGAGATCTGGCCTTTAGGAAAGCACAGATTTTTATTCAGAAAGAGCTAGATTGGTATCTTGGCACAGAAGAAACTTACTTCGTAACCTTAGATGAATTTCTTAAAGTTGTAATATTGCTGTACCTCTCCTTATATTGGAAATGACAGTAGAGCCTGCAGTGTTTGGCACAGAGCCTCCTTCTGAGTGTTAGTTATTATGTAAAGGATGTGAATGATCATTAGCCCAGAAGAGTGGGAAGTGGTGATAGGATAGAGGTAATGGGTACAAATGTAACTCTTTTCTAGGACGAACAGGAAAAGCCCATGCACCCCACCACTTCCGAGGCCAAGCTTATCAGACAGATTCAAATGGAAGATTCTCACAGTTTGCAGAAAGTAATTTTGAGTTTCATTGCCAACACAGGAAAAATATAAACTATAAATATATGTGTGTGTATCATTTACGGTTTGTTAATTGGAGTGTGAATGTAGTAGAAAGAGGGCATGAGTAATAGGTGGCTGAAGCCAAATTTAGTTTAGTCAGATCCTTGTTCTGCCAATTTACCTCTAGCTTAAATGGTATCACTGAAGCCGCTGCAGACGTGAATTACTCCATAGCATTTTCCTTGTGCCAACCGGGCTGAAGTCGGGTGGTAGTTCACTGTTGCAGCCTGATAGGCAGTATCTTTTATGTTTTAGTTATTTACAGCATCACTTAAGCCATGCCTAACTTCATATGCACTTAGAAAGCTAAACTCACAATTTGTGAAGCAAGCTTATGCTGGAAAATAAAAAGTTTACAATATGAGATACATTTTTATGTAGGGAAAGTTGTTGGAGATGGTGTGGTTAATTAAACCGTCAGCCCCACATAAGCTATTTGATTGCCACATAGAACGACTAATAGTAGAGTATTAACCACTTTTTGTGACTCTTTATGGGAAAATTTGTTTCAAATTTGACTCTCAGATTTGATAAATCTACCTCCCACTGCACCTATATAATGGTAAGCAGATCCTTGTCCTTTCCCAGATTCTAATAACAGAAAATAAATTCTATTTTTTGACCACCTATTCAAGAAACAGATTTGAGGTCCAGATCTAGATTGTCTATGTTTCTCACATTCATGTTTTTGTTACCAACTTTCTTTAATACACTTCTGTTTGTGAGAGAGACAGAACGTGTTTGAGGGGTGGTTATAATTGTTTTTTAAAATCCAAGGATTTAAATGTTTAAACACTTAATGTGTCTACTATATGTACATATGCAAATGTGTATTTATAAATTAGCATTTAATGCCAGTGAACTGAGAGCCTGAGTGCTTGTGGTGTGCCTACTCTTGTCCATAAATCATAAATAACTTGACCTAAGGGCTAAGCAGTCATTGATTTGAAATTTCATGCTAAGAACTGCTCATTGTAAATCAATCAAAAGTAAACTCACACAGTTCTGGGATTCTGATGCAATCCAATATAAAGATGTTATTCAAGGTATAAAAATAAGCTATCAGTTCGTATTTTAAGCAGTTTTAATTATAAAATAAACAAAACCATGTCATAGAGGAAATAGTTACCCATAATTTCATTCTGCTAAGAAAACTATTATTGTTTTATAGTCTTCTTAATATCAATGTGACTTTTTCAGAGTAGTGTCTCTTGTAAAACAGAACATATCTGAATTTCTAAAGGAGGAATTGGCAAACTCTGGCCTAAGGGTCAGATTCCATAAGCTGCCTATTTTTGTACAATCAGCAACTTAAGAATTGTTTTTATGATTTTGAAAATGGATGAAAATCAAAAACAGAAGTAATATTTCATGACATGTGAAATTCAAACTTCAGAGCTGACAAAATTTTATGGGAAAACCACCATGCTGATTTATTTATGTGTTCGTTGTCTATGGCTGCTTTTGAGTTGCACGGGGTCGAAACTAGGTTAAGACAAGTGAGGCACCTTGAGCACAGAATTGAAGGGGTGCCCAGATACTCAGTTATAAAGATAGATAATATCTTAATGCAATATTTTAAAACTCAAAGTTAATCCAAAAAACTCATAATAAACAAAAAAATCAAAATTTTATAAAAGAGCATCAGTACTGTAACAGTAGAGCTGAGCAATTACAGCCAAGCCTATATGGGCTGCAAAACCTAAAATATTAACTGTCTGGCCTTTATCAAAAGTGTTTGCCAACTCCTGCTGTACGGCATTTAGACTCTAGTACGGCTTTCGTATTTCCACCAAGATTTTCCTCTTTAGTATAAGACAAAATTTTGTGATAAAGATACTCCTTGCCAAGGTTCTTTGTCAGTCAAAAAGAGGAAATAAACTGCATGAAGTATATTTGATTAATAACATGGCAGGCATGAGCTCTTATTCTTACTGTTGTTTTCTTACAGGAGGAGGAAATAGAGGAGGAGAGGAATTATGCTGTGGGACCCAGACAAAATTCTGTGTGAAAGGCTGACTCTATCTAATATGACGCCAAATAAAATGCAGGGGAGGGGTGGTGGGGGGAGCATGGACTTATAAAGACAACCATTCATCCAGATGTTACCAAATGGTAGTTGCTTTAAAAGAAATTACTTGTCATTTCATGTTTGGTACTGGGCATTCTGCGCCATAATTTCACTCCGAGGAAGTTTAGAATGTCAAGCACCGAGCCTTAGATATTATCTAAATTCTTAACAAGAGAGGAAGACTGCCAAGGGTCAGCCTACATTTTTTCAATCATTTTCAGAAACTAGTTGCCTAATAATGGTTGCTAAGATGTTAACCCAAAGGCTAAGTATTGGAGATGAAATGCCATATAATGAGATAAAATAGCAGATGGGATTTTTAAGACCTGATTTCTACAGGTTGTTTTTGAAATTCTTACTTGTTTTTCTGAACTCTACTTTTTTCACATTGTTGGTATTTATAAGCATTTTGTTTCTTAACAGCATTCTGAAGCGGTGAACTGATAGTTTTTCATATTTACCCAAAGAAATATTTAATGCTAATTTGTCAGATGTCTTTTATTACTGTTGAGAATCTTAAAACAAAAAACAAAAAACGCTTCTAGGGGCACAGGGAATTTCCGGCACCTTAGGAATCATTTTGCTTTTCAAAGATTTTGTCCTGCAACAAGGGTACGTTTGTTTATAACCTGTACAGAATTACATTTTACCTGCTTTTTTAAATGTTGTAATGAGGATATCTGCAGTTTTAATTTTTGTTATCAATTAATAAAAAAGGCTTAAAAGTTAAACTCCCAAATATTCACTTATTAAATATAAGAAGAGACATTCAATTTGTTATGTAAAATCATTTCTGAAATAGAAATATAATCTATTAAATATATAGGAAGCTTGTATGATGTTTTTAAAATATTCAACTTTTTAACAAAGATATTTGATTACACAGGTTTGCAATATATCAAGGAAGAGAAAATTTACGACTATCGTGTAGTAATTATATTATTAGAGGATAATGATACTTTATTTCTGCAACTATGGTTAACATTGGGAATTTGAAATTTATTTGTGATTTAAAAGAATTTTTTTAACTATCAGGTATTCAATATGGCGAGATTCATAAACACTCTCAATTACATTCTGATCAATCAACTCAATTACCTAGCATCGTTAAGTTTTCTAGCATCCGATAAGACTTCTACCTTGGGTCTACCACTAAGAGTTCAACCTTTATGAAAACAAAATACTTAATGGATTCCAGAACTGCAAAACTACAAAAATTTGAATTTTGTGTCATTTAATATTGTAAAACTATTCAAAAATATAATATATACAATAAGAAAAATAGGACATCTTTGTTGGGTACAGTGATTACTAAGTGGTCAGTAGCTGGCGCACCATTTTCTTGTGTATTCAGTGAATTATATAAAGTACTCACTTAATGAATATTTGTTGAATGAACTCAGCACATTGTACGGACACTGATAAAACCATGTTAACACAGGCTATCATTGTGGACCTTGTCAGTGTCTCATTAAACATTTTAAAGCACTCTTTATTAAAACTAGAGTATGGCCCTGCCAGGCGTGGCTCAGTGGTTGAGCATCGACCCAGGATCCAGGTGATCAGGGTTCGATTCCCAGTCAGGGCACATGCCTGGGTTGCTGGCTCGATCCCCAGTCAGGGGCGTGCAGGAGGCAGCCGATCAGTGACTCTCATCATTGATGTTTCTATCTCCCTCTCCCTCTCCTTTCCTCTCTCTGAAGTCAGTAAAGATATATTTAAAAAAATAAAAATTAGAGTATGTTACAAATGTGAATATGGATTGATAAATATATGCATATGTATATGTATATAGAAAGTGTATAATAACTGTAAATAAACTTAGGTCTGTGGCTAAAAAAAAAATCAAAAGAAGTTTTGAAAAAGAAGCTTTTGTCTAAGGGGGACTGTACCAATCTCTGTCTTTTGTATTTAGATAATAATATGGATTCAGAGGAAAATTTAAAGTGAAATTTCTTACAGACTAAATAAATGTCCACTGTATTGAGAAGCATCACTCTGCTTGGTTGTTAGTGAAACACAGGCTTTGTTCTGTGATCACATTAAAGACTTGAATGTCTTTCAGGAGTAATGTCTACTTTATGAAAGTTGAAGCCTAAAAGTGTTCCCATTAATAATTCCCAAAAACCAAAGGATCAGCCAACAAATAGCAGTTATTAAGTGAGTACTAAAGGAAGAATAATATATGAGACTCTTGAGAATCTTAAGTAAAATAGGTTTAATTCTACCTACACTAGAAAAATATTAGGGATATTTTCTCTTAGGTGAGGGAAATGACAAACACCTGGAAATGTGAAGAGTTTATTTTGAAGAATTTAAAGGATCTATTGTAATGCAACACTCAGTGCTAAAAAACACTAAAACAAAACAATCATCTGGGAGTCAGAAAATGTGAATTTTGGCAGAGCTATGCTGATACCTGGCTGTGTAACTGTGGACATGTCATTTAATCTTGTTGGCTCTTTATTTTTTCAACTTTTTAAAAAATATATATATACATATATATTTTTATTGATTTCAGAAAGAGGAAGGGAGAGGGAGAGAGAGAAAGAAACATCAATGATGAGAGTCATTGATAAGCTGCCTCCTGCACGCCCCCTGATGGGGATCAAGCCCGAAACCTGGACATGCGCTCTGACCGGGAATCAAACGGTGACCTCTTAATTGATGGGTCGACACTCAACCACTGAGCCACGCCTGCTGGGCATCAACTCTTATATGAAAGAGGTTACAGAGGGATTTGATGATCTTCAACCCTGAGTCTGAATTTTAGTGGGTTTCTACAGAAAGTAATCAAGTCAGGGGAGTATGGAGGAATCTGAGCTGAGCTCTGTTGGCAATGAAAGAAGTTGGCCATCAAAAGTTGAGATGCAAGAAACGCTGAGGCTCCAAGTGCCACACACTGTTTCCTGCTCCAAGGAAATCTACCTTCTATCACACAACTTGCCAGCACAGTACTTTCGGTTTTTCTGATTCTTGTCCACAGGACACTGCATTCACTTGCTAGTTTGGGTGTATTTGCTCAGAATAATCATTTTATACCCAGAGACCTGCACTGTGGACCTAGGAAATGACAGCATTCCAGCCTCAGGCAGGGAGAGGACCAGGCTGAGCATTCTTGAAGAAGCCTGCAAAACTGCTTTGAGTTCACATAGTGCATTTCTAGCCTGAGATCTTTTAATGGGGAAAAAGTGATTTTTAAAAGGAAAAACTTGGATGTTTCCTAAAGCAACATTCAAAGCAATTAAATGGACCTTTTTAAGCAACATGATCTTTTTCACTCTCTCAATCTCCTCTTTAGCCTTAAGTAAAAACCAAAAGAGACCTTTGAAAAATGATGATTTTTTTTATATTTAATATGTGATCTTTTCATGTTTCTGCTGTTGTATGCTTTTGAGCTGTCTAACAACTATAGCTATGTAGCCAGAAGAAGGGCAGATTTGTCTTATATCCTGTGAAGAGGTGACTACCTGAAGTGTGAGAATGAAAGAAAACATAAGAATTCTATGAAAGGTTTTACTACAGAGAATATGGGGCCAAGACCTTCATCTAACCCTGGATACACATTATTCTTAATAATGCATACAGGTATCTTTTTTTTTTTTTTTTTTTTTTTTAGCTGACTTTAAGTAGCGAGCTTACGAAAATTGACAATATTTTACAGAAACAGATTTTTTAAAAAAAGCATAGTTCTGTTTCCTGTATCTTTCACAGTTCTTTAATTTGAGACATATCACTTTTATCTTGTCTTGCTTTAACACCAGATTTGGTTTAATTAAATTTATGTCAAATGAACACATGAAACGAAAGGAAAATCAGAAAGCCTGCAGTTGCCCATTAGTGAGTCAGTGACTGCAGTGAAAGGCTTTTGAAGCCTGGCTTACTGCCAGGACAAGCTTGCGACGATGCTCGGAGACACCATGATGCTTTGAAGGGGAGGGCTCAGCTGACCTGAGCCTGCTCAATGGGATCAGTCACAATCCTCCCGGGCTGGATGTAAAATCTATAATAAGTCTTCTGTCTTCAACCATTTACCTGTCAAAGGCAAAGAGTAGGGGGTGTGGACCACAATCTGTAGAGAAAACTAATTGTACTAGACCCATTTGCTACTGTTATTATTATCATTATTATTTTTATTGATTATGTGGGTGATTTCGTCTGTCTGTTTTGAAAACAACATGCCACGCTTTTTGAAAGGTAGTGCCAAACTGACAATTTCTGGAGCTCCTCTATCAAAACAATCTTTGACTTAAGGCTCTCCTAATTAAAATATCTGTCAACTAGTCAAATAATACAAGTTGTTGGAGAATACAAAAAGCATAACCTTTAAGAGCTAATACTTAGAGCTTTGCAAATGTCGCTGTTCAAACACCTAAATTGTTTTAAATTTATTTTTAAATTTACTTTTGATAAATGAAGCCCAAAATGTTTGACACTCCTGTTAGAATGCAAAGTAAAATACCACGTCTTATATTGTTTCTGATACCATGTAGTTTTGATTTTTTAATACTGGAGCACATTTAATACATCCAGACTTAGCACCTCTATATAAAAATAAGTTAAATGAATCTACCAATCAAATGTAATGTTTTTTATTCTGCTTTTGTGTTTAGACATTTTTATACATACATACAGATAGATAGATGATAGATCAATAGATATAGATAGATGATAGATGATAGATAGATGATAGATAGATGATAGATAGATAGATGATAGATAGATAGATAGATAGATAGATAGATAGATAGATAGATAGATAGATAGATAGATGATAGATAGATAGATAGATAGATAGATAGATAGATGATAGATGATAGATAGATAGATGATAGATAGATAGATAGATAGATAGATAGATAGATAGATAGATAGATAGATAGATAGATAGATAGATAGATAGATGATAGATAGATAGACTATGATTATTCCTTTTACTTATTGGAATCTGATCCAGAGGTTTATTTGCATTTTATATTTTCATATTTTAGACATTAAAGCCTTTACATGACTTTCAACAATAAAATAAATAAATCATTATGTAGCAGCAGGGTGCACTGAATGTTAGTAAAACAGGACATATAACAGCAAGCTTGGTGAACATCTAGAAATGTCAAAGGGACTCAGGAAGGCAAGAGAGCCTTTTAGTGTTTATATTTTTTTCCTGTTTGAGAATATTCAAACAAAGAAAGCTCTAAATGTGTCCAAAGTCAAACCATTATTATCTGAGGTGCTTCAACAATCCAGCAATACCCAGAGTCATCAATGTACTTGCTTAATTTCTAATTTACTCAGTTGTGTTGCTCTTCCAAAGTTGCACTACTTCAAATTTTCTACTCATATATGCTTAGCTTTATTTTTTTTCTATTTCAGTTGTAACTAAAAATAAAAGTGAAGCAAACAAGAAGTATTAAATTGGAAGGCTTACATTGGTTCCACTTGAACAAGTTTCCATCCTTGGATCCCATGTGTGCTGGAATGTTCTAAAGTGTGTTCTAAAGCACTGGAGCACCACACTAGAGTTGCCTTTCATAGACTATCATTTTGAGAAGAAAAAGGATTTCTGCCTAGAGCTCAATATGAGACATCATTTCTTGGCCAACAGCAAAGTCTTTAATTTTGTGGAATTTGTGAAACATGTTCAGCTGGATTCTGCCACTTGTCTTTTCATTTTCACTAGATCAAATAAGATGTGAAAATACTTAGTGTTCTCAAATTCCGTAAGATATAGTACAGCCCTAGTAATATAAGAAAAAAGGTAGGTTTAATTTCATTCACATTATCTTTGATGAGGTTAAAAATGTAAGTTTATATTCAAATAATTCGCTTCTTAAAAATCATGCCTTGCCCTGCCAGGCGTGGCTCAGCGGTTGAGCGTCAACCTAGGATCCAGGAGATTAGGTTCGATTCCCGGTCAGGGCACAGGCCCGGGTTGGGGGCTCGGTCCTCAGTCGGGGGCGTGCAGGAGGCAGCCGATCAATGACTCTGTTATCACTGATGTTTCTGTCTCTCTCTCTCCCTCTCCCTTCCTCTCTCTGAAATCAATAAAGATATATTTTTTAAAAATATGCCTTTCTTATGCTCAATATACATTTAACATTTAAAACATTGCCCTAGCTGGTTTGGCTCACGGTTAGAGCGTCGGCCCACGGACTGAAGGGTCCCAGGTTTGATTCCAGCCAAGGGCACGTATCTCAGCTGCAGGCTCCATCCCCAGCCCCAGTCGGGGTGCGTGCGGGAGGCAACCAATCGATGTGTCTCTCTCACATGGATGCCTCTCTCTCTCCTTCTCTCCCTCTCCCTTCCACTCTCTGAAAAGCCATGGAAAAACTATCCTCGGGTAAGGATTTAAAAAACTAATAATAAAATAAATAAATAAATAAAAATATTATATATAACACCACTGCTTATGTCTCCAAATAACTTTAATTATAATTAAAAAGGAAAAATTTCATGTTTATGAAAGAATTTTCAAGTCTTCAATATTAATTCAAAATTCTTACTGCCATATGTATTTTTCATTTTGAAAAACTTGTCAGTTTCTTTAAATATTTTTTTTAGTGAAGGAGAAATTAGATTATCTGCTACTAATTACACATGATCATGGTAATTGCGAAGAATCTGAAAATGCTCTATCCAAGAGGTATTTAGTAATAAAAGCTTTAGGAAATTGAACATACTTATGAGCATGGTAAGCGATGGTCTTATTTGCTTGTTTCTGGTTGTGTTAAGATATTATTGGCTGTCTGCTTTGTTTGTTCATGAAGACTTTTTCAAAGGATTACAAGAGACCAGTAAGAAAGCATTAAAAACGGTCCTAGAGACTGTTCAAAAATATTTATTCACTCCTGCAAAATATTTTCCCAATAAGCTCTTTTAAACCAGAATACAAAATTACCGTGGTGTGAGGGCAAATTTCTTTTTTTTTCTATTTTGAATTATGCCAGTAATTGTGTAGTGCAGCTTTCCCCCCGGCACTGCCGACCCAGCCTCTTTATTCCACTTTAGAACCAAATTGCCAGGAGTGTCTGAGAGGCTGTTCTTTGGGAGGGGGAAAAAAAAGGCACTTCAGGGCAAGCTTTTGCTAACACGCGGAGCACAGGGGAGATGAATTGGGGGCGTAGCAGAATGCTGAGAGTACCCGTCACACTGCCATCAAAGGCATGCCACAAGGAGTCAACATTTTGCCTGAAGTTGCTCTCTCTGGCTCTCCCATTGCCTGTTATGAAGTAGCTAAAAGGGCATTTGGGACAATTCTGGGCCAAGCAGAGCTGTGTGAGATCCACCTAAAGAATCATAGCCGAAGAAAAGATGATCCTGAGACATATCTCAATCCAATTCTCTGGTTTTGTCCTCGGGGAAGTTTGCTAAGACATGGCCCACTTTATTGGAAGCAGAATTTGGGGTTCAATCAGTTGTTCCTGAATAGTCTCCAATCAATTGGCACCTGCTTAATTCTGCCTTCATTTTGATCTGGTGGATGCTAATTTAGGGCTGCGTGTTTCCTGAGGATAAAAATTCCCCAAGGTTGTGTGTTTTTTGGATATCCTCAACTACTCAAAACGGAAGTTTCAGGATGAAATTATGAGAGCAACAAAGAGGAACAAACATTTAAAAAATGATCCACAAAGACATTTACCCACATGCTGCTACAACAGTAAGGCTCTCTGGCAGGAAGGTATTCTGTCAGAAACTTCTCTAGCTCAGAGCACAGATTAATACAAAAGCCCTGATACTCCGATTACATCAATGCCTAGCGAAGTGCCTTCACATCACCTCCAAAAGAAAACTGTTCACACGTCCTATCTATGCATTTATATTCATGCAATGAGGCAATTAGATCAATAAATGGATGTGAAGCTTTGGGGCACTGGGGAAGCTAGACTTTACTAATTTTGTCACATAACCAATCACATTCTTAGTTTTAGACAGACACTAAATTGTAAAGACAATTGGTAATTCCAGGAATCTTTTAAGCAAAATAAATAAATGAATAAATAAATTTATATTTTCTCCCATAGGTGCCATTGAGAACAGATGGTGAATGGTAACAAAATCTATTTAAAATATAACTTTTAAGAGATGTGATTATCTCTCATATAAAATACAAAATATACAAATTGAAAAAGATTGATTATTCATGCTCAAACTTAAAACTTAACTTGAAGATAATATATTTTTTCCTTACTGTAACTGCTCATAGGAGAGCCCGTATCACCTTTACTTTTTGGAACAATAACTTGGTTTATCTGTTGTCAACATTGGAACACAAAGTGCTCGGGGTCATACTTGAGAGAACACAAAGAGATCTGTCTTTGAATTCTGTCTTTCTGGATCTTTAACCATATCATCACAGAATATTAAAATGTTCACAGCAAAGGGACACCGAAGTTTGAAGGTTCCAGTCAAACTGATTACACAAAGCGACAACACTAGGGTTGCCCCTACATAAAAGCTCCCAAGTCAAAAGGGGGGATGAAATGCATTTTTCCCTGGCAAATTATACAGATTCGGTGCAGCAGGACAGCTGCATTCGGGCGATCAGGGCCATTACCCGAAGAAAGGGTCTTGATTAAGACCGTTAACTTTGCACAGAAGCCAATTTGAAAGAAACAATAAGGGAGAATATGCCCAATGCACATCTAAAATATTAATGAATACACCTCCGGAAAGATGAGCACTTGCATTTCAGTTACAAAGGCGGGGTGATTTCGCACACTTAGTTCAACATTCCCCCCTTGCGTGGTTTTGGGGTGCAAAAAGGAAGGCGGCGATGAAGTCACTTACAGTTTGCAATCCGGCTGCCATGTGGAAGTCTGCAGCAGGTATGAGTAAAATATACTGCGAAGAATATGGGGCTCAGTATCACACAGCCAAATCGAACTTTGCAACTGCTTATGCATAATTAACTATCTGGGACCAGCCTGCTTCTGGTGCACCACTTTATAGAGTAATAAAAAATTAAACTAAAAATACAGACTCCTAGGTAACTGTGGTCACAGTAAAACTCTATCTTCCTTTGCAGGCTTATTATCTCCTGAAATTCCGGCTGACAGCGTCTATGAACACACCGTTTTGCATACATTTTGTTTATGTGCAAGCCTTGGCATTTCAGTCGCCTCCTGCTGAGACCCCTTCCTACCATATGCTTCTGTTTTTCTTCATTAGGTGATGTGATCCCTTCTGACTGCCGCACGCACGTGCGAGGCCGGTGGGCTGGGGGGGGCGGCTGCGGGGGGCGGGCCCGGCTTGGCCTCCAGCCCTGCGGAGCTGATCGCCTCCGACAGGCGCTGCGGCGCCCTTCCTCCGGCGCCTCTGCTCCGGGGGAGGGGGCGGCAAGAACGCGATGCCCGGCGAAGGAGAGCAGCCCCAACTATTATTTAATTACTGCCTAATCCAGCACTCCCTGGGGGTCCCTGTTGATGTCTCATTCTGGCTTCCTCCTTTCTTTATTAATGAACAGTCTAGCCTTTGAATGCAATGCCGTTAAGTCACACCTGTTATTGACAGGGACTCTCCCAAGTGAGTCAGGTAAGGGACGCCTTTCCATATTCTAAGCGCGCACGCTTCTGAAGCCTTTACAGCCTTAAATATAGAAACTGCTATCATCCTGTGAAAAACAAAGCAAAACAAACAAACAAAAAACGTGCACCAGTCTTCCCCAGGTTCCTTTCTTCCACTAGTTTAGGATTTGGTGTGCGGATGTTTGATTACTCTGCATACTGACCTTTTCAACTCTCTGGAGTCTAAGAATCAATTAAAAACCTTTGCTCCCCCCCCCCCCCCCACTTCAGTTCTCACGCCAATAGGGTGCTGAGTGAAGGAGACACCGTTTTTGATTTGTTTTTTTTAACTGCGTGCAATTTCTGGATGTGCTGAAGTTTATATTTGTCCCCAATCCATCTTCTAAACAGAATTAATTGTCCTGCTAGGGAACTGCAACTTCAAAATCTAGATTGCAAAACTGTTAGTCAGTGTCAAATTACTGGGTATTTTGCAATCAAATTGTTTCCATTCATTTCTTTCCCTTGGACTATGATAGAAGCAAAAAAAATGGTCATGCGATGCTTTGAATTCTACTCATAGAGTACGTTAAAGTGCCGTCATTGAAAAGATATTAAACTAATTTAAGTAGCAAGAAGCTTCTGCTCACATATTAAGTACAAAATAATGAAATTATATAATTTTCCCTTCAATATATAGCTTCTATGAACTATATTAAAGTTTCTTATGTGTTTCTATTTTTTTGCTACTACTTACATTTGCCTTATCCAATTTTGCTGAAGTCTGTTCTTGTAGTATCTATCAAACGTAGTAGCAAATATTATTTAAGCAAATTCTACAGCCAACATGTCACAAAAGGCCACATGTTAAGTTTGAGAAACACATGTGTTTGCACCAAAATCTCAAGTATTATACAGTCCATTTACTAAATTCAATCACTTTTAATTCATATTAATTTGTAAGCACTTTTTCATTTTGTTACATTCATATGTAGCCAGATAAAATTTTGAAAATAGTGGTTTCCTTTGAAAGGTAGCCAATTTGCTTATTTGCATGTTGTTAGGAAACAGTTAATACAATGATGCTAAACTCTGATGTCTTTATATTCAAAATGTTTGTTTTCCTGAGAAATAATCACAGCTGCCTAATTTATGTAAGCATATATAAAATGGAGACAGATACTTTACTAATGACAACAATATGATTTTGCTTAAAAGCTTGCATTCAGAATTTTCCAAAGCTAAATCCTTGACCTTTTATGGAGATTCTGATGTTGGTCTTTACAGTCGTGTAAAGAAATATATTTTTATTCAGTGACTGTCGCTAATGTAGACCTCTGATTTGTATGGAAACAACGTTAATTTTCCAGTCCTGGTTGTGGATGCTATTGCCTGTTTGCTTTGGAATATTACATTACTTTGGAGCAGAGTGAGAGTGTATAATTTTATAAATGATCCATTTTTGTATTTACTCATGTAAAAAATAGATCAAATATTGATAATCTTAGAGACAAAAGGCTATTTATGTGGCACTTTCCAAAATGAAATAGTAGCTATGTGAAATTGAACAATTTGAGCTCTTGATGCCAATTAAACATTTTGATTCTTGATTTTTAAGAAATGTATAGATCTAAGCAAATATCACAATAAGGAATAAAATTCACCAAATATTGTGATGGTAAAATTTTATTTTCAAGTGTGTTGTACAATAAAAAAATGCTTTCTCTCTCTGGTGTAAATAATATTACCGTGTGGAAATTTACTCAAATAGCAGCACACAAATGTCCTCTTGTGTGGTTTCTCAAGGAAAGATGAAAAAATTAAAAAGTTAATTATGTTTTTAATGTAAAATCAATTAAACTTCAAATAGTTCCTGATGATAATGGATTAGTATTTCCTACTTTTTTCTTTCCAAGTCTTTATTTTTAAAGGGAAAAGCAAAAACCCTATTAAAAGAAAAGTAACTGTTTTCATTTCTAATTTGAAAAAAATCTTGATACATAATGACTAACCGGGAGATTTCATGCTTCTCACGCAGCATAGAGCCAACTGCTGATTAAATTCAAGACGTAAACTCCATCAATGATAGAGCTTTAACTAAACATTTTTAAAGGACGGGTCTTTTCCTAAGATAAGTATCACACTGTTAATTAATGTGGTTAGGGATACTGCGTGTGCTATATAACTGATCATCTCCTACTTTAAGGAAGATTTTTGCATGACTTATGGGATTTTAAATGTTTAAAGGAGAAGTAAATGATAAATATTTTCTGAGGAGGAATATAAAACTACCTACGTCTTACACCTTTGCTTATGCACGAGAAAGTCCTGTGCTTAGCCCTGGAAGTTTGAAGTTTCCCTTAGATGATGGGAAATGTTACTATTCCTTTTGCCTCTACTTTTTTAAAAAAATGAAATAAATACACAGATGCACACCAAAAAATAGGGTTACTGCAATTACATTTAACAATCTGCCATTGGATCTGAGGACAAACTCCTTAATTTTAATAACTAAGACAATTCTAATAAGGAAATCAAAATCTTTTATAAGGTAAAATATTAAAAATATGGTTTCTTCTCTAATCTTTATAAATGGCAACAAAATAAACAACACATAAAATTTTAGGAAAGCTGGTCACTTAAACTGGATTTTGAGTGTAGGGGAAACACTTCATCCACAGAGCTCAGGGCAAATGTTATAGTCACCTTTACTCAACTCAGTGTAATACCTGACATTATTCTAATTTCTTCAAAGCACATTCAAACTTCTTGATAACCATGCTTTCGATGACTCAAAGACCCAGAATGCAAACATTTAACACTTGTCTAATTATCAAAATATCTTTATGAAACACAGAATCTATCATCTATGCAAAGAGATTTGCAGACAAAGAGACCTTTGTACCCCATGAATATTAAATAAACGTTTTATAAAGTAAAAATGTATTTTCTACAGTTGCGTCAAA
This sequence comes from Miniopterus natalensis, assembly GCF_054644295.1. Taxonomy (NCBI): domain Eukaryota; kingdom Metazoa; phylum Chordata; class Mammalia; order Chiroptera; family Miniopteridae; genus Miniopterus; species Miniopterus natalensis. The sequence continues at coordinate 37,355,137 of NC_142092.1, read as the reverse complement.
TGGGTTTTGAGTAGCAGCTAAAATAAAAGCTTAGGTCTCCAAATTTCTGTTTCAACCTCATCTAATAACCAGGAGGAATACTGATGGCAGCGATTCTCCTGGCGCTGTTTCCTCCAGTTGCACAAGATGACGGGGTGCCCCGGGGGGGCGGGTTGGCGGTCATCCTGAGAGGAGCGGCCTCATCCCAACCTGCAGGCACTTTGCACAGCGGCACCGGCGCTCAGAGCAGCTCGCGGTGCATGGCTCTTAAACCTACGCGCTAAAGACTCAATCCCAAATCCAGAGGAAAACCGCTCAGGTTTACAAACAGCTTCTCCTAATCATCGGAAGTACGGGGGTGGTATTCTTGCTTCATTTGTGGGTCCACTCTAACTCCAAACAGATCTGAAACCATTACAGCGCATGGCAGTTGGTCGATAGTGTGGAAAAACCTCATTTACTGACTGGCCAGACAGTTTTAAAACCTTCAGATTTTTCTAAGTCTACGTTATTAACTGTCTGACTGTAATCACATCTTCGCCATAGGGAGCTTCAAAAGCTTTTCATTTGCATTGAATCAGTTGCCTTCCTCCCTGTCTTTTTTTCCCCCTGGAAATAAGCTTAAATAATTCAGCAAACTACACACATGGCTAGTGATTATTGAACCATTCTGGAACACTTGAGGCAAATGGACCGTTATGTGGTGGGAATTAAAACTTTCCTCCCAGTCACTGGGAGCGTATGTATTAATATATAGCAAATATTTGTGTCTGCAGCACTGTTTCTGCACGCCCCCATTCTTCTAAAATATGTGAAAAACACCTACAATTGGCCCATAACTTGTATTCGCCTGTGAGGGTATTGCAGATTATTAGGTCAGATAAAGAGCTTTTTGGTGTGCATATATATTCCACATTTCTTTGCCCAAAGGTGGAGACTAAGTTCCTTTAAAAAGAAAATACAGCACTTTTAACAGTCACATTACAGATAAATAAGAATGAACGAATTATATTATGTAAGCCATTTAAAATTTTCACTATACTTACATCACAATGTGATTAAGTGTTTGGCTACTTGACTTACCCTTAATTATAAGCATTTATATTTGGTTAGGTTTGTGTATATAAGTATTTATGGATATTTTACATTTGAAACCACACAAACTTTTGAATTATCCCAAATCTTGACTAATGTTTTATAATTTATCTTGCCGTTTCTTTCTGTAGATGTTTGGTGAATAAAAATAAAAACCTCAGGCACTGTCAGCCTAAGGTAGAAGCTAGGATTTTATGCTAGATTTTAACCAAAAATAATTAATTTCAAAAGACATAGTTTTTTATTGATATAGTGCTTTTATTTATCTAAGCAAATAGCAATAAAAACAAAGAATAAAAGGCATAGAAATCACATGTTTTCATAACAACAATAAATGTTCAAGGTACAATATCATAGAACATTGAATAGAAAATTTATTGGGAATAGAGGGGTTTTTTTCTTTAAACATTAACTTTGAAGTCTTAAGGAATGAGTCATACTTCACTGCATACGACGAATTCAAACAATTTTTTATTAAAGCACTAGCTATTAGATATTGTATGTGTCCTGACATTCCCCAATAGTAAGGGTGTGCTAAGGTTAGTAATTTTATAGAAATATCTTTTGTGATTATATATCTATATACATTGATATATATTTACAGTATATATAATAACTTTTATGATTTTTTTTTTTAGTGTTTATATGGCTTTGTGCCTGCTTTCCAATAGTGCATGGCCTTTGTCAAATTTATGATATGTTTGTCTAAATTATGATTTATATAAAAATATATGGGTACAACAAAAAGAACTAATGTTTGTGTAGTAAGTGATCAGTGGCACTGTTTGTTGCTCTAGTTCTTTGGTTCTCTGGATGGTTTTTCCCTAATTCTATACCACAGAAAGGAGCCTGATTCATAACTAGCTCTTAATAGATATTTGCTATTGAATGAATCCATCTACTTTATTCCTTCTAGGCTGGTATAACATCAAAGCAGTTCACAGCAATCCAGAATTTTATTTCATTATGTGTTTTAGTGATTACATCTATCTGCCTATAGGTTTTTAATGTATTTTATTCTATGTATATTTTTGCTACATTTTCCCTGTATTTGCTAATTTTTTCTAACAATTATCCCAATGGCTTGAGCATCCTAACTACTTTGGCATTACTCTATCTGTCCAAGGCGGAGATCTATGTACTTCTTTGAGGTGGTGGTGCTGAAAAGTGGACTGTAGACTGCTTTGAGAATCTGATTTTATTTATTTATTTATTCTTTTTTACAAAAAGTATACATGGCCGAAACATTTTAGGTAGAGTTTTTAGAGTTCATAGATCCACTGAAATTTACTTGTAGTTCATGGAACCCAAATTAAGAGCACTTAATCTAAGAGGTGTTTGCACCTTAGAACACTTGGTTAAGACAACTAGCGTAACACTATCAACTCTGATGGACACAATCAGGAATGGGCAAACTATGACCCTTGGATCAAATCTGGTTGCTGTCTGTTTTTATAAATAAAGTTTTATTAAGACACAACCTTACCATTCATTTACATATTACCTCTGGAAATTTTCACAGTATAGCATCATTGTTGTGTAGTTGCAACAAAGAACATATGGCTAAAGTCTACAATAATTATTATGTGCCCTCTTACAGAAAAATGTTTGCCAAATGCTGGACTAAATGTGTGGCCTAAATACAATGAATTTTTCATAATAGTCAAGAAATGAAAACTCTAAATTTAATTTGAGTTCATATAAACAGTTGTCTATAAAACTCAAGTGATTTTAATTTTATAAAAGTAAAATAAATAAATAAATAAAGAGAATAGTATGATGGTGCCAGTCTACCAGGAACTTCTTTAAAAAAATCACACAGTTTCAGAAATCACGTTTTGGTAGGGTTAAACTAATTGATGTTTTGTTTTGTTTTTCTCTGGGAGTGAGACCAACACAATGAGAATATACAAAATGAATTTAAAAGAAACAATTAAGAAAACAATAATGTTTAGCTAAAAAAGAAGAGATAGGAGAGTAATGGGGGAGGGTTAGAGACAGACGATAGCTGTTCTTGAATATTTTAGTAATCTTTGCGGAAGATGAAATTTAATTTGTTATGTTACCTCAGAGGCAGTGGTATGCTGGTAAACCAGTTCTTTGAAGAAAAAACAGCCTGTGTTTGCAGGGTTTGCAGATTTTTGTGACAAAAATATTTCCACCATGGCTGATGTCAAGTTACCAATATAAAATCATTGAATGCAGAGCTGAGAAGAGATGCACACAATTGGCTTTCCCAAGCACATCCAGACCAGCTCTAGCACACCACTGCAGAGAGCGAAAGGGAGGCACATGGCTTGAAACTATAGAGAGTAAGCATGGCTCACCATAGGAAACATGATTTGAACAGTCTTTGCTGGGAGTCTCCACATTTTCCTGCTGCAACAGTGCTTAGACAACAGAGTGCTTGACCCTCATCCAAGCCACCTACCCAGATCCAGCCTTCCGCCACCTACTCACAGTGCCCTAGAACTGCCCCAAGGTCCCCTCCACCACATTCACTTTGTAGGTGCACCAGAACTACCACCAGGACTCAGCCATCTGCCAGATCAACCTGGAGGTCTGTGCTTCCTACATCTACTATGAATGTCATACTACTTTGACAATGATGATGTGGCTTTGAAGAACTTTGTCAAATATTTTCTTCACCAATTTCATGAGGAGATAGAACATGCTGAGAAACTGATGAAGCTGCAGAACCAATGATGTGGACAAATCTTCCTTCAATATATCAAAACCATGACGACTGGGAAAATAGGCTGAATACAATGGAGTGCGCATTACTCTTGGAAAAAAGTGTGAATCAGTCACTACTGGAATTGCACAAACCGGCCACTAACAAAGATGCTCCTCATTCATTTGACTTCATTGAGACTCAGTACCTGAATGAGCATATGAAATCCATCAAAGAATTGGGTAGCCACATAACCAACTTTCTGCAGGTTGAGGGCCCCTGAAACTGGCATGGCAGAGTATTTCTTTGACAAGTACATCTGGGAGACAATAAAGGGAGCTAAGTCTTAGGTTGGCTTCCCTTAACAATGGGGGTGACTTCCCCTGGTCACCAAACCAAGTACATGCATGCTGGAGTTATCTTTTTTTTTTGTAACTTGTACCAAATCATCCACTTATGTTCTTTCCCTTGTATCATTCTTTCAAATGAAGTAATTTGGTACACCCCCTCCAAAAAGAAATTTATGATCTGAATGGGTCTTCCTATAGAGATTTTAAATTCCTTTTCTGAGAAAGTGTTAAGAGAGGCTGTGCAAGTATTTGATGACTGCACCAAATAACTAAAAAGCACATCAGAAGAATGGGTTTTTTTGATCCCATACAACTGTTTATGAATCTGTGATATTTAAAGATGTTATTAAGCACTTCTGCCATTTTCTTTCTGAGATAAAATTTCAGATATTATAATCTCAGGGGGAAAAGGCATATATTTGTTAATTTCAAAATTTATAAAATAGTCAGCAAAATGCTAATTTTTTTACCCTTATCCAGGGATATGTTTATTGATTTAGCAAGAGAGGAAGGAGAGAGAGAGAGGGAGAAAGAAACATCCATGTGAGAGAGTAAAATCAATTCGTTGCCTCCTGTATGCACCCTGACTGGGAATTGAACCCACAAACTTTTGGTGTATGGGCAACTCTCCAGCCAACTAAAGCCACCTGGCCAGAGCAGCAAAATACTAAGTTGATAATAGACTTCTAAGCATTGATATATTAGAATTTTTCAAAAATGACATGTTTTACACATATCTTTGCACTAACTTCTCATTTTATCTCAAGTTGACTCTTTCAAGAGGTTGAAATTGTATGCATTTTCTTTTTTTGCAAGTAACTTTTTGATATGAAAAGGTGTTGATTGTAAAAACGAAGGAGATACTTGGAGGTGACATTTTATATTTGTTTGCCTGTGGCTTCCTGAGGGAAGGCACATCAGAAAAACCCCCCAAACATCCCCAAAATGTGGGACGACCTTAATATGCCATTGATCTATAGGAGAATTTACTTTCATATGTGACTGAAGAAAAAAATGTCTTAAGATCAGTTTCCTTTTAGAAATCCCATTCTACAAGATGAAAAATAAGCCAACAAAACCTATTTTTATGATGTTGAAGTATTAAAAGTTGAGGATAGATCTTGGCTGACTCTAATGGTTGACTACCCAACAGCTAACTTCAACACTTTCATAGTTGTACTTTTATCATTGTAGCTTTGTATGTTAGGTTAGCCTTGCCCGTTAATCCAAGCCAGTGGGTAATAGGAAAAAATCTTCTCTTAGTGTTCTAGGAAAGGAACAAAAGACATTCTCTTTCAGATATTCTGATTGATAAGTATGAGATTCTTTGGGCTGATCCAGTTATGCTATGATTACGAGAGGGCAAGATAAGAACAAATATTTCCAGAATAGAAAAGACTAAAGATAGAAAGAAACTGGACGCTGGATGATGCTATTGAATTACTGGTTTAATCATCCCCAGAACCATAATGCTTTTGTACTTCTTTGTGTAAAATAAAAATAAAGTTACATAAAGACTTTAACAGACAAACAAAACCTGAGAAAATTCATTGCTAGCAGACTAGCACTACAAGAAATATCAGAAAAGTTCTTCAGGCAGGAACATGATACCAGCTGGAAATGTTTATATAAACAAGAAGTGAAATTATCAGAACTTGTAAAATAAGAATAAATATGACTTTGTTTATTGTTTTTAATTTATATAAAAGATAACTTTCTAAAGCAAAACAAGAGTATAAATGTATTGCTTGTTTCATAACATGATTAGAAATAATAACAAAGGATGGGAGGAAAGAAATTAAAGCCTACTATTGTAATGTTCTTATACTACATATGAAGTGGTAGAGCTTGATCTTAATAAGTTAAACATGTATGTTGTAAACCTTTAAGGAACCACTAAAAAATTAAAAAGAGATAATAATAAAGAATAAGTCAATCATGGAATCATTTTTAAATGTTCAAGTAACCCAAAAGTAAAAGATGAAGAAAAAGGGACCAAAAAGATCAGACAAGCAAAATACTACTAGCAAAATGATAACTTTAAATCAAACCATATCAATAATTATATTAAATATACATGATCTAAATACCCCAATTAAAAGGCAAAGATTGATAGATTTGATAAAACATCAAGATTCATTTATGTATGTCTATAATAAACCTACTTTAAATATAAAAAATCATGGATAGGTTAAAAATAAAGGATATAAAGAGATATATCTTGAAAATTCTAATCAAAAGAAAGTTGGAGTGGGTATATTAATATTACAGAATGTTTACATCAAAACAAATATTATCAGGGATAAAAAACACATTACATAATGATAAAGGATCAATACATCTAGAAGATATAACAATTCTAAATGTGTAATCTAATAATAGGATTTTAATTTTTCATACAATGAATTTTAAGAACAATTTTGTTTGCAAAGTAGTTTTTTGCTTCAAAAATATTACTTAATCCCCAAGAAATCCTATCACTCAACACATCTACTAACATAAGAAAATAGCTTATAATTGGTGAAATATTTCTTAAATAGAAATAATATGAGTGACGATGAAAATTCTTCCTCCTTCAGTGCTTTGGCAGTTTGACAACTTTGAGAGCAGTGCCATAGCATTCAGAACACTTGGGTGCAGAGGTGAGTCTTGAATTTGTTTCTTAGAACATGAAATCTGAAAACTTAGAATTAAGAAAATTTAATCTGCAAAATATGGTGACAAGCAATTAGTCACATTCAACAACAAAAAAATCTCTTGTTTGGTAGGCATTAGATTTGGCAGAATTACTTTCCCTTACATATTTCTTCTCTTATTCAAATAAATATTGTAATTTTAGCTTGGGATATTGTGTGTGCAATTTCAAAAAGAAGAACTAATCAGATTAAAAATAAAATCAACCTGGTTAATTACTTTTTAAAACTAAAACAGATTCGAGTTGGTCTATGTCAGTTTCTGCAGCTTTACTTTTTGCTATTATCTTTTCTACTAGAATTTTTACATCTCCACCTTTTAATACTAAGATGCCTCTCAGATCTTCACAACACATCAGAGTATAGTTCTTTTTTTAGAAAACTTACAATTAAAACAACTTCTCTACAAGTATTTTCATGTGCCTTTGAATGATTTGCCCTTCATGACTGTAAAAGATTAAACAATTTGTTCTAAATTGTTCAAAATCTGAACCATGGAAATTTCTAAATACCGTCACTTTTACAGAATTCCCATATATACCCTATGAAAGGGTAAACATCATTAATTATGCTTTAAAATATAAATTATAAATAAACATATATAAATAAAAAATATATTTCTCTTCAAAACCAAGTGTAAAAGATGTCATGCGAGACATTTGTTGAGTTGGTAAGTTAACATATAATTAGTGAATTTGTACAGACTACTATTTCAAACACAGGGGATACACAAGGCTGTAAAAACTCACATTGGTTGCTGCCCTAGGAAGCTTAGTAGAGGAAACAGAAATGTGCACTTTATAACACAGGGAAATTTCAGCTTTGAAAAGTGCTATGGAAAAGGTACATAGTACAGAGTGCCTATAAAAGAAGGGTAATAGTTTATGTGTGATCTGGAGACTGAGTCAGAATAATTGGATGAACAAGGACAGAAAAAAGGTCCAGGCAGGGTATGCAAAATGCCCTGTGGTGAGAAGGAATATGATAAATAAAGGAACCAGAAAAAAAACATTTTGATTTAAATGCAGAAAGTAAAAGAATCTGGTAGAAGATACAACAGAGAGGTGGATTCGGCCAGAGACCATGTTAGTTACTATAGTCCCTGTAAAAATGTATTTACTTTTTTAATATTAACAACAATGGGAAGCAAAAATAGTTTAATCTAGGGAACAAAATGATCCAAGTTATGTTTGAGATGATTCTCTCAGCATTAAAGAGTGGAATGGCGATGGCTCAGAATTCATTTGGCTTCTACTTGGCAACTGTGGCACACAGAATTCGAAGATGGCCCCCAAAGTCCTCACTCCCATATGTATACACCTTGTGTAATCCCCTCCCCTTGAAAATAGGTAAAATTTCTGAATATAATGAGATTTAACTCCCAGGACTGAGTTATGTTCTAGGGCAAAGGTGAAAGGAGAGGTTATCCCTGGCTTGGCCTAATCACACGAGTCCTTTTAAAAAGCCCTTTAAAAAGAGGTCAATCTTTTCCTGAGAGAAGAGATTCAAAGCAGAAAACATTATCTTGCTGGCTTTGAAGACACACCCATCCATACTGTGAAGTGCTCATGGAGATAACCACATGACAAGGGCCTAGGGACTGAGAGCATTCCCCGGCCAACAGCTAGGGAGATAACAGAGTCCTCCTTCCTGTAGTCACAAGGAGCTGACTTCTGCCAGCAACCTAAATAAGGTTAGAATGAGACCTTGGGCTCCAGATGACAATACAACCTGACCAACACCTTGATTTGAACCTTGTGAGATACTGAACAGAGGACTCTGTCTGAACTTCTGATCCACAGAAACGATAATAAACACACATGGTTTTAAGGTGCAGATTTTATGGTAATTTGTTACACAGCATAGAGAGCTAAAACAATTCTTCAATAGACGTAGAGAAAGATGATGAAGCATGGCCTCAGGTGATAGTGTGAGAGTTAGAGAGAATTAGACAATTTTAAGAGATTAAGAAAATAGAAACATGGCTATTGCAAATAATACTGCAATGAACACAGAGGTGCATATATTATTTTGAATTAGTGTTTTGAGTTTCTTGGATATATTCCCAGAAGTGGAATTGCTGGATCACAAGGCAATTCCATTTTTAATTTTTTGAGGTAACCCCATACTGTTTTCCACAGTGGCTGCACCAGTCTGCATTCCCACCAACAGTGCACAAGGGTTCCCCTTTCTCCACACCCTCGCCAGCACTTGTTTGTTGATTTATTGATGGAGCCATTCTGACAGGTGTGAGGTGATATCTCATTGTGGTTTTAATTTGCATCTCTCTGATGATTAGTGATGTTGAGCATCCGATTTTCATGTCTATTGGCCTCCTGTATGTTCTATTTGGAGAAGTGTCTATTCAGGTTCCTTTGCCCATTTCTTAGTTGGATTGTTTGTTTTTATGGTGTTGAGTTTTATAAGTTCCTTATAAATTTTAGATATTAAGCCCTTATCAGGTGTATCAACAAATATGTTCTTTCCATTCAGTAGATTGTCTTTTCATTTTGTTGATGGTTTCCTTTGCTGTGCAAAAGCTTTTTAGTTCGATGTAATCCCATTTGTTTTTCTTTTGTTTCCATTGCTCAAGGTGATATATCAGAAAAAATATTGCTACAAGAAATGTACGAGATTCTACTGCCTATGTTCTAAGATTTTTATGGTTTCGAGTCAAACATTTAAGTCAAGACACGGAAGCAGCCCAAGTGCCCATCAGTGGATGAGCGGATAAAAAAGGTCGTGGTACATTTACACAATGAGATACTATTTGGCCAAAAAAGAAGAGGAAATTTTACTTTTTGCTGCAGCATGGATGGACCTGAAGAATATTATGCTAAGTGAATATTATGTTAAATGAATATTATGCTAAGTCAGTCAGAAAAAGACAAGCACCATATGATTTCATTTATATGTGGAACCTAACGAGCACAATAAACTAACAATGTAGAGGCAGACTCATGGATACACAGAACAGACTGACAGCTGTCAGAGGGGAGTGGGCTGGGGGCTGGGTGAGAAGAGTGCAGGGATTAAGCAAAGAAAAAAAAAAAGACTGGGGACACAGACAATAGTATATTGATTGCCAGAGGGTAGGGGGGTTGGGGGAAGTTACAACATAAGGGAGGAAAAAATGGTGATGGAAGGAGACTTGATTTGGGATGGTAATCACACAATACAATATACAGATAAACTTGCATACCTGAAACCTATATAATTTTATTAACCAATGTCATCCCAATAAATTCAAGAGAAAAAGGAAATAATAAAATAGAATCATAAGTACTTGATATATATTGGATATAAAGCTTAAAGGAGAAGTAGGATACCTCTGAACTTTCTAGTTTGATCAGCTGAATCCATGATGATACTAATCACTGAGATAAGGAACATCAAAAGCATGGCTGATGGTGAATTTGGATTTTTGGCATTTTAAGGGTTAGGTGCTATTGAAACATTTGGGAGTAAATATTTCAAAGTGGTTATGAAAATTAAATGACATGTCATAGTGTTTGGCCCAGAGAAAGCATGAATATGGAAAGAGAGCAGCCAGACATTTTAGGAAAACAGAGGGTAGCCCCAGTATAAACTGGCACATAGCAGGTAGGGATACACATAATAGATGTTCAATAAATCTTTAGTAAATGAATAGAGTGGAGGCTACTACGTAGATTATTCTGTCAAAATAACCAGTTAATACTTCAGCAATTGCCATATTACATTGAATTATGTGGCAAAATTTAAAAATACAACATAACTCAAGTGTTCTTTAAGCATTAATATGTCCTCCAGTGTAGCGGGAAACTGAAGCAAAGTGAAAAAACACAGGAAAAACAGAATCACTTCGTTCCTTTAATAACTGGCAAGTTAGAAGTTACTCTCTTCTCATGCTGCATACAGAATAATTAGAGTGTTAAGCAATTTGAGTTTGTTAGACAGTGTGAGTGGGTAAATCAGAACAATAATTCATAGGGCACAAGGGCTACCAAATTAGTTATTCAGCAAATGCTCCTTTTATAGCACCCAGGGGGTCTGATTTCTCATTTTTTATTTATTTTCTGTGTGCACCTGTTTAGCTGTTAGATTTCTTCCCTCCCCTGTTACAGCCTCTTGCTCCATTTCCTGTTTCTTGAGGACCGCACACACAGCAATATCGCAAATTAAAGAAGTGCAAAGGGGAGAGGAAAAGAAGAATTCTCAAAGGAGAGAAGGCTGAAGGGACACCGGAGATGAAGCACGTAAAGGGATCTCATCCCCCACTACTGCAAAAAACAATTCCCTTCAGAAAATATGTTTTGGCCAATTTTATAAATATGTTCTGGCAAATTTAAGGGTGTTTTTTAAAAAAAAACACAAAAAACTAGAGTTAAACATGTGCTTACTATTGAGCAAATGTATAGCAATAATCTATTTTACTGTCTTTTAAATCCTTCGCAATAACTTTTCTTGTGCCGTAAACAATTAGTCACATCACCTGTACTCTAACATGTGACATTTGCGTTGTAAAAGGTTATAGTTTGCAACTGACTCAATTTTTCCATTGTGACATCAGCATAGTACTTAATGGGAAGTTACCTTGACCTGTTTCATCAAGGGAGTTGCTGTGGCACCGCCCTGTGACCTGGGATAATCCCAGCCCAAGGGGCCCTTCAGACAACAGGAAGTGAAATAGACTACTGGTCGACCAGAGCCTCATGAAGCTCTTATATTTTCTTCTGCATGCAAAATACAAGGTCTAGAAATACTGACCTGGGCGAACATCCTGGAGTGCCTTCAAATTATTTTTATTTCTCTGAAGCCACATTCCATTCTTAATAATTTATTACTTAGAAGTTATATTTTTTCCCATTCTATTTTCTTTTCTCTGAACATAATGGAAAATTGACTTTAACATTTTATTTAGAGGTCTGAGAGTCTTGCCCAGGTCAAAAAAACAAATAACCAAGCAAACATCATATCGAAAAGTTCCCATTCTCTATATAAGGTATTAAGACAATTAAGAATGAATAAACAATAACTGGTAATTAACCATTTAGATAATTATCTACAGTTATATTAATTTTTAAGTATTATTTCTTGGTTTTGAGTTGATTTGAAAGCAGGTTTATCAAGAATCAAATTTGTGTTTAAACTTAGATAGAATTTTTTAATGTCATCGAATTCTATACTCATTACAAGCAAGTTGTCTTAATAAAGCAGTTTTGTTTCTTTAATTCATTAGTTGATTTTTTGTTTTAAATTCTGTATTATATTCTACCAACATTCTTAATGTTATCTTTATTTGAGCAAACAAAGAATATGGCATCCTAAAAATGAAGTATATACTTCATTTGATCCCACATTGCAATTTACTTTTAGTGAATTTTGGTTATTTTTAAGAATAAATTTCTTATTATACTTCATTGAGAACTAGTCTTTATTTCATGAAATAAAATTTATACTTTATTTTTTAAACACCTGATCAAATAAGCACTTCTATTTAGGTCACTAGAGTAATTGTCAGGGTAAAATTATAGAGCTATGAAAATTTGATAACCCTCTGGAAAGCCAAGAAGCCAAAAAGGTGATGGTTGTGTTTGGTTCATCTAAAGATGACAAAGTCCCTCTGACTTAAAGATTTTAAAGGATTGCCTCAACACAATTCTTGGCATATAGTAAGTACTAAATGAACGTTTTAAGTATTTAGTAGATTTTAAATGGGAAGGACTCGTAAATTCGTAAGGAGCATAACTTTCAGTTTGTTTGTTTTTCTTTTGTTTTTCTTTTTACAGAGCTGTGCAGATTAGATGGAGCATATTGCTTAATCTTTTTATGCATCAGTTTTCTCATCTACAAAATAGTGTTAAAATAATAGTAGTAAATAACTCATTAAATACACATACACATGTACATACTGGTACAATAAAAGATACTCATATGCCTTTCTATGAGGAGAGTATGGTGATTAATCAAATAAGCTCTCAAACCTATTGACTAATTCGAATTCCATCTCGGTAACTTACTAGGTAATAGATATTGGGAGAGCTACCTGTCTTAGTTTGTTCAGGTTGCTATAACAAAATCCTACAGACTGGGAAGCTTAGCAACCTACTTCTCACAATCCTGGAGGCTGGGATGTCCAAGATCAAGGCACCACTATGGTCACATTTGGCGAGGGCCCTCTTCCTGGTTCAGCACGGTCTTTCTACGTCCTCACAGGGTGAAAGGGGCTAGGAAGCTCTCTGGGTCTCTTTTAAAAGAGCACTAATTCCATTAATGAGGGCTCCACCCTCATGACTGAATCACTTCCCAAAGGCTCCACATGCAATACCATCACATTGGGCATTAGGATATCAACATATGAATTTTGAGGGGACACAAACATTCAGACCATAGCATTACTTACATTTCAGACCACAATTTCTTTATATTTTAAGTGCATATTAATGTACTAACCTCATAGAATTGTAAAAAGTCAACATGGACAAATGATAAAAACACTTAACAAAGTGCCTGGCACATTGCAAGCGCTCAAATATTGGTTGCCATTATTAGAGTATTTTTAATATCATATTGCTAAGTAATGCTCTTTATTCTTAATATTTGCTCATTAATTGGTTTTTGGAAGCTTTGTCTTATTTCTCTTCTTTTTTTTTTTTTTTTTTGCCAACTGAAAAATGAAATGTTATTTCTCAATCTGACCCCCGAAATGCATTAAAGTAGTTTAGGCCCGGGCTAGGCAGATCAGCTGGTTAGAGCATCATCCCCATATGCCAAGGTTGTGGGTTCGATTTCTGGTCAGGACACATATAAAAAGCCACCAGTGAATGAATAAATAAGTGGAACAACAAATCAATGTTTCTCTCAAATCAATAAAATTTTAAAAAAGAATGTCGTGTCTAATCATAATCAACCTAACCTCCTAAAACAATTCAGTCGTGTTTTGTTTTTGACATATAAATCTTTAAAATGAATAGTATTTTCAAGATACGTAGTTTTTGTTTGTGATGAAAAGTCATATCCAAAGTATACTTGTTGCCACATGAGTAAGCCAAAGGGAGTGGGAATAATAGTCAGCCAGTTTACCAAGCAATCATCTTGAATAAGCAGCATGGACAGTGGGGATTAAAATCTTAGCTCCATTTCTAATAGTTTCCATGACTATTTTTAGGGAAATAAAGCTCTGTAGTTTAAACAATAATACTTTTGGGGGAAAAACCAACAATTATGTCAATAAAGTTTTGTCTTATAATTATGACAATAAAAACCAAACTGTAACATAAGTGTTAATGAACTGAAATTGAAACTCATTGAAAAGGTTTTTTGAATATACAATTTATCTGGAATATCACTTACTTAAAACCAATAGGCCTTAACAAGAATAACTATACTGAGCCTTTTGATTGTCACGGAGGTTTTTGTATGTTTTGTAAATGATAGCATATTTGGCTGATGACTTCAAATTTGAAGCCCTGGAACAGACTTTTAAAAATATGATGCTGCCCGGCAGGCGTGGCTCAGCGGTTGAGCCGCGGCCTAGGATCCAGGAGATCGGGGTTGGATTCCCAGTCAAGGCACATGTCTGAGTTGCAGGCTCGATCAATGACTCTTTCATCATTGATGTTTCTATCTCTCTCTCTCCTTTCTTCTCTCTGAAATCAATAAAGATATATTTTTAAAAAAATAAAAAAAAATATGATGCTTTAAATTAAAAGCAACACAAGCAAATTAATTCGGTTTGCCATCCTTCCCCAAATTTTAAGTATTAGCATTGCAAGATGATAAGATTAGCTGCTATTCTTTTGCTCAAATGCCAGTCACAGTGTTGCTTTTCTATTTGTAGTGGTAGCCATCCATAATAATATACAGTCTTATTACACTATCAGTTTATTGGAAAATTGCTCTGAAGTTATGTTTTCCAACTTTTTACGTTAGTGAAGAAATATGGAAAATCAGTTTAATCTTAAATCTACATTTCTCTCCTGCAGCATTCTCGCACCAGCATCATAGCCACCTAAACCAGACAACAAGACTATGCATCACACCATTTATGGATTTTGACCCTGGAATAAATATCAAAGAGACAGGGATTCATGCAAGCATGATATCAGGCTTTTAAATATTGGCAGACAGAAGTTTATTGCTGCAACCTGAAATTTCCATTTGTTATGCAGCCAAAATGAAAGTGTTCCATAATGACAAAATGTCAGAGCATTTGAGAACAAATAGAAGCCACTGTTGAGAACAAATCCTCACCATTCTGTAAAGGTAAGAGAGAATTTGTTGATGAACATTACTTTCCTAATTCGAGTGTTTAACACAGAGTTGCTTCTGATCATTTTCTTAAGCCACATGATATTGAAACAGTAATGTCTTTACTGTTAATGTCTTTGAAGTCTGAAAGGCTAGGAAACTTGAATTTATATGAAAGGATAGTTTCTAATCTACACGAACTTCAGCACTATGTAAATTGATTTTTTTAATATGTCTTTATTGATTTCAGAGAGAGGCAAGGAGAAGGAGAGAGAGAGATAGAAGCATCAATGATGAGAGAGTCATTGATCGGCCGCCTCCTGCACGCCCCCCACTGGGGATTGAGCCCGCAACCCGGGCACATGCCCTGACCAAGAATCAAACCCCGATCACCTGGATCATAGGTTGGTGCTCAACTGCTGAGCCACGCCAGCCAGGCTGTAAATTTATTTTTTTTTTAAAGTAATTTCTACTATGAGAAATAAGTAAAATAGAACAATCAAACTTTTGCAATAACCAAAGCAAAGTCAACAGAAATACAAAACAAAAAGGCCTAGGTAGGCTGAGCACTTGCCTCAGACTGTCAAAAGTTGGGTTCTGATCTCAGCCCTGATAAGAGTGAGCTCTTATCTTATCCCCCAAAGCAAAGTTTGGATTGGGCCATTGCCATAGGTTTTCTGGCAACAGGAAGGGAAGAAGAAAGGAAGGAGGAAAGGAAAATACTGAACATCAAAGTATCAGAATATTTGGTTATAGGACAGAGCATAAAGAATCATTGGGCTACCAACAGTGAACAAAGAAACAAAAGCAACAAAGAAATAAAATCAACCAAACAAAATAACTGGTTTCTAATTTAAAAAAATAGCAACATATATAAAAAGAAAAAGTGAAAGCGCATGATTTTTTAAGTGTGATAAAACTGAAAAATTATTGCTCTGAAGTTGTTGTTTTCATTAGAAACTGTTATGTGATTCAGAATAGATCTATGGCTTGACCATCGTAGGAAAGGCATTTTAATAATGTGTTATATTTAAACAACATGAACAACACGGTGTAAATTACTTACATGAAGTTGTTTAGTCCCAGGTTAAAACACTGTCTGTGTAATTTCAGTGGGTCTCGATGTGTCAGGGAGAAAATGTGAATCACACTACCCACCACCAGAAATAGTGGTTAAACCTGGGAAATGGATGAGAAAATGCTCAACATAATGCATGACTCAATTCAGGCAACTCAGTAAATGTTAAAGCTCTGTTAGTGCCATTGCCAATTTTAAAAGCTGGCAATAAAACAATCTGGAAGGTAAATAATCTAAACTATGTTCTCTACTCAGATCAATTTCATATAAATGATGTGATTCTGTAACATTATTTAATGGGATAAACGACCAATGAAAATATTCATAGTTTTAAAGGGAGTGAATAAAGGAAAGAAAGCATGGGAGTACAGAAATGCGCAATTTCCAGGTCTACAGAGTATGAGCAAAGAGAGAAGATACCTTGTACAACTAGGGGGGAAAATCTGCATTACTTAATAGAGCAGGGAACCAATTAAGAACAGTCCCCTCTCCAGTTTAATTAGGCTAACTACAGGTAAGGGAATCCTCTGGTACAGAGAGGAGCACTAGGTGGTGAATTCTCACTGCATCTCTTTCGTCTATGACCCCTCCACTGTGACAATGTTAAAGATATGTAGTGCTTGACTTTCACCCAGGATTGCCCTTTTAATGTGGAACTTAAATAAATGAACACTTTCATGTTGCTAGAAAGTGCACTCCAGGTGTACCCCAATGCTGTAATTTGAAGAATATATTACTTGTACTCTTAATTCTTTTGTCCAGATTACCACCAGACTATGGTATATCGACATCTGATTTCAGCTTTAGTAAACTGTTATCTTGCAAAAGTCTGTGTGGTATCTGTGTTGATGAAAAAGTATATTCTGCACATTAATCACGCAGTGCCAAGAACCAAGCTTTAAAATACTGCTGAAATACGAAATCAGGTGAGAAGGATAACTTTAGTGTTTTTCTTGTGGTTGTTTAGCTGCAACTTTCACTTACTCTTAATTTTCTTGATTGTTGGTGTTTCAAAAAGACACTCTAGATAAAAACTGGATCTTGTCCTTCCCCTCCTCCCCAATACTGATTATAGTAATGAAGCAATAATAAAAATCCACAAGGGGGCAGGAAAAACAAAACAAAAGAAAATGAGAAAAGTCTTCTAGTCTGGTCAAAAACATGAATGCAAAATATAAAGAACTAATTCTGCAAATTCAACTCAACCTGTTTAAATGAAAGCAGCGCTGGTTAGGTTAGAGATGGATTACTTACCAGAAATAAGTAGAGATGCTAGTGTCAAGCAAATAAAGCCTTAATATTTGGGAAGAATGCCCCATTTCTCTTTAGTAGTTTCAATGTCCATTAACGTTTTTAATTCACATAGACTTTTTAAAAAGTTGATTTGTAAATCTGTAATGCAATATATTTTAATAAGAGGAAATTCTTCTCTAGATCTCTGAGTGGAATGCTGAAGCTACTGAGATTTCAGGGGCAGTAAAACAGGACATTGCAGGAATTGAGATTTTGCTGTGGAAAACACCAGCACGAAAGGTAAGAACCTCTCAGGTCATGTTCTTGCTAATATTCTGTTCTTTAAGCAACACTTAGTCTCTTTCCTCAGAGAATACAGCTGAAACCCAGGAATAATAAACCGCATATCAAGACCGTTAGGGAAAATAATTACTACAAATAAATATGGAGCAATATTCCATGTCATAACATATATATGCACACACATATATATATCTTCTTAAAATACTCTATATCTATAACTTTACCTACAGCTATCTATTTATCTCCTTAAAACATCTCACTGGTTTTTGTGAATGTGCAGTAAGGAAAAGATTATGATAATGCTAGCAAAGATTTTAAAAAGTGTCTTACAATTTAGGTTTTTGTAAGTTAAATCAGAAGACGGGAAAAAGTATCGAACCTGCTCATTGGCTTCCAAAGGCTTATATTTTCATCTGGCCATTTAAATTGACATTCTCTTGGGCAGTTTTTGTCTTTTATCCACACTGCTGTAGTGAGCCATACTTTCCAAAGCAGTTAACATTTCCTTGGTTAAATAATTTTTTTCCACTGATTTCAGGAGGAAAAACATATTTAGAATTAAATTTTGTGCTTCCTACCTAAATATGAATGCTCAATTCCAACATCAAGGTAATAAGGGATTATGATTTGAAAATCTCTCGAGTATTCTCTGATCTGAATCTGAAATGGCTTTGTATCTAATAGTACAATGAATGAATAATGTCCATGGTTTGACATTAGACATAATGTAATAATATAAGTATTACTTCATGTAAGTATATTTTAAAGGCATTCATTTAAAGCAATTTAGCTTTTCACATTACTTTGCATGTAGAAAGCAATATTGCTGACATCCATTCATAAATTTATTCAAAAAACATTTATCGAGCACCCACTCTGTGTACTTAAAATATGCTAGACATTTTGGAAGGGTGCAGAAATTCTTAGATGTATTTGTCTCCCAAGAAGAAACAAAAATTTAGCATAATTTTATACATTATTACTGAGCGATCCGGCACAAACTCAAGACCAAGATTTCTGCGGTTTGTCTAGTAATGTACAGTGAGTTCTCTGGGTTTTTCTGCAGTGAACCCCGAATGGAAAGTCAGAGAGATATTCTCAATCAGATGCAATTGTCCAATTAACTCATCTAGTGCAAATGTCAGAAGATCTCCAGTTGTGAGCTCTATTTAAACCATTTAAACGCCCATACATGCCTATTACTAGCAACAGGGGTTGACAACTTCGATTGCAAGAGACCAGTGTCTTGGAACACAACATCCACTCAATTTTGTTAGAAAAACGGATTTTCTTATAATATTGTAATTATGGATAGCAACATTGTTTCAACGGTGTAATGAGAAATTTAGAAGGGTAGTCATGCATCCAAAACACACAAAACGAGCGATGAAAGTTCATTTACAAGCTAGAAAGAGGGGGGAATGTCTCCCTAGGAAAGTCCACCGCCTGCTGCCCGGCGCGTTGCGAACCGATCATCGTCCGCATTGAGTCATCATAAGAAGCCTGTTACATTTTAATAAAAAAGACTTGAAGCCACATAAACAACACTCAGCGTTTAGGGAGCGTGGTAAATCAGACTGTATCCCTTTCGCAAAGGCTTTATGATGCAATTGTTTATTCAGCAAAACCAAACTGCTGCGGGCCGTTGCGGAGCCGGCTTTGTGCTGCGCGTCCCGGCGCCCGGCTCCAGCCGCTTCACGCTGATTAGGAAGAACAGACGCGCCGCAGCTCCGGGCCTCTTTGAACGGCCCTCGCCCAAAATTAACTCGGCGGTAACCCTGCGTGAATAATAGCTTTGCGGCAACAGTTTAGAGAAATATATTGTTCATAATTGCCATCTTGCTGAGCAAAATGCTAGGGCAAGTTTTACATAACAGCACAAGACGAAATGAATAGGTGAGTTGGTGAAGCTTTGAAAGACACAGTTTGCAGCTCAGTTTTGTTTCTAAGGCTCCCTTCGTGATGATTTTGAAGAACATCACACACAGGTAAGAAAAAAACAAATCAGGAGGAATAGAAAAATGGTCATTTAAAAATTATATTTAAGAATTAATTATTGATACCAATCCTATAGTTAACTACAAATAGGCAGTTGTTTTTTTAAGATGATACGTATGAAGCAAAAGCATTTCATTTTAGTTTGGTACGAGCAAATCACTAAAGAAAAAAATTAGGGGGTATCCATGTTAACAAGCAGCAGAAATTTTACAAAGTTTCTGAAGTAAAATATGCCTTAGAAATCATGTAAGTTTGCGCATAGCCCAGAGATAGAAAGGAACACTTGAGAAAGAGAAATATAAAATCCAATCTAGGGCTTGAATTAGCACCAACAAAATATCTGATAAAAGCAACAAACAAACAAAAACAAAACAACTACAAAGAAACAAGACGGATGTCACTCTTTGAAACAAATAATTTATCCCATCTGCATATTGGTTTCCCTTATGAGCCAGGTTTCTAATGATAACTGATTGGACTATTCATGGGACTGTATACATTTTTCCATCCCCAAAAAAGGTCTTTCAAAAACAAAACAAAAACAGAGATCTATAAAAGGAATGAAAATGGACAATATCATTAGAAACCTTGCACATCAGATTCAAATTAAAAGTCTTTGCTGCTGTGCCAGCACCTAATCCAAGGCAGGTAAAGAGAGAAGTGAGGTTCCACTTGCTAACACAGCTATGAAATTGCACAAGATCAACAGTATAGACAGGATGTTTGCCACAGAATCTTTCATCCTTTTAATAAAATAACCTTTTTTCCATGACAACCGGGTTTAAGGTTCTTGATATACTAATATGAATAAGCATAGCCTTGCCCTCAAGCAGCAGACATTCTTTGTTTAAAAAAAAAAAAAGGGCAATGACTCACTTATACAGTGTACTGCGGGATCACAAGGGAGGTGAATTCTGGAAATGGAGGGAAGGTAGAATGAGTGAGGAAAAGCTTCACAGAGAAGGTGAAACTTGAGATGAGTCTGGAGATACAGGAAGAGAGGAATTTGATATACACATACAAAAGTTATTTTAAAAGCAGACATTCCCTAGGAAGTTTCAGCAAAAGGATGATCTGAGTAGGATGTGAGTAAGAAACATTAAAATGCCCTGCCCCTGAAGAGTATTGCATTTTTCTCCACATTTACCTCCTACTGTATATAGTATCAAATTTCCAAATTTAATTCAGCTCAGCAGATAGTTGTTGATAATCTACTTGGTGCTTTAAACTATTAGAAAAGTATGTACAAATATATTGGAAATGGGACCTAAAATGCTTATCATTAAATCTCTAAGGTAGACAAATGCGTGCTAAACATAGAATGATTTAAAAGACTGGGAAAGTGCAAAGGAAGAAAAATTTTATTTTAACTAAGAATCAATGTGTTATTAAGAAAATGTCACAATTCAGTTTATCAAATAATTGAAATATAAATGTATTTAAATGTGCAAAGATAAAAATTTTAAAAAGAAGAAGGAATCTGTAAATATTCTCACAGGAACCGAAGAATCACAGTTGGAGGTCAGTAAATAAGAAATGAAACTATGTAAGAGTCATTAAAATTACCTGGGGCAGGGGTGGGGGGGGGAAGGTGCATTAAATATTAGCACTAACAGACTTTCATCCTGGAGATTCTAATTAATTATTCCTAAAATGAGATCACAGCATTAATATTTTTTTCCTCTAAATTCTTCACGTGATTCTAATGTTTAGCCAGGATTGAGAAGAAATTGACTATAATTGTTATGTGCTCAATCCTAAAAATGTTGAGAAAATCTATTTTCCTAAAACAATACAATTTTATTAACATTTAGATACATTTAAAGTGAATTTACTAAAAGCACTGAAAAATTGCAAACGTCATTACTCCCTTTGTACCACGCTATTAAGATTTTTTAAAGTTGTATATAAGATATTAATACAATGAAAGGGTTTCTTAGAAGTTAGTCTCTTGTTTCTTTTTCTATGCAATTAATTCTTCAAATAATGAGTTTACTATAAACACTGCTTAGAACTTAACATTATTCAGAGCAATTTAAACAACTTTTTAAAAGAAACAATGTTTTCTATTAGCATATTTTACCCTAATATTCATCTGAAATTAAAATTATGCTGGCAAGTTATTTGGATTGATGGATTTTAACCCAATTAAATGTTCCTGTAATGACAGGGATTTGAACCAAATGACATAAGACTCCTGGAACTCTAAATTTTGGGGGACTAAGTCTCCTTCAAGTTCTGGTATAGAGAAGCAACTACGTAAAGGCCACAATTGAGGTTCATTAATACAGATTTGCAAATTTAAGGCAAGGAAACCCTTATTGTGACCTTAAACCTTAATAGCACATTGCACACTTCTAAAACTAGGTCATAGCTCTTTAAAAGAATCCTACAGGTTTTTCTGCCATTTTAACAAGTCCACGATAATCCCATTCTTACACTAACGAAAAAGACAATGATTTGAAAATGCTGGAAGGCAGGTCAGTACATTTTAACACATTAAAACTGTCAAAAAAGTGTCTTCCAAACTTAGTACCAAGTAAGTGAAGGAAAGGTCTACATTTGTTAGTATCCAAAAATTAAGGCCATTCTTAGATGTTTGATTAAGAAGGCAGAGTTGCCTGGTGGCAGGTCTGCAAACTCTAGGACAGGTTGACTGGGTTCAGATTTGGCCCTCTCTGACTGACATCTTGAGCAGGAAGTTAGCAATTAAGTCTCAGTTTCTTCACCTATAAATTGGGTCTTATAAAAATCACCTTCCTCACATTGCACAATTGTGTAAGAAACAATATGTAGTGTCCAAACACCAAAGCAATGAATATGTATCAGTTGTGACCTTAAAACTCAGCAGAAAAAAAAAATAATAGATCATATAAATCTCATTTTAAGCAAATGTTCCTAAGATATGGCTAATCATATTTATTTTAAATTCTCAAAATAACATAAAAAATCTTATCTCATCCCCAAGGAGAAAATTGCAATTTTGACCTTAAAAATACTGTGAAAGTCTTGGCCAGTGTGCTCAGTGATTAGAGCAAGGTCCCCTGCACCAGAGTGTCTTGGGTTTGATTTCCAGTCAGGGCCCAAACCCTGGTTGTGGGTTGCATCCCCCATCTAGGGGTGTATGGGATGCAACTAATCAATGTTTCTCTCTCTCTCCCTCTCCCTTCTTCTCTCTCTAGAATCACTGAGAAAAAAGTATATCTTCAGGTGAGGATTAAAAAATATATATAGTGAAATCATAAAGTAGTAGGACAAATTTTGATAAGCACATTTTCTTTTAAAATATGGTTTCAGGAACGAATTATAACAAGTCTGATGGTCTTTTTATTATTTTTGTACTACATAGAAAATTTTATTTAATGGTAAATGTTAACACTGGTCTTTTCCAAATGATTAATCACATTATAATTTAGATGTTTCTTTAAAGTAGATATAAAAATCAATCATGGATAATAAATCTGCTTATATATACATATAATAAAATGTTTGCAAAATAGGATTTCCATTTAAGAAATTATTGATTCATAAGAATATATAATTTTTGAAATGTTTCACTGCTAGTTAATGAGAAGGCTAAGAATAAAACCCAAATTTCTTGACTTAGATAGCTTTATACTTCTGTATTTATAGTTTTTTTTTTTGCAGTTTTCAACCATGTGTTTTAAATTATATTTTGACTGCTTTATTCCTCCATTAAATTATAAGCTTCATTGGATCTGTTTTGTCACCACTGTGTTTTAGTACAATACCAGAACATAGTCGGAACTCTAAAATAAATGAGTCAAAGCTTTAGTGTTATCACAACACTTTAAAATATGACATAAATTAGAAAATATCATTATTTTATAAATGTATCATTTCTAAGTTACATAGTACAGGTACTAACTGTATTAATGATTTAACAATCAGTTGAATTTCTATTATTTTAAAATATTTTTATTGGACATGGGCAGTTCTGGCTAAAATCTAAGAGATTCTAACATAAAAATTAATATTATGAGCAGTGTTTGATTCAAAAAAAAGTTTCCAAATGATGACAAGAATGATGATGATGATGATATAGAAGAAAATGAAGAAATGCTTTTTAGCCCCATAGTTTTGTTCCAAAGGAAACTTACATTGTATTTTAAACTTTTAAAATTATTCTTTCTTTTTGTTAAAAATATATCTTTATTGATTTCAGAGAGAGGAAAGGAGAGGGAGAGAGAGAGACAGAAACATCAATGATGAGAGAGTCATTGATCAGCTGCAGCCTGCAACCCGGACATGTGCCCTGACAGGGAATCGAGCCCTGATTTCCTGGATCCTAGGTCGACGCTCAACCACTAAGCCACGGCTGGCCAGGTTGTATTTTAAACTTTTAAAAAATGTTTTTATATAAATGTCCATAAATGTTTGTTGGACAGGGAAAATGAATTTAATGATTTATTCAAAGTTTAGACAATCAAACATATACTTTTAAATATTTTCATGGTTCTTCATAATCCTCTCCAACAATTAGATATCCTCTTGTGTTTGCTTTCATTTTTAAATATCTCTCCTGTATACACTGTATACACCGTTGTGTTAATTGTCGTAGCCACTAAAGTCTCCACACTGCTGGAATTAGCTCCTGTATAGGTAAATGTGACCACCTTACAGAATTAATTGTATAGTGTTTAATGAATAATATTTCTATTACTGAAGACCTAGAGAAAACCATCTGCCTGATTCTTTTTGAAAAATGAATTAAAACAATGAGTAAAATTATTTTCATATTTTTATAACTTAATATTGTTTAATAGTTTAAGACTCAGTTGGGATACAAAAATCATACAGAATTCCCTTGTGCATTTTATCCATCTTCCCCAATGATAATATCTTTTTTAAAAATATGTTCTTATTGATTTCAGAGAGAGGAAGGGAGAGGGAGACAGAGATAGAAACATCAACGATGGGAAAGTCATTGATGGGCTGCCTCTTGAACGCCTCATACTGAGGAATCAACCCGCAACCCTGGCATGTGCGCTGACCAGGATTCCAACAGCGACCTCCTGGGTCATAGGTCATTGCTTAACCACTGGTGCACACCAGCGGGGCCCCAATGATAATCTCTTATGTAGCCATAGTACACTGCAAATGTTTATTTAATATGGCTTTTAAAGTTTTTTTTGGTAATTTGGATTTAGCATATTGATCTTCAAAATAATTTTTTAAAGTGGAATCAGTTTATTGTTAACAAATTAAGTATGCCCCCTAAAAGAATATTTGCAAAGCTCCAAAATATGTTTTGATGCTATGTTTCTCATCTCTATGAATAGCCAGTAAATGAAAGTGTCAAGTACAGTCATAGAATGTGCCCTTTACCATTTATGGAAGGCAAAGGAAGAACATCTGAGAAGAACCAGTGTAATCTATTGCTGATTAGCTAGTACTATGGCTGCTATGTGGAGTGCACTACATAGCTCCAGGGGTTATACAACATGACTCAGTCCCTACTACAACAGTCCTTGCTCATAGTTATGCTTTAAAAATTGAAGCAATAATAGTGATAACTGTTATTTTTAAAGACAATAATGTGGATAATAATAATTATGTATCTTAATGTACAGTATGCATCACTGAGTACCTTTCAATAACTATGTGAGCATTTTATACTATCAGTACTTAGGGGAATAACTTAGTTGAAGAATTGAAAACAATACACTTAGACCAATTTGAGGACAGCAAAGTATAAATTCCTGTAGAGAAAATGAACTTTAATGAATGGTTATTCTTTCCAACTCTGCAATTCAGGGTAGCAGATAGTCATATTAAGGACAAGGACCTACATCAGAACAAGAGTCGGCCACTAAGATTAGATGAAGTCTGAAAATGATAGGTCATGAAGTCCCAAAAAGACAACATTTAGGGCATTAGAGTAAATGGGTACCAAAACAGGGGCAAAGGCCCAGCCAGGCATGGCTCAGCAGTTGAGCATCGACCTAGGATCCAGGAGATTGTGGTTTGATTCCTGGTCAGGGCACACATTCGGGTTGTGGGCTCGATTCTCAGTCAGGAGCATGCAGGAGGCAGGCAATCAATGACTCTTCTTCTCATCATTGATGTTTCTCTTTCTCTCTCTCCCTCTCCCTTCCCCTCTCTGCAATCAAAAAGACATATATAAAAAAAATTGGGGCAAAGATTCAGGCAGTATACAATTTAAAACTGCCAGTGTATAGAGTAGTGAAACCAATCATTTAATAGCTGTGAAGTCATTGGGTTAAAAATTACACTCTGTTTGAAGCAGTAGTAGTCCAAAGCTATTGGCCATGCCACTAAGACATGAAGGACCCTCAGGAAAAAGCCTGAAATGGGACAGTAATGGTGAACTATGTGGTTTCTGAGGCAATTGACTTCTATCCTCTGAAAGTGATTCACCTTAATGCTAAGGAAATAAAAATGTCCTAAACATTAACTTCATTCCTAATTCAGAGTATGGATAGAGTAACACAATTCCATACCACAGCTTATTAAAGACCTGAAATGTGTAAACTGAGTGTCCAAAGAATAGCTCCAACTTTTTGACAATGTAGGTAAACATGTTTTCCAGTTTTGGTCTAATTTAGTTCTTGTTCCAATGTTTGTGCATGTTACCATTTTATTGGGTTTATATTCAGTAACTTTTGTCAACATCTCTGTGAAATTATAAAAGTTATAAATAACTGATGGATAAATAAAATGTATGTACTAAAATTGCACATCTAAATGGAAAATGGGAATTTCTCTTATGAAAAAGAGCACAGTCTTGGGCTCATACAAGAACAAATATCTGAATTCTAATCAAATATATATGATGTATCACAAGATTGTATGCCAATATTTATTATGTATCTATATTTTTAGGTATTGCTATCAAAGGCTTTATTAATTTATCCATATAGTCCTTTTTAAAAATGAATTACATAAAATATAGATCAATTATTTTTCTGCTAACTCTATCAAATGCCTTGTCTGAGCTAATTATTTCCATCCCTTTACTGCACATTAGTTCATTATATCATTTGAAATCCAGTTTCTGCTGCAGAAATTATTTTAAGACCACTATTTCCCATTCTTTCTTGGCTGAATACATTTTGCTCAGAATAAAAGTCATAGAAAAAAGTCCTTGGCTGCATAAAAGTCCTTTGTTGGTGCTTTTGAACTCCCTGGTCGTGGACTACAAAGAGTCCAGCGCTCTGCTTCTCACCCCTGTAGAACAGAAACGTTGCCTTTTGTGGATCTTGATATACAGGATACATTACTGAGTGCCTTTAAAAGCTTTGTGAACCTTGATGGAAATCAGAGGTGAAAATGACAGTTCAAATGTCTGGTCTGGGTTTAAGAGATCCATGGTAATATATTTTTCTTCATAACAGATGCAGATAAAATAGTGAGAGTTGTTCTACCAGTAAAAACAGGCTCAGACTTACGGTCACCACTCTTTGTACTCCCCAAAGCTATAAGCCAATGGACTTAGAAAGCAGACTCAGTGTTAAGGGTGTTGCTAGGAGCAAAGAAACATTATTATGCTTATCAGTATTGGATAAGGTTTGGATGTTTGGGTCATCATGTCTTTAAATTCTGAAATGAATTTTTGATTGAAGTCACTTATTTAAAAGTGTAGTTAATATGTAATCATGATTTAAATTATTTCTAGTAATCTTGAAGATATTTTAACTATCAGTGCGTAAGCCAGCCTCTAAGTCAAGATAGATGCCCAACAAATGTCTGTTACATTGAAAATGGGATTAGTTTGGAGTTGTATGAGTCAGCATTCATTCAAGGAAACAGATATACATGGTATATTATGTGAATTGGGAATTAATTGTATGGATTAGCCTTTCTACAACATGTGAGAGAAGTTTAGGAAATGAAGAGTTGGAAAGAAGAAGGCATAAGGTCAGAGAAAAAATCAATAATTATTCCTACTGAAGCCCTGCCATTGGTGAATAAGTCAACTTACAGGAAAATCTGAGGAGCCAAGCACATCCAGCCTTCAAAAGGCTGCAGAGGGATATTCACTGAAAAATACCTGGGAAGCTATTTTCTGTGTGCAGCTGCCTCCTCTGTGGCTCCACAGGCAAGCATCTCTTGCTGAACCTGGGACCTTGGTAATCAGCAGGGCCATTAGTCCTAAAGATAAGCTAAAGGTACAGCAAAGAAGTATGAGGGAAAACTGGGACTATTAGGGACCTCTTTGCCTGCATGCCACTCTAGATGACCCATTACTTCCCTCCACCTCCAAATCTCATATGAGTTCCTCTGTTGGCTAACTCTAATCCTAAACATTACAAGGAGGGTAATTGTGGAAAATATAGCTTCTAATTTAAATTGAAAATAGCAAAATTCAGCTCAAGGGTTTTCTTTCCAATGGATGTAAATATAATCATATGGTTAATACTATACATTAAAGTAAGAAGAAAAGGAAAGCTAAAGAGTCTTCTATTACTTTCTAGATGAACTAATGGTTTTTTCACCTGAAAAACAAACAAAACACAAGATATATAATATTACATATCATTAAATAAAGCTATATATACTGATAGAATATTATTTGTTACCATAATTTTGTCTAGAACACTAAAAAATCTGCTTCACTGGACCCTACAGGACACCTACAACATAAGGACACTCTACCAAGTCAGGAGACAGCAGCTCTACCTAATGCATAGAAACAAACATAAGGAAGCAGCCAAAATGCAGAGACCAAGAAACAGGTCCCAAATGAAAGAATAGGGGAAATGTCAGGAAAAGAACTAAATGAAATGGAGGCACGCAAACTACCAGATACAGAGTTCAAAACAATAGTTATAAGGATCCTCAAGGAACTTAGAACTTCAACAGCATGAAAAGGACATAGAAACAATGATAGAGAACCAATCAGAAATGAAGGCTACACTAACTGAAATGAAGAACAATTTACAGGGTATCAACAGTAGACCAGAAGACACTGAGAATCAAATCAATGATTTGGAATATAAGGAAGCAAAAAACAACCAATCAGTACAGCAAAAAGAAAAAGGAATCCCAAAATATGAAGATAGTATAAGGAGTCTCTGGGACAACTTCAAGCTCACCAACATTCACATCGTGGTGATGCCAGAAGGAGAAGAGAAAGAGCAAGAAATTTAAAACCTATTTGAAAAAATGACAGAAAACTTCCCTAACCTGGTGAAAGAAATAGAAATACAAGTGCAGAGAATCCCAAACAAAATGAACCCAAAGAGGCCTACACCAATACACATCTATTTGATATTTATATATATTTTTAATGTGCTCTTATTTTTAAGAAAAACATGGTGAAGTATTTAAGAGATAAAGTAAATGAGATAAAGTACATATGGTAAAAATTTGACCTGGATTTAAGATAAATAAAAGTACTTTGTATTATTCTTTAAATTCTTCTGTGAACTTCAGATTATTTTAAATTAATTTTTTTAATTGTTTAAACAGACAAGGAAATTATGGGACTTTTTTTTCCTAAAGATTCAGATTTATAACCTACTCTATAACATATGACTTAACTGTGTGCCTTTGGGCAAATTGCTCAATATAGCTAAGTCTTATTTTTTATTTATAAATAAAATGCTAGTAGTACTTAACTTCTAGAGTTGAACAAAGGAGGGTTTGAAGAAATGTTTTTAAATTCTTAGCAAAGTGCCTGGCAGTAAACACATTAAAAAAATATTAGCTATAATTATTGTGTAATAATAATAATAATAATAATAATAATGAGGTGTTTGATCATTATAACTTAAATTCTACTGTATATTTAAGTGTGAGGCTTTAAGCAATTCTTAGAAATACTTAAACATTTGCTCTCATAATTTACCATTGCAATAGCCATGTCAGCCACCATATGCCAGATTTTAAAAGTAGAAATGTCAGGTTTGATTATTGGATCAAATCCACATTCATTTCTGATCATATCTGGTTTTCTTCAATAAATGGGCCTCAGAGTATATGACTTTTAGAATAATGATTTCTCCACATATCTGTGATTAATAAGTTGCCTTGGCTTCATAATCTATGATATAAAATATTAACATTTTACATTTTAATTTATCTATGCATATGAAAATAGCTTAATTGGATACCGACCATTGAATTGAAATAAAAATGTCAATTTTATATACTCACAAATAAATATTATTTCTACACTTGCTACTGTAGTATGCTGAAATAATAACCAAATTGAATCTTATTTAAATCAAAGCAAGCACTGTTCTATTTAAAATGTGGGGGAATAAATTGCATGGACCAATAGCAATTATACTTAAATAATTATAAGCAAATTATTTTAGGGATTATAGTTTACTGAAGGATATTTTGATTTGGTATAACAGTAAATTGATTTTCAATGCATGATGTTAAATAGATTTATAATAAATGTATAATTTATAAGGTAGGAAAACACTATCTGTGGACTGACAGTATATAGTTATTTAAATGTTATGACAGTAGAGAATTATTATATGACTTGAAAATGAAATTATTTCATTAGATAAATATCACAAATTTCAGATAAGTTTAATTATTGCTATGATTTTAAACCTAAAGAACTTGTTTATTTAATTGTTAATTTTCCCTTTAGTCTCTTTAATTTTTGGCTATCTTCCTTAGTGAAGGACTGTGTGTGTACAAATTCCTTCATATATTAATGTCTTGGCCTTTTTCTGATTATAACTAACATGTAAAGTGGTGATGCAAATGGGGTAGAGCTTGGTTATGTTTCTAATACCCATTAATTTATTGTTGAATGGTACATAGTGATCATTTAATTTAGTATATTTGTTTAGAAGAAACTATAGTGTAGATGGTCAGAGTGTCCAGGTGGTTAATAGTATGAGCTTTTCTAGAGTCTTAGCTCACAAGTTCTTGTCCAGGTGACCAAAATCATTGATAACAAGTGATCATTTATTTACCATATTTACTTATCAACATTATAATTGATATAATCACAGCAATTGCTTTACAAATTATTGTGACAGTTAAATGAAACAAAACATCTTAAATAGTAATGACAATTTCTAAAAGATCGTAAATACTTAGCAAACATTAATAAAAATATTGAGGATTGTGATCCTAACTGTGATGATGATGAATATACTATCCCAAGACTTTAAATCTAGTTGATATATGTTTGTCAACTATAGTGAGTTGATTCTATGTACCCTAAGAGGGCATTATATTAAAGCAATTTTGCTGCAAAATAAGAAAATTGTGTTATTAAAAGTCGTATTTAGAATAAGGGTTTAACTCAAAAGAATGTCATGTTGGTCAAAATTGTATAATTTGTTAATGAGCTGGCACTAAAGAAACAAAATATGGTGTTAAATAGGAATGCTAAATTTGTTCAAACTATGGCATTCCTCTCTACATAAAGAACATGAGAAGCATTTGAGGAATAGCAGGCTATGTAAGTCATTTTTTATACATTCCATTACTTGTCTATATAAAACATCCCATTGGAAATACATTCTAGGAAGCGCTGTTTTAAGATATAAACTTTGTATTCCATTGGAATAACTTATCAGACATCAATTCGGAATTCAAGTAATACCTATTTTTGTGTGATCATATATATTTATTATATTGGATGACAGCATTTTTATTTATACTTTAAACTTTTTATTGATAATTATTCATTAAAGGAAGCTAAGAGTAATATTTATATCTGTCCTAACCTGTAGTCACTAGCATGTAAAGCACAATTTTATCAGATATACTCATTTATCATTTGGCTCAATGAGTATGGTTTTACTTTACTTCATTCACTTATGCATCGTTCTAATTTTTTAATTAGAAAAATTAAGTTCAATTTTTCAATGTTAAGTGCTACCACTTTTTAAAAATTGCTTTCCTGAAGTTCTAAACAATTTTGAATAAATAAGTCATTTTAAATTTTTGTTAAAATAAGTTCTAGGATTATATTAATCTTACTTTGTATTTATATGAGTAACATTTTTGAAAATGGAATTAAGATGTTTTAACTGTATCATGAAATAATGCCTGGTTTGTATCAAAACATCAACCACTGCCAGAGTACAAACCAATTTATTATAAAGTGTTAGTACATAAATTGGGTAATCAGAAATATAAAAGAAAAAGACTTTGTAGGCCTAGGTGAATAGTTTCTATGATAACACATCAAAGAAGCTAATAAACAAGTGCTATTTGGTGGCCTTCTGAGAGCCATTAGGGCAAGAGAACATTGGAAGTTTCCTAAAACTATCTGATCACAATATTTGGGGAACTAAACAAGTGCCTTCATGCGATTGCCTGTTAATTGAATAAAATCAGTGGGTGAGTCCTAGATCATGACAGTAAAATGTCAAAAATCTGGAGAAATCTAGAAAAAGAATAAACAGCTTTAGGATAGTTGAAGCCAATTCTGTTACATACAAGTATGTTAAATATGAGAACAAACATCTACTCCATATACCCAATATCTCTTAATATAAAAAATTAATCAAGCCATTTTCTTTATTTTAACTTTTTTTTTAAAGTTAATACAACCCTAACGATATTCCTGTTGTTTAATACAGTATGGATTGCAATGACAGCTCAATATAACTATCTACACAGCAGTTTTTCAAAATGATTACCACATACAGAGTAGCAGTTGTAATATTTCTATTTCCTATGCCATTAGTCTAGAAACAGTAAAGTTCCTGCTGACATTCTTATAAGAGATGTGGACAAACTGGAGGAAAGATCAAGATCCCCTTCGGTAAAACAAGGTGAGCACCCACACTGTTTAGGAGATGAGCAGCACTATTTTGTACAGCTTTATAAAGAAAGGCTCATAGAAGTACAAAGTAGTTTTGATCTCCAGATTCAAATCCTTAATTTTGCTGCCTACAATGTATTCTGCACATTTTAAATACAATGCCTTTGTATGACTCATAGACAATATCTGGCTTTTGAAAGATAAAGTGTATGAAATAGCAAAATAGGTTAGGTGAGCATCCCTTGTATCAACAAAGAAATTGGCTTACGTTTAAAGCCAATGTTTGGGTTGGAATACAGTGGAGGGAGAAAATAAATCTACTTTAAAAAAATTAGTCCAGGTAACTTACAGCATTAAGAAAAATATGTACCAATAAGTTTGGTAATGAAACTCTTCAAGCTCAGAAATACTGATCCATTCTAAGGACTATGCATGGAATCATTGCTAGATATTTAGAAAAAAAAAGAGTTCTATGTGTAGGGAGAAATCTCAGAATTTCTAATAGTATTCCAAAGGAACTTTAGGACAAATAAGTTTGAGCTCTAATTTATCAGTATATATATATATATATATATAAAAGTTGCTGTTGTTAATGCCATCAAAATGGTTTTATAGAATGGCCTCTTAGTGGGTCCATATTTCCATTCTCTTTTCTGAATCTGGTTTAAAAATAACTTTGGGAGGGAGGAGTTTGTCGCCTTGGCTTTCTTTAGTGATTTAATGTATGAGTCTTGCTACTTTCTTTCCCCCCCTTTATTTACATGTCCCTGTTTTATAATTTGCATCCTTGCCTTCTACATTAATATAATATAAAATTTTAATAGCTAAATTACAGTAAGATAGCCTATGAAAATTCAGGTGACTCTGCAAATAAAATAAAGATTTCCAGTAATCACTCACAACTACCCAAAGTTTTTTTTAATACTGGTGAATCTTCCTCAATGTGCTTTCTCAGGTCATATACTACTATAAGATTTAGGAAGATCCTGTTTGTATAAGTTTGCATCCTGATTGTTGTTATCTTTATTTTCATTTGATATTTCATTTCAATGTTGTAACAATGCTTTGAAAGTATTTCCTATGGTTGCAAAACTATCCTTTATGCTATTGTTGTAATGTAATGTTGTCTATTTCTGACACTAAGTTACCTCCAGCATGTTTTGCAATAGCAAGTAATAGCTGACAAATGTCTTTATTCATAAATCTTCCAACATTTTCTTAAAGGGTGGTGCTAGACATAAAATTAGTCAACTGAAAGAAATGGAGTTTGATCAATGAATGAAGCAAAATTCCAGTAGAGATAACATGTTAAGTAAACCACCCTACTGGGGTTTCTCCATTGCTAACCCTTTGTCAGTATTTCTGTTCTTGTGTTCTGGACCACTTTTATTTTTTCTTAACCTTGTCCTGGAAATGAGATACCTAAAAAAATTTCTGTATTCTATGGACAAGTCACACAATAAATATTAAGTCTTGCTTTGAACATAAGAATAATGTAGGTCATGACAGCTAGACTTGCCCAGCCGGCATGGCTCAGCGGTTGAGCATTGACCTGTGATCCAGGAGACCCAGGTTCAATTCCGGTCAGGGCCCATGCCCGGGCTGTGGGCTCGATCTCCAGTTGGGGGTGTGCAGGAGGCAGCTGATCAATGACTGTCTCATCATTGATGTTTCTATCTCTCTCCCTCTCCTTTCCTCTCTCTCTGAAGTCAATAAAAATATATTTTAAAAAGTAGATAAATAAAACAGCTAGACTTTGTAATATCTTGGCTCAGGTGATGAGGCCTGTGAATTTTGGTTGCTTTTTGAATAGCAACTTTGGGAGGCATCTTGCTTGAGTCTCCCATGTGGTCTAGGATTTCCCCCCCAACCCCCCCAAAGAATTTACCAAGCTGGATAAATCAAAATGAATTTTTGACCATATATCAAACTTCCTCAAGGCTCATTATTGCTTTTCCAGTTTTGGGAAAACGTATATTATTTCCCAACTTAGCACTGTCTGTGACTTTAATTAGCATGCTGTTTACCACCTTTTTCCAGCATTAATGAGCCTGTAAGAGAACTACCACTAACCCTTGTAGCAGTTCTCTAGATACCTCTGCCTTCCTAGAAAAACTGCCATTTATTATGAGCCCCTTTATTTGATACTTCAACCAATTTTTACTCTATGTAAAGTGTTCCTATCCAAGCTAATTTAAACTAATTCTTTGAGTAAAATTTTATAAGATACGCTATCCTTTTGCTTTGCTGAAATCAAGATATATCACATCTATTGCTGCTTTCATCTATTAATCTCAGAACTTGATCCACAAGAAAAAAAAAAAAGCAATTAAATTTGCCTGGCATGATTTTTTTCTTTGTAAAATTATACTGCTTGCTTTTCATAATTCATTTATCCTCTAGATGCCTTCCAATATTTATCTTAGGATTTATTTTACTAAGAGTTGAGATGATGGCTGTTCTCCTTTTAAGAAAACATAACCTTGTTTGCTCATAGCTTTTCTCTTTTACAGTCTTCAGCTACCTGTGAAAATAAACAAAGCTGTGCTCATCATTGAGAAGCAAGTTCACTAAAAATGTCGCACAAAAATCAATATATATTTTTTTATTTTTCAATATTCTGGATTGTATGGTGGATTGTGTGGTTGATTTCTAAAATGTCCATGCCTTCCTTTGGTTTCACAGGATATTCATTACATGCTAATTGCTTCCACTTCCTACCTATGCTGTATTTTTTTTCTTTTGTTAAAGGTGATTTTAGAAAGCAGGTCAATATCCTAGTCATTTCAAAGTCTTTGTGGGTTTCATTATCTTTTCCTCATTAATTAGTACATATATATATAATCCTTATTTATTTTTTTGAAAATCCCTTTAGATATTATTAACATACTATTTTCTTTTGTCAAAATACTTTTTTTTGAGATTTACTTTTTACCAAAAAACTTATCTCATTACTTGCATTTTTGAAAATTTAGATTCTATTGATCTTCCACTGCTATAGTTTTTCTTTGTTTCTGGCTTCATCCCTGAGAGAACATTAATGTTCGTCACTGGTATACTTAATTTACAGCATATGGAAATATTATATGTATCTTTGAATCCATTCATTTTTGTTTTCCCTTAGCAATAATTAACACATTCCAAGTCTCTAAAAATTTTCCAAATGAGTCAAATAAACCCCCTTGTACACACTCCCCACTCCTGGACAAGCAGAGCCAAGGTTGGATGCTTTTAAATCCAAAAGTGAGGGAAGGTGAAAAGGTGAACAGTTGAGAACTTATTCCCAGATCCCTAAAGAGAGAGTCCAGGCCAGGTCTTATAAAGTACAATTGGAACAGAGAGGAGCGGGAAGTTGTTAAAGGTTTAAAATCGTCCTTGACAACTGAGACCATTCCGGAAGCTGAGTTTCCTTCTCCTTGCTGCCATTTCTCTTATCCTAATTTCTCCTACCCTAAGGTAGGCTAAATCAGTACTTTTCAAGATTATTGTGCACATTAATTACCTGGAGATGTTGTTAAAATCAGAATCTGAGTTACTAGGTCAGCACCGAGCCTGAGATTCTGCATAACTCACAAGCCCCTCTCTGACGACAATGCTGCTGATACTGACTCTCAGGTCACACATCGAGTAGCCAGTGACGAAATGACTATCTGGAATCCCTGAGGGACACCCAACCTGCACTCACTCTAAAAGATTATACTTTCTAAACCTTTGACAATGAAAACATACCTGTTTTTTATTTCTAAAGAATGTAACAGAATGACATATAGATATGAGCAATGATATTTTAAAGTGTCATCCTTAACAAATAACATATTTGCACTAAAAATACATTTCTACCAGAAAGAATCCTTTTATTTATAGAGGCTTCAGACACTGAAACACTATTTCAAATTATTCCAAGAAGGCTACCACCTGAATATGGGATCTGCAATGTTAGGTGTTCAATTACGTATGTTCAATGGAGAAATTTAATTTCTCACATAGTAATGATAGAAACCTAGTTAGGGTAGGCTCTTTGAATGTGATAACAGAGAATTTTGGTGAATAGAATATTTTTTAACCAATTTATTGAGGTATGATTGACATATAAAAAGCTAAACATATTTAATGTTTACAACTTGATAAGTTAGGGGATATAAGAATATACCCATGGAACAACCACCACCACCACCAGAACCATAAAATATCATCATCTTCCAAAGTTTCCTCCATACCTATATGTCATTATTATTATTATTAACTATTTTGTGTGTATAAGAACACTTAAGATCTACCCTCTTAGCAAAGTTTAAGCATATAATACAGTGTTGTTAACTGTAGGCAGCCCCAGCCCCTGACAAACACCATTCTACTGTTTATGTAAGTTCAACTTTTTTTTAGATTCTACATATAAGTGAGATCACACATTATCTGTATTTCTCTGTCTGACTTGTTTCACTTGCCCTAAATGTTCTTGCATGTTGTCACAAGTGGCAGGATTTTCTTCCTTGTTTATGGCTGAATAGTATTCTTTGTATATATAAACTACATTTTCTTTATCCATTCATCTGCTGATGGACATTTTTTTCACTTCTGCTATTGTGAAATTCTGTTTTCTCTCTTGATAGACATTTATCAAAATTTTATTAATCCTTTTCAAAAAGCAAGTTTTGACTCTATTTCACTTATTGCTTTTTATCTTTCTTTTTTTCTTTGGTTTCCATTCATATTTTTATGGAGTTAATGACATCATCAAGATGGCAACATAGCTTTTTCCCAATTTCACTCCCCCTCCTCACAAGATGACCAACTAGCAACTACTCATAGACAAGACA
Organism: Miniopterus natalensis; assembly: GCF_054644295.1. NCBI lineage: Eukaryota > Metazoa > Chordata > Mammalia > Chiroptera > Miniopteridae > Miniopterus > Miniopterus natalensis. The sequence goes on along the minus strand of NC_142092.1, from coordinate 37,317,949 downwards.
TCATATGAAAATCCAAGAACACAGAGGTGAGGCCACAGATATCAAGAAAGACAGCATTAGAAGGGTAGGGGGAACAGCTACACTCTGATCATATTGCCCCTCCCCAAGCCAGCACAGCGCCGCTCTGACAGGGCATCCCTAGGCCTACAGCTTCTCCAGTAGGAAAAAGAGAGGCCAAGAGAGGTTATTTTGGCTTTAATTTGCTCTTTTGAAATGAATGGTGAGTTTATTGATTTTATTTATTTATTTATTTTTTTAAATATATCTTTATTGATTTCAGAGAGAGAACAGGAGAGGGAGAGAGAGAGATAGAAACATCAATGATGAGAGAGTCATTGATCCGCTGCAGCCCGCAACCCGGGCATGTGCCCTGACCGGGAATTGAACCGTGATCGCCTGGATCCTAGGTCAACGCTTAACCACTGAGCCACGCCCAGCTGGGCAGTTTATTGATTTTAAATATATCTTCTTTTGTATGCATTTAAAGTCTATATGCATTTAAAATCTATATTTTTATCAGCACTGTTTTAAATGCACCCACCATAATTAGATATGCTGTATTTTTTTAATGTTTAGTTCAAAATATTTTCTAATATTCGTTGAGTTTTTCTTTGATTTATAGGTTATTTAGTGATGTGTTGTTTAGTTTCCAAAGAGTTGGAGATTTTTAAAATTTTCTTTATTGAATACTAGTGAAAATTTATTATCAATAGAGTATTACTGTGCATGAGTGTAACCACTTTGAATTTATTGAGGTTTTTTAATGATACACATATGGTCTATTTTTACTTTGTTTCATAGTAATAAAGTTATATCTTTTTTTCATGATTATTATTTGCATGATACATTTTGTTCTCTGTTATAAATGGCAGCACATACTTGAGTTTCTTTTTTATCTAATTTTATAATTTCGGGCATTTAATTGGAGGGTTTTGTCCAAATAACATTTGGTTTGTTGGTAAGATTGCTATTTATTTGTTATTCTTTTTTGTATATGTACTGTCCTGCCTCCTTTTGAATTAATCAAATTCTTTTAATATTATTTGTATGCTTCTAATGATATTTTACCTGTATATTTTTATTAATTTTAATAAATTACTCTAGATATTATTACTATATTGTCTTTAACCTTTCACAGTTATTGAAAATGTCTTTATTTCATCTCTATTATTAAAGCATATTTTCACTTGGTATAGAATTCTAGGTTTACCTCTTTCTCTTTCAATACTTTGATTATGACTGCTTTTTCTCTATGTTCCAGTTTTTTTTCTGATGAGATATCAGCTGTCATTCTAATTATTTTCTCCTCAGTAGAATGGGTCTTTGTTTCTTCTTACCAAGCTTAATGTTTTCTTTTTTTTTAAAATTCTCCCTTTGCCATTAGTTTGACTATGATATGTCTAGGTATAAGTCTCTTTTTATACCTAGCTTAAGGTTTGCTGAGCCTTGTGGGACTCTGCATTGTTGTCTTTCTCCTATTTTAGGAGAAAATTGAGCCATTATTTTTGCAAACATTTGTTTTGTGCACATTCCCTCTCTACTCTCTTTCTGACACTCTAGTTCCTTGTATTTTAGACCATATGATATTTCCTTCCATGTCACAGGCTCTTTTTTTAATCTTAATTTTTGTTATTTTTTCACTCTGTACTTTAAATTACATAAGTTTTATTCTGCTTTCTTGAACTCCCAATTATTCTGCTGACTCGTCTGTGACTAGGCACTGCTAATGAATTCTTTATTTCAGATATTGTATTTTTCAGTTCTAGAATTATCATATGCTTCTTCCGTAGGGGTTTTATTTCCCTGCTTAAGTTATCCCAAAATTTACATCTTAATTACCAGACCATTTAACATATGTAATAATGGTTATGATAATGTTTTTTTCTGATAATTCCAACCCTTGGTTCATCTGTGGTCTCCTATTGACAATTGTATTCTCTTGAATATGCATCTTGTTTTCTTGCTTCTCACATGCCTAATATTTTTTTCTTACTTTATGTGAGACATCATGAATTATACATTGTAGATCTGCCTTACATTCTTTTCCTCTGTGTTGAATTGGGTCTGGCAGATGGTGAAATTATTGGCAGATCACTGTGATTTTGTCAAGGCTTTTTTTTTTTTAGGCTTTCTTAAACAGACTTTAAGAAAGATTAACAAATTATAATTAAATTGAAGACGGTGCACACCACTTTTCCTTCAGATCTTTGAGATGGTATTTTATATCTTTTAATACAAATGTACACAAAGATGTGCAGGGTATTCTTATTTTACTATAGAAATTGCATGCGTCAGGTGAAAAACATAGTGACCCACACAGCACCTTCTTTTCTTTTAGAGTTCAGTGAAACATTTCCCTGCAAAAGGCAAGATAAAATACTTCAGGCCTTGCAGGACATATGGTCTCTCTCACAACTACTCAACGCTGCCATTATAGCATGAAAGCAGTCATAGACAATTATGTTAATAAATGAGCGTGGCTGTTTCCAATAAAACTTTATTTACAAACATTGAAATTGAAATTTCAGATAGTTGTCACAGGTCACACAATATTCTTATTTTAATACTTTTCAATCATTTAAAACACACAAAAAATTCTTGGATTGCATTTTGTGCAAAACAAGCAGTGGGCCCGATTTGATCATAGTTTGTCAACTGCTGCTCTATACCTAAAATAGATAAATAAATAAATAAATAAATAAATAAATAAATAAATAAATAAATAAATAAATAAATAAATAAATATAAATAAATAATAAACAAATAAATAAATAAACACATTTTTCTTGAAGGAAATGAGTTTGAGAAATTTGGACTGATCAAGGAAAAAGATATGACCATGAGGCAGCAGTAGCACATACAAGCTTTATTAAATTCACACTGAGAGGTTTGAATCTGGAAGTCCCTCACAGCAGGAGAGCCTCCAGAGGACATGGCACTGGGGCCACCTTCCAGAAGGGGAGGAGGGCAAGGAAAGCCATTTCTGTGGGAAAGGGAGATTGGAGAGGAGAATTACTTGTCTAGGTGATGTCGCTCAGCCACCCAGTGGAGAATCTCTGCATCAAGAGAGCTTCAAATGGCAGTTGGGTTTCTTTTTTCCTCTCTCTCTCTTTCCCTTTCTTTCTTTCTTTCTTTCTTTCTTTCTTTCTTTCTTTCTTTCTTTCTTTCTTTCTTTCTTTCTTTCTTTCTTTCTTTCTTTCTTTCTTTCTTTCTTTCTTTCTTTCTTTCTTTCTTCTTTCTCTTTCTTCCTTTTTCTTTTCTTTTTTTTTTTTTTAACTGGCCAGAGTTTTATCTGTGGCTATCATCTGTTGGGTTCAGTTTCCAGGGGTATGCAAAGTAGGCAGGTGGCTAAACATCTGCTTTTTGAGGCTATATTTAAAATAGCTGGATGCATAAAGATTTGTTTGGCTCCTGCAGACTTTTGAGCTAACAGGTCTCAGCCGCTTTGAAGCAATAAATAACATAGGACCAATATAGAGGCCATTTTTGGCTTACTTATGTAACATTCTTCCAACAACATCAAGATGTGAAATTTCTCTTGTTATAATAAATTAACATAGAAAAATGTATTTTACCCACCTTTGTATTAATAGCACTTCTTACTAGGCCTATTCCTATTGTTGGCAGGACTTGGAAAAAGTATTCCAATGGAGGATTTTTATTGAAGTCTGTTTCCCTTCCCTTTCCACTTCAAGGCTCTGTCCTTCGTTACCTTGCCAGCATGTGTGGGGACCGTGCAGGCGCATCTAAGCTTTTTCACAGACGGCTATGACTTGGCCACCCTTTAGGCCTAAAAATAGACACACTGTTGCCCTCTCAAGCCCGAAAAAGGACAACATGATTATATGGGATTGAAAAGGGGCTCTGCGTTGCTTGGACAGGGGATTCAGGCTTCTGGATACCCAGATGGTGATCTAGAATGGGGAGGCACATTTCCTTGGCCCCACAGACTCTTTCCCCCTTTACATACTGGGAAAGGATCCTCTTCTTCCTATCTCTTAGAGCCCTTGCCACACAGAGATCTCAATAAATAATTATTAAATGAACAATATGTTGATGATCAAGGGAATGAAGAAACACATAATGCTGGTTCTGTAAGGCATCATAAAAAAATACAGTTTAACAATTAATGGGCATGGGGCATGGGAGATGCAGATATATGGCTTTCTTCGGCAGCGACAGTGCTGGCCATTCTCTGGTGATGAAAGTCACATTGGGTAAATTACCCTTCCATCATCCCACTGTAAATCACAAGTTTCAGAGTGCTAAATTAAGAAATTGATCCCTCCACCCTGAAATTCCTCTCTAAGAGGTATAGATCATCATTTCTTTGTCTATCATATTCTCCCAGCATTATGTATATGTTTACAGCTTATTGTTGTTCAATAATTCTGTCTTCAGCATACAGAACTAAAAGATTAAAGATCTTAATAGATGAAGACTAAGGATCAATGTTAACACAGTTGATTTCTCATTTTGCAATACTTCTCTGTGAAAAAGAGTGAAACATTTTACTGGGAAAGTAGCTAGACATTCTTGATTTGGGAAAGCGCTTCCACGAAAACAGCAGTTTATAGTTTGAAAGAGCTTTGGGATGAGAGGCACACAGTTTACTTTTAGGCGACTATTTTATAGCAAGTCAAAACTTGGATTTTGTGTCTGAAGGCATGGGTAGGTACATAGAAAGTTTCTTTATGAGTCTTTAAATTGGAGTTTAAAAATTTCTGAGGAAATGGTATTTTGCAAATATAAGGTTGGAAGTTTCATTGGCTCTATGAAGTCTCCTACTGACTAGAAGAAAGGAATTTAAGTTTTAGAGGAGTTGAGCTATTTGGAAGATCTATTCATATAAGACTAACCAGAAAGAGAGGAACAGGAGTAAGAGTCAGGATTCTGCAAGGAGAGAGAAACCGAAGGAGAGTGGTGAGGTAAGGGCACAAGCGGGAGAGGGCAGGAGAATGCCAGTGGTCTTTGTGACAGGAAATAAACACTACACTGACAGTGTTTGCTATGCTAATGCTGTGCTAAAAGCTAGGCGTATCATTATTACCCCATCAGTTCTGTAGAATTTGGATGTTAGAGTCATTTTAATATTGAAGAAATTGGTACTCAATAATATTATATAATTGGTTCAGGATTAGTCAACCAGATCTGACTCAAAACTCTTATACCTTCAGTTGTGCCAAGAGAGGGATTTTTTGATATACTCAACAGTGGCGCATCTGTTTTTGTTTTGCCTTTTCCTGTTCTTAAGCCATATTGCTGGGGCTGCCATGATTCATCAGAGCTTCAAATAGTGACTGTAGATAGGAGCCTGGAAATCCTGCATACTTTGTTCCCGCATTTCAATATGGTGAATGCCATTGGTCACTGCCCAGGCAACTGTGGACGTGAAGTAGGCCAACACGGGAGCCACCTTCATGGTGAAGACTTTGAAATTTCCATTCAATCATTTCTCAAGTTGTATGTTTACCACATTTCTCACGCTCGTTGTGTCCCACCTCCTTGGTATTTTTCTCTTCTTCTGTTCCTATGCCAGTTTTCTAATTTTTCATTATAATAATGACAATGATCAGCCATAAATGTGTATCCTGCTTGCAACATCCGAAGCACTTTAGTAAACATGACATTTCCTCCATGAGTAAGAGCAGCCGTTTTAAACCCATTGTGCAAAAGGAGAAAATGAAGCTCAGAAAGGTTAAGTGACTTGTCCAAAGTCACCCAAATAGAAAGTGGCAGAACCAGACCTCTCCTGCTTTTCTTGCCTTTTCAAATACCTGAGGTTTTAATCAGGCCCTTCAGAATTCCTTAATCTCAGGGAAGACATTCATGACTCTGGAAGTGACTGACACACCCTGAAGCATCTGAGTCACCTCCTTACACTCAGTGCAGTTAAAAGCAAAACAATCAACAACCAAATCCCCGCTTGTAGCTGTAATGGCCAGAGGGATGTTTCAGATTCCTGAAAGCAGCTTCAGAGTGCTCATTGCCAAGGCCCATTCTTACCTCTTTCCATTGGCATTGAATGGTCACACCTAGTTACTGTGGGGGGCAGAAATTTTCTGAGGAAAAAAATCTTTTTAATGAATTTCTTTTTGAAAACATTTTAAATTGTTTGGGAATCATTTAGTGTGGATTCTACATTATAGGCCAACAAAAATATCTCAGCATTTTTCATTTCTAACATACGATGAAAGTCAGTTCCTGAGTGTCCTCTCAGATTCAAGGTGGTTTCTAAAACGAATTGTCAGTAATAAAGTCAGTAACTCACCATCCCATACCCTAACCAAAAGCCAGCCACAACACTATAACCCCCAAAGGCAATATAAACAATTGTATAAGTAGAACTACCTTCATGCTGATTCACAAATTCTTTAAAAACAAACAAACAACTAGAGACAAATTACTGTGGGTTAATCATTGCCTTCTCCAATGATCCTCAATGATCTTCTTTATAACCAGATTTCCCCTGAAATTATAGTAAGAAAGAAATGAAGTTAACACCGCAATCAAATGACATAATTCAATTTTGGTGCTGTAATCATTTTTATACTTAATTTAAAATGTTATTATACTGTGCATGTTTTATCCCATATTGTAAATTTAATTCATCTCAACTAGTCCCTTTGCATCTTTCTAAACCCTGAGTTATAAAAAACAGGGTGTCATGGAAGGAAGTTAGTTAGACCCAGCTAGACCCAACTGTTGGCTGCAGTCAGGGGACTTGCCCACCGCCTCTCCCCTTCTTCCCCCAATGGTCCCTGATCAAGATGCAGATGTTTGAGTGTCTCACTGTTTATAAATGTGCTTTGCAAACTGTAACGTGTACAAAAATATAAATTATTGTTGTCATCACCTGTGTGTGCCTAGTTCCAAACCTGGAATTTAAAATCAGGTTACATTAATAGCAATCCTCTTTCTTTTCCTAGATAGCAGCCATAATTATTTGTAGGAGAGCAGCATTTGATAACACCACACATGTCCTAACAGACGTGAATTCTCAGCTATTCTTTTGGGGTTGGGGGTGGGAGGCAGTGACAAATACTTGCAACATGCCTACAATAAACCAGGCATTTTACCAAGCACAGGACATACACAGACTGAGCCCATGCTGTTTTGGGTATATGAGTTTAGCAGGAAATGAAAAAATAGACATCCAGTAAAATGGAGTGTTATAAGCAATATAGCAGGAAGAGCCTTTAGGAGGAGGGGCAGTCAGCCTAAGCTGGAGTGTCAGGGGAATTATGAAAGTGATACAAACCCTACCAGTTTGGCTTACTGGTTAGAGCATCAGCTCTTGGACTGACGAGTCCCAGGTTCGATTCCAGCCAAGGGCACATGCCTTGATTGCAGGCTCCATCCCTGGCCCAGGTCGGGACTGGAGGCAACCAGTCGATGTGCCTCTCACACCAATGTTTCTCTCTCTCCCACTCTCTCTAAAAAGCAATGGCAAAAAATATCCTTGGGTGAAGATTAAAAGAGAAAAGTGACACACAGTTTAGGATAGGAAAGATGACCTGCAAAGAATGACAGGGAACATGTTCCAAGCAGAAGAAAACAGTCCTAGCCCACTTAAAACTCCCAAAAAACACAGAGCCTTAAACATACCCACTCTCAAAATCTGTTTTGCTTCGGTCCTCCTAGGCGATACCTGCTCTGAAAGTCTGACTTGCTTGACAAACTGCAATGAGGGCAAACTGCTTTCCCTTTCCAAGAGCTACAGGTCACCACCACCGCCACACCACTGTTACCAGGCAATAGCAATTTCTATGCTGCCAACCCCTCCAGGTGTCACACTGTTCGGGGCAGAAGATGAGAGAGGTCTAGCAGGAAAGTCATCGAAATGAAATGATGACATTGTCAGGATCATCTGGTTTTACTCTGGTAAAAATTACATTAAGCTCCTGATAGCAGTGTAAACTCAGCAGTGGCTGAATGATCGTCTGCATTCTGATTTTTCTCTCCCTTCTGAAAACAGCTTACCTGATACTTTTCACTCATGTCTCCTTTTCATATGCAGATATCAGGAGAGAGAGCATTGATAAACACTAAAATATTTGAGATCTTTTGAATGTAAAACTAGACAAGGTTACTTTTTGAAGGAACATGAATTTATATTGATACTATTTAAGTATATAATTATACTGTTTTAGTATTAATAATAATATAGCTCAAAAATTGCAGTGTAATATATAAGTATAAAATTGTCTGTTTAAAAAATTTGCATTTTCATTTACTATATATTTTGTATACAATATGCTTGATTCTTGTAAAAAACTTTATAAGTAACAGTCTCTTATTTTTTTATTAAGAAAATAGTTTTGAAAATGATCCTTCCAGGCTAATAAATTTTATCAACACCAAAATGATATAGCATGAAACTCACAAATAAACTGATGCTTGTGTTTCTAAAAGACGTTGCTTAATGTATGAGGCCAGTACACTGGTAACCCACCTGAAAAAAGAGTCCCTGAGATTTAAAGCTCAAACCATTTCTTATGGGCTTGGTTTGCCTGCCATTTATAATTTCCATTTATTGCTTCCTTAATTGCCTGGGCATGACCTTATATTTTGTAACCTTTTCCTTTTTCTCTTTAGGGCTTTAAATGATTTGCACATATCATCTTTAATTGACACCTCAGTGTGACATCAGCAAAATAGAAAGGATGGATAGCATAATCCACAAAACATTATCCTTGCAACTACATTTCTAATACTTTGGAAAACAAATTAGCAGGACATACTTGGTTTTAAGCTTTCTTTGGCAACCTTTTCTGGGAGGGTGATGCTAGTACCCAAATTGGCTAGTACATGAAATCAATAAACATAGCTTTTTAACTTCTACCCCAAATTAAGCACTTGAGGTTCACATCGGGAACACTTTCCTTTACGTGTGTTTTGACATTAAGAGGTGAGAGTAGAGTCGAGAAGGTATAACCCATCTTGTATCTTGGAGGTAACCAAGATAGAGAGCAGATAGTATAGTCATGTACTTTTAGGTCTCCTAGCAAACTTAGAGAGCACAAGATTGGTCCTTTCTTGGTACAGAGGACACTGAAGCCTAATAGCATCTTAGCATCGCAGAGTTTCTAATAGTAGTTGGGACAACTCAGGTATTCCAATTGCTGATCCCAAGTTTTCCACTACATCAAGCTCTTTGTTATGAGACAGATGCTGAATGATTAAACTGTTTTTATTGTATGAAATCAGAAGAAAAGGAGGCACTTCCAGTTATCAAACAGATGAGAGGCATTAAAGATAACTTAGCTCACTCACCTTCTTTATCCCTTGTTTACCACCCATCTGATGCTTGAACCCCCTCAACTGTAGAATTAATGTGTAGTCACCCAAGTTATACTTGAACCCCCCCCCCCCCCGGTGATGGGGAATGTGCTATTTTAGAGGCATGCATTCATCTGGCTTAAAACAAATCAATTTCCTTGCAAGTTCTTTCCTTGCAGAAACAGACTTGTAGGTTACATAGTAAAATGAAGATAACCAATTGATGTTTAAATTATTTTTTCTTTTGATAATGTAAAAATCTAGCAGAATCAGATATAAAAACAAAAAAATGTATTATCCTTTATGATGAAACATGCAAACCCAAAAGTGAATTAGAGTTATAGTTTTAAACTTTCCAGCTGTTGAGTACGGCAATAGCATTAGGCACGTAATCAGTCTTGTATGAAAGCCTTGAAATATATATTATCAAATTATGAAAATATTTCATAATGTTAACAGAAAATCAAAACTATAGTTAATGTTCTTTTCTAATAGTACAACGTCAGTTACCTTTAATAGCTTTAAACTGTATAATAATTTTTTCAATATAAGAAAAATTCACGAGTCTTATTTACTTTTTAGTAAAGCAGCCATTTATCTTGAACTATCAATCGGAAAATCAGATAGTCCACAGAAAGTACAGACAGATGGGTGATAAGTGTTAGCATGAATGAAAACATCTCAAGGCAAAAATGCAGAAGCCATACATAATAGTAGAAAAGGATGTTTATGGAACACAATCAATGACCTTGTCTTGAATTCTGTGTCTGAAAGAGAAGTATTCTTGGTAGAGACTTCAACCAGGGACCATCTTTTGTCTATTGTCACTGCTAGACTTTCCATGGATGAGAGGTCAGATTTAACTTTGAGTGAGTCAGATTCTACCCTTTAATTAATACTAATGTATACAGTATCTTAAATACAAAGTCTTCTAGTACTTTCTAATAATACTCTTTATAGAACTATTGTATTTTATTTTATTTTCCCAAACTTATGTTTTCTATGCCTAAATATGAATACACACATATAGATAGAGATGCCCATTCCATATATGTGTGCTCGTGTATACATAATACTTCAATATCATTAATTCACTATACTGTGCAATGCGTTACAATGGTCTTGTTTTCAAGGTATTAATAAAGTAACCCATCATACCTCAAAACAAGCAAATTAAAAAATAAAAGGAAACTCCTCCACAAAAAATAAGCAATATAATATGCAAGTATGTTGACAAGCAAAGCCAATTTACAGCTAAGAGTATTTTTGCACCTGAAAAATACAGGTAGACTTAAAAAAAAACTCATGACTAAATCCTGCAGTGTACTGGAACTGACTTACACAGCTAACGAGACAATTGTTAAATTCTCAGAAATTCTGGAAGCTGGTTCTTAAATACAGCCATTATTAAAAAGTAAATCATTTCTCTTGTTGATAATGGCCATTCTAACAGAAGTGATGTATCTTGTCATGGTTTTGATTTGCATATCCATAATAGCTAGTGACGTTGAGCATCTTTTCATAATATATGTTGGTCATTTGTATGCCTTCTTGGGAGAAGTGTTTGTTCAGGTCCTCTCCCCATTTTTGAATAGGATTATTTGTTTTTTTGTTCTTGAGTTATGTGAGTTCTTTATACATTTTGAATGTTAATCCCTTATCATAGCCGTTGTTTGCAAATATCTTCTCCCATTCGGCTGGTTGCCTTTTTGTTTTGTTAGCAGTTTCTTTTGCTGTGCAGAAGCTTTGTAGTTTGATATAATCCCATTTGTTTATTTTTGTTTTTACTTCCCTTGCCTTTGGGGTAAAATTTATAAAACCTTCTCTAAGACCAAGGGCCATAAATTTAGTACCTAAGTTTTCTTCTGTGTAATTCACTGTTTCAGGTCTTTTATTTAGGTCTTTGATCCATATTGAGTATGAGTGTTGGAGAGGTGGAGAGTACAAATGTGGACAAAAAGGAACCCTTGTTCACTCTTGGTGGGAAAGTAAACTGGTACAGCCACTATAGAAAACAGTTAGAGGTTCCTCAAAAAAATTAAGAATACAGTAACCATATGACCCAGCAATCCATCACCTGGGTATCTACCTGAAAAATTTGAAAACACTTATTTGCAAAGATATCTGCACCCTATGTTTGTTACAACATTATTCATGGACCAAGAACTGGAAACAACTGAAGGGTCCTGCGATAGATGGTTGGATAAAGAAGACGTGGTACATATGTACAATGGAATCCTACTCAGCCAGAAGAAAAGATGCAATCCTGCCATTTGCAACAACATGGGTGAATCTTAAAAACACCATGCTAAGCAAAAGAAGTCAGACAGAAAAAGTCAAGAACCATATGATTTCACACATATGTGGGATATAAAACTGAAAACAATAAATGAACAAACAAAAACTCACAGATGCAGACAACAGCAGGGTGGTTACCAGAGGGAAAGGGAATGCCAGCTTTGTGAAGGGTGGAGGTGGTCAAGTGTATGGTAACAGAAGGAGATTTGACTTTGGGTGGTGGGCACATACTGCAATATATGGATGATGTATCATAGCATTGTATACTTGAAACCTAGATAATTTTATTAACTCATGTCACCCCAATAAATTTAATTTTAAAAAGTAAATTTAAGAAACTTACAATTTAGTAACATTAAAAACAAAGGTAATAAATACTCAAAATTCATAATTTCATAATTATTTTTGCTACATTTTACAATTACCAATGTGCTTGACATTATGTCTATTATACCTGCATGGTTGAAACACTATACAAAAGGTGTGTCATTACATATCTCTTCAGAACACTGCTTTCACTGACCTCAGTAGGTACCTTAAAATCAACCATGGAGGGGATATTTACGGCACAGAATCAACTAAAACTACAATGCAGGTTTTTTTGTGTGTTTTTTTATCTCTGCCTTTTCAGAGGTGTATGTTGCTAAACATTTATCAGCACACTGCTGATTAACTCAAAACATAGATGAAATGTAGCTTAGTGACCATAATACAAGCCTCTGAATCTACCCTTGCCCATTAATATCTATGTTGTTTTGTACAAATTTTTAATGCATAGTGGTCTCAGTCTCTTCATCTTTAAAATGGTTTACAAATACCTCTTAAGCACTTAGCACTACATCTAGATCTGAATTTGTAGTGACCAATAAATGCTAATTGCAGTCACTAACAACCATGAGATATAGCACTGAATCATAAGATGGGCTGCAGTAGATTTAGTTTTATATTCAAGAGATTTGGCAAAATAGACAAAACATGTTTTTCATAATTTAGTTATTTCTTTATATAGAATTCTATGCCTTAGCAACGAAAGTATAGGGAGAAGTCAGTAGCACTCTTTGAAAACAATTATAGATAGTAGGGGTTTTTCACTTGTAAAAATTTTACATTTGCTTTCTTAATATTTAATACTTTATTTATAATTACATTTTTTACTATTGCAAACACCGTGTGTAAACCATTTAAATATATAGTTTTAATTTAGCCAACTATCCAGCATGACCCAGTGTCAAGTTTTTAGCATCAAAACTTTATAGAATTAAAGTTTCATATTGATTTTGTTTCAACTTACTGCATTTACCAGGGCAAACCATCTATCTGCCCTGGCCTTCAACTTCCTCAACTTTATTATTTTTTAAAAATTAATTTCTGAAAGTTTTTAAATTACAGTTTACATTCAATATTATGTTGTATTAGTTTCAGGCATATAGCATAGTGGTTAGACAATAATATACTTTACAAAATGTTCCCCCAGATATTTACAGTGCCTAACTGGCACTATACCCAGCTATTACAATGTTGTTAACTATATTCCTTACCATGTATTTTACATCCCCATGACTATTTTGTAACTATCAATCTGTACTTTTCAATCCCTTCACTTCTTTCACCCAGACCCCCAACCCACCTCTGCTCTGGCATCCATCAATCTGTTCTCTGTGTTTATAAGTCTGTTTAAATTTTGGATTTTTATATTGTTCTTTAGATTCCACATAAAAGTGGAACCATATGGTATTTGTCTTTTTCTGACTGATTTATTTCACTTAGCATAATGGACCTCTAGGTCCATCCATGCTGTTGCAGATGGTAAGATTTTGTAATTTTTAAGGACAAGTAATATTCCATTGTATGTATTTATCACAGTTTCTTATTTACTCATCTGTTGATGGGCACTTGGGTTGCTTCCATACCTTGGCTATTGTAAATAACGCTGCAATGAATATAAGAGTGCATATATTCTTTTGAATCGGTGTTTTTTGTTTCTTTGGATATATACCCAGAAGTGGAATTGCAGGGTCATAGGCAATTCCATTTTTAATCTTTTGAGGAACCTCTATACTCTTTTCCACAGTGGCTGCACCAATCTGCACTCCCATCAAATGTGCATGAGGGTTCCCTTTTCTCCACCTCCTCACCAATTCCTGTTATTTGTTGATTTATTGACGATAACCATTCTGAGAGGTGTGAGATGATATCTCATTGTGGTTTTAATTTATATTTCTCTGATGATAGTAATGTTCAGCCTTTTTTCATATGTCTATTGGCCATCTGTATGTCCTCTTTAGAAAAGTGTCTGTGTAGGTCCTTTGCCCCTTTTGCAGTTGCATTATTTGCTTTTTGGTGTAGAGTTGTATAAGTTCTTTAGAAATTGTCAGTAGCCACAGCAATCTTGAGGAAGAACAAAGTTGGAAGAATCATGTTACCTGACATCAAACTATACTACAAGACCATAGTAATCAAAACAGCATGGTAACTGGCATAAAACCAGACATATAAAGATCAATGGAACAGAATAGAAAGCCCAGAAATAAACCCACACCTCTATGGTCAATTAATGTTTGACAAAGGAGGCAAGAACATAGAATGGGGGAAAGGCAATCTGTTCAATAAGTAGTGTTGGAAAAATTGGACAGATACACACAAAAAATGAAACTAGACCACCCTCTTACACCATATACAAGATTAAACTCAAAATGGATTAAAGACTTAAATGCAAGGCTAGATACCATGAAACTCCTGAAGAAAATATAGGTAGTTAAATCTCAGGCATTTCTTTTAGTAATATTGTTTTCTAATATATCTCCTTAGGCAAGGGAAACAAAAGAAAAAATAAACAAATGAGACTACATCAAACTAAAAGGTTTTTGCACAGTAAAGGGAACTATCAACAAAATGGAAAGACAACCCATTGAATGGGAGAACACACCCACCAATGATACATATAATAAGGGGTTAATATCCAAAATTTCCTCAACTTTAAATTGGAATTATCATACACGGTTGGATTCGCAGCTGAATTTGAATCAAGTTTTGAATAAAATCCTCTGTAGGACTCTATCATATGCAATTAGAAGAGGGCATGAAATGATGGACTGACTATATGTATATACTTGGGGAAATAGATATCCAGCTAAAATCCAAGAAAAAAAATATGAAAAGGTAAATATACATTAAAAAGTACTGGGAAATACCAAAAGCAACACAGCATAGGAGAAATTTAGAGGAATTCTCACAAGATAGGAAACAGATGTGGACAATAAGTGGACCAGAGACTATCACAGCCAAAAACATTCAGAAGTAAAGTGCACAGATAAGAACACAAAGCTTGTAATAAATAAATGCAATGAACAATATGCTCAAAAGCAAACATTGTGGAAATTCACCAGAAACTTCATTCCAAACAGCTGGAGCACTTGCAAGCTTCTTCATCTGAGAACTGTGTGCAGCTAAATGTTTGTTTAAGGCTCAGGCTCTCAGCATTATTCGTTCATTCATTCACTCATTCATTCATATGTTATTTGTTAAAGAGGGAGTAGGAGTTCAGTCATTGTTTCAGGCAGCTTCCCAGTTGCTGGAGGACAGTGAATGTTTTGTGATTTTGTATGTCTGACACTCTCTTATTTCTCACTCAAATTGGAATGACACTAACGACAGGCTGTATCCAGATGCAAAGTTATTTTTCCTCAGAACATTGGAGAAACCGGCTTATCATTTTTATGCACCTGAGTTGGCAATAAGTGACAGATCAACCTGATTCTTGTCCGTCTGTAGCTCTTCTCTCCTCTTTTGAAAGTTTGAGGCTTTTCTATTAGTCTTGTTCTTAGTTTTCAGCAGCATTATTTTTCTACTAGGGAGACTTTGTTGTATTTAACTCTTAGGGACTAGTTTCAGTGTGACTAAGGTTTTTCTTCAATTCTGGTATACTTTGGTAGTTTCTATTAATTTATTTCAATAGTTTTTCTCCTCCATTTGTTTAATTTCTCTCCTTTAAGAATGTCTCTTAATATTCAAGATAGTGATGTAGGAAGACCCATTGGAACAATTTTCCTTGAAGAAAACTGTAAAGGCTGGGCAAGGGGCAAGTACACATGGGGAAGTTAAAGGAAACCACATCAAGAGGGTAGGACAGACTAGGACACATCTCTCCATAGATTTCACACCTGCCCCTGCATGTGACCCACATCAAGAGGGAACTCGAAACCAGGAGTTTTTCCTGAGAAGCGAAGGGTTTGAACTCCACATTGGGCTCCCTAACTTTTAAGACCAGCACCTGAAAGACAAGCCCTCAAAACATCTAATTTTGAGTCCAAAGTCCAAGACTTCAGGGCCCTGAGAAACTGCTCACACAGTCTTTTTCACCCGCCCCAGGGCGCAGCTCAGAGGCAAATGATTGCAGCCAGACCCCTAAGTGAAAGAGGCTCATTTGCTTATAGTACAGCTTCTAATTGAACACGCACATCGAGGAGCCTGCTGGAACACTCTCGGCGCTGGAGACCGGTGGGTACCTTTTATACTCTCTCTGCCTTGCTGTTGTTTAATCCTAGGCTTTTTTTACCCCCGTGGGCATCTCTGCGTCGCTACAGGCAGCAGCAGCGTCTTCGCGCTCTCTGCTGTGCTCCCGAGCACTGGCATCTCCCAGAGGAGCTTTTACCCCCTTCCGGTGCCCAGATTTTTGCAGCTGCCACCCAGGAGACACCTGTTTATCATCTGGCTCTGAGGGCCCAGGGGAGCCCGCATTCCTGGATCCCACGGGGCTATAACAATCAAGAGACAATTTTTGGCGGAACGAAACACAGCCCTCGTCTCCCTGTGGAAGAGGCCTGTTTGCTTGGCTTGGAGCTACAGCCTGGAGCAGGCGCCAGGGCTGGCCCTCCCGGGGGACTTCTTGCTGTCTAAGGGAGCATAGCGGGTGGATGCCGTCTTTGTGCTGTTCCTCTGCCTGGCCGCAAGCTCACCAGTGTCTCCTAAGCAGGAATGAGCTGATACACTCTCCCGGAGCCTGATATTTTCCACGTGCCACCCAGGGGACACACCCAGATCACCTGGCTCTGGTGGCCAGCAGGGCTTAATGCTGGAGGCCCCACAGGACTGTATGTATTTGCATATTTTAAAAGCTGCTGTCCGAGGGCCTGGCATCCAGTTAGCCTGCATCTAGGTGCTGACTGAGATGAGCCCTTTGGGACACTGACTGTTCTTGGTACACCATCAACGACTAGGAGCTAATGAGCTGCTTGGACAATCACAGAGGTTGAGAGACAACCAAGAGCTAGGGCAGGGTTAAAGGACAAGTTTCATCTCCCACACAAGGCCACTCCTTCTAGCCTGGGAGAGGTGGTTGTCTCATCTAATGCAGGGAAACCAACAGAGAGTCAAGCAAATGAAGAAATAAAGAAACACGCTACAAACGAGAGAACAAGATAAAACCTCAGAAGGCCTCATAAGTAAGCATTAAAATTTTATTATCTAACATACTTCTTAGCTTTAATTTTAGACATTTTTATTGCTAAAAATACAATAGAAAAAATTGGGATGGTGGAGAACATATCTTTGTGTTTTTTTCTTTCTATCTGTGTGTGCATTTAAAAAAAATGAATTGACGTTTCATTTTATTCAGTGCTTTTTTGCAGCTATTAAGATGATTATATGATTTTTAATCTTTAGTCTAAGGCAGTGAAATACACTGGTTGATTTTTTTAATGTCAAATTAAGCTGATAACCAAATTTATCTTTCTGTTTTTTTTATTTATAGACACACACAATTCAGATTTAGTTGACTAATATATCACTTAATGATTGCACATCTCAGCTCAGAAATGAGTGAACTTAGCCAACAATTTTATTTTAAATACTATTTTTGACAGATTTTTGTATCAAGGATATGCAGGCATAATAAAATAACTTGGGAAAAGGGCTCTAGGTTTCTATTCTTTAGAAAAGATTAAGATTGGAAATAATTTTTCTTTAATGCTTAATTGATTTCTGAGAAAAGGGATTTGTATATGTGTTAATGTTCACATTTATGCTATATGAAGATTTTATCCCAACATTTTATTTATGATAAACTTCAAACGTAGGGCAAAGTAGAAAATGTTACAATGGGTATCCTCCTACCATAAAATATCATTGTACTTTGTAGAATACATATCTTTCATCTACCTATTGTAATGACAAAATATTTGATACTAATAAAATTTTTAAATGACTTTGAATTGTTCAGGTTTTCCTAATATTCTAAACTCAGATTTGGTAAATTACAAGTTTAGGGTAACTTATCCATTTTATTTAAATATTTAAAATTTTGTTAAAACTGGTTTACAAAATGTCCTCATCATCTGTTTAATGTTTATAACATCTGTAGCATCTGTAGTAATGTTTCCTTTTTCACTCTTGATGTGATTTTTAATTATTCTTGCTCTTTCTGTCTTCCTAAGTCTCTTTAGAGTTGTTTCAATTGTGTTATTTCTTTAAAAAAAACATAATTTGGCAGTCCTGAGTTAATTCTTAATGTTTATGGTTGATTATTTATTATCATTCCATTTTTCTTTCCTCATTTAGAATTTATGTATTCTATGTTATTTTTGTGGTTTCCCTTGAAATTGTAGTATATAATTAAATTATCAAATGTTGTCATAGTCTGTTCAGGCTGCTATAACAAAATGTTACAGACTAGGTAGCTTATGAACAACATAAATTTATTTCTCACAGCTCTTGGTGCTGGACATCCAAGATCAAGGTATCAGCATGGTCAGGTTCTGTGTCTCATGAGAGCCTGCTTCCTGATTGATAAATGGCCAACCATCTTTTAAACTAGTACAGTTTCATTGCATGCAGATGCATGCATGTGTATATATGCATATGTGAATATACATATGTGTATATGTGCATTTGTAATATAAAGAACACAGGAAAAAATATTGCTAATATGAATTATAGCATGGTGTTAAGATTAAGAGTGACAAGTTTTATTTTATTTACCAGTATTTTATACATTTTCTATTACAATATTTTTTTATAATAAAACAATTATAAAGCACTATTAAGAAATATAGAGCATAGAATAAAGTAGTAAAAGTTTAATTGAAAAATTTATTTCTCTCTGCTATGATTATAGCAGTCTAGAAATTGCATACGCATATGAAAAATATCTTTCTAAAGTATGCAGAAAAATTAAAAGTTAATGTAATATAATTTTCAATATGCTACCATTTTTTACCAAAAAAAAATGTTTTTCCTTTAAAAAGTAAAATAAAAGCACAAACTTCACTGACAGAGACTGTGATGACAACCCCAACAATAAAAGAGGAAACTGTATAGATCCAGTATAATCCAACTTCAAATACAGAGTTTCTCACTGCACATATCCAGTTGTGTCTGTCAGATACAAACTGTTATTGCTATCATTAGCCAACAAGTAAATCCCTGATAAATGAGCATGCCAGAGGGTGCCCCTTCAGTCATCTTTGGCTCGGCGCTGCCATTAATCTTAGGAAGGACTTTTCTGTGATCTTGCAATCTTCCTAATATGCTGTGACCTTGGGCTACAGGCTCTGACATTGGACAAAGAACAAGGAATTGAGGTTTCCTCATTGACTCTCACTTCAGGCTGACACAACTTTTGTGCATTATTTCACCTGCTGCTGTGTCACAAGTTCTTTTCTGTCATAAGCACTTACACAAACACACACAGACATAAACACACCCAAATCATTCTGGGCACAGAATGAGTCAAAGATGTGGGAAATGGGCATGGAATAAAACAATCTTCTTTGGTTACTTTTGTGCTTGGGACTAGCAATTTTCAACAGCGTGCCGTAAGAATTTTTAAAACATGCAACACCTGACTATTTAGTCAGGGGCACTGACCTCTTATTCCTTAGATTGTCATATAAATAAATGACAACAGCCAACACAACAATAGCTGTCTGGTGTGAATGCCCTGTCTTGAACCATAAATATACAGATCATATAATAAATAGAGTTGCATCTTATTGGCCACGTAGCATAATAAAGCTGCATCTGATTTGGTAATTCTTAGTACCAGAAAGCCTTATATATAAGTGTAGGCACCTGATTTTCTAAAAAGCTGCTTTGGAGCAAAAAGGATAGGAAATTATTATTACTATTATTTTTCTAAAATCAATCAAATTTATGCTTTTTTTGTTAGATCAGCAAAAAACATATTTTTTGGTGTGCACCAGAATTTTAGTAACTAGTTTATATGTGCCATGAAATGAAAAAAGGTCAATGGTGGTGTGAAAGTAGAATACTTCTAACCTGATGTAAAATCTGAATGTTAAAATGAAAAAAGAGCTTATTTATGGATTTCCAGTTCACCCTCAGAATTCCCAGTTTATTATCTAGAAGCAATACATCCTAATCTTTCAGCAGAAATTATCTGAGAAGAAATGTTGCCCATCCATGCCTTCTATACATTTCTGGTTAAAAAGAATTTTAAAACAAAACAACACTAACCTAAACACCTTCTGTGATGGATAGACCCGCCCAAAAAGAGATGCCATTGACTTTCCAGTTCCTGGTGTTCACTCATTTGAATAATTCCCTCTCCGTAATGATTAGATTTATGTGTCAACTGTTCTAAGCTGTGGTACTCCATTGCTGAGTGAAACATTAGTCTAGGCATTGTGTTTAGGTACTTCATAGATGTAGTTAACATCTATAATCAGTTGACTTTAAGTAGAAGAGATTACCTTGAACAATGTGGGTGGGCCTCATCTAATCAGTTGAAGGCTTTGAGACCAAAAACTGAGATTTCCCAGAGAAATTCTGCCTGAAGAGTAAAGTTTCAGCTCCTAATGACCTTCCAGCTTGAAATCTGCCCTATAGATTTCATACCTGCCACTTTCCAGTCATGTGAGCCAGTACCTTAAAGTAAATTTCTTCTGGTTCTCTGAAGAACTCTGACTGGTACAGTGTGTGTGTGTGTGTAATTTTTTGTTTTCTTTTTAATAATGGCATTATAACACATAACACATAAGCAGTGTCCTATGTCTTTTTTTATTAATTGATAGTATGGTTTAGACATCTTTTTTTTTATCAGAATGTATAAATGTTTAGTGACCATGGCATCTACAAAAATTTACCCATGCGTATGGATGAAAATATGTTTACTGGGTACTCCAGCTTCTAATTTTCAATTTTAAATCTTAATTATGATTTAATTAATCTACTATAGAGTTGGAAGTTTGGGGATGTTATGTTTAAAGTTGTAAAATAGCCAACATGGAATACTTCAGCTTCAGTGATGTCCTCTGGGTTTCAGCTTCCCCAGAATAAAGTAGAAGCCAGGTATTCTTCCAGTCAAAATCTCTTTTTTTTCCTCTCTCTTGTGACCAAGCTTTGAACTACCTCCCAGGAGTTGTCTGGCCCAGAGGGTATTTTTTGCTTTGCAAATGTTTGCTTTGGCTTGCAGAAGTTTCTGTTTTAGTCACAAGATCTATACTCATATGCTGTTGAGACCCAGCATAAGGCTATGTGGATATCATTTACATCTTTTTCCCCCAGTATTGTTATTCAAGAGATAAAAATCATTTTCATAAAATATAATTTTAAGATTAGAGAAATGTGTTACAATTGGGATAAAAAAAATAAAACCAAAATGATCTAGGGTAATTAGGAAGTGCATTGTTCAAGGAATGGAGCATAGCATGGTAATACTGAAGGCTTGAGAAAGTAATATAAAAATTAAAAAACACAATAAAATAGAATAAGTTTTAAATTTGTAGAATGACTTCTTCCAAGATGTAAATTTATTACAAGTTGAGACTAGAACTATCACATCATGGATGCAGTGCTCTGGTTACATTTTATCTTTCTTATCAAGAGATCCCATTTTATATTTTAATTTTAGAGTCAGAATGACTGCCATATGTGAAAAATACTTTCTTGAGTGTTCTGAATTCCATTTTTTTATAACAAGTCAATACAAAATTGAAGCAACAAAATGTAC
Organism: Miniopterus natalensis; assembly: GCF_054644295.1. Classification (NCBI taxonomy): domain Eukaryota; kingdom Metazoa; phylum Chordata; class Mammalia; order Chiroptera; family Miniopteridae; genus Miniopterus; species Miniopterus natalensis. The sequence goes on along the minus strand of NC_142092.1, from coordinate 37,296,402 downwards.
ATGCTGCAGGTCATCCACCCTGGGCCCAAGATGGGATCCTTGAGTTCTCTCTGATCGGCTTGGCGTTGATGGCAAAGGGAGCCAGACCAGTTCTCCTTGTTTCAAAACCTCAAACCTGGTCACCCCAGCCTCTCAGTTCTGTAGCTCTGCCTTGGAAGTATAAATTCGACTTCTGAATCCAAAGTGGAGAAGTAAGCATAAGCACAAATTCCCAACTATGAAGTTAGAGCTAGAAGGGGTTTTCTGCAAGGGCCTGAAGGAGGCACTGCCTAGAAGGAAGCAAAATCAGTTAAGAAGTCAAAGTCAAACGGGATGGTAAAAATGCACATCAAATCTGAAAGATGAAACATGGATTAAAAAGGAGAAAATAGTATCAGTTTGTGGAACTAGTCATGTGAAACTAGAAGACTTACAGTGTACAGTTGTTTTGATGGTTCAGAAATTTGTGAACGAACTAAAAGTTTATCTGCTGCCCAACACTGGTGGGAAGGTGGACAGTAGTGCTTAAAAGATCTGTACAAAAACACTATCTTGTTCCTCCTTTTAAGATCTGTCTCATACTTAAAAAGGAAAACTCCCAAGAATTTTTCAGAATATTTCCAAAATACCGTCTGTTCTATCTAGTATCTGGAATATAAGTTATTCATAAATAATTAATGAGTGAACTTTCATTAAGGTGTGAATGACTCATAACCAAATTCCACAGGGGTTTATAAAACTAAAGCCAATGAGAGGTGTTGGAGAAAATTAAAGGTCTGACCCCTGCAAGTCTCTTCTCCTACCATGGTGGAAGCTCAGGCATTCAGAAGCAGATGGCCAACTTATATTTTGAGCTGAAAGATCATAAATTCGCCTATTCAACCAAGAGGTAATCGATAAGACACCGCACCTTGACTCCACCAAGCCAATATCAGTTGCTGTCTAGAAAATAACACAATAACACTATCTGGCGACTAAGGATTCTGGATCAATTTGATTGCTTGTCATCTCTACATAGATATTAAAATCTCTATTTATGAAGATAAATAATGAAATAATGAACTGATATTCAAATTTATTACATATATACATATATACATATATGTATATATATCTCCATTCCATGTTACTCTTATGTTTTTTCTTTTATACCTGACACCTATATACTTTTATTTTCTAATGTCAGCTCAATAAATTCAATTTTAAAAAAAAGAAAAATGACTCTCGTACATTAAATTGCTGTACTGCTTCTGTGATCAATGACATGATGGAGATGCTCACCTAGTCTGGTGATTTATTTATTTACTTATTTTACCATAAGAATGCTTTTTCTTTGCCCAAAATGGAGAAAGGTATGGAATGTGTTTGTGATAAGTCACAGAGTTTCTCTTTTCCATTCTGAGAACAGTCTTTATATTGGACTCTATTTACATACACTTGAGAGCCCAGTAATGTGCCTTAAAAGACATGACTCTGAGGAAGAGAAATGCAAGTTTAATTATTCATGCCAAAAAATAATAAAGGATTAGCAAAAAAAAAAAAAAAACTCAGCTAAATGAGAATAGTATTTGCAGTGACAGTATTTCCATTGCTCTGTGAAATGATAAGAGAAAGTTATTGGGCTTTATGTTACTAGATATGAATGATCAGTGGAGCTTTAAGAATACATTTCAACAAGGCAAGTTTAAATTTTTTCAGATACATATATGTATGCATATGAATATTTATCTATGGACATGTATGCATAAAATTTGCACCTATTTATTTATATATAAATGTAGATATATGTTTGTATGCCTGATGTATTGATGACTATTGCCTAAGTTAGCATTCTGAGCCTTAGAACAATGGATCATAAATTTTGAGATACAATGATTTAACCAAAATGTGTTTTCAAAAAGCAAATATTACTTAGTATGTAGATTATATTTCACCCAGAAAACCCATCTTTATTTCCTAAACTATTCCTACAGTTGATAAAGGAGCATTTCCTAAATTACAAATAAACAGCTCATCACAGGTAAGACAGACACTTCCTCAAACTAAGGAAACATCAAGAAAAATCCAAGTGAAACATAATATATGGGAACTTATTTCACATGTTAGATTGAGAAGGAACCTACAAAACTGCCAATTCTTTCTTCAGTTGCCATGTAAAACTCAGCTCTGCAGGTTACCCACGGTGCTCACTCTCCATATGAGTATTACTATGACTTAGAAAATTAAGCACTTGGTTTAATTTTATAAACTCTTGAATGACTATTAGAGTACTCTTTAGCATGAAAGTTCTTAATTTCAAAACTCTTAACATTTTTCATACCCGTCTCACCTGAGCCTTAGAACAACCTTGTGAAGATGGCAGATAGGGATCAGTATCAATATCGTGAAAAGAAAAAGGAAATTCAAGGCACATATCTCTAAAGATACTTGAAAATATGAAGTTTAGAATTTGCTTCATGTGTTAGTAGATTCATTTTTCTCAACAGATTGTGCAGAAGTGCTTTTCTTTAAATCTTTGGCATTTATAATTGTCAAAATAATACTTCAAGGAATAAAAACAACCTTCGAGCACAGAAAATGAATCCTTACCAGCCTTTGAATGACTATAAAAGGATATTAACCTCATAGATGTGTCTTTTAGGGACAAAATGACATCATTCTCACACTTTCATAAACAAACATTAAAAACACATGATTTTTCAATTAGTGTATTTAGTGTTCTAAACAGAAAGCCTGAGTTTAGGATATTCCTTTACCTTAACCTGGTAAATATCTACAAATAACGTTGGGTTTCATTCTAAAACAAAGATCCTAGCTTGCTGCACATGTACTTGATTCCATAACCATTGCTTTTTGCCCATCTAGTAATGATTTATTTACTCTTTTCACTTGATTATCTGCAAGGAAAAGTGGACAACTTATTTATATATTTTTAGTTAACTTGAGACTCTATTTTTTGCTTCCATTTGGGATTCTGGAAAGGTGGGAGAACTTTAATTTCTTTCCTCTCAATTTCATTTTCAGATCGATCCGTGATAACATACACTTACTAGAGATTTTAACCAAATTAAATACTTGTGTGAGTTCGATTAATAATGATGTTGATTTGTTCACCTTATTTAAATCACAAATATAGAAACTTGGTAATATGTACAATTTAAAAAGGGCTTACATAATAGTAAACCAAATGATTAAAAAGCAATATTTGAATGAGTGAGGAGGTGTGATCAAGATTAGCCTCAGTAACATACCATGAAGCTGAAAGAACTGCTTTATCTCATGCAAGAATCTCTAAAAGAAATATATACACCTTAATATTAACAGTTCCTCATCCACACAAGCATATAAATAACTAGTCAAAGGAAAAATAATTTTTCAAAGTCATGATAAAATAGTGGCCCCTGTGTACAACAGAAAGTAATGAGAGAGAAGCAGAAAAATATTTCATTGTAAGCCACAAAAAGAAGACACTCAATGCCTAAACAGACCAGCTTAATATAAATTGAGGTATATGTTCATTGACTTATGTATTTGTGAGCAGTATTTACCATCCACTATGTGTCATGCAGTCTGCTTACTTGGTGGTGGCTATTAAAATGGATAGTATGGTCCTGGACTTAAGGTTGTCACATACAAGCCAGGGTACAGGTTGTTTTTTAAAAAAAAAAAACACACACAAGCAAACAAACAACAAAACAAGACATCTAGCCACAATAAAAAGAGGAGACATATATGAGATAACCACAGGAAAATAGATACTGATGAACAATTGGGACTAGTAATTTCCTGTAAGAACTACATCAGGGTCTGGCATTTAAAAAGAAAGGAAAAAGAAGCTTAGACAGTTAACTGGGACTTGATCAAATGAGCAATAAAGTATCAAGAACATAGGCAAGGATTTTGTCATTGGGGTACTCATGTTTGAAAAAAGAATTATTGGGAAAGAAAGGATGACAGATAAATTTATGGCTGTGGATTAAGAATCAGAGGATTAAGTAAATTAGACATTATGTCAAAATCAGAAGTAACAAGATAGAATGTTGTAACCCAATGCCATAGTTTAATGCAGACCTCCTTTAATCCTGCCCTGGAGTCATGTCCATCAACTTCACACACCCTCACACACATGTAGAGTTCCTCTTCTAAACATGAAAGAAAAGCGTCCTTATGTCCATGTACATATTAATGTTTATATTAGTACTCTGTAAAATCTGGAAACAACTCAGGACCATAAATATGGAATAGATAAATAAGTTGCATTATATTCAAAACCCTGAAATGAGTAAGCTATTGACATAGATTGGGTTAACTATGTGATTTTGCTGTGTAGATAAATTATTATGGTGTCTTGAAGTGAAATTACTCAGTGTCTGCATGGAAATCTTAGAGTTCTCTAGTGCCTTCAAACGGAAGGCCATCAGACAGGCAGGCAGACAACGCTGAAATGGAAGACTAGGTAATGGCGCAAGTCAAGTATATGGATGTGGTGATGACAGAAATCTAAGTTCTCCCAATCCTTTACACTCACACACACACACACACACACACACACAATTGTGCTGAGTCACATGTATGAAATTACCAATAAAAATAGCCCAGTGATGAGATTTATTGAAAAGGTTTGTTTTTGCTCTAGGAATTTAGAAAGTTCTGTGAACAATAAACCTGGGGTCTATATTGATTTATTTTTTAAATTCCTATCTTTTCAAAGTATAAAGGGAAATGAATGAGTTATGAAACAAATGAATCGATAAGAAACTAAATAAGCACATGCTGGACAACTGATTTCCATCAGGCACTGGGCGAAACAAGTTTGCATGTATTATCTGAGTTAATGTTCTAACTAGAAAGAGAGAAAATAGTGGCCCGTATCGGTGACACACTATGCGAATTTTTTGTGAATCTGAACATTTCTTTCATTTACCATTCTTCAGGGATAAAATGACGACACACTCTGGGTGTTTGTAAGTGACATATTTTTTCTATAACCGTGTCCTACTTATGGGAAGAATAGGGACATGGGATACAATTGTTAGTCCCGGAGGTATTGGGCGCTTTGGAGTTCTCACAGACTTTTCCTTTTTACTAAATCTTCTATTTTATTGAATAAAAACAGATTTTATCGGAAAAACCTGAGGTTACAAAAAAAGATAACATATGATATCAATTGGAAGGGTGGCGAATGGAAACATGGATTGTGAATCTCTACGCTGGCTCGGACACAGCTTCATAAGCATATAAGCCCCCAGGACAGTCCATAGAAACTGGATCAAATCTGGGCATAATGCGCAGAATTTTGGCTGCAGATACGAAGGGTAAAATATTTGTCTCCATGGGGACAGATCTATGACTGCACTTTTCAAAATGTCAAGATTACATTTGAAGAGTAGGGGTAATTTTCTCCCATTTTGTAAAGATAATTCCCTGTTTGTACTTCACACATAAAAATCTGTGACAATGAAAATTTGTCTTCACAGTATTAGGATAATAATTCCAACCTAACATGGCTTAGAGTACAGTGTCTAGTTTTGTTTTTTTCTTTTTCTTTTTAATCTTCAGCTTCCTGGGAAGTAAAAACATAGTGTTCTTGATTATTTGGTAATATATTGACATTTTGACTGCCTGCTCAGTTTTGTAAGAGGTCATGGTTTGTTTCAAAAACATTGTTGTTGGAAATGTTAATCTGTAGAAAAAGGAAAGCACATTCCTATGTGTTCGCCTTTAATGTCACAGAAAACATTTCTTTTGCTTTTAGTGTTAAAATATAAAAAAAATTGATCCCAGCCTAATTTTACTAAACAAAAAAATTACATTTGTGTGTATTTAATATACTTTAAGGAAATACTGATTATATATGTAATGGGAGTGGAGCTAACTAAGCATTGCTATGTTACCTTTAAAACTATTAAGCCACCAAATTTTATTGTGGTTCAAAAGTTTAAAATATTAGTAGATTTGGAAGTAGATATTAGATAGTGATATTTTATAAGAAAGAATGATATTTACAAAATAAAATTCTCATAAAGAGTCTTTAAGAAAATTCTTTAATTTCAATTTATTAGAAATCTTAAATATTTTTAAAAGTCTATTTAAGGAAGTTCTGGTAGATGGCCAGTTGTAAAAGATCAATAAGGAGAAACATTAAACCAAAATGCCTATTGCTGTGCTAGAGATCAAGAGGATATATGGACAAGATTTAAGTAAATTTGCAAATGTCAATAGGCTATTCATCTTTTTTTTTTATCTTTACCTGAGATATTTTTTCCATTGGTTTCTGAGAAGTTGTGTATAATCCTCATTTTTGCTTCTCTGTGGGTAAGGTTTTTTGTGTTTTTCCCCTTTGGTTTTGTTCAGTAGTTTTCTTTATATACCTGATTTTCTGTAGTTTGAATGTGACATGCCTGGGTGTAGTTCTTTGGCATTTATCCTGCTTCATGTCCTTTGAGCTTCGTAGATCTGTGACTTAGGGTCTGACATTAACCTGGGGAAAGCCTAAGTCATTATTGTTTCAAATATTTCTTCTGTTTCTCTCTCTCCCTCTCCTGGTATTTCCAATACTTCATTATATTAGTTAGAGTGTTTTTTCATCTCTAGCAGTTGTTTCTGTTTTTCCTTGGAATTTCCATCTCCCTGTTTACATTTCCCATCTTTTCTTGCATGCTGTTTGCTTTATCCACGGAGTCCTTAGCATATTAATCATAGTTGTTTTAAATTCCAGGTCTGAAAATTTCTACAACATCCTTGCCATGTCTGGTTCTGATGTTTACTTGGTCTCTTCAAATTCTGTGTGTGTGTTTTGCCTCAGTGTGCCTTATAATTTTTCTCTTTACAGTTGGACATGATGTAGCAGATAAAACGAACTGCTGTAAATAGGCCTTTAATAGTGTGGTGGTAAGATGTGGGGGGAGGGGAAATGTTCTCAAGTCCCATCATTAAGTCCCAGTGTTTTAGTGAGCTTCTGTCTCTGGCCTGTGAACTTCACATGCGTTTCTCAGGTTTTTTTCTCACCCTTAGCAGGACAGGAGAGCTAGAGTGAATTGGGTGTGGGGTTTTCCCATGTCCTGATCAGTTGAGTTCTGATAATACCCCAGCAACTTAAGCTATAGTTAATAGCTTCCCCTGAGGCCGGGCCTTGTTAAAAAGATCAGTGTTCTGTGTATTTCACCAAGATTCCTCCCCAAACTTTCCCCATCAGCGTGAGGTTAATTCTCTCTAATATTTACTGTGAGATTCTGGAAAACCTCACAAAACTGTGGGGATCTCCTTTTACTATTCCCTAGAGATTTTAACTTTATATATGTCCACACTGAACCTCTGGCAGTTCCTCAATTACAGTTCAGATTTTCCTATCATGTCCCTGGTTCCCATGGCTATCTCGCTCCTGCATCTCTGCTCTGGTAATTGCGACCTGTCTGTCTCTCCTGTTTTGACACCGTGGTTTGCCCTGTGTTCTCTCCTCTTACGGGTCCAAGAAGATTTGTTGATTTTCAGTCTGTTCCCTTTTTACATGTTGTTAGAATGTAGTGGTAACTTGTAAACTCCTTATATGCAGACCTGGAAACCAGAAGTTCACCTAGTTTCCTGTGTAGAATTATTTCAAAAACATAGAAAGCATCTCTAACTTTGTCAAAATATCGAGACCCACTAATAGGTACGTGAATGGCTATTTTGTGAGTCAATAACACAAATTAACCAATATGCTGAATTTCCATCAAGCTCTCTTGTACTTTAGCCAGGAAATTGCATTGCTATATAATATATTTAATTTAAAAATTTAGACACATTCCCTGTAAGATCTGGAATAAGACAAAGAGGCTGCTGTACAAATGATTAATAACCTTTCACTGGCGATCTTGGCCAGCATTATAAGATAAGAAAACAACACTCGAAAACAATGGGTCTCTGCATCACTGTGGCTGCTCAGAATGCTTTCAGTTGCCTAAGTAAAAAGTTGCTCTGTAACTTGTCTGTGCTCGAAGTCTGAGAGCCAGTGTGAAGGAGAACATAGAATATTCCGTGGCATCTGGAAATAAACAGGCTCCCTTTCTTCTAAATGACAATAATGCAAATTTCAACAACTCTTAACCTGCCTAAGAATACAGCATGTTCAGCCCGTTGAAAGGAATCTTACCCCACTGAAGGCAATTTTATTTTATTTTTTAAATACATATATTTTTAATATATCTTTATTGATTTCAGAGAGAGGAAAGGAGATGGAGAGAGAGAGATAGAAACATCAATGATGAGAGTCATTGATCGGCTGCAGCCTGCAACCCTGGCATATGCCCTGACCAGGAATCGAACCCTGATCGCCTGGATCCTAGATGGATGCTCAACCACTGAGCCACGCCCGGCTGGGCTGAAGGCAATTTTAAAGTCAGAAAATCATAAGGAATCACAAATGCCTGACTCACAGGATATTGCTGTGATAAGCTTGACCCACTTGATTGTATGCTTTTAGCAGGCAGGACTGCCTGTCGTTCTATCTTGTGCATTTATTTATATTTATTTCAAGAACTAGACAGTATTCTGAATGTCACAATGCTAACAAAATTTATTTTATTCTGAATTAAATATATTACTATCAAACAATAGGTGGATGGGAGAGCTGAGAGAAGGCTGCTTTTCAGAATATATAGCACTTGGTTCCCTGACGAGAAGAAAACTACAGAAAAGTTTACTCATCAAATATTTGCATTCCAATTTTAGTTCTCAAGCAATCCAATGCGTAAATGTGGAACAAAGAACTTTTTTTATGTATAGCCTTGTTTATTCACACTTTTCATTTGTAAAGTAAGAGGACTGTGCCAAATTTCCAGCATCTATAGTGAGGTTGTGCACATAATAAATTTTATTAAAGGATGTATAAATATATTTTTAAAATACAAAATAACTTAAAGGTAGCTAAAATGTATCACAAGTAGGAAAATGCACAATATGTTATACATATGTATAAATATTATATATACACACATATGAACTGGTTTCAGTAATAGTACCCGTGTGTGTGAATGTGTATAGAGAGGAATAAATTCCTAGGAGGGAAGCAAATTTGTTATAAATAAAACAGTTACAGAGTTCAATGGAAGACTCTTCAAAGTAATAAAAATAAAACAAATACACAACAATTTATATAGCTAGGTGAGTAAGATTACCACCAAAAGTAAAAAGGCTATTAGTACATAACTATGTCATAAATAAAAATGGAGTTTCAGAACAGAAGTGCAGCTTATTCAAATTTTGAAAGCAAGAGCATAATAAAATTCTATTAGCACATGGAAACAATTGTATCATTGCACTCCTTTTAATCTAAATATGTACTTCACTGATTACTTGTTTTTATTTTCAAAATTAATATTTTAAATGAGGTTTTTAGAGTTTAAGTTCAGGCATGGGGAATTCTAACAGTAGCTTTTCCTTTACAGTTAAGCATAAAGTCACATATCTTAAGACCGACTACTATAACTTTTTGAACAGATTCTTTCTCATACACAAGTTTTGAGAAGGCACCACTTTGTCTTGCAGTTCTTTTTTAAAATTTGGGAATATATAATATATTTGCATGGTTCAAAATTCATCATCATATAAAAGGTATGCACACAGCAGCAAGTTCATAACTTTTTCTTGAACTCATAGGAGTGCTGAGGTTGCAAGGCAGCCAACTGGTCCAAAAATCTCAGAAAAGCCTGGAACCTGCAGGGAAACACAAGATATGAGCAATGGTATACCAGGGCAGGATGGAGCTTGACAAGAAGGGCTCAGCTGAGGTTATTGGCAAATCGGTGGAGGTTGAATGTGCACTAGAAAGTGGGAAGGCCCCGAAACTGCAAATATTGGGGAGCCTGCCAACTGAGGGCTCAGAAAATTTTGGTATATTTCTGAGAAAGTCCTCCTTGTGTTGCAAAACCAGAGTAGGGAAACAGCAGCTGCTAGGGAGGGTCACAGAGTTCAGCTGAGACATTTCTTCTCGGTCTTCCTTACAACACCGAAAACCCATCATTCTTGGAGGGTGGGGAGGAAGGTCAGCACACACTGGCACTCTTAGGGCAATGGTGAACGCCCATTGCAGCTAGGGGAAGGAAACAAGAAAAAAGAAAATGCATGGAGGAGGGGCATAAAGATGTACTGGATTCAAAACTAGAAAGCAAGCTACATGACTGAGAATGAGGGACACAGTGCCTAAGGCAAAGACTTAATTAGAGCAATAGAAACCGATCAAGCCTGCCTCCCACCCCCCCACCCCCCCTCCAGTGTACACACTTCTGAAAGGTAACAAGGCATTTGCAAAAGACAGACCTTCGCCCAGGCTCAGTATAAAGGAATGATTAAAAGATGATGTGGCCCTGGCCAGCGTGACTCAGCGGTTAGAGCGTTGGCCTGCAGACCGAAGGGTTGCGGGTTTTATTCCAGCCAAGGGCACATACCTCGGTTGCAGGTTTGATCCCTGGGCTGCAAGTGGGAGGCAATCAATTGATGTGTCTCTCTCACAGGGATGCTTCTCTTCCTCTCTCTTTCCTCCTCCCTTCCATTCTCTCTAAAAAAAAAAAATCAATGGAAAAAAATGTTTTCAGCTGAAGATTAACAAAAAAAGAAAAAGAAAAAAAGATTAGTGTGGAGCAGGCATTGAAATAGAAAGGCCTTTACAGCCCCTAACTTAAACACAAGGTATGTCACTAGAAGAATTTGAAACCAATGGTACACTGAAAGTAATCACAGCAACAACGCATCATAGCAAACAGAAACCAAGTTTAATAGGTTAAATAAATTGCTCTCCCACAAAGTCTTACAAAAAGAAAAGCTGCCCATTTCCAAGCATAAAAACTATTTATCGTAATGTCTGTTGTTCCACACAAGATGTTCATCTTTCAAGAATAAATTAGAAAGCATACGAAAAGGCAAGGGGAAAGCAGTGCATTCCTAAGAAACAGGCAATCATTAGAACCAAACTCAAATATGACACTGATATTGGAAGTATCTGAGAGGAAATTTAAAATAACTATAATATGTCAAAAGCTCTAAAGGAAAAAGTAGACAACATATAAGGTAAGTAATTAAATTTAGCAGAAATGTAGAAATTACAAGAAAGATTCAAATGGAAGCACCAAAATGCAAAACACATCTTCAATGAAGTGGGCACAGCCAAGGAAATAATTCATGTATGTGAAGAAAAGTGTAAAGAAATCACCCACGGTGGAATACAAACTATGACAAGGAATCAGCAAATGAATGAAATAAACACATGGAAGTAAGAATGGAAGAAAAAAACAACTTAAGTAACTGGAACAGCGTTTTGACTGGATAATGTAAAGACTAAGACAAAAAGAACTGTAGAGAAACACAAGTGCAGCCAGTAAACTTGTTTCATATGCACGTACGGGACATATTATCAAACTGCTTTACATGAATACTAGGCTTGAACAACAAATAAATTGTAGGTAATGCAAGTCAGATTTCTCACTATTGGAGAAAGTAGGGGAATATATTGAAAAGACAGATAAGCCAAATTTAAAAAGAGTTGTCAATGGCCAAGGCTGAAATACTTTGCATAACAAAATAAATAATAATAGAATTTGGATTGTAACCCAAGAATAAAGTAAATATCTGTGAATCTGAGAATATTACGTTGTAGCCCAACATGTAAAGTGATGAGAAATCATTACCTTTTTCCTTATAACAAGAAAAAGCTAAACCAACCGAAAACCAGTGATTTTCTTTAATACATCAGAGGATGGAGGTCACAGGACCAAACTGCATTCTCCAAATCCCGAGAATCAGGCACATCCAGAGGGAGAAAGCCCCTGAAATTTGCTTACATGGAACAGAAACTGCAGGTGAGGCTCACTCATCTAGTAAGGATTCTGAATTGCCAGAGGCTGAGTATAGCCTAGGGGGTGTGAGAAGCTCCTAGGGGCAGCTGGCAGAGGAGACCCGCACACTTTCCGAGGCTTTTCCTGTAGCAACACCACCAGGTTTTCACCGGAAGATCTGAGAAAGCTCCTCAAGTGGCCTGGCAGGGAGTAGGGAAAAGGAGTCGTTGTGAAACCCTCCTAGGCCCTTCTCTCTAATAAAGGCTTAATCTCCAGGTGAAAGGCATCACCCGAGGGCAATTCTGAAACTTTATATCAGTTTAGGAAAAGGAAATGCACCCCACTTTAGCCTGAGCCTGCCTTCCCGTTTCACTTGAGGGCAGGATAGCCACAGTCAACAGGGAAGAGGGCTTTAGGGGAATATACTGTAAACACTGGAGCTGGAGAGAGAAATAGGAGACAGGGAGGACGAAAGTTCTGCACTGGAGGAGCAGAAATACTTCATAGGCCAAACAGAGAGATGCTCTGTCTCTTGCAGCCCTTTTTCCATGATCACTATTGTTATTCCTGGTTTGTTAGTTGTCCCAGTTTCTCTGGAGACGTAAACGCAGGTGGTCTAACTCCCAATACGTGGCTACACCACCGTGAGGGTCGAGAGACACTTGAGTTCAGTGAGACCGAGCCAATAATTCAAGTTTCAAGAAGGGATTCAGAGGCGAACATAAAGCAAATCACACAGGGTTTATTTACCAGTTCCCGATGGTTCTCCGCCCAGCAGGCCCCCCGGAGGATCCGCTGAAAGACACACACGAGGTCTGGGGGTGCGGCCCGACGGCGCCGGTCACTGCAGCCCTCTGGAAGCTCCCGCAGAGAGGTGCGGGGCAGAGCAAGGCGGGGGCAGCTTTCCCGGAGCTGGGGACGAAGTCTGTGGGGGGCAGACAAGCGTCCCAGGATGTGGCCGAAAAGCCCCTGCTTTTAACAGCTGAGTTGAAGGTGTGGTGCGTCTTCAGTGTGTCTTATCGGGTCCTACAGAGCGCGGGGCCTGGTTGGAGGCCGGGGCTACCAAGTGTTAATCTTATCGTGGCACGCAGGCCTCACAGTTACACTCAGTCACACAAGATGGAGTTACTTATTTCAAATCTAATACACGCATCAAACTTATCTTCCTGACTCTAATCTATTTCTATAACATTAGTGTTGTGATAGGTTATGGAGTAAAAGGGGGTGTTCTCTAAAGAGTGGTACAAAGGAAAACTGAAAGCCAGGAGGGGAGAAATGCAAGATCATCAGGGTAACTGAACGTACCTGGTGACTTTAGGTGAAATAAACACTAAAGGAACCCCAACTCCTAGCCAGATTAACACAAATCCTCATACTAATGGCTTATTTACCTCACTAACTATTACCCTGTACAATATGTCTGGTCTCAATAAAAGGTACATGACATACCAAAGGGCAAGAATAAATGCCATCTGAAGAGATAAAGCAAGCATCAGAATCAGACTCAAATATTAAAAATATGTTGGAATTAACTCACAGGAAATTTTAAAAAAATATATCTTTATTGATTTCAAAGAGAGGAAGGGAGAGGGAGAGAGAGATAGAAACATCAATGATGAGAGAGAGTCATTGATCGGCTGCCTCCTGCACGCCCCCTACTGAGGACCGAGCCCGCAACCCAGGCATGTGCCCCGACTGGGAATCGAACCTCAGTCTCCTAGACCTTAGGTGGATGCTCAACTGCTGAGCCACGCCGGCCAGGCTCACTGGAAATTTTAAATAACAATGACTAGTATGGTAAAGTCTTCCAAGGAAAAAGTAGACAACATGCAAGACCAATGGGATGTCAGCAGAGAGATGGAAACTGTAAGAAGGAATAAAAAGGAAATGCTAGAAGCAAAAACAGTCCTATAGATGAAAACGGCTTTTAATGGGTTCATCAGTAAACTTAGCTTGGCTGAAGAGAGAACCAGTGAGCCTGAACATAAATAAATAGAAAATCCTCAAATTGTAATGCAAAAAGATTAAACAAAAGCGGGGGAAGATGGGATGGGATGGAACAGGATGGGTTGGAATGGAACAAAGTGGAATAGAAAATTTAGAATAGAATAGAATAGAATAGAATAGAATAGAATAGAATAGAATAGAATAGAATAGAATAGAATAGAATAGAATAGAATAGAATAGAATAGAACATCCAAGAACTGTGAAGCAATATCAAAAGTTGCAACATGAGTGTAATTGTAATATCAGAAAGTGAGGAAAGAGAGCATGAAACAGATGAAATATACAGGAAGAATTGCTGAGATCTTTCCAAATTAATGACAGATAACAAACTGCAGAACCAAGAAGTTTGAACACAACAGAATACTCAAAACGGTACACGTAAATTATGTAAATACATCCTAGAGTCAAACCTGCAGAAAACCAGAATTACAGCAGAAGATCCATTAAAAGTAAATAAATCAATAAAATTCTTAAAATAAATAAATAAAACCTTTTTAAAATGCATCTGAGAGTGGAATGAAATCTTTATGATGCTGAAAGAAAAGGACTGCATTTATGAATTCTGTGTCCACTGAGATTATCCTTCAAAACATGAAAAAGAAATACTTTCTCAGACAAAAACTGGGAGAATTCCCAGCCAGCAAACTTGCCCTGCAAGAAATGTAAAAGATTTTCAAGCAAAAGGGAAATTATATAGATCAGACACTTGAATTTACATAACAGAAAGGAAAGCATCCGAGAAGGAATAAGAGGAGGTAACATAAATTCTTCTATTTATCTTATTCTTAATTAATTTAAAATATAACTATCTGTTTGGGGCAATAATAGTAACATTTTGGATGTTTTTATTATATGGATAAGTGAAACAAATAGCAGCAATGTCACAAGAATAAGAAGGGAAGATTTGGGACACTAGGTAATAATGTATTTGTACTAGACATACAACAGCATATTGTTATCTGAAGATATAGTTGGATGATTTGAAAATGTGTATCATACACACTGGAAAACCACATTTTTTTAAAAGTTTAAGTGATGTTACTAGAGAGGAAATAACAATCATATAAAACACCCATGAGTCCATACTGGTATAATATGTGATTAAATGAATAAATAAGAAGTTGAGAAGGGACAATTCTTCCAGCAAAAGAATTTAAATTAATAAGTAGAATGAATGAGGGAAAAATAGAAAACCACCATTAGAACACTACAGTGATTATTGCTTTAGTCAAGATCCTTTGGTGAATGCTATAATTGGTTGGCAAATATAAGAAGAAATAGATTTTTACATAGGAAACACGTTATCTCCCTTAAAATACAGTACTTACCAAGGGAAAACAGTATCTTTATAATGAAGAGACTTGCAGACTCCACCTTATCTTAGTTATCATGATTAACATCACTAATAATAAGACATTACATCATGTGCCCCCTGATATGATGCACTAGGAAGGGCACATCATTTGTGGTTTTCTTCCTTAAAAATACACACCTTCAAGCTCATCACAAGAAAATATAATGCTAACCCAAATTAAGTTACATACTGAAAATTACCTGACCCAAACTCTTCAAAAGTGTCAGTCTTAATGCCAGTGAGAAAATGGGAAACTGTCACAGATTAGAGAAAACTAAAGAGTCACAGGAAATAAATACAAGAAAATTCCTGATTGGATTCTAAAACAGAAAATGAACATTATTGGAAAAACTGGCATTATCTGAACAAAATCTGCAGTTCAATTAATAGCATTTGGCAGTGATATTTTAGCAATGTTAATGTTTTAATCATGTAAGATGTTGAGATTTAGGAAAGCTTGGAGAAATGTATATGGTGCTCTGCATTAGTTTACAAACTTTCCTGTAAGCTTAAATTTCAAAATAATTTTTTTAAAGTATACAAAATGTCAATCTCAACTCCATTTCTATTATTTATATTTTACCTTCATTCTGTATATTTATCATCTTCATATTTATCTTCCCAGTGATTACTTATGCAAATGCAAAAAAGTAAGTATATACTTTTATTTATCCCCTTTCTTATATGCCAGTACTACACCATCTATACAGTCTTTCATGTCAGTTTGATCATTTGAAATATATCCAAGAAAATGTTTCGTTAAGGTCTTCCTGATTCATTCTCACAATTGCACAGAATTCTACTGTTTGGATACACCACAGTTTATTTCAACAGACCTCTATTTTTGGACTTTTAGGTGTCTCTAATCCTTGGTGAATAAAAATAGTATGCTGTGAATAACTTTGTACGTTACATCTCTTATTTATGGATAAGTGTTTCTGTGAGGTAGATTTCTGGAATTAGGACTGTTGGATCAAAGTAAATATAGCTTTAACTGTGGTAAACAGTTTCACATTCCCTCGCAGAACAGTAGGATCATTTTTCATTCTCACCACCAATATAATAGAGCACCTATGACCTATGTACCCACAGCCTCATAGTCGGAATCCTAAAGTTTTCTAAATGTTATTACTTTTCTAATAGCATCATGACATTATCACTCTTTCTACAACTAAGGAAACTGAGTCTTAAAGGGCCTCTGTCTTTCTCATATAAATGACTAGTATCATTTAGAGATGAGACCATTAGGAGGTAGTCTTTCCCTTATGGAATAAAGTGAACCAGGGCAGTGCTTCACGCAAGCAAACTGAGCAGATACTTATGTCAGGCTGCTTGATAGACAGAAGCTGGCCCACCTGATATCAAATAACCATTCTAAATTATTTACTTTCTTGTTCTTTTTAGTTATTTCTGTTATTAATATATCCATTTTATATTTATGTAGACATTTCAGCCTGAATGTATACTTAGAGTACATATCATCACAAATTTTAGAGTCTGCAACTAAAAGGTGGCAAAATTAAACTCCAGTAGTAGAAGTCTAGATAGTGGTTACCCTTGGGGGAGTAATAATTGGCAGAGTGAACTAGGAAGCTAATGGGATGCAGCTAATGTTCTGTTTCTTAGGCTGGGTGTTGGTTATGGGTTATACATATGCATTCTGCACTTTTTTTATGCATATCATATAATTCAATAAAATGTGTAAAAAATATTTCACTGCTTAAGCCTCTATCCGGTAGTTTAATTGAATACCAACCTGTGTCTATGTTCTTCCTTCTATCTTAGTGAGACTAAGAGGGTACTCACATTCTTTCTTCTCTGTAGTCAAACCTTGGGACAAAGATAAAATTTATTCTACACATTCTGATGTGAAGAAATGTCATTTTTAATATTAAGTCAAGTAATGAAATTTAATCTCAGTTGATTCTAGGATGGCACAAGAATGTGGGATACCAATTTGATGCAGGAAAGTGGTGTGAAGGTCTGCGGGCTTCCATCCATCGTGGTAACTGCAGACATGCTCAGGAGTCAACCTTCCACGGCCCTTTGAAAGTAGGCTCCCAACTTGAGCTTGTGCAAAAACATTTTGCCCAGACTGAGAATCTCAGTTCGAACCTCTCTACTTGTGCCATCTAGCCAATCCTCTCTTGAGTTTGGAAATTTTCTCAGTGTTGCCCAGTGTATTAGTCAGGGTTTTCCAGAGAAACAGAACTAATAGGACAGAGAGGGAGAGAGGGAGAGAGAGAGAGAGAGAGAGAAAGAGAGAGAGAGAGAGAGATAAAGATAGAGACAGAGAATATAGAGATGTTTATTAAAAGAATTTGCTGGCACAATTATGGAGGCTGTGGAGTCTCCTGGCTTGCTATTTGCAAGTTGGAGAATCAGGAAAGCCAGTGGTATAGTTCAGCCCATGTCCAAAGTCCTGAGAACCAGTAGATAGAAAACCAGGAGTGTTGATGTCCAAGGGCAGAAGAGGTTGGATGTCCCAGGTCAAATGAAGAGCAAATTTGCCTTTCTTCTACAGTGGTGCCTCAGTTTTCAAACGTCTCCGTTGACGAACATTCTGGGTCACGAACGCCGTAAACCCTCTGAGGGCAAGACCCTGAGGCCCAGCTGTGGGCTGTGGATCCCTCAGTTTTCAAACGTTTCAGAGCTCAGTCTTCCAGAGCGGAGTACATTTGAAAACTGAGGCACCACTGTACCTTTATTCTATTCATGCCCTAGGAGATCAGATGAGGCCCACCTACATTGGTGAGGGCAATCTCTTCTACTCAGTCCACCAATTTAAGTGCTAATCTCTTCCAGAAACACCTTTGCAGACACACCTGGAAATAATATTTTACCATCTCTCTGGGCATCCCTTAGCCTAGTCAAGTTGACACATAAAACCAACCATCACACTCAGGATAGTGGCCTGGGCCCTTTATTTTTTCTTTGTAGAAAATACCACCAGCTTTTTTCTGAGCTTGTTCCCCACAGCCTACCCTCATTCCAAAGCCTCATCATTCTCTCCTCATGTATCCCACGAGCTAGACTCCACTGACCTTAAAAAATAAAGACTTAAATACCAGGAAGGGAACATGCCTTAAAGGGACACTACAAAGCCATGCAACTCCCCAAACAAAGACATTAAAAAAGTTTTTTAGAGCCCAGCCGGGCCTGGTTCAGTCATTGAGCATCGACCTAGGATCCAGGAGATTGTGGTTCGATTCCTGGTCAGGGCACATGCCCGGGTTGTGGGCTCAATCCCAAGTAGGGGGAGTGCAGGAGGCAGCCGATCAATGACTCTCATCATTGATGTTTCTATCTCTCTCCTTTTCCCTTCCTCTCTCTGAAATCGATAAAGATATATATTTTTTAAAAAAGTGTATGTCTATTCATAAAAAAAAAGTTTTTTAGAGAAAGTGAAAAGGGAAAAATACAATTAGAGAATTAAAAAACCCAAATAAATATTTCAATAAACTACCCTGTCATATTTTTTCCAAAGAATCAAACTTTTGTTTCAAGTACTACACAAGACACTCCCCAAAGGGCATGAATTTAGCCATTTTTGTGGTTCTTCAATTATCAAGATGGAGAACATTTTATTTATCTGGACACCTCTGTAAGACTGTTCTTTTTGTGATTGGAAAGAATACTTTGATAAGCTACCTTTTGGGGAGAAGGTGGAGAGCAATGATTAACCTCAAAAGCCATCATATAATAACAAGAATTTACCTTCAAGGAAAATTAAATTTAGTTACCTGGCAGGGGGAATATGTTTTGTTAGGAACCAAAGTAGTGGTTGCCCTTAGCGTGATTAAATATTAATCAATGATGCCTCAGAACAGAAGGTAAAAAAACAGTTATACTCATATCTAAGAAATTTTCAAATTCTTTTCTAGAGACTAAAGATAAATTTAAAGTCCCTCTTTCTCACAAGGTTGTCATTTAACATTTTAGACTTATTATAATATAAACATTTTTGAATACATTTTAAATCATTACAGTAACCTAAGCTGTATCTGTAAGTACTTTAGAGCAGTCACTGTAATTACTTAACAGCACTTACAGTCATGATTTAAGGCTGGTTTTCTACATATATATTTGTTTAAGTATTGAGAATACAATAAAAGTTCATAATTAGTTTCATAAATGCTGAAATAGAACTATTAGATTTTCTGATAGGGAAATCAGATACTCAAGGTTCTCCTTTGTGCTTCTTCACTCTCCCTATTTTGTTTGTTTTTCTCCAGGTTTTTTTTAATGGTTGGAGGAGTGGGGAGAGCAGGCATAGTGGAGAGGGAGTAAAGTGTGTTCTCGAAGGGAGAGACTTCATTGTACAGAAAGGTCATTAACTGTGATGCAAACGCCAATGTTTCCATGGAAACCTCTGTCCACTACAGAATATACTAGAGCAATTTTTGAACCATTTGTCCATTTGATTAATTATGTCTTTGTGCCGAAGGCAGCTTGGCTTGATTGTCTCATCATGTATTAGAGAAGCTACTGCTCTAACAAATGGGCCTATTGTTTTGGGCCTATTCATCTTGGTGCATCCCTGCGAGCTGACAGACATTTCAACAGAATGACTGTCCCTTAATGAGCTGCAGCCTGTCAGAATTGTTTAGGGCTTCATGCGAGGCACAGACCATGGTCATGACAGCCTCAGTTATTATGACAATGAGTAGGATGTCTATAAAAGTGTCTATGTAAATACAATGACCCTCATTTTGATATAGCATAGTTGCTTTTTAATTATCAAACTTACATATATTACAGACATAAAACACTCCTGAATTTTGTTCCAACATAAGCAGTAAAGTTTTCTGACAACTAAGTGAACATGACCACCAAATCAAAAAGAGAAAACCAGTTTTCATAATTCAATAGGGTTGTGCTTGGGTCCTAATTATCTGAAAAATGGTATTAATGCAATTATGGGAACTGGCTAATGGAAGCAAAACCAACATTTTTGTTATATACTGATAATATTCTTGTTGAGGTTTTAGCGCTCCAAATGAATACAAGCTAATTTTACTTGAACAAATGTTCCTAAAAAACAAACAAACACAAAAAAATGCACAGCAACAACTTGCAGAAGACCCATAATATTTAAAGACAAATAAATATATTTTTAGTAAATGGTACAAATACAACATTTTTCTGGCACTCCCAATACATATACTATGGTGGAATAATAACATACTCTGGTTTGAGGATTTGCACCTGTTGATTTTCTCTAAAGACTTGGGAGCGTTGTCACCCCCAAACCCAAACACCTTTCACAGAGATCAGTACTTAATAATGTGTGTTTTCCTGTCCGTACCAAATTGTAATAATACTCTTAAAAAGAAAGAACATATTGGCAATTCTGATTTCATGTTTGCTCAAAGCAAAAGCAAATTCTCCCTCTGAACAGATGAATGCATTTTCTAAGAGGGATGGTGTGCCAGTCACAGCCAGAGTCAATACGCCTGAAACATCCCCTTTGCCAAAAGTTAATTATGGCACTTAAGAAAAGCCTCCTACACGTTTTTAAATTGTATATTTCAGTTTTGCTTCTATAACTCTTCTCTGCAGGGAAGAGTCATGGAGTTTCACTGTATGTGGCTTGTGCTTTAACTGTACTCTATACAGAATCAATGATTAAGTTGTGTCCATAAATTCACAGATGGAAATCACCACTCTGTAGCTACCAGCAGCTACACTTAATCAGTTAATAACTGGGGATTTAACTTAATTCAGATTAATTTGTATTAGTATAGAGTTTGTAAATCAATTGCTTTCATATTAATTTACATGTTGTCTAGACATGACATCATGTTGATTCTTTGTGTGGTTCAACTACTAATTACAGACTTTAAGGGTAACAGATGCAAACTTTTTGTTTGAAGCTCTAAACATAAATCAAGGCTGGAGTGGTGATCCAGTTTGTTTCAAGGTAATAATTTTTATAAGTTTGGCACAAAACTATGTACTAGAGTTAAAGTCTGGAATGGAAGAAATTTAATCTGTTTAACGTGTAGGTATCTTCTGATAAAGATAAAGAAAGATAGATTTAATTGACATTAGATAAATTCTAGAAAAAGAATAAAAATGTTAAAAATTAAACGAAAATCTCCAAAACTCAATTGTTATGTAAGAGACTAAAACACTATTAAAATTATCATTACTTACAGATTTCAGGTCTACTTCTGTCTGTTCCATTCAGAGTCTATACCTTACGTAATACAGTTAACTATTCTGTGAAAAGTGTTCATTTAATTCTGATAATTCACTTAATTCTTATATCTCTTAACTTCTCAAACTTTGATCGTCTTAATTTCTGAAATATAATAGGGAGTTGCAGTAAAAAGTAAACCAACTAAAATAAGTAGGAAGTATCATCAAAATTCATTCACCAGAATCTACTAAAGAAACCCAACCCTTAAATCTCAGTTTTTCTTATTTGGCTTATATGTGGATTTTAAGGTGGACGTATCCAATAGAATTAGTCATTATTTTCATTTTTAATTTTTCTGAGTTGGCTTAGAAAATGAGTTTTGCCATTTTCAGGATGTATGTTACAGATACCTGTTTTTTTTTTCAAATCCATGTCATTTATATATAATGCATGTTATAACCCCATTCTTATTTATTAGGATATCCATTTTCTCCCTACAAAAAAAACAGTATTACTTATGTGCACACAAGGAAGTCATTGGAGCAAAGTAAAAGACTCAGTGTTACGTCAAAGTGATTCATGTATTCTCTGTTCTTGGGTGGATGAGAAAGGGTGAAATGCCAGTAGAGTGCTCCCTTTGTTACATGTTCTTTATATTTCCCTTAAAGCATGACATTATTTCGACTCTGCTAAGTAATTCTATTGCTTTCTGTAGTCTATATGGAAGGCTGCCCCTACCACTAAACTGATGGATATTTTAATCTTCATGAAACTATTGTTACATGTTAATAAGCATGAGTAACAAAAGCATTATTCTATTTACATATGTGTATACATACCACTGGCGATATCCACTATCACCTTTGCCTCGGAGTAAATCTTAATTTGGGAGAGCTTACATGAGATTTCATTTTCAATACATTGCTTTAAAAAATCTAAACCTAGTTTTAATCTTAGAATTAAAAGTTAAAGAAAAGTTACAAATAGAGTACAAAGGAGTTTTCATATATCCTTCCCAGGATTTTACCAAGATTCTTTAAATGTATCATTTACAATTAAAATGTTTGTTTGCTCTCTCTCTTCTCTCTCTCTCTTATACATGTGCTTTCTTTCTCTAACTCCTTAATGAAGAGAATTTTTTTAAGACTTCAAGAGGACTTCAGTTAACAAGTCATCATTTCCTATAGCTTTGAATATTGTATAAAACAAACATTTTTTCTTATTTGTCGTGGATAAATGATGTAGCATACTAAAAAATTTTCTCTCCCAGCTTGGAATTACACTCAGTAAATAGGTATACAATTACAGTGAAGGTTTGTAAATTTGATTTCTGAATTTCTAAGTTTGTATAAATCCCTTTTTACATGTTATAAGCAGAGTTTTGTTTTATTTATACAGTATACCTTTGGCTCAGTATGATGCTTAGTGGAAAGAAAGAATACTAGTCCCATTTTCAGACATAAAACTAAAGAGAACATCATGACTTCAGTTAAAGAAAAAAAGCTGTCAGATGCTCAGAGCTTGAAGCTATGGAATTAAAGCTTTCTTTGGAATGAAAAGAATGGGAAACAGCACAAATTAACCCTTATTTCAATATTTCTTAAAAAAATTTTTTTAACCTTGCATTGTTCTCTCTAGCAACTGAAAGTGTATGCAGGGATAATCCATAATCAGGTAAAATTTATAGCTGATCATAAACAGGCTTAGATTCCAAAAGATGCTCAAATTCCAAAAGAGAATCCACCCTTTCCTTCCACTTCTCATTGGTGACCTTTCAATTCTCAGGACGTTGACCATTCTTCTTTCTCTTCCCCTCTCTACAGGTCACTCTTAGTTGGTTACCCTTTGTTTTTTTAGGTCAGAAAACACATCTTTTTTTTAAATATATCTTTATTGATTTCAGAGAGAGGAAGGGAGAGGGAGAGAGAGAGATAGAAACATCAATGATGAGAGAGTCATTGATCGGCTGCCTCCTGCACGCCCCCAACTGGGGATCGAGCCCACAACCCGGGCACATGCCCTGACCAGGAATTGAACCCCGATCAAGGTGGACCCAAGGTCAATGCTCAACCACTGAGCTACAGTGGGCGGGGCCAGAGAACACATCTTGAGGCTTGGCCTTAAGCTATGGCAGTGGGGAAACTAAATGACCTCCTCTTATAACTTCAAAGTATTATAACATTAAATATCCTATCCAAATAGGGGTACGTACGCTGGGCACAACACAGGTGAAAGCAGTTGGAAATTCTGAAGTACCATGCCTTTTGTTAGTGCTTTCATACCGCGTTCTCACAAAACCCACTGGAACAAGAACAATGATAACAAAGTCTTCAATATGGAGTAAATTTTACATTCTGTAAGATTTTTATGTTGACCATCATGTTGTCTGTAAAGGGGGTCAGTTTTAGTTCCTTCTTTTCTGTATTTAACGCCCTTTATTTTTGTTTCTTCCTTTACTGCTCTTGCCAGAATATTCAGCACTATGTTGAATAACAGTGAGAAGAGCAAACATCCTTGCCTTGCTCCCAATCTTAGCAGAAAAACTGTCATTCTTTCACCTATAACTACAATGATAGCTGTATTTTTTTCTTAAGATCAATTGAGGAATTTCCCCTCTATTCCTACTTTCCTGAGAGCTTTTGTGATAAATGGATGTTGAATTTGTCCAATTTTTTTCCTACATTGAATGACACAACCATGTGATTTTTCTTCTTTAGCTTGTTAATATGGCGGATGACATTGATTGATTTTCAAACACTTAACTAGACTGGTATTCCAGAATAATTGGTCATGGTGTATAATATTTTTATATTTGGTTAGTTCTATTTGATAATATTTTAAGGATTCCTGTTTCTATATTTATGAGAGCTAGTTTTGGCATCAAGGCAACACTAATTTCATGAAATGAATAGGGAAGTGTTTTCTTTCATCTTCTGTAAGGAATTGTGTAGAATAGATAGTAATTCCTCCCCAAATGTTTGCGAGATTTTCTAGTAAAACCATCTAGGCCTTGAAATTTCTGTGAGTTTTTAAATTACAAATTCCGTTTCCTCAATGGAATTTACTTTATCTGTTTCATACATCAAGTGGGTAATAGGGCTATTTACTTTATCTGTTTCATCTTTTGAAGAGTTGATTTATTTTGTGTAACTTTTCACATTATGTGAGTAGAGTTCTTTGGAATATGCATTTATTATATTTGTGAAATCTACAGTGTTTATAATAATATTCCATATTATTTCTGATATTGTAATTTCTGTTGTCTATTTTTTTCATTGTCAGTGTTGCTAGAGATTGGTCAATTAAATTTGGCCTTGCAAAAAACTAGTTCATAGTTTCAATTAGTTTTTAGTTGTTTTTTCTGTTTTCAATTTAATTGAGTTATTTTCTCATCTTTATTTTTTCTGTTTTAATCAGGTTTACTTTGCTGTTTTTTAAGTTCTTGAGTATATGCTTAAATTATTATATTGAGACTTGTTTTTTTTTCCAAATGTATGGATGTAATGCTATAAATTTCCCTTTCAGCACTGTGTTAGTGTTACAACATTTCATATGTTGTGTATTTATTCGGTTCAATGCATTTGTTATGTCCTTTAAAATGTGTGATTTAATTTTCAATATTTTGGAGATTTTCTTGTTATTTTTCTGTTATTCATTTCTAGTCTGATTCCATTGTGATCAGAGAGCACATTCTGTATGGTTTCAAGTTTTAAAATTTGTTGAGGTTTATTTTATGGCCTGAGATGGTATACCTGTACTAATCATGGCATATGTTCCATGGGCACTTAAAAAGAATGTATTTTTTACTGTTGTGTGAAATGTTCTATAATTGTTCATTAGATCCTGTTGATCAATGGTATTGATAAGCTCTTCTAAAGAATTGCTGATTGTCTAAGTGTAGTTGAGAAAGATAGGTTGAGGTCGCCAGTTATAACTGTGAATTTGTTTATTTTTCCTTTCAATTATCTGAGGTTTTCACATATTTTTCAGCTTAACAGCAGTTTGGTACTTATACAGTTATGATGGCTATGTCTTCTTGGTGGAGTGAATTGACCCTTTTATCATTATATAATGTTCCTCTCCGTCTCTCATAATTTTCTTTGCTCTAAAGTCTACTTCATCTGATACTAATATAATGGTTTTTGCTTTCCTCTGATAAATATTTTCGCTGAATATTTTTATTCCATCATTTTACTTCCAACCAGTCTATACTGTTATATTTGAAGTGACACTCAAGGGCAGGGAGGGTTCTTTGTTACCATTGGGCTGGTTAGGAATCCCGGGTCCTCATGTGGGCCCACTGGCATTGTGGTGAGAGTAACCTCATTACAGCTGGGCAATGGTAACCATTTCTACTCTCCTTTAGGCCTCTTTTGACACTATTCTAGTGGAAAGGGCAAGATGGCTTTTTTGTTACTGTCCAGCAGGGTTGAAAATTCCAGCTTCCTATTTGGCATTCTCTGACATCATCCCAGTGGAGATCTTGAGGTACTGCAAGTGTGGAAGTCTAGGTTCCCCCATCAGCCTTTGCAGTGTGGGGAGAGCAGGGCCACAGGTTTTTTTTCTGTGGTGTTTGGCTGGAATAAAGCGGTTATTGTCTAAAAGTTCTGCATTACTAGGCTGCCCCTTTGACTAGGGAGCATAAGTTTTAGGTGTGAGTTTTTTGCCTGTGCTCTTTGATATTTCCATGTTGCCAGTGTCTTCAGCTTCAACCCTTGGAGATATGAGGCAAAAAGAAACCTGAGGCATTAATCACTGTTGTTCCTCATTTTCTGAGGTCACTAAACAGTCTATCTTCTTTCCACCTTTCAGTCTACTTATGTTTGTTTTGTATTTAATATCAAGGCATTTTGTTGTACATAGCAGAAATAATAGAGAAAAGTATGTCTAATTCATCTACCAAATGGAAGTTTCTGGGGCATGAATTAAAAAATATAAGCCAAAAAACATTATTTGTTGAATTTTTAAATATTCTAACCATAAATAAATTTGTCAATATAAGCTAGACTTTGATGTCTCTTGAATCCCAGACAATTGTTAGGTCTCAAAAAGAAAAGATTTTCTTTGGTAGATATTTAATGATGGATATTTATAATATTGAAATTCTTTGTGTTAGTCAAGTAATCCCAAATTTCAGTGGCTTACAACAGCAAACTTATGTGTCTCTTACAAAATGGTCTTTAGGTAAGCTATGATTCTACTTAAGGCTGTGTGTCAGACTCAGGTTTTCTGACTTGGGACTGTGGGTCTGCTCCTCATGTTTTCTTATTCTGGAACTGAGACTCAAAGAGCTCTCAGTATGTGCTATTATTTCATGGCAAGGGCAGGTATAAGAAACTCACAGACACATGCAATGACTATTAAAGCTTCTGCCCAGAATTCAAACGCTATCTTTTTTGTTAATATTTGATTGGCCAAAGCAAGTAACATGGCCAAACCTGAAGCCAACTGAGTGGAGAAGTATATTTCTTCCTTAGGAAACAGACACTTTACATGGCAAAGGGCACGGATATATAAAATCTTCTTTCAAAAGAAGGAAGAAATAAATGTGAAATTTTTACATTGTACAATAATTAGAAAATTCTCAGGCTCTGTGTTAATTGGGAAGAAGCCCAATTTGATGTGATATATGTTCTAAAGCATAGCCTGAATCAAAACACATTTTCTATTAAAGACACAAACCTCATCTATGCAAAAAATAGGTCTATAATGCATTGTGAAATTTAGTACTTGCCCAGCCGGATGGCTCAATTGGTTGAGCGTCGTCTGAAAGGTTGCCGGTTCGATTCCTAGTCAGGGCACATACCTGGGTTGTGGGTTGATCCCTGCCAGGAAGCATATGGAAGGCAACCAGTCATTGTTCTCTCTCACATCAATGTTTCTCTCTCTCTAAGCATGTCCTTAGGTGAAGATTAAAAAAAGAAGAAGAAGAACTAGAATCACTAGTAATTAAATTGATGTGTCAGGCCCGGCTGGGCGTGGCTCAGCAGTTGAGCGTCGACCTAGGATCCAGGCGATCGGGGTTCGATTCCCTGTCAGGGCACATGCCCGGGTTGCGGGCTCCATCAATGACTCTCTCATCATTGATGTTTCTGTCTCTCTCTCTCCCTCTCCTTTCCTCTCTCTGAAATCAATAGGGATATATTTAAAAAAAAAAAAAAAATGATGTGTCAAGTAGGTTACCTGAAATCTATTTTAGTTATCAACTTAATTTTTATTTTTTTTATAATTTTATTTTATTTTATTTTTTTAAAATATACCTTTATTGATTTCAGAGAAAGGAAAGGAGAGGGAGAGAGAGAGATAGAAACATCGATGAGAGAGTCATTGATTGAGCCCACAACCCGGGCATGTGCCCTGACCGGGAATCGAACCCCCATCACCTGGATCCTAGGTCAACGCTCAATGGCTGAGCCACGCCTGGCCGGGCTCAACTTAATTTTTAAAATAAATATTATAAAAGTTATCTTCGGGCCAGTACTTTTCAGCCTACTAATGTTTTACTTTGCATTTCTAAATCTCCATTAGAATATATATCTAGATATACCTATGTAACCATGGTTTTATGAAATCTTATATGAAGGCCAGACACAGAATAATTCATAAAATGATAACAAGAGAAAAAAAGAATTTTTAGGCAGCTGGAGAGAGAAGAAAAATTAGAAAGAAAATGTTCTCTACTTCAAACTATTTTAAGTAAAGAATCTGGGGCAAAATTTTATATGGCTTCTTCTTGCTAACTGAGAGAATTGATTCTTACCCCCACAAATTCAATAGTGAGCTCACATGAGTTCCACATAAAGAACTCCAGCATAAAGGAAGCCGTGCAGCATAGTGAATATAAATTAGTTTGCATTGCTTACCTTTGTTTAGTTACTTATCTTGCTATTTTCTGATAATTGCATATGGATTATACTAGTTATCTAGCTCGATACACAATCAACTGAAATAAATAGAACTAAATATTACTTAATACTTTGGTAATCTGATCCCATTGTCCTACCTGAAAGACTAGTATCTTCAGCATCTTGTTTTAAAAAACGCCTATGGTGGTGAGATACTTTTTCGCACCTATGACTATGAGAAAGAACTTACACTGAATTGAAATGTGCCTTTCTCTAATTTCTTTCTAATAGTAATTATAATTATTCTTTTTCTCACTTCTATCAGGAAATCATAAATTGGCACATAGTAGACCCTCAAAAAGAGTTAACTAATTTAAGTATTGTTTAATGAATCTAATAGGGAAAATGAGACAAATGTCCATGTCCAAATAGAGAAAATGTGAGCCAATACACTGTGTCTACACTGGAGATGTAGGAGAGATTATATACTTTTGGGACAGAGGAATATATGGGAAAGAAGGAACAAAAATACAGGGGCGGGCAAAAGTAGGTTTATAGTTGTAATACAAATAATACAATAATTACTAATAATGCATGAATAAACTCTTTCCCATACTCACCCCTGTATTTTGCCCACCCCTGTATTTTTAGGGTGGATTTCACACAAGCTTTAGATTTCAGGTGCAATTATAGCAGTGAAATGTGAAAGACAAGTAAGAAGGAGACTGTAAGTGAAAGATATTAAAATGAATGTAGTTCTAGTAGGAGTAGGAGGATCTAAGACTTTTAGGGAGACTAGGTCCCTGTAATAGTCTGCTCAGGCTGCACAACAGAATACCACAGACTGGGTGGCTTAAACAACAAAAATTTATTTTCTCACTGTTCTGAAGGCTAGAAATGTGAGCTCAAGGTGCCATCAGAAGTAGTTTCTGGTGAGGCCTCTCTCCCCGGCTTGTTGATGTCTGCCTTCTTGCTGTGTCCACATTTGACCTTTCCTTTGTATGCACATGGAGAGAGAGAGAAAGCAAGCTCTGGTATCTACCTGTCTTATAAGGGCACAGTTTTGTAAGATTTGGGCCCCAACATTATGATATAATTTAACTTAATTACCTTCTTAAAAAGTCTTATCTCCAAATACAGGCACGTTGAGTTTAGGATTTCTATATATGAATTTTGAAAGAACATAAGTCTGTAACAGGTCCCAAAGTGGAAAACTTTCAAAGTAGGCTGAACATTTAGGACTTAATTCAGTTAGAATTAGGAAGCTGTTTGCACAAGAACCTGGGTTAGGGGAATGACATCTAAAGCTTTCATGCAGTTTTCCTTAAAGTAGGTAGGACTTCTTGATGGTCTCCCTCTAGGTCTAAAGACAAATATGACATAACCTATAGCTAAGATCCAAAAGTAATGGTAGTACAATTATCTGTGAAGTTTCATTTGAGATCAAGAAGTAAATGGATCCCCAAAAAATCTTTGTTTGTGACAGAATGTAAATATAAACAAGCCACATTTATTTAAACTGAACCACTCATTCCAATCAAAACATTTGGTATCATAAGATTTATCCCTGTGCAGATCTGAACTGTAGTTCTATGTGACTGCATAGTCTCTCCAAAGTAATGAAACTAAATAATCCATGTGAACCACATGTGTCTTATTTTAACATTACTATGAAAATAGAGATATCGAAAAAAAAGAAATCAAAGTTTCTGCCTTTATGGGTGAATATGATTTTATTTTATTTTTTTTACCCTCACCTGAGGATATGTTTATTGATTTTAGAAAGAGAGGATGAGAGAATAATTGATGTGTGAGAGAAACATCAGTTGCCTCCCATATGCACCCCAATGGGGGATCAAACCCACAACCCAGTTATGTTGCCATGACCGGGAATTGAACCTGCAACCTTTTGGTGTTCGGGACTACACTCCAACAAACTGAGCCACCTAGCCAGGACACATGTATACGATTTTCAGTTGTTCCTTTTACTACTCTATAAATTATTAAGAGCTTTTGTCATCTCATTTATTTTTAGCTAGAAAAATTTAGACATGATTTATGGAGATTAAAAATAAGGCAATATGAAGTGAAAAGCTAAAAACACAATCTCATTAATTCACAACTTAAAAATTATGCCACCAAAAGAGGGAAAATATTTTGAGATTTCTCTCTCATAATTCCCAATATTGCCTATATAATCCAAATTCATCACATAATTAAATATTCTCTGGCTTTATTTTTGTCAACTCAGTGCTTATGCTTTTTAACTCTGGTTTAATTGGGTATATTTTCCTAACTATTGCAATAGACAAACTACTAAGACCTTTTTCCATCATTCTTATTAAAGTTTATTAGAGAAAATGCAAAAGTAATTCAAAGTAGCCATGATCTTTAAAACCCTTAAAAAAATGTATCTATACTTTGTAATTTCATACTGAATGTCAAAATTAGCAAAGGATATTGTGTCATGTGTGAAAATAATGCATCTGATTTCTGAGTAAAACATGGTACTGTAAGGAACATTCATTACATCAACAAAGATGCAAAAGATTCATTTGGCTCTCAGGTAAGGGGACAACATAATACGTGCTAACCATGGTTTATCACTTGTGGTTGACTTCCAAAAATTAGTAGAGAAATCTCATTTGCACGAAAATGGGTAGTAAATTTATTGTGAAAATATATAGTTGTAATATCTTATAATCTTCCAAAAAATAAACAAGAACATTTGATGAGAAGGCATGTATCTAGGAAAGATTATATTTTTTAAACTTAAGTCACCTCTTTATGTTCTCTGGTTTTATGTCTTCAATTTGTTTGCATAGCAAGGAAAGTCTGATGATAATTCTTTATCAGGTGAAAGAGAACCTGTCACAGAGAACATAAGTATGCCAAGGCTGAGTTATATTGAAAGAGTGTTGAGAATTTGCCTACAGACCTAGGAAGTAACTTGCTTTTTTTATTTTTGGGGGGTGGTAATTCATGGGGAAAGTGGGGAGGTGTAGAAACAGAGGAGGAAAACATTGACATACCAGGAAATTGAAGAAAGAATAGAAAGAATCAGGGCTGTTGCCACCTCAGTCATTATGGCAGGTAGAGTCATCTGGTTGCAGTTTTCTGCTCTATTCTTCCCCACCCCAGACTTGCAAAGGAGAAAACTAAAGCCAGTATAAAGGCCATAGCAGAAAGGTGGGATTTACTTTAACCAGAAATTAGATTTGAAAAAGTTAGTTAGTTTTGACAGGATAGAATCAAGGGGAGGAAAAGGAAGTCTTTTTGGAATAGAATCCAAAGAATTCTGTAATTCCTCATTCTTGGTTTGACTACTCTTAGTTTCCATCAGCAGAAGACCACCAGGAACACACCTGTGGTCAAAAAAATAAGTTATTATCTGCTGCAGCAAGAGAGACCACGCACCCTGGGAAATCATGGGGTACTTCAAAGGAAAGAGGGTAAAGTTAGGGGAAGAGTGCTTCTAGGGTTTGGGGTGTTGGAGTCACGGGATTTTTCAGACTGTATATTCTAGGGAGTTGCTGGAGCTGTCAGAGGTTTTTATCTTTAGGATTTATGAATCCATGTGGAATTACTGTTGATCAGTTTGCGTGTGGTCTTATCAAAACCACATGGGTCTAAATGAGCTGGTGCTAAAAGAATGGGAGTTTAAATGGTGTATGATAAACATCATGATTTTCCCTGACACCCTTAATCTATTTTATGATTCAGGGTACATGTTGCAAGTTGTGGTTTTTGTTTTAATTTTGGTTTATCCTTTCACAGCCACTATGTGAGCAATATTTTCCTCCCCACAACTGACAAAATTTATAACTGAGGGCAAGTTATTTAAATTCCCTTGAGTCAATATTCTCATTTGTATAATAAAAATTTTGGAATTGATGTTCAAGAAACTCCTTGTTCTTCTGTGTTTGAAATACTGAACCACAGAGGCTCACTCTTAAACATCTGTCTTTAAACAGAAAGGGGAGGCTGAATTTTGAGCCATCTCAGCTTTAACTATCATCATCTCAAATTCCACATAGTGTAAATGTGATTTTTAAGTAGAAAAAATAGAAAATACCATATTCTTATTTTCCAAATACTAATTAAATTTTAAAAAGAGATTGCAATATGAAATCATAGTAGCTTTCCAACTTGGCAAATTTGATATGAAATGCATTCATTAAATTAGGAAAATAATGATAATAGTGAAAGCGTTGACTCAAATGAATACCAATCACCTTTGTTAGATATCAAAATAATCAAGGCAACCATAAATGAAATAAACCACAGGCAGACACAGTGTCTTACTAGTTATCTTTGTCTGCTCAGACTGCAATCACAAAATACCATGGGCTGGATGGTTTAAATGAAGAAATTTGTTTTCTCACAGTTCTGGTGGCTGGGAATTCTGGCAGCAACGCGTTTCTGGTGAGAGCGCTCTCCCTGACTTGCATGTGGCCACCTTCTCCCTATGCCCTTACAAGGTGGAGAGAGAGCGCTAGTATCCCTTCCTCTTCTTATGAAGGTACCATTCCTATTGGGTTAGGGTCCCACCCTTATGACATTATTTTATCTTTTTCACCTCCTCCTAGGCCCTGTCTCCAAATGCAGTCACATTGGGAGTTAAGACTTCAACATAGGAAATTGGGGGAACACATTCACTCGAGCACAAGTAAACCCCAAATAAATAATTTACCTTCAACAAAACATTACATTCTGTATAAGAATAGAAACGCTGTTACTTTTATCATGAGAAATAAATCTACATAAATAGAGGGAATTCTATTGTCTTCTCAGTGCAACCCTTTCTCTTCCTAATTCTCAGTTATGGAATTATTGTTTATTTCATTTTAAGTAGCTCTAATTTTCATGTGATTCCAAGTTCATTCAAAAACAGATGTTTGGAGTGCTTTAAGGCTAACTCTGTGGTTATATTGTCTGCTATGAAGAGAGTGAGCAATTCCTCCTTGAACTAGACTAGTAAAATTTGCCTTTTCTCTGTATCATTCCCACCTCTGACTCTTGAGAGATTATCTTAGTAGGATGCCTGATGGGGTTGGCTTTGAGTGATGTGACCTTCAGCACTTCCTTAAACATGGACATAAAAAGGACCAGCTTCCAACAGTTTTAAGTGTAGTCAAGCAAACTACCAAAAAAAAAGACAGTTCAACTTTAAAAGCAGTTTTATTCACAATTTCTAGTTTCCTTTAGGAAACTTATCACAGCCTAATTTAAATGAACAGATTTCTGGATCATTCATTATCAATTAGCTAATTATTAGCTAGAAAGAGTTTTGTGGCTTTCATCCTATTTCAAATAATGTAAAAGCTGCATTATGAAATGATATGAATGGCTAACTTCATTTCCAAACCATTATTTCATTTATTTTATTCAATATCCCTGTACTTACTTGTAATCAGCTTTGAAAAAAGACTAGTTTATTGCTTCTATATACAACTGTATTTTTAAAAAATAATTTATGATGCAGTCTTAGTCACTTGATTTTAAGTTAGTTTCAACATCATAAATAGGAACCATCTAAGTACTAATATTTTATCTTTCTACTTGATACAAAATAGGTTTAAAAAAGGCCTTTTCATTCTTATGACAAGGAGTATATTTAACCTTATGCTTATTTTTTCTTCCTTGTAAGTATAATTATAAACATTGCCTTAGCATGAACATGTTTCTCTTATCCCTCCCTCTCTTTTTTTCTGTTTGCAGGAGCCCATCTCCATTCTTCTCTCATGCCCCTCTCCCTTTGATAACCCAATATTAACAATTTAATATGTGTCATATGTATTTTTAGCCACATTTTAATAACCTTTTATAGATCATATATATTCATATATATTTGTACACAGAGTCATATAAACTGAGTCGGGTTTTTGTTACTGTTTTTATTTTTTTATTACCCTGAACAATTCTGCAATAGGTGGTTTTTATATGTAAGTTCTTATAAATTGCTATATTTGCTTCTACAGATTAGCTTTCTAGGAAAAGCATAGCTTTTTAAAAATTTATTAGGTATTATCAGATTTGCATTTTACAGAATAATATACTAAGATCTTGGGAACAGAAGTTAAACAGGTTAAATCACATTACAGTTCAACTAGCAATCTAAGGCAGGACCCTTCACCTCATATCCAGCATTATGTATCAGAGCATTTTAAATTTTCTCAGGTTAAATCATGGTCATATTGACTTCTATTTCCCAAGTAACCTGTGGATTCCGTTTCTCTAAGTGTGTTAGTCATTTGGATTTGCTCTTGGTACATTGTGTATTCATATCTTTTGTCTACTTTTATACTGTATGTTTTGTCTTTTATGGTCAATTTGTAAGAACTTTTTATGTATTACTGGAATAAACGCATTGCCTACTATTTGTATTGTCATTTTCCCCCAGATATATCATATGTCTATTGAGCTTGTTTCCTATGTTTTTGCCATAAAAATGGCTTAAATTATTTTAAATTTATCTTTATTGATGAAAATATTACAGATGTCCCCTTTTTTCCTTATTGACCCCCTCCACTGCTCACCCCCTCCCCCCAGGCCTTCACCACACAATTGTCTGTGTCCATAGGTTGTGCCCAAATGCATATAAGTTCATTGGCTAATCTTTCCCAACTCCCCACCCCAAAAGGCCTTAAATTTTATTTAGTAAACTTGAGTCTCTACCTCTCTAGATTTGTAGTATTGTTCATTAACTAGTACAATATATTAGTGATGTACATTCTGTTGTACATTAATCTAGATTTTCTTGCAGTATTACAGGAAAATAAACAATTACTTAATTCAACTGGTATTAATTTTTATGAATAGTGTAAGACAAGGATCCTTTTTTTATCTTTCCAGGTTGATACATTGCTCTTTCAGTAGTGCTTATCAATAACCCATTCTTTTCTCATTGAATTCATCTACGCAGTTGTATTAACTTCATAATTTTGAAAAGTATTAGATAGAACAAAGCATACAAAAACAAAATGCTCAAAAATGTTTTGTAAAAGTATTTGTTTATTTGAAATTGCTTGTCTTTTAATATACTAATGTAAATTGGTAAGTGTGAAGTTGAGATTCACATATTCTGTCTTCTTACTCTATGAATACAGTTCTGAATTTGATATATATGATAAACATCAGTAATACTACCATGTCACTTCAGTTCTTGTCAACCATAAAATCATTTATTTTTGCAAGCATTTAAATTATCTTTGGTAGTGTGTGTGTGTTTACATGAGGATATAGATATGACCTTCCATATATGTGTGTGTCATATAAACATGTATCTTCTTTTTATATGTGTGTGTGTAATATACTTCATATATTTCTATGTCTCCCAAGGGTAGGCAAAAATGAGCTCTGTGACATTTTGGGCTCATGTACAATGCGTACACTCACTATTTCTTTAGGTATAACAGGAAGAAAAAGCACCCAGGATTTAGATGGTTTAGGTTTGAATCTATGTTGTGTCACTTAATAAGGTGTGCGATGTTAGACTCCTCAACTGCATTACACCTGAATTTTCTCATTTGTGTGTGTGTGTGAGAGAGAGAGAGAGGGAGAGAGAGAGAGAGATAACAATAAACATATCATATTAAGTATTGAATAAGTGTTGTGTTAAAAATTTAATAAATGTCTGGCTCCTATGAGTTATTCAATATATGTTATTTAATTTTTCTCCCATTTGATCTAGAGTATATTGACTAATTAATCCATAAGATGAATATAAGATGAATGTAAGAGGGAAATAACCTAAATTCTCTCCTCTACTTAACTTTTTAACTCTAAACTGCTGATTGTTTCTCTGTTAGCTTGTTTTGTCCAAAGTGAGAAAGAACAAGAAATTAATAGGAAGCCCATGATTTATCTTTATTGTCACTTCAATGCATTTCTCC
Source organism: Miniopterus natalensis (assembly GCF_054644295.1). Taxonomy (NCBI): domain Eukaryota; kingdom Metazoa; phylum Chordata; class Mammalia; order Chiroptera; family Miniopteridae; genus Miniopterus; species Miniopterus natalensis. Next base: position 37,260,370 of record NC_142092.1, on the reverse strand, counting down.
CTTTTAATGTTGATTTCTTGTCTTTGATCCCTGAGGACCCTACCTCTATTTCTTTCCACCTGACTCTAGTCAAGGCCATCCTTAGTTAGTTATTCCTTGGGTTTCTCACATGCTTCCTACATTTTTCATATCACAAGATAAGTTGATATAAAATTTCTACACTCATTTTAGTGTTCACAGTAATCCAGAGAACTATGTATTATTATATTATATGTTATTATTATTATTATACCAATGTTACTATAGAGGCTCTATAACTTATTTTCTCTTCTTCTAAAAAGAGCAGTCATATTAGTTTAGGGACAAACTAATTTTAATTTAATTACCATTTTACTGGTCCAAATACAATCACATTCTGAGGTACAGGGGTTAGTAATTCAATGTGAATTTGGGGGGACAAAATTCAGTCCATAACAGGTGTAAACCCAGAAGTGGAATTGCTGATTCATATGGTAATTTTATTTTTATTATTTTAGGGAAACTCCATACTGTTTTTCATAGTGCCTGTACCTTTCTACATTCCCAACAACAGTGCACAGGGTTTCCTTTTCTTCAGATCCTTGACAACATATTGTTTTTTGTTCCTTGACAGGAGCCGTCCTAATGGGTATGAGATGGTATCTCACTGTGGCTTTGATTTGTATTTTCGTAATGCTGAGCATCTTTTCCTGTACTTGTAGGCCATTTCTATTATATATGCTTTGCAGAAAGGTTCATTCAAGTCCTTTGCCCATTTCTAAATTGTTTTGTTGATGAGTTACAGGAGTTTTTTATGTATTCTGGGTATTCTCATATATACAATATGTAAATATTTTCTCTCATTCTATAGGTTTTTTTGTCACTCTTTTGATTGTGTCCTTTGATGCACAAAAGTTTTAAATTTTTACTTAATCTACTTTATTTCTGTTTTTATCTCCTATGCTTTTAGTGTCAAGTAGAAGAAATCATTTCCAAGTCCAATGTCATGAAACTTTTCCCCTGTGTTTTCTCCTAAATTTCTATAGTTTCAGTCCTTACATTTTAATCTTTGATCCATTTTGAATTAATTTTTATACGTAGTGTAAGTATCTAACTTCATTCTTTTGCATGTACATATATAGTTTTTCTGCACCATTTATTGAAAAAAATTTTCTTTTCCATTGAATGGTCTTGGTACCTTTCTTAAAAATTATTTAACCATATAGATGAGAATTTATTTCTGGGCTTTTATTTTGTTCCATTAGTCTACATGTCTATATGTAAAAAGTACTATACTAATAGGTAATAATAATATGGAAATGGTCAGAATTATCCCTTCCTTTCCATTTAATCTTAACTAAACATACTAGCTGTGTATAACTAGGACTAGGTTTTATCATGTTTTTTTAAAAAATTACAAATAAATATTCAAAAAACAACAACAACAAACAGAAAGCCTGCATTCTTATCTCCCTTCTGTAACTAGAATTTCTTGTATGACTTTGGACAACTCATCTGACCTTATACATACTTTGCAATTCTATTTAAAAATGAGAGTAAATATAATGATTCATATCCCAAAGGGAACAGAATTTTCTTAAGGTCCCTTCAAAAATTCAGATGTTTAAAACAAGTATAAAGCATCTGTTTAAAACTTCTACAAATTTCAAAAGAAAGCTTTATACAAACTTATTTCTTATTGTATTTAAAAAAAGGGCTACATCATCCAAGAAGAGGTTTTCTTGTGTTAAATATTCATAAAAACCAATAATTTCTATACTGCCTGTGGTACATCAGCCATAAGGAAATACAATATTATTAACATGAGAAAATTAAAATAAGCAAAAAGTACATTTTAAAATGTAAATTAGTTTATTTGATTGCATAATCAACACTTGGAACGCATCAAATCTGCAAAGTGTCTGAAAAGTGAGTTTACAAAGCAAGATCAGCTCTATTCCAGTGACATGTAATTTTGTTAAAGTAGCGATTAAGTTCCTCATACTTACTGGAAGGGAAGCTGTTCTGAAAATAATGAGTGGAATCATTGTAATTGGCACAAATAAATGATTTTGTTTATAATAAAATGCAGTTGATGCAAGATAAGGCTGAATCAGTTACTAACATATGTTCTTTCATCTCTTGGGCAGTCACTTCTGGAGGGTGATTAGCAAACTGGAATGTCTTAATTTGAATTGACCAAGTTTCTAAAATTGGATCATGAACATATGCGGTCAAATGATTAGAATCTCCTGAGAATAGAATCATGTATTCCAATGTGAGTTTAGCTTGTGTCTTAAAAATTGCAAATCCTATTTGCAGTTGCATTTTTCAGGAAGAATTATCAAAACAAGGTGGGGGTGAATAAGCATAATGATCAATATTTTTTCATTGGTATTGTAAGAAAAACAAGTTTTAGGGGAAAACAATAAATTGAGAGACATGATATTTGGCCCGATTTTGCCATTTCCAGCTCTGTGAATAATTTACTTTCTAACACTCCTATGATTTAATAACTGAACAATCTTTTGGGGCCCTTCAGCTCCTCATTTTATAAGCTTTAGTCTTATCATCTCTAAAATGAGGAAACCTATTTTAGGATTATTATGAAAATCAAATAAATGTAACATGCCTAGCATAGTACCTAACACATAGTAATTTCTCAAAAAAAGGTTAACAGTTAGTATTAACAGCAGCCACTCAATAACTATCAATGCTCTTTACAACTCCTATTACCTAATCCCCCAAATGTTAGTCTCTTTTCTTTACATATAGTAAAGTTTATCAGTATCATCTAAACCTACCAGTGATCATTACATATGGCTGTACTTTATTTTTTGCAATAATCTCATTATTTTAAAGGAACCCGAGAATGTTTGAAGGATACCAAAATTCTACTAAATTAGAAATGAAACATGAACTAAAGAAGGAGGATCTATAAAGATTTAACAAGTATCAACATAGGTTTCTGATAACTTGTTTTTTTAAACCTGCTTTGGATGAGGTGAAGATTGGAATAGATGCCAAAAAAAATTGTGGATGTTTTGGTCTTAGTCTACACTTGAGGAGAAAATATATCAGTTATAGATACAACCATTTCCCCAAGTACATAGTTAAAAGTTGCTGCTTTGACTCTGTCTTAAAAACAAAACAAACAAAAAAACTAAATAGTCTTGTTGGTCATTAGTATTCTATATGTCTGTGTTTAAAATGCTTCTAGGGTTTTCTACCTTAGGATGCAGGATGGAAGAATTAGCATATTCAGATCCTTAATCTTGCACCAAAAGTCTTTTAGAATCACAGAAAATATACACCCCCTAAAATTAAAAGAACAAAACCTTATGAGTTTCATAAAGAAGAAAGGAAGTGAGCCCTGAAATAAAATGGTTGAAAAAATGCTGAATACAAGTGATAATAGGTTTGGACTGATAGAAAACAAAATAAAAGTAAAGAAAATATAAACGATGACTATACACAACAGCATTTGATGACAGCATTTACGTCATCAGAATGAACTTGTCAAAGTGAAGGTGCGGGGGCCTGAGATTAAGGTGAATTTATCTGCTCTGTTAATCCCATTGTACCATCAGCAACAAGGAAAAACAGCAGGCCGATCATTTGATATACCTATTGCCTCAGTTTCCAGGGAATAATTATAGTATCTACCTCTGGGTTTATGGTTGTTATAAGTTAGTTAATAAGCATAAAGTATTTATTGTTGTCACTATCTTAAATAAAAGGCTTTTCCTGCTGTGCGTTTAATTTTCAAGCAATTAATATTTTGGCCAACTTAGAGTTATTTTTTTCTATTTCATTGAAAATTATAAAAAAAAATCTGGCCTTTAAAATATATTTTTTACTATTTAAGTTTTAGTTCCTAATATAGAACTTTTTTAAAAAAAGAGAGGAGCTGAAAATGCAGTGTTTATTTATTATTTATTTATTTATTTATTTATAAGGCTATCTTTATTGTTGAAAATATTACACATGTCCCCTTTTTACCCCCATTGATTCCTTCCACCCCCATCCCCACCTTCCCTCTAAGATCCCTCAGTCTGTTCCATGCTTCTATGTCTCTGGATTCATTTTGTTCATCAGTTTATTTTGTTTATTATATTCCACATATAAGTGAGATCATGTGGTAATTGTCTTTCTCTGACTGGCTTATTTCACTTAGCATAATACTTTCTAGTTCCCTCCATGCTGTCTCAAAGGATAAAAGATCCTTCTTTTTTATAGCTGCGTAGTACTCCATGGTGTAAATGTCCCACAGCTTTTTTATCCACTCATCTACTGATGGGCACTTGGGCTGTTTCCAGACCTTAGCTATTGTAAGTTGCACTGCTATGAACATGAAGGGGGGAGGGTCTTTCTGATCGGTGTTTCAGGTTTCTTAGGATATATTCCTAGAAGTGGGATCACTGGGTCAAATGTCAGGTCAATTAAATTATTAAATTTTATAAATCAGCATGTATTTATTAAAAACTTATGTTATTGGACTTCCGGTCCAGATGGTGGTGTACGTAAATGCAGTACTCGAGTCCTTTCACAACACATTGAATTACAACTATATTACAGAATAACTATCATTCAGAACCACCTGCAATGTAGTTGAATGGAAGTCCTATAACTACGGATATAAAGAAGTCACATCGAGAGTGGTAGTAGGGGCGGAGACATCAGACGGAGCTGGTCTCACACCTAGGTGGATAAAACTCAGGGGGGATATCGTGACTGATGGAGGTCCTCCTTTTGAGGAACCAGGAATCCCAGCCCCAGACAAGACTCCCCAGCCCAGGGTCCCAGTGCTAAGAAGAGAAGTTCCCATGACTTCTGGTTGTAAAAACCAGTGAGGATTGTGGCTGTGTGAGATGGAGGCTGTTAGAGCCACAGGCAGGCCCTTGTAAGACTATTTCTTTCCCCAGGTAGGGGAAGTTTTCTGTAATTATTTTTTCAAATTGGTTTTCAATTTCTAGCTCTCTTTCTTCCCCTTCTGGTATCCCAATAATACAAATGTTGGGCCTCTTGAAGCTGTCCCAGAGGCTCCTTATGCTACCTTCATATTTCTGGATTCTTTTTGCTCTTCTGGTTGGGTTTGTTTCCTCATGTTCCAAATAGCTGATTTTATTCTCAACATCATATACTCTACTGTTGATTCCCTGTAAATTATTTTTCAGTTCATGTAGCCTTCATTTTAAATTGGTACTTTATTATGTCATTGATTTTCTCAGTTGTTTTTATAATACTCTTACTAATATGATTGAGCATCTTTATAAACAAAATTCTGAACTCTGTATCTGTTAGCTTGCTTGGATCTATTTCATTTAGTTTCTCTTCTAGAGATTTCTTCTGTTCTTTCCTTTGTGACGTGTTTCTTTGCCTCCACATTTTGGCTGCTTCCAGGTGTTTGTTTCTATGTATTAGGTAGAGCTGCTATGTCTCCTGGAATTTGTAGAGTCATTTTGTGTAGTAGGTGTCCTGTAGGGTCCCGTGTTCAGCCTCCCCAGTCACCTGAGCTGGGCCTTCTAGGTGCTCCCCTGTGTGGGCCGTGTGCACTGTCCTCTTGTAGCTGAGCCTTGGTTGCTGTTGGCATCACTGGGAAGAATTGACCCCCCACCAATCAGCTGTGAGGACCAGCTGCAAATACAGCCAAAGAGCTGCTGTGCTGGAGACACCCTTATGGAGCAGGATTTACTTCAGTGGGGCTTTGGTATTCACCAAGTGCGCCTCTTGAGTGTGTCACTTGTGGATGTGGTAGGGTTGTAATCCAGCGTGGTCAAGTCTGACCACCGGGTGCACTGTCTCTGGGGACTCCTGGGAGGTGCAAACTCAGCCTCTGCCTTGCCCAGGGCCACCCAGCATGAGCTACACAGCAAAACGTAGTTGGCTGCTACTTGTGCTGGGCTTGGAGGTGCCCAGGAGAGGCCAAGCTATGAGCCAGTGCAGCTGCCACTAGTGCCAGGCCTGGGGCCACTTATCAAGCCATATGGGACACGCTGCTGCTTGTTTGAGAGATTTTAGGAAAGTCCTAAGCATGAGGCTGGAGAGGCCACTTGCACAGAAAAGCCCCTGGAAATGGCCCGGATGAGCTGCAGGCGGGGAGGGGCGGGGCCTTCGGGAATCACGGGGCGGGGCCAAAGGTGTGCGTCAGGTGCTGGCGACTCAAGTATGGCGCCTGCCTGCCGGCTGTGTGCAGGGCGGACTCACCAAAGGAGCAACAGCCTCTGCCAGCCCTTCTGCCTGGGAGGAAGCCGCCCTCCAGCTCTCGCCCCAGCTTCAGGCAGGTTAGTTCCTCCCCGAGTGTCCCAGGTCCTTTCAGGCTGCTGCCCGGCGCTGGGCTCAGAGGGAGCGTCCGAGTGAGTCCGTGCCGGGCCCTTTAGAGGAGCCGCTGGGGCTCCCACAGCCTCCGCGACCCTCAGGGACAGTCCCCGCTGGTTTCACAGCCCGAAGGTGTGGGGACGTCTCTTCCCGGCCCTGGAGCCCTGGGCTGGGGTCTGTTATGGGGCTGGGACCCCTCCCTCCTCTGGGAAACCTCCGCCGCGAAGATGCCCTCTCGGGTTTAACCCGCGGCACCGGGTGTGGGCTGGAGGCAGCAGCGTCTCCGGGATTCAGCCCCGACCCACCCGCGTCTCCGCCCCTCCTCCTGGTCTCGATGCTCCTTCAGCTCCCTGGTTGTGGGGCTTCTGTGCAGCCAGATCTCAGGAGGCTCTGAGTGCTGGTGGTTCTGTGTTTTAGTTGTAATTTTGATGTGGTTGCGGGAGGCAGCGGGGGCAGCGGTTACCTATACCGCATCTTGTTTCCTCTAATTAGATTTTTTAAATTATAAATCTCAGAACTATATACCAAGAGTATTTTATGTATAAAAATAGAAAATATAATATTTAAATTTACTGAGCTAATTTGGACACTGTAAATCTTGGTGAGATTAAATAAGTTTATTGACCATCTTTATCACACATAAAGTATGATAATAAAAGTACAACAGAAAACTGAAGCAAAATACTAAATCAAAACAACTTGCAGCAAATATTTACAACTCAACAATACAGTTGCATGTTTAAGGATATACCTTGTCAGACGGAGCAATTGCAGGTCAATGTTTTCTATATGATAGCAATTTCTCTATAGTGGCTACTCCCAAGTCAAAATCATGTTATATTCAAAAGAAGTCTATATAATGTTTCTGAACTCTGAATGCAGATTTTCTGATTGGCATCATAAAAAACTCATGTAGGGGATTCTGCTTCCATCCTTATGAATAGGTTGAATTGTTTCCCCAAAATTTCATGTTGTAGTCCTAAACAACAGGACCGCAGAATGGGACCTTCATTTGAAATAAAGTAATTATAGATGTAACTAGTTAAAATGAGGTCTTACTTAGTAGGCTAGACCTCCAATATAACTGGTCATTCTAAAAAGGTAAAATTTGGACATAGGGATATTAACAAGGAAAAATGCGATGTGATGATTGAAATTATGCTTCCAGAAGCCAAGAAACTACCAGAACTATGAGAGAGGCATTCCCTAGTGCCTTCAAAGGGAGCATGGCCCTGCCAACATTTTGAGTGCAGACTTCTGGCCTCCAAAACAACAAGACAATAAATTTCTGTTGTTTACGCCACCCAGTTTGTGGTATTTTATTATAGGAAATGAATACAAACCTTGACTGAGTAAAAGAAATCAACCTTACCATCCTGCCATAAACAAGTAGGAAATTGGGGGGGGGGGGAATATGTCAACTCTTTAAAACATTGAAAAATCGGCAGTGCAAGCTTGTGAGCCCTGAGATATAAGGGAAACAAGCCAACAAACAAGCTGAGCCCTAGGATTGCCTTGATTGTTTTCACCTGGAAGAACATTCTGACCCATGGGGGTATGAAGAACATCTCGAGGAGAGGAGGAGAGTCTCAGTAGTTTGAGGAAATACAGATCAGAGTTTGCAAATGGCTCCCAAAACTCAAACAGGGCTAGGAGCTATTTGAGTTGCAACCAACTGGAGTGAAGAGCTGTCTCTGATGAGTCAGAGTATTCAGCAAAGAGTAAAGAAGGGCCATGAATTAGTGTTGAGGCTCTATTATCACTAGAATAAATGTTATCCAAAAACTTCCTTAAACAAGTTTTAAAACAATCCTGGGAAGAGTCATAATTATCTATGAGTATGTTGCTGCCTCTGCCACCATCACTAATAGAAATAAAATAGCATCCTATAAATTACTCAATTAATCCAAAGGAAGACAGTTAAAAGGGGAAGAAGGAACAGATGGAAAAGATAGAACACAGCTAGCAAAATAGTAAGCTTAAACTCAAACATGTCAAAAATTGCATTAAAAATAAACTTTAACATCTTATTTAAATTAAATACTTTGTTGGTAAGAAATAAACTTTAAATGTAAGGGCTCAAATGATAACAATAATTATATTAAAAGCAAACATATGGAAAAGGCCTTTCCATACAAACACATCATAAAAAGCTGAATTTGTTATATATTGATAGTAGGCAATATAAAGTAACAAGAGGAGTTACCAGAGAGAAAAAATGACAATTATTGATAAAGGAATCAATTTGTAAAGAAGACATGGCAATCCTAAAGGTGTCTGCACCTATTAGAGCTTCAGAAAGATATTGAAAAAAGAAATAGACACATTCGCAATTATACTTTGAGAATTTACCACTCACCTCTCAATAATTCATAGAACAAACAGAAACACTGGAAATAAATAGACCAAAAATCCATTCAACCTACTTGACCTAATTGGCAGTCATCAAATGCAATGCCCAACAACAGCAGAGTACACAAGTGCCCTGCAAATAGTCATTGAGATAAACCATATGCAGGACCATAAAACAAGTCTCAGTAAATTTTTTCAAAAATGGCTCCTTTGGAGTATTTCCTTTGAATAAAACAGCATTAAACTAGGGACCAGTAATTGAAAAATATCTTGAAAAACGTTAAGTATCTGAAATGTAAACAGAGCAATTCTAAATAAACCGTGGGTCAAAAAGAACTTATTAGGAAAATTCTAAAATATTTTGAATTAAATAAAAAAGAAGTATAACACCAAAATTTATGGTGTGGGAGGGATAAGTAATTTAAATGATTGAGCAGGGTACTCCCAGAAGCATTTCTTCCACTGAAGTAACCATTAAGCTGACAAAAATTGACAAGATCAACTCTTTGGGAATTCTGGAATCTAAAAAAAATTATAGCAACAAGTTGCAGGATTCAAAATCAACATGCAAAAATCAATTGTGTTTCTATACACTAACAATAAAATAGCTGAAAAATAAAGAGGAAAATAATCTCCTTTGCAATAGCACTTAAAAGAATAAGGTACTTATGAATAAACTTAACTAATGAGGCTAAAGATTTGTACTGAAAACTTCAAAACATTGATGAAAGAAATGAAATAAGACACAAACAAATGGAAATATATCCTGTGTTCATGAATTAGAAGATCTAATATTATTACAATATCCATACTACCCAAAGTGACCTCCAAATTCAATGCAATCTTAATAGCATTATTTTTACAGAAATAGAAAAAAAATTCTACAATTTTTATGTAACCACAAAAGACCATGAATGGACAAATCAACCTCGACAAAGAACAAAGCTAGAGGCATGACAGGTTTTTATTTCAAAATATATTACAAAATTACAGTAATCAAAACATGTCAGTGCTGGCATAAACACAAGTAGTTACGCAGCATCAGTCCTGATTTTCTTTCTTCCTTTACTGATTTTATTTTCTCTACTAATTTCTGGTTTAGATCTTATTTCTTTTTTTCTCAACCTAGCTAAATATTTCTCAAATTTATCTCTTAATATAAAGAATCAACATAAGAGAAAGTAAACTCAGTTCGATGTAGTCCCACTTGATTTTTGCTTTTTTTGCATGTACTTTTTGTGTCATATCCAAAAAGTTATTGCAAAGACCAATGTCAAAGAGCTTTTTCCTTATTTTTTAGGAATTTTATGCTTTCAGTCTTGTGTTTAATCTTTAATCTATTTCAAGGTAATTTTTTGAGTGGTGTAAATAGGGGTCCAATTTCATTCTGTATGTGGTTATTCAGTTTTTCCAACGCCATTTACTGGAGAGACTATCCTCTCCCGATTCAGTATTCCTGGCTCCCTTGTTAGATAGTAGTTGCAAGAGTTTATTTCTGGGCTCTCAGTTGTGTTCCATTGGCCTAGATATTTATTTTTATGCCAGTCCCATACTGTTCTAATTATTATAGCTTTTGAGTATAGTTTGAAATCAGGAAGTGTGGTACCTCTGGCTCTATTCTTCTTTCTAAAGATTACTTTGTCTTTTCAGGGTCTTTTGTGATTCCACACAAATTTTAAAATTATTTATTCTATTTCTGTGAAAAATCTCATTGAAATTTTAATGGAAATTGCATTGACCCTATAGGTGGCTTTGAGTAGTATAAAAATTTTAACAAATTAGTTCCTGTGATCCACAAACAGAATATCTCTCCATTTATTTGTTTCTTCTTCAGTTTCTTTCATCAAAGTCTTGTTGTTTTCAGTGTACAGATCTTTTACCTCCTTAGTTAAATTCATATAGAAATTTAAACAATTTCAAAAAAGAAAATAGCTCAAGAACAAACTAGTATCTAACTTTATGATTACATCAGACGTAGATCAGTAACAGAGAAGAGAGAGTTCAGATAGAGATTCATGTACATTTTGTTAATTAACTTTTGCCAAAGCATCCAAGGCAACTCAATGGAGAAAGGATTGTCTTTTCAACAAAATGATCTGAAGCAATTAGATATCCATAAGGAGGAAAATGAGCCTCAACTCTCATCTTAGGTCTCTCTCTCTCTCTCTCACACACACACACACACACACACACACAGGGAAAATCTGTCTGACCTTGAGTTAGGCTAAAATTTTTTGGAATAGCACAAAAAGTATGTAAAGTAAAGGAGAAAATAATATTTACTTGATTTTATCAGGGAAATAAAATAAAAAAGTGCTCCTCAAAATTTACCATCAGCAATATGAATAGACAAGTCCTAAACTGGCAAATATATAAATATATATAAAGAACTCTAAAATCTCAAAAATAAGACATACAATCCAATTTTTAAAATGGGTAAAATATTTGAACAGATACTTCATGTAAAATAATATATAAATAGCCACTAAGTATGTGAAAAGATGTTCAACATCATAAATCATCAAGGAGATACAAAGTTAAAGCACAGTTTAACAGCCACTTCACTTTTTAATTTGGGCCATTAGAATTTTATAGACGGACAATAAGGATTGTCATGGACGTGAAGTAACTGGAATTATCATCTACTGCTGGTGGGAATGTAAAATGGCACATCCATTAGGAAAACATTTTGACCATTTCTCCTAAAGTAAAATCTATGCTTATCATATGACCTAAAAATTGTGATCCTGAATCTTTGCCCAAGTAAAATAAAAACACATGTTCACCCAAAGACTTATACACAAATGTTCATAGGATCTCTGTTCATTACAGCCAGTATTTGAAAGTAATATAATTACCTGACAATACCACATCCATACATTTGACCACTATCAGCAAAAAGAAAGTGTAAACTACCATTATATACAATAATAACATGGATGAATCTCAAAAACTGTGCAAAAGAAACTGGCAGAAAATAGTACATACTGTATGAATCCACTTATATAAAACTATAGTTAATGCCAAATTAATTCCAGTAACAGCAAGTAGGTCTTGGGTTGTCTGGGGCTGGTGTTGAGATGAGGATTGCCTGCATAGGAAAAGGAAGGAACTTTGGGGGAAATGGTGTTCAATATCATGTTCTTGGGGTCAGTTGAATAGCTATACATGTCTATCAAGGTTCAAATAAGTTCTATCTTCCTGAAGCAATTTTGGGGGTATTTTACCTACATTAGTTATCAGTAATTACTATCTATATGTCTTCTTATCGTTAAGGTTCTTGTATTCTCTGAATGGGCTCTATGCTCTATAAAATTCTATGCTAAATTTTGTTTGTATGAACATACAAACACTTCATTTCTTTAGAAGCATCTGAAAGTTTGAAAACCCACCTAGAATGAAATATGAAACTTCTTTCTCATATTTTAAAAAAACTGGCATCTTTCTGTTTTATATTCATTCATATATTATTGGGTAAGCTTTCACCCTGCTTATAGCCTCCCAGACTAGTAGTTACTTATCTATCTTCATTTCACTTAACCTAACAAATGCCTGTTATTAACACTCTTGATAACTTCTGTGTATAAATAATAATGATGAACAAGATAGAAAAAGTCATGAGTATTTTGTTCCAGAATAGTTGTGTAATAAGCTGCAATGTGTTATTCTTCTCTGAGCCTCGCTTTCCTCATTTGCCTATCTCCAAAGCATCTTCAACTATCTATGAATCTATCTTTTTTTGTTTAAATAACACATAAAGTAAAACATTAACAGAATAGAATATACATATTGGCTTCTATATTGACCATTATTCTGTTTAGCAACTGTTACTCTTCTTTAATGAATCATCTTGGTCTCAGTATTCACAAAAGACAAGATGTTTTTCCTATTGTTACCTCATTACTGGTAACTATATAGTAGGTACTCGAAGTCATGTGTCTGTAAAATGATTATAAGCTTCCACATGAAAGTCACAGTAAAATGTATACATTCAAAATAAATATTTTTAGTTTCATTCTGATTTTTATCTATTCTTTTCTCCTATGTTCCTAATGGATTAGTTAGTTCTCTTATTAGTGATTATCAAAAACACAACAAAACATTTGGAGTACATGCCTACATTCTATGAAAGTAAGATATTGCTCAACATTTTAAATTTTTAAAAAATCAGGAAATGCACTTGCATTTATTCTCCTCTTATCTAACAATGTCAGATGTCCCAATCAGGAATGACAATAATCACTTTTATTTTATGAAGGGATAGATGGGCATGCATTTTCATTATCTGGAGATACTTTTGTTTCAACTTTTTAAAGAAAATTTGACATTTATATTTCATTCTGAATTCTTTAGAGGATTATTTAGTTCCCCAGGATATCAGGTGTTCATCAGCTCTGTGACATTTGGAGAAATTGCAGTATCTCTTGAAAAAATGAAAAAGACTACAGAATTTTACAAAATAAAATGAAAGGATGAAGGTAGGAATTCAAGAAATACTAATAACTTTTTACATTCTATGTTTTGAGGAGGTTCAGTCTAAGTCATAAGTTCTCCAGATATATCCTTGCTGAGGCATACTGGCTTGGAACATAGAAAATTGAAGGTCAAATTCTCTAATACTGCCCCAAGAAAATATTCTGTATCCAAAATTCCAGTAACTGTCAGTAACAAAAGAAGGGTATCCTCTAATGCAAGGAACAAAAGCATTTAGCCTTCAGTACATTCTGTATGAAATACTCAACACTCTCCTTCTGTTTGATCCAATTCTGCACTTACAAGGAACATTTTTATTAGCACCTCAGGAATGCTGTTATTGGAAAGGTATTATCTCAGATAAGTTCATTACAGCTACTAGATTTAATATACATCTTGTATATTAATTCATTAGCACAGTATCTTATAATCTTTGGTCTCTTGTGAATTTGATCTATGTGTGTTAGCCTCTTCCGGGCTTTGAAATATTTGCCACCTTTGTGACAGTCATAAGACTTAAAGGTCTTAATAAGTAATTATGAAGTGTTTTGGCTACATCTCCTTGTTTTCCACTTTCTAACTAACTGCCCTTTACTCAATCCTCTTTAGAAACTTAACAGTATATGACATAAGAAAATATTTAGTTGAAGTTCAGAATGTACATATATATATATAACATTTTCCAACTCTGGTTTAGCTTGTTCTACTTACAAAGGGGGAAGATATTTCATGAATGGTTCTAAAACGTGTAAGTGTATTTCCAAGGAGACTGGAAATTACATGAGCCATTCTTGCTGTTGAGATAGATGAAAGCATATTTATGTCTTTAAAATGTGTATTATTTTCCCAGCTTCACAGAAAAAATATATGACTTAAAGACACTTAATTAGCATTTATTTCTTTGGTCAACTTACTAGGGGGACAGGAACCCAATTTTTCAGATAAAAATAATCTATTGATATATATTTCTTTCAATAAGACCTCTAGGGCAGTGTTTAACTGAACATAGACTTTTTTTTTTTTTTTTTTAATGGCTGAGTTATAGACTCCTGGAAAAGGAATTTATAGTGGAAATGCTGACACAACTTTAGCTTCTATATGGTGGTGTGAACTGGCTGCTATAATAATTAAGCAATTAGGCATGACAGAGAGTATGAGTTCCCTGAGATAATCACACCCCTGGGGCACTGCAAGTTCTGATCCAAAGATAAGTGTTTTTAAACTCCCAAGGGTGTGATTATCAGGTGATAACCACACCCTCTGGAGAATACTTATGGCTCATAAAAAATCTTTACTATAAAAGAAAAACTGATTACACTGCTGTATGCAGATGAAGCTCACCATGAAGACTACTATGTGTTTGCCACAAATTAATTAAGAATTGCAAAAAGTACACCATCCTAATGATTTTGGGCATTGATCCCCCGGAACCGGTTGTTTTCTCATTACTGTTGAAATAGAGAGATAGAGAAAAGGCTCTCCACTTCTCAACTTCAGAAAAAAATGAGTGACTGGTTAAATGAATCCCAGAGATCATATTGCCAAGCCTTTCTATTGACTAGGTCTTATCGAGCATATACGAAAAGAGAATCTCTCATTACCTAAATTACTCACTGAAGTAACTTGCCAGGCCCATGTGGCTAAGTGGCTGAGCATTGACCTATGAACCAGATCATGGTTTGATTCCCGTCAGGGCACATCCCTTTGTGGGCTCAATTCCCAATAGTGGGGGTGCAGGAGGCAGCCGATCAATAACTCTCTCATCACTGATGTTTCTATCTCTCTCTCTCCCTCTCCCTTCCTCTCTCTGAAATCAATAAAGATACATTTAAATAAATAAAATAACGAACATCTTTATATGAGTTATTTGTATCTTAGCGTTCATTTATTCTTTCATTGATATAATTCCAGTTCCTAGTAAACATACACAAAGCAACTATGCCAAAGCTCTAAAGAAGTTAAGACCCATATTCTGATTTTGGAACACAGGCAGAGAAATTATTATAATACAGTGAAGAAAATAGCATTTTGGTGGTGACTGAAATGTGCTAGGGGAGCAAAGAAGAAAGTGAGTCATCTCAGTTGGGGAAGAATAAGAATGCTTCATAAAGGACAGAATATTTTATCTGGATCATAATTATAATAGTTACTACTTGCTGAGCATTTACTAATTGTTGGCCATTGTGCTGAGCACTTTACTTTCATAATCTCATTTTAATCCTCAAGACTCTGTTAAAGTAGGTGGTATTTTTCTTGTGTTATAGATGCAGAAAATAATACTCAGAGTGGTTATGTGCCAAAGTTCAAGGTCAGACAGCTAATCAAAGACATGCTAAAATTAGTAAAATCAGGTCCCCTCCAAAAATGTACTCTTAACCAATAGGCTCTATTGCAAAATATAGTTTAAGTTGCATCCTTGTTTATTTCAGAGTCCCACATAAGGTGAAACATTCCAGGAAGAGGAACCGACAGTACAAAATAGGGAGAGACTCATAGAGGCACAGCATATTTGTTGACCATTCTCTGCAACTGGAGTCTTGATTCATGGGTGGAGAGAGTGATAGGAGAGGCTAGAATATTCAAGTTTACATTAAATTTGGTCAAAGTCACAGAGAAGCTTCCATGCTTTGCTAAGCAATTTGCAAGACTGTCTTGAACAAATCTACGTTCCTGAGGTCAGTCACACTGGTCAGCAGGCAGTAAGGACTTTTCTCTCCCAAGGTCAAGAATGTTTTCTGTAGGAATCCATATGATAATAGCAGCCATTATAAAAGAGGTATGAGTCAGAAAGGTCCAGTATTTGCCCTCCATAAAAAGAATTTCTGATTGTAGTTTTGCAAAGCCCATGTTGGAAATCTTCAAAATTTTCAAAGGAGGTAGAGGCAGTGGAGAAACAAAATTAATTTTGATTTGAAACTAAACATAAGTTGCATCATACATTCGGGGCATGGAAATTTCTGCTCTAGGACCCTGTGAGAACTAGACTTGTAGCTATGCTGAGAACTACAGAAATTAACATAGAAATGATGTGCATATAAATAAGCAAGGACTGGTATTTGCAAAGTGCCAAAATCTCTCAGAGATATAAAGCTGTGTAACCTAAGGGATCTATCTTTGAAGAGTTTGTAATCTGGGCGAGAGACAAAACATGAAGGGTTTGTCTAGCAAAATGCCAGGGTAATTGACAGAACCATATATTATTAACTATCGCATGGAGTCAATGGAAAACTACTGGTCTACGGGTTTGGGGACTAGTAAAAATTTAATAGTAAACACAGTAGAAATTATTTACTTGGTATCTAAACTGGTCCTTCACTTATTATAACTTAAACAGCGCAGTATTTTAAGTCAATCAGGTATGTTTTTGTTGTTGTTAATCCTCACCTGAGGATATTTTTTCGTTGATTTTTAGAGAGAATAGAAGAGAGGAAGAAGGGGAGGGGGAGAGAGAGAGGTGAGAGAGACCAATTGGTTGCCTCCTCCAGGAGCCCAGACCAGAGCGAGGGTTGAACCTGCAGCCCAGATATGTGCCCTTGACAGGGAATCTAACCTAGATGCCCTTTGGTGTATAGGCCAATGCTCTCACCACTGAGCCAAACTGGCCAGGGCGCAGGTGTGGTTTTTAGTTATGCTTCAGTACATATTACCTGTGTGAGCTTCTACCCATTTTTGACTCCTGAACTTCACTGTCCATTTGGTAAAATATAGTCAGTATTTTCCAAATCACAAAGTGGTTGAGTACGTATGAAATGATGTTACAGAGTTTTGGTGGCCAGCATGTGATAAGCCATCATTAAATCATAGCTATTATGATTTTGATCGTGACAGTTATATGACAGTTACTGTGCTAGACACTAGAGATTTCAAAATGAGGGAGAAATAATAACTCCTATGAATTCTTTAATGGTTTCCCCACTGTTCCTGGGTGCTTCACCATTTAGTGTTGTTCTGTGTGCATCTCTATAAATAATCCCTTCATTAATTGTTTATTAAAATAATTTGGAATATGACATCAACATCCTGTTGGGACCCTGACAACATGTACTCCCTCATATAGTTTAATATAAAGTGTACCCTGAAAATTTTAATATATTTTACATATAAAAACAGTGTTCTTGGTTGTTTATACTTGATTAAATTGCCATTTAGAACAAGACGGATGAAAACAGTAATTATTACTTAATGTCTGTACTTGGGTAAATGGACACCATGATGTGGTAGTTTGTAACTGCATACAAGGGTGGGAAAAGTAAGTTTACAGTTGTAATACAAATGAATAATACAATAATGAATAAATAATACAAGAATAAACTGTGTTTTGTGTACTCACAACTATAAACTTACTTTTGCCCACCCCTGTATTTCTGGCAAAGCACATAGTAAGAAAACTGTTGGGTTTTTTTCAGATATGATATTAGAAAGACTGTGAGAAATAATACATATTCAAATGAATTTCAAATTCCTTCAAATTGCTTAACTAAAGATAACATTTTTCTTATTTATTTTAGGTCAAGGAACTGTGTGATTGGAAGCTAGAAAAAGACAAATGATTATGGAATCTGACCTTGCATATCTTTTTAATCTGTCTTATTTAATTTTCCCAGATGCAGATAAAATCTAAGCATAATATTACACAGTATCCCAGACTCAAAAATAAGTTAATAGTTTAAAAAAGAGAATTAAGGAAGTCTGAAAAAATTGTGGATAAAATGTTTTGTAGCTGTTTTCTCTCAATAGCTACTAGGACACAAATATATTTGTTTTCTTTTTATTTTAAAGTCAATGAATAAAAGTAGAGAATGCCAAACATTTAATATAGGTTGAGTAAATAAAGGAAAAATCATCTTATAAAAGGAGTACTTTTATGATATTTAAACAGTAGAAATAAATTGAATGTAAATCATTGATTTCCAGAGGCTAGGGGAAAGGGAACATAGGAAGTGACTGTTAATGGGAATAGGGTTTCTTTTTAGAGTGATGAAATTATTTTGGAATTAGAGAATGGTGACGTTTATACAACTTTATAAATAAACTAAGAAAACAATTGTGCACTTTAAAATGGTACACTTTATGCAAAGTCATGTGAATTATATCTCAATTTGTTAAATGATGCAAAAAAGTCAATTATTATAAAACCCTCAGATGTAAAAGGCAGGACAGGTCACAGGGACAGGATTTTGGAGCTGGAATCAACAAAGACAACTTACAAAAAAATAGTAAGTTCATGAAGCCCAATAAATTGAAGAAATACAATTAATTTGTGGCTACTCATGATTAAAGTACCATCTACTCAAAGTGACCACATTTTCCAAAACAACATAAAAAAAGAGAGCAGTCTAGCAAAGTACAATTCAATGATTGTCCTGGTTCTTTATGTACAACATGATATCAGAACCACAATTTGAATATACAGCTGTTGGAATTGGAATATCCAGATTTCAAGTACTTAGGGACACAGCAGCACAGAATGGTTAGACCACAGCTATTCTGGATTATTCAAAGTTAGAGATTCATGTGTCTCAGTTAGAAATCTTCATTGGCTAAAAGTAACTGTAACTAAATACAGCAAAAATAAGCAACAAAGGGATAAAATAAAAATGTGAAAGCACAGTCTTAAAGGAGAAGCTAAAAAAGTAGGCCTTGGAAAAGAAGAACTGATTATCACTTAGTGTTGGAATAGGTGAAAAATTATCGAGATTGACAATCCCACCTTGATTGTTTACAATGAAAGAGTTATTTGCCAAGGAACTCTTACCAAATGCCTGGGAACAGGAAACAGATTATCCAAAACAAACAACGTCAAGCAGAGCCACCAAGCTTCAAATAACTCACCATAACCTGCCAGTATAGAAGTTAAGAGCTAACCTGCTTGCATTCAAATTCTAGCTCCTCGTATAGTACTGTCACCTTGGAAAGTTATTTAACTTCTTTGTATTTAAATTTTTCTCACTTGTGAAATTGGCGTAATAATATTACCCAACTCTTGGAGTTGAAATTTAGTCCAATATCAGGTACACAGTAAGGAATTTATATTTATTATCATTGCTATATCACTAATATACACAATACATATGCCAAATATATATGTTCATTATAAAGTACATAAATAAAAGTTTAGAAGATTGTGGAATAGCTATTTCTTGTCAATAGGTGATAATAAAACAGTGATGTAATTATGTTCCTTTAAAAGAACAGTAATTGCCCGGCCAGTGTGGTTCAGCAGTTGAGCATTGATCTATAACCCAGGAAATCAAAGTTCAATTCCCTGTCAGGGCACATGCCAGGGATACGGGCTCAATCCCCAGTAGGGGACGAGCAGGAGGCAGCCAATCAATGATTCTCTCATCATTGATGTTTCTATCTATCTCTCCTCTCTCTCTCTGAAATCAATAAAGATATATTTAAAAAATTAAAAAATAAAAGGAACACTAATTTTGCCCTAAATCAGATTGTCCTCCTCAATTTATGCTGGCTAATTTTCCAGCTATATTCTTGTAGCTCTACAGAGAAGAAATACTTAAAGTTATTCTTTTTTTTGAAAGGCTTTAACTAAATTCAAAGTATTTACCTTATTATTTATTTTTGAGTTATGTTGATTTAGTTTAGAAACCAATCTTCATAGCATCAGCATTTACACAATCATTTATATCCCAAAGAATGCCACACATCTATGTATCATACATTACAATATTTAGTTGGGGCTTATATTAGCCTAGTAACAATAGGAATCCATAATTTCACTAGAGTCATTAATCATTACTACTCTTTTAACACTAAACTTGACAGAATGGATTGTCATATAGGAGTTAGTTTTCAAGTAAGCATGATTAAATAAACAACACAAAAAGTAAGAAAAACACAGTAGACAACCTGTCTTTTTCAGTAAATTTACTTTTTTGACTTATCCTTTGTAAGTGCAGTGGAATCCTTACTTCTGTTCTCAAAAAAATAGTCTCCTTTGGTGGCTTCCAAATTCTTAGCCACAGCTGAAGGTCTTAAGTGTCCTTGCAGAAACAAAACCAAGCATCTGTCTGTAGATTTAGAAGACTAAGAAAATAGGACCATATCCCCACTTTTTCACTGTGGCCACAGAAAGCACCTCCAGCTACTCTCTCCCTTCCATTCAGAAAGGCAGCATTTGGAAGAACTGCATGGTGTGATTTTCATTGTTACTTGCACCAGTTAGAGTGCAATCACAGAAGCAGAACCACCAGGAGTATTCTAGAGCAAGGCATTTATTATAAAAATGATGTCTTGCACTAAAGAGACCCAAAGAAAAGTCCACTAACCAGCCCCAGGGCCAGAGAATGGAATGAAGCAGAATAAATCCAGAGGGAGAGATGGATTTTCCCAAACACTTAGACAAAAATGAAGCTTCAATAGTTGAAAAATATGACATTTACTCCAGAAGTAAAGGTTGATTTTTAAATGGAAGCCAGTAGCTCTGAAAAACAATGATAACTGAAAATTCTTTAAAAATGGGTTATTAATGGGTGGTGACTAAAATTAAAATCTGAATATTCCTTCTAAATTTGGACACAATATAAATCTGAGGAATGAAGTTTTTTAAATCTTCACTAGTTTATAGCACAAAAGGAGAGATATAATGGTAATAGGACTCTGGCTTTTGATAACATCTCGAGTCATTCCTGTAGCCCCACAAAATTTGCTGCTCTTCTGTAAGCTCTCACGTGTGTTCATAGAGTCAGCTTCCACCCGGGGCTGCTGCTTCTTGCAGGTTATGCACTGGACTTGGTTGTGTCTCGCTAGCATTGGCCATCTTCCTGCAAGCATCCGGGGAGACCACCACATACAATGGACTCCCCTAGTTTCTGCACCAAAGACCTAAAAGAACCACTAAGATGTTCAGTTCCCCTAAAGTGCGGTGAGAAAATGCTGCTGACTCCCATTTGATCTTCTGTTTTCAGTTCGCTGAGAGTGGCTCCCAGGCAGAGGTGACTACGTTCTTACAGTTCCTCATGAAAACTTGTCCTTCTGCTCCTATCTACAGTTCTCTTCCATAGTCAAAATAAGGAGATGGATTTGGGAGCAGACCGCATAGTGTTCCCTTCCTTCTATCCTCATCTTTCCCTTGGCACACCCTCTGCTAACAGTGTTCAATTCTCTGAAGCAGCACAATCCAGTAGAAATGGAATATAAGGTATAGATATGGTTTAAATTTAAGTTTTTACACTGTTAGTTTTCCCTCTAAATGTAAAGGGAAACAGATTAAATTAATTTAATAATACTTTATTTAACCTATTATATCTAAAGTATTATTTTAATACTTAAACTATAAAAATATAAAAATTACTAATAATGTATTTTAAACTTTTTGCACTAAACTTTTGAAATTGAGTGCTATTTCATATTTATAGCACATCTCAATTTGGACTAATTTCCAGTGATCAGTAGTGACACATGGTTACTGGTGCCATACTGGACAATGAAGCTCTAAAGAGCCAGCAACCCCATCCCACCTCAGTAGGATTTTACTTTCTCATCGAAATTACTCTTTATGTAGATTGAAATAGCTGGACAATTTCTTGGGAAGTAATAGTAAATGATTATCACTTAATGTAACTTTTATTCTTCAGAAAAATGAATATTTCACTTTCTCACTCTTATATACTGTCTTTGATATATATTATTAACATTAATATATTAAATTCTAGAGTAAAAAGACAGAGAAATCTTTAGCTATAGGAAGTAGCTGGGTGCCTTTGTGATTCTGTTTGAAGGATAGAATCTAAAGTTCTCCCTTCAGATTTTCTCATTAACAAATAAATTACAAGAGACATTGTCTATGGTGCTAAAACATTACTTCATAGGAGAAAAATGGCTTCATTGATCCATCTCACAATGTGAATACCTAAGCTTTGTAGACACCTAAGGTCTATTTTTAGACACTTACATCTTACTCTGTGTGGTATAGTGTATTTAATCACTCATTTAAATTCCCAATCTTGTGGCTAGCTGAGAATTTTTTCTATGAAGAGTGTTCAAAGATGAGAAAGAATTGTAAATTAAGTGAGGAAGTAAGGCCTTCAAAATTGCACTTTAACACTTCTTTACAACTCTACCTCTTGCAATGCTGCACGTTAATGATTTGTTGTCTCCAAAGTAATGACCATCCCCTTGTGTATAAGGTGCAGATGGTGGAATGAAGGAAAGGTATGAATTCAAAGACAGAGCTATAGACTTTACAATCAGTGGTTCTTACAGTGACATATATTTGGCTTTTCATCCTTCATACTTTTTTTTAAGGAAGATGACATCCCTGCCTTTAGCCGTTTAACACTTGCTTGAAACATTATGTGGAAGAATTTATGGAAAGAGGCACAGATGCCTTCCCTGGCCATATGATCTGGACCTTTAAATTCAATCTAGATAAATAAGTATCCAGACAAGTTTAATTCATTTCCTACTCATATGTTTTACTTGCATCATGCAAAAAATAAAAAAGATTACACCGCCAGTTCTTTCTAAACTAGGGAGCAGTGTATATTGCTATTTGCATCTTTGCAGGGTGACTAAGGGTCACTAAGCAGCAGGAAAGAGTGCCCACCTCAGCAGAAGACAGGAACTCAGAAGCTAGGTAACACTGTCGGAGCGCAGCTGGGTGGTCAGGACGTCAGCCAGTAATTACTGGCCAGTGCAAGAGAATGAATTCTAAATGCGAGGATGAAAAGACCAAGGCCTTGGGGATTGGGTTTTCAGACACAATTAACATAAACTGAGAGACAGGTTTGGTTTGGTTTGGCTAAACTGCAGGAGGAGACATATTTCTAAGCTTTTGCTGTGTGAACCTTAAAATGTCTGCGAAAGCACATGGGTGCCTTTTCTTCCAAGTCCTTCCCAGCTGCAGTGTGCTATTATTGCTCTTGTTAATAATAACAACAGTAATATTTCCCACACTGCCCTTCTCCTGAAGTCTTTAGAACACCAGGCAAAAGCATCCAGATTCTATGAATAACATTTACCTAATAAGCATTACAAAATGTCAGATTAGTGGAAAAGAATTGAAGTGTTAGCTTGTGATAGGAAACAAGGGAGAAGTAGATGATTTAGAACAAAACAAAATGAAAACAGCAAAAGGATAAATTATTTCTTAATAGCTAGCAAACATAGAAAACAAATCCACAGTCCTTTGACCAAGATTTTCCAGAAAAACTTGACCATGTTACTGAGTAATCATATTCAAAAGCCATCGCATATGACCTTTTCAAATTAAAATCTGTAACTTTTAATTTCCTCTTCATTTAAGCTGTAAATTTAGGCCAACTGCTAAAGACATCATAACCTTAAGGTAAACTGGGAGAAAATTGAATACTAGAACTATTCACATGCAGATAAAACAGAAGTCTAAAAAAGATTAACCAAAGAACTTATATGCATATATGCATAACCCATGGATAATAGTGTGGAGAAGGCCTGGGAGTGGGAACAGGGGTGATTGCAGGGTAGAGGAGGTCAATGGGGGGGAGGGGGCAGGGAAGGGAGCATCTGTAATACTTTCAACAATAAATATAAATTTTTTTAAAAAGCATACTCCAAAGAGACATTTAATAAAAACATCTCATTATACATTGAAAAATAATAAATAAATAAATAAATAAATAAATAAATAAATAAATAATAAAGTAAAAAAAGATAAAACAGATGAAAAGAGAATAGTTATTTGAAGAAAGTCATTCCAGCTTAGGTTAAGTAGTATTTTCCCTGGCCTTCTGATATTGGTTATTAGGGTGCTACCTGCTTCTGTCCTTGACTTAATTTTTAGAGTTCAGAGGCTGTGCTGGATAATAATAGACATTTATTGGATGGCTGTTCTATGACAGTCCCTTTTCTAAGCACTTTACATGGGGTTTTTTAAATCACTATCACAGCCTCATGAGGTCAGTGACATTACTATCCCCATTTTTTCAGATGAGAAAAGACAGGCACTACAATTTTAAATGACTTAAAACACGACATCACATGGCTAGCAAGCTGTACAGCTAGAATTTAAATCTGAACAGTCTGACTCCAGGCCCCATTTTTTAACCACTACACTTTATGATGAAAGTTTGACAGGACGTTGCCAGGAACCGAAGAGGCAGAGATAGTTTGCTGTAGCTTTTTACAAATGTTGCAGTAGAACAGTTAAAAGAGTTAAAAGAGTTTAAAAAGTTAAAATAGCCTCTACTCATTTCTATCTCAAAGAAGTAAAACTCTGTCCACCATCAGGATGGAGTGACATTCCACTTTCCTTCCCTACCCGTCTGCCTTGAGTCCTACTTTTCAGCACATTATGATGGTGTTCATATGACTCCAGACATCACTCACTCCTGTGGAGTCACATTAAGTCCTTAGGGTAAACTGAACATATCATACTTCCTTAAAAAAATAGAACAACGGTTTCCAAAACCAAGTAGAAATTAATAATGTGAAAATCTTGCAGAAATGTCTATAGTAAGAGGATTATATGCTCTGATTTCAAATGAGAGCACAGCCCAAATGGGGTTTACCCAAGTATCGGGCAGTTTGCCCCAGCCTACATCAATTTTTTCTCACAATTCTAGATCGTCTTATTGTTGGGCTGAAATAATTATCAACTGAGAGATAAGAAGAGTCTAATAGAAGTTTGGAACTCTCACAATCAATACTGGTTGGCATAAAGTCCCACTGGGGAACAATGAAAAATGTACTTGCTAGATTTCTAACAATAGGTCAGGTTACTGCCATGGCATTTCTGACTAATGCAGGTGCTTCGGAATTGTGCGTTGAAATATATGCTGTTCTTTCTGTAGGGCAGTTGTTTTTGTTTCTGTTTTCTCAACATTATTTGGAAAGAAGAATAGGAATTAAAATTAACAGCTTGCAGCCTATGTTTTGACTTTCTTCTCTTAGGTAAGCTTCTTCATTTACAATAATTAAAATGAATGGGCTGCTTTCTTATTGAACCAAGGTTTTCTGTTTGGTCCAACTACGTAGAAATAGAATACAAGAAATCTAGGATAGGAAGAGTTGGGGGTAATTAAATATCTTGTCAAACTTACTCAAAAATATGTAGAAGTTGTAGCTAAATATTCATATAGAACATTTGGCAAAATATTAAAATCTGCCTGTCTACATCATGTGGATATTAATTACTACAGAGCTTTGGGGATTAACTCTTGTATTTTTCATAAGTATTCACAGGCCGAAAGAAAATGGGTCAGTGAGGCAATAAATGGCTTGAAAGAGTTTTCACTTTTTCTGTAGGCAATGTGGAGTCACCGAAGGGTTTTAAACAGGGGAGTGTTGGTCCTAGGTTAGTTTTGGAAAATTCCCTTTGGTGGAAAATGGATTGGAGAAAGTTAAGGCTAACAACATGGGAACAAGTTAGGATGCAGTTGTAATATTAGTCCAGTCCTTCTCGGGGGGGGGCTGATTTTGCCCCACTGGGGGCTATTTTCAAGATCTAGAGACATTTTTGGTTTTCACAGCGGGGAGGAGTGGAGCTAATGGCATCTGCTGGGTTGATGCCAGAGATTCTTCTAAACATGTACAAAACAGCGGCCACAACAAATCCCTGTGGTGTTGAGGTTGAGAAATCCTTTGTTATTCCATGCAAAAGATAATAAGAGGAGGACAGAAAGAAGTGAAAGTAGAAACAGAAATATTTTTGGTAATCACTCAAACTCAGAGTCTAATTAAATGCAATCAGCAAAAGAAATTATCTGGTCTTATAATAGGTATTAGGCATTGTTATTGTGAGATTTGTGTGTATAAATGGCACTTACACACAAAAGGGCAAGACAGTGAGTAGAGAAAAGGTATTTCAAAAAAAACGATAGGCAGACTGATGAATCTCAGAGGGAAGGGGGGTGAGGAGGGCTGGAAGAGGTTAACCAAAGGATCTATATGCATATATGCATTGCCCGTGGACACAGGACACGGACAACGTGCTGGGGAAAGCCTGGGAACCTGGGAAGGAGGGTTAAGGGGGGAAGGGAGACATACATCTGAAATACTCTCAGCAAAGAGAATTTAAAAATGTTTTTAATCTTACTTCAAAAGTAATAGATGGTCATTATCAAACAGGTTAGTTATTAAAGGTAAACAAAAAATAATATTAAAAAAAAAAAAACAGAAAAAAAAGTGATAGGTTGGGAATAGAACATTGAATTTGAGGTGCCTGTGAGACATCTGATCTGCTTCCCATTAAATTTTAGAAGTCTAAAAATCAGAATAAAAATCTATTTTGAAGATACAGACTAGGAAGAAAGCAACAGATGGCAGTTGGAGTTGTGGGAATAGATAAGGTACCAATGAGAAAAGGTGTGGGAGTGGAAAGATTAAAAATATTGAGGAGGGGTGTATGGAAAGGCCTGGCTAGAGACTGAGAAGACATCTTTGGAGATCTGGTAGGAGCATGTATTCAGTTAGCACAACTCTGCAAGCTATGAGTAGCTTCAACTTCGAGCATCTTTGCATTTATAATAATTATAAACCACATTATTTCCCCTTTATGTGAAAAGGGGAAACAGAAGGATTCAGAGTTACTATTACACAGATAATTTAAAATAAATAGATAAATATTTAAGAGAAGCCAATGTGAACATCCTTTAATAAATCAAAACACTTGCTACTGAAACTCCAGCAACAACTCCTAGCTGTCAGTAAAAATCATTTGATTATTTATAACTTAAAATACAAGGCTTGATAAAGTTTCATGATTGAATGTTAAGTTTTAGTAACTTTTTTTTTAAGCCAGCCTCTGTTTTCAAGAATGCTAACTTACTTGCTCTGAGAGAAATCTCTATACATTATTGCAGAAAAGCTATAAAGTCTGGTACAGTACTCAAATGCTATTCTGTCACTCTGACCAAAATTAATTTTTCAGTTACTTTGGTAAAATAGTCAGAAAGCAAATAAAGATATGATAACATATCTTGAATTAACACATTCATAATTGAAATAGTTAATATCATGGTAAAAGATTGATCTCAATCCATAAGAAATAAATACAATTTGTGTTTATCTTCTGTCAGGGAATTATTCTTTATTTCTTAGTAACATCTCTCCTACCTGAATTTATTCTTTTACAAGCCATGCAGTGATACTTATTACATATAACTAGATGAGTGTTATTATATATAACTCAGATTAAAAAAATGCATCAAATTTGTTATTTTGGGCATCACACACTAACATGTATCTTATATGCCCACATTTGCTTCCAAATTCTAAAATGTGAGTTTAAACATGTGAGTTAGATCTTCATTTATGATAACAATAATTCCATCATCTCTCTCATTTATAAGCTTGTTTTTATTGCTTGATTTTTCTCTGGGTAATGGTTCATGTTTTCCTTGCCTCTTTGCATTCTTGTTAATATTGTATTGGATGCCAGTAATATTTTATTTATTGCATGTCTAGGTGTGTTGTTTTCTTTCAAAGAATATTGACATTTAGCCGGCAGTTGAGTAATTTGTGGATCTGCCTAATAATTTTTGAGGCCTATTTTTGCTTTATGGTGGTGGTTCTGCTGTAGCTTTAACCTAGGGCTACTTTATTTCTACTAAAGTATTGCTTTTCAGGAGCCTATACTGAACACCCTCCAATCTGCTTTGTTGTAGCTTGTGTATCCCCAGGTCCTGTGGAGACTCTGGGTCTTGTTCAGCTAGTACAGGTTCGGTGCTTCTCTTCCAATGAGATGGAATTTCATTCCATGCTCATGCAGATTAATATTCAGCAATAAATTCAATGTGACTCCTCTGCAGATTTCTGGAGCTACCTCTGTGTGTCTCTTTTCTCGTTTCATACTCTGTCTCACAAATTCCAGCCACCGTAGTCCCCCTAAGCTCTAACTTCCTTGATTTCATTTCAGCAAGACTGATATCCTCTGCCTGAGAGCCCCTTCTTGGGTCGTGATCCAAAATATGCCTCCAGGCAGAAAGCCTGGAAAATCATGGTGCCTATCTGGTTCATTTCCCTTTTTCATGGATAACAGCCTTGGGCTGCCAGTTTCCAATGTCTAAAAACAGCTCTTTCCTATATTTTAAATAGTTTTCTAGTTGTTTGTGGTAGGAGGGGATGGCCAGGACTGGTTACTCTCACAGTGAGAAACAAAATTCAAAACTGCCTTTTAAGGACTTACTATTGAACCTAAACAAAATAAAAACAAAACTGCAATTTTCTGGACACAAATGGTAAATAATAGCAGTTACAAAAATATCAGTTAATAGTTTTATGAATGGTCTTATGAAAAATAAAATATACAGTGATGTGTTCAGCTTTACCTGTGTCACTACAATTTTCCAGATAATGAGATGCTCTGCTGACAGGGAGAAATGATAGCACTGTTTTGCTTTCACTCTAAAAAACCTTGCATGATGTCCTGATTGTTCTCACTCTCTTTTCCTCTTTTTTGGTATTTTCAAGAACACACTCAATATAATAATTTATTACTTCATATGTAGATGGGGGAGGGTTATGGAAGAAGATTCATTAAAGTAAGGAAGGCTTTGACAACTGCTAACAGCTAAATTTGAGAAAAATAGATAAGTCATAGTTCCAGGACCATGGGTAGCAATTCTAGTCTTTGTAACTCACCTGTACCCTGAATACTGTAGTCACATAAAATAAATATTGAGTGTTTTCCTCCTAGATGTCTGCTCCATTGCTCACCTACCAACAGTATGTGAAATGGGGGCCATGGTAATAATCATAGTTTAATGTTCGTAGTTTTCATTAAAAAAAAAAAAATAAGGCAGATGCCTAGGTACTGAATCTGAATTTAAAACAGAGAAAAATCAGCAGAAATTCTTCCTTCATAGAATATCTATTTAGGCAGCTTGAGTTTTCTTTGCTCACCACTGGGGTTTAAATAGCAGAAGTTCTAATAAGTTTGATAACTACATACAGGAAATTTGATTTTTTCCCACTCACATTTTCATTTAGGACAGTTGTTTTGAACCCTGGCTACACATTAGAATAACTTTCAGGTCTTTTTAAATATACTTATAGCCTGACCTTTCTCTCTGGAGAGTCTCATTTAATTGAACTAGGGTGAGGCTCACGTGTAGTTTTGTCTTTTTTTTTATTGAATCCTCAGGTGATTCTAAAAATAACATAGATTTGAGATCCACTCAGATTGTGTTCCATGAGCCAGTAACACCAGCATCAGCTGGGAGCTTTTCTGAAATTCAAAATCTCAGGCCCCACCCAAAATCTCCTGAATCAGCATCTGGATGTTAACACCATCCCCAGATGATTCGTGTACACTTTTAAGTTTTATAACATTCTTTAGTTAACAAAGATGTTTCTAAGGTTCAAGGAATTCTGGATGTAAATGGTAGAGTATATTTAGACCTGTGATAATCCCAAATTAGGCCTAACATCACAATCATGTACTCTTGTTAAGAAATGCAGCTTCCTCTCCAAAATGCAGCATTCCAGTACAGCCCTGGTCAGTCCGCTGAATGAGAAGCGTGGGTCTCTGGATGTTCATTAGATGTTCCAGGTGGTTCTGAAAATTAGAGAAGCCTGGGAAATAAAGTAAAGCTTTCCGACATTTTGCCTCTACCAAAATTCCTAACCAGGCAAAGAAACAAGTTTTGCCATGAGAGTGATAAATGGTAGATATGTGTATATTCTTACACAGAAACTGAGGCTATTGTGACAAAAACAACTTGATATAAATTTCACATTTTTTGTTGAAATAAGTGTAATGCTCTAGATATTTTTTGCTGTGCCAACAGTGAGGAAAAATATATGTACGTGGCCACTTAAAGGTTCTGTCAGTTTAGGATTTTAGGCCACGTCTGTGAAACGCGGGGGGCAGCCCGCTGGAGGCCGGGAGTGAGATGGGAGGCTGACAAGAAACGGAAGGGACCTGACAGACGTCGCGAGTGTGAAGGGCGCAGCGCTGAATCGGCTGTTTTGTAGCAGGAAAAAAAGAGAGCATTTCAAAACTAGTTAAGTTAGTTAGGAGACTTGAACTAGGTCAAACACTTCTGAGTATTTGTGGATACTTTTAACACTGTAGAGACTGTCAAAACTCCATCCCCTGGTTAACTCTCAGGTGTCTGAATCATGGAGCCTGAGAAAATCCCTGGCTGAGTGGGTCGGGGTAGATGAAAGCACACCAA
Source organism: Miniopterus natalensis (assembly GCF_054644295.1). Taxonomy (NCBI): domain Eukaryota; kingdom Metazoa; phylum Chordata; class Mammalia; order Chiroptera; family Miniopteridae; genus Miniopterus; species Miniopterus natalensis. The sequence continues at coordinate 37,230,149 of NC_142092.1, read as the reverse complement.
ATGGACAGACCTTTCTCCGTAGACACAGAAGTTTTTGTGAAAGTTTTTAACGTTTCTTTTTTTAAACTATACATTCGCAAATGGCTAGAGGTCATGAAAACTCTGCTTTGTTACATCCCCATATTCAATGTCCCCTCACAGAAAACATGACATTAGGGTTAAGGAAACCTGGGATTGGGTTCCAGTAAAGCACTTGAGATGTGTCAGTTGCCAGATCACTTAACAGGTCTGAGGCCCGCTCTCCTCAACATTAAAATGGAAGTAACTACCTCTCTCTCTAGGACAACCAAATAGCTGATATCTTCTCTCACCTGCAGCAACAATCTGAGGATTATAATAAAATCTTTAGCTAAAATCGCAAAGTAAATGTGAAGGATTCACAATTTAACAGAATTACATACACATCATAGATAAATGTTACTGAATCGGTTCCTAAGGTAATAAAAAAATTAGATACTACAATCTTGTGAGACGACACTCCGGTAAGGTCACAAACACATTAATCCCAGGACAGTTGGCAGACTGTGGAAGAAATACAATTTGGGGTATATTGTGGTAATGTGCAAAAAAGAGTCAGGTTAGTACTTCATTGGAACTTTAAGCTGCTAAGCCTTTGTAGATATTTTTCCACAGTAGCGTATTTTATTTGCTATTAATTGATTCCCTCAATCATTAGTTCAACAAATGCTTTTTGAGGCGATACTGTGTATCAGACGCTACACAAGATGGGAAAGATTCCATCAGAACGACATTTAGGTGGAGGCAACAGCAGATGCACACATACAACATTATCTAGTATAACATAATACGATGTATTGTGTATCGCTGCAGATTGTGTTACATGTTGTGAAGAAAATAAACAAGGTGACTAGTTAGTGAGTAACTACTAGTGTCATCATAGGTAGGACTCTTCAGGGAGATATTTTTGAGCCAGTAGCACTTGAACTTCCCTAATCTGAAAAGATGATAGCATGTCACCCATGAAGATAGGTGCCAAGAAAGTATTCTCAGGTGGCAGTAGAAGTACAGGGAAGTTAGAACGTGGGGGAGGGTGGCATGAGTTGAGGTTGGAGAATTGAAATAGAGACCTATTGTGCAGCAGGACCTTGTAGGCTACCAAAAGTAGTTTGTGTCTTTATCTAAAATCAATGGGAAGCCACTGAAGAGTTCTAAGTGGGAGGAAAGCAATATTTATAAAGCAAAAGACTGGACATAATCCAAAGGTCCATAACTAGGTGGCTGCTTCCATAAATTATGGTATATACACAAAATGTAGCTCCTAAAAAGGGAGGAGAAACAACCCTGTCCGGGCTATAATGTAATATCTAGCATATAACATGGAGTGAAAACAGGGAGGTGGAGAAAGGTGTGTACAGGATGCTGTCACTCATCTCCAAGGAGAAGGGAAAACAGGAAGGCAAACACAGGCACACCACGATGCCCGCATTGGAAAAGGAAAGGAACTGAAAACCAATTTAAAAAATAGGTTACCTACGGAGGAAGGAGCAGACACGGGTGAGGAGCCTGGGTTGGAAGTGATACTTGCCTGAACTGAACTTCTTTTGTAGTTTTGATTTTGGAATCATGTAAATGTTTTTATAATAATATAACAAAATAAATGTAAGCAGAATCCTTAGCAAAATAAAATGAGCTGCATATTGGGGTGGCTAAACCCCATAAACAGATAGCATATCAAGTGATTTTACACTCAGTCTTAGCCAAAAGGCTGAGAAGCAATTACATCCAGTGATTTTCAAACATAGTAATTTGCACATCTCCAGTGGGATACAGCCTAAGGACAAAAACACTGCAAAGATCTTAAACCATTTCTAATAATCATATTGTTATCTGTAACTATTTGTGTTTATGTATGTCTATATTTGGCAAATTAATTAATACACATACATGCCCACACATATTAGGATGAATAAAAAGTACTGTTATTAAGATCCAAGATTTTCATCTTAAGAGAAAAGATATGCAAATATAAGACTAATGAAGTCAAATTAGTACTGGAATTGGAAATGTGAATATGAACTTATGGTGTATTTAACCTTCAATATTTTTCTAAGATCTAACCAATGAGAAAGTCTAGAAATATTGAGCAACACAATAACTATGAACATCACTAGCACTTAAATTAAGATCTTTAAATATCATTTTCCACTTAAAGGAACCATAGTTTTTGCAAAATTTGCTGCTTCCAGGTGTGGGGCAAAAATGTACGAGCAGAGCACAGAGGATCTTACTTGTTATACCAGAAAGAGTGGAAGCATTTTAATCATGTCATTAAAGCTCAGGATTTCATTTGAAGTGGTTCAACTGACCAAAAAAGGGACAAATATTTTAAATATGTTAGAAATATATTATTTCATAAAAATATCCAATAAGAAAAAATATCGATCACCTTGAAAGATGCTAAAAAGCCAATCCCGTATTTTTCTGCAAACTTGCCTATTATTAACAGCTAGGTAATGAAACTTTTTCTTTATAGGCATATAATAGCAAATAAATGAAAAATAATGTAGAATTAGGACATAACCATTTGCAAGCCTTAGCAAAATAATGGTTTTAGGCAACAATCAATAATAACTAGAATTACTAATTGAATTATGGGTAAAGAACATTATTATGAATGCATCAGGCTGACACCACCTTAACCTACTGATCAATTTTAACATCTCAAAAAGGGAGACAATGAGACATGGTGTGATTTGATGTATTGCACTAGGAAATACAAATATTATTTTTAAAGTATTCTTTCCACAAATGAACCTGAATAGCATCTAGTCTCTAACTACTAGGTTTCAGAAAATATATGAGTCAGGAAAATGTTTTAAAAAACGTTGTTTTAAAGAGCATGCAATTACAAAAATTTCACGTGAGGGACGTACTACAAATCAAGTAACAGGTATCTTCAACAGATGATTTGGAAGAAAGGAGGGGAAGAGGGAAATTTATAAATTAAAAAGAGACAAGAAATAGCCAAGTACATGTGTAAAACTTATTTGGAATTACTGAATAATATTTGAAGATAAACATGAAAATTGCCCGGCTGGGCGTGGCTCAGCGGTTGAGCGTGGACCTAGCATCCAGGCGGTCGGAGTTTGATTCCCGGTCAGGGCACATGCCCGGGTTGCGGGCTCGATCAATGACTCTCTCATCATTGATGTTTCTATCTCTCTCTCCCTCTCCTTTCCTCTCTCTGAAATCAATAAAAATATATTTAAAAAATAAAATAAAATTAGATTTAAAAAAACATGAAAATTGATTAATTGTGAATAATAATAATAAATTGATATTTGATATCCTAGAATTGTTTTAAAAGGAGTCCTTATCTTTCAGGCATATATACAGTGTTCACAGATAAAATGACATGATATCTGGAATTTGCCTCAGAGTATTCCAGTATGTGTTGGGGAAGAATTCATACGAAATTACATTTAAAACAATAATTGATAGCTATTTTATCTGGATGGTGAGTACATGGGGTTTCATTATGCTATTCACTATACTATGTTTAAAGTTTTTCATAATGACATTTAAAAGAAAAACAAAGGGGGGACATGTAAAGATCTCACATTTAGAAAATTTTGAAGAGGGGCAGAGCTGAAAGCAGGAAGGCCAGCGAGGAGGTTATGCAGGGAGGCGGTGTACCCTGAAGAGTGACAGTAAGGATTGAGAACCAAAGGGTTTGATGTCTCTAGAAGAGGTGGAGTTCACAATACTTCTAATTGATTGGATTTGATGTTGAAGGAAAGGAGTCATCAAGAATACCCTCCAGGATTTCTGATGGAGTTCTGGGTAGGTGGTGATGTGCTTTGCGAAGATTGAGAAGACTGGGAAGTGGGGGAGAGCCACGTGGAAGTTTGAACTGAGAAGGAATCAAGAATCCTGTTGGGGGCATTTTAAGTCAGACATTTATTACACCTCCAGATGAAGATAGAGCACAGGGGAGAAATCAGTCCTTGAGATACCCACTAAAGAACCATCAACATACAAATAGTGTTTAAAGACATAGGACTATGCAAGAACACCTATGGGGAGAATAGAAACGAGAGTGAAAAGCCAAGGAAGAGCAACATTAGATGTGCAGCGGGGCAGGAGCGAAAGAACCAGCGAACAGCTAGGGTACAGAATGAAAGCCAGAAGTGCAGCCCAGTTTTCTTGTTTTAATAGTATTATATTTTATAATTCATTTATGGAAGTTATTCTAATAAATGGACTTATTAATAAGCAAATGAGCCCTGCTACTTCAAAACCCACCTGCGAAGGCAGTGCGCCACACTGCATCCATTAAATGATGTGAATGTAAAGCTCTTGATTACAAATGAAAATAAACCAAAATCAAAACAAAGCAGTCTCTTAAAATATGACCGGACAATCGTCCCGCCTTGATAAACTGATAGAACATCTGAACATTACAGAACTAACTAGTACCCGTTGGGGTACATATTTATACCTAGTTTTACCTAAAGTCTAAGCCAGAAGTCTAAAGACATTTAGCATTGAGTTTTCCTTATATTTTCCTGAATTCAGCAAGAACTGATTAACCCATTTAGAAAGAACTGAACCTATCTTTATATGTAGCTAATTATGTTCTAATGCATACATTCAGCAATGCCATGAGGCTGTCCATCTGCAAACTGCCAGAAATAAGCTGTCCAAATTCAGAGAACAGCTTATTTTAAGGCTTCAAAATGACACTGATTTAAAGATGACTTTTGCTGACTTGATCAACTGTAAGTTGAAACAATTACATTAATGTAGCACATCTTAACACCAATGATTTTTTTCTCTCTAAAATGATAAAAGAAAGAAAAGAAAAAAGTAATTGCCTTTAACTTGTACGACTTAAGAGAATAAAGGGTGATTTGAAAGTCAGTTTTGACCGCTTTAAAAGTGCTGCACTGGAATAAAGTGGGTGGGGAAAAAAGAGTCTTCACTGCTAACCTCACCTGGATAATGCACAAGGACAAGAGGTTCTAAGGATTGGGAAAGAAAAGCCATTTTTCAAGTGGTCTGCTATTGTCATCTCTTTACCAACTGTTGGTAAAAATAGCAAAGGAACAGGGGCACAGTTCAAAGGTTAGTAGGACAGTCAATTCATACAAATGACCCAAGTGAGGGGCAAGACCACACTGAGGACAGGGAGGTATCATCAGTGGGGAGCTCAGGTAACAGAGAAGCACAGGCCATGAGCAGGGCAGAAGGTAACTAATTTGGAGAATTCGGAGCCTTTTCCAGGGGAGCCCTTTGACAGGAGGCCTCGCTTCATCCCTCAGGGGACTGCGGAGGATCAGATCCTAAGGACATGTCCTTCCTGGGCAGCCAGCCAGGTTGGACCAATCCATTCTCCGAATGGCCTTCCTTTTTCTTCCCCACAACCCGCCACCTTCAAGATGGGCCCTTCTGCATTTTCCTGGTGCTTCCAAAACGGAGAAGTACACAGCTGGTGTCATTCTCTCTCAGCCTAAACCACAGTTTCAATCTGGACTCCACCTGAGTAGCCTCTATTTGTCAAAACCACAAACAGCAAAAATGAGAAAAACATAGTCTGTTGGTAACTCATACAATAGTAAACCCTTGCTTAATGGATTTTTATTTTAAAATAGACTTGATGTTTTTTAAATTTTATTTTATATAAAAGTGGTTTGGTAATAGGTAGATCTAACCTGAATGTGTACTTGGGTTCTGTATTTTTAAACAGTTCTGACATGTTTTCTTTGTTTCTTTTTATGACAGTGCTGAATGGGAATGGATCAGGGCCAGTCCTAAAATACAGGATTGGGCAGCTCTTGGAATTTCAAAAGCAGTGCAGTCATAGCAAGGTTTCTAATAGGATGAACATAAGGCAAGAAAATTATTTATTATTTTAAAGTTTTATTCACAGAAAGAGTATTTGTAAATAAATGTAAATAAATCAAAATAGGGGATTTCTGGTTTGAGCCAACATTGTAATTTAAAACTACAAAAATTTTCAACTTATATAAAACAACTCCCCCTAAAAGTTCCCCAAAGAGAACTCAGTAATCAACAATAACTGGTCTTTGAAAAAACTCGGGTTATAATAGTTTACAGTACAAAATAAATAACAGGTTCAAGATACAACATAGCTTTCCTTTTAATTTTCTCGCCCTAGTCAAGTTATTCTTGACATTTAGTTAAATCTGAATCATTAAAAGCTTAGAATATTTTTAAATAGTGAAAGAAATGATAACCGAAGTCCTTGAGTCGTATCTCGCAAGAAAATGTGTCAAATATTCATAAATCAGAGCAGTGGCATTTAAAAATTTGGAAAGGGAACTTCTGCTGTTGTTTTTAAGCACATTAATATTGTTGGGTGGATGTTTGGGGACTGCAAAAGGGGTAGTGCATTTCTAGAACTTTCAGCCTTGGAAAGAAGACCTTTGGGTTACCTGGACTGACAAACTAATGCTAAAACAATTCTGTTAAACAAGTCATCATGAACCTCACATAAAAGCTAAAAACCCATCAGAGTGCAGCTCCACACACAGCCTGGTGTTGTCAAATTGCAGGTAACCTGGGCAAGGTTTTTCAGTCCTCTAATGCTTTCACTTCCACACCGAGGACTGTAAAAATAGGAGCTCTTGGATGCATTAGAGGAGACCTTTCTCCTCTCGCTGAATAACACTTTATTTTGCTTCATTCAGTGATCCCAAGCAATGCCACTTTACTCTCATGGCAGCTTTACCTTTTTTTTTTTTTTTCAGATGCATCCATCTAAACAGTGTAAATCTGAACATATTAACATTTCTGAGCAGCAACTCTGGATTTTCAGCCTGACCTTTAGTATTCCTGACACAATCTCTATCACAGTTTCTCTCATTTCCAGGTTTGTTTTTTATTTTGTAGATGTCACTGTGTCAGCCACCGGCTTTGCTTTGGGTTTCTCTTCTCAACTCTGGAAATCATTGCTCCTCTAACAATTGATGGAGTACAAAGCCTGTGAGAATTCAGGCTTCAGGGTACTGATTTCTTTCTTCTTACTGTATTGTACAAGTACCGAAAGATCAAAATATCAGTTTACGAGCAAAACTATATTGGCTGAAACCCTGCATTTTCTACAAAAGTCTAGTTTCCCTTTTCTCTTACACACACCTCAAAATTATACACATAAATAACTTAATATTTCATTAAAAAGTATTTCTCTATAAAATTTCCTTTATTCAATAGTACACAGTAAAAAGAACTTGGGGGTGGGGGGTACTGGAAACAACCTAAGTATCTCTCCACAGTGGACTGGGTAATGAAACTCTTAGACGCTGTATAAAATACTATGCGCTGTGAACACATAATGTGCTATATTTTCTCTTAATAAAAGAGTTCCAAGATATATTAACTAGAATAAACCAAAAGAACAGAATAAAATTTATAGTAAGTCACATATTATAGAAATAATTATGTAGACATTTATATACACATGTAGTCTGACATGTGAATTAGAAGTATCACTTAAAAGATACTTAAGCTATCCAGCTACCTTTGGGAAGTAGGTTTAGGAGCCATCAGTAATGGGCAAATTGAGATTTTTAAACTTAAATTCTGTCTGCCCTCTAATTTTGTTTGCTTTGTTCATATATTACTTGCATTGGACATTTCCCTTAAAGGGAAGGCTTTCCCTGAGATCTTCTGAATATTCTAACTGACCTCAAGCTCAGTTCCATTATTGGAAAATGGTGGCACCCGGGCTAGTGCGGTAAAATGGAAAGGAACTCCAGAACATGAGATTTGAGTGACCGCCTCATTTATGACCATATGCAATTCACTCATCTACTGAAACTTCACTTGCCGTATCTGTAAAATTTGGAAAAGGAGCTCCACCCACCTCCACCTTTCGTCTAACACCCCATGCTGCGATGGAAATAAAACAATAGACGAAAGCTCTTGTGAGTCTTGAAGACTACAGTATAGAGGTGTGAAGTCTTCTGATGAGAGAATGTTCACTTTCAGATCTCACACTAACTAAATCTGACTTTATCCCAGGGGGTTCACGTTTGTTCCCACTTGGTATTTTCAGTGGGAAGCTATATTCCCCTATCATCTGAGTAGTAAGAACGAAGATCACAATAGTATATGCCTAATCTAAACTTGCCAATTTTGGTAACAGGTACATAAATGAATACAGGTACATTAACATTTTAAAAAATTGTAGTTAATACATGTCATTGTAATAAATTCGCTCATAAATTTTTCTGCTTACCTACCTACAGTAATGGTAATAAAAGTTGTTGCTTACTAAATGCAAAGCGTGGTCCAGAAAGTCAATGATGTTATATTTGAAACTTATTTCTCAGATCACATTTTTTAGATAATTATTGGTAGTATTATGGTGTGGGTAAAGAAAATGAAACTGAATGATGTCAATTTTGTTGTCCTGGGTCAGAGACACAGGTAGGAACTGCAGTCTGATTATGACTCAAATCTGTCTAAAGATTAGCATTTGGATAGTTCATTAGCTGAACTATCAGGTACTGTAATAGCTTAAACCAATTCCAACACTGGTCAGTCTCTCCACCTCCCATTATCTGTTAACCAACACCACCAACTATACTGTTTATTTTAAGGGCACTGATCTAATTTTAGTGAGACTATAAATTGGTACCGCCTTTATGGCATCAATTTGGTAGTTATTTTCAGGACTATTGCTCATACTCTATAAGCCAGGCTTTTGTGAATTTACCACATGGTTGTGACAAACTTTCAGAGATGGGGACATAACTTTATACACAGAGACGCTTTATACTCATATACAACAGCGTGGATAAAGAGAAAAGGCCAGAGGCAGTTTAGGTGTCCAACACAAATGTCTAAATACAAAATACATTTTTGTATTTAGGTATGTATGGAATTATAAGCAGTTTTTAAAATTATTTTTTTTGCCCTAGCCAGATAGCGCAGTTGGTTGGAGTGTCATCCTGATGTGCCAAGGTTGTGGGTTCGATCCCAGGTCAGGACACACACACGAGTCAAGCAATGAATGCATGGATGGGTGGAACAACATATCAATGTTTTTCTCTCTGCCTCTCTCTCCTTGGCAATTTAGATTTTTATGATTTCCGTTCCTCTACACTGAGATAAGAAAAACAGGTAAAGCACCTTTTGTAATTCTAATCGCTGAAGTCATATTATGTTTTCATGATTTTAAGTGGGCTGGAGATTACAGTTAAATTCTATGATCTTGGTACCTTAAAATGTTCTTCAAAACCTTAAAGAACTACCAAACTGATAAAAATGATGTCAAGAGGTAGATTAAGACTAAGATTTAACAAATATAACTATTATGTTTCTGTCCCTAGGCAAAATTAACAGAGAATTTTGCTCAGGTATTGATATAATTATAACTTTTGTGAATTAACTTATATCTGTATAATACATATTACTTTTTAATGTATATTATTTATATCTCGAATGGGTTTTCCCCAATATATTCTTAATTTCTGAAATGCCTAAAGATTCAAATATTACAGATATTATATCAGCAAACAATTATATCATAGACAGATGAAAAAATATTGATGGAGACATAGAAAACAGTTTCCAAATGGCCAGGATCCGCCTGCATATTTGCAAGCAGGTACTGATTTTAGTGACTCTTGTAATATCAACATTCCTTATGTCTACACACAATGAAGACCTTCATTGTACTATCAGAGACACAACTCCTTTCACCTTTTTAAACCCCTGTAGCATATGAAGGTTTCTGTTCAAGGCGTCTATTTAAAGTCTTTTCTTTATTATGTCCGTACAGGGATTTCAAGGGTTGCTTCTAGATCTCTTTCTTTCTACTTCAGTTTTGAAAAATCCTACTGGGGTTTCTATTTTTGTGTTACTTCACCAGATGTCCAAACCATTTAAGACATGGCCTCTAAATTCTTGACAACTATTTGAGGGTGTCAGTATGTTCTCAATTCATTTCAATTTTTTGTCTGATCTTGTGTTGCGTTTTGCTGTGGAAAGAATAGAACAAACATCTAAGGCATGTCAACTGGGTGCAAGTCACTGTGCTAAGCACTGAGGGACAAGAATAACGACTTGTTTCCTGCTTTTGAAGAACTCAGACCAACAGAGGAGGGTGGGATTTATTAGCATTTCTTAGAGTCTAGGAAAGTGACCTGTTCAGTTTGGACCAACTCTCTTCTCTCCTCTCTGAATTTCTGCTTGTCCCTGCAGTACCAATGACTTAATTTTATAGTTGTCTATTTATTATTTTTATCTGAGGGTGAGTGAGACCTTTTGACTCCTCTTTACCTTTCATCTTCCCTGGGCCTCTGGCAAACATAGTGCCCTGTCTTGTAGACAGTATTGAAACTGAACAAATCCATAGGGCTATCTAACCTAACACTTAACCAGGAGGCTGATAAGCTATTCACACCATTTTTCTACCAAATTTAATGTCATCAGCAAAATGCACTCTCCTCTTTCTTTAATCTTGGTCTGTTTGAAGGAATTTGTTCAGACTGATAAACATGAAACTGTAAAAAGAGTTTTATTGCTAAAACTTAGTCACAGACTGAACTTGAAGTACCTTTCTTATAATTAACTTGAATAAACCACCTCAGCATTCTGAAGAACTAAATAATTAAATAGGCCTGTATTATTATCCCCATTTTATAGATGGAATCGTAGGTGCAAAGATATTAAATAATTTGCAGGAGAACATAGATTTAGTCAATAGCAGGGATAAATTGGAAGTAATACTAAGAATTTGCATTAGAAGAAAAAGTTCAGCAGAAATTTCTGCTACATCTGTATTCTACACAGAAAACTAAATTGAAATTATTACTGCTCTCATTATTAATATTCATTCAATATCAAAAATATGCTAGATACTATAACATACATGAAATTAGATAAACCCCCTAATCCCAGCCCAACTATATATCTAATCCTCCCAACTTATTACTAGTACATCCAAATGGGTTTTTTATCACCTTAATTATGTTCAAGAAATGACACCAATAGCAAAGGATCTTGTGAGTTTAATTGCTAAAGATAACACATCTCACATTCATCCAAGTAGTGCTAACCTTTTCTCTTATGATAATAATGAAGACAGTATTTGAAAATGCATATGACTGAAGAAAAAAGAATTAGAACACCACCTAAAAGTTGGACAGCCCTATTAGTTGTCATTAATTTGAGTTGTGTTCATACACCAAGAGCAAATTTCAGTTATAATTTTTAAAAATTTATTTTATATAGAGGAGGTACTGTGCTAGCCACATTTCATTTACTGTCAACAATGATCATAAACACCTGTGAAGCATATATTATTCCCGGTGTACAGGTGAGGATGAGCAGGCTGTGAAAGGCGAAGAAATATGCCAAAGAACACATAGTTTGATGGCAAAAGGCATAGCTGGTTTTAATTCAAGTAATTCCAGTTCTTTCTATTCCAACACAATTACTCTTATATTGCATAATTTTTTACTTATCTTAAAATGAAATATGTTTAAAATCCAAAAAATATGTGTACATTGACCATTTCTAGTTTAACTGTTAGCATTATTAAAATTACTGCTATATTTGGATGTATTTTCATAATACTACTTTGTGCTTTCAACTGACAAACTTTTTTGTTTACCCTACCTTTTGTGAAATTATTTTTAAATTATCTTTCTTTTTTTTTATATTGCTTTGAAAGTTACACATTTGTTTGCCTCTTTATAGTAGTTTTCTTGAATAATTTTAAACATACATATTAAAGTATAAATTGAAAGCTAACCAATGTCTCTTTTTCTACTATATGAATATACTAGGATTTATTTAATAGCTTTTTGTTGATTAACTTTAGATTATTTGAAGGTTTTAGCATGGCAAGAATTCTGCAATGATGGTCTATCTATCATCTACCTACCTATCTATCTGAATACATACCTATATATTTGCATACCTGTGTAATTATTTTTATCATACAGAGCCCTAAAATATAATTATGTCAAAATTTATATACATTTAACAGCAATGGTCACATTTACAATGACTTCTGTAGAAATATAATGACTTCATTTGGAAAGAAAATTTGTATAAACCACATTTTGTTTAACCATTTATCTGTTAATGGACAGTTGATTGTTTCTACCTTTGGCTTTTGGTAATAATGTTGCTATAAACATGGATGTACAAATATCTGTTCAAGATCCCATTTTCAGTTATTTTGGGTGTATATTCAGAAATAGAATTGCTGGATTATAGTGTAATTCTATATTTTATTTTTTGAAGAACTGCTGTGCTGTTTCCACAGCAGCTGCACTATTTTACATTCCTATCAGCAATGCACGAAGGTTCCAGTTTCTCTACCCTCTCACCAACACTTGTTATTTTCTGAGTTTTGTTGTTATTTTGATAATAACCATCCTAACTGGCATTAAATGGTAAATTTGATTCGCATTTCCCTAATGATTAGTGGTATTGACTATTTTCTCATGTATTTATTAGCCCTCTATATACTTTTTTTTGAAAGATCGTGTGAGTAGTGTATATTGTCCATTTTTAGAAGGAGTTCATATTAAGTCAATATCTTCACAAAATAAGTTTATAAGCAAACATAAGATTTTATCACAATTAAGAAAGTTTTCATAATAGAATAACAATAATATTAAATATAAAGTGACTATTACTATTCTTTTTGATCTAGTACTTTACCATACTGAATATAATAAATATACATGCAATTAAAATGGCTGAAATTAAAAAAAACTGATAAAACTAAGTGTTGGCGAAGACACAAAGCAATTCAAACTCTCATACATTTCTGACAGGAATGCAAAATTGTACACTTGCTTGGACAACTGTTTGTCAGTTTCTTATAAAGTTAAAAATTCTCATACAACATATAGCCCAGAAATTCCACTCCTAGATATTTTTCCAAGAGAAGTGCAAATATATGTCCACACAAAGACCTACGTGCTGTTTTTTTGTAGCGGATTCATTCATAATCACTGAAAACTAGGAACAACCCAAATGCCCATCCATCGTCTGATGAATAGGTGAACAAATTATGGTATAACAATGCAATGGAATACTAATCTTTAATAAAAAGATTCAAACTACTAAAACACCCTACAAACATGTAGGATGCTCAAAATCATCATTGTAAGTGAAATAATAGAGACAGATGAACACATAGGATATGATTTCATTTGTAGAATTCAAAAAAGGCAATACAATAGTAAACAGAATACATACAGATTGGAAGAGAGGGGTTGCAAGAAAAGCCCGACTAAAAAAGTACAGAAGGGAATTTTTTAGGATTATGGAAATGTTATAATACATTTTGTGATATATAAAGATTTTTTTTTCAAAACTCATTGAAGTATTCATTTAAAATGAGTGAGTTTTAACATTTGCAAATTACATCTCATTAAAGCTGATAAAGACTAATAATTCTATAATATCTTTATACTTTCCTCCTGAAAAATAAACTACATACTGGGTAAGCATAAGAATAGTAAGAAATTTAGTTGCCTTTAGTATTTACCCAATATTCCATTCTGTTCAATATGTTAAATGTTCTAATCTCAAGCTGTGCAGAAAATTCTATACTACCATTAACTTTGGAATAACTCTACAGATATACAGTACTACTTAAAATCAGTCTAAAGAAAGTAAATGGTAAATAGTAACTGTTATCCTCATGAATCATTCCTTTCCAAATTTTGCAGGGGTTGTTCAATACTGTGTAGCATATATCCTTAGATGTTTGAAAAAACAGGATAGTCGTTCTTAAGTTATGCCTAATAGCATTCTCAAGCTCATGACCCAGAGGCCAAATTTATTTTGTTTGCCCAACACAATTTTTAAAAAATATATATGTTTTTACTGATTTTTAAAAAGAGGGGAAGGGAGAAGGAGAGAGAGAGAGAAACATCGATAAGAAACATAAATTAGCTGCCTCTTGTACTCCCCCTACTGGAGATCGAACCCACAACCCAGGCATGTGCCCTGACTGGGAATCAAACCAGAGACCTTCTTGTTGCTTAGGACAATGCTCAATCCACTGAACCACACTGGCTGGGCTGCCTGACACAATTTTTTAAAATTAAGTCATTTTTCATGGTATCCAAGACATGGAAGCAACCAAAGTGTCCTTCAGTAGATTACTGGATAAAGATGTGTTACCTATAAAAATAAAATACTACTCAGCCAGAAGAGAGATGAAATACTGCCATTTGCGACACGAATGGACCTTGAGAATATCACGCTAAGTGAAATAAGTCAGTCAGAAAATGTTAAGAACGAGATGATTTCACTCACATATGGGATATGAAACTGAAAGTAACAAATCAACAAACAAGAAAAACAAACAAGAACCCATAGACACAGACAATAGTATGGTGGTTATCAGAGGGAAGTGTATGTGGGGGGGGATAGTAAAGGGTAAAGGGGGCCAAATATATGGTGATGGAAGGTGATTTAAGTTTGGGTGGGAGGCACACAATGCAATATGAATATCATGTATCACAGACATGTACGCTTGAAATCTATATGATATTATTAACCAATGTCACTCCAATAAATTTAATTAAAAATTTAATTTGATATTTTAAAATTGGGGCATTTCACATAAAATTTTGCTTCCCCTGAAATAATTAGTGGGTAAAACATTTTATTTAACTGATTTTATATGGGACTATACATGTAATTATGTGATATTTGTGTTTTTTTCTTTTCTGAATTGCCTCAAGAAATTTTTACTTAACTCCATGGGGTCCTTTTTCATTGATGACTAAGAGCTCTTGATATAAGAAACATTACCTTTCTAATCTTCTACTTTGTGAATATCTTTCCCAGTTTGTTCTTTGAATATCGCCTTTCTTCATTATTCAATTGACATTTTAGTTTTTATGTATTCAACTATTTTTTTAAAGTCTAGATTCTGAATTTTGTACCATTGTTATCTCACCCTGGAGTCAGGATTAATAGAATATCTATTCATATTCTCCTCCTACATTTTTGTGATTTCATTTTTAGAGTTAATCTTTATTTTATCTGGAAATCTTTAAGGTAAAGAGCAAGGTAGAGAGCTGAGTCCTCTACCTCTCAATGGTCAATTGCTATTTTTCCCCTTAGTGGCTATAGGAACATTTGTCTCAAAAATATTTATTGAATAATTCATTTTCTCCATTGATTTGAATTGTTACCTCCATTAAATACTAAGTTCACAAATATACTTGGGTTTCTTAACTCTCTCTTCTATTCCTATAATCTATCTATCGCTATACTAATATCATATTTTTAAAATTTCTTTATCTTTAAATTGTGTTAAATGTCTGTATGGCAAACTTGTTTGTATATGGTTCTTTCTCAAGATTTGCCATGTATTCCTCAACATGAAATGTGTCATTTTGTCAAGTGCTACATAAAAACAAATTAGCAAACAACAACAAAACTATTAGTGATTACAGTAAATGTATCAAATAACTTAATACACATCATTATCTTTAAACTCTGGATACTTAATATTTCCTGTTATTTGATATATTTACTGCAATCCCACTTAAGACACAAAAACTCCAAGTGAAACCAATGCTTTGAGAAAGGTGTGAATTAAATCAAACCTGTTTGAAGACAGCTAAGGTCTACTACGAATATAGTACTAATTCTTCCTTTAAAGTATTTTTGTTTAAAAATATCTATATATATTTTTTTAAATATATCTTTATTGATTTCAGAGAGAGGAAAGGAGAGGGAGAGAGATAGAAACATCAATGATGAGAGAGTCACTGATCAAGCCTGCAACCAGGCATGTGCCCTGACCGGGAATCGAACCCCGATCGCCTGGATCCTAGGTTGACCCTCAACCGCTGAGCCATGCCCGGCTGGGCTAAAAATATCTATAATTTTTAACTATCAAAGATAATATCCTTATATCCTAGATCCACTGAGATTGTATCTATGAGTCCGGATCTCTTTAGGGAGTACATCTGTCTCAGAGCTCATTGAAAGCTGCCTCCTCAGACTTCCCACCACGAGACATTCCTGCTCCGTAAATCCTGCCAATGTCTTTTGTAGCTGGAATTTATATTCTGGTTAGAGTGATGATAGTTATGAGTCCCAGTAGAAGCAGTTGGATGCCAACATTATATGTGTTATTCCAATAAAAAGATCTGGGACTTATTCATACTTTGAATGAATTTCCTGTAGCCAAGCATATATATAGCTGAATAGAAAAATTATGCTTTAGGAAAATCCCTTAAAGGCATTTATGAGCATATATAACAAATAGTAGGAATATTTTTTAAATATGAGTATTGTGCAAAGTTAGAAAAATAGTTGCATTTTTGGAATAATATGTAATCTCGTTAACAGTTAAAACTGTAATTTTTTGCTTTATCTTATTTTTAATAGAAGAATCAAAATAGAATCGCTACCATGATTATTTGTTTTTGCTAAACATCACCTATGTATTCTAGTCAGGTTTTCCTAATTTAAAACAATTACTGAAAGATACCTCCTAAAAAGGTTGTATTTCATTGTGAAAAAGTTTGATTCTATTTCTTTAGCACTTTAAAATACTCTGACACTGATACATCTTTTAATTCCACCTCAAAATGTTTGCATTTAGATCCATACATAACACAAAGAAGAATATTTCTTCCTACCTATTGAGATATGCTCTGTGAAAGAAAATACTTTATATGCCTCTAAATGCATTAATAAACATTTATAAAATAAAATCAAGCATTTGTGTATGAAATTTCACTTCTCAAACATGTTGACACTCAGGGGGTTTTAAAAGAAATCATAAATGCCTGATTTAGGAAAACAATAAATATTCTTTTCTTGAGGAATTGATAACTCAAGGGGTTAATATTCACCTGTAGGTCACCAGGTTGAATCCAGGGGGATTTTGATTGGAAGTTGCTGCCCTCTGACAGCTACATTGTGAACTACGTGCACTAAGTTGACAGTTATGATCTAAAAGAAGAGTCAACATTTTAAAAAATACCACTGCAAACAGAATTAATTGGTATCATTCTCAGCAGCACTGGCAGAATTTTGGGTTAAAATGCCATCCGTTCATGCTCTTAACCTAACTAGTTGGAGAAAAATGAGGAAAGTGGAAGGTGCCATTTTCTATTCAGAGAGCAGTAGAAGGTCAATAAATGAAAGAAACAAACTTACTGAGCCTGTTCCAGCCATTAAATCATCAAGTCTTGGGTCACTTGCCATAATCATGAGAGAAAGGAGAATGGAAAAATGAAGCAGTTGCAAGCTCTGTTTTTTTGAGTGCTGATGCTCTAGTAGGGGAGATAAACAGACAACTCTAGAACAACGGGAGAAAGATGTAAGAGCCATAAGAGAAAATTAGTACAGCGCTCTTCCCAGAGGAGAGAATGCTAGCATCCTTGTGAGTTGAGAGGTTGGGGAGTTTAGGTGGATGGAGCAGTAAAAGGGTAACACAAAAACAAACCAAGAAGATTCATTTTTATGGATCCACCCTTCTCATAAGCCAATAATTCATTCATCTCATTAGACTCAAGTCATCGACAATCAGCATATCACTGCATGTGACATGCTATTTTGGAAGTATACCACAGATTATTAATTATGGATTTTTCAAAATAAAAATGTAAATATTACGGATTTACTTTCATTCTACATGACTTTCCAAAAAGAAATCAGTTCACATGGGAGCCAACTCTAGCAAGTATAAAATGACAAGCTTAAGACCGTACACCTAAAATGCACACACACCAAAACAAACATATAATATAAAGATTTAATGAAATAATATATGCAAAATACCTAACATGGTATTTGGCAAATTGGAGCATGCTAGTAAACAATTGGTCCCTCCCTCCTTTCTTTTGAACACATCTCAGTCCCATCACTTCCCTGCAATATCATAATTTATGCAAGATATTTTTTTAAGTGCAAATGATAGCAGCTTTCAATGACAAAACTAAAACATGCATTCTCAAAGGGCAAAATTTGGTTCTTGACAGGCTAAAACAATTATACTTTTTACATATAAATATATATGCATAAATAGATACAAAATATATCTCATATTATTTTATAGAAGGGTAATTTGGAAAAATGTATTAAAAGACTCCTAATTGGGCTGACTATGAAAAAAAAGGTAGAAAAACAGTGAGCTAAATTATTAAAAATTAAATTCAGTGAAAAACAGTGATCCTAAATCAGAGTAATGTTCATTCATACATTTAACAGCTAAATGCATATTACATGTAAAACAATCTATTAGACATTACAAGGAATAAAAAATATGTGGCATAGTCAGTCCATGAACTCAAGGCACTTAGAATTCATCACCAAATGGTAAAAGTTAAATAGTGTAAAGGTTCAGGCATTCAGAGAAGGAATGTATTTTCTTGCTGGGGTGATCAGAAAGTTTTCAAAGGCGATGATTTGTCAACTGGCCTTTGAAGAATTATGCCTTAAATCAGTGATTTTCAACTGGTATGCCTCAAAAAATATTAAAACGTACAATATCATGCCCTAGCTGGTTTGGCTCAGTGATTGGAGCATCAGCCTGAGAACTGAAGAGACCAGGGTTCAATTCCAGCCAAGGGCATGTACCTCGGTTGCAGGCTCCTTCAGGAGGCAACCAATCAATGTGTCTCTCTCATATCGATGTTTCTCTCTCTCCCTTTTATTCTCTCTGAAAAGCAATGGAAAAAATATCCTTGGGTGAAGATTAAAAAAAAAAAAGCAATACCTGACTATTTAGTTAGGGGCAGTGACCTCTTTTCCCTTACATTGCCAAACAAAAAAATGACAAAGCCAACACAATAGCTGTCTGGTATGAATGTCCTGTCTTGAACCATAAATATATAGGTCATATAATAGAGTTGCATCTTATTGGTCACGTCCCATAATAAGGTTGCATCTGATTGGTTAATTCTTGGTACCAGAAATCTTTATATACAAGTCTAGGCACCTGATTTTTTAAAGAGTCACTTTGGAGCAAAAATGGTAGGTAATTACTATTATTGTTGTTGTTGTTTTATAAATCAACCAAAATTATACCTATTTTTTTTTTTTTTGTCAGATCAATGATTATTTCTATCTACCCAAGTATATGCCTAAGACCTAAACAAAAATTTCAGTACATCCTATAGGAATATAACACACTTTTTGGTGTGCCGCAGAAATTTAGTAATTACCTGTGCCGTGAGATGAAAAAGGTTGAAAACCACTGCTATAGAAGGATGCTAAACTGAAGAGGCAGGATTTTATATGACAGAGAATGGGAAGTCAATGCAGGATTTTAAGGAGAGTGACTTGATAGGAATGACAGCTATCACCAGGATGAACTGGAAAAGAAAGAGATGGGCTAGGAGACCATCAAAGGCTACTTCTACAGTAAGTATCCAAGGATGAAATTACAATTTCTGCTCAAAGATGATGACAATAGATAGTTAAAGGCTCAGTGGAATTTAGAGATCCATTAGATGTAGGGGCGAGGAGAGGTAGAAATCAAAGTAATGTTCCAATTGGAATGACAAGGATGGTGTAATGACAAGGATTATGATCATCTGCAGCTTCTTGCTCTATCCTTGTACCTAATAACCAGCTTCATTCTCAAAATGGAAAAAAAAAAAAATGCTTTTTTTGCTAGGTCAGTGTCTTAGTCTGTTCAGAATGCTATAACAAAATACCATAAATCAGGTGGCTTATGAAGAACAGAAATTGACTTCTCACAGTTCTGGAGGCTGGGAAGTGCAAAATCAAAGAGCTGGTCCAGGTGAGGGCCTGCTTTCTGCTCATAGATAGCCATCTTCTCTCACTGTCCTCACATGACTGGGGGGCTCACTGGAGTCTCTTTTATAAGGGTATTAATCCCATGCATGAGGGCTCTGCCCTAATGATCTATTCACCTCCCAAAGTCCTTGCCTCCAAATACCATCACATTGGAGATTAAGTTTCAACACATGAATTTGGAGGGTGCAGACATTCCTATAGGAGTCAGACAGGACAAGCTCTACAAATCTCACCAATATTCAGCAACAATGACTACTTCTATCCACACAACTCTATGTCTGAGACCTAAACAAAAATTTCAGTACATCCTATAGGAATATAATATTTTCCTTTTCTCTTGCTCTTGAATGAATTGCCAAAGGAATTTATCTTGTGAGAATGAACTTCTGAGATAACATTCACATTAAACAAACAAAAACCCAATTGATTGATTGATTGATTGATTTAAAAATTGATCAGATTTAGCCCAGCGGGGCATGGCTCAGAGGTTGAGCGTCGACCTAGGATCCAGGCAACCGGGGTTCGATTCTTGGTCAGGGCACATGCCCGGGTTGAGGGCTCAATCAATGACTCTCTCATCATTGATATTTCTCTCTCTTTCTCTCCCTCTCCTTTCCTCTCTCTGAAATCAATAAAGATGTATTTAAAAAATAAAAAATAAAATAAAAACTGATCAGACTTAAACAAGTAAACAAAAATATGATCAAACATAACCGTATTATAAACGCTCTCACGTGTGCTGTGATATATACAGTAATGAATCCCCCTTAGGCAGCATTTAGAAAATTCATACCTTGACATAAAATTTTTAGGGGGCTTTAAGTTGGAAAACTATGAACAATTACAACAATGTCATCCACTTAATTATTTTATATGGGTGCCATCTGAGCTACATACAATAGTAAAGTTATTTCTTACCTGTTTCCAGATACAATACTTAAAGTTCTTTGGACAATAAATATGGACTAAAAAATGGAAATCATTGGGGGAGAGAAAATATTTATTAGGCCACAAAACTAAACCAATCCAGAAGGTACTTCTTCTACAACATGGATCATGAAATAAGGCTGAAGGAAGGAGATGAGTGAGTTTATTACCCCTTGGAGAATAGAATGAAGCAACAACCTGAAATTAAAAAATTTAACAAGCGCCAGCAGATGGTTCTAGATACAGAAAAGAAAAAAAAATCCCAAGCTAGTGGGGCATAAATTCCTTTAAAATGACAAAGAAATACGTTGGAATAGGTTCCATTTGCTTTTTCATCTCATAATACCATTCTGTTCATTTTCTTTACTAGAGTATGGTGATATTTGAATAAAGCAATACCCAGCATATTACATGTATGCTTCCAACGTTTTTTCTTGAATTTTGTTACTGGGTAGGTAGCAAGCATCACTAAAAAATAGAGAGAGAAAAAAAAATTACTAGTGTACCAGCAATCATTACCTAATGGTGGATAAATCTTCTGTCTAGATAGACAATTTATTGGATGTACAGAAAAATGAAATAGGTTTACTCACAGGTGTAATCATGAATATTGACACTGATCTATGATGTGCACCTGGCATGATTCTCACAGGCCTCTCCTTCTGGAATGACAAATCATGAGTTTGTCTTATAATTTATAACAGGCCAATTACTTCTAGTCCTGTCAGTACTATTAGCTCGGTGTGTGGTACAATGCACACATTGTACATTGACTATCGGCTTTCTGAGCGCAAGGATGCTGTGAAACATGCTTAGCAAATAAAGCTGATTTTCAGACTCTATCAACCTTTCACCCATGGCCCGTGCTCAGTTCCTTTTTCATTAAATATGTAACTTTTTCACAAGAAATTCTACATCTGTATCCTTGACTGAGGCCACAGCTGACTATTCTTTTCTCATTACTCTGCCACAGTGATGAAGAAAAGAGAAACACTCAGTACTGAGTCTGTCTCCTTCCCCAACCCCAGTCTTTGTTGGTGGAAGGGCTGTAATTACCTGCTCTGACTTAAAAGCAGTGAAGATGTTTTTCCTTCAAAAATTTGCTCCACAACAATTCGGCTCCTTGTGGCACACTGACATAGCAACCCTGTTGGCCTCTTATCTTTGCACGGATGTTTGAACTAAAGACACAAAAATAATTTAAACTCCAACTGTTTTTTTAATTACCCTGCTTTTTTCATTTTCAACTGTGTGAACTTGAAAAAAGTAATCCATCATTTTTAACTCTCAATTTCTTCATCAATGAACTGATAATACTGAGGAATAAAATTTTAGAAACTAAGCTCTAAACCCAAGCTTAAGTGAGAAATTTACATATAATAAAGGAATAATTAGAAATTAGGAGGGAAGGGGGGATTATTAAGTAAATGAAATTGACATAACTGGCATTTGATAGGAAAAAGATATGCCTTACAACAATAATAATTAGAACACTAATAATGTGATAGATACTTCTGGAGCAGAATAAAGTCAATAAACATTTGAAGCTTGGTGTTAGAATTTTTGTCTATAAAAATAAATAGTAATTTAACAATTATCTAAGAAATAATCATGAAGGAAAAATAAGACAGCAGAAAGACTTGTATAGGATGAAGATTACTTGTATTTCTTTATATTGTTGCTTACTAACTGTGAGAAAATTAATTCCACTTTCACTGAAGTAAAAAAACATTTGAGCAAAACCAAGTATCTTATTATGAAAGATTTTTACTTCTGGAGGTTTTACATATATTCTGAATGCATATGAATGTATTTCTTGGAGAGAAATATTGAGATATATAGTCTACTAACATCTCACACACAAAAAAAGAAATTCGCATAGTACAATAAATATTAAATAGATCAATATGCTTAAACATTGTTTTGTGTGTGTTTTTCTTTTTTTGTTAGGAGGTCTCAGCTCAAAGACTGTAAAAATGAATAACTTATTGCAAAAGTGAAATGTGTGTCATGTTAAAAACTGCATAGATCAAGGTGCAGTACTTCTAAATACAAGATTAAAACCCTAATAAATGCTCAAATAACTTCAAAGAATAATTTAATAACTTAATAGTAGCCTGAATTAGATCATATTCTTTCAACTCTATTTTGAATGAAATATGACCAGGCCTAAAAAGCTGGCAACCCTGAACTATTGATGGACAATATAACAGATAGCTGACATTTCACTTCCACCATACAGCTAATAACATTCTCCATTACATATCATATCCATCTTTCATGAGACCAAAACCAAATCTATTGCTGCAAATAAATACTGTCATTATGACATTTATTTATCAAGAACTATTCAGGGTGGACTAAATTCCACTGTTCATACTAAATTTGTTGAACACTGTATATGTATTTTAAGTTCTCATTTAAGTAACTCTTTGCTAGAGAAAAAATTGTAAAACAATTGCAAGATATAAAGCCTACAGGTAACATTCAAAGACACTGTATATGTGTATAATTAGAAAATTTATAGTAGATGTGACTGCTATTTGTGAAGCATTCCAAATTCAGTATCTAATAACATGTATTTTATATTATTGGCCTTATGAGTCAATAGTTTCCCTTAATTATTGCATGGTTGTTTCAGACATGCATACTTCTACATGGCTTACAAAGTCGTAGCAGTGAGAGGCAATTCAGAAATCATCTACATTACTTAGAATGGTATAGGTAAAGCTGCAGTAACAAGTTACAGAGGAATCTCATTGCTTAACACAGTGAAAGTTAACCATTCAGGCAAAGCCAGGACAATTCCCAGTCACAGCTGCTCCCCATAAGGTGGTTTAGTATTTCCATCTTGGGGTATTTCTCCCTCAATATGTGCTTCCACAATCCCTATGGAAGGGGAGAATGGCATGGACCAAAATGGATACAGGTTTCTTTAGCTCTCATGTCATTACTCCAAAAAGTCAGAGGTAGGGCCACTCAACTTCAAGGGGACATAATTGTGTTTTAGAATGGGACAACAGGCAGAAATATTAGCAAGCACTGGGAATGTTTCACACCATCTAATCCAACACACTCATTTTCTGGCTGACCAACCCAGACTAAGGTCACAAGATTACCAAATAATAGAAATAGAATCATAACATTGTTCACTCTTAATTCCATCAAATTAGAGAATCATGAAAATTATGGCTCTTAGCTTGATTTGATAGTGACAGAGAACATCTTTACTTTTTTTTTTTTTTTACTGAGATACTAAAGTAGGAATCCAAAGTGAATTTTTTGGAAGTGACAATCTTCCAAAATGATGATGTTCTCCAGGTAATCCCAAAATAACCATCACAAACACAGGTGATAGTAACTACATTTGAATAAATTAATAAATCTCAAATGGGTTATATAAAGACTAAGCCCCTGTTTCTATTATAAAATTTCTTCTCTATATCCTAGAGCCAGACATGGTCTTAGATGACTGAGTACCATTCAGCCCAACATTATCAATACTTACCCTATTAGTCCCCTAAGAACAGTAGATAAATAATAGTTTCCAGACATAATCCAGGCTTTTAGGTCTTTAGAAGAGTATAGATGTTTTGTTTAATCTGGAAGAAAAATCATGTGGTTATGGTGGTACTTCTATTTTCTTTGCATAAACGTCGTAAAACTACTTAGATTTAAAATTAGTCTTAATAAGTCAAGCTACTCAAATCTAAACTAGGCACATCTCACAGACAGCCAAATATTATTATCAATGGCTAGAACTAAAATTTGGCACTTGAATTCCACTCTCTAACAACATGAACAGTTGGATTAAGAACTAAGAAGTCCTATTAAAAAATTAAGTGCACTATTTGAAAGAAATTGCTATCATAACACTCTCAGTCTGTGGAAACAAAGTCAGTCATAAAAAATGCTGCTCGTCCACTTATATTTGTTTGGCCAATTTACCAGTGTCCATTAATTTTCATTCTGAAAATCAAAACACACACACAAATTCACAATAGCGAATGCCAGAAAGATATCTGTTTCTTGGGAATAAGACCTCTCATTTTCCAAAGTCAGTTTTGGAATCCCAAAGTCATTTTAGCATAGTGACAATAGGTGTGCTTATATTAGAATGTTCTTGTTAGTAAAATACCATTTTCCTATCATAGTCCCAGGCCCTGATATTTCATATAAATTTGATAGGCATTAAGAAAGGTATACAAATAAACAAGCTGTAACCAAATTTTAGATAAAATCTAGAAACTTTATTTCATAACTCATGGTTAAAATGAGAAAAACTAACTAAATGTCTGCTTAATTCTTACTCAACCATTTGTGTGTTTTTTAAATCTTAGCCAGAATAATAAATACTTCCTCCCTCTAAAAAGTGAAGATGGCTATTAGCTAAAAATTGAACCCAAGAATTACAAATGGTTTGCCAAAACTTCATTCAACTCTTTGTGTAGCAAAGGGAGTTGCTATTTGACTCAAGGGTGTATCCCTTTCTTATTCTTGGCCACCCAAAGAGGCACAAAGTAGCTGACAGAAAAATAAGAAAAAAATTAACAGTGTTATGCATGCTAATGCAAAGATATGACTTTTTTTGTGAAAGCGGTAGTCTTGTGTCTTGTAAATTATGAAGACTATTAGGAATATAGTATTTCTCTTCCTCCTTGTAGGTTTAGAATATACTGTCTCTGAGAATAAATGTCTGTCACTTGGGAAATGTGTTTGGTTGTAAGATTCAGCAGTTACCTTATACATGCTTGAGCAATAAACAAGCATGTCTGAAACTCATGCTGGTGGTGAAAACCCTAAGAGGAGTTGACTTGTGGTACCCACAACTACCCTGGACTGTTTCATGACATGTGCTTGTGTTTCTAGACTATCCCTAGAGTGCCAGAGCACTACTGACTGAATACTCCAACTTGGAGAAATGTACTATGTACTTATGGTGTGTGTGGGAAGAGAGCTGGGTAGTTTACGAAAGGAAGAATAATTCTTGAAGCTAAAGGGTGAAGTTTCCCAAAATAAAGAAAATAAGAACAACCATAAACCTCAAGTCAATGCATGAAGAAGAGGAGGTTTTTATTGTTTGTTGCTGTCATTTCATTTTTATTTTTTAAATGCATACCTGAACACAAGAGAGTAAAATTATAAAGTGAAGTATGCCTGTGAGTGAACATTTCTATGGGATTATGAAGATGCCTTTCTCTTAAATTATTAAGAAAATCCTATTTAAGAGATAGTTTTATAGTGTTCTTTTCTATATTGTGTTTCTTCTGTTTGTTGAAGTTTGGATTATAGTTAAACTAAAATTGCTTTAGTTGTGTTTTTGTAGAGAACAAATAGGAAAGTATAAAAGAAAAATTGCACTGGATTGGTTTAACAGGCAAGGAAGACTTTATCCAAGACTATTGCAATCGGGGAGAAAGACTATTGTATGTAATGGGAAGAGAGATTAAATTGAAACAAAAAGGTGGGGGAGTTTTGAAGCCTTGGGGAGAGCTAGTGGAAAAGTGCTGGAGGACATTAGCTGGGAGGTTGATCAACCTGATTAGGCCATCAGTGTTTGCTGATAGGTGCTTATTGAAGTTAGATTCCTACCCTCCCGCAAGAATTCTATCTTTCTTGATGAGTACATTTCAAAGGAATGGTTCCCAGGTCCTTGAAAAAAGATTCCTGGGTTATAGAAGATTTACACCTCAAAGAGGCAGGAAAAGAGTTTACAATGGCAAGTTTTTGTTGTTTTTCTTTGTTTGTTTTGTTTTGAGAGATCAGGTGCCTAGAATCAAGAAGCCTTTCTAAAGTTTAGTCAACCTGAGAGAGACCTTAAGGCCATCTTTTTTTCTTTTTATAAATACATATTTTATTGATTTCAGAGAGAGGAAGGGAGGAGAGAGAGATGGAAACATCAATGATGGGAGAGTCATTGATCAGCTGCCTCATGCACGCCCCCAACTGGGGATCGAACCCGCAACCCAGGCATGTGCCCTGACTGGGAATCGAACCATGATCTCCTGGATCCTAGGTCAATGCTCAACCGCTGAGCCACGCCTGGCCGGGCAAGGCCATCTTGATCAGAAGTAAAGGGAGGTGTGACACACCTTCACGTACCTCTCTTTTTCCAAGGTGATTGAATCCAGGAGTTGCAGGAAGTAACTAGCAGCAAGGTGAGCTTGTCACAAGCTGAAAATAGTGAGGAAGCAACAGAAGACTATGAAGTAATATTTATTTTTCTTAAAAAATGTGTTTATATTGATTTTTAGAGAGAGAGGAAGGGAGAGAGAGAGAAACATCGATGAGAAAGAAACATCAATTTGCTGCCTCCGACACATCCCCTTCCGGGGATCAAGCCCACAGCCCGGGTGTGTCCTGACTGGAATGGAACTGGCCACCTCTTGGAGCATGGGACAATGCTCAGCCAACTGAGCCACACAGGCCAGGGCTGAAGTAATATTTCATGCGTACCCTAGAAGAATTATAAAATAAATTCTCTTCTTTCTGAACATTTTCTAGAAGAAAATTACCCTTGGAAAGGAGATGACAAAAGGCTGAGGGCTAGGCTATAACAGAATGTATCTCTTTTTCTGACTATGGAAATAACATTAGAGCACAACAGAGAAACAGAAGTCTGCCCCAACACAGGGAAGTATTTTATCATGACATTATTTACAAATACTAACGTATGGCAATAATACAGAGTAGACAGACTTTGGGTTGGTTTTATTATTGTATTGAAATTATCTGCAGCCATGTATCCTTTATTCTCTGCGCCAGAGATAGACTGCCCTATGTTTGGTTCCTCCTTGAGAAATAATACAGACATTCACTCAAGAAATAGTTATTAAGGGTCTAATAGCTGTTGATCCCTGCATTGAACAGAGAGGATGAAAGAATGACCATGAGAAACTCTCCTCAAAGCTAACTGTGTGAAGGAGATTACAGAGGAGTTAAAAGGTGGTTACAGAACAGCACGGTAAGTGCTGTGATGAGTGCTCTAGACGTACACAGGAATAAGACAGAGAAGGCATCCTGAAAGAAATAATATTTATTTTCAGACACAAAAGGTGAGCAGGAGGTAGGTAGTTAGAAGAGATACACACATTCGCCAAAATCCATCCATATCAAAAATAAAAGAAAGTAAATAAAAGCCCCCACAACCAATGTCTGTAGCATAAATAGGAGACTAGGAATACTACAAATGCTATTTACATGCAATGGGGAAAAAGTAGGGAAAGGAAGCAGACTCAGATTTGGATTCTGTATCTGAGCAGAGAGACAGGTAGAAATGGCTCAGGTATAGGAGAGAGCATCGGGATATAAGCAATAATGGAACACAAACAAGATTATCCTCAGAAAAGAATTCTTCCCCACTCCCTGCCTGTAAACACTGCCTGAGGATGTCTGAGATCTGGGCAGTGGGAGAGAGGGAATGAATCCGGGCATAGCCGGACATGGCCATCTTGGGAAAGGCACCTCTTCTAAAAGGGGGGATATTCCCAAAAAGCTTACTGGTGACAAGGAAGGAACCAAGATCTGAAAATTGACAATATAAACAAGAGGGCATCACAGAATTCAGAGGTATAGCAATACCCCACCCTCCTCCAGAAAATAAAGCTTCGTCTCTTCAAGATGCAGTCCTCACTGTATGAACAGCAGCGCTCTTAAGCTAAGTTTGCAACCACAACCCATCCCCCTATCCACCCACCCACCCACCAAACACCTGTTACTACTGGTCAAAAAATGTTTTAAGCATTTAAAATGAACAGAAAAATTAGTAAATGCTATTTATCCTCTTGTACAAGGTACTTAGATTCTCGTGTAAATCTATCTCAGGTACACAGACAAAGGATTCAAGCATAAAACTCTGTGAGTACTAACTGCTTACCTCATTTCTTAAAAAAAGCTCAGAACTTGTAATGCAAACTTTTGGCCTTTTCTATAGTATTACTCTTGTTTGGGGCCTGTAAATAATCCATGGAGATATCTCCTCTTTATTATTTATGCTTAATTTCTCACTTGCCAAACTGATTCTTTCCCATGTTCCCTCTTTTCACTTAACTTTGAGGAGGCGGTGGAGAAGGAACAGAGGCACCAGCCTTATGTGTTGAGCGTTTGCAGGAGGGGATTGTGTGTCTCTCTTCCCAACTCCTCCTTCAGTGACATCACATCAGTGGCTTCTTTTCAGCTATTGTGGAAGTATTTATTACACAGAAATTACTAAACTTGACAAATAGGACTTTTCTCTCTAGTTGTTAAATACTTACCAATACACCATTAAAACTTTTGGCCTGTAGCAAAAAGAAACAAAAAAATTAAGATTATTACATAAAATAGATCTGAAAGAGAAAGAGGGATGGGTTGGAGAAGAATGGAAGAAAAGCACTAACAATTATTGAGCAGTGGGCTCCTCATATATATTTTTTAAATAATTATGATTATTAGGTCTAAATAAAAATTGGGACTCTAAAATGCAAAAGGGATAATGTTTTAAAATGAAAACATGGTAAATTATGGATTTAAGATTTAAAGCCAAGCCTTCCTTGCATGCCTTTGACCTTTCCATATAGTAGTGTGCTTCCTAAACAATAACATTTTATGATTTGAAAACATTAAGGGATACAAGCCTCTGAATATTCTTTTTTTTAAATGTGATTTAGAAGTTTTAAAGCAATTCATCCAAGACTGATAAATAAAGGTAACCATTTACAGGCGCTAACTTCATGCCGTTTTGTTGTAATTCATTATTAAAATTTAGAGGGAACAAAGAAATCTCTAAATCTAATCCGAAAATTTTAGATGCTCTAAACATGTTTTCTTTATCTTTTCCCTTCTTTCTATCTTTTTCTTTTTTTTTTTTTTTTTTTTTTAGCATAGCAGCACAATAATCCAGTAAAGAAAACTTCATTTGAGGTTTGAAGATATATAAGTGGTATTGAAACTTGACTCAAGACATAGTTCAGAGAAATGTAGCCCTTGACAGAAATAAGTCAGGCTACAGAAGTTAGAAGAGTAAAACCAAACCACAGGATCTTAAAATAACAAAAACTAGATAAAGACCCAATTGAAGCCATTAGCCACACTAACGAAACTCTAATATTTCAATCGTAAAATAATTCAATCAAAAAGGAAAATACATATTGAAAACTATGATGGAGACAGAAAGAAAGCTACCTAATAAGGACTTATAAAATATCAAAGACTTAGCAGTTAATATGAAAAAAGATACTTACACGGTATTGACTATATTCCATGGAGTTTTGTTGACCCATCACCAGGTTGGAGCTTTGGGCTTTTATTTAGAGGTCAAGGCTAACACAAGTAATACCCCTCCAGCAAAGAATCCCGAACAAGAAAGGCTGAAATATCCCATAAATAAATGGAATTGCTTAAATGACATACAATTTTAAAAGTGTTTCCTGCAGTCACAAGAACGTATAGTAGACCATCCACGAGTTGAAAGAACACTCTTCATAATGTCAGAGGGAACCAGGCAGTGGAGGAACATCTGTTTAATGGGAAATCTCAAATAAATAATATAAACTATTCATCAGATGGCAAACTGATTTGAAAGGAAATCATTCCCATGTACCTTACTGCTCAAATAAATTCAATGCTGAAGAATATCAAAGCAACTAAGCTTACTGACATATGTAAGTTGCCAAAGAATTAAACAACCTGGGCCAATCTTCCAGTTTTAGGCATTTTTTCACTTAACATCTGTTCTTCAACTCTTCAATACCTGATCACTGTACAAAGAAGTGTAATAATTCTGTGTGGCCAAAGAATAATGCTTATGAGCCAAGGAAATTTAAGCTGATCCCCCAGAGCACCTTTATAAATACCTTTTTACTTCTGTTTCCTAAAATACTTAATGCTCAAATGAGCTCAATTTAGCCAGGAAAAACTTGTACCAGATAACTATTTAAAAATAAAACAAAACAAAACAAAGCAGTCAGCATATGGAAAATGATTCTGAGGGAGATGGTGACAGTTGCTGTGTCGTAGATTTATCAGCGGCATACAGCACAATAAACCATCCAGACCTATACGCCAAATTCTCTGATATGATAAATGACAATCATTTAGTAGTTAACCTAAAGTTTTTTTTTAACTCAAGAGTGGGGCAATAACTTGCACCATTAGTGAAGAAAAAAACAATGTAGCCATCTATAATTTTAACTTTTTTTTTCTTTCATTCTCACTCTTTTTCTAACTCAAGTCTAAAATAGCAGCATGTTAAGAGCAGAATTCAGATGTTCATTTATATATATTTGTATCATTGCGGAAGAATTCTGCTACCAAAGCAACAAATTAATACAACATTCTTCCTATGTTGTACACTAGAATAAAAACTTAGGTTATAAGATTTTTAAAACGATACTGGTAGGTCATTGAATTGAGTCACTGACAAATCAATTAGAAACTCAACCCTTAATGAGGTCCAAATGAGAATTCTATAGTATCCTGTTTCCTCAGGTGTAACACACTGTTTGGTGAGAAATTCTAATCTGTCAAATGGGTTTAACAAGATGGGATTCTCAAGACAGAGGGAGAATCCAGCATCACTGGAATCTCTGACAGTCTTTATGTGCTTCTGTGGTTACAGGGGATATCCGCAGAGCACGAAAATAGATTGCAGATACCAAGAGAATGCCCTATGTTTATAGACTCCGAAATGATCCTTGTTTTACTCCTCAGAGGATAATCCAAAGTGACAACTTTATGCCATGTTAGTACAATCCCTGCAAAGGTATTTTCTAGCAGTAATAAGAAGTTCACAGAAATCAAACTGCTGATTTACTGCAATTCAATTCAATTGTTGGTCCAAATACAGACTAAAAGCCTGAATAACTTGAAACGGCTGATATGAATCAGTTAACAAATTCAGGTGTTCAAGAAGTAAAGCTTTATTTTCTATAACTTGATTTTCAATAACTATTTTATGTTCAAGCCCCCTGCCCCATCATGCTAGGCATGTAAAAAAACTTGATTGGCGGTCTCCCTTGACTTGCACCTTTCTATCGCTCCCCACTGCCTGTATCCAAGGCCTCTGCTAGCACGTTGGGCCTGCAAGGGGTAAAAGGCACCTAGACCTCGAGTTTCCTACCAACCCGTGCCCTGTCACAATGTCCAAACTCAAAGGCAACACAACTTTTTAGATCCAGATGTCCCCTTTCTGTTACCTGTTTGGCAACGCTTGACCCTTCTGTTAGGTCTCCCCTTACGCTTTTCCAGGCCCTGCCCGGAGAGCCTCTGACAGTGATAGGATTTCCCCTTTGAGATCAGGCGTGTCCCAGACACAGCTGTCGCCTCATGTGCATGTCTCCTCTCCCTGCCTCTCCCGTCTCCTTCACTCAG
Organism: Miniopterus natalensis; assembly: GCF_054644295.1. NCBI lineage: Eukaryota > Metazoa > Chordata > Mammalia > Chiroptera > Miniopteridae > Miniopterus > Miniopterus natalensis. The sequence continues at coordinate 37,198,115 of NC_142092.1, read as the reverse complement.
CTTGGGAGAAGTGTACTCTTTGTCCAGGAAAATTATTGAAGCTATTGTCCTTTCACGACTGAATGAGACCTATTATCTCTTCCTCAAATCCTTTCCCTGCTCCACTCTAGGACTTAAGATTTTGGAAACGGCAAGTACTTGAAAGTGAGAAATGGGAAAAGGTAGAAAAAACAGCAGGAGGAAAACAGTGAAGAACAATAAACAAAACCAACGTTACTTAGGATTTCTAAAAATGTTATGTTGCCACATACCTCATGATTTACTTCATTTTTCTTATTTCCTAGCTAAGAATTTTATGTTAAATGCATATGTTAAATGCATTTGGGCCCCAATATATGTTTTGAATCTTTACTCAGTCCTGTCTTTCCCCACCTACAATTCAACCAAAATAATTATTTCATCATTTTATATAAACATCCTCTGAAAATCACCTCCATCTTTGCTCATGTTGCCCCTCTCTTTATTCCAAATATGATGTCCATATTGCGAGAAACACAGCAAAGGCCATGATCTCCTACAGACTCTCCCCGATATCCTCTGCTAATAGAAATAGCCCCCTTTTTGGAGCAGAGCGCTTTGTGTGTTGAGTGTGTGCCCGCTGAGTGACACAGCAAATTACTTCCTAACCCCTCATTTGTGAAAGGTGGGTAATAAATGCCTACTTCATGGCATTGTTGATAGGATTAAATAAACAGGGCTTATTGTTTGGGTAGTTCCTGGAGGTAAGCACTCAGGAAATGGCAGTCTTTAATATATTGATGTTGATAATAGTAAATAACATGTTTTATGATATTTATCTCTTAAGTTTTCTTGTGGTAAGTTTTCACCATTTGAGCTTCCTCTTGCAGAATTTGAGCTATCTGGGGTATTTATTCCCATGACAACACAGCATTCCCTAAATGGCAATTTATTGAATAAATGAATCAGTGAATGGTTAAATCAAGAGGATAATTCAGTAATGGGGCTTAGCTCTGTGCTACAGTGTGACTCAGAATAATGGAATTTAGGTCTCCATCCAACCCATTGCTCCCATGAAGCAATGAGTGACCTAGCCATGTACCTCATACAGAAAATCTATCCAGTAACTCCTTTTTTAAAAAATTAATTACTCTAACCTACCTGATAATCTCACATAGTCTTCTTTTTGTTGAGATGGAAAAATCCTGCTGACATTTTCTAATACTACTGGGTTTTTTTTGTAATTCTTTCTTTCCATAATAGGTTGTCAGGTTTTCATTCTACTTCCCTGGACATTCCCAGTTTCCATTTCTGGATCCTTGATATCAGCACCAGCTTTTAAACATTAAAAAACCCATGGGCTATTTTTTCTGTCCCCTTCTCATGGGTCCTATTCAGTCTCATGGTTTCAAATATTATACAAGTACTGAGGACTTTGAAAGTTTTATTTCTAAAATTACTCCTGCCTCCAGATTCATTTCCATCTCCATACCTCCAATGCTTATTGCTTACTTTGCAATATAAATCTTCATTTGGCATTAATGCCATTGCAGACTTAAAATACCCAAGACAGAATTATCGATTCCTCTCGCTCACCGGGCGCACAGTCACATACCACCCTGCTTCCACTGTGTAGCCCTCTTCACTGCACTGAATTACCCCCAGCCAGTCGCTCCGCCACATACCTACCTCCGCCCATGGTTGCGTTCTTCACGCCCTATCTATCTCCAACCCACCAATAATTTTGTCTAGTTTATCTTTAAAATACAATGCCTCTTTGACTGCATCTCATTAGTTCCACTATTAACTCTTTCCTGGAATGTTAAAACAACCTCTCGCTGCTTGTCATCCTGATGACAAGTTTGAAACTCTCCCAGTGGCAGCCAGGGTGATTTTTATTACTGTAAGTCAGACCTTTTCACTCACCAACACAAAGCCATGGAAAGCTTTCCCATTTCAACAATTTTTAAAAATCCGATTTTCTTCCCATCGACCTTGCTAGTTCAGTTTCCTTACATATGCCATATGAAGTACTGTGCCCCATCTAAGATGGTAACGTTTCTGTCAGCTTAGAAGCCAAGCTGTTTCCCTTCCCTCACTGTTCCTTCTTTTCATAATGTCCTTCATGATATTTCCTATCTTGGTATTTTTCATCATTCAAGTCTCATCACAATTCATATTCTAGCACCTCAGAGAGGTTCTCCTTACCTTCAGCTTCCTCTGATCTCTTTATCACATTTCCCTATTTGGTTTTATTCATTGAACTTGTTAACGTGTCATTTATAATACATGCCTATTTGTTTTCCTGTTTATTGCCTACTTCCCCCTCTCCAACAAAGAAGGCAAGGAAGCTTTTTCTTAATCACTTTTTTAAAAAATTTCTTGCACCTAAAGGAATGTGTATGTAGTACATAGTCAATGCTTCAGAAATTGTTGTGTTAGAATTTTTTTAACCAGCTGGGAGTGATAGTTTTAATGGAAATGTAAGATAGTTATACCCAAGATAATAGCAATAACCAAAAAACCCCTCAATATTCAAAGAAGAAAACACATGGGGAAAAGCTTGAGTGTAAAGTTATAATTTTCCTCATTTGGAGACAAATGTATAAATAGAGTATTTAAAAACTAAATAATTTCTAGAAGATATATATGTGTGTATGTGCGCATATATATATATATATATATATATATATATATATATATATATAGGCATAGAGGTCCATGAACAAGTAAGTCAGTTTCTCTAAGTGTCAATCTTCTTACCTTTCAATTACCTAACAAACATTATCGAGTATATACTGTGTGTCAAGTACTAGTTGTTGGAGACACAATAGTAGTTACAACATATACAAACTCCTGCCTTTGTGGAACTTACACTCTACTTTTGATGACCGTCTCTCTAGCTGACCAGAGTGTAAGCTTCAAGAGGGCAGGAATTTCATCTCTTTTGTCCAGAACCATACCCCACAAATGGCACAAAGTAAGTGCTCAGCAAAGTTTGTTAAAGGATAAATATACCATTGTTGTAAGTAACTGTGACGTAAGGCAGGTAGACAGCTGAACACCATGTCTGTATACTTTACAAATTTAATGTACATTTGGATTAAGCTGAATAATTATAAAATACTCCCTACCTTCTCTTACCTCCTCAGCAACTGAGTGCAAGATGCTACTCAGTTGTTTTGAAGGTTGCTATGTCCTTTGCCCCTAAATTATATCAGTGTCTCTAAAATAAATAAACTACATCATAGACATATGAAAAAGTTTTAAAAGATTTTCACAGCTTGCTCTCCAGAAGTATCACTTCACTGTACCCACACTTTCCCGAATGACACAGCGTGCCCCTTTTAATTAATGCCCAGGGTTAAATGTCAGTCGATTAAACTCCCCGATCTGTTATTTAGAGCAGTTGTGACTAGTGGAACAAATGAACTCCTGCCTGTAGAAGGCCGTGAGAAATGTTCTGTCTCCCTCCCCACATGGGGCAGCTGGGTTCTTTGCCTCGGTAACCGGGGCCCACTGGGGGACAAATCAGAGCTGAGGACCTGGAAGGCGGCTGACTCACCAGCTCCCAGCACCAGCACCGCGGCGCACATGAAACGCAGACCCTTTCCCAGGCATGGCCTGCAGTGGAAGTCTCTCCAGGTTCTTTTCCGGAAAGTAAGAAAGAAACGGCACAACAGATTAACCTAGTTGCAGAAAGAGCAGTAAAGGACTCTGGCAACGCAATTGGCTCTGGAAGGTTCGCGTCCCCACGAGCGGCGGGCTGGCTTTGGGGCTCCCCCGGGAGCACCCCTCGCACCAGGTCCACGTGCCGTGAGTCAAGGGCTGTTTCTCTGGCTATGTTTGGCTGACTGGTTATTTCACTTTCTTTTTGCTCTACTCATCTTATTCTGCATCCCCCTGTGAGGAGAAAACAATCCTGAAAGAACTAGACCGTCTTACAGGACCCGTTATTTAATTTTCTCTTTCTGAATAATTCATAAAGAAGGCCCTAGCTTGCCTTCCCTGTGAGGTTGCCACACATCCAGGTTTCTCCTCCTAAACAAGGGAGCTCCGGGTTCCGATCCACCTCTCAGCACAGCAGGGCTGGGGGCTGGGTTTCAGCGTTGAACACCAGAAGCCTCCGCATTCAGGCTGCTTTCCTCTCCCTCACTCTCTCTTTTTCTTTCTCTCTCTCTGTCCATAAATTTTTAAAAAGAAAAAAATTAATTAATAGCCAATGAGGTTAATATTGCTTCCCTTATAGAATGCTTCTAAAAAGGCAGATGGCAGCTACACGCTGCTACAAGGACCAGACCAAAACAGGAGCAAAGTCAAGCTATAATTAATTCTATATTCACAAGGCTAAAGCATTAAATCTACCACCTGACTGAACTGCCTGGGTATGTTGTTACAGGCATGGTCTCGGGATTAGAAAAGTAGCTTTTCTGGCTTTCAAATATCAGATAAAGACAACTCTTTCATACCACCTTCCATTAATTAACACACAGGGAGATTATACTATTTGGGGGAAGACTAGGTGGGAGGGAGGAGGGGAGAGAGAGAGAGACTTTAAAATTTAAAATTGTTGGCCACATATACAGTCTTCAAGCATCAGTTGCCCACTGATATATAATTAATCGGTAATGTATGCACCAGTAAATATTTTTGAAGTCCAGATGTTTATCACCTCTAAGGTTGGATAATCTAATTAGAGTCCCCCTTCAAAATTGTTTTTTAACTCTTTAAATACTTCAAACCGTTTGCATAAATCTCTTTAGAAACTTTTGGTCTAGGCAAAAAGTTGCCATCAGTTGTAACCAGGCTGTCCATATCACTTTTTTGCCCCTTATCAAGACTGCAGCCTATCTCTATCCCTCAACACCTTTGAAAATGCACAAATATGCCTGATTCAAATCTACCCAATTTTGATTATTTCATATATGAGGTGAAGTAAATAATTAAAACATCTCAATGTCCCATTCTAATGTTTTGATATTGTCTCTCATCTCACTGACATAAAGCTGATCAACAATAGAGGAATGAAGTTGGTATAACACACAAGTTGACTTGTTCTGTATGCAGCCTTCCCAAGCATAGTAATACTTTGTTCTGCTAATAATAACTGCAGCTGAAGGCACAGTATAATAACACACTTGAAAATAGGGAGCCTGCTGGAGGAATTCAATACAAGGTAAATGCCCTACAACTAATAAGTTTAGCAAGCATACAGTAAAGACTTAAATGGGTTTTCACTGTTGCATAGATATTGCTAACTATATTCCTTCATATAGTCCCTAAATCTAACTCACATCTATCTCATGTGGGCTTAGTAATACTTTGTACCTTTTACTTTATTTGACCAACAAACCCTGTTAGTAATTCTGCAACCTTTGTGGAAACAGCCAGGCAGTTTAGCACTAAAAGCATAGGCTTTAGAAGCAGACAGACCTCAAACAAATTCTGGTCCCACCAGCTGACTCATGTGGGGTGATTCTTTAACCTCCAGCATAAAGACTTTGTTATACATTTCCATATTGCTCTAAAAACAGTGCTTTATGGCTAAGAAGTTTTCCAAAGAGTTGGTGAACTTGGAAAAAAAATCATCTATACAATGAAGCTAATAATGTTACCTGTCCCTGGTTCACTGCAAGGATTAAGTGCCATTATTCTTATAAAATATTATGCAGCATTAACTGTTGCATTTAAATTATTACTGAGACAATAAATATTAACAGTGTGTGTAGTCACATTACTCTAGCCAGTTGATTTCAAGTTTCTAGTTCTTTATTTTTTTTCTACATAACATAAAGCATTTGTGCATTTGGCGTTGTGGAAATGAATGCCCCACCCCTATGTGAACAAAACTCATCACACTGATTTTCATTCTATTTTGCTGTATTAAATAAAAAGTCTGACCTCAATATCTGCATATTATGAGCCTATTTTAAATGAAAGTATTGCCTGATAGAGACTGCCATTCTAGATAATTATCTCAGCTCTCTACTTTACATTTGTGGTTAGCTTTAACATCTCAACCTTTCTCGCTATATTATGTCCTCAATTGTGATTATATTCACTGATATTAAAAGTACCAAAGAGCAGATATTGCTGATATTAAAAGTACCAAAGAGCAGATATTATTATCTTCAAGAAGAGATTCCAAAGCATGTCCCAAGCCTGATGCTTAGATCGAAACCATTCAGCGTGTTTGGCAAGATACTCACAACACAGCTATCTGTTTTTGGAATAAGTGCCCCTCTCCATTCTAGTTAATTGAAAACAACTCTAAATTGCCCTCCTGAGCATAAAGAACCAGGGATTAAGATATAGTAGCGGAAAAGTATCAGGGTTTTAAAGACTTATATAAACAACACAGTTGTTTGAGCGGGTGACAAATAAATTCAAGCTCCCCAGGACACACTTGTTTAGGATTTTCCCAATTAGGCATTTTATTTGATCTTCGGGTCTGGGTGAGCCACAATTCTCTAGAATTGAAGAGGAGATTAATGGACCAGAGACAATGGCTAATTCATCTCCAGGGCTTTGTTTATTGCTTGTCTTTGCTAATTTAATACTGTTATTTCCAAACTTAAATAAATCAAAATGAGAATTGGGCTAGGGCAGCACACATCTCGATGAGCTATGCAGTCACAGGGTGATTCTTCAGCACTCTCACCTTCACATTAGGTATCTTTACTTGAAAATAATGCTCCCTTTTTGGAGAGATGTAAATAGTAGAGGAATAATGCTTTGCATATTGTCTCGATTAAGTCTGCTCATTGGTGGCAGGGAGGGTGGAGAATAACTTTGCATATTTACAAAGAGACCAAGCTGCAGAAATTTCAAAGGGGTTTCAGTTTGGGGACCTGATGGTTCACCGTACTTAGAGGAGAATGAATACAATATGGGGCACAGAGAAAAGAAAAGGCAGGTTTTTCTCAATGATGGCTCTAGAATCTAAAATGAAGCCCAGCAGGTTGGGATTTTTTTTTTTTTTTTAAGATATCTCCTATCTGTGGACTAACAAACCTTGTTTTCTATCCTTGCATGCCCTCATCTTTTAATTTGGGAAATTCACTTTATAAGTATGGTTTCTGCAGAAGACAAATTGTTTTCTATTTTTTTGGAAAAGAAACTAGAATAGCTTTTTTATTCTACCCCAAAATAAAAAATATTAGTTAATTTTTAACATCAACAAATCATCTAAGCAATACAAAGAAAATACATATTTAAAGAAAAGAAAGGGCACACATAAAAGCTTTAACTCCCAGTTCTTCACCTTTGTTGAGCTGAGTGTGATTTCTGGGCTAAGATGTTGCCAGCTGAACAGCTGAGCATTTAGTCATCTCAGGGTATCACACTTTTAGATCCATTTACATTAGTCAAGAAAAAAAATTTTGTTCAAGTTCACCAGCTCCTTGAAAAACTTCTTAGCCACAAAGCCCTGTCTTTAGAGCAATATGGAAATGTTTGGCCAAGTCTTTATACTTCTAACTCATAAACACTGTCCCTTCTCAGGCACAAGTAATAGACTCAAAGCTGTAGTTTTTCTTTAAACATCCAGCAAATTCCTCTCTTTGTTTGTTTGCAAGGTCTAATGGTGATGCAATAATTGAAAATAATTTAAAAGCTGTTCATCTCCAATGAAAGAAAACATAATGATGATAATTAAACTTTATTAGGTTTGTAAAGAATCTAGCAGATTATCTTGTCTGAAAGCACTTTAAATATTTTTGAATTTTTTCTAACATATGGGAAAAGGAGAGACAGCCTCCTCATAGCCACGGAGCAAGCCCATAGTTTTCTTTTTAATCTTTATACAAAGATTCTCATATAATCTTAGCTGTACTATTTGTATCTTTATTTTCTTTTTCCTGTCATTTTGTCTAAACACAGGGGAACAGCGGGAAGTGAATGTTCTTTGCGGTGCTCTACCCTGAGTGCTTAGTCTGTACAGAGTAGATAACATCTTGATGACACTGAAAGAACTGTGATTTGATTCATCTTCTCTCAGTCCTGTTTCTCTTTTATAATCTTAACTTTCAGTTAAGTTCCTGTTTTTAAATTTTCCATTCTCAGGCAACATTCACACTTCATGAAAATAGCCATGCTTTCCAAGGGCTAATTGAAACTCTGCAGCTTGTATTACATCTTTTAGCAAAATGATAACGTTATTTTATTTTAGAAGCAGGCGATGGAAAATTTCAAAGTTATTAATTTTCCCAGTTAAATAAAGGTTACAAATATTCATTAAAAATGCAACCTTTCATCTATGCATACATATTTATTGCATACCTGATAAGTTATAAATTATTGTGGTGGTAGTTACAAACTGTGTGGGAGATATGAATCAGATATGAAACCTTCCCTTTTGGGGATTTAGTCAAGATGATATTGTTGACCTTAAACAATTAGACAGCCAAATATTTCTTCAACAAAATGGGTTTATTTGAGAACAACAAAGATTTACTATTCTGGACATGTGGTCTACTGGCAAACCATGAGCAAGTCCAGAGAATAAAGGAGAGGAAGGTTCTTTTATAGAGCAAAGGGGGGAGTTCATAGGGGCTGTTGTAAATAAAAAGTCCATTGGAAGTAACGGAGTTTGAAGTGTAGTGGTTTTTCATTGAAGTTATAACAGTCTTTCATTAGTTAATAGTTTGTCTAGTAGACAATCCCCTTTTTTCTGATGGAGTAGTAGAGTAGAAAAATATCTTGCTGGAGATGAAAAGTACCTCTCTTCCCATTCGAGGTAATCAGCAATGAGTGGTAGAGCTCCCCCTACAGGCTCTCCCAACTCCAATTTGAGGTTTCCATTTATTAATCTTCACAATATGGTCTTTATAAAAATAACTAAAATAGGAAGCAGAAATATCCATTCATTTTGAAAGATACAGAAAAATACTGTGAGACTTCAGAATAAAAATAGTTAACATATTTGGAGCACTTACTAAATTCCTGGCAATATTCTTAGGGTTTTAATTGCATTATTTTTTTTAACCCTCACAACATCCGTATGAGTATTATTTTTACCCACCTTGTACTGATGAGAAAATTAAGAACCAGAGATAAATGGTGGATTCTGGATTTTAACTGAGGCACAGCAAAACTATATAAGGAACTAACTGTATATATCGTCTTCCTTATCATAATGACATATTATAGCTGTTCTAGTTATAGATAAAACCAGAAAAAGCCACGTGTCCACAGCTTTTGTACACATTTTGTTTCTAGATAAACTATAAAAGTCACAAGGAAGTCATTCCTTGTCTTGGAGTACCTGGAAAACAAAATACGGTTGCTATGATTTTCCGTATTTAACAGTAATTCTTTTCTGATCTCACCAGCATTTAAATACACATGAAAATGACCTTATTAGTGGGGAAATTAAAAGGGGGGAAAACTTTTACAGTTTTTAGGAAAGTCAAACAATGGCAAATAAGTAATGGCCTATAGTACCAAAAATGTGTGCATATCTGGAGAAACGTCAGCATCCAAGTGATTTTTTAAATAAATAAATAGAATAGGGGAAAAAAATGTATTCAAAGTAGAATATGAAGAAACATAAAACTAAGATGGGGCATTTGAGATTCTCTTTGCCAAGGTTTTCCTTTCTCTGGATAAGAAGTCATTCTTCAGCAACTAACCACGGTACATAGATGGAAAGAGTTGAAAGTATGCTCCTTAAGATGAAACACAATACTTAACACCTAACTAAACTCCACAAGTAAAAGTAGTAGTGTTTAAAATTACCCTTTTATTATTTCCTTCTTCATTTATTTGCATATTGTTTTTTAAGATGTCTCAATAAAATTCAAGGTAGAAGTGTCATTAACTTAATTCTAATACTAGCAGTGGATCAGACTTAAACAATTTAGTAAGTTTCAACTTTCAAGGAATAATAGAAGACATTTGTCTCCGAAAGACTGTCTCTTTTCTCTCTAAAGCCGTACAGTCAAGATATGATCTAGGAACTGACTGGCATTTATTTGTAACAAAAGGAACAGTTGCCTTCAGTAAGGACTTTAATAGTCTTCTGTCACTTTTCACAGAATCTCAATAGAAACTACTGCTCCGGCTCCTGTTTTTGATTCCTGCTGTTTCTGAAACTTACATAGTTAAGCAGGAATCATGGTTTGTAAAATAGAATTTTGATGAAATGCATTTGTTCAACAAAAACATAGGATTTGAGCTAGGCGCTGAGAAAACAAATATAAATTTGAAAAATAACATTCAAACTGAGCAAAAGATAATAAATTTTTGAAGGAACAAAGGATAATGTAGTGTCCCATAGGTAGTAACTGTGGGGCGCTCTTTGCAGCCCAAACCTGAAGGCCAGAACCTAGAGAGCCCTGAGGGGAGCGAGCCATCCTCAGGGAAGGGAATCAACCCCAGTCTCACTTTGGCCCCACCGTGTGCTCTCCTGCTGGCACCTCCCACCAGCTGGACCCAAGCAGAGAACTCCCAGAGCACAGAGCAGAACGGAAAAGACAGAGATTGGAGGGGGAGAAGCTGAAGACAGAAACCCAGCACAAGCAGTATAGCACCTTCCTTATCGGATAATAGGAAAATTCAGACACAGAAGCAAATTAAGACGGGAAAGAATTATTGGTTCTATAATAGTGTTGAACAATGTACTTGAGGCTCTATGAAGCACTCAGTCCTCACGTTGCCTTCTCTCTGTCGGCCTATGGAACAGATATCCATAACCAAAGATATTGGAGGTATGCATGGGAAGCCCCCAGGGGAAGGAAATACAAGAAAAGCAATAAAAAGGAAGAATGCTAAAAACAGGAAAATGGGATGTTTGATTTCCACATGGAAAATCTGACAGGGTAATAAAAGCCTCTCCTGAAATTCAGAGCAAACAGTATTCAGTTATTAACACCTCGGTCTAGGGCTGGATATCTATACTTACCCCCAAAGAAATAAATTATCATTGATCAATAATAGCATCATCAACACTCAGAGTGTTGGAAGGCATCTTAAGAAAAAATCTTTTTTTTTTCTCCCTTCCTTTTTCCTCTCTTGCCTCTTTCTTTCCCTTCTCACAATGACTTTGAACATTTACTTTGTAGTGTAGTCTTTACAAGGCACTGGAAATAAAACGTCAAGCAAAGTAGACACACTGAGTGACGTCATAAAACATATTCCACTGGACATAGCTGACCTGAACCAAATAAACACAAATATAAAATACAATGTGATTAATCCTATAGTGGAAAAGTAGGGAGCCACCTGAAAGAGCATAAGAGAGAAGAGCCACCCTAGTCTGGGGATGGGGTAAGGGGAACATCAGGGAAAACTTCCCCATGATAGCAATGTTTGAGCTGAGAATTAATTAGGGGAAGTGATGAGAAAAAAGAAATGAAAATCAACTCTACATTTAAACCTAAAGAATTTCAAGACCTGAGCATTTCTGTGAAATAATAAAGCATATTGATATCAGAAAAACATTTAGGACAGCTATTTATAAATAATTAGAAATATATAAAAGAAATGTACTTATCTCCACATATAATTTTTCTATGGTGAAAATTTAAAACAGTAGTAAAGGTATAGGAATAAAGGGGCTGAAATAAGAGGGTAATATGCACAGTGAGAGATTCTTCAAGCATAGTTTTAATATTTTCTAGAGATAGCCAACCCACAACACTAAAGCAAGAGGACGATTTTTATTTCAGTCAGAAATTGCAGCAATTAGTAAAAGTGTGAAATCCATAATCATTTGTTGAGCTGCTTTTAAAAGTGTTTATCATCACATTTAGTAAATTTCACTATGTTAATTGACCATATTCTTCTCTCACACATGGCAGGAAGAAGTACACATGCTTCTTATTGATGTCACTAGAAGGCACATGCACTAAACCCCAGGAGCAAAATTTAACTTTAATGCATATATAGGAAAATTACTTTACTCATAACTATGCACAAGTATAATTACTGAACAAAGATGAAATGGCATGCAATTAAGTGGAATACCCAGGGATCACCCAGGACATAGTTACAGAAGAGGAGAGACCAAAGGAATAGCTGTTTAGGGAACAGCAAAATCATCCAAGAGCAGTGTTCGCTTCTCTTCTCCCTCTGACTTCTCAGAGGAGGCTGGCAGTGTGTTCTGCTGGATGTAGAAGAACCACCGCCCTCCCAAACAACCTCTGTGCTCTTCTGATTACATCCAGATTCTTTCTAGTACACATTTAAGGACAAGAAAAAGAAAAATCATCATAAAAAAATATGGGCTCGATTTGTTATGGCATTTTCAGCTCCTGAAAGTTGTATCTTGGCCATCAAAGGACAGGATGTTAGGTCAAGAGTCACTGAGACCTTTGGAACTGACACATTGATATTATGTGACTTCATGGCATAGCCCTGCTATAAGAACGGCAGCCGTGTGGCCTAGGTTTCCAAAGACAGTCTCAGTTTACGCCTGTTGTCTCAGTGAATTTCTTTCTAGTACCCACTTTCATTTCCAAAGGTGTACTGATTTAAAAGATATATTGGACTGTCACTCCATCCGTAAGCATAGTATAAGGAGAGCGTGCTGGGAAAGCATGCTATTAGAGTGAATCTGTGCTTCCAAAGGAATAAAATTATATTCTAATCAATGTCTCTACATTCTCTGCATTTTCTCTGTGCACTGCTTAGGAGCAAACAGGAATACCACAAGGAGAGATACTGGACTAAAAATTTGATACAGTCTTTTGCAAATTATATATGATGAATAAAATTCCACTCTTACTTTGGGACAGTAACAAAAGTTTTCACCAGCAGCTTGAGAGATGAGTGCCATTCCCCAAATTTCTTAATCAAGGTTTTAATTTGTATCAGATAAATTGGGGTGATTGAACAGTTTCACCCTCGTATGCATCTTTATATGCACTGTCTTGTATTTTCTCCAGAGTCGATGATAGTCCCATGGGCTACTGCAGGGCAAGGAAGGCGTGTGATCTGCGCTCCCCCGTGCTGTTCCGCGTAGCACGCCCTGACCTCTTCACTCCATGCACCTGGGCCGGCTTACTGGAATTCTTGGGCATTTTAAGCAAATGACCATGGGACAGAAAAACATCATAGCCCACTTCACTGACTTTCTCTGTAGATTTTACTTGATTTTCTTCTTAAAACACTTTTTTAAAACTCTTTAAAATTTCCACTGAAATTTTTCTGAAGATATTGTGTTACTCATGAAAAGAAAAAGAAAAAAAATCTTAGATGTTCTAAATTAAATTACAGTGGCCGGAGAGTGCAAGAAAGGGAACAGTTAGTCTGTTAACAGCTGTGGGCCAGCTGACAGAGCGCTGCTCACATTCCTGCTATGTCTGTTGGAACAGTGGATAAATGTCCAGGTGGCTATTTCTGTGATTATCCAAAAAAGAAAAGCCGAGGCCATCAAACTCCAGGAGCTGCTGCTTCCTGTTCACGCATGGGCTTTCCCGCCTGCTGCCCACAGGATTCACAGGATAGGGACACTTCTTTTTGAGTCCTCTGATCCTATCCCAGAGCAGGTCCCCCTTCGCCTTCTCCCACCCACTTTGTCTACAGCTCGTAAATTCTTTCAGAGCAGCTTTCACCTTTCTTCCCCCTCCTTCATGTGTTACCAGATTAAAGAGGGTTATTCTCCAGTGCATATCAAAGCCCAATCAAATGTGAATAGGAGTTTGCAGGCAAGAAAGTAAAGGTTTATTTTTAAGGAAATGGCACCACACCCTGATACAAGTAAACACGAGCTCAAAGACTTGGGTCCCCGATTCCTTCCAAAGGATGGGTTACATGGCAGAAGAATCATTAATCATGGTGACTAAGGGAGTTAGGGTTGTGGTCAGTGTCCTGGTCTCTACTGATTGTTTGGTGCTACAGTAGGGGGAATTGATCAGTGCACCTGGTCCTGATGTCAGCCATGGTATTGCTTTGTCTGGTTTCACAGGGATTTGGTGAGTGGGTTTGTTCTGGAGCTGAAACACAACTGAGGCCTAGATGTAATCTCTAGTTTGACTGAAACTCTGTCTCTGTGGTCAACATACCCAAGGCTTTGTTTCTAAGATTACTGGATGCTGACCAGAACCTCATTGTCCTGAGGGCTGAATGACTAAGGGACTGGAAGAGCAAGGGGGAAGGAAGCAGGTGAGTCAGGGTGCTGGATGAGACCAGTTTGAATCAAAAAGAAAGAAAGGAGAAAAAATCATATTAAGGAAATGAAGTTTCTGTGCAGTTACAGATGTATAAAAGTGTTCAACAACTCTAGGGGAACGGACAGGCATGTCTTCTCCATCTAGTCATGCTGCTGGTTGTGTAGACTTCATGCCCCAAGATTAGTATTTTTTTTTTGGCTAGCATTTTTGGCTCAATAAAACATTTCTTTCAAAAAGACTTTCAGACTGGAAGTTAAAATTTTTGTTTAATCCCCCTGTAAAATTTCCCTTGAGAGTTGAGGCCATGTTAGTAATATTCCTTACATAAAGCAGAAGGGAAGGAAAATTTGAAAAAAAAGTTACTAAATGTATTTACAGATTTATCCATTCTGTCTTGCAACTGTCACATTTGTTCCTCTCTATCAAAAACTGATATGGAGATTTGAGGAAATTAAAAACTTATAATCAAAGAAAATATCTGAAATGCTTTCTAACTACAGCTTAAGAAGTAGTAGTTGAGTCCAATACAACAGTCACACATCAGGAGATCAATTCAACATGGAGATCTAACCCGAAAAACAAAACAACAAAAAAGCATGTGATTTATTTAAGTAATATAGTATTGAAATCTATGTTTTATTTCACTTACAGAAATCAATGAATCAGATATAAATGGAAAGAATGAACTAAGTTTCTGCTGAAACATAAACCAAGAGTCAAACAAAAGTGTAGCTAAAAACATTCATCATGGGGGGTAACACTTATTTCCAGATAAATACGCCATGCTCTTTGGACTTGACTCCAATACCTATTTATGTAGATGGAAAAAGACAACCAACCAAATGTCCCCCTTCGCCACTTCAAGGAATAACTGCTGGGAAGAAGCAATTACAGTCAAATTGCTTACACCTTAAACTCCAGGTGCTCTAGACGGATGGACAACCCCTACAGCGTGAATCTGTAGCTCTGAGACTCGGGGGAATGGAGGAGGCAAAGCCATGACAGAAGTGTTTTGTAAGAGAGAAAGAAGAAAGTCCTTCAAAATTAGAAGACTAAAGGCCTGTGGGAGTGGGTAAGAGCCCTATTTCAACAACAAAAGTACATTTTTAAAGAAGTCAAACATGCATTTGTCAGGGTAAAATGAAAATACAAAAGAAAGAAAAGTTGCTTGAGGGGAGGAATATTATATAAATGAAAAGGATGAGTCATTGTATGTACAGGTTTTTCAGCAGGACTAAGGGTTATATATTTAGAAAATATTGTTTGAGGAACCGTAAAGCACAAGGCTCTATGACAAACCAAAGATAACCAGACATATAAGGACCCTGACCTCATGAGTGAGCTTTTTGAAGAAAAATGATAGATAGCCTATAAATAAACAATATGGGATTATAAATACATTGGTCGACAACTACCTTAAAGATAGAAAATGTCTTCAAGCAAATATGTAGTGGTTGTTATTGTTGTAATTAGCTAGTTATTAATATTAGTAATAGGAAGAGAGCAAAGGGGAAACCAGACATTATAAGCATGGTCATCTGGATAGCTTCACCAGGAAGCTGCAACCTCACACTCCCCAGGGAGCCACCTGTCATTCCCTGCAGATCAGTGGGGGAAGGGATTGAACATAAGGGGAAATGGCCCCATGCACAAGGAAATGGGGGTGATATAAGAAAGGTGCTTGCCTATCAGTTTAACCTGGGGGAAAGATCATTGGTTATGGGGTGGACCCCAACCCAAGCCTGCAAAAATTTGGGAAGCTGATTACTTATTTTGAATAAGCTTCTGGTTTTTCCCAAACCCGAGAATATATAACCCTAGGTCAACAAAGGAGCCTTCCCTTCTTGCACCCTCTTGCTCTTCTCTTGCTCCATGACCCCCATTCACATATCCTCTTCGTCACAGCTATATGGGTTTAAGTACCCACATGGACCAGGGTGCTGGACTAGACCGGACTTTAATATGGAGCAGAGACTCTGGGCAGTGGCCTTAATTCTTGCCCTGCTGAAAACAAGATTGGACATGTTTCCATGGTAGGATGAAGGAAAATGCGACATTAAACCCAGGGATTTAATTCCACAGAAATAAAGATCACTGTTCATCCGTGCATGTCTCAGGAAATTCCTTTCCTTTCGATATCACAAGAACTCCACTTCCACCAGTAACAGGTGGAGACACAGAGAGCACCCCACCAATAACAGTTTGAGAGCTCTGGCATCACACTTGCTGCCACTAAGTAGTTGTATGACTATGGACAAGTAGTTAAAACTATAAAATAAAAATCATGAATATAATCTTCACATGATTACAGTAAGGATTAAATTACATAGTGCATATAAAGTATCTAGTGCCCTGAATGAACATTCACATAGAAGTATTTAATATTATTTGTCCTGACAGTCCCTATGAAAGCCTGCTATCCCTCAAGAGTGTTGATTTTATTATATGGAAACATGAAGCTAATAATACCAACACATCTTACAGGACTCTAGTGTAGGGGAGGAAAAATAATTTTATCTCTACCCTTCTAGGTTCTTGGCAAAGAATTCCCTGTAATAAAAGACAAATAAATAGGAGAAAAACAAACAAAAGTTTAATAACCTTCTGTATACATGGATAGGAAAACTGAGTAACTCCCTGAAATGGCCCAACATACCACCTTAAATACCATCTCCAATTAAAGAGAAAAGAAGGTGTTGGGGATTGGGGTAGCCAGTTACAAGAAGTTATCAGGAAACTCACAGTGCTTGAGGATAAGGTTGTTATGGAGACTTAGGTCTTTGCCTTCTACATTAATAAGAGTTTCTAGAAATTTAATCATCTTTCTCTTCCTAGTATTGAGGACACACCCTTATAATTGGAGATTTCCCTTATAAATGTAAATGTTTCTTACAAGAGGGTAACTTCTACTCAGTTTTCAAAACTTTTCCTATGTCTTTAGTTTCTTTAAAAATAACCAGCTTAGCCCGGCCAGCATGGCTCAGAAGTTGAACATTGACCTATGATCCAGGAGATCATGGTTTGATTCCTGGTCAGGGCACATGCTCAGGTTGCGGGTTCGATCCTCAGTAGGAGGTGTGCAGGAGGCAGCCGATCAATGACTCTCTCATCATTGATGTTTCTATCTCTCCCTTCCTCTCACTGAAATCAATAAAGATATATTTTTAAAACAGAATAAAGAGCTCAAGATAATACTTATGCCAAAGAGACATATTTGGAGGTGTAAAGTCCTGCTCCTTTCACTAGGAATGTAATAAGTGACATAGTACAAATGATCTTTATGTTGCATATATTCAAATGAATTATGGTATCCATAGGAAAAAAACAAATATGCCCATTAGGTGAGTTTTTGCTTATAAAAATTTCCCAATATTTGCCCAGCCTGTGTGGCTCAGTGGGTTGAGCGTCATCCCATGCACCAAGAGGTCACCGGTTTGATTCTTGTTCAGGGCACATGCCTGGGTTGTGGGCTCAATCCTCAGTGAGGGGTGTGTGGGAGGCAGCCAATCAATGTCAATGTTTCTATCTCTCCCTCTCCCTTCCTCTCTCTCTAAAATCAGTAGAAAACATGTATTTAAAAAAAGAATTCCCAATATCAGTCAGTTTCTGTTGGCTAGAGGTTTTTCTCCACCAAGATGAACTCCATCCTTGGATTTTTTTACAATAGGTGTTAGTTGTTTGCAAGGTTTCTATGCAAATCTCTACAGAGGAAATCCCAAACCAGCTATGAGCTGGTGTACCTTGCCCTTTAATTGATTTTCAGATAGAGAGCACTGCCCAGGGAGTCATGCAACACACACTCCTGTAGAGCCATTTTCCTTTATCTAGATTACCCTTGATGTGTTATCAGGAAGCCTGCAGTGCTCTCCCTCTTCAGGGGATCATTTTTTTCCTTTGGGTGGAGGTGCCAGGGTTTTACAGATCACACAGTTAGGGGTTTTCATGGCCATACCTCTAACAATCACAAACTGGGAAGCAAAACCTCTCTTTCAGCTCATATAAGCCTATATCATAAGTTCTAGCAATATTCTATTCAACACAATATACTCTTTTAAATAAAGCACTTTTTTATTTTTTCATTTTGTTTATCAACACTCTGTTTGATGTCCCCAAGGATTTACTCAGGAGCAAACACTATCAGACACCTGTGCTTTCTCTGTACTACCTCAGGGGGGCTTCAAAACCCGCCACCTCAGGTCTCAGCATTTCAAAGAATTTCCCCTGAAGCTGTGTTTACAGCAAAAGCTAAGAAAACAAGGTCCTGCTTGCCTTCACACACCTTTTCGCCACATTAAAATCCAAGCTGCCCCAAAATAACCACTCTCTCTGCATCGGTTGGTGGTGGATTTGGGGGTGGCTGCCATGCATTTTAACTTTTTAAGATCACAAACCACAAGCCAAGTGAAAAATGATCTAAGTGGACTTTTGCCAGATCTTACATCTAATACTTTTCTCCCGATAGGATATAGCTCCACCTTATGGCAGGAAATTATTTAATGTGGAGACAGGACATGGAAGGCATAATGGTGGATGTGTTTTATTTCATTTTCTTTTTTCTAGAATCATACTTTCCCCTTCACTTTAACTGCAGCTGCAATTCTATAAGCAGAAGAGGCTCTTCCATTTGTCATCCTTGGGAGTCTGTAAATGCCTGGCAGTAGATGTAGTGGATGACTGCTTTGAGCACAAGAGTGGCTAAGAAGACAAAGGAAGGATCGGTGTATAGAGTTGTAAAAGAAAAATAGTCATGTACTTTGATAGCTGGTTAACAACTCTGTGTTAAGCTTCTCTCTGATATTTTATCATCTTATTTCCCCATTCGCTTGTAATTTGTGTCTTAGCCGTCCCTCCTCTGCTTGGTGCCAGTGTCTGCATGCTAACCCCTGGAAAGCAAGAATCAGCTGCTGCTGGCCTAAACAGTGAGCGCTTCTCTTTAGACTTTTCAAAACTCTTTCATAAATACTTGCTATTCCTATATCTCATTCCTTTACAGCTGTGTCCTTAGTAAGGTAACAACTGGCTAATTATGATTATTTTTCAAACTTTGTCATTGAGTGTTGTTGAATATTGTTAGAAATACATGAAAATCTCATAGGGAGCTTCTGAAACTTTTTCACATTTATTCAAAGAGTTCCATATTTGAAATTTTGGAAAAGAAAAGGGGATTAACATTTGTTGTCATCCTTTCCACATGCCTGAAACTCTGTTAAGCAGTAGAAGGTATTTTATCTGACATACCCACAGCCGTCTTCTGAAATACTTACCTTCCCAATTTACCTGAAACATTCAAGTGGTTTGCCCACACAGGCAGGCAGATAATAAATCTTGCTAGAACAGTACACCAGGTTTTTCTACCACACCAATCGGCTGAGCCTTTGAGAAAACAGTTTAATGGCAGGTGAAGATTTAACCACCTTTCAAATCCCACTGAAAGGTAGCTACCATGCCTATAAGATTTTTCAGAACAATAAAGTTAGAGGGAATCTTGAATAACCTCATATATCTTACTCCATCCAAATAGTAAGCATTTATTGAGTACTTTCTATAGGAAGGAAACTATATTAACGTTATAAGAATATAAACAGAAAAAAGGATATTCCTGCTCTGCTCAGTGGTACTAGTGAATTAACTCATTCGATAAACATTGATAAGCAACAGTCGTGTTGCTGGCAATAGGAGAGAAGCTGAGGCTATTTTAACTCAGTACTATCACAAGACAAAGGATTCAGTACTTTGTGAGCGAGGGGAACGGGAGCTCTGAGGATGCTTCACTGGGGGAGTCTCCCTGGGCCTGGGCCTTTAGGGTGAATCTCTCAGGTATCTTATTTTGCATTATCTAGTATCAAATGAAACAGCTTTATTCAAATGACATTAAGTGGAATTATATATGTATAATCTGGGTATTTTCTGTGGTCACTACCCCAAAATATCCAGATTAGTATAGTACAGAATTTCATCTTGTAAATTAGAGAAATCCCAATAGCTTCTTGGTGATTTCTGCAAATTCTCAGTGCTTACTACCCTCACATTGTCAGCTTTGACTCTTGTTTTAGGGACTGTTTCACTGTCCTGTGCTTGCTACTGCTCCAAGGTGTAGAATCCAGTTTTTTCCCTTATTTTTGTTGTGTGAATTGCTTCTATGAGGAATCTGTGAGTACATATACAATGTACTTTGGGGATAAAGCTAGGTTTGGGAAAATTATAGGGAATTAAATACGTAGATGATGATGGTGGTGATATATAGACAATGGTTGATATAGATAAGACAGATCTCACAAAAATGCAAAACATTTTAAAATTAAATATCAGATATTTTGCAATTAAAACTTTTCTGGACCATTTCCAAAACACATCCTCCAGCTTCTGCCAAACTGTTCAGACTTCTCTTTCTTTCCACAACTTTCCTCATCACACACCAGGATTCAAAATTCTTCTTTGCCTTTTAACAGTAAAATGTGGTGATTACTCTAATCTCAACACAGCGGGTCCTTACAAATTCATCCTTATCAAAGATGCTCAGGAGAACAAAGCCTTTATTTTGCACAGGTCATTAGCCTTATAAGGCAGACGTGGTTTTAAAGGGTATTTATTTTCTTCAATTACATTTAAAGAGTTCTGTTAAAGACAAGACTACAGGCCCAAAATGGAGTTGCTTATACTAAGCCCCAAACTGAGACTTAAGTTAATTACAGTTTCAGCTCTCCCAGAAATGAAATCTTAAACTAGTCAATCAGGAGTCGCCTGATCAACAGTAGTCAGGTAATCTGCCTGATAGACCCCTGCCATCCACTATAAGGAAACTTGCAATAACCAATCCACTTTTTGCTTAGTACAATTTCTTTCTTCCTGCTCCCTTCTGCCTATAGAAGTCCTTTATTTTGTACAGCTCCTCAGAGCTCCTTTCTGACTGCTAGATTTAATTCTGTCTGATTCATGGATAGTTGAATAAAGCCAATATGATCTTTAAAATTTAATCAATTGAATTTTGTTTTTTAACAGATCACAACAGATCACACAGCAACCTCTTAGCAAATGGTAGATGTCAATAAACTGGTAATATAATGAATGCAATTATGTAAGAATCATTATGATCATAATAGTTAAGACATACATAATCAAATGGACAGTAAGAAGTTTATGTTATAACACCAGAAGAACTGATTTGTGTGGCTTAAATTGTATTTTTAATACTTAATATGATATTGGATATAGCACTTTGAATTATAGAGTTGAACATTTTGGTTCTAAGAGTGATACATAAACTGAATGTTATTTCTTACTAGACATAATACAATAATAGCCCTTCAAAATTATCAATAAGATAAATATTTTCATCTTGACAAACTGATGCAATTCCTAAAATAATTATCTCTCTACCCATTAATTAGTTATACATCCATTTATACTGCAGAGGAAGACTAAAAATAACATAGACTTTTATTTAAAATCCAAAATAAACAGTAGAAAGACATCTCTTTCCCCTCTCTCTTGCCTTTTGTTTAGACTCTTATTGACATTCTTTATTTTTACCCTGTCTATGTCTTAACTTTTACCTTACACAAATCTCATTCATGTCTTGGCATCCAAGTTCAAGGTGAACCTTACTTATGAAGTTTTCTTTATTACTCCATATATATTCATTGTTCATTCCATTTTCTGAACTATAATCCTAGTTTATGATGAAATTTGGTACTGAATCAAATGATATTCTGTATTACTCAAAACTCATCCTCCATTATTTTACTTTTTTGGTTGTTGCCAGTATGTGAACTGCGAGAGAATATTTTATTTCTTTTATACCTGCCTCTACATTACTTTGTTATTTAACCTTGTGACTGATATCTAAACAATACTAATACAATTTTTTAATGTAGTTGATATATATAAGAGAAAAATATTATAGCACAAGTTTTAAAAATGCCAATTTAAAAAATAGAAGAGAATTTCCTCAATAACATCTGCAATATTTTGAGAAAGCATACATTAACTAAGCATGCATTAGAGCCTATTTCTTGATTTTGAATTTATAGTTAGAGTTCTGTCATATCAACCAGATATTCCCATTATGTTCTACCTATATGACCTCAGAGATCCACTTGCTGAACACCTTGAGGGAGTTATTATGTGCGTTGCCAGGACACAGCACTCCAGATAAAGTCTGGGGTGTTAGAATCATTTTTTAAAACATAAAACCAATACAAGTAAATAATCCCAAAAAGTCTGTAAAAGTGATTTTAAAATTATAAGGAAAAATTCTTATAATCGAATAAGTTAAATAACTCATTTTCACATTATGCTATTTTCTTAATTTAGGGAAACATTTATTTTGCAGTGTTTCAGTTAATTAAGTGGTTAATAGAGACAAAATTGGTATGTTTTATTTTGTGGCTTAAGCCTAAGAAAATCTTTAGTGAATAAACTATTTAGATAATAAATTAGTCAATAATCTATTTAGGTACCACTTACTATACATAAAGTGATAAATAATTATTCACATTAATGGAAGGAAATACAGGCAGATCTGTAAAATCAGTTTAACTGGTTTAAAATATATTTTGATTATGCATGTCACAGTTTCTCAACCTTGGCATTATTGACATTTTGGACTGAAAAATAATGTTGTTGTAGGATTGTCTTGTCCATTGTAAAATGTTTATCAGCAGCTCTGGTCTGTATCCACTAGATAGGTGACAGTAGCACCCCTCAGTGGTGTCCAAAATTGTCTCCATACATTGCCCTATATTCCCTGGAAGGGTGGGGAGCAACCACCTCTGGTTAAGAGCGCTAATACATAGAAATCTGTTAGGGGTTTTTTGTATCTAAAAGATTCACAACATTTTACTTTAAATGACAAAGTAATTCTGAAGACCTGCCACAACTTGACTAATGCTCGTACTTTACCAATGTAACCCTAATAAAACTGGCCTGCTTCCAAATCAGGCTTGGTTGGTAAGGGATAGATTGATGATAGATAGATGATAGATAGATGATAGATGATGATAGATAGATGATAGATAGATAGATAGATAGATAGATAGATAGATAGATAGATAGATAGATAATGATAGATAGATGATGATGATAGATAGATAGATGATAGATAGATGATAGATGATAGATAGATGATAGATGATGATAGATAGATAGATAGATAGATAGATAGATAGATAGATAGATAGATGATAGATAGATAGATAGATTGATAGATGATAGATGATAGATAGATAGATAGATAGATAGATAGATAGATAGATAGATAGATAGATAGATGATAGATAGATGATATTAATGATAGATGATAGATAGATAGATAATGATAGATGATGATAGATAGATAGATGATAGATAGATAGATAGATAGATAGATAGATAGATAGATAGATAGATAGATAGATAGATAGATAGATGATAGATATAGATAGATGATAGATTCAATTTCCCACAAAACTTACAACAAATGTAAATATTTACTGGGTTTACTTAAAGACTTTAGGATTAAAAATAATGGTAGATATCGATTCCAAGATATGTGTTTCTTACTTGGCAGGGTTATATTTAGGATTTTTGAAGGACCATGGTGTTCTTGTAACATATGGAAAGTTATTTTCTCCCAGCTCCAAGGTCCGAAGACAATTGCATAATATAAGTATAGTTCCAAAGTGGTTACAGGTCTTTGCTATGGAGAGGACTAAAATGCAAGCTCAATAAAGTAAATTTATTTAAAATTTGTTCTTTAGAGAAGATCCGGTTCTGCATCCAGTCATTTATTTCCATAAAGCCCTCAGTTAATAAATTCCACCTGAAAATGTGCACCATGCAGTTTTCCACACTTAGAAAGAGGAACCCACCACTCCTGCCAAAATAAAGGCCCAGTTGTTAATTTGATATCTTTCTACTTGATCAAGTAAAGGTTTGGGCTCTCATTGTAATTCTTGATATGAAGAGCAAGGAGATTTTAGATTTAACTCTTGAAGTATTGATTATTATTGAACTCTTTCTAATCTCGTTGAAAAAACTGTGTTAAAAATAGCAGGACTCTCCAGACATTTGATTAACTTTACATCTGCCTTTGATTCTATGGCTATGTTTTTTAAGCTCTGTGAGTTTAAGATAAGTCTCCAGTTATTAATATGCTTGCAAAATCTACATCTATGGTATCATTGCCAGAATCAAGCAAGACAGCAATTTAAATGTATAAGAGAGAGAAAAAATGAGCCTTGGACTTTCTTTTAACTTTCAAGCTAGATATTTTTATATTCTCTTTAAAGAAATTGGATCGTTGCCCACTTGCAAGAATGAAAAGGAAAATAATTACCCTTCTCTGTAGTAAGGCCATGGGTTTATTATCATGAATCATGACAGCCCTTAGATGATATGAACTTGATAGTTATCTATCAAGAACAGGAAATTGCCATTAATTATGATGACATAGGTGCTTATTATTTTAGCAGGGCTAAATAATTCTCTAATATTTAAGTGGTTAATATTAACTAATTCCATACAGCAGGAGAACTTTGTTCTGTTTTTGTCAATATTTTGAATTTTGTCAATTAATTTTGTTGAATTTTGTTAATATATTTATAAATATATTAAGAAGCCACTATCTTAATAATGACATGACCTATGAGAATATTATAATAGGTTTTTTAAAGCCTGTTTTAGAAAATTAGTATTATTTGCCCTGATATTTTTCAATAATAGAATAGGTCCGACCATTTGTTTGTTTGGTTTCCAAAACAGTAATTTTGCTTTTAATTAGCAGTATAGAATGCTATTAGTATTAGCAATAATGACAATTAATATTTACTGAGTAATTACTATGTGTCAGACATCTTTCAGGATCTTATTTATTATCAAGACAATGTTTTGAAATAGGTTTATTGCCCAGCCAGGCGTGGCTCAGTGGTTGAGCATCAACCTAGGATCCAGGCGATCGGGGTTCGATTCCTGGTCTGGGCACATGCCGGGGTTGTGGGCTCGATCCTCAGTCGGGGGCGTGCAGGAGGCAGCTGATCGGTGACTGTCTCATCATTGATGTTTCTCTCTCTCTCTCTCTCTCTCTCTCTCCCCCCCGCCCCCCTCTCTTTTCCTCTCTCGGAAGTCAATAAAGATATCCTCTCTCGGAAGTCAATAAAGATATATTTTTAAAAAATTAATTAATTAATTTTAAAAATGAAATAGGTTTATCTTTTGAGATTGTGGTTATCACCCCCACAGATGAACAAATTCATACAATAGAGAGTTTAAGTAACTTGCCTAACATTACACAGCTGGTAAGTAGCAGAGCTACTATGCAAACCCAGACAACTGACTACTGAAAACTATAATTAATCATCACTAAATATGTTGCCTGAGTTCCAGGATCCCACCAACAAATATGAAGTTGACATCATATATTCAACTTCTATCAGAAAACAGGTTTAGGAAAAAAAATAGGGGAGTGAATAAAAGTGCTACGTATTTATTCTCTTCTGCCTATAGTCTACTCTGTATCTTTGAGTCAAATCAGAAAACCAGAGGACCTTATTTTATTGTTTTATTTTTCTCAGGAAGGGAATATCTCAGGAACACAGGATTAGATTCATTACAGTCCTTGTACATAGTGCACTCTCATAGTTAGTGTAGGCATGACTCAGGTGTTCTTAGTTGGTAAGTTGGTTACTTTTTATAATTTGGTAAGCAACCCAAACCAACTACTCACTAAGACCTCAGTAAAAAGGCTACATATAACTTTAAAAAAACAAAAAACAGAATTGTAATAAGATCTCAACTTTTATTAATGGTTTCTCTACATTCATTTTTAAATTGAGGTATAAATTACTTAGAGTGAAATGCCCATTTCTTAATGATAAATTTTGATAAGCTGAGTTTTATAATTTTGGAAATATGCATATAATGGTAAAATCCACACCCTCAAGGCACAGCATATTTTCAAAACAAAAGTTCTTTTGTGTTCTTTCCCAGTAAATTCCACCACCACAAAAGATACTACTGAATTAATTTCTATTACAATTCCTTAGCTTTGATTATATCTAAAACTTCATAAAATGCATACTCTGTGTATAGCTTCTTTCAGCTTAACAGTTTAAAGATTTGCTCATATTGTTTTGTGTATCAAGAGTTTACTCCCTTGTATTATAGAATTATATTTTATTATATGAATATACCACAGTTTATATATTCTCTTGTAAATAGATTTTTGAGTTATTTTTCATTTTTAGCATTTATTTATACAGCAGCAATAAATATTCTTGGAAAGGCTTTTTGTGGGCAAAAATTTTGTTTTGAATAATTACCTAGGCGTGTAATTGCTAACTATTAAGATAGGTAAAAAAAAAAAATTATAAATTCATGTTATATAACTGACATATAACATGATTTTAGTTTTAGGTATACAATATAAGGATTTGATATATGTATATATTGTGAAATAATTACCATATTGAGTGAGTTAAACCCATCACCACATATAATTACAAAATTATTTGTCCATGTAATGAGAACTTTAAATATGTACTCTCTTAACAACTTTCAAATATACAGTACAGTAACTATAGTCAAAATGCTGTATATTACAACCCCAGGACTTATTTATCCTATAACTGGAAGTTTGTACCTTTTGACCACCTTCACCGATTTTGCCATCTCCTGCCTGCACCTCTGGCAATCAGCAATCTGTTCTCCGTATCTATGAATTGTGTTTTTTTTAGATTTCACCTATAAGTGAGATCATACAGTATTTATCTTCCTCTGTCTGAGAAAGCCAGCATGGACCCTTTTGGAAGCTACAGTAGGTTTTGACTCACAGTTCCATCGTGTCCTGAGACAAGAAGTATTTAATCCGCCCTGGCTGGTGTGGCTCAGTTGGTTTTGCTGCTTTTCTGGGTTTGGAGCTGATATATAACTGAGGCCTAGACGTTATTTCTGTATCTGCTGTAAATTGCTCTGTCAGCTTGTTCAGCTATCTGTCTCAGTTTCCCTATTCCACTCGCCCTGGCTTACTGGCCTGTTTCAACCTCACCAGTTCCTCAAGGGTTCTCAGTCAAGAGATTCCCTTTGCTCCTGTGGCTTCTACACCATGCAGCTAATCTTTGAGAACGCAGAGTGACCTTTTACCAATCTCAGTAACACCTGGTAAGTGCCTCCTGTTGCTAGTAGTACTGTGTTTTAATGAACAAATAAACAGCTTATCTATCCTTCCTGGCAAGAAACCCCAGCTATGGAGGCGAAGCACCAGCTCCCTCTACGTTACTTGGACTAATTGACTCTTTGGATGAAGTTAAATCACACTTATCCCCAGTGGGATGTATGTTTGCCAGTAATCAATAGCTCAACATGATCCACATGGCACGTAATTAAGTGTAAAGTAATTAATACCCATCAAATGTTTGATTAACTGTTTGCTATTCCTTCACTCAAACGTCCCACTGTACTGTAAATAAGGGAGGAAGAGACAAGAGGGGAAGGCAGAGGGCGGTGCTCTCCCTTTCTGTAGAAAGAAATTAATTCAGCTCTCTCTTATCTCCAGGTTGTTTTGGTGATATTTTGCAAAGCCAGTGTTTACAGGGAGAACCTCAAAATTTCTTCCCATAGGAAGTTTTAAGGTGGCCCATTTTGCAGATAAAAGGAGAGGTTAATTCTGTTGAAGGATAGAATTTAATTGACTTGCTCTATATCCGGCAGATAATGTGTGATCTAAGTAGTAAAGGAAAGGTCTTCATCTTGTCCTTTGCCTCTGATATGTTTCCAAGAATCTTGTCAATGTACAGGAATAAGCACTGCATCCCAAGTAGACAATATGGCTCTTTCTTCCAGACATATATTTTTTATTAATCCTGATATTATAAAAAAGAGCTGAAATCTTTTTAGTTTGACACATACCTCAAAGCTTCGCAGGTGTAGTCTCTACTCTGTCAACAGGGGAAACAAGTGTAGGGGACTTCCTCATAGTTTAAATTCTAAAAAAAAAAATCACAGCAAAAGGGAAGATATTCTCATTTACTTCTCACTAAAAAAATACCTGGTAGCAGTCATTGCATAAATAGGGAAAATGGAAGCTCCAAGAATCTAAGTAACTGGTCACTTATCACACAGCTAAGGAGTGACAGACAAACTAGAACTGGGATCCAGATATATCTGCTCTTGTAGAGTTTGTCAGTCTCCCCCAAACTCTGCCCATTTCAGAGCAGAAGTCAGATACCTCTGTTGGAATTGTAAAACACTGTTAAATGGAGACTGTGATAGAGAACATGTTAATACTGGTGATGGCTCTAAAAGCCCCTGCCTTGATTCCAGAACCAGAATTTCTGTAAGAAGTGGGAGAAAAAATAGAGCAGTCTGAGGCCTGGAAGGTGTCATTTCATTCACTCTTTTATCTTCTGAATTTTCATAGAGGAAGGGGAAAACACGTCAGTTGTTGACTGGCCAAGATTCTCAAGTTGTGCTGGATCTGTATCCAAATTTGCTCTCAGCAGCATTAAATTCAAGTAACTTGGCAAACAAATAAGAAGCCCAATCACAGAGAAAGGAAGCTCAGCTGAATGGACAGGGTTTTAAGAACTTGGAAGAGGGCTAACACAGACAAGAGGACTTTTTAATGTCTTTAAGAGAATGAATCACTAACTTATATGCTGATTTCTGTTAATGTTGCAGAAAACAAATTGATAGAAGTTTAAGTCAGCAGTGAGAAGGTAACATGTTATCATAAAATAATTTAGATTCTGGACAATTGATTCATGTATCATAGTCATCATGACATTTCAGCTACCATTTTCCACATACTTATTTCTCTTTATCCAGAATTTTTTTCCTTTGATAAATTTTCAAGGGGCCACACTATTATTAACCTGGCTTTTTAGCGAAAAAACAACTAAAGCTTGAAAACAAAGAAATTTCCCTGCGTTCATGGAGCTAGTGAGTGGCAGGCAGAGCCTGGATTCAAAGTCAGGCCTTTAAACAATTAGGTCAAAGTCTAAAAAGAAGCAAATCCTAATATATGGATTTCCACAATTAAATAATTTTAAGGATTGCAAGTAAATCTAATAGCCAATATCCCAATGTCAGACTGATGAAGGGTGGGAAGAAAAAGACCCTTCTACCCTGGTGTGACTGTAAGCAATTACCAGGACAAAGAGAGTATTCCTCGGAGCCATTGCCCTTGCCTAATACGTCCTGTTAAAGGGGAGCGTGGTTCCTAATATACCAGCGCGGACGCCACTCTGTAATTACCCTGCTAGCAGCCCTGTAATGAGGGCTTACTTTCCCTGTCCAATCAATATAAATGCCTATCAGTGTAAAATAGCCACACAGCTTTCTACAGACTAAAGAGTAAAAAAGCAATCCCAGGCTGACATAGCATCTATAATATATCCAAGCATATTGCTTTATCTAAATATGCATTACTGGTATTATTTAACATGCATGGAGGATGGCCAGCATGTAGGAATAATTAGAACAATGGACATCTCAAAGGGAACACACAGATGCCCCTCTGTACCCATAATGAAAGGTGCTATCAGAGGCAAATCACCCCCAATTAAGACATAAAAAGGAGACATTATTAATGCTTAATTCTGACTGTGTCAAGAATCTCTGTTTGCTTTCCTTTATCACTGATAATAGCATTGCCTTGACCTTACTGCAAAATTAATGGTAGGCTTTACATACTGTATTATTCACTGTAACCTATTATAAACTTGTGTATATGTATATTTATGTGATTTGTGTCTTTATACCGATAAACCACTTAGTGATAACATTGTTCATAATTCTTTTAAAAATGTGAAGCCTCAGAGCAAAACCAGTAAAAATATCTTTTCACAACATTCAAAACTATTCAAGATCACTTTAATTTAAATCTGTGGGAGCTGCATAGATTCATTCCTGAGCTGGGTCTTGTTTTTTAAACTATATATACTTTACTGTGCATATCTAAAGACAATACATTAGGGGATATACAGTAAGTTTTTTTTTAATTATTGCATCTCTCCTCACTAGGAATTTATCATCACCTTAAGCAGTATGGCCAAATAGCTTTTGTCTTGATGGTCTCTGGCAGCTGTTCTGGCACCTTCAGTCTAGCCCCACACCATGTCTTCTGTGCCTGGATATGTGGTTCCTGCCACAGGACCCTTGCACAGTCTTAGTTCTTGCTTGACAACTTCCTGAAAGGATAGTCTTTCAATTTCGAGCCTGTCTTTGTTAGCATTGGGAATGTCTAGGTAATGATGTAGAAACACTGTTCTCTGTAGTGATTTGTGTTATGTTTGTTTTTCTTTTATTTTGGTATATGAGAGGGGTCTTCATGATCTTTGCAAGCAAGAAAACTCTTCCTGCTTAAAACCCAAAATGAAAACTGATCTTCCATTCTAACCATGACACGTTCTGTGTAACACCATTCATGTTCTCCAGGCAACAGGAGCTTGGTGTATGGCTTGCTATGGTATGGGTCACATATGTGTGAAAGTATAAGGGTACCTGTAATTCAGTTCACAAAGTCTATGTTGATATTGAGGGGGCCAAGCCTATTAGGCTTGTTTCTCAACAGCAAAACTGTTCATAAAATGATCCACAAAGGACTCGGATCCATGATGACTCACGCTATAGAAAAACTCTGAAAACGGTATTGAAGCAACATGAGAGTGCAAAAGGCTCCTCCCACACATGTCCTAAGAGAAGAAAGAGGCATGTTACTCTTCACGTAATAATTTCCACCCCTCGAGTGTTACACTTTTCACAGTCAGGACAGGAGAGTGAACAAAATCTAATCCACCTTTATCTCTAACGCGTCGCTCTCACTGTTGAGTAGCAGGATGCTTCACTGCTCTCTACCAAGGGTACTGTATAAAAATTGTCAGCTGATGCTTAAAAAGAAGGGAGTTATGAGTGGCCAGTGAGGGCCTTACAAGGACTGAGTCTTCTATGATGGCAGAGTGAAGTGAGGAGGCAGTGCCTTTCATTTCACCCCAGTGTTCACTCAACCTCCTAAATAAGCACTCATCCCTGATAACATGAAAGAGGGGTGAGTGTACGTGGAACAAAAGGACCGTATCAGGGGCCACCTCCTACACCTCAGTTCACTGACGCACACATGAGCTGGAATCTTTCCAGTTCCTACATCCCTTCACCACCCAGCAGAAGAGTTGAGTGCCCACTTCAAATACTCATGAAAATAATAGGACTTAAATATATTCAGAGCTGTCCAACTCTATGACAGATCAGTTTCTGAATTCACAGAGACAATGAGATTGTTACCTCTCAGTGTACCTACTACTTTGAATATGGACTATGGTTATAATCGTTTCCTCAAGATTGGTCGTTTTTAATGTGCAGTATTAGGCACAGGGATGCTAATTAATTGCTCTTTTATAAAAGTTTTTCTTCTAGCCTGGAACTTCATCTTTCATATTTCCCCAAATCAGGAATGACAGATACTTGGTACCTATGCTGATTATGGGCCTTCCTAACCATGACAGACTAATTAATTATTGAATGCATTCCTGTTAAGGCTCAGAATCCTTCTCAACACAGCTCCACTTCGATACCACAGTCAATCGGAAGTTACAACATCTTTGCTGCCCTTGTGCTAGATAATTACAGAAACTGTCTTTTGAGGTTCATTCCATATATCTTTGTCTGCATTGTGTACTCACTGGCGTAGGGTTACATCTGTGTGAAACAGTTTTTTTCTTTCATTATGCTTTTCTGACTCTGACCTTATGTCTTCTGTTACTTTTTTTAAAAATCCTCATCTAAGGATATGTTTTTATTAACTTGAGAGAGAGAGAGAGAAACATCGATGTGAGAGAGAAACATGAATCAGTTGCCTTCTGTACGTGCCCCGGCCAGGGACTGAAACCCCAAGCTAGATATGTGCCCCGACCAGGAATCAAACCCACAACCTTGTGGTGTACAGGACAATGCTCCAACTAACCGAGCCACCTGCCACGGCTTCTGTTACTTTTCAATAGTTTATTTTATTCTGACTTTAACCAGAATATGAATTAAATGTATCTCAATACAGTACTAATAACTGCCCATTGATTTGCTCATTTCAGAATATGTCCTTACCTTTGCCATTATGATACCAATAATTAGTCATTAGTATGGGCCCTGGAGTTCGATGTCCTGTATTATGTGGCCTTTATTTGGTTTCTTTACCCGAGAATACGTGTATTGTATTTATTACTTATTTTCTTTAACACAGGGTGGGCAAAAGGAGGTTTACAGTTGTGAGTACCTAGAACACAGAATTTATTTTTCTATTATTATTTATTAATTAGCGTATTATTTTCCATATGAAGGACTGCAGACCTACTTTTGCCAACCCCTGTATATTGTGAGTTCCTTGTGGAAAACGCACACATTTGTTTTCTATTTACCTGTAATGCCTTATGTGTAGGAAGTGGCATTTTTGTGTATGTGGAATAAATCACCATGCAGGATGATTATATAAAGATATATTTTTTCATATTCCTTGAATGCTATGCATTATCTGCCCCTAAGAAAACATTCTGCACCTAGTTTTCATAAAATAAACCTATGCCGCTTGATCACACACCTGCACTTTCCCAGTGGTGTGTTCTGCAGGAAAGTTACTTAATTTTTTAGAGCCTCACTTCTCATTTCCATAGAAAAGAGAATCTTTCTAGAATTGTTATGAGGTGATAATAATGAAAAGCCCCTAATACAGAGGTGCAGCTGCTATTCTGCATATCCCTCCCTGGTATGTGATGTCCAATCTCAAAAATGTTAATACATTAAATAAATTTTAACATGAGAGATTACTTTTCTCTTCACATACTGGGAAAGAGTAAAGATGCTTTGATAATGCCTAGTGTTTGTCAGAGTGCTATGAGGAAGCAGGTATATGTTTATCATGCTGGTGTGAGCGTAAATCAGTGTAAACTTGTAGAAAAGTCATTTGGCGATGGGAGAAAAGGAGGGAGGGAGGGAGGGAGGGAGGGAGGGAGGGAGGGAGGGAGGGAGGGAGGGAGGGAGGGAGGGAGGGAGGGAGGGAGGGCAAAGAAAAAGGGACATAAGAGGGAATGAAGGAAGGCAAAGGGATTAAAAAAAAAAAAAAGCTAAGAGGCCCTGGCCAGTTTGGCTCAGTGGTTAGAGCATTGGCCCTCACGTGGAAAGGTCTCATTTTTTATTCCGGTCAAGGGCACACACTCGGTTGCAGGCTCCGTCCCCGGCCAGGTCAGGGCGCATGCAGGAGGCAGCCAATCGATGTGTCTCTCTCACATCGATGTTTCTCTCTCTCCCACTCTCTCTAAAAAGCAATGGAAAAGTATCCTCGGGTAACGATGTAAGAAAAATAAAAGTGCTGAGGGAAGAGGGAAAGAAAAAAGAAGTGTTGGAGCAGGTAGAGAGAGCAGAGCGAGGCGAGGGAGGCGGCCCTAGGTGAGCCAGAGCCTCTGGAGGGAGGCGCGCAGGAGCCCGCTGGACCTGCGGCTGCACCAGCCCCGGGGCTGCCTCTCGCTTCCCCGCATCTCTGTGCCCTGCTCTGCTCCTTTCCCTCCAGCCCCGGCCTGGCCTGACCCCAGAGACCGCAGAACACGCAGCCAGTCTCGTACAAGCCGTCTGCCCAGAGCTTTGCTTTCCCTGGCCACATTTAATACCTTTTATATTTCTTTGATAGTCACATGTGAGATGTAGGATCAATAGGAATTAGCCAGCCGACGTCATGAACATCAGAAAGTCAAACAGAAGCCAGGTGTGCTATTTTCTCCTGCGTCGCACTCAGCAGCTCCAGTGCGCGGGAGAATGCGGCCGGCCCCGTTCCTGCCACTGCCTGCATGGGTGGGTCTGGTGCATGTTTGCCTCCGCATCTCAGTTTTCTTTCTTTCTGAAGCTGAATCAGTAGTTTTAGTTTGAAACCTGAGTTTCCCAGAGCCTGGCAGCTCTATGGCTCTTCAGTTAGAGACAGAAGCCAGAGGCTCTCACGGAGGCGAGCGAGGACCCAGC
This sequence comes from Miniopterus natalensis, assembly GCF_054644295.1. Classification (NCBI taxonomy): domain Eukaryota; kingdom Metazoa; phylum Chordata; class Mammalia; order Chiroptera; family Miniopteridae; genus Miniopterus; species Miniopterus natalensis. The sequence goes on along the minus strand of NC_142092.1, from coordinate 37,164,075 downwards.
CGGCAGGGCCAGACAGAGCGGCTCTGCTGTTTTACATCCCGGGCGTGGTTTCCGCTGCAGGAGGCTTTGCAGTGTCTAAACCCTAGTGTACGGGGTGGTCACAGGTGTTTCCTATTCGGCAGAGGACACACTCATAATCCTGCTTGTCTCCTCTCACCGGCCAGTTTTCCCAGCTGTCCCCAGCTTGTGGGTACCGATGGGTTCACAGTGACGAAAAACTGACAGGCCTCGTAGGTGAGCTCCCCTGCCCCCATAAGAATGGAACTGCAGCCCTGACGGCTCCCCCTCCTCAACTTCCTCTCCGCACCCTCGCTCACTATGTGCTTGCCCCCCCAAGCTGTGCCCCTCCTTCCATCAGCTGCCTCTAAAGCCATCTGAGCGCAGCCATCAGCTCTACGAACGTGGGACTCTCAGTGCTCCAGAAGCTAACCCTCAAAGGGCCAAAGTGGCATCACATCCCCGCCAACTCTGAGTGTTTGGAGTCAAGAGACATTTCACGCAGAAGGGAAGTTGCCATTCTGCCCCATCCCGCAATGCACTTTTGTCCTCGGTGATGGAAACTGTACCTATAGCAGTGACCTACGTCCTCTGAGAATATTTCTATTTACCGTTCCACCATGGGAACGAACTCAGAGCACTACTAGAAGAAAGTATAAGAAATCAAGAGCTTATTATAACAAGAAACAAAGTCTGAGCCAAGACCACCAAAGAATTGTAAGAAAGAAAAACAAGCAAGTAAATCACGTCATAGCACCCCATTGGCTGTTACAAAAGACTTAGATTCCCAGGTTTACCACCTCTCCTAGGATAACCTCATTTTTAATATTATATGTGTTTTTAAAAACTAGATTAGCTCTCACCCAGTGTTGCTCAGTAGTTAGAGCGTCTGTCAACATGCTGAAGGGTTGCAGGTTTGACTCCCAGTGAAGGGCACATACCTGGGTTGCAGGTTCATGGTGCATGAGGGAGGCAACTGACAGATGTGTCTCTCTTACATCAATGTTTCTATCACTCTCTCTCTCTCTCTCTCCCCCCCTCTTCCTTCCCTCCCACTCTCTCTAAAACTCAATGGAAAAAATATCCTCGGGTGAAGATTAACAACAAAGCTAGATTATTTTGTTAAACTGTTAAATTTTTATTTTGAGATATAGAATCAATACAAATATATCCATTATATAGACAATGTATGATGTGTGTCAACGTTCACACAGATCAAAAAATTTTAAACACTTTTTAGAAGGCTTGGATAAATGAATAAAGAATATATATCAAAACCAAAATAACTTTTTTTAAAAAAATATATCTTTATTGATTTCAGAGAGGACAGGAGAGGGAGAGAGAGAGATAGAAACATCAATGATGAGAGAGTCATTGATTGAGCCCGCAACCCGGGCATGTGTCCTGACCGGGAATCGAACCCCGATCGCCTGGATCCTAGGTCGATGCTCAACCTCTGAGCCACACCCAGCCCGGCCCAAAATAACTTTTGTTCAATGCTTCTCATTATTATCAAAATTGTCTAGGTGCCTAGAATCATGCTATGTAAAACAAGTAAAATGATTTCACATCATCCGAAGATGAAAAGTGTATGTTATGGAATTAAGTGCATATGAAAAGATGTGAAAATGAAAACTGAAAGAAATAAGGCACAATTCTAGAAACACTGATGCTTACCCTATCCACAAGTGAATTTATTACAATATTTTTTAGTACGCAAGTACAAGGAGAACTCATAGAACCTCAACTCCAATCCAAGTAATATTGGGAAACACACAAAAGAGAAAGGAATAAAAACATAGAAAAGATAATGTCAGTGTACTACCCAAGGCTAAGGTATTATTTCAAGAAACTTTTGCTTCAGATATACATGTGCATGGAGACAGGTGTAAGATCCATTTTCTACTGTGGTTACCTGCCATGTGTTTTGATAGCACCTACCTTTTACAACATGAGTGAAAAACAATTTGCATGACACCAATAAAGGGAAGTTCTACGTCGGAAGTGTTGCAAATGCTGACCCTTTCTGCTGGTACAAATGACAAAGCACTTCACAAATACAACCCTGCAGTCGGAGTCATCAACACGGAGTGATGATGTGGGGGAGGGAAAGGAAGGGAGGCCAGGGTGGTGGGGAGCGGTTGGCAGTGATAAAGAGCCACTTCAATCTATCAAAGAAAAAGTGCAGCTATTAGATTAGCTACTGTCCACAACTAGTGGTTTCTTCTCCACTTTCACATCTCATACTCTCTTTTTTTTACAAATGCCTGAGTTCTTGGACAATACAGATTTTGACATTTCCCCTAATAGAAAATGACTCGAAAATCATTACAATCAACAATCGTTACAATCAACTGGGTGAAATGGCTAGAAGACGCTTAAATGCCTTTAGTGCCAGCTTCTCACTCACCGGCGCAGAACTCAGACCATCTCCAGCCGCTGATTAGAGTCCGTCACTTAATGTATTGTAGCTGGGACTCTGATTTACTAGAAAAAGGGGAAAGGAAAAAAAGAAAAAAGTTGAATGTTTTAATATGAACTGAAAGATGTCCCTCCATCTTTGTATATTCTGTAACTTCACACCACCTATATTTTCCTTCTAATTATGCAAACAAGATATTTTTTGAACTCCCCATCAGAGCAAGTTTCAATAAGCATCATGTTTGGCTTCTCAATTACAAAGAAAATCAAAGCATGAGAAGGTTTCCCACAAATGTGTGTGATTTAAACAATCATACACAATATGGAAGCGAGCTCTATGGAGAGACCATTCTGTATAATGAAAAGAGTCCTAGACTGTGACTCAGGTGACCCAGGATTCTTACCCAGTCACTAAATAGCAATATATAATTAATGCATTCCTGTACCTCTCTGAGTTTAGTTTCCTCATCAGTAAAAATAAGAAACCTGGCTAAATGTCATCAAAGGTTCCTTTCATTTTTAAATTCCTATAATTTCTCCCTCAAACCATGAAACAAATACAAAAATACCCACTAATCCATGTGCTTTTCAAATTTCCCAGCCTCCTTTGCACTTGAATTAAGACCACTAGTTCTAGGCAATGTGTTTGGAGCAGAAAAGAGACACTCCACTTTTACACTTAGATACCTAAAAGTAGGTTCGATTTAGGATTCCCAAATTTAGCAAATAAAAATACAGGACATCCAGTTAAATTTTAATTTTAGATAAACAACATTTTTAGGTATGTGCCATGGAATATTTGGAGCAAACCGATACTAAAAAAATTATTCATTTTAATCTGAAATTCAAAATTAACTGAGTGTTTTATTTTATCTGGTAACTCTGGTTCTAATTTTCAAAATCTCTCATCCCCTGCTGAAGCTACCCTAGAAGACACTTGTTGAACTGGTAGCATCATTAATTGTAGGAAGATGGGATTCTTGAAAAGCTAGGAGGAAAATAATTGCTTTGGAGAGTCCTCTAAATAGCTTCAGAATTCAAAACATGTATTAGTAAGTCTTTGTTAAGTCCCTGCAACTTCAAGGCATATTTCTTTCCAGGTTTATTTATATATCATTGACATATAATATTGTATTAGTCTTAGTACAACATGTTTGATTCACTAATATATTGATTCACTTCAATATTTGATTGACTTATATATTGAAAAATGATTACCACCATAGCATTAGTAATTATGTGATTACAACATATAATTACTCAGACTCTCATTCAGTCATTGTATTCTAGACCAACCTTTACCAGGACTCTCAATTCCTGAGTCTACCTAAGATTTTTACATCACACATCTACTTGATTCTTGGCATTTTTTCTTATTAACTTATGTCTCTATTTTTGTGTGTGTGTTCTACCAGATCAGTCTCCACTCATCTGCCTGCCTGACAACTTTTTTGCTCTCTCAGTTTTTGTTTTTATAAACGTATTGTGTTATTCTTTTAATGACTTTCCACTTTTTCATGGAAATTTTGAGTAACTGAGATTTGAAACTAGACACGTAAAACTTAATAGCCCACCTACTTTACCATGAGAAACTATTGCCCAGCAGAGGCTTTGGTGGCAAAAATGGGACCTGTAAAGAAGTGCTGACCAAAAGAATAGTAACTTTGACTCAAAGAACAATAATATCTTACTTGGATAGAATGTGGTTCCAACCAGGCAAAAAAGCTTCAATATACGTGTTGCAGAGCTGAATTGATATGAAACACTATCAGTCATGTGAGAGAAACTGTTTCTGGGGAACGGAGGGGGAAGACTATTAATCCTGCAGGACATACCTCTCAGGAGGGGCTGGTGCAGAAAGCAGCCACGGTGGTGATAGGGTGTCCAGAGACAGCAGTCCATAAAGATTGTCTCAAGGGAAGGTAGAGACAGGAGGAAAGTGAGAATCCAGGCTTAATTTCCTTAGACTGTGAAAAACACTCCTGAGATTGCATGAGAGCCACAGAGTATAGAAATAACTGAACAAGCAGTTGGGAGATCTGAGTTCTGGAATAAGTTCTTATTTTAACTTGTTTTCCGACCTCTTGACTGGGTAGGATCAGGATGCCAGTTATTGTTGGCAGTTTTAAGACCACGCATTTTGCAGTGAGTTAAAATTGTGATGCAAATGACATTAAGTGGCACAGAGTTGAATCAAATCAACATGTTTTATTTTAATAGCAATATGTTTGATGTCTGTAACTTGTATATAAAAACCTATGGGCTTTAAAGCTATTGTTGCTTAGGATGTTGAAGGAAAATAAGTAATAAATTTAAAGAAAATACACAGTAAACAATAATATTTGTGGTGTGCAGATGTCGCAAACACTTAAAGGTGACCTATGAATGGGCAGGAAACACTTGACTTTCTAACTTCCTGTTTCTGGACATATGTTTGGATCTCATGCATGCTTTCATTTCTATTTGTTTTTAAGGGCATTTTTTAAGAAGGCACATTTTTAAAGTTAAAGAATCAATTCACAATGTTAACATCAGCTTCCCATTTGTCTTAAGGGATATATTTCCCCTCTTAAAACAAGGAAAAATAAGGCTGCATACAGTTCGTTAATACCGGGGATCTTAGCGAAATGGTTTGCTGGAGGCACTGTTGAAACAGATTGGTTATAGCACAGTGTCTAATAATACCAAGGAAAGCAAAACTATAACAGGTGTCCAACTTGGCAGTAGTTCCCCAGTAAGACCATTTAGTTTTTGGCAACTGAAAAATAAAGCTTCATTAGATATACATAAAAATGATTCACAGCAACTAATCTCCAGATCTTACTTTCCCCTCCCAGGGAGACAGGGAAGCCAACGCTCTTACCTGTAGAGACAGCCTGCAATACAGGATGGTGATTTCAAAGTATTCTTCATAGTCACTAACTTCTATGCGTCAGAGAAACTTCTTGTTTTTTCAATGGTACCGAATAAAAATGTTAAGAGAGATCTTCTCCAAACTGTGTCAAGTAGATATCAAGCCTTTGACCCTTAGGTGATTTTAGGTGAAAAATGCAAATTCTTAAGTATATCACTATTACAGTGCTTACTCGGTTTGGTAGGGCTAAGGAAATTGCTACAGATACTAAATATGTTGTCCTTTTTTTATATTGAAAAAATGGCCACTTTTGAAAGGGACATTCTGTTGCCTCAGAGCTATAATACAGAGCACCGGTTTGGGGGTCATACCTAACCTCCAGCTAGTTAGCTGTTTGGCCCTAGGAATGATACTAAACTTCTCTAGGCTTCAGGTTATCTATCTGTAAAATGAAATAATAAGAGAATCCAGTTAGAAAGGCATGTGTAAATATTAAATTATATAATAGATTAAGTGCTTGGAAAAGCAACTGGCACATTTAAGATTAAAGGCATTATTATTGCATGAATTCTATACATACATCATGTTCCAAGAGCAATTTGGTACTGTAGCTAAAATCTGGAAATGTCACATTTCCCACATAGCAATGCTTTTATTAATGTCGCTCATTAAATTTCCACGTTTTCCCCTGTTTTGCTCTGTTCCATTCTCTATTATCTTCTCTTAAGACTCTATAGTTGCTTGCATATTGTTTCCCTGCACAGCACAGGATGTGGACGACTTAGGTTTTTGTTGTATTTAGTTTCAAAGGTGTGTTCTCAGACCCTTAAATGTGGAGCTTACACCTCTTTTTTTTGTATTGTCAACTTTTTAAAAAGCTTCATTTAGCCGTGCACAGGCATGTTGTCAGAACGAGGCTCTCACAATCCACTTGGGAGAACAAAAACCATCTTCCAGCCTCTGCCGATGCATAATCAATAAGGGCCTGGCTGCTTAAGATTTTGCTTATCTTAGAGCTACCTCTGCAGCATAAATGGAGATCAGGACACTCAAGGATTCCGAGAGCATTCATGAACTTTGCTGAAGGAGTTTGGTTTCAGACTTAAAGACCCACCTAGAATGCTTTTATCATTTTCAGTCTGCTGAAGATACATTATTAATCTAAATTCCCTCAAGACACTCGAAGTTAACACCCTGATTTATTCTTAAATTAGTGGGTGCAAATCTTTTTCTCATCACTGTTTCCAAGCAGTTCTTAGAGGATATAAAAAAGCATGGGGATTTCCTGATTTGACAGTTGGTGAAGGGTCCTGCATATTTCTCACTGCATTGTTTTACCTTTTTCACTTAACAAAATAGGTAACTCAAATATTAACTGTGTTAGTTTCCTAGGGCTGCCATGACAAATACCACAAACTAAGTGGCGTAAACAAAACTGTACCGTCTTGCAGCTCTGTAGGCAGCAGGCTGAGACCCAGTGTTCACAGGGCCATGCATGGTCTCTGAAAACTCTAGGGAGGGGTCCGCTCCAGGCCTCTTCTAACTTCTGCTCGTTCTTTGTCTTGTGGCAGCGTGACTCCAATCTTTACTTAGCTTTCTCCTGTTTGAATGTCTGTCTTTGTGCCCAAATTTCTCCTTTTCATAAGAATGCCAATCATATTGGATTAGAAGCCCACCTGATTATAGTATGGCTTCCTCTTAACTAATTATATCTGCAAAGATCCTATTTCCAAATAAGGTCACATTCTGAAGTACTGGGGATTAGGACTTCAACATATGAATTTAGGGGAGGGGGGCACACAATTCAACCAGTAACACAATTGAGTGCAGTTTCATTTATGAATCAATTACTTTATTCCAAGACCTAGTCTATAATAAAAGCTTATTTTTCAGATTGGCTTCTGGTAGATGAATGTATAGCATAGCACTCACAGGGATTTCACCCAGGGTGCTCCATGATAGAAACACCCGGAGGAACACAGGGATGATATTTGTTGACTATGAGCTGACTATACAAATAGAAATAGCATATATCTTTCCAGTGCTGTGGCTGAGGTTTACAGTTTATGATGTCTTAGCAAGTCCAAAATGTACACAAGGAAAGCATGTAAGGGTCTTACATACAACACTGATTCACAAAACAATCACACGTTTGAATCTGTATAAAACATCCAGATAGACCACTTCATTAATAAAGACCTAAATTGAAGTGCAGAATTGAGAATATGTTAAGTCAGATACAGATAAATTAATCATCAATTGTTAAATCCTCTGATCCATATTTCATAAAAAACAGGACATTTTATAAATTTTCATCTCTCCCTCCAGGCACCATTCACCATTCACATAACAATAAAGAATTTATTGAAAAGAATGAATTATGAATTTGGGGTATACATTTTACCCACAATAACAGAGCTTTATTTGGGAGACAGTCATTTAAGTAATTCCTTTTAAGGACTATGGCTTACTGAAATCATGTTCATACCTAACAGAGTGCTTACCACACAATCGTTGCTGGGGGGGGAAAAGCATTTATTGAATGAATAGAAGTGACTTCCCAAGAAATCAGTACTTAAACTACTTTAACTTTTCCATAAGCAGGCATTCACTGTGGACAAAGTTTGAACTGGAGACTAAGAAAAAAGAGCATAAGGGAGAGAAAAGGCTAAAGACAGAAGGATGGGAAAAATGACCCCCAAAAAAAAAAGGAGAGAGAAAAAGAGAAAGTCATGAGAGGGGCTTAAGAAGGGTCTGCAACTCCTCTGTTCTGTGCGTTATACCACGTTGCTTCCTGAGAGGTCATTCTTATTACAGTTGCACCTTCAAAGAGAACTTGGCATTTGAGATGGCTTTCAAAAATTCAACATACAGCCCTGGCTGGGTAGCTCAGTTAGTTACAGTGTCGTCTCCATGCACCAAGGTTGTGGGTTCGCTCTCCAGCCAGGGAACATACAAGAAGCAAGCAATGAACAGATAAACAGAGCAACGAAATCTGTCTCTCTCCCTCTCTTTCTTTCTCTGCTCCACCTCTCTTTCTAAAAACTCAATAATAATAATAAAAAATCAAAATATTCATTTGATGCCAAAGAAATAATAATTTGTTAAAAGGTTTTATAAAAATTCCAAGAGGCTGTGTCATGGCAAGAAGTCTTAAATCCTGTTGGCTTATTTTGATTGCATTTGCAAGTACCTGATGAAAAAGTGCAAATCAGCCCATCTCAGCGTTTCAGGCTTCCTGTTGATTGTGTGGCGGAGTTGCCAGGCACATAACACATTTGTTTTACAGCACTGCATGATGAACTCACAGTGTTTTACCTCCAGGACTGAAAGTCCTTAATTTGTTCTTTGAGGAACAGTCTGTTTTCATCAGGAGACACGCTTTCGTTGATCAAGCAATTCTACAGAGAGTGACATTAAAGAAAAAGAATCTGAGGATCAGGGTTAGCGCAGAAGTTTCTTCCCGCCCATAAAAAATACAGCAGTTCTTATTTTCCAATTAAACACATTTATTAATTTTTAAATGAAGCTTCTAGAATATGCCTACATCCAGCACAACAGCAATCTCCAGGGCAAGGAAAAAGTGAAACAAAAGCAACAGGGGAAAAAAGATCAGTGAATTTGTAGAGAGTGCTCTGTTTAAGGGAAGTAATATAAGTGTCAAGGAGTATACAACACGTTTAAAATATGACTTGGTAAACATTACTGTGTGCTTAAGAATCTATTCTCATTTTCATAAACCCATTTTAAATATGTTGTGGGCTGAGAAAAATATATTTACAATAGATATTGGTTTTCCAGCTGGTATTAGAACTCCTCTTAGGAAATGCCTTGCTGTATTCATTTATCAAGTAATCATATATCTATTATATTATCAAACAATAATATATTTATTTTTTATCTCCTACAAGTTAGACACCTCCTCCTTCAGACACTGGATGTACAAAGATGAGATGACAGATATTTCTTCTTCTCTAGGTGGAGCCTATTCTAGGGACTTTGGGGTGAGGGGAATAAACGGATTTATAATGTGCTCAGGATAGGAAAGGAGCAGGGATTTAGGGATGGGACAAGCACAAAATTAAATAGAAGGTAAGGGTTTAGGAGGGAAGAGAGGCCCAAGAAATAAGGTAAAGAGCTTAAGCCTGAGGTAGTGAAAATGACTGAAAAACAGTGAAAGACAAGACTGTTTAATACCCAATTAAGGAATGTCTGTTGCCCAGCTGGGTGTGGCTCAGTGGTTAAGGGTCCCCCTAAGATCCAGGAGATGGGGCTTTGATTCCCGGTCAGGGCACATGCCCGGGTTGCGGGCTCCATCCCCAGTTGGGGGCCTGCAGGAGGTAGCCGATCAATGACTCTCTCATCATCAATGTTTCTATCTCTCTTTCTCCCTCTCGCTTCCTTTCTCTGAAATCAATAAAGATTTTTTTTTTTAAAATATAAGAAATATCTGTTGAGCAGTAATATGTGTAAAGACCTTTGTCGTTACATCTGAACAACCAAAACAATCCAGCGCATGCCTGGAGCAGCCACCGACACAGAGGAGAGGACTGGAATTCAGAAGAAGCTAGAGACAAAGCAGAGGTGTTAGGTCAACATTAGCTGCAGGGTAACTTAGGGAAATCCTGGGAAAGTCGCAATTTGAGATTAAAATCTGAGCTGATCCTAAAAGGCACAGTGAGGTCCCAAATGAAATCCATTACACATATCTCTCCCTCTCTGTCGCTGCCTGTCTCTCTCTCCATGAATCTGTGTGCACATGCATATGCGTATTTATTTATCATGTACTAATTATTACCTTTAAATTAGAATTTATATCTGAATTCCAAATTCAGCAGCCAGCCATTTCTATCCAGTTTGTTAAGTTGTAAAATTGATCATGCCTCAGTGTTCTCATCTAAAATAAAGAAAATAAGGGGTTTATCCTTTTATGCTACAGGACATTTTTTAAACCCAAATCCAAAAATGCAATACAGCAATTTGTAATTCGATGCCCGCTATAGTAGTCATGATAGCAATAACTTTGCATTTGCACCGCTCTGAGCTCTTTATAAAGTTCTTTACCATACATCACCTTCTTTTCTATTCACAACCACTCTGCAAGATAGAATTTACTGATCCCAATGAAAGACAATCAAACCAAGTTCTGAGAGATTAACTGAGTATCTCAAAGCCACACAGCAAGTGAGCGGCAGAGGCCACCTCCCACTCGAGAGCAGCACTTCCGTTCCTTTAGCTGCGTAATAAGCCAGCGGCGGGCCTGCGGCGGCTGCTTCGCCTGAGCCTCCTTCCCTTCAGGTCAGAGTGCAGCCAGCTCTGTGCAAATGACCCGGTTAGAGACCTTAACCGATCCCAGTTTTTCTATTTAGTTAAAAGCAAATATCCAGAGGCATGGAGAAGGTAGACTAAATGGAGGGAAACTGGAGAAAGATGCTGAAGTTTATAACAGTGCTCTTATCATGCTGGGTCGTTGCTTTTCATAGTTTGTTTTTTTTAAAGCAGAAATTATAGATCCATAAAATGCTAACGAACATTCACATTCACAGCATGTACTGTAAGGACTCTGGTGGAGAAACATGCAGTTTCCACTCTGTTCTGAACAGGCTGCCAAATGAGACATACCTAGATTCAAGCAGCCGTAGGTTAAATGACACTGGTCGCTCCCTATGAAATACAGACACACACAGGCTGCCGCTGCACCGCCACCGCCACCACCTCCACAACATGGCGTTTTAAATTACAGTAAAGTAGACATAGAATCAAAGAGGGGAATAATCTTTAGAGAAAATTGTGAAACTGGCCAAAAAATTAAACATTTTTAAAGGTTAAACAAAACAAAATAAATTAGTGATCTGAGGGAAACCTCATTTGAGAGGTTTGTTGTCAATCACAAGTTTATTGACAATCACAAGAATTGTCAATCACAATTCTTAGAAATGCCAGTACCTGGGAGACATAACATCAATAATAATAACAATAATAATAAGCTGTAGTAATAATAAGCAAAGAACAGTCTTCTTAACACTTTTCCTAGACCAATACAGCTTCTCTGTGCCTCAGTATGGGTGGGTGGGAGTGTGGGTGCTTCTTACATGCTTGTGAATGGAGTATCCAGCCAGTCCAGCCCTTGCCGCCCGACCCCCCACAATAATAGGGCTGCCCACATTTCAGATCTGAGTACATCAGACTTAAATAACTTACTGTCTTCCCACATCATTTTGCCAAATGATGGGGAAAAACTTGGAGTGAGTAAGTAGCTGATTATTTTGACCATCCCTCCGTCTCTGGTGTATGGCTGCTTTACGGTGCAGCCATGGTTTTGCGCTATGTGGCCACCTGTTCCTTTCTCTGCTTTCTCCATGTGGCTACTTGTCTTTATTTGAATCTATATTGTTAGTGCTTTTCCCAAAGATGAAATCCATTCTACTCTCTTATCCTTCCTTCCCAATAATTTCTATTATGCCAAGCCTGAGACGGTACATTCTCAGTCCCAGATACATACATTTTATCTCCCCAGTTTAAGGTAGTTTTAGATTTATGTGTGCATAGATGTGCAAGTGAATGTACAGATGACTCTTAGTTGGAGCCCTTCAGAAGTCAACCCTGAAATAAGAATTTGAGTGCAAATACTTTATTTGAAACATTACCCCAGGAAACAACTGTGGATGGCGGTAGTGATAGTTTGAGGTAATTCTCCTGTACTTGCAGACTGCTGTGCAAGAGGGCAGACTTGGCTCCAGCTATCAAAAGAACCTTTGGGCAAAGAGAAGCAGAATGTGGCATTAAGTCAGAACTCCATGCATTACATGGTAAGGCCTTAAAGAAGAAAGTAGGACACCAGCAGCATCTCCTATGGGATGGATGCAACCCAAATGAGGTAAGTATAAAACCTACATCAGAGAATGCTGTTAGGATGTAATGGATACATACGTATAAATCACATAGGGACTATGTGTGATAAGTATTCAATAGGTATTATTATGTTACATCTATGATTATTATGAATATGATACATATTTTACCAGTGTATTGTATATTCATTTTTATTTACTTAGAAATCATTCATCTCTGTTCTATTTAATGTATTATTTGCCTATTATAGAAGTTATTTTAATGACTTGCAATAGCATATAAAATGTAAGCAATTAAAACTGTTGAAAATAGAGACACAGTTGGAATTATAGAATGAAGCACTGAATGAGACTTAATAACAAATACCACAGTGACCTGCATTTGTCATGAAAGGTTATATACATGTCTATAAGCTGTTTAAAAGATAGTGTAAAAATAGCAAGATTTTAAGCCAGAACTAGCTTCTTTTTTATTTTGAGCAAAGATGCTAAAGGAAGAATTAGGAACCTCTTCTGAAGTTAAGCGCCCTGGGTGTTTTGAGGTTCAAAAACAGTCTATGAAGAATTTTGGCCACATTTTCCATAAAAATTATAGTCTCTTACCAGAAAGAACACATCAATATATACAATATGTGTTTACCATTTATGCAGAAATACAGTGTGTGCACACAGTCATGTGAGATTTCTCCTGCTTCTGAAATTTAAAATAACTTTAGTCTGCAGCAGGTTGGTCTGTTCATACAGACTCATACAATCCATAGACATTACCCATGAAAAGGCTTCTCTCAAAAATCCAAACACAAATTTTAAAAGAAGAGGTAGGCTAGTGGTCCTCAAAGTTTCTTGGTTCATGACATCCTTAATGTTTTAATAATACTCCTATGGCACCTAGACCAAAACTAATACCTCACTGTTCCATTTATTAAGTAGTCAGGCCCAAGATATTTAAAAAGTATGTATTTCCTAAAAAATTCTAAACATAGAAAAAATAATGCATGCAAATGTAAAGAAGTTTTTAAAATTTATTTCTTAAATAATACTTATGAGGTATGCTTTCTATTGGACTCTGCATACTTCCCCTACTTCAACTTCCAACACTGGCAATTCTTCAATTGAGAATGATATCTGCCTTGGAGCCCATGTTTCTCTGGTAAGAAGAGCCGGGAATTAACATCCCCCAGGAGCAACCCCAACCAACCAGTAGTAAGAGTTAATGTATCAGTACTCCTGCACCTTATCCATTAGGGAGCATAACTCTGAGGTGTGCGTTCTAGTCTGTTTCCCAGAGTTTCCTATTAGGATTAAGCTCCAGTTATCTGCAGTGGGAGCCTGCTTGATAATGTCCCCTTTTATTGCCTGCCTTCTCTTTCTAACTTTCCTACTCCCCTTCTAGTGTTTCCTGGAATCACCTCCGAGTCAATATACTACTTACTTGAACCCCTGTCTCAGGATCTTCTCCTGGAGGAAATGAAACCAAGGCAGATGAATTAATGATTCATTACCTTTACACCATGGGTTAGCGATGCTTTTCTTAAAAAGTTTCTCAGTCGTTTCCTCACTTGGTCTCACAGATGCTGACCTGAAGTTTCACTTACATGATAGGCCCTGAGCTAATTATTATGTTCATACAGTGCTTAACCACACTACTATTCATTCAACTGAAATGCATCAGTCCCCCACGGTTTATACACTGTGCACAGTGCTGCAAGTGCCAATATAAATAAATATAAATAAGACACACAGTTCCCACATTTAAAAGTTCATAGTCTCCAAAGGAGGCCTATAAACTAATGACTTTTAATATACAGTAAATGCTTGAAAGCCCTCAAGAAATAGCTCCTGAATATGTGAATAAATAGACATTATTTTTATCCCTATAATCTTCTTTACTTTGTTCATTACGTTCTTCTGTACATCGTTTACAGCATTGTCAGAAAATAGAAAAGCAGTGGGTACAGGCCCTAAGCCACCTGTTAGGACAATTCCCCTTCTAGTCTCTGCAGTGAAAGTAGTCTGTTTGGCATATTTGTTTAGAATGACGCATTTCGAGGCCACGACTGCACGCCTCGCCTTGGACAGACAGGGAAAAGGGAGCATGGACGGCTTGAAAGACAGGGGCTGAGTGGATACGAAAACACGGCCGAGACCCACACATGTGCCGTGGGCAAGAGGCCCGCCGCAGAGTGAAAGACGCACGCAGGCTAGAGGCAAAGCGATGGAGTATTTTAAACAATAATAAAAAAAAATTTTTAAAAATTTAAAAAAAAAGAAGGTAAAGCGATGGGAAGATGCTGCGCTCAGTTACTCCAGAAGGTACCGAGCGGAATTATCATTATTGTGGAGGGGAAAAGTTTAACATAAAGGAGTCAAGAGAGCCTATTAGAGGAGTTACAATGAGAGCTCGCCAACCGAATTGCATAAAAGGAGCGGGGTGCATCCAAGTTGCAGTAAAAGTAGGCGTGGACGGGAATGATCACCCTCTTTTAGAGGGATTTTGAGTACAGCGGTGCCTCGGTTTCCGAATGTGATCTGTTCGGGGAGGCCGAGCTCCGAAACGCTGGAAAACCGAGGGACCCACAGCCCACAGCGGGGCCTCAGGATCCTGCCCTCAGGGGAAGCCAGGGCCATGTTCGACTCCCGAGACGTGTTCGAAAACCGAAGCCTTTCCTTCCAGGTTTAGAGCGCTCCTAACCCGAAATGTTCCTCAAGGGAGACGCTGGAAAACCGAGGCGCCACCGTAAACAGGTTGGACTGAGGCCCAGGGTTCCCGGTCGTGCGCCCCTTGGCCGCCCGCAGAAGCGGACGATGGGTCCGGGAGCAGAGCTGCCCGGCCGGGACCAGCTTGACTCGTGCCCACCCACGCTGTGGGCACGTTCGGCTACAGAGCACTGAAATGTGGCCAGTGCAACTGAGAAACTAAATTTTAATTTTATTTAATTCTAATTAATTTAAATGTAAATTTAAGTAGCCACATGAGGCTGGTGGTGTCAGTGTTAAACAGCACAGCTCTAGAGAGGAGGGAAATCACTGTGGGTTCTAAATACAGAATGACAGGATAGAAAAGCATATTTTAGGCAGATTAATTTGGCAGCAGTGTTTAGGAAAGTTAAGGGGAAATAAATTGTTCTTTTGAGATTGTACTGAATTTATATATCTGGGAGAATTGACATCTTTAAAATATGAGTCTTCCAATTATGAGCATGATGTATTGCTCCATTTATTTAGGTTTTTCCATTTTTAAATACCTCTCCACAGTTTTTATAAACTCATACAACATAGTTCATAATAATAAAAATATGGAAACAACCCAAATGTTCACCAAAAATATAATGTATAAGTAAAATACAATGGAATATTCTATTAAAAAAATTGAAGAACTATAGTATATGCAACAATTAAAATAATATTAGATAAATGAAGACACAAAATGATACACATAGTATTACTCCATTAAAAAAAATACAGTAATAGAGGAAACAAAACTGTATTACTTATATACATTGTAAAATCATTTAGAAAAACAAAGAAATGTTTTACCTTAAAACTCAAAGTAATAATTTCCTCTACAATGGAAGGGGTGAAATGGCCACACAGGAGATTTCTAGGGTTGTATTATTAATCTGGTTATTTCTCAGTCTAGGCATTCACTTTATAGTTATTCATTAAACCATAAATATGTGTTTCATGTACTTCCCAGTATGTATGTCACAATTATCAAAGAAATAGACAATTAAATTTTTTTTTAAAGTAAAAACAAAATTGAATTCTTTTAAATGAGGCAGAGATGATTGTTTACAAAAATACAGCCACAAATTCTTTGTAGCTCCTCCTATTCAAGAGGCAGTTGGGCTCCTTCCCTACTCATTGAATCTAGGATGGTTGGTGCCCCGCTTTGGCCATGAAGACATTAGCAAGCATGATGCAGGCTGCCATTTGAAGAGGCCCTGGCTGGTCTGCTAGATGCCGGAGACCCTGTGGCCTGACTTCACCTGCACAGGAGAATTGAGGTGAAATGAGTGTAGGACCTGACCATCTGGTTTGGCTCAAATTGCCAAATCATTGAATTGTGAGCTAAAGTAATTCTTTGAAGCCACTGAGTTTTGGTGGGGCTTGTTTTCAGCAAAAGCTAGTCATCAAAGGAGCATAATATTTAGACATTCCCAGATACCAAAACAGAACACCTTTAGTACAACTGGGCAAAGATCCTGAATCCCAGTATTTTCACAGAAAAGAGAAAACATACTGAAGTACACAGTTTTTATTTTCTGATCGACATCGGCCAACGAAAGGTGAAGAATACCATGTCACTTTTGGCTAATCTCAGGCATAAATCTGTCACACCGAGTCTTTTAAAAAGGCAGAGGGGAACGAATAGAAAATAGAATTAACCACAATTCTGCAGGTTATAGGAAAGTTATGAGTTAACTGCTTTTGAATCACTCTTCTGAAAAGACAAAAAGGATTATAGTAAATAGTAATCCAAAGAGGGTGTTTCAAGAGAGGGACAGAAAGTATGGCCTAGGTAATTTGCTTTTTTATACTGCACATCATCATGAGGATAAAAACACAATACTTTTAAAAACGGAATATTTCTTGTGCTCTTTTGACTACCATTTTCCAACATCAGTGTCTTAAAGCAGCTTTTTGAAGTTGCTGTGCTATAGGCAAATGCTACAAATATTTTGTTTAAATACTAAAAATCATAAGGGTTAAGAGAATTTGCCACACATTGGTTATAATTTGCCCTGCCTGACAGTCTTTGATGATCATATTTCACACTTGTATAATTTTATTGATGTTGAATCTACTCATTGGCTGATATTAACATTTCCAATATTGATAAGGTTCTGAAATCAGGTGAGCATGCTAAGGCAAACCCAACGATAATTGCAAAATACCTGACTATTGATTAATAAAAGGAACAACTCATAAACCCCTCCCCCAAAAACATAGAAATAAGACTTCAAAATAAGCATACATATTTTTATTAAAAAGAATGTTAACTTGAGTAGGTGTCCAGAGTCCCCTGTATTTTATATATTTTTAAAGAATATAATCCAGGTGAAACCAACATTGGCGTATGTCACTCAGATGGTTTAAGAACTAGCATAGCACATAAAAGAGGGATGAAGATTTCTAAGGGTTATAGGATTTGAAAACAATAATCTCAGGGGCAGGTAGAGGATTCAGATGAGAAAGTTTGCCTACACTCTCTGAAGTGTTCCTGTTTGTGTTTTAGGCCTTCCCTGATTCCTCAAAGTGCTGTTCAGTGAAAGAATCAAAAGAGTAAACAAGAGAATTGTCTGGGGAGGAACCTGGATGAGGGGTGGGAGAGCTGCAGCATCTTGGGACAGAGAAGGAAAGGATCCTGAGGAAATGGGAAGAGAGTGATTAGTACCAATTATAGTACCAAAGAAAATAAAAACGTCCTGAGTAGCAGAGGTCTGCACAAAGAAAACCTTAGAGAGCTTTTCTGGAACTGAAAAGGGAATGTGGGGCTGAGAAGCCAAACGGCCTATATGAAATTTCCTAACATGTAGAAAAAGTATACTGAGTGCCTGCCCACAAAATAATTAATCATGTATGCTGAAAATAGGTGTACCAGAAGTACTTGTCTTTGCTTTATTCTAGATTCTGAACCTGAGTTCATGGTCAACAGAAGCACCTCTCTCTTCAATAAGCACATAGCACACATAAAAAATACTTAACTCCTTTCTATCTATATAGCTATGAATGTTACACACATCTTTGTACAGTTAAAAAAAAAACACACAAACAAACGTCGACCTTACCTTTATTTCAAATGATGTCTTCAGCCCTGGCCAGCCTGGCTCAGTGGTTAGAGCGTCGGCCCATGGACTGAAGGGTCTTGGGTTTGATTCCGGTCAAGGGCGCGTATCTTAGTTGCAGACTCCATCCCTGGCAACCAATTGATGTGTCTCTTTCACATCAATCTCTCTCTAGCTCTCTCTCTCTTTCCCTTCCACTCCCTCTGCAATGGAAAAATATCCTCAGGTGAGGACTTAAAAAAAATTTTTTTAATGATATTTTTACTTGAACCCACAGTCTCCTAATTAACTTCTCTACCACCATTAAGAAAATAAAGTTGTACCTGTAAGGACCTTGTGATGTAAAATTTAGACACCAGAGAATGGTGTAGACAGGCCCTTTTTGAAACCTTTTCGTTGCCTCCTCGAATGGATTTAGCATCATTAAATCGCAAAAGGCAGGACAGAAAGGTGATATTTTGACAAAATGAGCGTGGTGGTTTGGAAGCAGCTCCCAAAGCAGTAGCTCTGAATTGGGGGCCTTGTAAATTTCTCCATAATGCAGATAAAAACTTCAGGGTACATTTAAATACTTTTCCTCAAACATTTCCCTGATTTGTTGCCAAGTCCCCACTGAATTTAGTAATCCAGGCAGATTACCATGGGCTTCTATTTTTAGGGCCCTTCTGTTACTGTGGCCGCTGCGGCTGACAGGATTACAGCTAGTATCCTACCCGTGTAAAATATATTGATTCTTCAGGAGAAACCCGCACTCCACTCCCATAATGACAATGTCAGACTCATCGCTGGATATTTCTCTCTGAATTTATTTTGTAGCTCCATTGTGGCCAATCCATTACTAACTCATGAGATAGTGTGTTGTTTAGTTTTGCTCTGTGCGTTTCAGCACTAGCTCACTATTGTGTGTATGTGCATATTGGGGGAAGGGTGGGTGATGGAAATGCATGCCGTGGGTCACAGAGGACATATATAATTTCTCTGAATCTGAGGGCAGAAAAATATATAACCAGACATTACTCTTTCCTACAAATGACAATAGCTCCATCTATTGGTGAAAATAGCTTATTCATCATACTCTTCTACATCACTGGCGTTTACAAATTTATCTCAGAATGTAATTTGTATTTTACCTTTAGAAATTAAAAATTTTCCCAAGGAGAATAAATGTTTACTAAGCCAAATTGGAGCCACCCCTGCAGTCTTTGCAAGGAAAAAATAATTCCATTTACTCCAGAGAGAGTTTGGCCTCCAGAAATGACTGTTCCTCAATATCCAGGTATAGTTTGTTAATAATCTCTTTCATGATTTTTTACAAGACATTGGGAGGGAGGCAGTTATAAAGTGTAATAAAATAACAAGTTAAATTAATTTCATATGGATTCTTGGATTTGATCTAAGAAGTAAATTACCCAACACATTTCTCATCTCCCATAAACAATGTTTTATCAATTTCATGGTAATTACACCCCAGTAAACGAGTATGTATTAGACACATATAAACAAGTAAATTACATTTTTTACTTGAAGGAATTTAAGCTAAAGAAGAATGTTAAGATTATCCCATTTCATAAGTTACTGCAACCTCAATCAAAAAAATTCTTGGAATATAAAGTCAATTTCAGGCTGTCATTTACAAATGTTCTCAATTATGTTATTGTTATTTGTTCATGGAAACTCGGGATTGTTTTTAACTAGTCCTCCAACTTATATGAAATTATACAGCTCGTAGTAAAAAAAAAAAAATTATTTACATAAGTATAAATACAGAGTTAGACACAAAACCTAGATGACGATGAAGACCGCCACTGAGCTTGCGGCAGAGGCCCACAAGGTGGCAGCACTTACGTGAGCCTTGAACTTGAAGTATCCAAACCTCCACTTAGTGAGCCACAGGAACTTGGTCTCTCAGAGGTCTGAGCCCGGTAACCCAATAGAAAAGAGTAAGGTCTTTCCAGTCGGCATGCAAATTGATACATGTAAAATTGTGGCTATTTCTTTCCTCGGGCTGTAATATCAGAATTCAGAGAGAGAGACAGGTATGGAAGTAAATACAGATATGTGGGCATACACACACATTTATTGCCCAGCTGTGTGTTGAGCAGTCTTAAAAGCAATCACACCCCAGTAGATATGCACACCACCGACTAGATCTTGGTTCCTAAAATCAGTCTTCCTTAAAAGGAACCAGGGCTCTTCGGAGAAATGAGTGATGCCAAACAATGACACAAAAGGAGAAGGTAATCTTGTGGACATACCTTTCTCCAGGTCCTTCGGGTGCAAATAAGTGAAGATGTCAGCCACAGAGGAAAAGGCCAAGAGATTGCAGAGTTGCTGTCCATTTGGCCCCTGGGCCAAGCCCAGAGCCATTCACTGCTAGACTTGTTATGAGCAGGAAATAAATCCTTGCTTGTTTAAGCCATAATTCATCACGTTTTCTTTTATCTGGAGCCAGAAACATTCTAAAACTAATCTAACATTTAAATGTACAAATGCAATTATTAGAAAAACTCAGTGATATAATTAACACACAATTGTAGGAGTATGTGGGGCTGTGGAGATGATTAGAAGGTTATCTTCATCTTTTGAGGAGAGATGTTAATAGATATTTTTAAGGTTAATAAATGAAGACATAGATACCTAGGTTTGTAATAAGAATTATTGAGGTAAGCCATCACAAGAAGAAAAAACATAAATTTTCAAATGATTCATCCATAGAGAGGGGTGCTTTCTGAGGCAATACAAGAATAAATTAGGAAAATAAATAAAAATAACACAAAATGATATATGTTGAGAATATGAGAAGGAATAAGATATTATATAAGGTGATATATATCATTTTCTTAATTTAATAAGATGTGAATACTTATTTGTATAAATACAAAAATACATAAAGAAGTATTTACAATAATTTAAGATATTTTCTAGGTCTATTTTGGGATTTTTTTTTTCTTAAGAATAGACTATAAAAAAACAAAATATTTTTTTTCTTTTTTGTCTGCACAGCTGGAAATGAATGAAATGTTCCCAGTGTAAAGGAAATAATTTACTTAGCCTTTGGGAATAGATTTTAAAGATCCCTTGAAAGAAGTAGTTTAATAATATCTGACTTCATATGCTGTTAATGGGTACTTTTTTCTCTCCCTTACATTTCTATTGTCAATATTATCTTTTCATTTCTTCTCATTTTGTGTCAACTATAGACCCTCGGTTCCATACTAATGGTCTTAAACATTTAAAAACCTCCCTTTATAGTGTGACATGGCACTGGGAACTCCGCAATAAACCCACGAGTCCATGCAATAAATCCAGGAGCCCACTGGCACAGGACTGAGGGCAGGAAGCAAAGAGTATTTAAAAGTGATCATTTATCCAAGGACAGGGATTCTTTCTGCCAGACTTCTGTTTTCAAATTCCTGAGTTCTAAAAGGAGTTATTAATTCTCAATGGTAGTTTATAATGTTAACAGCCAGCTGAGTGTTTCTGCTCGTTAACATGCTGTTTTCTTTTGTTTGTTGGTTTGTTTCCCACCCCAGTGATTACACTGGGAGCATTCAGTGTCCTCACCACCTTGCTGTTTGTTACCAGCACGGCCACGATGATTCTGGTAAGAGGTTGCCATACCTTCTGCCATCTCTCACAGACCCACTCAGCTCTTCAACAGGACAAAAATTCACTTTCAGATTGAAAGTGCGGACGTGGTGAGCTTTAGTCTCCTGGGGGACATCCAAGGATTCTTGATATTTTTTCACACGCTCTTCTTATATACTTAGGAGGAAGTTTTTAAAATTTATCACTAGGTGGCGGTAAAGATCAAAAATGAAATGAAACCGTGATAGAAAACTTCCACTAGTAATAATTTTGAAATAAATTTTGAATTTGCACGTTTGAGATCAGTGTAAAAGGTATACTGCAAAACAATTTAGCTAATACATATCTGAAAAAAACAGATGCTGACAAACTTTCTTAAAAAGCAGATTCTCTTGGGGAAAAACAATGGAAATATTGAAGCCAAGAGGTTAAAAAGCGCAAATGAGCAATGATATGCCTATTTGTAGGACAACTATGCCCTCCACAACTCCCTAGAGAGAAACTTACAGGCTTTTTACACAATATGACAATCGTGCCTAAAACATAAAGTCCAGTTCTGTGCCTTCTGTCAAAAATCATGTACTTCCTTAACAAGTAGAGAAATTCTTTTCATTTAGTATTTTAGCAATTTTCAGTCTAGCATCTTCTTCACTTTTCTGGAAATACAAAATATGTAACAATGCCAGAACGGTGAATAATAAATTTCACTATAATTAATGACATTTTTTTAAACTTAAAATAATTTCAGTTTTTGTTGTTTTTATGCCAGCATTTTCTTTTAGGAAAGTTATAGTATTCTTTGCTGTCTTTAAATTATACATATCTATCATTTTCCTTCTTTGCATAATGTGAATAGTTATGATAAAACATTTTTGTTATGAAGCCTTTGCCTTCTAAATAGCACTATTTGTGCCCTATGAGCAGAGATCAAGGGAGCCTGTAACCCCTAAGTGGACATATTCACCTCCAAGAAAGTATCACAGAAGTAGGATGGTGCAGTGAATAGCCCAGGCTCTGTATTGATGTCATTTTTCCTAAACAGCCCCTGTGATGATTCACCCATTACTAGATTGAAGTTGGTAGTTCATGCTCATGATAGCACCAGGTGCCAGGGGCATATAACAGACAGGCTTTGGGTTTGGTTTTTATTTTATTTTCACTTTGTTTTTTTGTTGGTTTGTTTTCTTTTTATTTTGTCTTGTCCTTTAAGATGAAAAATGCTTCCATCTTTATTCTTTTTATTTTATTTTTTATTTTTTTAATACACCTTTATTTATTGATTTCAGAGAGAGGAAAGGAGAGGGAGAGAGAGAGACAGACGCATCAATGATGAGAGAGTCATTGGTCGAGCCCACAACCTGGGCATGTGCCCTGACCGGGAATCGAACCCCGATCGCCTGGATCCTAGGTCGACACTCAACCGCCGAGCCACGCCCGGCCGGGCAATGTTTCCATCTTTAAAATAAAGATGGGAAAGAACCAGCCAAGGAAAAGATTTAAAATAGAAATAAGCAGTAATGAGTCCCATGAGGTAACAATGCCTCTCTGTTGGATGCATTTATATGTCTTTTCATGGACTCCACGAAAATACTGCGAAACAAGGAGAAACAATGAACTAACTGTATTCACATTTTTAAAAACATTATCTAATAAATGATTTTACTGCAGTGTTCCTTTAAATAAGTCAAATTTGTGTTTTTATATATAAGTAGGTTTTTTTTGTTTGATTATTTTGTTTCAGAAAAAAGACATAACACTTACCCAAAATGTAACTCAATATTTACTTGTAATTTAAAAAAAACAATCTTAGAAAAACTATCATACATGAATAGGTCTCAAATTTCACAAGTCTTAGCTTAAATTGGGAGCAAATGTAAAACCCCTTAGTTTGTCTTTTGTTAATAGGGTCTTTCTTCCAAGTTCTCAAACACTGGCAGAGAAAACTTAACTTTGAATGCTATCTTGTTTAAAATCCAATAATGACAGTTTCCTCTGTGGAACAAATCACCAGTCTCTCACATCCCAAGTTAACCTCCAATGCCAAGTTCCCCTTGGTACAAGAGAGAAGCTAATCAGCAAACAACAGGGCCAAAGGACACTGAGCCAGGGACTTCAACCCTTCCCTCTATAATGACACACTTCCTCCTAAGACACTCCAAAAATGTTTAGACGGTGACCAGGGGAGGAAGTGGAAGGGAGGCCAAGCTTTTTGTTTCTAGACGTACAGAGCAGTATCTAAAAGCAGATGTTTAAATCAGCCTAAAATTCACACCAGATGGCACTAAAAGTTTGTTTTTCGTCTCCTCAAACTGACTATGAGGGCTTATGGAGAAGAGTGGATTATTTTTAGACAACATAAAGGAGTTACATTCAGCGTCAGCGCTGTGGGTACACAACCCGGGCAGTAGCCTAGGGGCCTCCTGCAGAGGAGCCCCGTGTTTGGGTAAATGGCCTGCTCTCAAGCTTCAGTAGCGTTCAGACAAGGAACCCACATTTTTGTTTTGCCACGTAACCATGCTTCGCTAAATTTCCTCTGCTTCTTCAAATTATGACAGTTGACTTCATTTTTTTAATCCCACTAGAGACAAACCAATAAGGTTTTTTTCTTTCTTCTCCATTTGAAAATTAACATAGAAGTTGGTTTTCCTATATGACTCTGTAGAGATGTTTTTCTCTGATTTTTCCACCCCTATGGTAATCGATTTAGAAAGACTAAACTAGAAACCTAAACATAGAGAATTTAAAAAGAAAATACACAGATGCTAGGTAAATCAGGATAAAATATTTAAAATGTAAAAGTTGAGGCATTCGAAATCAACAGTTGGTTTGCATTCTGACAACACAAACATTCCAGTGGTCACAATCTTCATGAAAATGGAATGACAATAACTGTTTCCAGTTAGGGAAGCAAGAAACTAGGCATTTATTTCCATTAGACTGGCCAAGACAAAACAGCCTTCTTTCCACGTGGGTTATTCGGTAGGTGACTCAGCTTGGAACTAAGGCTGAATTTCTATGGACTCCTGTGGTGGGGCCTGACAAGAGAAAAATTCTGAGATGTCCTAAATTACCTTGCAGTGGACAGGAGAGCGAGAGGAAGAGACAAGAGTATTTAACCAACTAATAGCTGTGAGGCAACTAGATAAACTGCTCATATTCCTGAATATATGTTAGAGTTTTCAATCAACTCCTGTAGTGACTCTCAGACACCACCACATCCCCCATGTGCAGGAACTTTCGGGACTGTTGCCTCTAACCAATCACAAGCAGTAAATGTTTCTTCCTGACAGACTGTGCGCCTATCATAAAATTGCCCCAGCTTCACTTTCCCCGCCCCCTCTTATCTGTAGCTAATGTAAATTCTTTCAAAACAACTTACATCTTTCTTCCCCGAAGCATAAAGTATAAAAGTGCCCATCCACTCCAGGGCACTGGGCGTGTTTGTTGCTCCACCCAGCCCTGTGGCTGTGGTCCAGATTTTATTCTGCAGGACCCGGTCTCAATAAACCCTTTGTTTTAGAAAAGCTTGCCGTGAAAGTATTTTTGTTTTGTTTAACAGGCCTGAAATAAGCGCACACACACACACACACACACACACACACACACACACACCCCGAAATCCTTGATGTGCTGATATAGCCAAGCCATTTTCATTTTCTTTCTTTTATCTCATATCTAAAAATTTCTTGCATTCTATTCTGCTCCTTTTCACAGGTGCTTTTCCTGCCTTTCCATTGGATCCGTTTGTAGTTTCACATTCACAGAAAAAGATTGCCAACAAATAAGCTTTCCTTCCACTACTTAAAAGGCTGTCACTATTGAATGTAATAATCTGCAGTGAGAAAAGAATCTAAAGCATATAAACCATAATAGTTTATGACATGCAAGAAATCTCATTCCATTTATCTTTGCTGTAGCTAGAAATGATCTGATATTTCTGATATTATAGGCCATTTCATAATGCATTATCACATCAAAGAAAGGTTTCTCTGGTAGGAATGCATTGCAAGGTCCTCAGAGCAGCAGCAGCTACTAGGAATTAGTATTGACCGGGTTCCTTCTGTGTGCTAGATGCTGGGTATCTCATTTCGTGTTCATCACAACTGTGGGGGAGAGGAAAATTTCCCCTTTTGCCTTTTAGCTCTTCTGGTTGATCTATAATCAAATTGGCATTAGACAGATTAACAGGACAGCATAACCAAATTTAATTACGTGCGTCCGTGCAGGGGTTCTGTGAGGATTTCGGGCCCAAGGACAAATCAGGTATTGGAGGCTTCTAAGCCATGTCCAGCTAAAGAGAAAGGGGCCTAGTGGCCAGACTGCAAAGGGAAGGTGGGCGACTCACAGAGGGGTGCGGAGGGGCAGAGGTTTGGTAAACGCATTCTGGCTGGGCCGCCCAGAAACAGTGGGGTATCCGAGGGGGCAGGGGTCTAAGGGTCAGACTTTCTGGGTTCCTCGCTGCCTGCCACACCTACTTCCTATTAAACTGTCGTTCTCCTGATGGTATTTCCCTCCCGGGAGCAGGTCCTCTCTCTGAATTCCTTTAGGCAGCTGGAGGAGAGGTCACTGGTTCTTCCTGAGTACTTTTTCTCTTCTTAAAAAATAACCAGCTTAGCCTGGCCGGTGTGGCTCAGTGGTTGAGCATCGACCTATGAACCAGGAGGTCACAGTTCAATTCCCGGGCAGGACACACGCCCCAGTTGCTGGCTCCATTCCCATGGGGCGGGGGTGCAGGAGGCGGCAGATCAGGGACTGTCTCATCATTGATGTTTCTCTCTCTCTCCCTCTCCCTCTCCCTTCCTCTCTCCGAAATCAACAAAGACATATATATATATATATATACACATACAAATTTATAAATATATAAATTTATATATAAAGTATAAGTACATATACATATATAAGTATATATGTATTTATATATTTAACTATAAATATTTAAATAAATAACTAGCTTAAAAGAATATTCCCCAAAGGACATATCTTGAGGTGGCCGACTCTACTTCCCTTCAGCCCTCAGGGGGGTTACTTTTTAATGAGCGGGGCGAGGGGCGGGCAGGTAAGGGGGCACCGGGTGCGAGAGCGGCGGGGCTGGGCGGGGAGCCCCGGCCCCCTCCTGACCGGGGCGGGAGGGGCGCCCCCTGCAGGGCCCTGAAGGGAGCAGCGGTGACCGGCAGGAAGGCGCGCGGCCTACTCCGCAGAGCTGGGGGGATCTGCAAGGCGCCTGGCTTGGGCTTCTGAGTGAACCCCCCACGGCCCTCCTGCCAAGCTGAGGAGGGGCCATGTCCACATGGCCGAGCTGTGACTTTCCCGCACTAAGGGCCCTTCTCTTCCTGTGTTTCTGGCTCAGCCCGAAGCAGATGCACAAATCCCCAGTGCAGGAGGGTTTTTCTAATATATCATTCCATTTCGTAAAGTCATTTCACTTTGGAGCTGAGGATTAGCTTAATCTAAGTTTAATCGCCACAAGACCTATGTCATCTATAGCAAAAGAGATGGATTAAAAAATAAGAATTCATTCAATTATATTGACTGATTGGCCTACTGTTACCAAATATCTTAGTATTTTGAAGCATTGATTTTTTTTTTAAGTGAATTAATGTTTAGCTGCCCCTCCAATTTCTTACGCACCTATTAAGTGTCAGTCACTTTACCTCCGTTATTTCTAGTCTTTATAGTAACTCGGTAAGGCAGGTGGTGTAGTAGTAGCAGTAGTTGCAGTAATAGTAGCGCTACACAGGCAGTTAGACAGACATGAGCAGGGCAAGGACGATGGGCCAGGTACAGAAACTCACCAGGGCAAAAAGCCCTGGGTGCCTAGCGAGGGGTAAAACTGGGGAAACAAGGACCTCACCCCCAGGGTGACCTTTCTTCCCCTAGCATATCACTGGTCATGCAGTTTGGACCCCTGACTTTTCATATCGTTAGTCATGCAGTTTAAATCCCCCTGAGCGTTTCCTCCCTAAAGATAACATCTAGGCTTCAGTTGTACTTCAGCTCCAGGCCCAGAAAAGCAGCAGAACCAGACAAGTGACAGGTGGCTGCCTGAGGACCAGCTACATTGACTAACGACCCCCTGCCCTGGCACCAACCAATCAGCTGAGAGGACCCTGAAAGAGCCCACCTGGGAAGCTTATGAATATTCTATTGAGACCCTCCCCGGAGACCTCCCCTAAGATTCCCACCTGCAAGACTGAGCTAAATAGCTCAGGATGAAAGAGCCAGCTTGCACTCTCTGCCAGGGGAGCACACCAGCGCCATTCCTTTCCTCCTTCTTTCCTCTCAGGGACCCCACAAGACTTGCCACCAGGGGAGCAATGAGTAGCGGAAGCTTGTCCCGTGCTTAGACCCTGAACCTGTCTCCAAGGCCCCCTTCTCTCTCTGACTTCTCTGAGCCAGAGCAGCCCACCCTAGGCTCTCCTGTAGCTGCTTCTATATCCTTCCTTATTTCACCGTCCTAAATATATTTTTGCTGTGGCCAATACATTCTTACTTACTTTGCTACGCTTTGTCTCTTGATTCAAATCTTTCCTTCAAGAAGACAAGAACCAAGATCTCGTCATCTCCCCAGTAACAGTAGTAACAGTAATAGTATTATACTGATTAAAACTATAGCTTAGAAAAGGTAATTAATATGTTCAGGGTCACTTAGTAAGTAGTGGAGGCTTGATTAGAACTCAGATCTCCTTGGCTCCCAAGTCACTTCCCTTTGTACCACTCTGTTCCCATATTATAATCAACCCTTAGCAAATATTCACAAATGTCTTTTCTTCTTCCTTTTTTTTGCTAGCAGTATTCCATGACTTCCACAAAGAAAAAAGTCATAAGTCTCAACCCTCATTTACTGAGTGTGATCTTTTGAACCATGATGTAGGTATGCCAATAAATTGAACAAATGGTGCTAGAGCAATTGGACACCCATAAGCCAAAAACAATAACAAAAGAATCTTGACCTCAGCCTCACACTTTACACAAAGATTTAGTACAAAATGGATTACCAAGTTAAATTTAAAATGGAAAACTATAAAATTACTAAGGGAAAAAAACAGAAGAAAAATTTTAGCACCGAAGTTTAAATAAAGATTCTGTAGATGTGACACCAAAAGCACAATCAATAAAAGGAAAAAAATTGAAAACTTGGACCTCATTAAAATTTAAGATGTTCACTGTGAAGGAGACTCTTTCAAGAAAATAAAAAGACAAGCTACATACTGAGAGAAAATTTTGAAAACCACATTTGGCAAAGCACTAGTATCTAGACTATATAAAGAATTCTCAAAATTCAACAATAAAAAAAAATAAACAATGCCAAAATACAAAATAGTGATAATACCAAATGCTGATAACATTGTGGAGAAACTGGATCACTTGTATGTTTATTGTGAAAAAGTAAAATGGTATAGCCACTCTGGAAAACAGTTTCACATTTTCTTAGAAAACTAAACATGCAACTGTCATTTTTTTAAAGTGAGGCATTTTTATTGCTGTTGGCATTTTATCTTTATACCTATTCACAAGATACAGCAGAATGTCCAGTTATTACCATGTTTATGCAATAAATCCATTATTAGAAACACTCTCAACAATCTGTATCAAGATGATAAAATGAAAGGAGTCTACTTTCTAATTCTGTATTTTCTTTAATTTAATATGTAACATCTATTTCATTAAACACTTACATTTAGGATTCAGGCTCTTGTCCCCTGATATCAAATTAAACCACTGCATTACAGACAGAAGAAAATCAGAACAGAAGAACCAATAACACACCAATTGTCCTGTAAAATCATTTTATTTTCTGTTAATAAACAATTTTCTCAGGTAATGTTACCAGAACAACCTGTTTATGGGGTTTTACAGTTTGAAGTAAATATATATTTTTAAAAACTTATCTCTATTATACAGAGTGGTGATATAAAAATGATTTATAGGCTATAGTTTTCAGAAAGCAGTTAGCTAGGCTAATCCTGCTAAAGAAACTTTCCTATTTAAATCTATAATATGGCATGAAAAGATATGATTAAAAAATCTTCTGATAAAAAAGCTTGAGATCATCAAAGGAATGTTTACTGTCCTCCACAGAGAGCCACCAGGATTTTTTCATAATCTCCTTTGGTTTCATCCTGTTGATGAAAAAATAGAGTATGCTTAATGTTACCTGAAACCATAATCAATATATTTTCAAATTATAATTATAGTCTTAGTTGACTTACGAGTTGTAGAACATACATCACAGTACATCAATTATCTAAGATCTTTGATAAGAATATTACTTATTTAATTAAATAATATAATTCATATAGCAGTTAACTGATATTTGTTAATTAATTATTATATAAAAGCAGTACCTGTCAAGATTCAGATTGTAAACCTCTCTGAAATAACTATGTTGTGTATTAGAGCTATTTTCCAAGAATAAGATGTCACACATAATTGAGTAAATATAACACATTACCACTTCAGATCCTCTTGAGGACTATCTGACTCACTCATCAGAGAAAGTTACAAGCTTGTGATTTTCTCAATATAGTTATTCATTATAAGTAAAAAATTCAATTTAAGTGGTCACCTATCTTTCAATAACTTTAAAACCCTTGACTTGTCTTTATTTTTATTCATTAATATCATAATGAGATCCCATGAACATGCATTTTATATATTTTATATATGACAGGAAAAACTTAGAATAATAAGTTTCTAACCCTCTGATTAACTAAAGTAATTATACCTCCCTACTTGCAAAATAAATCATTATTATCTCCCTACTAAAAAATACTTTGGTTGCTAAATTTATGTCTGGGAAACTAAATGTTCTATGAATGCTGAAAATTTTGAGTATTTTTTCAGTACAAAGCTCACTAGCAGATTTTACCAGTGAAAGTTAAATTTACTTATAAATTTTATATCCTAATATAACAAATTAATCTTACGTATGAAATTTACAGATATAGTAAGTCAGCCTTTCTCTTTAAAGAAGTTGCAACAAGCATTATCATTTGTGGGGGCAGCATTATGAAAATCACAACATACCAGGATGGCCTGGCAGAGAGGGACACCGTACAACTTCTGATAGCAGGCTTTGATGTCGTTCATGTCGATCTCAGAACGGGAGACCATGACCCTGGTCAGGATCTTGTGACGCGTTCCAGCACCCTGTCCAAAACAAGCGAGGGTTGGCTCTCAGTCAGCGCACGCTCTTAATGAAGCAGGATATGGGTTTGAACGTGAAGCTCTTTTGTTCACCCAGATAGTTTCTATAGCGAAACTATCTCTGCACTAAAATACACACACACACATTTTACACAAGTGATAAAATGACAAGACCCCAGTTGCTGCATCAGCAGTATGTTAAGAGCTTTTACAACCTTCTAATTGGCCTTCCACCATCCAGTTTTTCCTTTCTCTAAACTATTCAGTAATTACATATAAAGTGAACCGTCTAAATGGCAAATCTGATCATCTAATTCATCTATTTAAAATCCTTCAATGGTCTTCTTTTTCTTTTAGGATGAAACCAGCCATTTTATCTGGGCTCGCAATGCCCTGCCTAATTCTACCACCTCTTCTTCCGCTGCTGCACCATCACTAATTGTATTTCTTACCTGGAGAGGGTAATGCTACCTCCTCCTTCGGGACCAACCTTACTTTACCCCTCCATCTCTTCCACCCCTCCCCTCGTCTGGCTAATTCCTGTTCACTGTCACGTCTTAGCTGAGAACAAGGCTACACTGACATCCAAAGTCTGGGTACAGGCCTCTCCTGCTCTCCTACACTAGGCATTCCTCATCACCCATGAGCCTGCCCCCTAAACCAGTCGCTGAGCAGACGCGGGCTCAGGGCCCGCACAGCCTGAACACAGTGGCGCGCCCACCGTTTCATAAGCACTCTTCCCTGTTAGTTGAACGCTTAGGTCTCTCTCTCTAAAGCCTTCCTTATTTTGGAGTGGCTAAAGACAACTTCATAAGTCTTCACAGTACATAACATGATGTAAGCAGGAGGAGAAAGTTAAAGTGGCTTAAGTGTATCTCAATCCATCTTAATAACACCTTCTACTTCAGGAATCTTAGCTCAACATTTTAAAAGCTTGGAATGGCATATTAATCCATGGCACAGAACACAGAACAATAAAAAACAAATGAGACTTAGAAAGGGAGAGGTTGTAAAACTCACAACCTTAGCAGACGTAGCTTACTAAAATCATACATTAAAAGCGAAATTAGATCACCCTTCCTGTGCTTGTGCTGACTCAGGCTTTATGCAAATCACGAGTAACCCATAAATTATCTACAAGCTCACCTTACTGTTTTACCTATAAAAAATACAACAAATCTAACCATTTTATTCTAATAAGGAAGAATATTACCTCTTGCATTGGATGGAACACCGGTTCTCTTTAATGGGAAAATATTAAAATATGTGTGATTTTCAAACAATCTGAAGTTTTATGTTCTCTCCACTAGCAGTAATTCCCCCCTAAGCAAATCACATAAATAGAATCTTACCTTCATGGCCTGATGAAGCCTCTCAGCAAAGAACATTGGTTTGTTCGTGGCGCACTTCACTGCAAGAGAGGCACATTTTAGCTGGCGTATTTACCACAAAAGAAGGTGCAATGAAAGAAATCGGAGATACAGAACTTTGCAAGCAAGGCTCCAGTCACCCGTTTCTCACCACCTTCTCAGTATGGGATATTTGGCTAATGAGAAGCTATTCTCTAGATGTTGGTTTTGAGTAGTCTTTCTCCTGACACCATCACCTCTTTCCTATTATCTTAAAGACAAACAATAGCAGCTTCTATAGTTCATACTATCCCGAGTATGCTCTTCTTGAAAATAGGGAAACCAGTTGGTGTTCACGGCCATACTGTCACATGATACATACTTTTTTCATGTCATAATAAGAAAAAACTTTTTAAGTGGTAAAGGATAGGCTTTAAGAGGCAGCTGTGAAATAAAACACTAACAGATGTGTCAGTTAGTAAGGTTCTCTAGTTTGCTACTCAAGGTGTGATTCGTGGACCAAAAGCATTGGCAGCAATTGGGAGCCTGATAGAAATGCAGAATCCCAGGCCCCACACCAGACCTAGTGAAATCAGAGTCTGCATTTTAACAAAATTTCCAGGGGACTTATCTTGTGCCCATTAATGTTTGAGAAGCAGTGCTTTAGAATTCAGGTTCCCAGTCCTAACTGATCATCTGAATAGCATAAGAGACCTTTAACATGTTTTTCTTTAAAGACATTGTCAGAAGCTACCAGAGAACTAGTGAATCAAAATCTCTGGACTTGCCTAAGATTATTCAATTAGCAAGTGACAGACCAGGATTTGAATCTGTATCGAATTCTAAATCTCATGTTCTTAATGACCATTCTGACTTGACTTTTTGCTATGTCCAGTCTGGTACATCGCTTGGCATAAGTAGGGGGCTCAGCGAGTATTTTCCACCTGCCTATCTTTTTTTTTTTTTTAAATAGGAGGATGATATCTGTTATTATGAAGAAGGCCATTGTATACATTTCGCTAAATACACATTGCCATTATCTTACATGCTGCCTCTATCTGAAGCATAGATGAACTATATCTGAGTTGTTTTGTTTTTGGTTTTGTTATATATATATATTTTTTTAATTATGGGACAGCAATGATAATGTAAATTTAATTTAGCAATTTCTTCTCCCTCCAGGACTACATACCAATAGTTGTTAAGCATTTCTCGATGTCGCCTTTCAGCTCCAGGTCCAGGACTTTGTTCATATCGTGCTGACTGTACTTGGTGTACTTCTGAAACACTGAATATTACAACAGTTAAACTAAGAGATGTAGAAAGCATCCTCTACTTTAGCAAACTTGAGCAAAATCAGGGCAACTGACTCAAAGCACTCCTCAGGATAACTGAACTTCAAAACACATATTTTAAAGCTAATTACTCAACTGAGCATATTTTGGATATTTCAACTTCCCTTAGGAATGTAACTCCCATGGCCATTTTGGTGTTCTTGTATACTTTCGGGCAACTTTTGCAAGTGTTGACATTTATTAGAAATGACATATGACTGACAATCATAACACTTGCTGTGTCAGAGCTAAGTGCCATAGCGAATGGATCTTCCCTTATATAAAAATCTGTGCAATAAGTTTCACTTAATTTTAGCATTAGAAATCAGTGTGCTATGATCGGATAATGAATGTGAGGTAATCATCATGACTTTCCATTTGCAGTGGCTTCCAGCAGGTTCAGAGCTAAACCTTATGCTCAAGGCAAGAACTCCTTCCGGTTTTCGTTTCTGGGGCACCTAAATACACTTTTTTTGCACTTAGTCCTGAGTTTTTTGTTTTTCCTTATTGTAATTTCCTTTGTTCTGCTGTATGTGTATATTTGGTTACATCTGTTCCAAATATTTGGGGGGAATAGAAAGAGTAAAAATAACAAATCATGGTCTACATGCCAAAGTCACAAAAGCTGTTTCAAATGCTATGAAATGATCACTATACCAAGTTGAACAAATGCACAAAGATCACTAAGGGGTCAGGAGCACTATACAACATTCATTTGGTGTAGGAGTGATGTTGCTGATTAAGACTTTTCTCTTTCCTTTCTCTTTTTTGTCCTCAAAAAAAATTTTGCATCTTCTATAAACAAGTTGTAAGAGACATTTTTTTCTTCTTACCTCTGCGAAGATGGGGATAGCTTCTGCTGGTAAGAATGGTAATGAACACGTTCACATCTGTCCCTTTTCTCTTTTCTCCTGCTTCATACAATGCCTGTCAAGAAACACAAAAATGAACACATGACCATTTACTGATTTGATATCTGCACAAGAATGTTAGATCTCCTCAAAGATTTTCTAGGCAGCAGCTTTGTATCCAATAGGATCAGAGTAGACAATGCTAAGACTGAGAGTATCTTCCACAGAATCTCTCAAGGGCCTTGCAAATATTAGAGGCTGAATATATGTTTGAAGAAGAAATGTTGGATGAATTAAATTGCTTTAAGATTACATTCTATATTAAGACAACTCCAAGGACCTCTCTAAATTGTCTTTCTACTTTTACTTGTTCAAAGTAATTATTAGTAAATGGTACTAATAAATCAATAATTCAACCATAACCTAGATCTTGAATTTTGATGTTAGAATTTCTAGATTCAGATTTTGACTCTGCAACTTAACAACTCTGTACTCTTAGACAAATAATTTAGCCTTATTAAAGTACATAATTTCCTGTTTTATAAATGAAAAAGATAATCCCCACCTTATTGTCACAAATTGCTCTGTTAACTTTGAAATCTTAATTACCATCCTCCTCTTGGGTCATACTAACCCAAGTAGCTGCTATAAATATAAATCTAAGAGCTCTGATAGTCTTAAAATGGAAAGCACATTCAAAAATGTCACAAGCAAATAAGAATAATTTTTAAATTATGGGCAATTATTTGAATACTAATTTTGTTCTTTGGTATGCTTGCACAATTTCTATTAAAATGGTCAAACTTCCAGTGGACATAAGAAGCTATTTTGGACTTTTCAGGCAAACAGATCTGATATGTATGCATCTTTTCAGCAAAAAGTTAATGAATGCCTATTATGTACAAGATAATGTACTGTTGCAATGAACAGAGTGGGGGTAGAATCTGCATTTCTATTCTTACTGATTCACTGTGATGAATTTATAGAGACAATGCTATCCCAAGAGGAAAGCATATGCAAATAATAATCTTTACTTTTTTAACAGAAATTCCAGGTCCTAAAATGGCACCTTTTTCTAATGTTGCCAATGGATTGGCATATTATAACCAGCAGCCTCAATGATGCTATATATAAGAATATATTTGAAAGTATATAAATATGTTATTATAATTGTTTTATAATTATAATATTTTTATAATATAAACATATCTATAAACCATTCCAAAATTCACTGTTAAAAGAATGCTATATGTGCTTCCTCCTTCCACTTCACTTAATAAAAAATTACTTCCCTTTCTTATGCCTGGTAAAATTTTTTAAAAATCCACTTTCTCAACATAACAGTTCTTGAGAATAACACGTAAAATTCTCATTGTTTTCCTTCAATCCTCTCTAGCTTTATGAATGATGAGATCTACTGAAAACACCAAGACCACCTATCTTTGTCTTGGGCTGCTCAAGTATAGAACAGTGCGCACCACTCAGGGGATGAACATTAGGTGCCCTTGGCCTCTCGAAGCATCTTAGACTTGCTTCCATGTGGAGGTCATCCAGTGGTAACCTCACCTGAGGCAGGAACTGTCTGAGGTAGAAAGGTGACTCTAGGGGCATTGCTTACCCTGGCATCTGAATCAGCCATGTCCTCATTTAAGGAAAAATCCTCAGCTCGGTCACCCTGAAAAAAAAATCCCATTCTCTCAGTAAATTGTTTTCTAGCATGTAATCACAAGAT
The DNA here is from genome assembly GCF_054644295.1 of Miniopterus natalensis. NCBI lineage: Eukaryota > Metazoa > Chordata > Mammalia > Chiroptera > Miniopteridae > Miniopterus > Miniopterus natalensis. The sequence continues at coordinate 37,128,159 of NC_142092.1, read as the reverse complement.
TCACTTAATTCCCTTAAAATCCAGTAAATAATATTCTTTGAGAAAAAGAGTCAACTGCTCAATTCTAGAGCGAGATGAAATCTAAACTTTTACTCTCCATAAATGAAGAGGCATTTCCTGAACCACTTGAGTTATACCTTAATCAGAGCGAACAGAGCCTTCCGATAATCTCCAGAGGTATCTGTGCTGATGTCTTTCGCCAGATCTCTCTTCAATTCTGAAAAATGAGAGAAGTATATTTGCAGTAAATTAATGATGAATAATGGTGATAATTATATCAGACATTTCTATATTGGCTTAAAATTTGCAATGCCAAATGTTCAATGACTTATGGAATGCATTCAAAGTATTATCTTTTTAAAATAAAAATAGAGATATTGAAGCAAGTAAAACTCTGGATCATCAAATTTACCTCTTCTGGGCAATGAAAGCCATTTAGATGACACTGTGAATGAAAACCTCCAAGTCACAGAGCTTTTGCTAATATGAATTGCATAAGTACTAAATAATTAATTCTGAAATAAATGTGCCAGAATTTAAGAAATGTGATGAATAGAATAATTATTTAAAAGAATAAACCAGAGGTACTTGCCTGAACAGATTATTTATTTACTTTAAAAATTATAAATATATATAATATAGTTTAATTATATATGTATATACATAGATAGATTTAAAATATTTATTTGTGTAAACACCCGTACTTGACTATGTAAAATAATGCTGTATTAGGAAAAAATTAACTGAATTTATAATTAACTAGAAGATGGGGCAATTTAATAAGCCATCATTGGATTATGTCTTGGGTATAATGGGGGAAATATGGATATTTCCCTTTGTAAACTATGTTTTATTGAATAAAAAAACTAAAAATAATGCTCCTCTTATTATCACTCCTAAATGGATCTAAGATATTGGTAATGAAATAAATGTAGAAAATAAGGGTGAAAGCTTCCATATTCTGATTCTTTTATTAAATTGCTCTGAAAATATGCAAGGGCTGGTGTATTCTCTCTGCTTGAGATAAAAATCAAGCAGAAAGATTCCCCCTATGGTGCCACGTACTGGCCTGGGAAACTAGAAAAGGAAAACAGTAAAAGACCCTGCACTTTTCAGACCCGGTTACAGCTACCCTCTTTACAGCGTTGAGCGTATCATTTAAATGAGATGTTTCACTGAATAGATAAAATGAGCCGTGGCTGGTCTTTCATCCTTATGGATCCAACTAGAGATAAAAAGTGAATCATTGATGTGCATAATAGTAAAAGTTTCCATTGCAAGATTATAAGCACCTAGCTCTTTACCCTTCCAAGGACAAATGGAGAATATTTTCTTTGGAGATTTTATTTACTTTTGTTATCTTTTCAAAATAAAAATTAAAAAAAAAACAACAGAATATTTTAATAAAATAAATTTCAGAATAATAGAAAATTTTTTTAGAAAATTCTCTGAATTCAATGCTTTGAATTGACTTTTCCATTACAATACTATGTGGCCATTTGTCTTAGGGGGACATTCTTGTTAAACATTGTCTCCCTTCAGCACCCTAGCAACTTGAATGCTATCACGCTACACTGTGTGCTTACGGTAGACATGTGAAACAATAAAGAAATATCGTAGTATGTCAAGTTTCCAAAGTCCCCCGTAATTAACATCCACATTCAATTTTAAGGAAAGTATATCACATTTCCTTTTCCAACTAAGGCCCTTGGACTGCTGGACATTAAAACTTACCCTCTGTATAGACTCTGTTAATTTCTCTGATTTCTCTGTTAGTTCTTGATGCCAAAATTTCATTCAGAGTGTCTTCATCCGTTCCCAGGCCCTGAATTGAAGAGAAGATATGTAGGAAAATCTTCATTCCAGAAGATTTGTGTCCCCAAATCTGTTTGAATCTGTCATTTAGTAACTTTCCCACAATATTTAATAATTATAATTAGCTCTATCTAGTATAGGAACAAAATGGCTTTTAAACCAATATTTTGTACACAGATATAAAGAGTGAGACATATGACTGATATAGTAACATGTTGAGAGTGGAAATAACACAGCTATTAATGCTAACATTAATTAATGAATTAATTCATGCACTTTATTCCCACTAACTGGTAGGCCCTGCACTACATGCTGAGGATACAACAGGGGGCATAAGTAGACTTGACCGACACATTCTTTTCAGGAGAGGAGTTTTTCTTAAACCGGTTCCTCACCTTCATGGCAGCACGAAGTTCATCAGCATCCAGCTGGGCTGGCGTTTTCAACAGAGCCAAAGCAACTTCTTCCAGGTGGCCGGTCAGGGCTTTCCGCAGAGCTTCATCCAAGGGCTGTGACACAGAGATTGGAATCAGGCTTTATAACAAGGAGCAGGTTAGGTTCCACAGCAGTGTAGGGCTACCTGGACTGTAGGTAACCTTCCTGCTCGTTCCTAAACTCGACCATCCTTAGAGCTCCTCCCTGCGCATCCAAAACGTGCAGGATATTTAGAATGTTGTCTTAATCTTTTAGGGTGATTAGAATGACATTTTATTGCATGCCTTGATAACTCCTTTTTAAAATTTTTATTTATTTATTTTTTTAGCTGTGAGGTTATTTTTTATTGAATTCATTGGGGTAACATTGGTTAATAACAATTATATAGGTTTCAGGTGTACAATTCTATAACACATCATCTGTACATTGTATCGTGTGTTCAGCACCTCAAGTCAAGTGTCCTTCCATCCCCATTTATCCCCCATAAAACAGGGTTCCCAATCTTTTATGTGGGCGAGAAGCCACAAAGCTCAAAACATAAGGTTGTGTATTAACAGAAACTGCAGTAAGAACACTTAAAAAATACCTAATGTATTAATAATTTTTCCAAATTTGAGGTTTGCACTTCTCAAAGAAGCACTATAATCAGACATTGACATGTAGTTTTCTAAATGCATTCCTTAGAAAACACTACCCCGATTTGGTATAAAAAATATAAAGCTTACTTTTAAAGTAGTGTGGATGAAAAAAGGGCCACATACTAAACCTGATAAGCTCAGCAGAGGCCTGAAAGGAGGGCCCTGCAAACCTCGAGACAGAAAGTAACCACATAGGATAATATGAACATAAAAATTCCTCACGAAAAGTGGGTGATGGCAGGCAGTCAGGTACGAGGCCTGGAGCTTCCTTGACAAAGGTCAATCTTGACCTCAAGTGAGCCTGTATGATGTCTTTTTGCATCTAAAATGTCCGAGTGATCTCCTTTATCTCCTTTTCCTGACCCCTCAGGGCACAGCCCCGACCACCTGCAGAGCGGCTGCAGCAACCAGAGCCCTGGGTGGCAGAACCCCTCACTGCTCCCTGCATCCCCACACGCCATCTCCAGGCGCTGCGAAAGGTCACTCCGATCCGGCACCCACCCAGGAAAAGAAGTATGTCTCCTCAGTTTATTTTTCATCCAATCCCAAAGATTCCCCTATTTTGCTTTCTCCTGCCCCCTTAATCTAAAAATAATAAATTTCATGAGACAATCCTTATGCCTCCTCCTTTGATTCTAATGTATAAAATAAGCTGCAAAACTGTTGGGATTTTGCTTCCTGCTAGTTGTTAGTTTGGATCAAATAAAGTCATAAAAATTCTCTATAGGTTTGGATGTTTCTTAGGTGGATAATATAATTGTATGTATAAACTTTACATTTAGGCATTAACTCAGCTTAAATTTTAGCAGGAGACACATTTCAATCAGTACATATTCCTTACTGCCGACAGTAATCTTGAAATTAAAGACTTGTCTCCAATGCAGAACACCACATCTGCAAAGAACCTACACCGATATGAAACCAGTAAACTTGCTGGCATTGATTTGATTGCAATCAAGTAGATAAATACCGCAATTCCAGCTGGAGTTGTAATGGGAAAGCAGTGCTAGACACTGAAAGAACTAGGTAACTGTGCTCCAAAATCCATGTTTAACACAAATGAAACTGAAATTAAATATCTAAATGTACCACTCCAACTCACCTTTCCTTTTTCCTGGAGATAGGCAGCTTTGATCTGCTGACGCTGTGCATTGGTTCTCTTAGTTAGAATGTCAATGATGGTTGCTTCATCCACACCTGGAAATAAAGGGCGGCTTGCCTTTTAAAATCAATTTTGTTCCTCATCAATAACTAACATTAAATGATTCATTATCAAGATGCTCCAAATGAGTTCTTAACAAACTAAGAAATACGAATTATATAGATGCAACACCATATATCAAAGGAAGTGCTTCAGCCAACACTACTCATTTGAATGAGAAAGGGAGAGGAAATTCTCCCTCCCCTCAGTGTTAGGGTTTGATCTTAGTTCAAACCCTAAATGTGAGCAGAGGTGTTGGTTTCAGTGTTGAGTTTATGCTAGAAATGAGCAGATAAGGATATCTGTCTGTTGTGGCAGCAGAGATATTACAGATTTAACCAACTTTTTTTCAGTGATAAGAAAGGAAATATAGCTTCATTTGATAAAGAAATCTTTTTATCTTCAAAATGAAACAGACTTCCCACTGCACATATCAGTTTTTCACTAGTCATTCAAACAGCCACTCTGCAATGTGCAGGAGGGGACCGTTCGGGGAAGGCTTAGTTACCTTTAACTGTGATTGCTTTATGCAAGGCAGCAACATCAGAGGATGGGTTGAAGCTGGGGTAGGGGCTCACTGCTGACCCAGGGCCACCTTTGGATCCTTTCACAGTGTTCTGTGTATGAGAGAGAGAAAAAATTAATATCTATTCATTCATACTAGTTTCTCTTTTAATATTTAACTAAGTTATTTTATTGTCACTTGACTTACGATGTATTCCTGCTCTTCATTGTCAATAAACCAGGCCTGCTTGAGGAATTCTGATACCATTGCCATTTTTAAAGAAGTTTCTGGAAAGAAAATAAATACATGCTTTTACAAACCACAAATCCACCACACATAATACGTCACTCCATTCCTTTACATACACAAGATATAGAGTAGCCTTGACTTGACTTACCAGGATATTACTCTTAGACACATAATAAAATGCTAGATGTAAGTATTTTAAAAGAAGAGTCTTACCCTTGAATAGAAACCCAAAGCCTCCACTCAGAAATTTGGCTCTTTCTTGACTTACTCAGTCTTAAATTTTAGGGAGCAGATGACTACTACAAGCATACAAGCTGAGGAGAGGAGCTGGGGATTCACTTCATTGCTTTAAACTTGCAGACCACTCACTATACGCCAAGCACTGGGGTGCAAAAAACATCAAAACATCATCCCCTGCCTCAGTGAACTTAAAGTTTGTGTGTGCTCTCAGTGGGAAAACACAAGAGCTAAGGAAATTTTTTAGAGGAGGTGCCGGCTGATCTGAGCCTCTTGAAATGAGTTGAGATTAATCTGGCAGCAAAATTAAAGAGAACAAAACAGAGACACTGGTCCTACTTGGGGAGTTGAAAGAATTTTACTGGAACAAGAAAGGTTGACAGAAGCTTCAGCAAATGAGTTGAAATGTATCCCTAAAGCTTTGGGAAATGTATCCCTAAAGCTAATGGGTTTTTAAAAAGAAAGCAATATGATTCCACCTATATGTCAAAAAGATTACTCATCCTCTACTGTAGAGAACGGCTAAGAGACGGGCAAGATGGAAGATTCGAGATCGTTTAATAGGCCATTAGAGAATTTATGGATCCACCACAGCTTGAACAAAAAGAGTACAATATTTACATTTACAAGGTAAAACACTCTGTGGTGATCTACAGGAGTTGATTTAGACTTAAAATTCTATCCATTAAAAGATATTCAGGTGTTGTTTCTCCCCCAAATAATTCAGTATCTTTTTCCATTCCTTGATATAAAATTATTTGAGCACATGGAGCGCTCCCATTCCTTCCTACTTGAGCTGTTCAACTACTAGGCCTACATGTTTTCCCACCCAACACAAAGACCTGGGAAATGGATTGTTTTCTACCAGGTGCTTTGCTCTAACAGGAAGCATAGGGTGAAATTGCAACATGACTGGAAACTATCTTAAGGGCAATGTTTTGAATTGCTATCATGGGTCAGCAGTGTTTTTATGTAATCATCCATGAATATTTTGGAAACCCAAAGTGTATTAACAACTGATGTATTCTCTGTGTTATCCACAGAAGCCACCAATGAGCCTTTCTGTCTGGGGATGTGTTTTTAGGAGCTTGTGCTCAAGGTATAAGCAGGTATCTCTCCATACCCTTTTGTTTATCCCTCTGGAGACTGCTCTCATAAATACTTGTGAGGGAGACTGGAAGGGTAATCTAGGCCACTGTAAATTCTTGATGTGAAGCTAAATGACTCATGAGGAGTTAAACCCGTAACCTGACTCCTTAACAGCATGTCCAGACAAAATATTTCAATGCACACCTGCTGAAAAATAACCACAGTTCCAAGTAATGAGATTAAATACATGAGGGAAATAATATCCAAAGCAGAAACTATCTCCACTTAATTATTATGGGATTGTCCAAATGACTATTCTGTCATCTGGGAGAAGAAACAATATGTTGTGCACTTGTTTAATTTCTCCCCACTCCCCACTCAGCAATTGGTCAATTTGAAGTGGTTTCCTAAGGTAAAGTCATGTTGTACAATTGTGCACAAGGTTGGAGTTCCTGTTGCAGGCACAACCTGGTGCAATTGTGGTTGGCATGCAGAGAATTTCACTTTCCTATTGCTTAATAGGCACATTCAAAACATCTCGCTACTTCTGGCAAGGCTTCAGGTATTTGAAGTTTCCACTTTTATCATCTCATCCATGTCTTTCATAAAGTAGAATCCTCAAAATGCTTGATGTGATCACTCATCAATCTTCAAAAAAAAGTAACTATCTGAAGTTACAGAAACACGATTGAATATTTCCACTTTTTTCAATTAGTAAATAAAAACTTTAGGAGAGATCAAAGATTAAAGATGTTGTCAAATATAATTTAAAAGTGAGACTCACAACTTCAAAATGAATTTTATGAAAACTTTCCCATGCTTCAGTCACTTTTTTTCCTTTCTAAAAAAATCTTCACATAACACTCATCATTTTCTTAAAACATAAACTTGAGAAAGTATAAGAAAATGTTATTGCTCTATTAATTACATAACAAAATAAAAAATAAAGGAGTTGAATAATTTATTTGACAAAACAGTGTCGACGGAAGAGACAGCTTTGTAACACATCCTGAGTTCCTAGATTTTTGGCCCGAAGTAATTTGGATGGCCTGGAAAAGAAGCTGCCTGAATAGGACCCCTCGCAGGAAAGCAGTTAGAGGAAAAGGGAACCCCAACCAAGCCAAATTAGATCCACCAGCTCTGAACAAAGCTTAAAGAAATGAGGATTTTGCCAAGATGTCCGAAATTGCTCTAAAGGAATCTTAGGAATTGTCATGTACTGCTAATTAAGCAAAGACAACTGCGTGTTTAAACAAAAATTCTTAGCAGTTGCAACACGCCTTACAAATTCCACAGCAAAAATATTTAGCCAACCATTCTGCCTGTTCACTCCTTAACATTATCTCACTTGGAGATGAAGTTGGCCACTTATACATAGGCTGACCATGGAAATTAACAATATTCCAGAGTTTTTCTGCTTAATGATTTGTTTCTGATCATGCACTGCCTACCAATCTCATTTATCTGTGGGTATATGTATAACTTTCTAGAGATTAACATTTTTTATATACTCATGTGTCAAAAGAGAGCTCTCTTCATCTCATTCAGCAAAAAATTAAAGAAGGTAAGTATGCACAAAAACTATGCCCAAGATGTTAGAGGCATCCATGCTTACTAAATGTAAGAAAAAGGTATTCCAGAAATGGTACATTAGCAATTGCATCAACTAGACAGTTTGAGAACACTGGGCTTGTAAGCATTAAAGTTCATTTCCTGATTTTTAAAAATTGCACTATGGTTGTATCATTTTTAATTTATACAGGAAGAAGTATTTAGAGGCATAAGGACATCGTATCTGCAGTGTTCTCTCAAATGTTACAGAAAAAATAACTATATAGAGAGGGTAAAAGGAGGAAGGGGAAGACTTAATAACAAAGCAAATATGGTGAAATGCTAACAGCTGGGTAAAAGTATGTGGTAATTCTGTGCAATATTCTTGCAGCTTTTCCGCAGGTTTGAAATTATTATGAAAGAAAAGCTCAGTTTTTTAAATCTCTATTTCTTTCTCTGTCAACCTAGTGAAAGGTTACTTCCAGAACTGGTGACAGAGGAAGCGAGTTTTGTGGTCTACCATGCTTTCCTGGTGACAAGTTACATGACCAGACTTCTGCAATGATAGCAGCAGCATTAATCTTGGCATCCAACAAGGTCATTGCTGCAGTTTTGTACCTGACAAAACAGTGTCATTTTCCGGCAGTTTTCTAGATAATGGCGGTAAGCGTTAAGGCATATGTAAAGTCATACCTTTTGATTTCAGAATATTGTATATTCTTTTAAACTAGGGAGCAAAGGATCCATGTTATTTCTAATAGTTCACACTTGAGAATCAGATGCATTAAGGGTTAACCTATGGAGACTGTGACAGGCTTCCCCTCAGCCCAAGGGAGTTTATATTTCATTGCTTTGGTTTATGCAGTTTTCTCCTCAAACATAGATTCCGCAAGTCCTTTCACACCCACCTGGGTGAGAGAAGACTATCAGACTGTAGGGTGGCATGGCCAGTGGAGAAGAACTTTATGAAGAGCGGTCTCCTAAATGCTCTGCTTCCAGGCCTCGGGGTAGGGCGTTCCCTTCGCGGGAATGCAGTTTCTCTCCGCCACACCCACAGCCCTTGTCTAACTATTGCTTCTAATTAAGAATCATCATAGGCCTCATTATAACTTCCAGAAAGCCTTTATAAGCTCTATTCATCTGTCCCTCCAATCCCTGGCAAAACACGTGGCATTTAGTACGTTAATAAGCATTATTGAATGAATAAATAGTATATGAGTGTTAATTATTTAGGAGACACATCTATGCTAATTTAGCAAATGTTTCTACCCATAACTATAGAATATAAAAAATAAGAATTGAGGAGTTCTAAGCCTTATTTTGATTCTCTTTAACTGGTTGTATGACCTCAAGAAAACACTTCTCCAGGGGTCTTCAATGGTAAAAATGGGAATGTTGGAATAAACAGTGTCTAAAATGCATGGTAGCTCTGAAGCGCCAAACTTTAACTTCACCTCAAGACGACGGAAGAGGAGAAAATTAGCATAATGAAGGTATTATATAAATTGTGTCTGTTCTGACCTTCCTGATAAAAATCTATCCTGTTTTAAAGGAAGAGGAACTCATTTCCTTCAAAAACTGCTTTTGATTTGTCACTGGAAAGTAATAGGTCCGTTGCTTTAGCTCTGATTTTTAAAATAAGTCATAAATTAACGGGTCTAGAGAGGATTGAAACAACCAGCTCAGCAAGCTGACATCACATACAGAATTCAACCTTTGCAGATCTTTCGATTGAAAAAGTATTTAATAAGCATGAGACTCTAGCTGATTCCTTAATAATGTTAGAAGGGGATATTTTGACAACCTCAGTCAAAAGTTGGAGAGCTGCGAGATGTGGCTGCCACCCAGGGAAGGTGGAAACACACTTCTAGAGAAGAGGCCATTTCAGAATTATGAAACTAGCATTTCGCCACATCTGAATCATTTTGCAATGTGCCTTCCCTGCCAGTCACCAAAACATTCATGCAGGCAGAGGGGAATATTATTTTTTCAAAGTCCATACATAATTTTAGACATAAACAAGGCAAGAAAGAACACACCTTTTTTAATTAGCTAGCATTTGAAAATAGATATTGGGGCACTTAATTTCACATTCAAAATGGGCTAAGAGAAATATCCTTGAAGGAACATTTGTAATGAATCATAGCCAGATAAGATATATAGTTATGAGTAGAAATCTTTTATCCAACATCAGTAAAACTCTACTTGAGATTTGTGTTGTGCTTTTCTAAGGAGTTTTATAACGATTAGTTCATTCAACAATCAAAATGCTATTAAGAAGAATAATTCTTAGACGACTCATCTGGTATTCCCAAGGGGTGATTTATCTACCTGACAACCTCAGAAAATGTTTCCTTTCCGGTAGGTTTTCAGATCAGCGCTTGAAAAGCCTGCTTATGACACAGACTCTACAGGAAATAAGGTGTCCACACCCTTTTTAAGTGACATGATTAATGAGCAGATCCTCTTAGTTGTTTACAGGGCATGAGTAAAAATAACATTAATTTCAAAACGTTAATTACAAAGGGCATGATACCACTATGAAGTCGGAATCTATTTAGTTTTCCTTACAAAAGAAGAAATAAATGATGTCAACCATGCTATCTGGAAAGTTTCCTGAAACCCACCCTGACCTGGCTCCCTCCCTATACGAAACTCCTACATCATGATTTCCATGTGGGGCACACACAGCTCTTGGAAACTCAAACTTGTAGGAAGAAAATACATTCTTTCCTTCTTTTCCATGGTAACTCACCAGCAGTACAAGCCAGTATTAAGCAAACTTAACATTTTCAAAATTATATTTCCTAACTAAGTAAAACAAAACACTACAATTTGTGATTCCCAAAATACAAATCAATACCTAGTGTAATTTTACAGAAAGATTTATCAAAACATATTAAACACAATTTGCCATAAATCCTATAGAAGCAGTGACATGTAACATCATAATGAGAAAGTTTTCAAAATAACCAAAGCTAAAAGAAAATCCAGCACTTACTTTGTTTTCCACCTTCTTCCAAAGAACTAAAGAGAGGTTGTTCTCTGAAAGTTTCACACTAGAGCTGAAGCTTCGGGCTTCTGATTTTATAGAATGTGAAGGGAGACCACACCCAGCAACCAGAAGTTAGTAATTGGCTGCCTTTTGTTTGAAATACATGGCTCAGCCTTGTCCAAAACAAAATGAAACAAGTCTTGCAAAACTACTCACTAAACCAACTCATAGCTGACAGCCCAAAGGAAAAGAAACGGAAGGACAGATTTTTTTTTTTTCCCCTCTTTAGTTTGCACAGTTTTCATCTTTATTTCCAGAGGGAGTGGAATGCAATGTATTTTCTGATACCAAGGAGTGGCACGCGTGTGTGTGTGTGTGTGTGTGTGTGTGTGTGTATTTTAGTTAAACAGGTTTGAAATGCAAAATGTTTAAACTTCAAAACAAAACAGAACCAAAAGTTTTTAAAACTATCTTTCGGTTTGAATCTCAGCTCCATCACTTATTACTATGTGACCTTGGGGACATATTTAATTTTTCTGAACCAATTTCTATTTTGGTAAAATAGGGATAATATTATCTAGACTGCCCACTGAATGGAATTCTTGTGAAAACTGAGAAAGAATGTATATTTGTAAATTCTAATGTTATGCAGCGCTGAATAATTTATATTTTACCAGCATTTTTCCTGCCTTCAAAATAAAAGACTTTATATAGCTTGTTGATATAAGGAAGAAATATAAAAGAAATGAAGCTCTAGATTGACCAGTTTCAAAGACATGGTGATAATCATGACATTCAAAATAAGTATTGGCATTGCAAGAAGGTCTGTTTACAGTAATCCATCTGTGTAGAAACAATTTTATATAAATTTTGGTACAAACGGATCTTTAACATTCTAGAGTACTTGAACAATAAACTAGAACAATAAATTAAAAGGATTAATGGACTAGCAACTATTACGGAACAGGTACTGTAAGACATTTCCCACCTGATGCAAGGAAAGGAAATTTGTTCTGGGAATATCAATGGTGATTCATTTTTATTCTTCACTAAATCTTACAAAATATTATATGATGTTTTCATTAAACTATGCACAGGTATGAACTCTCTCAGAGCATTATGTATGGTTCAGTCTAGGCTACATCTTAGTGGTTTGATCTTTTTGCCCTTTTTCTTATAGATATCTCAGGTATTTATATATATATGTTAGGTTTAGAAAAATCAGTGACAATACTTTTTTAAGATTGTCAATTTTTTATAACACATTCTAAATTTTTAATTCTATTTTCCATAAAATCAACATATCTTGAAGTAGGTAATCATCTAATCTAAATATTTGAGAAAATGCCTGTCTATATTTTTTGGCACCTACCATAAGTATGTGTTGAACTAATTAATTAGCTACTAACTGATGAATTGATTGATATAATTACAAATGTAGACCAGCTTTCTAATACCACGTTATTTTGTCAGGTGAGAAGGGAACAGATAATTACTCACAATTTGTTTTTCTTTTTGTATTTCTATTCCTAACTTGGGTAATGGAAATAGAATATTTCTACACAGTAACACTTATGAAATAAAGAAAAAAGTCCACATGCCTTCTAAACAATTAAACTACCTAAAAAGAAGCCCATAGTCTCATTTTGTTTTGTTTTTGCGGTTACCAATAGCATAAACCCAGAGGAATTGCTTTATATATTTGAATTTGTGATACATTGGAAAACCTACTATAGCAACAATAAAAGTGGTGCTTGTGGAAGTATTAAAGAAAAAAAATTAGAAAAAACATTTTTTCCAAAATTCTAGTTGTAACCCTAAAGGCAAATGAAACTCCCAAACAGAAAAAGAAAAGAAAGTCACTAATCATGTGTGAATATTGCTGTGAATAATGTCAGAAACTTCCCCCTCCTTTATAATGATAATGTCAAGTGCATTTGTGGAAATAAAAGAAAACCTCATATATGCTACGATGAACAGCTAAGGATAATCATGGGTTAAATACTTTATGTGCTTCAAATGCCACGTACTACAACTCCCTAAAACTCCCCAGAAATGACTCACCACCGGGCCTTTCTAGAAGATGATGACTCATAAGCTCCACTTACTTGACAGCACTGAGAGGAAAGAAAAAGCAGAGAGGAAAGCAAAAAGGGCGTTAAAGGCAACCACTGTGTTGCATTTCCACCTCGTATCCATTTCTCCCCGTTAGTGTAGGCCTGACAGTGAAATAAACCAGTAAGACCACGTACGGAGCCGCGCACACATTTTATATCTTAACAGAAGAAAGGCCTTTGCATAAGACTCTAGCAAAGCATCTGGTTTTAGTAAGACGTTTCCCCCACCCTTTGTGTTAGGCTCTGTTTAAGTACTTTTCATGTATCTGGAATCATCAAAACCAGCATTTCACTGAAATCCCAAAATCTCTGCGCAACTTCACACCCACTATCCAAAGACAGGAAAATCATTGCTTTGGTTTGTGTTTCTAATACATTCTCAGGAGAAACACTCTTCTAAATGGTTTTCCCTTCACCTCTAGATATGTCAAATAATTACCTCACACACTCGTGTACACACATACACATTGAATTACTGGGAGTATTATTATTGTCATTATTATTACTCAGCTATTCCTGACATCACATAGAGAAATATTTTTTTTCTAATTAAGAAGTTAATGAAATAGTCAAGTGGATAACAAAGGCCAAAGGAATGCTTCTTTGTTGGACTTCACTTAAGAAAAAACAGACAAAATTATCTGCATGTAACAAGATGAAGGAAGGAACTTCATCTTCTTAACACATCAGAGTAGGGAGGGGATTGAGATTATTATAGATTAACATTTTGATAAATTACCTCTTTTCCTTGATATGCACTCAGGAAAGAGGAAGGAAAGATATCATCCTGTCCACCAGAGGAGTAAACAAAGACTGGAATTCCTTGAGAATGGTTTGTTTTATCCTAATGGACTTCGGGAGGAAAAGAAGTTTCCTATTGGGTCAGGCCCCAGTAAGACAACTTTTTTTTTTTTAATATATCTTTACTGATTTCAAAGAGAGGAAAGGAGAGGGAGAGAGAGAGAGAGAAACATCAGTGATGAGAGAGTCATTGCATGCCCCCTACTGGGGGTCAAGCCTGCAACCCCGGCATGTACCCTGACCGGGAATCGAACCCTCATCACCTGGATCCTAGGTCGACGCTCAACCGCTGAGCCACGCCCTGCCGAGCAAACAACTTTTTGGTTTTGAAGGTCCAGACAGCATCTGGAGCAATATGTTACAATCTTTAAATAAAAAAAAAACATTAGTGAATTACACTCTGGCTGTGGCTCAGTTGAGTAAAAGTAAAACCTAGGGAGAAAAAAGGGGAATGACATAGAGTATGGGTTTTTCACCATGCTTACATTTTTTAATTTCTGTTTTAAAAAGCGTTCTTAAATAAGTAGTATTTGTTAAACTCGAGTGTTAGATATAAAGGTGTTTATTGTGGCTTTCTTTGGAATTTTCTATATGTCCAAAAATCTCAAAATTGTTTGTGATAAAGGAATAAGACATTTAATATCTTATTTTTCATTTAATATCATATTTATGTTTTGTCCATATTATTGTGTATGTTACTAGTTTGTGTATTATTGCCTTTTCATTATTCCCATTGCTCTATAGCATTTCATTGTATAACTTTATCACAATTTTCTATTCATTTTTTTCTAATCAAATACAGGAAATGTTTCTAATTTCTGGCAATTACAAAACCATGTTGCTATAAACATTTTTTCACATATCTTCTGGTACTTTTGCTAGTCTCATGGGTATATACATAAATTCAACTTTAATCAGTACTGCCACTTCGTTTTCCAAAGCTGTACCAAGTTACACCCTAAAACAGCTGTACCTGAAAAATCCAGTTATTCCTTATCTTCCTCACTATTTGGTTTTGTCTTTTTCATTTCAACAATTCTGGTGTTGTGAAATAGTATTGCCATGGAGTTTTAAAAATGCCTTTTTCCTGCGATTTCCAGTGACCAATGAACTTGAGCATCTTTTTACATACATATTGGTCACTGGATTTTTTTCTTTTTTGGACTGCCAGTGTAACTTTTTTGTTTTATTTTCTAGTGTGTTGTTTTTGTTATTTTTAATTTATCTTTATTGTTGAAAGTATTACAGAGGTCCCTTTTTTCCCCCCATTGATCCCCTCCACCCCACATCCACCCCACCCCCAGGCCCTCCCCACACCAATGTCTGTGTCCATGGGTTATGCTTATAAACATAAGTTCTTTGATGAATCTCTCCCCACCCACTCCCTCTCCCCCCCCTTCCCTCTGAGATCCCTCAGTCTGTTCCACACTTCTATATCTCTGGATCTATTTTGTTCATCAGTTTTATTTTGTTTATTATATTCCACATATGAGTGGGGCCATGTGGTACTTGTCTTTCTCTGACTGGCTTACTTTGCTTAGCATAATACTTTCTAGTTCCCTCCATGCTGTGCGAAAGGATAAGAGAGGCTTCTTTTTTACAGCTGTGTAGTACTCTATGGTATACATGTCCCACAGCTTTTTTATCCATTCATCTGTTGATGGGCACTTGAGCTGTTTCTAGATCTTAGCTATCGTAAATTGTTCTCCTATGAACATAGGGGTGCATAAGTTCTTTCTGATCAGTGTTTCAGGTTTCTTAGGATATATTCCTAAAAGTGGGATCACTGGGTCAAATGGCAGTCTAGTTTTTAATTTTTTGAGGAAACTCCACACTGTTTTCCATAGTGGCTGCCCCAGTCTGCATTCCCACCAGCAGTGTACTAGGGTGCCCTTTTCTCCACACCCTCGCCAACACTTGTTTGTTCATTTGTTGATAGTAGCCATTCTGACAGGTGTGAAGTGATATCTCATTATGGTTTTAATTTGCATCTCTGCTAATTAGTGACTTTGAGCATTTTTTCGTATGTCTGTTGGCCATCTGTATGTCTTCTTTGAAGAAGTGTCTGTTTAGATCCTTTGCCCATTTTTAATTGGATTATTTGTCTTCCTTTTGTTAAGTTGTATGAGTTCCTTATATATTTTGGATGTTAACCCTTTATCAGATGTATCATTGACAAATATGTTCTCCCATACAGTGGGGTCTCTTTTCATTTTGTTGATGGTTTCTTTGGCTGTGCAGAAGCTTTTTATTTTGATGTAGTCCCATTTGTTTATTTTCTCCTTTGTTTTTCTAGCCCTAGGAAATGTATTGGCAAACACATTGCTATAAGAGATGTCTGAAACTTTGCTGCCTATGTTTTCTTTTAGGATTTTTATGGTTTCATGTCTTACATTTAAGTCTTTTATCCATTTTGAGTTTATTTTTGCATATGGTGTAAGTTGGTGGTCTAGTTTCATTTTTTTGCATGTACCTGTACAATTTTCCCAACACCATTTATTGAAGAGACTGTCTTTACTCCATTGTGAGTTCTTGCCTCCTTCATCAAATATTAATTGAGCGTAATGGCTTGGGTGGATTTCTGGGTTCTCTGTTCTGTTCCACTGGTCTATATGCCTGTTCCTGTACCAGTACTAGGCTGTTTTGATTACAATGGCCTTGTAGTAGAACTTGATATCTGGTATTGTGATCCCTCCAGCTTTGTTCTTCCTTCTCAAGATTGCGGTGGCTATTCTGCGTCTTCTTTGGTTTCATATAAATTTTCGAAGTGTTTGTTCTAGGTCTGTGAAATATGCTGTTGGTATTTTAATAGAGATTGCATTGAATTTATAGGTTGCTTTGGGTAATATGGACATTTTAATGATGTTTATCCTTCCAATCCATGAACACGGTATGTTCTTCCACTTTTTTATATCTTCCTCTATCTCTTTTTGCAAAGTCCTGCAGTTTTCCAAGTACGGGTCTTTCACCTCCTTGGTTAAGTTTATTCCTAAGTATCTTAATTTTTTTGTTACTATGGTAGGTGGGATCGCTTTTTTAGTTTTTTCTTTCTGAGAGTACATTATTGTATAAAAATGCCATCGATTTCTGGATGTTAATTTTGTATGCTGCTACCTTGCCGAATTCATTTATTAAGTCTAGTAGTTTTTTGGTGGAGTCTTTAGGGTTCTCTTTGTACAGTATCATGTCATCTAATGACAGTTTTGTTTCCTCCTTTCCAATTTGGATGCCTTTTATGTTTTCTTGTCTGATTGCTGTGGCTAGGACTTCCAGGACTTCCAGTACTATATTGAATAAGAGAGGTGAAAGTGGACACCCGTCTTGTTCCTGTTCTTAGGGGAAATGTTTTTAGTTTTTGCCCATTGACTATGATGTTAGCTGTAGGTTTGTCATATATGGCCTTTATTATGTTGAGGTATGATCCTTCTATTCCCACTTTGCTGAGAGTTTTTATCAGAAATGGGTGTTAGATTTTGTCAAATATATTTTCTGCATCTTTTATATGATCATGTGATTTTTGTCTTTCCAGTTTGTTTATGTGAGGTATCACGTTTATTGATTTGCAATATTCTACCAGCCTTGTATCCCTGGAATAAATCTCACTTGGTCATGGTGTATGTTGCCAGTGTAAGTTTTTTTACTACTTTTTCTAATGGGTCTTCTGCTTATTCCTTATTGATATGTAGGAGTTATTTGTGTGTTCTAGATTCTTTGTACATGTTCACAAACAGAAAAACTTAACAATTTTATATTTTAATACTTTAATTTTAAATAAATTTACTTGTGCTCACACACATACAGACACCATGCACAAAATAATTGGCCAGATCTGAAGAAGCGATTGGTTATGGAAGGAAAATGAGAGCTGTGTGTACTCTAGAGCATATAATCTACTTGCAACTGCTCCAATGCCTCCATGTTAGTATGGTGACTGAAGCTGATTTTCAGGGGCTGACTTCATGGGACATTACCAGCTGCCATGGTCTAGCGTCTTGATGCAGGTCCCTGCCACTGAGATCATCATCAGCAGTTGAGATGAGAGCATGAAGAACAAGGCAGGGACCTTTCCTACTTCTGTTTTCTGAAACCTTGTTTTCTGCTGTGACCCAAAGATAAGAGAAAAAATGCTAAAAACTCACTCATATTGAACTTATTGCTATTTTCAGAGTATGAGTTTTGAGGTAAATATTAATTAGATTTATAACTTTAAGGAATGTTATACTTCTTCCATTCCAGTGTTATCATTCCAATAGCTACCAAACAAAAACAGCTAACATACTTGGGCTAAGATCTTATCTCTCTACCTGGCTTTTGTGGGTGAGAAATCTTAGATAAGATAGAAACTCAGATTCAATGATGGCATAGTATCTACTCCTGTGTGACTTAGTATAAGCCAGTAAATGATGGGGTGAGTCAATTATTACACTCCTACCAGCAGGATCATGCTAGGATTAGTAATTTCATGTTTCACAAGTCTTTTTTCTTCTTGAATATGGTATCCTTGAATATTTGTATGTTCTAGATTCTTTGTATAATATTCACAAACAGAAAGAACTCTATATTTTCTTTTTAAAAAAGTGAATAAGACTGTCACACTGGCTATTACTACTAATTTTATCCCAATACATTTCCAAGAAGTTTCAAGAAAGAAAATTAAGATGTGTGTTAAGGTCAAGAGGTCAAACTCTGCTTTCTAGATCCAAGGAAAGCAAAATACCTATTTAAATCCAAAGTTGTGAAATTTCAGGTTTCCCAGCGCCAGTTTAATTACCATACAACCTGTACACAGATTCTTCTCTGATCCTTAGTAATTTGTGCTAGCACAGTGATTTTTCCTTCTATGTCAACCCACTTGTAGCAAAACATTTTGGTAAGAAAAGAAAAAATATATAAACTCATTTCATGACAATATCTGTTTCAGTAATAGATATTACTTATTGACAGGAACACTCATTTATTGCTATGCTAGTAGAAATACAAAATGACATAGCCCTTAAAAGATAGCCTAGTAGTTCCTTAGAAAATTAAGCATAGTCTAGTGATACAGTCCAGCGATTGCCATCCTAGCTACTTAGTCAAATGAGTTGGCAAACCTACAGCTTCACAAAAATCTGCACACCAGAGATTATAGCAGCTTTATTTACAGTTGGCCGAAAATTGGAAGCAACCAAGATGTTCTTCAAAAAGTACATGGACAAATTGCTGCACGTCCATACAATGGAATTTTATTTAACAACAAAAATAAATGTGCTATCAAACCAGAAAAAGACATGGAGCAATATGAATCATACATACATATTGCTAAGTGGAATAATGCAGTACAAAAGGCTGTATAATGTATGATTTCAACTATATGACATTTTGGAAAAGGCATACTCTAGAGCAGCAATTTTCAACCGGTGTGCCACAAGAATTTTTAAAACATGCAATTCCTGACTGTTTAGTGATGGGTACTGACTTCTTTTCCCTTACATTGTCAAATAAAAAAATGACAACAACCAACACAGCAATAGCTGTACAGTGTGAATGAATCAAAATTATACTTATTTTTTGTCAGATAGGCAAAAAATACAATATATTTTTTGGTGTGCAGAATTTTAGTAATTAGCTGATATGTGCCATGAAATGAAAAAGGTTGAAACTGTTGCTCTAGAAAGAGTAAAAGATCAAAGGTTGCCAGGGGTTTGGGGCAAAAGAAGAGACAATAAATTGTTGGAGCACAGAGGATTTTTAGGACAGAAAACTATTTCCTATGATGATATAATGTTATATACATAACATTATGCATTTGGCAAAATCCACAGAACTATACAATGTGAAGAGTGAGCCCTAATGTAAGCTACTCCATTAATAGTGTATCAATATTGGTTCATCAGTTATAACAAATGTATCACAGCAATTCAAGATGTTAATAATAGTGAAACTGAGGACAGGGGAAGGGGGAATACATAGGAACTTCCTACTTCCTACTCAATTTTTCTGTAAACCTTGAACTGCTTTAAAAATTCTATTAATAAAATAATCCCAGTTGACTATATACTTGCTATGATTGATAAGCTAATTCAAAAAGTATTATATAATCAAGTCACCTGAGTATTTTAAGATGCAGCAAGTCTTCATATTAGCATTTTTAACCCCCAAGGGTTTATGGCATGAACAATGAGATTCACATCCTTAAATTTAGTAATGATATTATTTTCAGCTTCTATTTTTAACTCAATAGATTAAAAAAGTAATTTAGAACAATTTTTAAAATGGAAACAGAAAAAACAGATCTCCATTTTACACCATATGAAAAAAAATGTGTTGATAGATCTAAGATTTAAATGGAAGTTAATATATAAAACAAGGAAAAACTTTTTTAAGATGCCCTAGAAATAAGATATATAATCTTTGGTTTGGGAGACTGCTATCCATAATTAAAAGAGAGATATTTTTAATATACACAAATAAAAATCCACAAGTAAAAAATATAAACAAAATCAGTAGGTTCTTACTAAAAGTTCGCAATTTATTTTCATGCATTAAAAAAAGAGCTGATATCTACATTATACCAGAAGCTTTCATAAATGGTTGAGGGGGGGAAAAACAAGTTACCAAAACAACAACAACAAAAATGGGTGAAAAATATGAAGATTCAGAGAAGTACATCCAATGGCTAAACAAAAGGAAAAGTTTCACTTTACAAGAGTGAGGGAAATACCATTTAGGGGAACAAAGAATATTTCTCTATACCCATTGGACTGGTCATGGTCTTAAACCTTCCATAACATCTTAATTGGCAAGACTGTTAAAAAAGGATACTCTCATACATTGCTGGTGCTTGATTGTTTCAAAAGCAATTTGGCAGCAACTATGAAAATAAAGTGGATACAGAAGAGGGCAATTCAGTGGGGCAAGAAGGAAATTAAGAGAATGTAATACTAATGAAGCAACAGCAGAAAAAAAAGCTCAGGAAGGAAGATATGAAAATCATAGTGGCTTGACTAAGCTATAGAATGGTTATTTGGAATGAAGATTAAAAATGGGCCTTGCGTTTGGAAATGAAGAGAGAGTTGATGGCCTTAAGGACAAAAGTTTCAGAAGGACAATGGAGAGAAAGTGGTCTGAGCAGGGCGTGGAAACTGAGAATGTCTAGTTAGGTCCAAGCAACTCTTACACACATATGTACTCTTTCATAAAATGTTGGGAAATAGAGAGCAGTAACGTATTAATTGTGACATAGGATTGGAAAATCTGAATTTATGTTACAGAAAGAGAGCTGAAGATAGAGGAAAAGACAGGATAGTTAATGGAACACGCTTCCAGAAGTGTTGGGACGAGAGAAGAACCAGGACAGAGAAAGAGTTACTAACCTTAGGGGTGAGAAATACCCCCTCCTGAGGATCTCCATAAATCCTTCTTTCCTAGCTGAAGAGTTGATGGGAGGAAGAAGAACATCTAGTCCTCGGGTGGAACAAATGTAGTTCCAAGGGGCAGAGACAGGAAAGCACTGGTGAGAAACCTCACCTATGTTCAAAGGGAAGACAATGTGAAGACCCAGGGAGAAGATGGCCATCTACAAGCCAAGGAGAGCAGGCTGGAGCAGGTTTTTTCTTCAAAACTCTCAAAAGAAACCAACCCTGCCAACATTTTGATTTTGGACTTTTAGCTTCCATTACTCTGAGAAATTAAATTTATGTTGGTTAAGCCATCCAGTCTGTGGTACTTCATCTTGGAAGCCCTAGTAAACTAATACAGATTTATTATTAACTAAGAACACCCTTGGTTAAATGCTCTTGTACAGACTTAGAGCCCAACTAACACACCCTATTTAATATTTTTTTCACTTCAAAGAATAAAATGAATTAGCGAATTTTGAGAGTTAACTATTGTTTTTTTGTAATTCCCACTCAATTTGTAGGCCCAGTTTCCAGATGAAATATACATACATTGTAATGGAGAGAAGAGGTGATGTATGATGGATTTGTGGTAAAAATCTCTTTGTCTTTGTCCAAAACGTATTCTTTTTTGCTTCCCTCTCTCCATGATATAAGAGAGTTGGACTAGACATTCACATGGCCTTAGGAGAGGCAGTGAATGGGTTAAAATGCCTTCCCCATGAAGCAGCTGCTTGTCATGCCTACAGAACTGTAGATAGAGATCATCAACAAAACCCTTGGTGTGCAGGTCCAGAACTGCTTGCAGTTAAAAAAAGACATTTATCTCAGCAATGAGAGTAAGACAACTTCGCTGTGTACTATTTTGAATAAAGAATATATGGATAACCCTAGCTGGGTTTGCTCAGCGGTTAGAGAATCGGCCTGAGGACTAACGGGTGCAGGCTCTATTTCCAGCTGCCTGCGGGAGGCAACCAATCAATGTGTCCCTCTCACATCGATATTCCTCTCTCTCTCTCCCTTCCACTCTCTCCGAAAAGCAATGGGGGAAAAAATATCCTCAGGTGAGGGTTAAAAAAAAAAAAAAGCAATGGGGGAAAAAATATCCTCAGGTGAGGGTTAAAAAAAAAAAAAAGAATAGGTAGATAGTAGAATAACCTTTTGACTGATCTTTGTTTCTTTATGTTCTGAAGTATTTATTTTTATGAAGAATTTTAAAAATATTTTGTCTAGAGTATATGGCTACCTCTGATTTTGCAAGACAGATGTAACTAAAGTTTTAGGGTAACAGATACTGCTTGAGTTTTGCAACAACACACCACATTTTTTCTACAGGCATAACGATGGCTTGGAATTTTAATAACAGAATGATTTGAAATGTCTTAAAATGCCCTAATTGTACCATAATTGTGACTGCCGTGTAGCTAGAATATAAAATGATTCTATTACTCTTTTAGATATTTTATATTTATTATACATCCTTACAAACATGGAAGATCATGAAACTGTAGTAAAATAAGCATCAAGATATAAGATTAAAAAAGGGGGAGGGGGAAGCAACACTTTTTATAACCAAGATCATATTTAAGCTCAAAGCCAAACATGCAAATTCTAACATTTTCCCTAAATCTGCTACATAACCAGGAGTCTTTTGGAGAGTCTAAAATAAGCAAAATGTGAAAAAGAAACAATTCTAAATTCTACATGTGGTAGCTAGGTTCAGAAAAACCCCAAGAAATTCAAATTTAGCTAATGGATTTACAATGGCAATCCAGAGAATTAAAGATCCTTAGGCTCAGCCAGCAGTTCTTCTTCATATTTGAAACTATATCCTGTTGCCTATAAGGTTTTGCATTTTTAAGAGGCTGTGGCAGGTGCTTGCAATATGCACATTTCAGTTTAATTTCCATCTGGGTGAACAAGAAGTCAGCTGCCTGAAGCTGGGTTATATTTGCAGTGGACACAGGTAAATTTGCTTAAAGTACTCTAAGTGTAAAGAGAATAAAGGCTTAGTTGGAGAAAAAGAGAGCACACAAAAACTCATTGGGATTAGAAATGATGGGTTAGGCAAATATTCTTTGTAGCATTTGATATTTGCAATATGGAAATGAAATGCAGATCAGAGGCACTGTCTCCTGGACTTCTTAAAAGGCAGTGTCTCTCAAACTTCCTGTAAACTGAAACATCTAAGTTACATTCTATGCAGTTTGAGTGTACTAAGTTTAATGTCACTATGAGATATTTTTAAAAACTCTATAGATGAGGGTTTGTGATAACAAGTACTGCATTGAAGAGAACTATTGTATAGCAGATGTCACGGCCATGAAAGAGACTTGCTGAGAAAATGAATGAAGAACCCATTTTGTGGACACACTTGTTTTGCAGAAGGAGTTACCAAAGTTCAGGATGTCTAACTGTGGTTTAATGAATCATGACTTTAAAATGTGCCCCAGAGTGAGGAAGTGGGAGAAGGAGCTTTGCGGGGGATGCATAGTCCTGCCAGAACCTAAGTAATGGAAGATATCACCATTTCTGTACTTTAAATACCTGTATTTTTTCCCCATGGGCAGTTCAATTTTAACATGGCAGATGCTTAAAAGTGACATGGGAACTCAGAAATAAACAAACAAACAAACAAAACAGAAAGCTTTTTTTTAAAAAAGTACTCATTTCACTTTAAGGAGACGTGGTAGAAAAGCCACCGTTTTCCTCATTGGAAGGCACTCGGAACTGCTTAAAATACTTGTATCTTGAAGACGCTGTAGTTCTCAGTAAATCACAGTTATTTCAGCGATCTAAACACACTATTCGCTATGCTGATCTCATGGAGGCTCAGAAAAGACTTTAAGGCTGATTCCTAGGGCAAGGCGTTCTCTGATTTTAAACTGCTCTTTGTTGAAATCCTGTTCCTATTTTACAATCCAGCTCAAAAGCCAGCCCTCCACAGCGCTGTTTTCACCCGGTGTGCCGCAGAATGCGTAAAACATGCGACACCTGACTGTCTAGTCAGGGGCACTGGCCTCTTTTCCCTCAGATGGTCAAATAAAAAAATGACAGCAGCCAACACAACAGCCGTCCAGTGTGAATGAATTGAAATTATACCTATTTTTTTGTCAGATCGGCAAAAAATATACATTTTTTTGGTGTGCTGCAGAATTTTAGTAATTATCCCCCACCATTGGGAAGCTGATGATAGTCCCTTACAACAGTCCAGGGGAAATCTACCAGGAGAGCTGGGACAGGGTAAAGGTGAGCCGCCGCTGACCTTCCCTTAATACAACACAGGCCCTGTGATTGAGCAACAGGTAGGAAACTTTATACCTGCGAAACCAATTCTAGTTTCAGCCACTGCATTCTATCTTTTTTCTCCCCTTCATCTTAAAATGAAATCCTTCACTGATAATTAAGGAGAGGGTGACAATAATGAAAACTGGTTTAATAACCCATTGCAGATGTGTTATTAACTAACAGAATTTGAAGTGACCAGAATGGGATTTAGAGTGAGCTCATTGTAAGTAAAAATAAGTATTATTTGACTATAGTTTAAAAAAACCGGACTGGGAGGTGGGAGTAGGATGGGTGGAGAGGATCATATTAAGAGTGAAGGGAAGAAAATCAAAGATAAGAGAAGCGCTGCTAACACCTGCCTGACTTTGATAAGTTCCTGAGCAAATAAATACTTTACATGGGACCAGTGCAGAACTCTGAAGTTAAATTAGTAAGAAGGGAATTCAATCCTTCCTGGTAAACCTGATTTAACACTCATGGACTCTTTAATGTTCTGGCTATTGTTGATGTAACGTATCTCTCCGATCAATCAACAGTCTTTAGCCATGACTCTGAAACTCTGAAACACAAAACTTTGCAGGGCCTAGGTGGGCAGGTGGCAAGGACTGATGTGATTGTGTTTATTTATGGTTGACTAGCTGACTCCTTGTGACTTAAGACGGACACTCAACAGATCCCACCTTCTAGTGCACTCAGGCACAGACTGAGATTCCTGAGGCAAGCCTGAACTTTCCTCAAAAAGGCAAATGGAAGCCACGGCGTGTAAAGAGGGATATCAGCAGCCTCATGCCTGTCTCTAGTGACTTTCAGAGTATAAGCAGTTGTCATTCTCTAAGATTCTTACATTGAGTGATCCACCTGGCTGTAGTAGAAATAAATGTATTCTCTCTTATAACCGGGTTTAATGGTTTCAGTTATAAAACTGAATTTGTTCTGTTCTGCTTTAGTATGGGCAAAAGTGTGTGTGAGTGTGTGTGTGTGTGTGTGTGTGTGTTCAACAGTCACTCAATGTCAAGATAGCAATGTTAAATTTTTCCAATATTTTTTACCAAAACATAACTGGCAGCATTTCATTTGGAAAAGTTTACATACATTGGAGTAGTGGATCCTGTCACTGGATCTGGATCAAAGGGGACCACAGTTATCACCTTATATTCATTTTTCTCTAGTTTTTGCATAGCAGCTTTATTGGCACTTTGCTAAACAACATGGTAAAAATTTCTCCAAAGATAATAAAGTGAATAACGATTCACAAAGATAGGTCTAATCATGGTCACTATTCAATTGAAGACCATTTTATTTGGAAAATACAACACTAGAACTGTTCTTTAAGCTAGAAACAGTTATTATTTTTAGTAATTCGCTATATTTAGAAGACATCCAAGAGCGCTTCATACTACTTTGTTGAATGGAATATATATATTATACTATATATATAAATGTATGCTTATTTTTGAGTAGAGATGACAAAGTTTTCTTCATGACGAGAATTATGTCGCTGTGCCAATGAAAACCATCATTGATCATCTGGAACTTTATCTTCTGACTATCTGAATCCTGAGCTGGGACAAAACCACCTTGAGGGCAGGGACAGCAAAATGTGCTTAGCGTTTTCTTCCCTAGCATGTAACTAGGAAGTCCTTTAAATCACAGAGATAGAAGTGAAATCCCATCTGCTACATCAGTCAACGGGGAAACTTGCTATTTGTTTCACATTTTAGTGCTTATGAACTTTTTCACATATACTTATTCCATCCTTACAATCATAATGTGGGAAAGGTAGGACAGGTGGTATTATCACTGTACATATTTCAAAACTGAAATCCAACAAAGTTGAGATTTAGCTAAAGGTAGTGATGACTAAACAGGGGAACTGAATTTACATCTTTTACTTTCTTTGCTTTCAGACCATGGTGCCTACCATAGCTTAAATATTTGGAGGCATAAAATTATCTAAATTTCTAAATTATAGATTGACAAAACATTACAGAAAGCAAAAATATAGATTAACAATAAAATACAAAAATGAGATCAGAATATGATGACTTAGTGACTATGAACCTATACATGTTCATCTGCATTTTAATACTGAAAAGTCACCCAGTAAGCTCCTGGATCCAGCCTCCCATTCTCACAGTATATAGAGCCACAGGTATCCACTTTGGGAGGGTGTGGGAACCTCAAAAGAACACTATGTCTCTAACAACATCATTATTCAATATCCTGTACGATTCTTGAAAAACCAGCTTTTCTGGAGTTAATACTCACCGTGTGTTCATATTTTTTAAAGTTTTATTTCTTCTTGAAGCTTTGGTTCTTCTC
Source organism: Miniopterus natalensis (assembly GCF_054644295.1). Lineage (NCBI taxonomy): Eukaryota > Metazoa > Chordata > Mammalia > Chiroptera > Miniopteridae > Miniopterus > Miniopterus natalensis. The sequence goes on along the minus strand of NC_142092.1, from coordinate 37,101,537 downwards.
AGTAATTTTTCATCCTTGACAGTTGAAACTAAACTCAGTGATGAAATAACGAGACAGTGTGATTTACTCATTGCCTTTCCAGTGAAAGGAATGCAGTGCAAAGTCACTGTGCATGCCTAGTTTTGTCCACTTAAGATTATTTCTCTGGGTTGATTGTTCCTGACTCCTACTGCTTTTCATAATTTTCTTTGACTTCGTCTCTGAAATTCTTTCATCCCTGAATTAACATTTACCCTTCAGCTCCTATGCTGAAATCTTCATTTATTATTTCTCTGTTTCTATTCACTGAAATCACTGACTATAAATAAATGCTTAGGTTCCAATTTTCTTCGCATTCTTTAGAAAAATAAATAAGCTGACTCTCCAGAGAACTTCCTTTGTGTGTTGGTTTCCAATAAGACATAACCCCTACAAAATTGCCAAGAATAAGTTCTAGTGATTCAAGCAAATGTAATATAAAATGTCATTATTCCATCTTCAAAACAAACCACCTAGAAAATACTAAAGCATGAACTAAATCAGATAGCTATGCTTTACCCTGATCTCACATATGTTGGAAAGTAATCCAATTAAATGAACTTCTAAATACTCTGTCACTCTGTAACTGATATATATTTAAATAATTGATAATGGGTCCAGCCTGTGTTGCTCAGTGGTTGAGTGTCGCCCCATGAACCAGGAGGTCACAGTTTGATTCCCGGTCAAGGCACATGCCTGGGTTGTGGCTTGATCCCCAGAAGGGAGTGTGCAGGAGGCAGCTGATCAATGACTCTCTCATCATTGATGTTTCTGTCTTTCCCTCTCCCTTCTTCTCTCTGAAATCAATAAAAACATGTTGAAAATAATAATAAATAAATAATTGATAGTACCATTGATTGGAATTCATGTTCTATTCATCTTTCTAGAAACTTACAAAATTATAATGTAAAATACTTTATTGCATCAATGACATGAAAGCTAAAATTTGGAGGAAGTAATAAAAATCCCATCTTAAAGATCTTGCTAATTGTTGAAGAGCAAAAATAAATGATTTGATTGTCATATTTCTCAAGCTACTGCTCTTACATTAAAAAAAATCATCAATTAGATTGAGCAAAAATGAAAAAAAAAAAGAGAGAACTCATGGACATGGACAACAGTGTGGTGATTGTGTGTGTGTGGCGGGGCAGAGGTGGAAGAGGGCATAGAGGAGATAAATGGCGATGGAAAAAATTAAGTAAAATAAAAATCATCAAGATGATGACTCGAAAAGAAAATACCTTACAGTTTCTACAGAAATTGTGGGCTTAAACTATAGGAATAATTTTAAAGAAACCAACATAATTTAGGAAACCCCATATTTATTCTTAAAGAAATTAATTAGGGAAAGAAAAAACATGCCCCAATCTACCACGAGTTCATCACTCTCAGATGAGAGATTTGGAAACTTCTGATGGGTCATTGATTTTTTTCTGCAAGAGTGTGGTCACTGGCTTATAGTTCATCACAGTTTCAGGTAGAGGAACAATGCAATTAAATGTGCCGGGAAATATTCTGTGCTTTTCACATGATGCGTGGCTGATGCTAGGATGACCTAAGTGCTCTCTGAGCATTAGCAGGACCTGTGCGGAAACACAGGGAGTGCCAGTCTGAAAGGATCTGGATTTGGACAGCTGTCTCAGGTGTCATGAACTCAGGAATGCTGCTTTGCTGAGCAAGACAGAACATATTCCCAGTACAAACCATGGGGCTTGCCACAACAGGCTCATCAGGGTGGGGCCACAATAGTCAACCAAGACAAAAACTACGTCACACAGAAAACGCCAACATCAAGTCAGTTGTTGGCTAGAATCCCGACCATGTGACTTGATTTTCCATCTGTGAAATATATGTAACAATTATTCTGTGTATTTTTTAGTGGATCACATGAGACAGTCTGTGTAGAAAGCTTAGCATAATATCTAGTGCATAGATATTTCTTAATAAAGATTCGTTTTTGTTTCCTCACAACAAATAAACAAAGACTAGACTATAAATATAAGAATGAAACTTAGCCCTTAATTAGACCATATTAAGGAAAGTAATGTACTAAGGTAAAAGTGAGTTTTAAAATAAAACAAGCTTAAGTTTTCTATTGGAAATGGCTATTTTACCATTTGGGTGTATGTGTTTTTTATATGAAAATTGAGTTATTTTGGAGAATGGAGTCATTTTTTTGTACTTTTTTTGATGCTCCCTGAACTTCTGCATTTTTAAAGACACATGATCCAATTTCCTTATGAGTTGGGCCCCTAAGGAAAGTAGACTGAAAGAAGTCTTAAGAAGCTGAACGAAAACAAGTGAAGTATTCACTGCTGCATTTTTTCTAATTGTGTTTATGTGCCGCCCTTCAGAACAAGCAAGTGTTTATCATCTTATTATCAGGAGACTACAGGTCATGAAACAACAGCGAGCGGAGCGTCCCAAGCTATCTGATGGGAGCACTGAAGAAAGAGCAGCGGCGCGTTAGGGAAAAGGGCCAGTGATGCCGGGAGCCAGAAACGCCACCAAGGCTGGAAACCCCGGCGGGAGGGCGCCCCGGGGCTCGGGCTGGACGCCCCGGGAGAGCGGGGCCTGCAGCGAGGCCCGGCCCGGCGCGGGGAGCCTGAGCCCGCCCCGCCCCGCCCCGCCCCTCCTCTCCCCTCCCCTCCCCTCCCCTCCCCTCCCCTCCCCTCCCCTCCCCTCCCCTCCCCTCCCCTCCCCTCCCCTCCCCTCCCCTCCCCTCCCCTCCCCTCTTCTTCCCCCCTCCCCTCTCGCCTCCGGTCCCCCTCCCCTCCCCCTGTCCCTTTCCCGCCCCCCACCCGGCTGCGGCGGCGCGAGGCCGGCGGGCGGGGGCGGGAAAGCTGGGGCTGTGTGTGCGCTCTGATGCCCTCAAGACGGAAAAGGAGGCCCAATGGAGCAAACACCAGGCATCGCTGTTCGAACTGCGGGCTGAGAAAGGTTTCCCAGCGCCGCCGAGGCTGCGTTTCAGCGCCCGGAGCAGCCGCCGCGCCCGGGGAGCGGGGAGCGGGGAGCGGGGAGCGGGGAGCGGGGAGCGGGGAGCGGGGAGCGGGGAGCGGGGAGCGGGGAGCGGGGAGCGGGGAGCGGGGAGCGCGCGGCGAGCGCGAGGCCACTGTAATCAGGCAGCTGAAGGTAGTGCAGCTTCAGAGGGACGTATTGTCCTGTGAATGGCGTCTTCTTAAGTTTGTGCTATACGCTGGGATGCCACTACCTTGAAAAATAAGCTAAAATAAAAAGCTTTTTTTTCCCCCCAACACCAAATTCACTTTGATTCTTTCTTTTCAAATTTTTTTCTTGGGAGATTTATTATATATATAAAGAAGATTTTATAAACTACATACATGTGCATGTGTGTATTTTTATGTTCATGTGTGCATTTGTATGTACACATGTGTATTTGTATGTGCGTGTGTGTGTATATAAATAGACAACTATCTATTTTTTCTGTTCTGTTCCATCTATCTTTTGATCTAACCCAGAATCTTAACTTCTAAAGTTATGTAACACATTTTGATATTGGATAGGGCAATCCCAACATCTTCAGGTCCCTCTGGGCCAAGGCACTCTGATAATTTTTAGCAATTAGAAAACAGTCACATTTCGCATTTTGGCATGATAATTTATGGAAAGATTCTATGATAGCAACTGTGGCTTTTTAGTCATCATGAAGTAATAAATGACAGGGTTCTAAAGGGGCCTAAATTGTAAGACTGTGTATCTCTTGTGCAGTGGCTATTAATTTTCCTTTGACTCATCTGGGGTTGAAAACTTTTAATTCCATCTTACAAAAAACCTAAGTATAAGTTACAGTATATCCAAGTTAAGCATTCCATTTAAATAGTCCTATCTAAATTTATCTCAGTGATTTCAAGTAATTCTGCCAGTTAGTCAAAGATAAATATATAATATTTGCATTTTTTTAAGCAGGGATAAACAGGTTCATTGCTGGTTCAAGGAAAGGAATTAATGCTAAATGAAAAAATTCTAATTAAGAATTTTTAAAACATAGAGCATTGTAATAAGTTCTGAGGTAGAAGATTACTCCTGTTTGCAAGGGTTTAAGAATCCAGTTGGAAAAATGGACTTCCCTTCATATATAAAATTTCAACAACCAATCAAGGCTAAATGTAGTAAATGTTAAAAGAACAGAATAGCTATTTAGAGGAAAAGGTCACTAACAAGAGATAGAAGTCATTGCCAGAGGCTTCACTGAAGACTTAAGACAGAGTAGCCCTCAGAGAGAAAAGGTACAAAACTGTCTTTCTGGAGATGAGAAGCATCATTAGCCAATATAAAAAGGCTAGAATGTACACAGGGGGCTTGCTGATTGTAACCTCAAATTATAAGTGAATTACATGCAAAATATGTAAATTAAATTACAGAAATCTCTATAGTATAGAGTTGTGACATTGGAGGGCCCTTCTGTGGGTGTGAGGACTAGCTTAGGTTTTTAAACTAAATAAGGAAGTGATATTCCATGGGCTCTAATGATATCAGGCTTTTGCTCATCCAGTTTAATAATTTCTCATTATGTATATCAAGCCATGCTCTTGTCGTCTGTCCATCTGTTTTTCCTTTAGAAGCACTTTGGTGTATTAACAGCCATCCTCATAGATCAGCAATTTTTAACTGGTGTGCTGCAAGAATTTTTAAAACATGCAATACCTGATTATTTAGTTAGGGGCACTGACTTCTTTTCCCTTAAACTGTCAAATTAAAAAAAATGACAAAGCCAACACATAAATAGCTATCCAGTGTGAATGAATCAGATTGACAAAAAATATATTTTTTGGTGTGCCGCAGAATTTTAGTAATTAACCTGTGTGTGCCATGAGATGAAAGAGGTTGACATTGCTGCCATGGATCCCTGATGGTAGAGTATTGCCCCTAGAATTCTGCTATTCTGGAGTCCTATCATTCCCATTGGCACACAGGGAGCCCAGTTCTCTAACAATATAACTTATCATCAACCCTGGTGCAGCCACCACTGAGACTCTCAGATTTGCCAGTACCTCCATCACTGGCACATTTCTTCCACGCTTAGTGATGAGAGCATTCTCTGGCCCTTCCAAAAACACAGCCAGCTGGTAGGCTCTCAAGTGTTATACAATAGAATCATTCTACCATGCTCACTTCTCTGTTCCTTTTGATCCCTTCCTCAAAACTCTGCCAAGGTAGTTCTGTGGTTTCTATTTAATTTAATATGAGCCTTTTGTCCCCCACAAGCTTCTAGTAACAATTCCAGCAGTATATTAGGACCATTTTCAGGTGCTCTTGCCAGGGAGTTTTCAGTCATGGGAGAATGCTTCCTTCTTAGCCAATTCAATTTTATTGAACTTCTCTTACACCACCCCCACCTCAGTCAAAAACTATCAAGATTTAATTCTTAGCGTATTCTCTCCCCAATTTCTTTTGCTACAATTAATCATGTCTTAAAGTTCCTCTGGGGAGCAATTTCTTTTTGTCTTTAGTGAGGAAGTACTTCTCTAGTTGCCTATCTTAGACTTGACCCCGATTACAGCCCTAGACGACAGGAGAGGAGGTGGGGTCAGATCTTGAAGAGGAAAAATATTACCCTCGAAGGCATCTATCTGTATATATATATGTATATACATATACATACACATACACATATACACATATTCTTCCTGGAGATACAATTAGCCTTCATTAAGAGGGAATTCTAAGTCACAAATAGACTGAAGCGTTACATAGACAGAAATTGAGCTCATGGAATTAAACATATACTTTACTGAGATTTTGTGCTATAAATTGCCTTTGCTGACATGATCAAATATAATGAAAGATGTAAATTATGGATGATCCAATGAACAAAGAACCTTGTTATCTGACTGCTTGCACAGTCACAGACAGGTTCCCAGAGAAAATTAGAACATGTCCTGCTCTTAATCACAAGTTACAGGCTCTTCCTCCATTTTTTCTGGCATTCAATGTGAAGATGCTAAAAGCTCTCCAACATATCAAGAGGCCATAATTTTATGTTAACTACAAAACTTAGAAATCATAGTTATAAAAAACGAATATTGCCCTGGCCAGTGTGGCTCAGTTGGTTGGGCAGGCCCATGCTTGATCCCCGGTAGGAGGTGAGCTGGAGGCAGCTGATGAATGTCCCACTCTCACATCAGTGTTTCTCTCTCTCCCCCGCTCCCTTCCTCTCTCTCTAAGAATCAATAATTTTTTGTTTTAAAAGAGTATTTAAATTGTAACTGTATCTATTGTGTGAAATGATGTTAGTTCATAGATTTTGATTATTAATCACTTAGTTTATGAATAAACTCAGAGTCCTTTTCTTCGTTTTCCTTTAGAAAGGAGTTTTCTCAGCAGCTGCTGTCTCAGGCTGGTATTAAAGTTGGCCTTTGCTTACTGACCCCAAACACAATGCAAAGTTTGTTTCTCCCACATTACCTCATAAGCTTGTTTTGAAATTAAAATAAGATAATCCTTGTAGAGCTCTCTGCATAGTGCCTAGTATATAGTAAATGCTCAATAAATGTTAGCTATTATTATCTAATCACTTTCTCTATCCTCAGTGGGCTTACATAATTTTGAATCCTAATACTTTTTGCCTTGGTATATTTGCAATAGCCTCCTGAAAGTTTTTACCATAACTAATATAAGCTTACCCCACCTTGTATACATTTGGTGTATTGCCACCAGATTAAATGTCCCCATAACAACTCTGGAACATTCAGGTTCTGGATCCAACCGCTTTAATGTGTTCACACCTTAATGAGGAAGTTAAGTCCTGCCACTGCCTAGATACTCTTTCCCTTTCTAATTTTAGTTCCCTTTATGCTCTGTAATGAATACTATATTCTGGTTGAAATAATTCATTTGCTGCTTTTTTAAGTGATTCAGTATTTTCTTTCTACTTGGAATGCCTCCCTCCCAACAGACCCTTATCCATACTCTCCTCCTCCGAATGTCTGTTCATAATCCTTTCAGCTGAGAAGGCGTTTTCTCCCTCCTCTTACTTCTCTCACAGACCTTGTCATGTTCTACCTTCTACCTTTTAGCACTGTTATTTGTGTACCTGCCTTATCTCTCCTAGTAGAGTGTAGATCTTTAAGAGAATAATCTGTATCTGGTTCGTATTTTTATTCCAAAGTATCCACACTGAATAAATATTTGTTGACTAAGTGAATGAATTAACTTTTCAAATCCTGCAAACAAGAAAAGTGAGAAGGTTAAACATCAAGTATAAATAATATTTTACTACAAGGCTGGTTTCTTAACCAGAGAGATGCTGACTTAATTTATGATGTGATTTCCAGAGATAAGTGGCTCCAAAATATCTTCCAATCCCTAATATTCTACCAGTAACAAGCCACTGGAAGGTGATTTTTTTAGTCTTCCTAATGGATTTAGGTTAGCATAGGTTCCAAAAGTTGTGCTCTTGCTAAATAAAGTTGTTTGTTCAATTACAGAACATAAAAGAGACAAAGAAGGGCAAAGTGACACTGAAGGTGGGCACAGACTAGTGCAGAAGACACACTTTGCCTACATTGAACTTATGAATAGATGGTTCTAGTTTAGGATTTGCCAGCAATCTAATTCCTCAGTGGAATGTGTCGTAATTGACCCAGCATGAGGCAGACCACCACCAAGTTCCAAGAGCCGGCCGGGGGCAGAATTGGAGATGTAGCCAAATGGGGGGATCACTTGAGGGTGTACAAAGGCAGGCAAGAGTCTGTATGAAGCTGGGAATGGCAGCCTGGGGAATAGAAGATGGGGCTCCAGCAATTCAGGTTGCTTCACCCATGCAAACTCAGAAGGCACCTGAGTCAAACCAGGCATGAGCAGTCACATGGTATCCTGAGACAACCCAGAGAAGCCACAGAAATAATTAGGTTAAACTGGGAAGAGAGAGTCACTAAAGCAGGTTCAAAAGGGAAGCAACCCATGTCAAACCAGGACAGTTACACAGCAGCAAAGGAATGAACAAAACCTACACGACCGTGTGTTACACACTGTGTTGCTCCATCCTGTTTGTATTCTTGCTTATTCCACACGTAAAGGTTTTCAGCATGCCCTCAGGAATTTTTATAAATATGAAATATTATTCACACTTCCCAGATAGCTCAGATTGCACTGACTTGAGACCATAGGGAGAAGATTTAAGTGATACTTTCTTTCTTGTTCCTAAATCATGATGGCAACAACCCCTCCACTTGATTGGTAAGAAGAAATGACCATGAGAGTGTAAAGTCACTAAGGTGTCTCACATGCTCTCCCACTCAGATTTCAGCTACGAACAGGTGGTTCCACCTCATGAACACTATTTGTGGGTTCAGTTACATTAAAGTGAAAATCTGGTGGTGTAATTTGGTTTAATGTAGTGAAGTGTTAGAAAACCCATTCACTCTGATGTTAGTGGGATCTTGAGTCACACATTATTTGGTTGAGTAAGTTCCAGAAAAAATATTTTCCTACTCATTTATTCTCAGAAATCCAATGATTGGAGCTATTCAAATCAGAAGTTAACCAGGATACATTTAGGCTCTCTAACCCTCTATCCCTGGGTCATCCTGAGTCAGTCATCAAGCTAAGGTGCAGCTCGAAAGCTAAAGCAGTCTCCAGGGTGAGAAAGGCAGGGCACCCTTGCTCGGACCTGCAACCGGAGACCATGGGAAGATTATGTGACCTGACTCACTCTTTGTGAAAATGTGGGAAGGAAACGTTTCCTTTTATTGTATCCTGATGACTACATAGTTTGTACAACCTATGTATTCAACCGAATAAGGCTTATTTTAGTTTAAAATTTCCTCTCCATATGATACAATTTTTACTTATTTTACTTAATGGCTGTAAAGAATGTGATCTTGTAATTCTATGTTTGAATCTAGTTAATAATATGATAAAATGGGGGGAAAAAAGATTAAGAACAAAAAGTTTAGAAGATAAATAAAACAGGAGAAAATATATTTAAAAGTAATAATGTGAGTACACAAAAGGAAAGAGACCTAAGTCATTACCTTACTCACCTCAACCCCGAAAGTGCCTACCATAATGATACGGACATATTAGGACCTCAGTACTTGTTTACTGAATTTAATATGAATAATCAAAGTAAAGTTAAAATAAGACTGGCTATTTCTGAAGAACTTCCAAACTTAAACATTTATTTTCTTTACATATAATGGAAAAATTAATCTTTTTACAGAATCATGGCAACTCCAGGAAATCCGATGACTCTCTCAAGGACCTGAAGATTACCTAGAAAGGATTGTCCTCAGAGCCATGAAATAGGTAGTCATTGTCCCCGATACTCCCTTGCCCGGATATGTTTCTGATGAAATGCAAGCTTATCCACCCTTTGTGACTAAAGGTATTAAAACCATTGAAGGATATAGACAGAGTAAGTCATGACTAATTGCTTAGAGTGATGAAACTAATCCAAAGTGTACACGAATCCTAGAAGTTAATGCTCATTATAAAATAAAAAAGATCTTTGTTGTTTTAACACACCTTCAAACCATTGATTCAAACGTATTCTTTTACTTTCTTAAAAATTTCCACTCATGAGCTCTCAACTCAATAATAGCAATTATTCTAGAAAAATTAAACAATCTAAATTAATCAGGTATAAACTTTCCCAGGTTGTCATATTTATCTAGTGTGAACAGTCTTGTTGAGCTAACTATACTATTTAGTTAGAACTTCCTGTAGTTTAAGTAGTTTAAAATATCTTCCAGCTTCTCTTCGGCAAACAGAACTTATTCCCATATACAGTATAAGTCAAAACATCAGAGAGCACTGAACTGAGAAGTGACAAGAAAGTTGAGAATCAGTACAGAGCAAGGTTGTAGCAATAGTTTCTGACAAAACTGAAAGGTGATTCAATGATACAAATGGTAGAATTTGTACAAAATCGGTGATTTGGATCAGCAAAGCAAGGCAGAAGATATTTTCAATCCACTTGTATTATTCAGGATAGAATAGGATCTATTGTAGTAATAAAGTGGTCCCTGAACTCTCACCGGCTAAATATATAAAAGCTTATGGTGGCTATAATTTCATAACTCTCTCTCTAGAGCAGCACCCCTCACAGTAGTATCACAGTTATTCAGGCTATTTCTATCTTGAAATTCTTGGTTTTCAGCCTGACTATGTCTAGGAAGAAAAGAGCTAGGATTGTGTCTGGATTTCACCACTGACGCACAGACTTCAGTACGCATAAAGCTATGTGGCTAGATACTTGTCTATCCTGTTTAGAATCAGCGATACATTTTAAATATAACAGCTAATTCTCTTAAGAACAGATTTTTACCTTACCCCGATCAGTTTTTTTACTTCCCTTCAGGATCTATAAAAACCCAGCTAATATTTTTAATTGATGGCCAACATAGTTTCATAATAGACCTGAGTGACTGTTTCCTTACAGTAAAGAATGATAAACTTTCATGCACTCAGCTAGTTTATTAAAATAGGTCTTCCCAGTTGCCTATTCTAGCATTTTGAAAATAATTCCAAGTAAATTTTTTAATTGAGCATGATGTAGATTACAGAATTTTTGACTAATAATTCCACTTTCTATATAAAATACACTGTTAGTTTTTCTTTTTTATAGAATTTATTCGGGCAACGCTGGTTAACAAAATTATACAGTTTTCAGGTGCACGATTCCACAACACATCATCTGTACACTGTATTGTGTGCTCACCACCCTAAGTCAAATCTCTGCCCATCCCCATTTATCCTCCCATTCCCTTCTCCACCTCCCCCACCCCCTTTCCCTCTGGTAATCACCACACTGTTGTGTGTGTCCCTGAGCTCTAATGTGTTGGCTCCAGATGTGTTTTCAAATATCGAGAGTATAAAGGGCCTGACCCTCTCCAAAACTGGAAACAATTCATCTTAGATTTTCCTAGCAGAAGCAAGGCCGTAAAACTATTTTTATAACCCTGTAGATTTTAGTTTAAATATAAATGATACATAGTTTGAAATTACTTGCCTCAGGGAGGGCAAAACCTTATGACTGGAAAATGTGCAGAGAAACCATGGAAGTACATTTATTAATTTTGCTGTGAGTTTTGAATCCTTTGGTTTCAGTCGAGACCTATGAAGTCAGGTTTATGATTAAGAAAGCCATTTCCCCCCTCATGCAATGAATCAGAAGCAATGAGAAGTTAGCGAAAGCTAAGCTTAGATTACCAGAGAGAATTGCGAAACTGTCAAGTACTCTCCTTTAAAGCCACTAACAGCAAATAAAATGGCCAAGTGCTACTTTAAATTTATAGGACTACTACAAAGCTAGGATTTTCAACACCCAAAGCAAATAAGAGAGAAGTCTTAAAGGCCTCACTTAAAGATGTCCATGAATATGGAAAAGTAGTCATGTCCTGATGTCATTGATAACAATATTTCTTCTCTTGTTTATATTTCCTTAATATTTACTTTTAAATACATGAGTCTTTTTTTTTAGTTTTTAAATTTTTTTATACATGAGTCTTTTAAACATGTTACTCTTTGTTATGATACAGAAAAAACAGACAGATGAATATTCATTCAGAACTCTTACATTTCTCACATACCGGGGGGATTTTTTTGTCCCCATAATTTGGGGCTTGGTTGTACAGCGTGGGATAATGAAGGAGAAAGGAGTAAGAGCAGCGAGCTGAAACCCATCTGATTCATCTTCACTGCTCAGGAGCAGGAATTATTTGTAGAAAAGCTTGAAAGAACAGGAACAGGGGAGGAAAGAGATTGGACTAGGTTAAAGGAAGGGAATTAAGAGAATTTTAGAAACTGAGGGAGGAGGTTGAGACTGAGTTGCCATACTGTGACAAGAGGGCCTTTGGGGCAACGGAAGAGTCGGCGAAGGGGATTTTTTATCTTGGGTTATGTGTTAGGAATGGGAGCCTTTTTTCAGAGAGGATTCAGTAAAGATTAAAGAATCAATGAATCAATTTCTCTCTCATTTTCTTTCTCAATATGAATTGATTTTCCTAAAAGTAATAAAAGACTGAAATAGGCCAATCAGTGATGAACTTCATAGGCTGTTTTGACTTTTAACAAGACATTTTCATTTTCTAGGAAAAATACGGTTAACCAAGCATCAGTTTTTTTCTATACTAAACCAATAGAAATTAAAAAAAAGATAGATCAACATGGTCAATCAGTTCATGAAAATTCTCAAAATAATAGGCTAGGATTAGGATGTATATTTAAGCAAGAAATGCTTCCACTTGGGAGTAAGCGAAAATATCTCTGACAGAAAATAAACCAGGCAGAGATACTTTTGTTACCTAACAAGAAAGCTGAAAATAGGCCTCTGTTGGCATTGTCCAGCAGCTCAATGATGGCACGCCTATCATCTCTGTCACTTTCTCTACCTGTCTCTGATGACTGAAAAGTGTCTGCCATTTGTTTCCAGTGGCAGATCCTTGAGATGAGAGTAACTAGTTGGGTCCTTATAGCTCATGACAAAGGGAGAGATGACATAAAATATGGAGAGGTTCTGAGAAGGAGGCTTGGGGAAGACAGAGGAAAGGCTTTTGTGTAGTCCAATATTACTTACATCATGTTTAATTTCTAGGGGTGTCCCACAGAGAGCAATATTCCTGGCTTTTTATGATTTTCCTGTGAGTATCCTCACTATTCAGATATATCCAACTAGCTGGTTAATACCAGATTGAAAACAGAGTCAGGAAATAAGGATGTGTCTGGGCCCTGAGGCATAACTTATCCCTTCCATCCATTCTCTTCCCAAAATGAAAATCTTTTCACAGTGTTTTTTTTTCTTTTTTTTGTTTTTAAAATTTTTTTGTTGTTGCTCAAAATAGCAAACAGTTTTGATATAAGCAATTTGGCATATATTTATACCACTAAAAAATCAGTTTCTTTATCCTCAAAATGAACTACCTCTTGATTAGCAACAGAGGAGATGCTGTATCATGAAGGACTTTATTGGCCATATGAAGTAGCTAGTGTGATTTACAATTCTAAAAATCTCTAACAAAACAAACAAAAAAGGGAGGTTCTGTTGGCACAGACTGAGCTTAGTTTGGGTCATGACTCAGACCTTAATAGTTCCACCTAAATGATGAAGAGCTGAAGACTTGAGAGGTCTCCAGCAAAACAGAGTAAAGTCAACATAATCTGTGCTACCTACTAACAAAATGCACTGAGGCACATTTGAAATAATGCAATAGATTACTGCTTCCAACATCCTTCACTTTGTGCAGTAGCACTTTTTTGTGTGCTATTGTGGTAGACCTGCTCTAGTCTGCCCCTGTTCAATGGATATGAGCATCTTTCATATGAGACGTTAAAATCCTGGGACATAATGAGGGGGTATTCATTAGGGGAGCATTTTCCCTTCCTTAATGGGTGGGGCTTATTGCCATATTTGTCATTTAGGGTTGGTTTGAAGCTAGAGCTTGATCACTTGCAGATACATTCCCATGAATGTTCTTCACCTGTGTTTACTTGTCTCTTGTCTTTGAAGAGCTGGGAGTGCCCTGGATGGGTAGACTTGGCATCAACAGAAAGCTGAGTTTTTTTCAGGTGGCTCATCGTATGGGAGAAAAATATCCAACTGTGAAAAAAGGTATCTTATTACACAGTGTGCAAATACTTGTATTAACTTGTAGAACAAGTTTGATAAAATGCACCCAAACCAAGATACATAACATACAATTAGCCTATTCTTCCTACTAATTCTAGCACAATGAAGAATGTGTTTCGTTTCCTTATCATCACAGAAGATATTAAAGGAACAGTTTTTGGTGCTATATTGATAAAATCAAAAGTTGGTAAGAATTTAAATAGTCTAAAAGTGATAAGAGTAGGAATAAATCACATACAAAGAAGTATTCTACTGATATAGTAAGTCGATTAAATATAACATATTTTATAAAAAATGTACATATTCTTTTACCTGTTATTTATTGTAATGATGATAATAATAATATCTACTTCCTATTGACTAGCTTAATAAATATAGGGTAAAAAATAAATTTTAGTACTTTATTTTTTAAAATCACTTTATTGAGGTATGATTGACATACAAAATGCTGTACATATTTAATGAGTACAACTTGATAGGTTTGGGGATAAGTATATACCTGTGAAAGAATCACCACAAATCTATGCCATAAACGTATCTGTCACCACCAATAGTTTCCTTACATATACTTTGATTTTACTTAAGCCCATTTCATCCCCACATCAGCCCTAAGCAGTAGGTGTTGCTTCCACCAATTTACAAATGAGGAAAATGTTCCCTGAAAGGAGCAATCGTTGGCCTAAGCTCAAACTGATTGTTGTAGATTTAGGAGTGCAACTCAGGTTTATAATATTTCAAAGCCTAGTTGGTTAACTACTGTTATTTTCTTCTCAACCTTTAGAATGTATCAAAAGAAACTAGTGAAGCCCTGACTGGGTAGCTCAGTTGGTGAGAGCATCATTCCATACACCAAAAGGTTGTGGGTTCAATCCCTGGCCAGGGTGCATATGGGAGGCAACTGATCGGTCTTTCTCTTTCACATCAATGTTTCTGTCTTTCTTTCTCCCTTCCCCTCTCTCTAAAAAAATATCTTTGGGTGAGGATTTAAAAAAGAAAAGAAAATAGTAAAAAAGAATGAAAATTATTTATATTTATCTGCTTATTGAAACATTATTTATAATAGAAAAAATTTTGAAGTCATTAAAATTTGTGAAGAATCTATCAATAAGTAAAAATACTTATAGTAGAATGGTATATGAAGAAAAAAACCCTCATTGTACAAAAAATAACTTATCTATAGCAATAAGCAATAATTCTACTTCCTTGGACAGATATTTAGAGATAAATAAATAGAAGGAAAACTAGAGACCGCTCCCTTCCTTTCTCTTAACTTCTGGTGGCTTCCAGCTATTGTTGGCATTTCTTGACTTAAAACTGCATCACTTTAATCTCTGCCTCTGCCTTCACATGGTCTTCCCCGTGTTTCAGTCTGTGTGTCCACTCCTCTTTTTATAAGGACACCAGTCATTGGATTTAGGGCCACCCTAACTCAATATGACCTCATCTTAACTAATTATATCTGTAAAGCCTTATTTCCAAATAAGGTCACATTCAGAGGTTCCTGGTGACATGAATTTAAGGGGAACACTATTTAACCTATGATATGGTGGAAAAATATAAATTACAAAAAAATTGTCTAGGAACATAATCCTTTATCATATGTTAGAGATATCCCTTTTCTCTATAGTAGGGGTAAAAAAGAGATAAATGATTCATCAAAGCCTATTTCAATCATAACACTGAAAATGTTTTAAAAATACTAATTTAATGAATATAATATTTTCTGAAACTCGGTGTCAGAAAAAAATTAACTTTTCCCCCTGCTTTTTATTAACTGGCTTTGGAGTCTTGAGAAAATTATGTAGCCTCTCTGGGTTTCTGTTTTTACATAATAAGATGTAAATCTTAGACTACATGAATTTTACAGAGCTGTATTCTAACCCCAATTCATATATATGTGAGTAGAAAGAATATTGAATTCTTAGAAGGATTCTTAGCCTAGAATTTAAAATTAGTTGCCTATGTAATCATGAACATAATTATGCATATAAGTGTATAATTCACTGATGATTTATTGATGAATGTATCATTTATTAAATGTAGATGTTATTTATTTGAGCAATAGCTGATAGAAATCCTGATAAGAAAAAGGCTGCTAGAATGAAAAAAAAGCTAATGTGATTTGTGAACGTCTAAAAATTTATCACCATGTATTTGTTATTTATGTTTCTCAGAAATCCAAGAAATATAATATATAAGAATTTTTCATTCTGTTTATGTTAATATAATATATATCAACAGTGGCCAGTGAAAACAATTTGAGGGTAACTAATAAAGATAACTAGAGACCAGTAGAGTTAAACGTCTTCCCAAGAAAGTAGCCCTATATTCCATATATTTCAGCTGTATCTTACAACACCAAGGTAAATAAATTTTCCACAAAAGGAAACAATCCAGAAAATGTATTTTGTTTTGATTTATTTTTATTGATTTGCATAGAAACAAATGCACATAAATGTATACAGATAAAAGCAGTTCTTTAACATTCACCTATTGAATTAACTGACACCTGTCTATTTAATATTATAAAATCAATCTAAAACCCCATGCAAATATTATCAGCAAGAGTTTGTCCTTACAAATATTTGGGAAATATATATAAGCAGGCTCAATAACAAAGATACACTCCTTTGAGGGATTCAGTCTAGACTCAATACCCTAAATATTCTTAAAATACTAGTTCAATGACATTTGGATGAAAAATGACACCTTTCTTTTCAATAAAGGTCATTTTTATTTCTCTAAAGATTTGGAATATATTCTAAATAGTGTCACTGTCTAGAATTTTTTTAAATTTCAGAATTGATAGGCAAGAATGTCTCTGAAAAGCAGTGAACAATGACTTAGGTTGGGATATTTTCCATCATGACTTCTTACTCACACTCTTTAATGATTTATTACTTTTCCATGGCAAGAGGCTCTTTGTAACTGAGCTACTTGCAGTGAGATATTAACAATGTAATCACATTAGCATAACAAATTCCCGGTTGTAAAGTAATATATTTTCTCCAGGATAGCTGTGGACCAAGTCAGCAGTCTGTACTGCCTCGTTGCCAGGCGGTATTGCCAAGTATCTTGGTGTCAGTCACAAATATAGTGATAAATACATGTTTTGGTGCTTGATGTGGGGAGTCTTTCTTATGAAAATAAAAGTAACAATAGTCTCATTAATCAAGCTGTCTTATCCTGTCACTGTATGTGTTTATGTGGTAGACTGTGGGATATTGAAACAATGATGTCCAGAGGCTATTACAATTCCAATATTTAAGAGCACCACTATATCACCTTCCAGAACTTTCTAGAATGGTTACATGTAACACCTGGTTTGTAAAGAAAAAAAGGGAACAAATATTTTTATTATAAGAAAATGGCACCTTAGTCAATGTGGCTCAGTGGGTTGCCATCATCCAGTGCACTGAATGGTTGCTGGTTGGATTCCAGGTCAGGGCACATGCCCTGGTTTCAGGCTTAATCCCCAGTGGGGGCCATGCAGGAGGCAGCCAATGTGAGAGCTGATGTTTCATTCTCACATTGATGTTTCTCTCTCTCTCTCCCTCCTTCTCTCCCTAGAAATCAATAAAAATATTTAAAAAAGAATATTCCAAGAAAGTCAATTGAGCTTATTAAATACCCAATATATGCATTCAATATACCAACTTTGTAGCCCATAATTAAAGATTATAGGCATTTAGAGTCTTTTATAAAAAGATAGAAACTTTTAAATAGAATACACCAAAATCCAAAATCCTATTAAAGTGTAAATATACATTCAACCAAGTATTTTTTCCTAATATAATTTAAATTTAATATAAATTAATTTAAACATTTTCATTCATTATATGTTATGAGACTTGGCCAAAAATATTATGAGATTTATATTTCGCTAATTGTCATATTGAAGGACTCATAGAAAACAACAAATCCTTTGTTTTGTATTACATTATGAAAAATTATATTTAAGCCAAG
This sequence comes from Miniopterus natalensis, assembly GCF_054644295.1. Classification (NCBI taxonomy): domain Eukaryota; kingdom Metazoa; phylum Chordata; class Mammalia; order Chiroptera; family Miniopteridae; genus Miniopterus; species Miniopterus natalensis. The sequence continues at coordinate 37,083,962 of NC_142092.1, read as the reverse complement.
TTGATACAATCTTTAGTAATAAAAATAGTATTACTATATTTTCTCAGTGCTAAGGTGCCTTTTATCTTTCACATTTTAACCTTCTAAATTGGGATGTATCTTGTAATTGATGTAAATATTTAATGTAGATCATGAGACATATTCAATTTTTTATAACACAGGGATATGGCATTAACTAAGCATTTGGCATATTTTAGCCACTGTACTTGACAAAAATGTATGAAGTGAGCATGGGTTCAGAGATGCAACTACTTTCTGCAGCTAGACACATCAGTAACTAATGTTAAAAAGAAAAAACTTGACTTAAATACTTTTTTATAAATTGGAATATTGTAGAAGCTATCCTTATAATATATTGGTATGAATAAAAACTCGAGGCAGGAATCCTTGCCTGTTTCGTTCATGTATAGAGCTCTCAATTCTGTAGCACCTGGAATGTCATAAAGGCTCAAAGAATAAATGTGTGACTATTTGAGCTGCTTAGAATTTTACAAAGTTGTAAACATCTGAGTCAAATTAGATAATAACAGCAGATACAAATACAGCTCTTATTTTGCACAGGGCTGATTTCTAGGTTCCTTACTCATACTAACTCATTTAAGCTTATGAGCCTTATGAAGTAGGTGCTGTTTTTATTCCCATTTAACAGGGGAGGAAACAGAAGGTTTAAGCACCCTGCCCAAATTCACACAGCTAGTAGTATTGGAGCTGGGATTGGATCAGCCACCTCTGAGCTCTTTGTTCTTTAACAGTGGGCTACGCTGCCTCTGTCAGATCCTAGGAATTATCTAATCTAAATTCAAACCTCTCCTGATATTTCAGAGCATTATTGATGGGATTTGTTAGCTTAGATCCTCATGCTTCCGATTCCCAGCCTCATATCCTGCCCACTCTGTACTATATGCCCAGTCAAAGGAGGAACTGGCAATTCAGTCATGCAGGAATGTGGTGTGGTGGCGGTTAGAGAGTAGGCGTTTGGCAGCTTAAAATAAAATAAATAATAAAATTAATATAATACTATTTATCCTTAAGGAATCAGTCATTCAGCCTGTTGGATATGATATAGGTGTTGTTAAGCAAGAATTGCTGAACAAAATCAAAATGGCATTTATTTGGAAAATACACGTTAAAATTAGGACAAGAATCCATGAGTAATAAACAAAATCAAAGTACAAGAGTTGCCAATATAGATAGTAGTATCTTTAAAATCAGTTTGTTATGAAATGATGAGTCTTTGGCCAACAATTATATAAATACACACAAAAACCCTTATGAACAATGATTTGATTTAAACAGCTATGCTTCTATTTCATGCTTCTTATTAACATGTATTTTGTGTGCAAATTTCAAGAATTAAATGAAATTATTCAATAACTTACTTTCCATTTTGGTAACAGAGTATTGATAAAGTAAGACCCAACTTAGCTTTTAAATAACATATACTGCCGGTAATTTTAATTAATAAAAGATTTAGTTTTAAGACATCTTTCCTTACCCCCCAAAATGCAATCATAAGGCACTTTGTGTTAGACATTGTAGTAAATGCATCAACATCGCTAATAAAACCACAGTGGAAATACATGGGTAGATTTTGTTTATTGTTCCCTAGTCAGCTTCTTGATGAATCAACTCTTAGCCTCGGACAATTTCCCAATATTCTAGACAGGTGACAAACCACTGATGACCTCAGGTTCCCAGAACATTCTGCTGTAGGCCAGGCCGGACCAGACCAGAGCAGAACACAGGCTCTCCTTAGACTTCTTAACATAAAGACAACAGATGCTTTGTGTGATGTCATCACCTTTAAAGCACGTGGTGAAATTGAGCATGATTTTTATCTCAAGTACTGGCCTTGAGAGAGGAAGAGAAAATTTATCTCTCAAGAGAGAATGATCCCATATACTTGGCATGTACCAGAGACTAAGTGAACAGCTAATCAGAGGAGTAACTTATGAGAAGAGATAATTACATGGTGTTTACAGTCAAAAGACTAAGGCTCAAATGTCAACTTAAGGACTTATTAGTAGTGTAAGCCTTAAGAAGCATCCTACCATCTCTAAGTAATGAATCCCTCACCTGTAAAATTTGATTAGTAAGACCAATTGTGAAGATGATTTTTGAGAATTAAATAAGATATTGTCTGATAAGTGTTTAATATAGAACCTCTACATAGTAGATGGTCAAAACTTTTGAGATGAATCCTGACAATATTGTGTTACATTTTAAAAAGTTGGTTTGTATGCCATATGGGCTTTTCTTTTCTTACATTTTAATTTTCTTATTTTTCTCTGAATTTTTTCAGATGGCAAAGGGCATGCACCAAATGCAACATAAACACAAACAAATAACCAAGCAGATGGAATTTATAAGAAAAGAAGAAAAAGGAAAGAATGATAAGCACTTTCTGCCATAGCAGTGCTATCCTACATACGTGCTAATGATTTAACATGGACCCAATTTATTGTCTATCATTATAACCTTCCGTTAAAAAATGGAATATACACTATGATGTGTCTTATGTTACTCCTTCCTAGGTCTTAATCTGTCTTATTGGCTTATTGACATATTTACCAATGAAAAGCTATAGTTTTTATTTCAGTGCAAGGTGCCACTGAGGTACATACATACAGGTCCTCACAGAACATGATTTTGCACCTACGGCCATGCTGCAGTGGCAGGCGACAGCTCCCCCTACTGACCAACAATGTAGAGGAAAGTAAGCGTAGCTGATCCTACCCCTAAAAGCATTCAAAACTTATCTCATGGGTCTATCAATGGGACAATATCTAGATAAACACACACACAACCACACATGCACACATACAGACACACACACACACACAAATGCTGCTTACCCACATTTTCATTCTTGCCCTGCATACATAGGCTTGACAAATGCTGAGCATATGAAGGGCAAGTTGATACAATTGAAAGGCACACTTTTTTGTGTGTCTAGCAGTACAATCCAGGTGTACTAATGTGGGTACTTAATAATAACCACATAAATTTGCATCTCAACCACAAGATTTTAATTTTATTTAGGTATGAAATACTCAAGAATCAATAATGTCTGCATTAAGTTTAAGTACAACTATTTTTTAAATAATCTTTATCAGTTTTTAACTGTTTCAGACTTTAAAAAAATTTCCTGAGCTATTCAACTAATATTTATTAGCTGTCTACTCTGGGCCAGACAGTATGCTAAGTGCTGGGACTCAGCAATGAGCCAATCAAGCAAAATCTTTTTCTTCGTGGAGATTACATTCTAATGGGAGAAATCAATGTTCCCATTAATTCATACTCAGTTTCTGAAGTCTTCAATGTATAAAACATTTCAAATAAGTAACTGTGAATTAATCGATCCCTTAATGAAGTTTGGAAATGTGAGTTTTGATTCTCTTAACGTTGCTTAGACACTGGAGTTGACCTCTTTTTTAGTACATTTGAGGCTCTATTTCTAGTTCCCTGCTGATGTTTTTAAATGAGCCCCAAATTGCCAAATAAAAAGAAATATTATGAAAACCAAATATAAAGATATGAAAAATGGGGAAATCATTGGTGCTTTTGACATGGAATACAGTGGGCGATAGGCCTATGTAAGAGAACATACTGCTGTTTCTTTAAGATCTTGCTCCTTTTACAGTCTCCCCCAAATAGGAGCCACCTCTATCATTAAATTTACCATTCTTTTCATTTACAGGGAGTTACAGAGAAATACTAAATAAAGCATGATTTGCAAAATCCCCATAAGCTTTGAAAGGGCAGGAAAGATCGTCCAAACCAAAAAGCATGTATACAGACCCTAGAGGGGGTTTGTGTTTAAGGTTACCTTCTGTTGCAACTCTGTTTTTAAGCTACTCAGATTAGATTTTTTTTGAAGCCAAAGGTAACCTTTCCAAAACTGATATATGAGCATATTTATTAAATCAAGAACTGGCCACGGAACACTGTTGTGTTACTTTTCACTTGTCGGCCAATGTTCATTATCGTTGAGCTGACAAGTGACTCAGGTACAAGGGAGGAATGAGAACCGAAGCTCCTTCTGCTTCTTGTCCCTCCTAACAGCACAGTGAGAAATGTCACCTTGACAGTCACTGTCTCTCTCTTCCATACGTTAGCTGAGGCCCCATCCTACAGAGAGTGCGCAAGCAGTAAGCAACAGAGATCTGTACTTAGCTAATGCAGTTTTAAGGATCCTTTCTCATCTCTCTACAGACTGACCATGAGAGGAAAATCGAGACACCAAAGAGATTATATGAAGCACATCCTGACCGAGCGGTACAGAGAACAAACACGGGCAAGGTACAGCGACGGTAGTGTTGGGATATAAACTGTCTTTTAGAGAGGAAATTCTATATAAAAATAGAAAATAGAGCCACTGAGATGACTATAACCACTACTGGAAAATAAACAGCTCCTTTTTATTTTATTTTTTCTAGGAATATATCCTAAGAATCCTGAAACACCAATCAGAAAGAATGTATGAACCTGTCTGTTCACAGCAGCACTATCAGCAGATCCTTTTTAATATTAAACTACATTACTGCCGTAGTATCCACACGTTTCTTCCCTCTGCTGTTCTCATTCTCAGCTGGTGGAAGGGAAATGGCTCAGAACCATCTGGAGCACCCTTCGAGTAGGGTACATAAATTCTTCTTTCTCAGCCTTCAACATTATCCCCATGCTAACAAATAATGTTTAATATGAGTGCCATGTGGTTATTTCAACTTCCTTCTTCCTTACAGAAAACTACTCTTTTAATAATGTATTTAGATTTTTAAAAGTCTGAACTTCTTTGGTAGAGTGGAGGTGATTTAGAGAATTCCTACCTTTTCCAGGGTCAGCATTGATCTTTGCTCTGCTGAAAGAGGAAGCGGGGCTGTCACAACCGCAGCTCACTTTGCAAACTGATGAGCGCTCTGAGACGCCCCACGTTTTAAAACAGAGAACTCACCCGGGAGAAACAGGAGAGGAGAATTAGCGGGTTAGGCCCGGGGGAGAGGGCTTCACTACTTCTCAATACTCTCAGCTGAGTCGATTTGAGACCGTATACTCCTTGATTGGAATTTTAATTAAAAATATTTCCCCTGTACAACTACAAAATTAGCAATGCACTTGACTAAAGAGAAATGTTATGTTTCTCTTGAGCTGCTTTTTAAACTAGTTTTGGGGAGTGGAGACTGTATTCATTTTCTATTGCAGCTATAACAAATTACCACCAATTTAGTGGCTTAAAACAACACAAACTTAATATAAGGTCACACTGGGCTAAAAATCAAGGCGTCAGCAAGGTGGCCTTTTTTTCTGAAGGCTGCAGGGGAGAACTCATTTCTGCCTTTACCAGCTTCTAAAGCTGCTCCTATACCTACCTCAGTCTGTGGTCCTCTTTCTCGAACTTTGCAGCCAGCAATGTAACATCTCTAAGAGCTTCCATCACCACACCTTTGTCTCTGCCTTTGTCTCTCCTCTTCTGCCTCCCTCTTTGCTTTGAAGAACCTCGTGATTACATTAGGCTCACCCAGATAACCCAGGAGAACTTCCTTAACGTAAGGCCAGCTAATTACCAACCTTAATTCTATCTGCAACTTGTTTCCCCTTCGCCAATAACCTAATACACAGTATTCACAGGTTTGGGGGAGTAGGGTATCCAACGGGAGGACATCTTTGGGATGCCTCTATTCCGTCCACCACGGAGACAATGAGTGAGAAGTACTTAAGTAAATTGGGTGATATAGGGTCAGTTTATAAATCCACAGGGCAAAACTTGAATTAAAACCTTCAACCTCACCTCCAGATTATGGGGTGATTTAACAGCTCATTTTGGCCACCTACTAATCTGACCAAATTCTACAGCTGCATCGATCGTCTCTATGTCAATAATGCAGTCAATTTATACTCTAGCATGCAGACATGGTTTCGATAATATGCCCTAGATAATGACTTTTAAATATTTAAGACCATAATTGATTTTAAAGTATCATTTTCCATCTCAAAAACAAGCACATCCAAGGATAACAACAACTTTTAAATAATGAAGAATTTATCGTCCTGCTCTTTTCCCTTTCCCTTCCTCCAACATATATAGGATCTGACAAGGAAAAGTGATGGACTCATGGGAGAAAAGCAAAATCTCCTTCACCAAGCAAACAAAACGCGAGGGAGAGAGAGAGAAATGGGAGAGAGACAAGGAGGTTCAAAATGTGTACTGTACTCCTTATAGTTTAGGCCTCGTAGAGTTCCTGATAGGGCTGTTATCGTATCTTTGCTATGTCATAGCTCAAAAGTTCCATTTGCAGTTTCTGTGACTAATAACCACTTATTTTTTCAACCACAATTTATGAAACCAAGTGCCAGATCCTAGTGTTAAGAAGAGGAATGAGACAGGGTGTTCAGTGCAATAAAGGAAGTGCGCTCAGAGGGATATTTATGGTTTACTGGGGAGGCCCGGGAGAGGGTATCTAACATCCTGCAGGAGAAAATGGAGGGTTGGAGAGTAACTTCTTAGCAGATTGATGCCAAGCTGAGCACTAAGGCAGAAGAAAGCACGAGCCAGGCTGGGGGTAGGAGTGCAGCCGACGTGCCAGGAGCAAGGAGAACCATGGACTAAGCAACAGAGAGGTAAGGGGGCCCCTGGGGTCCCGGGAGCCCCAGCTTTCCCTCTCAGCATGCTCACTGTTTCCATGCTCCAAGGCTGTTTCAGCACCGCCTCCCGGAGCGATCTTCCCCACCAGCTTCACTTCTCAGGCCTGCCCAGTAATCACCACCATAGCAGCCTATGGACTTTTTTAAACCAGCATTTATCACAGCCTTCAGTTTATGTTAGTGCGGGTGTTCAGGTTTTTCTTCCCTTCTCCCTCACGATCAGATGCATTATCATCAAGGCATTTTCGGCTCTAACCTGAGCATTTTCTTGTAGTAAATATTCATAAATATCAGATGAATGAGCTGAACAATGAATAAGCAATTGCATCAAGTATACATTTGACCAATGCTGTGTGTGCACTACATTTAAATGATTTTCATTCGTGGAATATCTTCAGTGATTTTAAATGATAAATTTCTTGTGAGGTTCTTCCCTAGTCTCCCACTTATTTCAGCTGCCCATAAACCGCAAGAAATCACAGTGAAGCTGGGGAAAAATCCAGAAAAATTAGAAACTTGCCTGTGGCCATCCAAATGCAACAGTGTCCCCAGGGAAGACGATATTTTGGGATTTGGATGTGGAAGCAGAACAAGCTGATAAACAAGCCTGGAAACCTAATCTTTTCTCGTGGCTTTGGAATAACGAAAGTAGTTTTTAACAGCATTCATCTGATAACCTTTCGAATAAATATCCTTCTCATATTTGAATTTGTAATACAAGACAGTGTATTAAAAAGTTGAAACCATCATGTTGCTTGACATGCATAGGAAACATATTTGAAGGCATTTATCTCGTGGATGTCCATATGTCATTTTCTTTTACAAGTTTATTTTTCTCTCCTCAAAAAGACATTCGAAAACTCATTTCACAGTGTCACGTTGAGATATAGGTTCCTGCTGTTAGGCAAAGCACATTCTCTAGATTCATGTTATACCAGAGCTTGAAAATCTTCAAAACTATAGGTGTCCCCAAAATCATATACATACTTTGAATAATTATTAATTCCAATGGATTAAATCTGAAAAGAAAGAAACATCAATTGAGCTATCAGAAAAAAGTGTGTATACATATTTTGGGGACACTCTGTGTATCTCTCACAGCAGGGATCTATTCTCTCTCTCTGACTTTTGGAGGAGATACCAGACACATATCTTCCAATTTCGAAGTCTACCAAATCACTGGTTATAACTAAGAGGAACCTTATCTGGGGTGCTAATGATTCAGACATGATCTTAGGGTAAAATGGCAGAGGAAAAATACATTAAAAGAAATAAGACCACAAGACTGTAATTATATTCATAAAGGCTTTGAGTAGTATTTTAAAAGCAAAACTACTACTGGAACCGAAAATAATTTTGTGCACACAGATATATGTACATGAGTGAGCGATATATGTAAAATTCTATGCCAAGAAATAATGATGTTGCTTGTAGATACTTTTGCCCCAACCACGCCCTCTCATGTACACAGTCTTAAGTAAGTTCTGTGCTGCTCCGGCTTCTTCAAGCGGCTGGCTCCCCTTCCACACGGAGTCAGGGCATAACCAGCCCTGGGTGGTGAGACCCAAACTCAGGGGCGCTGGGCTTATTCCTGCCCATGCTGAGCCACTATTTATTGCTCCTCTACTCGGCTCTCACTCAGGCTCTCCGTCCAGGGGCTCAACATTTGCTTTTACCTAGAAAAGGCCCATCCTGAAGCAGCGCCACATGTGGTTTATCCAACTCTGGCCTCAGCGCCATCGCCTCTTCCCACTCAGGGTGTTCTTTTCCTGAAAGTTAAAAACTGCTCTAGCCTGAGGCACTCCTGTCATGGATTTGAGCTAACACCTGTTTATCCCTCCTCCACACACACATGTCTTCTACATTGGAAATAAGGATTTCGTTTTCTAAGACAGTATTTTTTATTCTCCTTTCTTTCCAGTAGCCAGTAGCTTAGAATCAGACACGAAGTGGGTACACCAGGCAGACTTGATGAAGGCTCAGTCATAATGTCCCTCTAGCTACACAAACACAATATCTGAATTACTTTTCAGGTAAAACAAAGTGTTCCCTACACCTAACTTCCCATGGGAGATATCTTCTCTCACTTTTTTTTAATTTAGAAGAAAACTGGTAAAGTTTATGTATAAGTAAGAAGCATGTATCTGAAACAGATCTTAGGCTTAAAAGCAAAAAAATAACTCTCTTTTGTCTTAATAAGCTACTTTGTTCAAAAACAGAACACTGCATTAGGCCTGAGGAAGATAAAAAAGTAAATACACAATTATTTTTATATGCGGTTGGACTAGAAAAATTCAAAATGACAGAGCCAGCCAAACCAGAGGCAGTAAACTCCCTAACCAAGACTATTCTTTAGGACTACAAAAAACCTGAGAGTGCATTTCATTTGCTTTCTCTTGTTCATTAGAAGTCTTTTTCCCTCAACAATCAGTATTATAATTGATCTTCAATTACTAATGTAATTATTGATTTTCAGTGGTGAAATGTAACCATAAGTTTTCTCACAAATTGCCATTAATTCCCTTGCTATATTTAAATTTTAAAATTCATTTCAATATAACAAATATTTATTTTACTCTATCACAATTTTCTCAAATTTACTTCTTTATTTTCAACATTCCTGTCTGTAAGCAAATGCCTAGTTATAACCTTAACTGTTTTGTTAACAAGACCTAATGTGGAATAAATGAGTAAGTGACTGAGACTGCAGGATATATTACGGAGAAAGAATGTTTTCCATCCTATAACTATAAATATTTATCTCTAATAGAAAAGAGAACATGAAAATAACTTTAAACAAGCTAAAAGTATTGTGAAAGTAATCACATTGTAACAGAATAGTGTTTCCAAAAATGCATATAATAGCCCCCAAAACACATCTTTAAATAAAATATTTGTTTTTTGAATTTTGTAGCAGCTGATAAATCACCATGAATTCAATGGGAAATATATCAGAATGAGTTACAAATTAATGAGTTAGTAAGCCAGGTTCAAAGCTCAAGAAACCCATGAATATGTTCTAAGAAACACCACTTAACTTTGACTTTATAAACCTTGGGAGATAATTAACTTTATGACAAAAATTAAAATAAGTATGCAATTATAAATATGAACTTTAACTTTTATCCCCCCAAACTTGTACTCTCATTCTACACTTGTTTAAAACACTAATGATTCATAACATCATAGCAAATTAAACAGAATAGTTGGTTAAAATCATTTTGCTTTACCGTAAAAAAATATCAACTGTAAATGTAAATTGTGACTTAAAGTATATATAAAAATATGACTCCCACTACTTGTAATATGAATTGCTGAAAATCTTACCACTGTAAATTTTAAGAGTCTATGCGACTAAAATTCTTGGTGATATTCCTCTAACAGATCACGATCTAACTGTTTTTCCATGGGGGAATAATTTTATTTCTAGAAGACAAATGGATAATTCAATGGTAGATGTGGTATATATTTTGCTTTTATGGTACTTGTGAGTAGACAAGATCCAGGGAAAGAAATACAGTGGAAAAGTGTCTTAGAATTATGATTGAAAATGCAAAATCTTTAAAGCCATTTTTAAGATTTAAAACACAACACATGATTATATATCCATTTATTGCACATTTGTTTGTTAAGCTAATGTTGACTAGTTAATAAAATGCTCATTTTATATTTACCCCATTTTGCTCATTGCCCATTTAGAATGCTAGTAGAGACTTTCTGTGAAACATATTTCCAAATACCCTTTAAAAGTCTGTGCATCATGTTTTATAAAGCAATTCTTAGAGCTGTTTTTCTCCCCTTAAATAAGCACTCAGTCACTCAAAAACACTTAACTGCAATAGCAAAAAGCCCCTCAATTTTGTTTTAAGCCATTTCTGACATTTCTGGAATATTTAAAAATATATTTTCAAAACACACATCTCAGAATTGAAAGTACTTGGTATTTCATACATGATTCTTTTCTTTTTATAAACACATTTTATTGCTGCTTTTTAGCAAATAATGACATAATACTATTTGCCTCTACATCATAGATCAAAAAACACTGTTAGCTGGAAATTAAAACTAACCTTGTTTTTTTTCCCAGGCTATTAGCACAGTGGAGGAAGGGAGACTCTACTGTTAGAACAACACAGAGCAGGGGCCTTGGTTACATCAGAAAAAAATGAAACTGCCCTTATCCAAATGAGCAAGGGTGATTAAAGAGATTTTGCAAAGTGAAGGTGAACCTCGGAGACTGAATGGTCCTCAGAAAAAAGTAAAGCTATTGTTGAAAATTTTTGTAAGCAATGTAAATATGACTTAAATTTTCCAAATAAAACTGGTGATTAAAAACATTTGAGGCAGGGGATTTTTATCCACTCGTTGTTTTTATTGCCTGGTCTAGTGCGCTGGGGCCAATGGCTCACCAAGTCACAATAAACCAGAACAGAGAACTTGAGAGCTGGAAAGAGCGCCAGTGTTACACAACTCAAGGGGTTTGATGCTTGGGGTGCTCTGCTCAAGGAGACAGGGTTGTCACCAGGCAGCTTTAGTCACCTGCAGCAAGCACAGGAGACGGGAGATTCACATCCAAAGCTCTGTCTCCAGGAAGAGAGCCTTGCCCAATGCTCATATACGTGCCTGTATACGCTCTTCGGTCAATTACATGTTGACTTCTTCTTTGCAGTTGGCTGCACTTACCCCCTTTTGAATTTCTGTCAAACTCATCCTGTTTACAGCTGCATCTGCAAAATACTGTGCTATATTTTAACATTTAGCAAGAATAATGTTTAGAACTGCTCAGATCTTGAGACCCTTTGTCCTTAATAGCTAGTAACATCAGTGCTATGCTAATTCAGACCAATAGGTTTTTTAAAAATATATTTTTATTGATTTCAGAGAGAGGAAGGGAGAGAGAGACACACGGAGAGAGAGAGAGAGAGAGGGAGAGAGAGAGAGAGAGAGAGAGAGAGAGAGAGAGAGAGAGAGAGAGAGAGAGAGAAATATCAATGGTGAGATAGAATCATTGGTCTGCTGTCTCCTGCATGCCCCCTGCTGGGGATAGAGCCCATAGCCTGGGTTTGTGCCCTGACCTGACTGGGAATCAAACTGTCACCTCCTGGTTCATGGGTCAACCCTCAACCACTGAGCTGCATCAGTCAGGCATGGACCAATGATTTTTTTTTTTAAATTTTAGAAACTGGAGGTTTCCTTCTTCAAGGAAAATCTTACTCTTAAAACCCCAAACATAAAACATATTGAAACAAAAATAATAAGAAACAAAGATGCTTTGTTGATACTGGGATAGCGTAAAATTGAAAGTCCAAAGGGAAAAGTACTTGCAAACCCAGGAAAACCTAGCCCTTCCAGGGCCCAGTTTACAAAATGCTCATGTGGTCCAGTCCTCTCATTTCATGCTGGGAACAGCAATGAGTTTATGTGACGTTATCCATAGTCATACAGCTAGTGGCTGGTGACAGAGCATCCTGAACTTCCATGAAGGCAGACTTACACAGTTATTTGCCTTCCCAAATCCAAATCCAACTTATGGCAAGAAAATAAATCAAATATACTTTTTTTAAAAAAAATCTTTTATAGGAAGAAATCATTGCCCATGTAATGCATTTATTTGAAAGGATGCACAGTGGCATAATGAAAGTAACATGGTGGTATTTTAAGATAGACTTTTTCTTGTGCCCTTTACCATCATTAACCTGGAACTTGTGTCTGTAATGCATTTGATTAGAACATTGGGATAATCATAGGTTTGATTTCATATGGGCTGTGTGGTATAAGTCCTTCATTGGCCTTTAATTAAAGCAGCTAATTATCTTTCAAATGCTAAAGGCAAGAAAGTGTGATAAATTGGTATCTTAAATTTTGAAAGCCTACTAAAAACAGATGCTGAAGTTAGGATGGCCACCATCATCATTATACATAAAGTATTTACATAAAGTATCCTATTATTAATATGAATGTCTTAATATACATTTAAATGTCATGATTCTGTTTCAAATTTAATGCCTGTTTTTGTTTTCATTTTCTTTTTTCTTCTTTCTTTCTTTTTCCATTTGGCAATGGTTAATGGTTAAAGTTGGGCATAGTTAGTGCCAGGTTAATGGTCAAGCAGACCAGAAGTTATGAACTAATAAAGAATTCTTTCTCACAATAATAAATGTAAACCAGGCTAAGATCCTCTTAATTTGGAATAAAATGGGATGGTATAGTCCATAAACAAAATTCTTGACACCACCTGGTTAAGAACATAAATAAAACTAAAAAACCTGTCTAGCCCAGCCAGCATGGCTCAGTGGTTGAGCATCAACCTATGATCCAGGAGATCTCAGTTTGATTCCCGGTCAGGGCACGTGCCCGGGTTGAAAGCTCGATCCCCAGCAGGGGGCGTGCAGGAGGCAGCCGATCAATGACTCATCATTGATATTTCTATTTCTATCTCTCTCTCTCCCTCTCCCTTCCTCTCTCTGAAATCAATAAAGAAATATTTAAAAAAAACAACCAAAACCTGTCTAGTCAGTTCACATCAGATCCAAGAGATTTAATTTGTCCGAAGCAAATTCTGCACATTGTTGGGAATTTGAGAATTACTTCTCTAATCTATCAAACTAATCATAAATGTCATACTAGGTTTTAATTTTAGGTTTTTGGACTGTAGCATTCAAACTCTTCAAAAGTGAAATAAATGGTATTTGTAATTTTCTGTGCTAAATGCATAAAAAGGAAAATATCCTTATTTTTCTTCTTCTCATCATTTATTTTAAAAAATTAAGGTATACAACATGATAATTTATTATATGCATACATTGTGAAATGATTACCACAATCAGGTTAATTAATATATCCATAAAAAAGTACATCCATCACTCACATAGTTATCATTTCACTTTATTCTATTGGAAAATATTCTGTGACATCCCAAGGAGAAAATATAAAGTCAGAAATCTAGATGGATGCATTTGTAGAAAATTCTATATTAATAAAATAAAATAATTGTATATATTATTGAACATAATATTTTTTTAAAAGGCATTTATGTTTGATTATAGAATATTTTGTACTTATAATACAATACTGACAAAAAAATGAGGTGTAAAATATTTTAAAACTATGTTACCAGGATCCAATCTCCTGGTTAAAAAAAAATCCAATTATAACAATAATGAAAAACTATAACTGTGTGTAACCTTTTGGAAAGTCAACTAATATAATTTTGTGAAGACTAAAAGATTCCACTGTGGCAGGGCGATGGGAATGTGGCTTCCCCACCCTGCAGGCCTGCTCCTTCCATGTGACTCCCCTCGAGCCCACCCTTCCCATTCTCTCCCACATCATCACAAAGGCTCTTTCTGAGCTTTAGAAATTTGGCCCAAGTTGAGGCAAAGAAAAAAAAAGCCTTTATATATATATTTTTTTATCCCTTCTGACTACTGCATGAAAAATAGTCAGTCAGCAAACGAAGATATCAGTAATAAAGTAAAACAATGAAGAAAACAACAACAGTAACTCTGAAGTCAAAGCACGGTTATCCTAACCGAACTGGTGAGATCTTAGAGGACGTTTCAAAGGAATGCCTATGGACGATTAAAATTTGATTTCAATCGTGCTAAATGTCAAATACCTAGAAACTACGCTTTGCAAATAAAAATACATACACACTGAATCTAAAATATGCTTATGAAAGCCAGTTCACCCACTGACTAATGTGACTTTGAATGAGCTAATTAACTTTTCTGTTACAATCTTCTCATTGTAAAATGAGAATAAAAGAACACCTACATCACAGGGTTGCCGCAAGGTGACACATAAGGTGATCTTATGGGAGCTCCTGGTTGAAAGTGCATGTCCAACACATATTAGCTATAACCATTAATATTTTTAAAATATAAGCTTGGAACTGTATTAAAAACTTTCTAAGAATTGTAAAAAGTTGGCTTTAATACATTTTCAGAGATTAGAAGTAGTTGTGTTTATGTGTTCATGACCTTTTATTGCCTTTTGTAATCAATAATCATTATATTTCTAATTAAAATTTTATTAAAAATTCAGGCATTACCTTATACTTACATTTTTGAAAGGTAAAGACATATGACCTGTCATGCACCTCTTTTTTCTTATCTTTAATCTGTCCACATATCAATAAAGTGCTTGTTTTAGACAACCATGTATGAGAATTATATTGTGAAAGTCAGAGTACTTCTAATAGGTAAAGGGAATAAAGAAAAATGAATAGAGGAGCAACAGTAAATAAAAGAATACAGGAAGGAGAAAAAGCAAGAAAATAAATGAAAGTTTTGAAGAAAGAATCAGATCTGAGGTTTTAGCTTCTTGGAATTTGGAGCACTATAAACCTATTCCCAGTAGGTGGTGCTAGAGTATATATATATATTTTAATATCCAATAAAGCTGACTAGGTGTCTTTTCTCCACATAGAAAAACAAAACAAAAAACTCCACAACAGATACAGGGAGTTGAGCATTGATTGCTAGAGATGTCAGCTTTAAACTAAATTATATTTTCAGCCACATTATAAAAAATGAGACAGTCTGAAATGTGGTGCTGCTGTGAGGAAATGCTGGAATGCCAACATGCATCACAGTCCTTTCAGTACTTTCCCTCTGAGGCTTATGTCACTATTTGTAAGAGATGCTTTCCATGGCCACTTCATAAGTACAAAGAGATTCCCAGTTCCACATAATAAATGCAACATAAGAGGTGCTTTACAGAGGCTCACTTCCCCAATCTATTTCTCAGACTGGCATACAAATATGAGAACAATAACATTTCTTTGTAATATGCTTTTAGTTGAAAAAACACATGGATAGGCCGTGATCGGTGTGGCTCAGTTGGTTGAGCTTAGTCCTGTGCATTGAGAGGCTTCCCCGTTTGATTCCACTCAGGGCACCTGCCTGGGTTGCAGGCTTGATCCCCAGTAGGGGGCGATGTTTCTCTCTCATTGACATTTCTCCCTCTCTCTTCCTTTCTCTCTAAAATCAATAAAAACATATTTTAAAAAAACACGCAGGCAATTAAAAAACCAACTTTTACTTTTCTCAATTAACTAACACAATTATACCTCCTCAAGAAACTAAACGCCTGACAGAACAACAGCCATTCCATTCCTGGCCCCGATTAGTCTCCAACAAACACTCATTCATTAGAGTGTCATCTGTGCATGGTCCATGCTGCTACAAGATAGACTTTCTAGAATGTTGAGAAATGATTGTCATTTTCAGTACAATAACTTCAATTTAATTATAAATGACGATTTAACAAAGTATTTATAAAAAGGAAACATAACTCTCCATTGGTTTCTTATCCAAAGCAACATTCATCTCCCTATATTGTCCCTGGCAAGATCTTTCTACCTCCGTCTCATCTGTTCATGGCAGTCAAAAGATGATTTCATTTCTTGAATGTTCTGAAGGCTATAGCTAGGGTAGAGGGTTTAGAAAGATTGTCAGAGAACATGAAGCATCTGCATGTGTAGAACAACATAATTTTTAAATAAATGTGTGGTGACATTTGTGATTTACATTTCCTTCCTCCTTCCCGGTTTCAGGTTTCAGGAATAAAAAACTGTGATTGTGCAGTAATAAGATTATGAAGGCTAGGCCTCTGATGCAGGGTTAGGGCACTCCTTCAGTCACCTGCAAACTGGAAGGCATGCCAGTGATGGGCCTTGCCCTCCTGCATCAGGTATTTCTGGTTAAGAGGGAAGGGTACTCCTATAAAAGCTGTAAAACAGCATAATGGATTATTAATTTGTATTTTGCCCTGGATGCACTTTTTCCCACTTACCCCTTGCACTCTCTTGCCTCATAGGAGGTTTTGGCTGTAGGACAGAAAAGGTAATTGTTTTCTTGGAAGGGATTATGCCCGGAAGGAAAAAAGGAGATAATTACCTTGTGGAAAAGAGGAGGAGGGAGGGAGGCCTCCTCCAGGAAATTGAGAATGGGAAGGCAGATCTGGAAGTTTTCCAGCAGAAACCCCGGGCTCTCAGATTTCTGTAACCCTTATGAGCCAAGACAGGGCAGCTCAGAGGTAACCGAATGGACGCCAAGAGCAAAGGGCTTCCCCAGAACGCCTAGTTTTTCCTAAGACAGATGTGAGTGAGAGAGGACCCAAAGAGATTCAGATTGAATTATCATGGGATTGGAGCTCAGAGAAACATTTATTTTAAAAATAAATACTCTTTCTGAGATTATGGGCTAAGATTTGTATTTTAATTCAAGTTTAGTTTCTCATTCTGAGATTTTTTTAACCCCTAGGGATTATTAGTGTAACTAACTGTCCCTCTCAACAAAAGGAAAATAATGCTTGTTTCAAAGAAAATAAAAAATGTGAGGACAGGAAGTGAAAACAACTTTTTTCTTTTTTTTAATGCTCTTGCCTAGGGAAACACATTGACTAGGGGAGCAAATGCGAAAATAAAAATTCAAGTAAATATCATTATGTAACAAACCAGTTCTGGTGAAATGGGAATTGGAGAGGGGTAGACTCTGTGGATTTTCATATTCTTGTTACCTGCATGTGTGCACTGCAACAAAGAGTCATGTTTGGGCTTTTGTAATGTGAATCAAGAAACACCCTCCTAGCTGAATTTTGTTATGAAATAGAGAAGTTGGCATTTGCAACCTTCTGTGTTAGGGTAACAAGGAGGTGACAAACAAGAACCAAGATGACAACCTATCTTGGGTTTCACCACTGCTCCTTTAGCTCATGAAATTCTCTCCAAACCTGCCTTATTTCAGTTCCTTAAACGAACAAGGTATGTGTAGCTTGTGGTTAGAAATGCTCCGTGGTTAATTTTTTCTTTCCTTCTGCCTCAATTAGAGCTAAGGCGAAAGAGGCAAGTACTTTCACCACCTCCTTTTTAAAGGAAAGGTAGATTTTTTTCCCCTTGAGGTTTTGCCCTTTGAAGAATTCCAGCATTATTTGACTGGGGTCCTACTTCCCAGATTTCGTTTCAGGTTCTGGACTTTGTTTCCTGTCCCAAGGGTGGGCCTAGTACTTACTCACCCCTCTGGATTGCCTTCTTGTCATGTCAAGCCTCTCCTCTCCTCTCATGATTTATAAAGATGATTGTTAAACTATATTGACATTTCTCAATGTGCTTCACCAAAAAAGATTTTTCTGAATACAGAATCAGCTATCTTGACCCTGTTTTCTATTAAACACATTTGAGTCAGCCTTTGGTCCACATTCCTACACCAAAACTATTAAGAGATAATTTTCAGAAAAAAGTAAAATCATGACTCTCATGCAGATATGAGATGAACATGTGATGAAGAATTTATTTTATTCATAGAATATGAGATGTGGAAAAAAAAAAAATTCAACCTAGTAAATTTGAAGATGTAATTTACTTTATTAAGCGACTCATGCGGCAGGCAGCATCCACTCCAGCGACTAGAAGGGTGTTCCGAGGACTTGTCCAAAATGGAAGGTTTTTATAGGGAGAAGAAAGGGACCCAATAAAAGGAAATATTATTTTTAGACCAGGACATCTTCTGTGGGGAAGGGAATGGCAAGGGTTCTTATCACCCAGAATGCCTCTTCTTTCTAGGGGGGGGAGTGGGAGGGGGGTGAAGGGAGTCCACGCGACAGATTACCTTGTTGGTGATTGACCAGAAAATACCAGACTGCTTGATTAAAACTGTGTTTTGGGGGGAGAGAGAAACAGCAGTTAGCTCAGGTTTTAAATCTAGGCTTATTTTCATGGACTTTAGCACAAGTGACACCACCTCAGTCTGTGGTTTTCTCTTAAACAGAGAGAACCAAGGAGATATTATAACCAGTTCAAAGGAAAAGTCAAAACAGCACACATTTCTATGGAGTAAAGGAGGTTGAAATTGAGGATTCTAATATCATAATTTTGTGGCCAAACATATGGAACCTTCTTTGACCTGGTCTCTGACCCTGCTGCAGTGACGAAGCCATTTTGCAGTTGAAACTCTGACTTTGTCCACCTGAAGAACTGCGTTCTTTGCGTTGTCTGTTTCGCTGTGAAACTTGTTTGACTGGTCTATTTTGCAGACTCCAAGGGAAACTTAGCTATTGGCTCCTGCCTGTGATCCCCCTTCCCTGCTAACCATGTCTTAAGACTTAGACTGTTGGCCATATCCAGTGACCCTACTGGCTGACCATAAGTCAAACAAAACTACCCATGGTTCTCATCTCACAACCCCAGTTCCTGACTACTGAGTTAGCAGAACCCTGAAAAGCAAGTTGCCCTCACCAATCAGAAAATAAATAATGCAAGTTTATGGCCTTGATTTCTTAGCAACCCATCCCCTTGATTAGCAACTCCACCTTGAAATTCTTGCCTCTGTACCCCTGCCTTATTCTTCCTGCCCTAGAGCATGCCTTCCTGTTCATGCCAAAAAAGCTTCTCCTCTGATTTGCAAATCTTATTAGAATAAAAATTCTCTTTTCTGCCTCAGAAGAGTCCTGTGGAACTTTTGTTTGCAAAATGAATTGCAAATGGAGACAAAAGTGTGGTTTTTCCACAACCAGTTAAGTCACTATCAAACTAGACAGGAAATGTCAATTAAATGCTACCAGACCAAAGTTTACTTATCAGTTACCTACATTTACAGAGAGTTGCAAGATAGCTTAGAGACAATGAACTGAACTAAAATCTGATAACCCAGCAGGTCAGAAAATGCAGTTGCCTATTGAAACACATTTTTTTTCTACACTAATCTTTTCAAGGTTATTAATGACCTCTACACGAAAAATTGAATGTTATTTCTCAGTAACCATCTTGCTACAACTATTAAAAACTCTTGACATAATTAATGGCTTACTCCTTTTTTAAAAAAATTTCTTTGCTATCTCCTTTGCAGGTTCCACTTTATTGTTTTCATAAACTTTATCTATACTCATTACCTAGGTGATTTCATCTATAGTAGTTCCAAGGGTTTAAATACCAACCGCATATTTAAAACTCCTCATATTATATCTTCAATCCCAACTTCTCTTGGGTACTCCTGACATACATTTTTCAGATTAGAATCAACTGTCAATTTGCCATCTAAAAATTGTGTTATCCAAAACTGAACTTTGATTTCTTTCAATCCATCCCTTTTTACACACACACACACACACACACGCGCGCGCGCGCGCACACAATCTCCATGCAGTTCTATTTACTCAAGCCAAGTTTGTAGAGCAGCAATTTTCAACTTTTTCATCTCCTGGCACACATAAACTAATTACTAAAATTCTGCAGCACATAAAAAAAATATTTTTTGCTGATCTGACAAAAAATATAGCTATAATTTTGATTCATTTGCACCAGACAGCTATTGTTGTGTTAGCTGTTGTCACTTTTTTATGTGACAATCTAAAGGAAAAGTAGTCAGTGCTCAAAATAGTCAGGTGCTGCATGTTTTAAAGATTCCTGCCACATACCAGTTGAAAATCACTGCTGTAGAGTCATCCTTAATATCTTCCATTCCCCCCCCCCCCAGGGCCCATTCTTCACTCTTCTACACCCTGATTCATGACAATGAAAGCTGACCTGTAGTAACTAAATCAAATTTCTCCCTTGTCCTTTGTCTCGCAGTTGGTTCCATTTAATGGAGAGCCTTTGCTGAAGACTGGAGGGAGGGAGGAGAGTGAGGTCAAAGTATTGATCCCCTTGTCTATGTCTGTATGGGGTAGCCTTGAGCTGGTTACTTTCCTTAAGGTGATCTTAATTACACTGAACACAGATTTTTATTTTTGTGTAATAAATTTTCAACTTCCAAATTTGAAAATCTGCATCTTCTCTTCATTCTCCAGGGCACTGTAGTTTTCTTTGGATTTCCTTATACCCTATTCACATCTTTCTAAATAATTTTTTATTGAACACACCTCTGTCTTAATTTCATGTGCCATATGTTTTCTGATGGAACGCTGACTGATATTCACCCTCTGTTTCACATCCAGCAAATTCTTTTTATCTATTTTCAAAATACATCCAGAATTTAGCCACTTCTCACTTAAAGTTCCTTGGTCTACCACCATTATCTCTCTTCTGATTTTGCCCTAGAATTCAGAAGAACAAAAAAGAGTGCTAGAAGAAATGCACAATTTTCTGTTAAAACACAAAATTTATTTTTTTCTACACTGATTTGTCAAGAACATAAAAGTCAATGTTATTTCTCAGTAACCATTGTGCAAGTGTGTAATAGCCTCATACACTTATCCTTCTACAGTCTATTCTCATACACAGACTGAGTATCTTTTAATACAAATATCATATCCCTCATGATCAAGTTTCCTACCCCCTGTTTTCTTTCTCTTCTGGATCCTCGTTGTGCTCCAGCCTTTCTGGAACTTCTTGCTGCTCCTTTAAAACACTTAGCACATTCTTGCCAGGCTGGGCGTGGCTCAGCTGTTGAGCGTGGACCTGGGATCCAGGCGATCGGGGTTCAATTCCTGGTCAGGGCACATGCCCGGGTTGTGGGCTTGATCAACGACTCTCTCATCATTGATGCTTCTATCTCTCTCTCTCCCTCTCCTTTCCTCTCTCTGAAGTCAATAAAGATATATTTTAAAACGCTTAGCATATTCTTACCTTAGGGTTTCTTTACTGGTCTGGAATCTGCTTTCCTTAGATATCCATATAATCAAATATTTGAAAGCTGTTGGTTGGTCTCAAGTCACTTTAAAGGTGAAACACAAACAAAATCCGAGTTGTGCAATGATCTGTCAGGAAGCCAATAATGAAAAAACAAGTCAGCTGGATAAACAAGATGGATATGAAAGAAACCTCAGAACACCATAGTGGGTTCAAGCAATGTTTTCTTTAATTGAAAGAGCATAATTATGGTATTGATATTATAACTAATGTTGGTTTTTTTAATTAATAAAATTTTCTTGAATAAAGTTGTGATTGTCAAGTGACTTTCTAAATTCTACACTAGAAGAGACATATTAACACAGCAAATTTATATTGTACAGATAAAGATAAGTATGCTTCATGTTCCTTTCATAAAACTGAATTACTTTATATTTATAGTTTTGAACCTGAAGCCCCTCTATTTTTATTGTATTAGTATCGCTTAAAACTCAACTTTTATATGAAACAATCTCAGTTTCATCTTTGATGACATTTCAGCATTCTTTTATGTTCAATTATACATTAAAATTTCCCCATGATAGTAGCAGATTGTAACCTGGCATTTTTCTGAAGATTCCCAGAGTCAGTATCAACTGAATCAAATTCAAATTTCCATACTCACCTTATTTGATAAAAGAAAAATAAGATCTATTTAAGCCCACATAAATCAAATGGAAGTAAGGGAAATAGTGAGTACCCCTTCTCAGTAGCTCCTAAAAAATCCTAAGATTTACTCTGATTGGACATCTTCTGAAAATCAACATCTTTTTCTCTACCTTAATAATAATAAATTTGAAACTAAAATGGAAAGAACATATCTATTTATAATAGAGACAAAACAATAAAATTCTGAGAACTAAATATAGCAAGAGTAGTATAAGACATAAAAGTTAAATTCTGAAATCCAAATGAAGTGTACAAAGATCTTGAAATGTATATGAATCTCTAAGAATAGCCAAAAATTTATGAATATTGAATAAAAATAATTAAGCAGGCTAAGTAAGAGACTTCCAAGTAGTAAGATAATGATAAAGTCACTGTAATCAAAAGCGTATGATATTGGCACAGGACTACATAAACATATTATTCATACATGGTTGAGCACCACAGAAAGATCAATATATAGGGGATTTCAATCTAACCTAGTGGGAAAAGGTGGTTAATTTAATAAAGTGTTGATGTGATTGATTATCCATCCACAAGCAAACAGAATTGTATCTCTACTGTTATTTTTTATAAGAAAAATATTGGAAGAAAATAAGAAGCTATTAATAGAAACCTGGGCTGGGACTTTCTTAAGTATGACAGAAATCTCAAAAACCATAAAGGAAAAAAACTAGATATAATTGGCTATTTTAAAATTATATATATTTGCATGGCAAAAGACACCATAAACAAAAAGAAGTTACAAATTCAAATATGCTTATAAATTAAGTGTGGAAAAGTTTCTATTTTTCTTATAGACTAGTTATTGAAGGGCCATTGCATATAAAACCCACTCTTGGAATTCATCGAATCACTTAATAATCGAAAGAGGAATTTCAAAATTTCAAATATTGGAAGAACTTTTCTGTTAAAACTTTTTACTAACAGAAATACCTTTCTAATGAAATGATACTTCTAGAAAATTAAGAAATGTTACCCCAATTCTCTTTTTTAAAATAAGTAAATAGTTAACAGAATGGTATTAGTTGAGAAATACATAGAGTGAAACAGAGCAAATGAAACACAGAAGCAATGGAAAAATAAGTAAGATTTCAAAATGTTCTCCCTTGGATTTTTTTTTCTCCTCAGAAAGACAAAAGCTTGGAAGGGTCAAGAGACTTACACTTTGGACCAAAAAGGAATTCTAGAAATGTGACAATAGAGAGAACATCCTGTTTTTCAGTCTTAACTATTGCAATGACAAGTAGAATTATGAAAAGGAAAACAAAAAAAGACATACACCACAAGATAAACAAATACAAATAACCACTTCTAGACCAACCCCCAAATTATGAACAAAACATAGACATTGTAATAACAGATATAGTTTGAAGGTAAAAATTGTTCTGACTAATGGGGGAAATCCTGTAGCATCCCTTCCCAAGGAAATTAGAAAAAGATTGTCTTGGCAAAACTGCTTTCTCAAGAGGCCATGGTAACTGTGAGGTAAGCCCGTTTGTAATATCTGAGGGGAGGTAGCAGAGGGTTGGGGGATCATTCACTTCTGAAGGACTTCAGTGAATGAATGTGCTCGCTCCGTCCTAGATTCATTTCATTAGGAGAGAATGAGCTCAGTAACATTGCCAAAACCAAGTTCACTTGAGGTAACAGGCCAGGGATGTTTCTGACCATCTGTCTGTTTAACAAGGGCATGGTTTGCCATCACAGTGGCTAAAACAAAAATGCAGAAAATAAGACAGAAAATACCAGCTGTTGAAAAGAATGTGGAGGAAAAAAAAGCAAGAGAACTCTTCTACCTGGCTGGTGACACTATAAATTGGTACAGCCATGCTGAAAAATCAGCTGGAAGTTCTAAAGTTAAACATATGAATGTTCTGTGCCTCAGCGATTCCAGCCTGGCATTTATATGGCTAACAGAAAGATGTACGTATGCTCACCAAAAATGTGCACCAGAATGTTCATACCAGCACTATTTGTAATAGGCCTAAGCTAAAAACTACTCCAGTGGCTTCTACCCAACAGGATAAATTAATAATTGTGGTATATTCACCTACTAATGGAGCACTATAGCAATGAGAATGAATGAACTATAATTACACACATGGATCAGCCTTGCAAATAGAATGTGGATATATCCTACCAGTACCATGTAGTACAAAAGAAGTCAAGCACCATAGAGTACCTGCTGTTTCACTCCTTTCTTTAAAATTCAAAACAAACAAATAAAGAAGGGACATCTGTAATCTTTTCAACAATAAAGATAATTAAAAAAAAAAATCAAAACAGGCAAACCTAACTATGGCACTGGAGGTCATGATGATGGTTATCCTTGGGGCCCTGAGATTGGAGGCTGGAAGGGGGCATGAAAAGATAGGAAGGGGCGGACTGTGGGATGCTGATGGTGCTCAATTTGTAAAAAGTCATCAAGCTTTAAACTTCTGTTTTGTGCACTTTTCTGCATGTATATTTTAGTAAAAATTTCCCCTACAAACTTTTGTCTGCAGTATAGAGCAGGAAGCAGTGCAAAGGAGAAGGGAGCGAGTTAACTTTCTCTCAATGGAGGGAATAGTTTATAAAAAAAAATTTAACTAAAAAGCAAACAGCAGCTTTTCATATATAAAGTAATTGGGTTCATATCTATCTTACCCAATAGCCTGGGAAAAACACTACCTTTTATTCTTATTTCAAAACCAAAGGCCATTATTACTCTTGTTCCAAAGAACAGTTTTCATATACTTGACTCCCTTTCCCAATTTGCTGAAATAGGTAGAGTAAGAATATTGTTAACTAAAAATATATCATCTTGTAAAATCACTTCACCGCCCACAACAATTTAAACTTTGGAAAACCTTTTCACACAATACGGTTCCATTGCCCACAGAAGCCAATGGAGTGGATTGCCAATAAACACTCTAAGTAGGAATGAGTCATCTGAGAACATGTTGAATGACTTTACATTCCAGACACTAAGAAAGCTAAGCAAGCACTGCTAAGACAATAGAAGTGCTGCCCTCCAAGGTGTCAAACTCTTCCCAAAGCACTGAATTTCTAAACTGCTCTGTTCTCACCTACTTTGAGATGGGCAAAATCCCTTGGCAATTCCAAACAGGCAGATGGAAGTCAAAGTGTCAGGCAGGAGAGTAAGAGGCACACTGAAGCCCAGGGAAGACCGCTGCGCATGGAAGGCTAGAAATTAGTGCAAAATAGGCCAAGCCGGCGCAGAAGAATCAGAGGAAAAAAAACTCCTTATAAGAGGGGCCAGCTGTGCAAAAAGGTACATTGGCAGAACTATACAAATACACTTGATCCCCAAAAAGCACTTACCTTGTTGAAAACTTTTCACAAAAAGAGAAAATTGCATATTGTGTACACACGGGTGCGCGGGCACACACACACACACACACACACACACACACACACAATTATTATTTGCCTCTACCTTTAAAGAGCTTCCGAAGTTAAGAATCATATTTTAGTCTTTTTTTTTTTTTTTTTTTGTCTGGCATCTAAAGTGCCTGGCTTAGAGTAGGCACCTGAAAACATTCATTAAAAATTAAATATAATGTTATGTAGGGGTGTGGCATTTCTTAATCAATCAATGAATAACCCCAGACTTTTAACATTTTATACAAACAAGTTTTTCTCTTTCCTTATGCTCAGAGGTCAGCTTTTGTTTTAATTTAAATAATGCAGGACTTCTACAACCTCGTGTTTTAACTCACAGTTAGTCTAGTCGAAGAGTCTGAAGATTCACTCTCTCTTTAGACCAAAATCATGAATTTTATGATACTTGCCATTCTTAAACTTTTCTTCACCCTTTATATGAGTTCACAGCAGTAGAGGGGATTTATAAGCTCAAATGATTGCCACACTATATTTAGAGCTTAAGCTTAAACTGGAATAAAAATAAATCATGTTTTTGTCAGCATTCTATTTACATGTGGCATCTTACACTTTCCATGTAAGTTATACTTTTTTAACAAAATAGATAAAAACACACATGCATAATTCACAGAATACTGACTTTTGTTTGTTAGTCCCATGTATGTGTTTATACTGTGACTCTGTATGCATGTATCTGCAATGTAAAGCAATACTTTTCATTTATTAAAAATACTTACAGAAATAATGTCTTCACCACGTGCACTCCTGTGATGCACTATTTTTACCCAACATGATTTAGTTTTAGCCATGTTGATTCACGTAACACTAGTAAACTTGTTTACGCATGTGTAGCACATTCTGTTATATGATTACAACATAATTATATTTATCTAGTATCTTGTTTATGAACATTAAGTTGTCTCCAATTTTTCAGTATTGCAAAAAAAGCAAAAGAAAGCTTAGTGGACAATGCATGTTTTCTTGTGTATGTGTGAGAGTTTCTTTGATAGAATTGCTGAATATCAAGTAAGTGCATCTTCAAGTTTAACTTCAATAAAAATGAAGTTAAAGTTTTCATTTTTGTCAAGTGGTTTATTAAAAATTTCCAAACTTTATATTGCTTGTACCATTTACACTGTAAACAAGGGTGAATGCATAGTCTCATTTCTCCAAACACTCACCAGCATTTGCATTGTCAGAATTTTAAAATGTTACCAGTCTCCTAGGTGTAAAATGGTATTTTAGTTTGATTTAATAGGCACTTCTCTGATTATTATTAAGGTGAGTAACTCGTCATGTTTGTTAGCCCTTCGTGTTTTTGCCAGTTCATAAACTTTGTCTATTTTGAAGAGGGGAGCGCTGGTTATCTTTTTCATATTGATTTAAATAAATTCTTTTAAATTCTGGATACTCCTTTGCTGTCTGTTACGGGTGTTGCCAATATTCTTTCCCACTCCATGGTTTGTTTTTACATTTGTTTATTGAGCTTTTTGTTGAGCAGAAATTTTAAATTTCAATGCAGTAAATGAATTACAAATTTTCTTATGAATTGCATTTCCTGTGTTTTGTTTAAAAATTCTTTTCTTACTGTTCTAAACATTTTCTTGTAAACATTTCAACATTTAGCTTTTCTTATTTAGGTCTTTAATCTCTCTTAAATTGATTTTCTGAATGATGTAACTTTGGAATGAATTTCAGTTACTTCTTATACAGGTAGCCGATTTCCTAGATTCATCTTGCTGATGTATATTGCCTCTAGATTTCTGGTGCTGAAGGTGGGAAAATGGGAGACAAAAGGGAAGTTTTAAGCTCTTCATCCTTACTGCAACTAGAAAAATAATTTTACATATTTCAGATGCCATAAAATTTTTCTTTGAATTAAGGGATATACCCTGAAACCAGGGCCGTCCTGGAAACCACGCAAGCTTTGAACTGAGTTTGATAGAGATTTTCATCCTGGATCAAATTCTTTTCAGCAGAGTGATCTTGGCTATATTATTTATCTTTCTGGGCTTCTTTTTCTGCAAAAAGGTATTCATACTTATTCCATGGTTTGTGCCAAAATTAATTATTTCAAAATGCCTACTACATTGCCTGACACACAGAAGATATTCAAAGACTTTCAGGCTTTTGTCTTTGGCAGTGAAACAACAGTGACTTGAGAGAACTATAGCAAATCAAGATGAGTGCTTGTTTCTCTAATCTTAGCATAACACGATGAAGCTCAGGAAGAATAAATAGCCCAGATTTTGGAAGGAAGTAATAAATATCTGTTATGTTATAAGACCAGGCTTCTCCACCATTGATTCCTAAGATTGGCCCTGAATGAAGTTAAAGCTTTCATTTGTGTCATTCTTGCAAAGGTTAATCCTAGGGTGGGAAGTGAAGATTCAGGAGTTACACCCGGGCAAGGGTCAGAAGATGAACCACATCTCTCCAGGACGGAGAGAGCTTAGTCTGTTTCTTTGTTTTACCAGCCTCCGAGTGCAAACCTGGAGTGGACAGTTCTAACAGGGACTGGAACAGAGGGGTAGGTGCAGAATGGAGGCACTGGACCTGTCCACCGGGAGCTTGTGAGGTCCTGGGGACAGTCTGAGCTAGGCCATAAGTGACAGGACATGAGTTTTTAATGTGTGTGTGTGTGTGTGTGTTCCCTTCCAATATCCCCAAATCTTCAAGTAAGCTTCCTTCAGAATCACTGCTCTCAGTTACACCATTGAAAAACAGATATATTCCCGAGACCCATTCTTGGGTGTAAACAAGACAGGGTGAAAGAAGTGATCCCTTCTCTCCATCAGAGTGACCAGAAGTGACAGATGCCATTAGACTACAAGTGCCCCCGGTGAAGTCAGTGACAAGGTCAGCTGCTGATGTGCATGTGTGTTGGCAAGATGAAGAGGTCAAAGTGGGAGAAGCACAGTGACTTTTTGGGACACATCTGAGATGTTGCCTTTGGAAAGCTTACTAAATGCCTAGGACACACTTGGACAGTGGTCCTGGAGAGACGGTTAGGCAGTTAATTTCCAGATGGAATTTGGTGCCATAAAAATGTCAGTTAGAAAAAAGAATTAAGGGATTATTTGATGAGACCTGGATCTTACAGCATAAAGAAGTGTGAGGAAATGGAGCAGATGTGCAGCCTTAGGTGTAGGCAACAAGGTAAAAATAAAAATAGAAGCAGAGATGCCACAAATACATTCCATACTAAAAAACCTCAGACACTTCCCTTTGCTAAATATTTTCCTGCCCTCCCACTAGATCCATTCATTTAATTATTAATTCATTTCCACATTGACTGAGCAACCATTTATCGATTACCTGCTATGTACCTGAAACAGTGCTGGACACTGGGGAGACTTGGAAAGTCAAACAGACTTGGCCCTGAATTTGTGCAGCTTGCAGAGAGTAGGGACGTTCACATTAAAATAATGAATGAAACCAGGCACTGGGGCAGGGGTCCAGCATGTGGTCAAGAGTCCATCAAATGAGTACAGTCCGTGCAGTAAATTTAGAAATAAATGTCACCATAAAGCCCGAGAAAGATAAACTTATGTTTAGTAAAGGCATTTTAAAACACCAGCAACTCAGAAAGACTTTTAATAAGATCCGTTAATATGAGCACTTTGGGACTCGATGATCTCACTTAGCTGGAAAATTCATTCTTGCAACGTGCTTCTGTCCACAGGAGCAGCAGATAAAGGCGACGGTACTGTGCGCACGAGTGTAGTTTGCTATTGGAGGGGCCTGATCGTCACAGTGAATTCAGGTAAATTATTCTCTGTAAACAGCATGATGAAGGGTGGAAGGGGAAGTATCAGCTTCTATGATTTTTGTTATTTAGGTTTTCTCACTGTTAAAAATATGTCATAGAGAATCAGTTGCCTGCATCCTGCATTTTATTCTAATCTGAAAAGTAAGCCCATGGTGCATTCCTCACAGGGAATTTGTTTTTACAGCCTGTTAAGCCATAAAACAACTCCCTTTTGGCTATTTCTGATTCAAGGTATACACAGGATGGTTTTTTGTTTGTTTGTTTAAAGTATGAATCTTAGGTTTTGTGGGGAAGTGCTATGTGAATCTGAAAAATCGCATTGTGTATCCACCCCTCTGGAGGCCCGGAATCTGTAGATTTTACAGTCTAATTAATAATTATGTAGACAGTAAAATCCCCAAAGACCTCTTCTGCCTCCCCAAAATGGTTCTGCTTTCTGATTCTGTTATGTGGATTGAAATCACATCTGAATTATAGGTTTAACTGGAAAGAAGTTAGAGAACTGCAATGTGGGACTATATAAATGCCTTCATAAATTTTGGAGCAAGTTTTCTTCTTTGAAGAGCATCCCACTTGCATCATTCAGAGGATAATGTTTCTAGGGTGGTCTCTGTCTTCATGATGTTACCAAGAGCCCCAAGGGGCTGTAGCTACAAGGAGAACACGGAGTTATAAGTAGCAATATGTACTTGTGGATAGCAAGATATCTAACTCCTATAACTTTGTTGTTTTTTATTTTTTATTTATTTTTTTACTTCATATACAATGACTTTAAGGAGTTAATTCATCTTGGTTTATCACTGATGCATATGTTCACATATTATCAACACCTCTATGGTCATAATGAATTCTGTGTGTCGTTTCTGGCTGATAATTTAAAATATGTATGTTAATATAAGTTATTTTGATATAACCACTGTGTTGCTTCTGATTACATTTCATAAAATAAATCATTACTTCAGGATAAGCAAATACATATAATTAAAAGTAATTCATCTTTACATATTAAATGACAAGGAAAAGTTATTCCTACTTTGCTTTTATACTTTTCCTATTTTATTCTTGTTCATGTTTCTAAAAATACATATAATGCAAACTTATGAGTTGTACAGAAAGCTCAATGGTGTACCATTTGATTATGCCTCAGGAGCATAGTAAAAGTGAAAATTAGCACTTTACAATACAATGTATTAAAATAAAAGTACCAAATCATATATGCTTACTGTTAAAAAAGAAGAGATTAGAAAAATACAATTCTTTAAAGAACATATCAGGTAAACAGATACCAAGATTTGGATAGTGTTCTAGTCATCCCATTATTATTGAGCAATACAGAAGATTTGACAGGTTCTTATGGAAAAAAAGGCAAAAATAGATTCTGTTTGACACAGTGTCATGAGGATAATATAAATAATTTCAAAAGCTTTCACAAAAAAGGACAAGCAATCCAATTTGTTTATTCCCAAGGATAATGCTGAGTTTATTTATATTTGAAAAGAAAGACTAAGTCCTGACTTTAATCCTCACTGTCTCTGAATTGTTTAATTTCTCTGCTTTCATTGAAGCAACCATTCAGCATGGTCATTAGCTAGAGCCAGCCCTCCCTAACTGCTCTTCCAGGTAAATTAGATCCCAGATATGCTTTTATCTACCAGCTTGATTTCCAAGTCCTTTATAATGCACCTCCCCTTAATGCTTCAATGTAGTTTTCACTGTCCACTTTATGTGCCTTATATGCCTTTGCTCATTGACAAAGTCAATTAAAGAAGCACACACATAAGCTGTTACTATACTGGAAGATATTTTAAAATTATTGCTCTTATTTTTCATGTTGTTCTGGGCTGCATTGTGTCCTTTTCCTTGCCCTAAATTCATAGGTTGAAGTACTAACCCTCAGTACCTCAGAATGAAATTTTATTTGAATGTAAGATCTTTAAAGAGATAAGTTAAAATGAAGCAGTAGGATGAGGGTCTAATATAATATGTCTGGTGTTCTTATAAGATAAAGGGGTGTGCACACAGAGAAAAGGGCATGTGAGGACATCTACAAGAGAGGCTTTGGGAGAAACCAGCCCTGCCAACGCCTTGATTTTGGACTTCTGATCTCCAGGACTGTGAGGAAATAAATTTCTGTTGAAGTCATCCAGACTGTGGTATTTTGTTATAGCAGCCCTAGCAGGCTAATACACATGTATACTTAGTAGGTGTCAAAATAAATTTATAGCATTGTAAAGATACCAGTTTGGCCTGAAATTAAATTCTTAATACAGAAAACATAAGAGCCGATACAGAAATGGATTTTGGAGAAATGCCCCCTTATGTCCTTTCTCTCTCTCTAAAATGAACTCTACTCATCTACCCACACCACAAAATGTTCTCTGTTCTAGGCCACTCTGGCTTCCTTCTCTGTACCTCTTGAGTACCTATTTCCTACATCACTGGAAAAATACATATTTAACATCAGAACCTTGTTCTCATTCTGAATCTTGTATTTAAAACCAATACAAATATACCTGTCTATTTGAAGCTGGTGTAAAGTAAGGTAAACACATCTCATCTTCCTTACCTCCTTGCTCAATCCACCACTCATTTTTCCCTTCCTTTCACATTCACAGCGGCACCTGGGACATTACCACATAAGACATAGGCTTAAAGCCCCCGAATTACATCACACTTTATTATTACCTTAAAATATCCTTAGGAGACAAGATCTCTCATGTTAGAACTGAGGCTACACCATGCACTTTAAAAATCACTTCCTATATTAAGATGATAGACAAATAATTGAACTAATAGCATAGTTTAGGGTACATACTTTAAGTTGCTTCTTAAATGAATTTGAATCACATAATTTTTCTGACTTAATTTAGAAAGCCGACACCAGCCTGAGAATCTAAGTACTACCAGTGGTGCGGAGCTCTGCTCGGAGCTGGTAGGGTTTGGGCTTCATGGCTAAACCATACATGGGCGTCAGGTCCAGCTCGGCCCCAGGGCATTTGCTCAGCTTGAGCTGCTGCAGAACTGTGACGATGAAAATGAAGACCTCCTTCCGTGCAACATCTTCTCCAAGACACTTCCGGATTCCCATTCCAAATATCATAACCTTGTCGACAAGACTTTTATTCAGTTCCCTGTTTTCGTTTAGGAATCTCTCAGGATTAAATAAACTGGGATTATGCCAGATAGTTCTGTATAAGAGAGATAAAAGTTGCATTTTAAAAAAGACAAAGAAATCATTTATCATTTTGCCATTCTTGCCAACTTCTCCACAATAATTTCGTTTTGCATGAAATGTTTGTCTGGAATATCCTTTAGAAATTTTATGTAAAATATATGTGTAAATATTCAAACATTTATATGTATATATATTTATGTAGGTATATCATGATTATGACTTTTGTATATAAAATTCTCTAATTTATTTATAAGTTTAGTTATCACAAAGAATTAGTACACTTATTCTTAGTTTTCACTAAAATGACTTCTGTTTCATCAAATAGTGAATAAAATACTTGAAAATTTATTTCAATTTTTTATGATTTTAAATGAAAAGTTCTATAAAATTGTTATACAAATATTCCAAAATATTGGTATAAGTAAAAAGGAATAAATATTCAATCTCCTTTGCTTTAAGCAAAATGAGCCACACCTCTCACTCTCTCACAAATATGTTTAGCAAAAGGCCTTTATACATTGTCACAGAGCTGCCAGGTCACCAGGAAGTGGGTGTGA
The DNA here is from genome assembly GCF_054644295.1 of Miniopterus natalensis. Lineage (NCBI taxonomy): Eukaryota > Metazoa > Chordata > Mammalia > Chiroptera > Miniopteridae > Miniopterus > Miniopterus natalensis. Next base: position 37,051,155 of record NC_142092.1, on the reverse strand, counting down.
CGGAGGGATTGCCCACATCTGTGCGCCTGGTTCTCACTTTCCCCTCCACTTTTTGTTTCAGGCACCATGTCTGGCTTGTGTATGACAACTCACGCTAGCATGTTCCCTAACACACCCTAAATCGTACATGAGGGACCCACTTTACTTTATGAAGAACTGGGCCTCTTTGTGTATCCATGTCACTCTCTAGCAGAAAATTTATCTTCTTTCTATGCCAAAAAACACAGACCTAGAGACCTACAAGTCATACTCAGCCCTCTAATAAATTTCATTTGCTCTCATACTCTTTTAAAATTAATTCCTGTTGTGAACATTTAAACATCGGAAGCTTCCACATGAAAATTTCCATTTCTAAGTTCTGCCTTATAACTGATAGAGCTGACAACATTGGGACAATGTCCTGCTTGACCTCCGTTTACTGAGCTCAATCAAATACAACAGATGACCTCTTCTTATTGTTTCCACAAAGGCAATTCTCTCATTTTTGGTATTTTCCACTGCTCAGTAGGTGCTTATGTTTGCGACCTTTGTTTTAGTTAAATAGGAATAATTTCCCATGATATCAAGTCTTGAATCACATACTCATTTAGCTTAAACAAGCGCCTCCATACAAATAGTATTTCTTTATAAGCACCTGTGTTAACACAATTTGTTTGAATATTACTCAGTATTCAGTATAATCACACATTCTTAGGATACTAGAACACTTAAAGGCACTTGGGGTAGTGCTAACTGAGAACAAATGCCATTAAATTTACACTGACTATATTTTCCTTACAGTGGGTTTTTGTCTTGTGTTTTATCCTCAACAGAGGATATTTTTTCCATTACTTTTCAGAGAGAGTGGAAGGAGAGAGCTAGAGAGAAACATCAATACGAGTGAGACACATTGACTGGTTGCCTCCCTCGTGCGTCCAAACCAGGGCCAGGCATCGAGCCTGCAACCGAGGTAGGTGCCCTTGGCCGGAATCAAACCCGGGACCCTTCAGTCCATGGGCGACACTCCAACCACTGAGCCAAACCGGCCAGGGCTACAGAGGGGTTTTAATGCTCGATTTTATTCTGCACATTCACTGAGGGTGAAGAATGGAGGTGGCAACCTTGCTGACAATACATTTTGCAGTGGGACGGCCTGTGCAGTGGACGTGCTGTGAGGCGCACAGGAGAACGGCCTCTCTCCCAAACAGCCTGGAGCATGAGGCGTCAGTCGGGGGAATCCTGGCGGAAGGCAACGAGGCTGTGCGGGGCGCTGTATCCGCGGCCCACTGAGCGCGGGAACTCAGCCTCTCCCGGCGCCTGGAGGCAGTCAGCCCCGGCCACGTGGGACATCCAATTTCTGTCAAACCAATAAACAATGAATATGGTCCTGCTTCTACTCCTTGCTGAACTTGTGGCTTTAGGTAACTCATGTCACCTGGCTGAAAGTCTCCTCCGCTGTATAATTGGGATCATGGTAGCGCCACTGCAGAGGGTTGTTGAGGCTCAGAGGAGATGCTTCAAGATTTTGGGCCCAGCATAGGGTCTATCAATACCAGCTGCCACCATCATCATTCCCGCCACCACCATCACCGCTGCCATCAGCCTCACTTCCTCTGTGTGAGGTATCCTCAGCTCAGCTCTCCTTTTATAGCTGATATAGATGAGAACCTAGCTATATTTTATTTGCAAATATTTATTGGGTAGCTACTATGTGCCAGGCACTGATCTGGGTGCTGAGGTAGAGGAAAACCAAACAAACAAAAAGAAAGAAAAATCTCTGCCTGGTCTTTCACGTTCTGTTGGGGGGTTTCGCGCTGCCGTTCAAACATCAACCGGCCATAACCGAGACAGAGGGTGAACCCATGAAGTCCTTGGCCTACATCTCCCCCAGTAAGCCCACTTTCAAAGTTGGGTGTGCCCTGAATGAATTTGTATTAAGATACCATCTTCCCATTATCAGTGAGAAGAGAAAACTGAATTTCCTTCCAACTTCTTTCAACAGAAATAGAAGGAATGAAGTTTGGTTAAGAATGTGTATCTTTCCCTGATTAATAAATAGCAAACAAATAAACAAACTTAACCCCCAAAAATAATTTTGGTGACTTACTCATCATGATTTACTTGATGCATGTTGATAAAGGTGCATGTATTCTTGGGAATGAAATAGCCATTCAGAGTAATGTCTGCTGTGGTACTGGGAAAGCAAAACACATCATTATCACACAGCACATCCCGTGGATTCAAACAGCCCGTCCCTAAACTGCCGCCCACAGCTCACAGGCTATATTTATTAATGTCTTTTAAACAACTATAATGATATGAAATCTTTACAAATCTTCGTTCTTTCATTAGTTGATACATCTCCCACCTATTGTCAAATTAGTAATTTATTTTTGTATTTGTAAAACATACTGAGCACTTAACATATTTAAAGTATTGCTATGAGCTAAAATCTCAGTGGAAAATGATCTCAATATTTCTATGACAAAGTTGCCTATAAGTAGACACATCAAATTATATCAAGAAACTATAAGGAAGTTATAAAGCATTTTCTGTATATCCAAAGTGTTTTGGCCTTTATCAATAGATCAAGAAAAAAACACACATAAAATCTTTTAGTATTTGGTAGAAAGAACAATAGAATTGGAACTAGAAAACCTGAACTCTAGACACTGCTCACAAAGAACTATTGGGCAAATCTCATATCTACTCTATGATTTCATTTCCTAGCTATGAAATGATATTGTTTGTGTTGGATAATCTCTAAATTGTCTTTAAATAAATAACTGTTTTTTCTAGTCCCATACTCAGACTTCTTTATGCAAACTGTATACTTTGTTCTTTATACCTCTGTAATTGTGTATGGATTAGATTAAATCATGTGATGTTTCCATATGGCACTCCCTAACTTCCTAGATGGCCCCAACACTCACTTTCCCCCCAGAGGAGCAGCAGTGACATTTCAGTTTGATGAGTTTGAGAACCTTCTGGGTTCTCTCTTCTGATGGGCCAACCTATAGAGAAGGTGCATCTCATCTATAATCACTAATGGGCTGAGCTTAAAGAAGTAGACTTTGTACTTCCAGGGGAAACTGCTGTTGTTCAACCTTGCGAGAGATTGAGTGGCAGAGTATGTCTAATTCAGGTGGGAACTATGAGCAAGCCTACTTGATTCAGTTCTAAGCTAAACTGTGCAAACTAGTTCTGATCATTAGTAAAGCTCTTATTTGAATTTCTATCTGACTTATGTTTATCTTGTAGCTGGTATTGAACTTTGTCAAATGATACAGATATTATTCATTAGGTGTCCTCAAAATCCAATGAAGGGGAATGCCAAAAAAAGGAATAGATAAATTCTTTTGGAAAGATTACCCTCTATGCATGATCACTCTCCTATCTCAATACATTCCTGTGCTCCAATTTTATTCTACAAAAAAACCGAACTGCTCCTATTTTATAGAAACCTAGCATGGAAAATTTGATCTCACTATTATTAAAATATGAGTAACTATTCTAAAGGAGAATTCAATATATAATTGCATTAATTGCAGGATTTCCCTCTCTCCATACATATTTCTGAACCTGTGTGTGTGAAAGTGGCTTTCCACATAACTTTTAGGTAACATATACATAATAAATATTTACTAGGGTACTGTTTAGTCTTGTGTGGGGTGTACGTGTATGTGTGCATATACATGTGTGTGTGTTATAGGTAATAGCAAGACTTTTGATCTTTTTATCTATGATTATTCCATTTAGCTTGTTTTAATTCATTTTATTTTAACATATTTTATGCTTTTTGATCCCATGCCTTTTAAATGGAAAACAGTAATCTTCCAGGTAGTATAGAAAAATAGATTAGTCCCCAAAACCATATATAAGATGTCTTTTATGTCTGTGCAAAAATTCTTGGTTTGTATCCCACTACTCTCGTTGGTCAATGTGTTTGCTCTTTTATTTTATATTAACTTATTTCTTCCCTCTTAATAAAATAATGAACACTTATGTTTTAAGATACATTTTCTTATCAGATATGTCCTCTGATGTGTTTTCAGGGATCCAGAGTAGATGATAACTATTATTTAATCCAAATGGTGCCTGTAAATTTTCAGAGGCTCTCTGTTCCTGATTATTCAGTAAAGCTTGTAGGTCATACTCTTTCATGAAGAACCCAAAGTCATCTTATGAAAGTCATTGGGACAAAAGAATTGTTTCCTTAAAAATAGGACTTATTTTTAAAACCTAAGTTAAAGATGAAATTTACTTCCACCAGAAAGAGGATATGCAGGAAAGGGATTACTGTGAGTGGACAGCATTGTGTGTGCATATGGAAAACAAAGTAAAGAGACAAAATACAGAGAACCATGTTGCTTACTGTCTGGCCTTAACTCCGCTCAGCTAGTGGTCTGACCCTTTAGGACACCTCTGCTGAAGGCACTACCTACTGCTGTGAAATAACCATAATTCCATCAGTTCCCTGAGGTAAAACACATCCCCACTCCTTCACTATTTAAAGATGGGAAGAGAAAAAGCACTGAGAATTCCATTTTTTATTTTAATTGTGTGAAATGGAGATAGTTCACACTGCTAAGATGTTGGTTGTCCACATTAATATTTAATAAAGCTTGTCCACTCAATCTATACTGGCATGCATTTGTGAGTTGGAGAGTCTGGTTTAAGGTTCAGTAAACTTTCAAATATCTATAAATGGATATTTATAGATATATAAACTCTGTTTAATCTACTTGTGGCAACACTGGCCTCCTTAGCCAATTGCCCAGCAAAATTCTAAGCTACTGAAAATGAAGCCACATCGGGAGGTGGTTAAGACTGCTCATAAGAGGAAGTTAAGTGAGTTTGTATAATACTTCAGGTCCAAACATATATTATGGTTGGATTATCCATTGTTTGAGACTTCTATATCCTTTCCTCCCCTTAATTAGAACATATAAGATGAAAATTAATCACATCCTAGTGTAGTTATGAAAACATTCATGCATATGCTATTGTTCCCTGTAAAAATTTCATTAGAGAATTTTAAAATAAAATGAATTAAGATTTAAAATAATAGTAAAATATACTAACACAATCTATATTTAAAAAGACTTAAAGTATTCTAATGCCTTAGATTCCTCATTCCCCCCAACCACCATTGGTTGCTGTTTCAAAGGAGAGTTGTATGCTTACCAATGTGGAATAGTAAAAGGAATAAAGGAGGCATGTCTGAATATTTCATTTATAAAAGCTTCTGTGTAGGGCAAAATTTTCGAGTCTTCAAATCTGGGTGATTTCATCCCTATGCTTTCATCTGAAAGAAAAGGGTCTTTTTTATTTAATAAGAAAAATGACAATGACAAAAATTATATTTTTCATCCGAAAGCACGTTACCAATTTCTTCTTGAATTTTGGCTTGAATTTCTGGATAGTGTATCAAATAAAGAAAGCTCCAATACAGACATGTTGATACAGTTTCAAACCCTGAAAAAGAAATGAGACAAAATGCTATGGAGAAAATTATTAGCAAAATTGGTATCTTCAATTTACTTCATATTTGAATATGTGAATCCAGAGAAAAGAATCTAAATATACCTGAAAATTAATAAACTCACAATAAAGTAATTATTGTACATTAAAGTTTGTTTAAACAAGGTATCATCACTTTTGAGATTATTTATACATTGGTTAAGTTCTTTTCATTATGCAAGCAAAAGCAAGAAAAAGACATCACATGCCATTTTTTTCTCAAGAGTAACTTTAACAATACATCAAAAATGTGATCATTTCTTGAAAACTTAACACTCAGAAATGCCACATTAAAAAACTTTTCTAGACTGTTTCAGTTGTAAATTCACCTCTATTATGACTAAATGTCAAAATTAATGATGCTATTTGTGTTTTCTACAAAATAAAATCTAGTAGCAAAAATTCATTTTTAAATCCACATATCTTTTTTCCAGGTTTCTTTGGTGATGATTACATCAACAATGATGATAGCATACATTGATCACTTGATTGCATTGTCATTGAGATGGCGGGGGGGTGGGGGCGTAATTAGTCTCACTTTAGAGGTAAGAAACTTGTAGCATGGGTATGGTTAAAAATTTCACCACAGCCACACAGAGATCTAGCTAACACCTAAATTCAAGTCTATGAGACTTAACCATTTGTTTGTTCCCTAAACAATTTGCAACACAACGTGTACAAGAAATACACCCAGATATAGCTGCAGAGCAGAGGGAACTCCTTTCGAAGAGTGTCCTCTCAAGACTGGTTTTCAGATCTTTTGAATAAGTCAGTCTCTTATAGTGAGCCAGTAGCTTCTACAATTTCCAAGTCACAAAATTTGTACCATGACTTTATACTGCAAGAAATTATCCTAAAACTAAGTTGTCCAAGTGAAGTTGCTGACTATAGTAGAGCACAGTATGGTGTGAAAATATTGGCTTCTATTCAGAATATATTGACTCTAACTCTCTAGCAGAAGACGAAAGAGCAAGCCATGAATACTGCATGACAGACACTGATTTTGTCCATTGTAGAGTCATGAACATTACATCCAAGACCTGGGACTATCTAGATATATAATAAGAATCATATTTTTATCATCATGAATTCAGCTTTTTATATTAAGACTTAAGCAACATATTATTTATCTTGATAGATTATCTAAATATTGAGGTCATAAGAAATGATTTTGGGAGATCCTTCACTATTTCCAAAGGAGAAATCAAGTTATCAGTTTGAAAAGTCAAATATGGAAATATAAATGTTAATAATAAGGTAGTGTTGATTAAACAGTGTGCTTGCAAATTTTCTCCACTAAAATATGTGGTTTAGAGCTCAATTGTTTTCTTCTAATATTCTATTACATATCACTAGAGAAGTAACAGACACATATGGAAGTTTATGTCCTATTAATTTTCTTTATTACTCTTATTTGAATTCAAAATACAAATTCTATCAGGTATGTTTGTTGAGCAAATAAATGCATTATATAGTAATGCATTATACTAGATGTTCTTTGTTCTGCACACATTTATACAAATCATTTTTAACTGTGTTGTGCACATCTGGTGGCACTAATCTATATCCCAGTCATTTGCCAAAATTTTATATTTGTTAATTTTTTCAAGATCTTGACAGTATTACACTGTTCTGAAATATGTCATCAAATCATGATGAAAATGAAGCCCGCTTGATGTGTTAATCACCCACACACCAGCCTTTAGTATTCAGTGGTGTTCAGGCTTTAAAAAAATGACCTCACAAACTCTAATAATAGTATTTAGCACTCATAGTTGGCAGAAGAAATGCAAAGTACAGGCATGATCACATTTGCATGATAAGTAACCAGTGCACCCATCAAATTTAAATCATGATCAAAATCGTGTGTGTGTGTGTGTGTGTGTGTGTGTGTGTGTGTGTGTAAGGGGAGCAGGGCTATTTGCATAGAAAAAATAATACAAATAAAAACAAATGCCTCTTGTTTGCAAGAAATTTCAGGAACACAGATTCCAGAAAAAAAGTGAACCAAATTGCCAATAAATATGGTATAAAAGAAAAAAAAGGAAAAAATGAATTTGAAGAATATTCCACCTAAAATGAAACTGCTAAAACATCTTTAGTTTTTTGGTGTTGCTGCTATACTAAGGAAATTTTCTTCCTGCAGCCCAGTATCTTACAGGAACTATAAGAAACTTCATAGGCAAAAAGGGTGACAAAATATGAAATTTAGGAATGATAGTAGTACTGATCGTCTTTCTAAGATTCTGATGATCTGCATGAAAACTCAAGAATCTTTTTATTGGGTGATCCAGAAACTCTGTGTCTCAGCATAAGGCTCTAATTTAAAAGGAGGCAAAACCAATGGACAAAATGATAATCTTAGCATTAGCGAGGTTTTCAACATCAGCATTATTTGTGCAGGTTGGGAGCTGTAAACAGTACAGGTGTCCACCCCAGAGGCAGCAGATGGGTAATATGTGGGAGATACATCCATGGAGTATGATGCAACTGACTAAAGCTGCAAATTAGAAACACACCCAGCAACCATGATTGAATCTTAAAAATACAAGGAGGCCTCACCAAAAATGTTAGAAATAGACTGAGATGTAAATAACAAGGGTGTTTTCATAAGTTAAAGATCATGATAATATAAGAATACATGGTAATACATGACAATATAAAGCCTATTTCATAAGAGCACATAAAATTAAAAAGCAACACTTTAAGCAGATTAAGAATAAACGTCAATGGGTTGGGAGTGGGATGTAGGATAAAGAGTAATAAAGAAACAAACAAGGCCAGGTATCCATGAACAATGATGTTAATGCACATGAACTGGAGACCATCATTAACTCAATTCTCTACTCCTGAGATGAAAATGAAGTTTCCCAAATGACACAGGACGAGGCAGAATGTCAGATTGTTTATGCAGAGTGAGATAACTACATGAAACGATCCATATCAAAAGAGGGAAATACTTGAAACCGTAAACAATAGAACACAAAAAAATGTAATTAATCCTTATTTGCCTTACATGTTGACAAATACTCTCACATACCAGCTCCAAAGATGTCACTCACGGTGCTTATGATTTCATCGTCATTCAAGGTGGCAGTTTTGGCAGTGGCATGTTTGTTGTGGCATGTGTTAATCAGAGCATCAGTGATGTCTCGCATATGGTCCTGAGGAGACAAACCTTAGTATGATTACTGACCCCTGCCTACATTTCACATCACACAGAAATCCCATGCACCATGTAATATAAAATGAACTCAGTTTGCTTAGGAATATAAAGGCTTGAGTAGATCATTTCAAAACTTGCAACCAATTTTGCTTGTCAATGGTAATGCTCGATTTTAAAAGTATGTAGAATTAAAAAAAAAGTTACCAAACTCAATTTTCTTCTTAAGATTTCTTTCAACCAAAAAAAAAGTACCTATGTCTGGAAGCGTGGTTTAAAAAATTAGATTAACTTACTACAGGGAAATTGCTGCACAATGAATATACTAAGAGGTTTCCAAACCCACTGTAAGAATTTTACTGTAATCACCATGCAGAAAGAGATGAGGCTTAGGTAGGTTAGGGAGTAGGAAGGAAATGTATGACTTTATAAATTCTTTTACTTACTGTTTTTGTTCTAAAATTCTCATTGGTACCTTGAAATGGATTGTTCACTTCCTCTTTTTTTTCAGTGGAAGGAATTTAACTCCTTACAGCTCTTCATTTGCTCAATTTTCCACTTTTTCATTTCTATTTTTTTCACTATGCCATCATCTGAGCAAATCGGCCTCAAAGATCTAGGATTCCTTCTAGTACATACATAATTCATGAGAGAAATTGGTTCTTCTGTGGGCCATCAAATTGGGCCAAGAAGATTTGGGTGACCTCACAACAAGGTCCACTTCTGTCACCTCAAGAAACTTCCTACATGTGTTGCGATCTCAAAGTTCATTTCTATATAGTAAAGGGACTCAAGTAGAAAAAGTGGGTAAATTGGAAGCTTCCTATACAATATTCTTTGTAATTATTTGAAACACTCTTTAAAAATATGCTGATACTTTTAAGACCTTGTAGCTTCAGATGGAAAATGGAAGAGACAAAATCATTGGTTCATTTCTTCAACTCACTGAAAAAACATACATGGTCATTATTTATCAGCCAGTAACAGTTTCATAATTCAAGTATGTACCTTATCCACACACTGGGTAAATCTCTGAGGTCTCAAAAAATTCAAAACTCTTCTTAAAGTTCGCACATGAGAACTGAATGACTGGAACTCACTTTTCCTAATAGATTGGGTAGGGGTCAGTATGGCAAAATTTTAGTGAAAAGAACCAAAGAAGAATACATACAATTTTTCTGGGTAATCAACATATCTCATCATTATCTTTTGCTTCTTTTGCCTTAGGACAAATTCCTTGTCCTGGCATGAATTTAAATTCTTACCTTATCATATGTAGTAAGATGATCTTGTACATGTAGTGCAATAAACTGATTCAGGGCCTTGTAAAACACTCGAGGACCATTTATAATTCGCAGTGGAAGGTAGCGAAAACATGGTATGAAATCCGCAGGATTAGCTACACTGGAAGCCTTGAGTATGTCATCATTAGTTTGAACTATCCTAAGAAACTCCTCATCACTGTGGTCATATCTCTTGCCAAAGCAAAGGGCACAGACAATGTTGGCCACTGCACATGTGATGGAACTCCTAGGATCAAAGCTACCATTCTTGGAAGTCAACTCTGCAAAGACTTTTACCAGTTCAGAAACTTCCTCAGTGACGTGTTCTTCGAGTAAGCAGGAGCAGGTAGAGGATTTTGCTTCTGCTTTAGAAAAAGTTCGTAAAGCATTAGAGGCTATTTTCTTATGAAGCTTCCAACTCTCTCCATAATTGACTGAAAATGTAAGACTCTTTCCGTCTGCCAGGAAAGAAAACGTATGTATCTGAGGTCTGCCTGCAAAATGCTCTCCATCCTTGAGCAGTACTTGCTTCACCATTTCCATTCCATTCACCACTAGGACAGGCACCACGCCGAGCTTGATGAGAAAAACATCTCCATATTTCTTCCTCATCTCTGTGAATGTAAGGTAAGGATGGTCTCCAAGTTGAAGAAGATTTCCTATGATGGGGAGGGACCATGGACCAGGAAGTGATGGCTGCTTTCTCCCCTTACTCCCAAGCAGCCTCACACAAAAAAAACACATCACCAAAATTATGAGAGAAGTGGTTACCTCTTCAGGAGTGATTGACTTGTCAAATATCATTTTCAAAAATAAAGCACCTAAAACAGAAATATATAAACCTTATTTTTGCCATTTTAAGCATAGACTAAGAGTCTTTCTCCCTTTAAACATTTAAATGAAAAGTACCGACTCTTGGTAGTTATTTGAAAGCTATTCTTAACCAATGTACCAAGAAGACAGAATCAAATTCTTAGAAAGTGCATTGTGCCTTTATTCCAAGTCTATTATTTTTACAATTTTAAACACCAGACCAAATCTTTTCATGTCAGTCATTGACATGATAGACAGGAGAAGAGGACAATTGGATGTAGAAAGGACTCTGATGGTGGGGAAAGGGGTTGAGGCTATAGAAGCTGATTCCATGCTCATTGTTAGCTGAGGATCTCCATCCTGTCACTTAATCTAAGTTTGTCCAAGTTTTCTTATCACACTATCCTACCTGACAGGATTAGTCGTGCATTCTTTCAGCAAATGTTCTTCTACCTTACCCCCCCATGTCAGGCACTAAAAATACAAAAATTCATAAACTTATTAGAAAACTGGATAAACAAAGATATGACAAAGTGTAAAATGTTATAGAGAGTTGAGTACAGAGTTGTCTGTCATGATTTGAGGATCAAGTTAAATAATTATTTAAAAGTACTTAGTCAGTTACAGCCATTTAGTCGATATCTAATTGGTCGTCTGCCTAGCCTGTCCTTGGCCTCCCTAGCTTGCTTGTAAGGGTGACGTGTTGAAGCTGTCCTTCTGCTCTGGAACTTGCCCACGTTGCCACGGGTGATTGATCCATGGATGAGCCACTGACCCCAAATGAACCTTCTTTAGGAATGTGGAATTGGGACTGTGAAAGATCATCCTCTCTTGGGGCAGCTATATCTACAAAAGCTAAGTCTGAAGATACAATCTGGGAACCTTTAACCCACCAGGAAGATGTGAGAAACTGTAAAAGTAGGCTTGGAAAAAAAAAAAAGAGTAGAAAGGAAAAGAAATAACAGAATGAGGGAGGTATCACGACCTTGCATTCACAACTTCTAGTACCTTCATGATATCTTGTCCTTGGTTTGAATTCTTTCCTGTTTAAACTAGCTATAATTTGTTTCTATTACTTGCATCAAAGAGGGACCTAACCAAAAAAAAAAAAAAAAGTTTCAAGCTCACACAGTCTATATTTGTTAGCCATTGCATTTTGTATTAACTATAGAGGGAATAAAAAATTTTCCCTTCAAAGCATACATAACTAAACTGTTCACATTTCTCAAATTATTTGCTGGACAAGTACCATTGGTAGGCAATACACTTATTGGCTGGTGTAAGTGTCCGATTCTCACCTGATTTCTTCTGGATGTTTTAAATGAATATGCAAGCAAGCCCTTGTCACTTGTCATCAGATTGCTTCACTTTTCCAAGTTCACATATAAAATGTAGCTAATTACACCAACTTGATTGGCACTGATTACTAACAATTGAACTTTGGAGTTAAAAATGAGAGATCAACTTCTTTTATGGAGAAAAATAACCTGAATACACGTTTAAACTAAAAAGAAAAACTGAGTCCCTAATCAATGCAACAACTGCAATTTGCAAAATTTCATTTTCTTTCTGTTCAGAAAGGAAACAGTGGGGCCTTCGTTGTGTTTCTGTTTTGCAGAGTGATGATTTTGTGTGAAACTGTGAAACATCTTCCATTAAAACTAACTGTGACCATGTATTGCACACTTACCATGTGTCAGACCCAAAACTAAGCATTAAATCTGTACTGCCTTTCAAAACTCATCCTTCTGTGAGAGTTATGGAGAAGCTTAGAGAGATAGATGTTTTCTCTATTTATTTCCCTTGTTTTTTGAGCTGAAGAATGAATCATCAATTACCTCTAGCACTTGCTTTTTCATAAAACTTAATTTCTCTTGGGCATTCACCAAACTGCCACTTTTCACATTGATAAATATCAGTGGCATTTCCAAAGCAGACTAATAAATAGGTGAGAAGTGGGTGAGTCTGGAAGAACTTTGGACTCTCATAAAGATGGCTGGGTTTCTTGCCTCCTTCCTCCCCAGTTTAGCTGTGGGACTTCTGTTAAATTACATCTCCCTTGGCCTCACTTTCCTCGTCTGTAAAATGACCACTTCAGACTGGAAGACTTCAAAGGCCAGCTGCAGTCTCAGTAATCAAAGCTAGCACAGAAAACAGGGCAGAAGCACTAAGGTGAGTACAGGGTTGACTGCCCAACAATATTATGTTGCCAGAGTTTCCAGGCAGTTTGCAATTCATCAACAAATGTAAGTAACTGTGATCACCCTGGACTCTTTTTCAGCCTGGGCTCTTCTAGCTTCTTTTACTAAAATCTCTCTGGCAGCTTACCAGGCCCAGATGCATTGCCAACTTTCCCAGCAACTTTCTTGGAAAACCCTGAAGGCACATTCTGTTCCTATTGTTTTGGGGGTGAATTAAGGCTGAGGACAGAGAGTAAAAGGTTCCCTATGGGGTGGGCTGCTGCATCGACAAAGATTCAACGGGAACTCTAGAGAGGAGCCAAGTAAGTAGAGAGTAGTAGGTTGGGGAGGTTTGTACTGATCCTCAAACCTAGACATGTGCATTAGACACCCATCCCCCAAAGGTGTTAAATCATTGCAATGTCCGCATCCCAGACATACCAATTAAATTACAATCTCTAGAGGTGGATGCATTTTAAAAAGCTCCTCAATATGACTAAGGGACATTCCTAGTTGAGGGCATTTTTTTTGAGGAAAAACAACCTGTTCTGAGATCAACAAATCCATTCAGCCAAATAACAATGAAGCATGGAAGGCTTACCTGTGCCCAGAGATTTTGCAGATCAATGTGAAAAATCTGGCAGAAGGATCTAATAACAGAGAAAATTTTAGGGAGAGCTGCTAGTATCCTAAGAAATAGAACAGTCTGGTCCCGGTGGCAGCAGCAGCAGGCCTTGGGAAAGACTGGGAGAGAACATTCCAGAGAGAACGTAATAAGAGGACCTTGGACCCATGGGGGGAGGAGTTTGGAACTGGATTAGGGGCGTTTGAGAGGTGGAGGGAGAGAAGGAGGGAGGGAAGGAGGGAGCCAGGATTTGATCCAGGCAGATGGATTCCACCGTGAGTGGAGAGGGGACAGGAACAAGGGGTTCTGAAGAAGAGGTTAAGATGGAAATTGATCTTGGATAAAAGCAGGGCCTTTTGGTGAACGCAGAAGAGAAATTAAATTTTGTAAAAGTGCAAGTACTAGACATAACTGATGATTTGTTATTCAGCTCAAAAAACAAGGGAGCCCTGGCCAGTTTTGCTCAATGGTTAGAGCATAGGCCCACAGACCGAAGGGTCAGGGCACATACCTGGGTTGCAGGTTCCATCCCAGCCCAGTCAGGGGTGAATGCAGGAAGCAACCAATCTATGTGTCTCTCTCACATCCATCTCTCTCTCCCCCAACTTCTCTCTAAAAATCAATAGAAAAAAATATCCTCAAGTGACAAAATTAACAAAAAGGGGGGGGGGATAGATGAGGAAAATGGAAGACTAATCATTTTTAAATTACTGGTGAGAAGCAGAGGTAAGGTCAAAAGATAGGTAATAAGGAGGCAATAAGCAGGAAGGAAAAAGACGATGGTACAGAGGCATTGCTTTGCTGCTAGTTTCAGGAAAACGCACCACACTCTAGGCAAGGAATGGGAGGAGGAGATATGAACTTAAAAATCTAGGAAACTTAGGTTCCCTTTCTCAGGTGGATTTGGTAGATTCCTCAGGAGACTTCACCATCAGATATGTATTTCCACACTAAAACAGTCAACTTCTGAGTATGATAGTCATAGTTTTGGTTTGAGAATATATTCTTACCTACCTAAAGGTTAGTTTTTCTACCTGTTACTAGGAAAATGACATATGGTTTAGGAATATCTTCCTGTCAAGATATCTGCAACTGATTACATAACTAACTTTTTTTTGCACTTTGGAGTCTGGTCCCATATATATTTGAGGTATAAGGGTCAGCTTTTAATAAGAATGTCCAAGAACGACCATTGCTAAGTCAGTATGTTCTCACATTGGGAAGAAAGCAAGCCTCCAAAGTGCATGCTAAACCTAATGCATTTCCTCAAGGATAAACCTTCAGGCCCTGAGCTACAATGTCATATTCACAAAATATCTTGGATTTCTAAATATCTAAACTCTAAAAATTCAATGAGACTTGGGTTGCTCTAAAGAGTTTTGAAACCATCAATGTATACCACATTAACAGAATGAAGAGATTAAAACCACAAGATTATCTCAATCGAAACATAAGAAACATTTGACAAAATTGAACACTTTTTATGATAAAAATAGTCAACAAACTAGAAATAGTAAAGCACTACCTCAACATAATGAAATCCATATGTGAAAAACCCATAGCTAACATTGCACTCAATGGTGGAAAACTGAAAGCTTTTCCTCTAAAATCAGAAATAAGACATTTGTATTCAACATAGCACTTTAAGTTCTAGCCAGAGCAATTAGGCAAGAAAAAGAAATCAAAAGCACAAAAATTAGAAAGGAGTAAAGTCACAGACAACATAATCTTATACTTAGAAAACCTAAACAATTCTGTCAAAAAAAGTTAGATCTAATCAATGCATTCAGCAAAGGTGCAGAATACAAAATCACACAAAAATCAATTGGTTTCTAAACATTAAAAATGAACAATCAGTAAAGGAAATTAAGAAAACAATTTCATTAAAACAATATCATCAGAAAGAATAAAATGCTTAGGAAAAAACCTAAGGAAGTAAAAGGCTTGTACACTGAAAACTAGAAAACATTGCTGAAAGAAATGAAATAAAACACAAGTAAATGGAAAGACATTCATGTTTTGATTCATGTTTATAAATCAAAATTCCAATGGTTTGTGTTTTTTTGCAGAAAAAGAGAGGATGCATCCAAAAATCCATATGGAATCTCAAGGGGCCCTGAATAATCAAAACCATCTTGAAAAAGAACAAAGCTGCAGGTCTTACACTTTTTTATTTCAAAACTTACTACAAAATTATAGTAATCAAAAGTCAGACACATAAACCAATAGAATGGATGATCAAATAATCAAATGGTATTGACAGTAGAAAAATCTTTTTACCATATATGTGACCATAAAAATTAAAAACTTTTGTGTATCAAAGGTCACTATCAATAGATAGTGGTGAGGCAACCACAAAATGGGAGAAAATGTTGCGCATCATGTATCTGACAAGGGATTAATGTCCAGAAGATATGAAGAACTCCTAAGAAAAAACATGGACAAAGAACTTGAATAGGTATTTTCAGAGATATACAAATGTCCAAAAAGCACATAAAAGATGCTCAACATCACTGATCAGCAGAGAAAGGCAAATCATACCATAGTGAGCTATCACTTCACACCTATTAGAATGGCTATTATAAAACCAAAACAAAATGAAACAAAAATCCTGGAAATAACACTTATGTCAGTGCTGTGGAGAATTTGGAAACCTTTTGCATTACTGATGGGAATATGAAATGAGGAAAACAGTATGGCAGTTTTTCAAAAAATTAAACGTTTAATTACCATGTGACTATAAAAGACTAGCTCCTTGACCAAGCTTTAATTAGGCTTATCTGAGCCCTCTTTTTTTCAGTCCTCACTGGAGGATAATTTTCCCATTGCTTTTCAGAGAGTGGAAGGGAGAGGGAGAAGGAGGGGGGGAGGGGAGGGAAGTTACTGTTTAGTACTTAATACCACTGAACTGTACACTTAAAAATCATTAAAATGGTAAATTTTATGATATATATTTGCCACAATAAAAAATATATGACTAAAATTCTCAAGTGAAAAACTGTAATTCTCAGGATATTAGGCTTTCCCCCCTCCAGTTAGTACTATCATAATGCGCTTCCAACTTACTTAGCATGTATTCCTCATTCAGTTGATGCCTTGGTACATAAATTTTAAAAATGAACATGTGGTCAAAATTCTCTTTTGAACATTGCCTTGTGTTATTAAAAAGATTTTTTTGTTGTTTAATTCTTTATGCATGTATCACTTCTAGACATTTCAGAGATAAGTGAGCTGGGATTATTTTTTTACCCTTTATTTTAATATTTCAGCGTTTGCATATTTGAACTTTTCTTAAATAAATATATAAGGTGCTCTTGCTTTATAAAAATAATTTCAAAGAGTACTTGTCCCCGACGTGTAATTTCTATGATTGTATTAATAGGTCTGGATTTGACTTGAGATTACAGTGAATCTACTTAGAGGGCCGAAAACAAACTCAAGAAGGTACCTATTCATCCTTCTACAAAAGACCGATCCATTCCAGGAAGAAGGCCCTCGGTTATTGTATTCAGTTTTCTAAGATGCTCAGTACAGTCTGCTCTATTTCTTTCTTTCATTTTTTTTTCTTTAAATAATGCTATTCTTGGTTCAAATTGCCCATGCTTAACAATATGCTCTTTACAAAATTCATTCCTTCTTAGTCTTCCTACTTAGTTAGGCAATACTGCGGTCTGTTCCTATGATACATGTTTCTGTAAAAGAAAAGTACTCATCTGTTAGGAGATTTATGTTAATTACTTATTTATTTTGTTAATCCTGACCTACGGATATTATTTCCATTGATTTTTTTTTAACTTTTATTTTTTGTAGAACTTTAATTTGGGTGACTTTACTTACTATTATTTTCTTTTAAATTTAATTTCTTTCTTTATTTTTAAATTATCCTTATTGTTGAAAGTATTACAGATGTTCCCCCTTCTTCCCCCCATTAAGCCCCTCCATCCCTCATCCTTCCCCCACCCAGGCCTTCTCCCCACTATTGTCTATGTCCATGGATTATGCATATATGCATATAAGTTCTTTGATTAATCTGTTCCCTCCATTGATTTTTAGAGAGTAGGAGGGAGGGGGGAAAGAGAGAGAGAGAGAAACGTGGATGTGAAAGAGACACATCGACTGGTTACCTCCTGCACCCGCCTTGACCAGGAATTGAACTTTTCGGTGCTCGAGCTGACGTTCCAACCACTTAGCTACACTGGCCAGGGGGATTTGTGTTATTTTAAAGAGGAAGTCAGGTTTAGTCAGTCTGTGATTTCCCCTCGTACATGAATATTTTGAAGAAAGCAGGGACAAACTTTCTCTCAAAGGGCATCATTATCAACAGGTGAAGAACTAAGGGAGGGACCTTAAATTCTGAGATATTCTTTGAAGGCTCGTTTAATGGCTGTGCTTCCCATATATTTAACTATTTGGTGAAACTAAAAGCGGATATGGAAAACTTCCAAAAATATTTACTTTTGTGATTTAAAAACTAAAAAAGTGGTTGATTAGGAATTCTATACCCCAGGTAATTTTTTATTTTATTTTGATGAAACTGGTTTTTAAAAATAAAGACCCCCCCTTAATCTATCTCCCTGAGGAAAAATCCTGAGCTGAGAGTAAAAGGCTGCAAAGGGTGGGTTGCAATGGCGGTGTAAGGTGTTGAGATTGAGGGTTTTCATGATTTTTATCACTGCGCTGGTTGCAGATAAGAATGCCTTTGAGTGGTCTGCATCTAACCCATTTTTCCAATAAGCCCTATTGGTGTCATCAGATATTTCTGGAAAAGATATATTGTGTTATTGCAGAGACATCTGGTAGTTAACATTTTTTGAGGATTATCTGCAGCTTTAAACAAATGATCTCATTTAATCCTTAATACGAATATTTTGAGTTCAGTATAATCATTTTTCAGAATATTTCAATGGCATTTTTTACAAAAACAGTACAAAGAACTCCCATATATCCTTCAAGAAGTTACCAAATGGTAACTTTATTACCTTGGCTTTATCATCCTCTCTCAGCTTTTACAAATAAGTTGCAGACATGATTGCTATCCCTTTATCTCTAAATATTTTGGAGTATATTTCTTAAAAAGGAAGACAGTCCCTTATATAACTCCAGTGCAATTAAAGTCAGGAAATCCACATTGATACAATAATATTGTCTTATTCAAATTGTCCAATAATGTTCTTTATAGAAGAAGAAAAACACATTGCATTTAGTTATGTTGTTAAGCTCTATCAATCTAGAATTGTTGCACAGTTTTCCTTTGTCTTTCGTGATTTTAACACAGAAGAGTACAGGCCAATTCTTTGTTCAAATGTCATTATAAATACAAATTCATCTGATGTTTCCTCCTGATTATGCTCAGATTATGCATTTTTTTCCAAAAAGTTCCAGTAATAGTTTGTATCTCTATCTAAAATACATAGCTTATTAACATTGGGGTCAGCATTTAAACCTGAGTGAGCATCCAAAGCCTATGTCTTCAACCTCCATTCATAACATCATGAATAATTATGGAATTTCTCATACAGTAGCTTTAACAAAGGCCCAGGATTTTTATAATTATCACTGAAAATTTACTCTAGCCTCTGCCACATAATAGATGTAAGAGGAGGGAAATCAAGTGGTATCATAGTATAGACCTTTCATAGGAAGTACGTGTTCATTTTCTGTTATGTGGGAAATTCAATCTAAACATTTAGATTAATAGAAAACTTTATCAAAGTCTATTTTATGTGTCCTGGACTATGAGTTTTATGCTTCCTTACTTTATTTGCTATTTTGGTACCTCTCTTGTTTTCTTATCCTAAAAAGTTATGTTACACAATATGAAAGTGTCAGTTTGATTATACATTATTTCAGTTTATATTGGTATATTCCTAAAGAACATAATTTAAACATTATAATCAAACTCCCTTGCATTGGAGAAATTCAGCTCCTAAAAGCTTTGCACAAAGGTGGTGATTTCTATGTAATATCCGACTCTTCTAATTATTTCAAAATCCAACCGATTATCAAAATAGATTGAAAAAATAGTTGTATGAATCAATATTAATAAATAAGCCTCCATATTTCCAAAACTCTACATATCTTGGGTTAATTTTCTAATGTCACTCTTACAATCTAAATTGAAACTTAAAAAATAATTAATTAATACTGTGAATTATCCCTGATGTTTTGGTCATGAGTATCTTTATAATAAGTTCTACGAATTAAAACTTAAATTTATCCTTGATATTCCTTATTTAAAAACTTCAGTTTGTATACTCTTTCAAAATCACACTTGACTTGATTTTGACTGGTAAAAGTAAAAGCCCCTGAAATAAGCATAGCTTCTTAGGACACATTGGCATTGCATGTAAAAGAATAAATACATAAAACATGATTTAAATCTATTAACTTAAAAGTGTAAGAATTGTAACATACCTCAGGGATCACCATTCACTCTCAACACTGAAGTCCTGGAAAATCTGTGCACCGTTGAGAAGAATTAAAGACTATTTGCTTTTGTGTTTTCAAAAACATGGGTTTAGCTCCTTAGTAGGTCATGATCAGTGAAACTTGTGTTTTAGTGTGTGTGTGAAGATATCTAAGTGTGCATCTCTTTTGTGTACTGTATAAAAAGTGAAAATAGTTTATTTAAATGTGACACAGTCCAAGAAAACTTGAAAGCCACTGTTTTATTCAGTATTCAATTCCAACTTATTCTTCAGTTATTTTCTACAGGTAACTAATGTGCTGTGTTATATTCTCCATTGACTTTCTTTTCTCCTGCCCATGCTAGATGTTTCTAGGCCCCTTTTCAGTCTCTGCCCACCCTCTGCCAGTGATACACACAGATAAACTCTGCATCTAGGAATAGTGCCTTCCCCTTCACCCTCAGCTTTCTCATAAAATTAAAGCAGTTTCAGCCAGCACACTAGGGTGCTCTTTATTTCAGGTATTAGAGTTTTCTTCCTTCTATTGGTAATGATCCTGAGTCCCTTCCCACTTGATAAAATTCGCCTAAAAATGTCGATCAGTCTAATTTTTTCATCATTATATACCAACCGCCTAACCCATAGTATGAGCTCTGTAAGTATTTGTTAAATAAATAAACAAATATTACAAACGTACTAACAAGAGTGACCCTATCTTTCATTATAAAATGGCCATCCTAAAACATCCTTCTCAAGCAAATTGTTTAATCTGATTCTCAAATGACTAAAAGCATCCTCCCCTGAGATTGTACAATTAAGGGGTAAGGGAGTTAGGGGAATCTTTTCTTCTTCTTTTTTTAAAAAATATATATTTTTTATTGATTTTAGAGAGAGGGAGAGGGAGAGAGAGATAGAAACATCAATGATTAGAGTCATCGATTGGCTGCCTCCTGCACCCCCTGCTGGGGGTCGAGCCTGCAACCCAGGCATGTGCCCTGACCGGGAATCGAACCTCAATCTCCTAGATCCTAGGTTGATGCTCAACCACTGAGTGACTCCTGGCCAGGCAGGAGTCTTTTATTGAATGAGCTTACAAAAGGGCTGGCTACAAATTAAATCCAGCCAGCAAAAATGTTTTGGTTGGTTCACACATTTTAATCAATGTCCTATATTTAGGCATTAGAAATTCTCACATAAAACCTCAGCTTGTCTGGAAAGATAATAAGATCTACCAACACCAGGACCATAGCTGGCTGGAGCTGGGATGGCTGATTCACTTGGACTGGGCATTGTGTAAATCTTTTATTTTTGTTTGTCTCTCTTACTAGATTGTGAGCTCCCCAGAATCCTCATATCATGTTTTGTTTTTGTTTTTTGTTTTAGTCAAAACTGAACAGATGTATGTGAGTGCATAAAGTACAGATGGGCCACATTGCTTAAGGTTATTTGTGAAGATGGCTTGACTAACTATACGGGACGGTCCCCTGTTCTCTTCCTCACAGCATCTAGAGTTTGTCCCACAGAAATCTTATCTAAGCTCCCGTTTCAGCTATCACCTCCACACCATAAAGCTAAACTTGCAAGCCTGGCCCTTCTCCTGGATTCTAATCAGAAATCTCTAACTGCCCCTCAACAACTCAGTCTGTGTCAAGAGACTCTGTTATCTGGCCAAAAACACACTTTTCAACTGACTGCCCAATATTTTTAATGCTGCCATTATCCTTTCATGCATATAACCTTGAAGCCTCAGCAATTTTAGATTCCTTTTCTCCCTCGCAAGCCACATTCAGTGAGTTATTAAGTCTAGTCCATTCATTCTTCAAAATATTAAATGTCTCGTTTTCTCTTCTCCTGCTTCTATTCAAGGTCAAGTTTTATCATCGTGATAAACACTTAATTGCTCTCCTTGCCTCAAGCCTTTCAATATAGGTTTATTTATAATATCAACAAATATCTACCAAATGTCTGCCAGTCTTAGAAGTTAAGGAGTACAGCCGTGAACAAAAGTGATAGAGTCCCTACACTCATGAAATTTGCAGCCAGTAAAGGAGACAGCAAACCAACATACACACACATAATCATATAATGTCAGATAGTAATAAATTATATGAAAAAAGCAGAGTAAGAGAATAAGAAATGATGAATTAGAGAGGTACATGTAAAAAATAATTATAATTATTTTAGCATCTATATTTATATATAACCAAAGAAAACTTATTGTATCTAGTTTCCCAGATCAAACTTCCTGAAACATTTCACATTATGGCATTTCTCCATCCAAACACATTCAACAATTATTCATCTACAAAACAAGTGGAATACAGTCCAAAGTCATCAGCTCAGGGTTGCTTAATCTGACCCCAAGTATTCTTTCTTGCCTT
Organism: Miniopterus natalensis; assembly: GCF_054644295.1. NCBI lineage: Eukaryota > Metazoa > Chordata > Mammalia > Chiroptera > Miniopteridae > Miniopterus > Miniopterus natalensis. The sequence continues at coordinate 37,028,801 of NC_142092.1, read as the reverse complement.
TAGCCTATAAACACAAAACTCCAGAAATACGGTTAACTCTCTGCTCTTAGGCTTTTCTACTTTACTGGCCTGTTACCACTCTACATCCCTCTGAAGCACCTGACCCTTCATACCCCAGCACAAAAGCCCTTCTCCTTTCTCCCTGCTCCAGGTCATCCAGGATGACACAATCTACTACCTTGTAATGAACTGTCTCCTTGTGTTCATGTTTTATCTTCCCATGTGGATGGCACACTTTTGAAAGACGACCATCTTATATCACTTTGCACTCTTTTTAGTACCTTACGAAGTGGTTGGCAGAGAGACGTGTCTATGAAATAACTGTTGACCAACCAATTTCCTGAGTTGACTACAGTCGGTCTCTAGGGCTCTCTCTGGGCACATGCCCACAACATGGGGCTCTTTTCTCTTGGTGACATTAAGCCTGTACCTGAGACAGAATCATTGCTTGAGGTGTCCACTTGAATATGTCTTTCATTTTCGCCTTGAAAGCAGTATGTCACTGTAATCCAAAGAGGTCTTAGTATCATTTTTTGTGTAAGATGCAGTGCTTCATCCAGAGGTTAGCTTTCCTCATGTGCCACAAGGGGGGGCAGCAGCTCTTTCTGAGGAACCAGAATAACCACATTTTCATTGTCTTACAGGTGTACCCCAATATTTTGCCATCCCACATATTTGTTCCCATAAAGTTTTATATTTTTGTCTTGCTCTTTTGCATGTATTTTTTTACAACTAAATGGCAATTCCTTCTTCACCTTAAAAAGAAAATTTTATTTTAGTTTCTTTGATTTGATTCCTCTAGCCACTAAGTATGTACTTTCTACTCAGATTCTTAATTTTCTGTTTTTAAAGAAGTGGACATCTAACATGGCACCAGTACTATTGGAAAGTACTTGTTGTTGGAAATAACAATTCAAGGGGGAACCCAGAAAATATCTTTCAACCAACATCTGACATGGACAAGTTATATATATATATATTTGTCCCTGAGTTTACCTAAAGTACTGAGTGGGGGGTAAATATTTAATACTTTGCAAAATATGAAAAGTTTTTAACTAAGACTGGGTGTTCCAATCCCGTTCACATACAAAATTACATGAATATGTGTATAAGTATAAAATAGAGCTAGCAGGAATATTAGAAATGAGCAGGACCAAAATATTTCAGTTCACAGACAAAGACTTCAAATCAGAGAGAGGTCAAATGATAAGCTGATTTGTTCAAGGGTTCATCAGGTCCAATGCTCTTTCCATGAAGTTCTATCATTTCCCTTGTGATCATAATGTAAAATCTGTAGCTAAAATAGTTTTTTCAAAAGTCTGACAATATTATGCTAAAGATCATTAAAACCATGTTAAATGTTGCTTTGGGTTCTGAATACGATGAAACAGCTATGTCCACACATAGTACTAAGTGTCACCTTGTAGTTCTTAAAGTTATTCGAGGAGATTTATCTCTGCTGAGTTGGAGGGTCAGATTAAGTGAAGAAAGCAAGTTATATAATAGTAACAACGACAACAATAATAATATGTAGTATCACTTCTATTTATATTAAGAAAACCAAATGAGTGAATTTGTGGATATAGTTCTGTAAGTGTATGCAGTTGAAATTCTTAACCATGATACTATGGGAAGAGAGGGAGGCAGGAGCAGGTAAAATGCTTTCCAGAAGGCTTTCACCTAATTCTGCAATTTTTCCACAATATTGGAAAAATTGGAGTTTTTGCAACAAATATGCATAACTTTTGAATTGATGAACAGTTTAAAGGAAAAAAAAAATAAATTATAAGAGGACACACCACATTAACTATGAGAAAAAATATTATTTTTATGAAAGGCCATTGAACTTAATTTAAAAATAAATAAAAAACAAACACAAAGACATCCATTATTTTCCCACTGAAAATAGTCTGTCAGTGATTAACCAGCATAATAATAAGCTCAAAATTCAGTCCTAATCCTGGCTCTGCATTAAGTTATGGCTGACAAAGAATGGACTTGTTTTATAGGAATTATTAAAAATTTTTCATGAGGTACTTCCTGCATGAACTACATTAAATCTACCATTGACCACAGTGAAAGTCTTGAAGAGATAAAGACATCTAGGATGAATGCCACCCAAAGATAAGGCTCAGAAGTTTTTTACTGCCCACTAATATTTGGCCCATGAGAACGGTCTTGAGCCCTGGGAAGCAGTCCTCTGTAGGCTTCTTACTAGTGTCTCCTTGTGTACACTAATCCCTTGCCAGCTTCACTTATGAAAATGTAATTAGATTAATGAATTTCTTCTATTTAAATTTAGCTTTATAGTTTCTTCTCTAAAATGAGAATATAAAGTTTCAGGTGGTGAACACACAATGCAATATACAGGTGATGTATTATAGAATTGCACCCCTGAAACCTACACATCTTACTAACCAATGTCACCCCAATAAATTCAATTTTAAAAAGAATTTTTAAAAGAACATAACAAAGTAATTTTGAACTCTTTCTAGGTTTTTTTGTCCTTTATATGAATTTGATATTTTTCTTAAAGGGGAATATTTATTCACTCCTTTCCCAAACTCCTCACATTACCATAAAGGAACTTACTGATTTAGCTTAGTATTAGGCAAGCTCTTCTAGTCCCTCTCTCTGCTTGGCCATTTCTCCCTTGGAGAGAGGAGTAGCTTATCTCATTGGTGAACTTAGCGAGAATCTGGTATCCATCGGTGTCAGGTTTTTCTGTTGGATGAGATGATTGATGGTGAAGTCGTTGTCCATGAATGGCCCTGCCCCTTGTCTAATGTTTTTTCCTCTTGGAATAGTTTGTGTTCAAGTGGGACATGCTTCCCTCCTCCAACTCTTCTGTGTCCATTTGGTAGCTGCCTGTTAAGGGTGTCTGCCATTCTCTAGTTTCTCCACCTTAGATTGAGGAGATCAAATCCCAGCAAGAGGAATCCCTACAATATACTGAAATCCAGTATTTTCAGAATAATGCTGATTCTGGACTTTGATTCTCATTTATCTCTTTGGGTTGTTTATGACATGGGAGAAAATGTGCATGTAATTAGCATTCTTCTTTGAGCTCCAGAACTGTATATCCAAAGTGTCTAATGTGTATCTTCTTCTTGGGCGCCTCAAAGTGAACTCAAATTTGACATGCCCAAACTTAACTCACAAACTTCCCTCTTTGGTTAAAATAAATAAAGTAACTAGTGCTCTTTTGAGCAGCCTCTGCCTCAGCAAATGACATGACCTTCTCTCTAGTTGCACAAGGCAGAAACTGGAAGTCTTTCCTGACTTCTCTCTTACTTCACGTATCCAAGCCATCACACTTCTCTCCGTCTTCACCACCATCACCCTATTCTAAAACACCTTCATCTGCCATTGTCTCATAGTTGGTCTACCCACATGTTCTCGAGACTCTGTTCAATGACTTCACCATGTTCTAACCAGAAGGCATGTTTTCCATGCCATTGATGGCATTCTATTCCCTTTCAACAAAGAACTCCCAGCCTAGTGTGTAACAGGGTTCAGCCAACTTTTTTCCTCTAAGAAGATAAAGATTTTAGGCTCCGTGGGCCATACAGTCTCTGTTGCAACTTTTTAACACTGGTATTGTAATGAAAAAGCAGCTGTGGACAACAGGGAAACAAATAGGTGGCTCCATTATAATAAAAGTTCAATGTAAACACAACCAATGGCTCCGTTTGTCTCATGGGCTATAGCTTGCCAACCCCTGTTTTATAATATTCTGCATATCATAACCCTATTTACCTCTCTACTCTCTTAGAATATTCCCACTGCCATTCCAATGAAATTTGCTTCATACCTTTACACTGATAGTATTATTTCCCGCTTCAGAGCATTCACAATATCTCTCTACATCTGGTTATTCACCTGGTTAGCTCTTAATCATTCTTCAGGTCTTGGCTCAAAGCCACTTACTCAAGGAAGCCATCTGTGGCCTCTAACCATAAGATAGTCTCTCAAACCCTTCCTCTAGGGCAATGGCAATTCTTATCTTGCAGTTATTTGAGTAATGTTGGTTTCTTCCACTTAACCATCAAACTGTATTAGGGCAAGAATAGTATCTTTCTTTACTTATCACTGCATCCCCATTACCCAGTGAGCAGCATGTAGCTGGCATTCAGTAAATTTTTGGTGACTGACTGAATAAATGAATGAGTGCCTAGGTGAATTATTCCCACTCCCATCACTGGCTCTTAACATCACACTGTGGCCTGTGCCTGTTTTCTCAAGTCCTCTCTTCATAAATTGTTTCTAGCAATGTTTCTTTCTGCCTTTTCTTGTATCAATCTCCCTGTTTTGGTGCATTTAGAGGAATTCCTATTGCTGTTAACTTACCTCTCTGTCCTTTGCACTTGTCTGTCTTTTCTGGTAAGAGTTCCTCTAGCTTTCCTTTGGAGTCCAAATGCTCATGTCACAGATTTGTCAAATTTCTCCAGCTAAAAACCTCCTGGGACACACTAGTGGTAGAAAGCAGTTGCTTTTGTTGCCTTGTTGCATTGAGGGAGACCTTGCACTCTGAGAAACCATATGGGCATCCCAGCAGAAGGGCATGAAAAAGGACTTAGAAGATTTGAACATATGTTTGGTAATTTGGAAAGGTCCAAAGAAGCAGAGCTTTTGCTCTGGATTGGTGGCTGCTGTGTTGTCAGGAAGTGATAAGGATTCATTGATGGGGCATCTTAATAATTATTTTGTAGGAGGCAGGGAAGAATGGAGCACAGCTACATCTGTAATTGGTAAAAAGCCAGGGTTTTTTCCTATTAGCCAAATTAGGGTAATATTTGTGGTTTTTTGTTTGTTTGTTTTTTAATCATTTGGACAACTTTCTTGTTTTTATCTATTAAGCCATGATTACAGAATGTTCTTGTTTTGCCTTGATCCAAAAAAGTCCCAGGATCTTGTCTAGTTTTGTCATTGTGTGAAATTGTTAATGTTTGAAGGGAGAATACAATGGCCTAGCTGAGAGTGGCAGGCCAGTTCCCAGCAGCACTAAGGCCTTCTAGTAGTGCCACGTAGCTCCTGGCTTTCAGAAGCTGCTGCCCTTTTGCTCAGAGTGAGCCCTCCCAGGGAAGGGTGGGTGCACATGAAGGATGTCCACACACACAAAGGCTCTCTGTGCCCAGTTCTGGGTTTGGTAGTCTGTATCCAGGGAGGCCGACCTTGGCCAGCATGTAATAGAATTTCAAGAGTGAATACTTTTATTTATCATTTTTTCATTTTGTCCTAGTTGAAAAGTCACATTAACTTATGAAGTCAGGTAAATAAAATTCCTTACTTATTGAAAAATGCATGGCATTCTTTGGCCTGCGCTCACTATTATAATCACAGATAAGAATTTGAAAGCACAACAGCCTTCAATAAGGTCCCTCAAATACTCCCTTTAAAAAAAAATATCTTGAGTAATTTTGCCAAGATCATCTATAGGTTATCAACTGAGAAGAAAAACAACCGAATTTTGGAAAAGAGCCAATCCATCAGCATTAACTATGGGCTGTAGCCATTGCCCCTGGATATGACACAAGAAAAGGATTTATGAGAAGAAGCCAAGTGTAATGTATAGTCTGAGGACTGTGATAAGGAAGGGTTTGTATTCTGTAGGCAGAGTTTGAGATTTCATGTTAATATGAGATGGCCTCATGATACAGGGTTGTCTAAGCTTGCCTTGGCAAATAGGAGCACAGAGCACCTGATTCACCCACATTGCTTTGGGATCAGTGAAGCACAAGTTATGGAGCTTTCTGGAAGTCTCTGTTCTATACAAAGTTCTGGGAGAAGAGTCTTGATTCTATCTCAGGCTATGCAAAGGCCAAAGCTGACCAGAGCGAAACGCTAAGCCCTTGATTGGACATACAACTTCTTAGTAGGGGCAAATGCTGTTGAATTTGAAATAACTTTGTAAATTTCAAGTATCACACACATATAATGAATTTGTATTAATAGCATTGTTATTTAGAATTAAATTATATAAAGCAAACTACAGGTGTGTAAGCATTAGCAGTGTGTAATTATCTGGAAGAGAGAACATTGGAAATGTTGTCCTGAGGGATAAAAAACCTCAGAAATACAGAAATGAAAGAATTTAAAATGAGACCTAAGGAATATATGGGATCCTGAGCCTTCACACAACTTTTAATCATTTTAACTAACAAGTTCTTTATCTTAATCCCAAAATTATTTACCACTTTTCTTTAGTTGTGCCACTTTCTTTTTCTTCACAAATATGCTGACCTTGAATTTGACAAAGAAAATTAGAATTATCCGGGATGACTACTTGACTCACCTGCAACAAGCAAATCTGGAGCTAGTGACATTTGACCTCATTGATGAGCACCACTCGTATGCGTGGTTAATGCCTCTACTGTGCCATAGGCTCTCCACCTCTTCATCTTCTTGAGGATCTTTCCCATAAATTCTCTCTCCTCTCTCTCTCTCTCTCTCTCTCTCTCTTTCTTTCTTCCCTTTTCCATGGTATAATCAGAGCTCATGACAAATAAATATTCAGTAATAATAAGTACATAAGGTACTTAATAAATATTATGCCAGAGTATCATTTGAAACTATTTTTTTTATTTTAACTTGTACTCTTCCTACTGGTGTTGCCCTCATTTTAGATGCTTGGTAAGTTTGTTACCATTAAATTGAAACTGTAAGGGCTATAACCTTATATAAAATGTTATAGATAATGATGACAATAATAGTTAATACTTGTGGAACATTTACTGTGTTCCAGACCCTTTTCTAAGCCCTACACATTGAATTCATTTAACCCTTACAACAATCCTATGATAGGTGCTATTGACATTTTTCCATATTAGAAATGAGAAAACTGAGTCACAGAGTGGTTAACTTCTTTTTCCAAAGCCACAGAGTTAACAAAGACATGTTGATGTTAAATTAGAAGTTATAGAGGTTGCCTGGCCGGCATGGCTCAGTGGTTGAGTGTTGACCCGTGAACCAGGAGGTCACGGTTTGATTCCCTGTCATGGAACATGCCTGGGTTGTGGACTTGATCCTTGGTAAGGAGCCTGCAGGAGGCAGCTGATCAATGGCTTCTCTCATCATTGATGTTTCTATCTCTCTCCCTCTCCTTTCATCTCTCTGCAATCAATAAAAATATATTTTAAAAAAAGAAGTTATAGAGGTTACAATTATATTTGATATGGGAAATATGTGTAAAATAATGTCATACTAACAGTAGATTAGTACTAACAATATTTTGCTCTGTTTATACCATTGTGTCTTAAAGGTAATTCTAAGCTCTTTTATTGCACTCAAACTCTTTTGAATGCAGACATTTTAAAGTCCACATAGTGCATAGAAGGGAGCTAAATCAGTAACAAAAATAGTAGCTTACATTTACATAGCACATACTATGTGTTATGCACTGTTCTTAGTAATTGAAATATATTAACTCATTTAGTTCTTACAATTATAGTTGCTACTATTATTCTTATTCTATACATGAGAAGTTAAAGCTCAAGGAAATATAGTATCTTTCCTGAAGTCATAGAGTTTGCAAATGGCAAAGCCAGAATTTGAACCAGTCAACCTGGTCCAGATTCACAGCGTTTAACCAATATGCTCTACTACTCACAGAGTGCTTATGAGAAATTAAGCAATCTAATTATATATATAATTAATATAATATAGTATATAGTATATATATAATTTCATTACAGGATAATATAGTTCAAGATATATTTCCCATACGCTTATCTAAGTTCCAGATCTATACTCTTGGATGAACACAAATAAGAACACAGTAAATTAAGAAGTACATTGGCAAAAATATATAATCTCAGAGCCTATAATTTCTCCCTAGATAACACTAATTAATAACTAAGGTCACATTTTAAATGATTTTTTAGAAATAAATTTCCCAGACAAGGGATGACTATTTTATCAAAAGAGATGATGATTTCTCTTCAGACATATTATTTTTAAACAAATATAAATTTCTTTTATTCCCTAGAGAGTATTAATTTCATATTTCAAAAGGAAAGAAAACAAGATGATTAAGTGCAAATTTCAAGACAAAACTTGGAATTTGCCCACATTCTTGACTACAACTATATCATGAAACAAAAGTAATATTTTCTAAAGAAAAGGAAACGAGTGTTTAAAAACAATAAACTACAATTACCAACTACTATTGAACCAAGAGTGTGCATGCGTCACTAAGCTATCTTTAGATTCTGCTTTTAGATGAGTCTATTCATGAGAGAAAAATACATAATAGCCACCAGAATACGTACATACTTCATTAAGACTTACTGAATCATCACAAACATCCAATGCTTTTATTAATAAAGCATTGGAATCCCATGTGGATATGAATTACTACTTTTTTAAAATTAAAAAGACTAGTCCCCTGACGGGTGTAGTTCAGTTGATGGGAGCATTGTCTTGTACACCAAAAGGTCATGGGTTCGATTCCCGGTCAGGGCACATACCCAGTTGCAGGTTCCATCGGGAGGCAACTGATGCATTTTCACTTTACATCGATATTTCTTTCTCACTCTTCCTCTCCCTTCCTCTCTCAATAATAAAAAAAAAATTAAAACAACAACCATGCCTTCAGATGAGAATTTAAAAAAACACACACACCTAGTTTCTTATCCAAAGAATTTAAAATAGATAGTATTTTATATGCTGTATACACTGTATATAAAAATACTATATATGTGTGTGTGTATGTGTGTGTGTGTGTGTGTGTATATATATATATATATATATATATATATATATATTTCCTGCACAGAAATATATAGTAATCATAGAGTATAAGAGAGAGAGGATATAAAAACCTGTCATAAGAGACAAAAAAGGGCATTTTATTTTATTGTGATAAAAAGGTTTAGAAAGAGTTAAAAAGCAGAAGAAGTTAACCATTGAATGCTAAGAATGCAGAAGGAATTTTTTCCTCTTCTTAAGTATTTCTTATGTTTCCATATTTTCTAGAATCAGTTGATATTACTTTTAAATCATTTAAAAGTGTTACAAAAGTCTACCAAAAGAGTAAGGGAAATAATTATCTATTGGAGAGCATTAGCAATTTAAAGCAGTAAACATATGACCTGAAACCCATAACCCTTATAATTTCAAGATCAGCAGTCAGTTCAGCATCTCAGTAGAATAAATAATAAACTCAGAGTGCCTCCACTGAAATCTTTCTATAAAAATTCAAAAGCATTTCAAATCACGCCTCCAATGACACACTAGAGAGTCACCAGCGTACGGTACTGTTTCTATAATTTCCCGTGACAATAACAACAGAAACAGGCTATTAAAATTCACTTAACCTATTTAGTAACGTAGATACCCATATTTATTGTAACTAACCCAAATAACATAACTTATACACATAAACAATTACAGATATTCTAACAAGAAAGAAAAATTAAAAGGAGAGGGACCTACCTTCTCAAAGACTAAAACCCCAAAGTATTTTCCACTTTAACTAAACTTAACTAAAAATTTTGGTTAAGTAACAGAGATTCCCTCCTGAGATCAAATCCAGTCTCAAATTTCCCAACAATTATCATGTTTTGTATTCTTTACCCAGAAACAGCTAGAAAAGGTGAATGCATTTGGGAAAAGAAAAACATTATAGAGCAATGCGTAGATGTGACTATCATTACCCATGCTTGGCTTCTCACTCTTGCCAGTCTTATGTCAGAGAAGATGACGTTCTCCTGGGTCATTTTTCTCCAACCGGAAATCGAGGCTTAAATTTCTTGAGCTCACAGTGGGAGGAAAACCCCAGCTCAGAATTTTAAATCATTTCCTTAAAATTCCAGACCTTCCACTTGACCAGACCCATTACCTAGAAAATAACAAATGCTTGTCTTCAACAAACTCCATCCCAAAGTTGTTTTGGGGGAAAGCAAACAAGCAAGGATTGCAGATGGGCCTGCTGTGTGGCCGAGAGGAGAGCTCGCCCGGATTCACACGGTGCATTTCCAGGAGCAGGCGCACAGGCAGGCCTGCTCCTCTTCTTCCAGCCCGTCCGGCTGCTCCCACGACGCAGACGGGGCCCCCGCTTCCCAGGGAGCGGACTCGAGCCACGAGCTCCTGCTCTCTGAGTACGGGCATGGGCTCCTGGCCTCTGCATACTGAGGCGATTCTCTCGTCTCCTTCCAAGTACCTTCATAGGCTGGAGCAGGATACATTTTAGCTCCGTGGCTGTATCTGATCTGGGGACCAGGGAGTTGAGGCATAAAGGTTTGCATTTCGAAAGAACGGACAAAACAGCCCCAAGACAATTTTTTCTCTTATTGAGGACTTTTTTGGGCTCCCTACAATCTCCTCCAGAAATAGCTGGTGCTGACTCACTTGTCTTTAGGGACACAGTTATTGTGGCCAGATTTTTTCTGGCACTTGATTGAGAGATCTTAGATTAGCAATGTTGCTTGGCAACATGAAAGCACCCCCCTCCGTTTCTTTTCACTTTGATTTACCTACATTCAAATGTTAAACTTTCAGAAAGAGCACAGATGGTTTTAAGATTTAGCATTTAGTATTTGCAAAGAAAAAAATACACTCAATTCCAATGCGTTCTCCTAGCACACAGAATTCTAAGTTTTTGTGTGATAAGCAATTCCATTTATATCCATGTGAAATGTCCTTGCCATTTCCTTCAGTCTCCATCCCAGCTGTTCTATCACTACCCACACTCAAAAAACCTCTCACGATATGCATTTTATTTATTGTTGAAAGTATTACAGATGCCCCCCACTTCTCCCCCTTACCCCCTCCACCCATCTCCCACCCCTCCCAGGCCCCCACCTGTCCATTGTGTCCATGGGCTGTGCATATATGCTTGTAAGTTCTTTGGTCAATCTCTTGCCTCCCTCCTTCCTGCCTTCCCTCTGAGATCTGTCAGTCTGTTCCATGCTTCCATGTCTGTGGTCCTATCGTGTTCATTTTTGAATGAGCAGTAGTCCAAGTAATACCTCAACCCAACAGCATAACATGATTGACAAAAAAGAAAGAAAGAAAGGAAGAAAGAAAAAGAGAGAGGGAGGGAGGGAGGAAGTGGGGGAGGAAAGAAAGAGGAAAGAAAGTTTGCATCTGACCTACCCTTCAAGAAATTGCTTTACTATATGTGACAAACCCTATTTTCAAAGGGACTTATATACAGAGTAAATCTCATTAAGATTCAAAAACATGAAATGTGCACGTTTCTCCAAAATATAGCATATCAACAAATTTTTGTAAAGAATTTCAAAGAAAAGTACTTAACTTATTAATAAGTATTAACTTACTAACACAAGTTATTTAAAAGATCCAAAATGAGGGAATGATTTATAATGTATTAGTATATGTGATAGAGATACACTAATATCCCATGTGGACAATTGATTGGTGGATTATTTCATGACAAGTAAAGGTACTAACACTGTATTAGATTGTTAAGTATAAAAGTATGTTTTAAAAATTGCATGTAGAACGTGACCCCTTTTCTTGCAAATATAAAGGTGTGTGTGTGTGTGTGTGTGTGTGTGTGTGTGTGTGTGTGTGATAAGGGCAGAAGAGGTACCAAATGTTTCCTTTAAATGGTCAGATTATGGGTGATTTTTATTTTATTTTTTTCCTAAATTTTCTTCAATAAGTACATGCTATTTTTATTATATAAAGAAAGTAAGCCAGTTCAAGTTGCTTTTCTACATGCTGTTGAGTCGGCTAACTTGATGATCAGTTTCGTACTGTGCTGGTTACCGGCCTGCCGGGATTTAGCTCCAAGCCCATCCTCCTATCCTCTGCTTTGTGGTGCTGGGGTTGCTAGTGTGCAAATGCTCTTTCTTTTTCCCAGCTGGATTCCTGTTAGATTCCACCAGCGGGGGCCCTAGAAGAGACTGGAAGGCAAAAACAAGGGGAAGGAACATGCTCTTTCTGTTGGCTTGTTTCTGTGGGCGCCGTCACCCCAGCCGTGGCCTGTCACCCCGGGCAGCAGCGTGCTTCACTCTCTAGCTGCCTGAGCACTCCCTTGCCCCAGCGGCCTGACGCAGGCAGTGCCCTCTGCCAGCCACCGCCCCCCGCAGAGGCACCCTTCACCCGGCCGGCCTCAGTGGGGCAGAGCAGGAGCGGCCCTGCAGCAAGCCCAGGCTGCGGGCACGGTGTTCTCCCACTTTCAGAGCCCTGCGGCAGGCCTGAGGGCCTAAGCGTGGGCCGGGCAGCGCGGGAGTGTCCACAGGCCCCGGTGGGGGCCACGTGCAGGCCTCCAGGGTTTGGAATCGGCGCTGGAGCAGCTTCTCAAGAGCGAGCACAGGCAGGGAGCACGCTGACTGGATTCTCGGGTACCTATGAAGACTTTCATGGGCAATAGGAAGAGTTCATAGAAGACCATGGCAATCATAAAAAGGCAGGTTTCTGCGGATTCAGATGCTTCAGAAACGAAAGTGTAGATAAGCCCAGTCAACTGAGGACAAATGGCACACCTTTAGACTGGCATGGCCTTTATATGAGAGGTATCAGGTGGCGGCTCTATTACAATTTAGACGTCAGATTTATCTCTAGGTAAAACTGTAACAAAATTTGAGGAGTAATTAACATCACCCAGAGATGGATACCATGACTCTTTCTGGAGAGGAACACAACTGTTGGGACTCTGCGTGTCCCTGAGAGAGGGGAGAGCAAAGGAGAATTGCGCAATTGCATCATCTTTCTAGGCAAGAGCATAGCTTTTGCTTTATGGAAGTTCAAAAATATGTACAGGTGTGTATAAATGCAGAGTAGTCAAAAGGTGGACTATCCCAGTTTAGTAAGTTCAAAAATAGGCACAAGTGCTGGCCAGGTAGCTCAGATGGTTTGAGCATAGTCCTGATATGCTGAGGTTGTGGGTTTGATCCCCAGTCAGGACATATACAAGAATCAAGCAATGGATGCATAAATAAGTGGAACAGCAAATCAATGTTTCTCTCTCTCTCAAATCAATAATAATAATAATAATAATAAAGAATGTAGCCTAAACATAATCAACCCAATGGCTTAAAACAACTCAGTTGTGTTTCTGTTTTGGCATCTAAATCTTCAAAATGAATAGTGTTTCAAGATAACAGTTTTTGTTTGTGATGTCCACAATAGGCAAATCTGTAGGGAGACAGAAAATAGAGTAGTGATTGCCAGGGATTGGAGGAGGGGGGATGGGGAGTGACTGCTAATGAATATAAGTTTTCTTTTGGGAGTGATAAAAATCTTCTAATATTAGATAGTGGTGATGGTGGCACAACTCTGAATATGCCAAAACCCACTGAATCACACACTTTAAAAGGATGGATTTTTATGGTATGCAAATTTTTATCTCAAGAAATCTATTCTAAAACTTGCAATTAAAACCAAATTATGAAACATGGAGATGAATATCTTCATTAATTTTTACTCCAGGAAAATGGTTATCTTTGTTAATCAGCTTAAAATAAATTTACAGAATGGCTTTCTGTATTTTGTGAGTAAATCACTATCCTATGTGTGTGTGTGTGTATGTGTGTGTGTGTAGGTGTGTGTGCATTTCCCCAGAAAGGCTGTCACTTAAGGGGAGCACTTTCATTTTTCCATGGTATTGCTATCCGTTGATATCTGAGACCTTACAAAGTATTTGTGATTTTGGAATAAAAAGAGAGAGAGAGAGAGAGTATGAATTGTTAATAATATGAAAAAGATGCTCAACTTTACTAAGAGAATGTAAATGAATTTAATAATGGACTATCACCTCACACCCTCAGGCTGGTGAACATTGAGTTGGTAATAAGTAAGAAAGAGAACTTGTATCCATTACTGGTAGAAATGTAAATAGTTCCATCCTTTAGAAAAGCACTGTGGCAGTGTATATTAAAATTAATAATCCACATATCCTTTTATTCAGTAATCCCATTGCTTGTATGCTAGCCCATAAAAATAAAAGTATCAGTGCATAAAGATATAGTGACCAAAATATGTTTCAAATTTTCATAAACAACATGAATGCCTACCAATTGGAGAATAATTTAATATATTATGATAGTTTCATAAAATATTACTTAACCCTTAAAAAGAATAAACTAGATCACTGTATATTTCTCTGGAAATATAGTCATGATATACAGCTAAGACACAAAAATCAAGGTGCAGAGAAATATATACAACATTCCATTTATGTAAAACAAAGTGACAAAAGTGTGTTTTATATGTGTCCTCTGTATTTGTATGTATATGTATCTGATTCTATATACACAGAAAAAGGCATAGAAAGACATACACTATTGTATGTAAAGATGCATAATGAATTCAACCAAAATGTTACAAATGGATATATGAGGGTAGTAGGATCTCAGGAAATTTTTTCATCTTTCCCTATAATTTGATGTATTTTACAGAGATTATGCCTTACTTATATATTCAGAACAATTGATTAGACTCCTTTCAATGGAGAAAACAGATAATAACATAAACAATATTTTGTTACTGTTATGTTTTGAAGGAATTGAACTTAGAATACTTTTGTTAATTTGTAGGTTCAGAAATAGTAACCGTTTGGAGAATGGTTGGGATCGAAGATGACTTTTGCCGGACTGGAAATAAGTTTCCAGCTGCTGAAGAGTGTAACTTCCACGTGAGTAAGGGCCACGTGTGACTCACAGAACGGACCACGGTTTTCAGAAAGTCTAAGCTCCCCAGGCTGAGGGCGTGGCGTTGTAAAAAGGAACTGCTCCGATCCAGCGTGTGGTCCTTGCTCTAACATTAATGTTGCATGGAGTCGCCTTCCTCTTCAGGGCCGGGGGTGGGTGGGTTCTGGTCCGTAACGTGGCCTGGACCAGCTTAGATGTTCTCCAGCCTGATGGTGAACGGACTCACCTCGGGTGAGGGCCGTGGCAAACACAATGAATCAGAGTATCTCAAGCTGCAGCTTAGAATTCTATATTTATAAAAACCCCTCGTGTCTGGAAGGTCGGGGACCACATGGGAGTCCATGTCACATCTAGCCTTAATTGTTCTAACTCTCTGCTGCCTTCTTTTTCGCTGCTGATCGACACTCATGACACGTGCCAGGTCTGGGGAAGGGAGGGAAATGGTTTTTCCTTCAGGGCAGGCGGAGTTCAGGTTGTTGAGGCTTGGCTGGTACCACCTGGTACAGGAGAAACCTTCACTTGCTGTCATTTCCTGATCTTGGTGAAAATTATGCCTTTCCTTGAGAAGGAATAAATTGGATTTTCTGGGGGTTATATTACTTGATCTGCCCCTTAACAATTAATGAGATTTTTCAAAGTACAAACAAAATGTAGACAATAAAAGGGGTGAAAGTTTATATTTTCTTACAAAAATTACATTCTGAAACTTTTAAGTCAAATTAACCCACTTTTATTAAAGGTCTGAAGGATTTAGCACATTGTATGTCTCAAAAAGGAAAAAAATGTGTCCTCTTCGAAGTGCTTCATATATTCTAAATACCATATAAAGTTACAAGTTCATTATATGTTTCAGACAAGGTGCTTTCTACTCCAATTTATTGTACAGTGTTTACATAATATCTTTTTTTGTTACTGTCTAACTCTCATGGAGCTGAAAAGATAATGTGATCAATTAAATTTTCATTGCCAGTGATTAACCACCATTAGAGAATCTACCTTTTCATATATTTTATACTTCGATGACTAGTTTCAATGTGTAAAAAATAAGAGATGTGTAGCCTGTTAAAAATTAATTGCTACCATCCTAAAACTATATTGTCAAAACAGTGTGATATGTGTGAGGTCTTAATTCTATTCATCTTTTCTATTCATTAAATATCTTTAATTAAGAGCCTATGATGCCCCAAGCATTTTGTAAGGTGCTGAAAATTCAAGGATGAACATTTTCGTAGGCCTTTGATTCAGTGGGAGCACTCGTCACTTAAACAAAGAACCGTGATAAAATGTGATGAAATGGCCACAATAAAAGCATATAAAAAGACATAAAAAACCTTTCACCTCATTTATAACTTCCCATTTTTACATTTCCCATTAATATAATAAAGTAGAGTGATATATTTAAATGCTTTGATATGTTTGTATGCCTTTAGTCACCAAATAAAATGTATTTTAATGTAACTATTAATCCTATTTTTATCTTAAGGAAACATACCTTATAAAAATGGCAAGATTTAAATGAATTTCCTGCTAATTTATAAATATTAGTGTTTTAAAATGGAGAACAATGTATAGAATCATAAGTATATATTTAATAATATGATCAAAGAATCAGATATATTATATTTAATAATATAATTATACATGTCAAATTACATTATTGTCCTATTGAAAACCTTTTTTTTTTTAAATGCTCTGTGGAATATTTTCCTTTTTTCTCATTCTTATGTCTTCCTTTTTGGGGGTCAGAATTATAGTGTTAGAGCAAATAAAGTATTAAATTTTTTAAGATATAATAACAACAATAACAAAAAGGGAAAGAAAGTCAGAAACACAACCTTAGCAAAATACATGTTTAACCGCATCTGGGAGATCAAGCCAGATAGCACTTGGTAAATACTCTTGGAGACAGCAGTGCCCAAAGGTTGTGTTTGCTGTTCTGCTTGAAGTTTGCTTTGCGTGGGATCTAAGACACCAGATGACCAGTAATCTCACTTGCCCTTTCCTTTCCACTCTCTGCGGGCTCTGCACACACCTCCTTTCCCCGGCAACCTTGCCTGCCCCGGCCATCGCCCAGCTCACTTGTCCTCTAAAGGTGTCTGGCATGGTTAGGATTCAGCAGGTCACACCTTAGCCTGTCAGGACCTGGCGCCTCCTGTGCCCAGCATTAGTTCATCGCTTCATTTCCCCTCCAAAGGGCCTAGTGACAAGTCTGCCCTGTTAGACACACATCTCGGTGGGCCCAAGGCAGCCAGCAGTTTCCCATCTGGTTACCTGTCATATCTCCTTAGGTGCTGGCGGTCTGAAGCACCCCCAGCTCTCAACCTCAGCAAGGGCCTTGCCAAGGAGGGTGAACCGTAAGATAGACAACTTCACTCGCAGGCTTTTAGACTTAATCGGCACAAGA
The DNA here is from genome assembly GCF_054644295.1 of Miniopterus natalensis. Taxonomy (NCBI): domain Eukaryota; kingdom Metazoa; phylum Chordata; class Mammalia; order Chiroptera; family Miniopteridae; genus Miniopterus; species Miniopterus natalensis. The sequence continues at coordinate 37,011,776 of NC_142092.1, read as the reverse complement.
CCAGCAGTTGCCAACTGCATAACGTTAGGCACAGATTCATGACAAATATTTTTAGTTTTGTTTAATTTAACTGACCAATCATTTATAAAAGCTATGCAAGCTGAGGGAAACTGTACGTGGTACTTAAATTTAAAAAATTTAATGTATTGCACCAGTTTTGACCTTCACAACAACGTTGCAAGATAGAGTAAACATTTCTTCCATTCCATTGCATTCCATTCATTCATTCATTCGTTCATTTATTTAACAATTTTTTTTTGGAGAATCTACCCTGTAACTAGCACTGCTCTTGCAGTGGCTGCAAAGACTAATAAAATATTGTCCTTATTTTCTGTGGATTGCCTGTGTTATGGGAGAGGCACAAAATTAGGCAGATCCTACATGTAGCCAAAGCAATGACAGAGGTAAGCAAAGGAAGAGTATATCCAATAAGGTGAGCTAAGGGGGTGTATGCAAGGGCCGGATGCTCAAAGGAAGGGACGCCCGAGTTGAAGCATGAAGAAGTCAGAATTTGTCAGGAAAACAATGGCACTGACATGAGGTTCTCAGTCAGGTTACGGCCTCTCCCCAGCTGCTTATTCCAGATTTAATGGAAACTAAGCACTCAGCAAATAATGGGCAGAAATAGGAGAAAGTAAACTCCTTCTGCCTGACTCATATTTTGTACTTTTCTTCATAAAGCAATATTATTTCCTTAGGAGGAGATAATTTTGTTTTCAAGGAAATATTGATAGTGGAGAACTGAATTAAAGATTGAGATATCTTTGATCTAGTTATTAGCCAGAGAACAAAATTAAGTTTAAGAATTTTGATGAAATGCTCCAATTTTCTAACTCTCCCTAAATAAGCAGACAGAAATTATCATTTATATTATAAATTAGGCTTATCGTGTGGTAAGTATTTTGTGATTTTTGTGAAGCACAGGTTACCATTCAAACTTTGTTAAATAAAAATAGAGTTCATTTTACAGTTAAATTCCATATTGAAGAAGTTGAGGGTTTTGTTTTGTTTTCAGGAATCATCAGAGAACTTAAAAGCATACTCCTACCCAGCCAAAGAGAATGTTTTAAAATTATTTTATTGAATAATTAGAGGAAGTGAAACAGGTAAAAGAATAGAAGTTCATTTCTCTTGTTGTAGACTTTCCCAGAAAAAAACAGCAGGAGGAACATTAAAAAGATCACTTAGAAAAATTTCACAATGGAAAACCACAAGACTAGAAAGGCCAGCTCTGCCAAGACTCGCTGTGTGACTCTGAATACTTCACTTTGCCAAGGTGAGCCTTCTGCTTTCTTTTGTATGATGGAGATAATGGTCACCATTGTATTCCAAGTTACAAGGTTCCAGAGGATTAATTAAATGATATATGGGAAATAATTCTGAAACAAAAACACTAGGCATAAGGTACTAAAAAGAAGAATGCTTGTATTTATTACGACAAATTAAATGCAGGGTGGGGCAAAAGTAGGTCTACAGTTGTTCGTATGGAAAATAAAGCAATATTTAATAAATAAGAATACAAGAATAAACTGGTTTGCATACTCATAACTGTAAACCTACTTTTGCCCCACCCTGTATTGGGTGTGTATTAGTAACGATGAATGTTACACTAGCAGATATTCAAGGGAAAGACATCCTAGAAAAAGCCTGAGTTTTCTTATGAGTAGATTGTGACAGTTCCTATTATGTTGCTTACAATTTATTTTAATACTTCAGCATAGATAGTGTGATATATGGGTAGACAGGTTAACTATAATCTACATGCTAGATTAGATTATTAGCACTATTAGAAGTATTTTAATTAGGGTAATTTGATGGCATTTCAAAGACACTAATCGGTATTGTATGACTTCAAATAACAATGACTTCTAATATTGCCATCTCCATCCGCGACAGAACAGAAGAGATGTTTGAAATGCTTTTTCCCACTGTAAAGATGATATGAGAACCTGGTGAGCCAGCTGCCTCCCCCCCCCCCCCCCCAATATCCTTCAAAGCAGTGCCTTAGTCCTAGGACTCCTGTTCCTTCCCATGGCCAAGGGCAAAATAGACGACTCACCTAATTTCAACTAAGTCCTCAAGACTGTTGTCAGAGGGGCCTCCAAAAGGACAGAGAGCTAGAATCTCACCTGATTTAAAGAACAGGTTGTTTGAATGTTTTTGCACCTTCTTGGTAATAAATCTGTTTATGCTGGCTTGTGTCTGCGGCTTGCTTTTGATGTAACAAAGCACTCGGTGTGTTGGAGAGGGAACCTAGAGCTCACTGCTACCTCTGTGGGCGAAGGGGAGAGAACGACCGGGGTCAGAAACCAACCAAAAAGAGCCTAATAATTGTGAATGGACAAATTGGCTTAAGTCACTACACCAAAACTCTCTTTTTTAATACTACTTGAAATATCAATTCAAATTTTTCTTATAAATGTAGCCAACATCTACTATAAACTGCAGAGTTGTTGAGGAGATTATTACTTGGCATACCACAGTATGAGTTCCCATTCTAAAGACTTCAAAGACTTTATTTCTTGAAAACATTGCTTCCTTTGAGGAATTAATGTAATTCCGTCTTTTTTAATAATGAGAGTCATGCAGGCTACTTATCTCCCTTTTCACTTTGGTTTATGGAAAACTCTAAGTGTGATATTTGATTGAACATCCTCTGGTCTGATCCAAACAGCCCTCATTTTAGTTTTCTCCCTTTATGTGGTTTTGACTTGTTAAATTTTAATCAAATTGCTCTACATTTTAATTTTTTATTGATTTTTAGAGAGAGGAAGGGGGGAGAGAGAGGAGAGAGAGAGAGAGAGAAACATCGATGTGAGAGAGGACCATTGATTAGCCCCCCCCCCACACACACACACACTCACCCTGCCTCTGTTACACGATTCCCAAGCCGGAATGGAACTCATCACCTTCCAGTGTATGAGGTGATGCACCAACCAACTGAGCCACATTGGCCGGGGCTGCTCTATATTTTATTATAATAAATTTTTTCTATCTTAAATCCTTTATGTAACAGAGATTAGAATTCCAAATTTATACTTATGAATCACTCTATTATATTATGGATTTCAAACAGCATGACTGCTATAGGCAAATCTTGCAACACTAAAAAGGATTACTTTTTCTCTACAGCTTATTTTCATAGTAAAAAACTGAGACTGCAGAGAAACTAGTGAACATTAGAAGCACCATTTTCATAAAAACAAAACATTTAGTACAAAAGTAACATTTTAAATGAATTATAAATTATGGAAAAATAAAAAGTGTGCACATTTTCAATAAGGAATTTCATTAATGAACATCTATAATAAATGGTTTCCTCAAACAGTATAATTAATATTAAAGTTCTCATTATATATCTTTCAAAATGTCTTCAATAATATGTTGTAATACTCAGTCTTTCTAAATATTTTAAACTTTAAAAAATATGCCAGGCAGGTTTTTAAATCAATATATTTTTAAATCAATAAAGTATTTTTCTATTTCCACCATTTTCCCCTTTCCCATCCCCGGGCTAATGATACAGGCAGAATCAGGAGCCAGAAAGGGCTTAATCTCATTTTGAAATTTGGGCTCCTGTCCTTTAGGTGCTGAAGTCCTTCCTTGTACAGAGTCAGGACCATGCATTCAAATTGGTTAAAGCCACTGATTGGTTACTGCTAACTTCTAACATTGGTACTTAGTGGCCCAATTTGTTCCTTTAACCTCTATTTCCTTGTTCCTAACATCTTTGAAGTTTAAAATTAGGATTAATTTTTAAATCTTCATGTTGTAGTACTTATCTCTCTCATTAGTGTAATTTGAGTTAATTAGAATCTGTAGTTAGTTCTGAGTCTTTGTTATAGTAGGACAATTGAAAAGAGGGGCACAGACTCAATTATGTTGTTTCATTGTGTGGAGGAGACAGAAAGTCAGTGGGGCTCCCCTTATTAGGTTAATATCGACCTGACTTCAAAATGTTCCAATGCTACAAGTTGCAGTGGGAGTCATTGCACATTCCAAATTCCATCCCTGTTTCCCTTGCCCTACTCTCTACAACCCAATTAATTCAAAGGTGATGGAAGAAGAGAAATGTTCTACATGTCAAAATGACAATGTTCATTACATGACTTACAGAATGAGTAGTATGTGTGATAATGTCGGGGAAACTCATGTTTTTACTTTTAAAATAAATTCCCTCTTTGTCATGTTTTATTAAAATTGCCCTCAAACCAATGTAGAGAAAATGTGTGCCTGAATAATCTTATTTGATGACCATGATGATTTGATAAACGTGAGAATGAAATAAATATAAAATATTATGGATCCATTATCTCTAGTTACTTCATAATCTGGCAGCTGTGGTGTGGTTTGATGCTCCAAAGGGAAACTGCTTTTGAGTGTAGGTGGTGATGCCAACTTTTGTTATAAAGGTAAAACATTGCATTCTTCAAAATCTTTGTGGTTTATTATGCTAAGTAAAATAAGTCAATTGGAGAAAAACAAATAGCAAATGATTTCACCTATATGTGGAATCTAAAGAACAAAAGAAACAAAATTGAAACAGGACAAACTGACCAATTGCCAGAGGGGAGGGGGATGGGAGAACTGGGTGAAAAAGGTAAGCAATTAAGAAGTACAAATTGGTAGTTGGAAAATAGTCATGGGGATGTAAAGTACAGCATAGAAAATATAGTCAATAATATTGTAATAACTATGTGGGGTGCCAAGTGGGTACTGGAAATATTGGGGGGATCACTTTGTAAAGTATGCGATTGTCTAACCACTATGCTATACACCTGAAACTAATACAAAATAATATTGAATGTAAACTGTAATTGAAAAATAAAATTTAAAGTTCTTTTTAAAAAATCTATATGGTTTAGGCCTGGCCTGAATTTCAATGAACAAATAGGCTCTCTATAAAAGCATCAAAAGAGAGGCATAATATTTCATATAATTAAATATACATACCATGTACTGTATTCAGGGGAACTATAAACCAATTCAATGGTTAAAATTAGTAGCAGTTAAGAATATAATCAATAGAGTGAGTCATTACTATTTAACAAAGAGAAATTTTTTAAAACAACATCAATACAAACAATATTCATCGTATATGTAGAAAGATCTTAAAACTCGCCCCTTAGGAAAATTCTAGTTGGAAATCACTAAGAGCCATTAAAACATGAATAAATGTAAAACAAATGAAAAACAGATTTTAAGGTACCAAGATCAGGTGGTAAGAAACAAAATAAATGTCAGCTACTTAAGAAATCTACATTGAATAAGAAATGGCTAATACTTTTCTAAAAGGGATATTAAGGAATTACCTTAAAGATATTCTCCTTAGAGCCCTCTAGATTTACGAAAGCATTAGCTAAGTCATTTTTTTCTTATGTTTAAATAAAATATATAGCATGAAAACAGTGTTTCTTATTAACTAAGAATTGATTTTAATTGACTGCAATGTAAAGGTGTTTCAAAGGTGTTTTAATTTTCAGGAATATTTTCAAGGGAGAACTTTTTTTCATAGGCTTACTGAGATAAGTTGTAGGGGACTAATAATTATAACAAATAAATTAGATTTTGGTGGAGGGTACACTACATTGCCATTACGTTTTTTTGGCTCTTTTAAAACATATTAATTGAATAACAAAAGATGATTAAATCATTTTTATTAGAAACCACAATTCTGGTTGAATTTTAGAAACCAAAACCATGGTTCAATTATTTCCTTGCATTAAAATCTGTTCTTAGCCTATAAGTGTTATGTTTTTAGTTGTAGTGTTTATGTCTATGGGGCCTCACAAGTTACAAGGGTTATAATTTTCTTTGCAAAGGGGAAATGTGGTAATTCTGTGTTTTGTACCTCCCCAAGGAGGAAATTCAATTTCATTTCTTTGGCTGTAAAACGAGGACAATACCTGCTTTACTTATCTCCTAGTGCTGCTATGAAAATACTGATAGAATATATGTGAAAGTTGGGGCAGTAATAAAACCTTTGGCAAATGTAGGATGATAGCAGTATTCTTCCTGCATATCACTTAGGAAGATCAACCCACTCTACCTATATAATTTGAGCAGGAAATAACTTTCTGAGAATGCACTTTATAATGTTGCAATATTGCATGTTGATGCAAACATGCAGAGGTAGCTAGCTTGTGCTGTCTTTGTCCCACTTAGAAAGGAGCTCCATACTCCAGACAAACGCAGGCCCTTGCCAGGGCCAGGGCTTGGTGAGCAGTACAGGCTGGGTCCTTTAGTTGGCAGCCCTTCTGTTGTCAACAACCTTTATAACTGTACACTGTGACCCAGCAAATATCCTTTAATTTAAAAACTCAGATTTGCATTAAAAAAATTAACCTATGGAAATGGCCTCACAAGTAACTGAAAAATTATACCCTATGTGGTTAGATTAGTGTGGTTATACAAAATGGATATGCTCAAAAAATGTAGTAATAATTGGCCAAAGACTTCATAAACTGCAAAAATTAAGTTTTAATTGCTACTTACTATATAGATCAGTGCTGTTCCATTGAAAACATAATGCAAGCTATGTATGTAATTTAATTTTTTCTAGTAGCCACATTAAAAATATTAAAAAAGGTGACTTTTTAAAATTTTAGTAATGTAATTTATTTAACCCATTATATTCCAAATATTCAATGTGTAAACAACATAAAAGTCATTGCTCATTACTTTGTCTGTTTTTTTCTTTATTTTTTATACTAAATATTGTAAATCCAGTGTGTATCTTACACTTAAATCTCAATTCAGAGGTTTTAATTTCATCAGAAATACTTCATCTGTATTTAGATTTCATAAAATCTACAGTTCATAAAGTTGTTCCCAGAATATTGAACATTTTTTAACACTCAAATTTAAAAATTAGTTCTTCAGTCATGCTAGCCATATTTTAAATACTTGGTAGTGACATGTGTTGGGCAGCATGATTAGATTACATAGCTACTATACACTTTTCCAGTATGTGTTTATTAATCATCAGATGTGCCTTTGGATATTTTAAAAGTGTGTCACCTGAAAATATAACCAACTTAAAAAAATAATATTCAAATGAAGAAGTAAATTAGTAATCACAGTCAAAAAAGGTAACATTTATACAAGATACAAAGGTTTTTTTTAAAAAATATGTTTTTATTGATTTTTAGAGAGAAATGAAAGGAGGGGGAAAGGGAGATAGAGATAGAAACATTGATGAGAGAGAAACATCCATCAGCTTCCTCCTGCACACTCCCTACTGGGGATAGAGCCCACAACTTGGGCATGTGCCCTGACCGGGAATTGAACCAGTGACCTCTTGGTGCATGGTTCTATGCTCAACCACTGAATCGCACAAGCTGGCCTACACAGGTTTTGATAAAAGATTTTGTAGAGTACTGCATATCTACTTTGTTGGAATATTAGTTTCCTCTACTGGCTTATCAACTTTGTTATTATCTTTTTTTTTTTTCATAAAATGACTTTTATATCTGCAATAGCCACATTCATAAATTTCTGTTTAAGAATTAAAACTCAGCCCTGGCAGGTGGCTCAGTTTGGAGCAATATCTTGTGCACCAAAAGGATCTGGACATGATCCCCAGCTGGGGCACGAAAAGGAGGCAACTGATCAATGTTTATCTCTCACATTAACATTTCTCTCTCTCCCTCTTTCTCCCTCCCTCTCTCTCTCTAAAATAAATTAAAACATAACAACATATCCTCAAATGAAGATAAAAAAATTAAAAACCCAAATTTAATTGCCTCATTTAAAAATAAACATCCTCTTCTATGAACCTTCTAACTTGATTAGCCTTTGCACAATTTTACTTTCAAGGGAGGAAGGAGAAAACTCCGTTCATATTATTAATAAGAGTGTCCTTTCAATACAGAGGAAGGATTAGGAGAAAACAAATTTGATGCTTTATATTATCTTTTCAAGTTGCAACTTGGAAAATGAAATTATGAACAAAATTGTGAATATTCACATTCAACTTACTTTCCTAGTCCCTGGAACAATGCAAGGATTGCAAAGCTCTATCAAGCATTAAAAAAAAAAAAAAAAATCCCACAATTTTTACTGCAAGTTTTATTGCACTATTATATATTCTTCCTATAGGTTCCGGAGAATGTTCACTTTTTAGAGATAAGCTTTATCATCATGATGGGGGGAAATGACACAGACTTGTTCCAGGTTCACAAATTGTTCTCTTTCCCATTGAAAATTAGAGCGCTCTTATAATTTTCTTCCAAGAAAGCAAATGTCTTGTTACATTCCTGTTCCTGAGGCCCTCTGAATAGAGAAGCATTGTAATGTTTATTTCAGCAGCGTAATTCATGCCTCTATAAATATGCTGAACTATCTAGTAACTCCATGAAGAGGCAATGAATTGCAGCGACAAAGGAGTGCTCTATTCAGAGAATGATGCGCCAATAAGAAAAGCATGCAGCCTCATCTCTTCAAAAGAAAATAGCTTTTACAAGACAAATCCCATGACAGGAAGTTTGCTAATGCACCTGACAATTTTTATACTGGCATTTTATTGTGTCTAATTCTGCTTGTTATAAGTAATACATCAGCTAGGGTATATAAAAACATTCTGTTTCACATGTTTTTATTTTAATGGCAAGAGTTACAGTGGGATTTGAGTCTCAGAATATAAAAAGGAAGCTTCATCTTGATATTCTTTCCAACTTTATGAGTTAAATAAATCTTTTGCATTTTGGTGTTCCTACAGGAAAGTGTTTTTCATCAGTGTATAATTCCACAGTTAGCCATATAAATGTGAATATTCATTCAGATGTATCACGAAGAACATGTCTACTCATGTTGAAACTTAAAAATATTCTAGTTAAAGCATTATAATTCTTTATGACTCTTTATTTAAAAAATACATCCAGCCTTGTTTTTTTCTGAACACAAAGCTGTTGAGAGTTGTCACTTCACATGTAAGGAAGTATCTTCATAGTCTTACCAGCAGGATAACTGCAGATCAGCTGTGCCCCTTTACAACCATGTACAATGTTGGAATTTGTAGGTCCAGGATATAGTATGAGCGAGGGCAAAGATGGTGAGCTAGATAATATATTGGACTTTTCTGGTACATTCTTCATTCTTCTCTCAACTACCCTGGGTTTTTTGCCTGCACTGCTAGGCTCATCTCCTTGTTGATGGAATAATGAAACTGAAAGTATTGGGAGCTGGATCCAAATGCGTGCTTCTTGCTCCCTCCTTTCCTGCTTCCATTCCTGTGAATGCCGGCAGTGTCATCCAAAGACCATAACACATTCTGCTATCATGCATTCCAGGGTAACTCCTCTGCTTCCCTCCCAAGTAAAGAGAAGCAGATTGGGAGATGGACGCTTTGCAGGGTTTCTCAAAACCTGTCCCATACCAGAAGCATTAGTAATGCCTGGGAACTTGTTAGGAAACACAAATTTGGGGGCCCCATCCCAACCTATTAAATTAGAAACTCTGGGATTTGGGAGCAGTAATTTGTGCTTTAACAAGTCCTCCAGGTGATTCTGAGTTTGAAAATCATTGGTGTAATGAGGGGCAACACAGAATTGCTCAAAGTTATATAGTGAGAGATAGAACCAGCCTTAAAAGCACGTGTGTGTCCTGCCTAACTCCCAGCTCAGATCCACTTGCCCAAGACTCGACATATCTGTGAACATCTGCCTCCGCTTGCATCTGTATTTAAGGCTTATTTGAATAATCCTTGAAAAAGAACTTCTCCAAAACTTTGCTGAAATTGAAAAAAAATTAGCATAGATTTTCATATTTTAACAAAAAAGAAATTATAATGTGTAATGAATATTTTTGTTAACTATTTCTTTTTGTTTTTATTTGTAAGTAATTGTTCCATTTTTCAATTACAGTTGACATACAATATTATATTAGTTTCAGGTATACAGCATATTGATTTATATAACTTACAAAGAGATCACCCTGTTTATTAAATATTACTTGATTTTGAAGATCATATTGGAAATAATAGCTTTCAGATTAGACTCAATTGTTTCTGTTTCTAGGAATGTGCTCTTACAAATGGAAAATTCTGAATGTTTAAAAGTACAGTTCACCTTTGAATAACACCAATTTGAACTGCTCAGTTCTACTTAAATACATAAATTTTTTTTGCAATAAATATGCAGTGAGCCCTCTAATCTGTGGATGCAGAGGGCCAACTGTATGCATCATTCCACGGCATTTTATATAAGGGACTTGAGAATCCACAGACTTTTATATTTGTGGAGGGTTCTAGAACCAATCCCTGGTGGATACTGAGAGATGATTGACATTTTTAGGAAGTCAAACGTTACATGTGGATTTTCGGCTGTGTGGGGTATCAGTACCCCTAACCCCCATGTTGTTCAAGGAGCAACTGTACTCAACAAAATCTTCGTGAATTCTGCTTCAGTGTTTCTATTTGAGAAGTAAAAAGTCTCTTGTAGAACAACATTGATGTAGTAAACCCCTTGTTGTACTAATACCATTCTTCTCTTTATCTTGGTATCAGAAACTTTATTTAAAGCACATCAGTAAAATGGTATTACAGGCTCTTGGTACTTTAAGACATTCTAATGTTCTAGTACTGTGTTGTTTTATTGACCTATAAGCTTGTTTTTTTTTAAACTTTTTTTTTTTTATTAAATATATCTTTATTGATTTCAGAGAGAGGAAGGGAGAGGGAGAGAGATAGAAACATCAATGATGAGAGAGTCATTGATCAGCTGCAGCCCGCAACCCGGGCATGTGCCCTGACCGGGAATCGAACCCTGATCTCCTGGATCCTAGGTTGATGCTCAACCACTGAGCCACGCCCGGCTGGGCAAGCTTGTAAACACATAAATGAACTATGGACATCATCATAATTGTTTTACTTTTTTCACCAAGATTTACTCTGTATCCCTCTAATCATAAATAGTTTCTTTCTCAATTCACTTCTGGTAATATCTATATATTTACATTGTATATATTTTAAAATTTTAATGTGGTGGCCCCCTCCATCTTATCCTTCAAAATATTTAGGGATTTAACAAACTCTATAATTTGGGGGGAAAAATGAAACATTGTTCCTCTCAAAGTTAATATCTCACAAATGATCACTGTACAATAGTTTGGCATGAGTAGAAAGTTTTCAAAGGGGGCTGGCGTTTGAAATGTTTGATTGCCACACAGTTTTAAGCACCCTGTATGGTAATACATTTCTAAAGTCACAAATTGTGGAAAGAAGACAAGTTATCAAGGGTGATTATGCTGAACAGGCTTGATTTCCCTGTTCCTCAGGTATACGTACCCTCCCCCACTTTTTCTAGGGAAACCCTGTGTTAAGTACAATGAAATGATCACCACTTAGGGACCAGCACTGCCAGGCATAATCCAGGTAAAGCACATTTGTACTAGGCAGCCAAGTATATGATTTAGTATACTTATGATGGGATTCCTTTTGGTCTGTAAATTGATCCTGATGGCCAGAGGGATTATGTAAATAATCAAGGGTAAGAAATGCAATGCAGAGGGTGTAACTCTAGCCCAGGCTGCAAAGCAAGAGACGGCATGTACCTGGCAGTACATTGGACCAAAGCTAGGTGTCTAAAAATGGAAGCAGATACTTTTTATAGTCATGTTCCTAAGGGGATCTATGCTACATAATTATGTTAAACAATCTTCTCACACTCCCAGTGCTACTGTGGGAGATTCTAAATCATTCTGGAGTGTGCTGACCATTGCTCTCTTGGAATAAACTTTAGGCTTCTGAATTTAGTGTGCTCTGTCTTCATAGCCAATTTAAAAAAAAACAAAAAGCACTGTTATGTACCTATTACATAAACTGATTTTTTTGGTATTATCCCCTAGGATCATGATAAATGTTTATTCATGTAATTAGTAATTATTTATTGAATATATCTACTTTAGGCCATGTGCTATACTAGTTTCTGGTAATATAAGGCTAGCAAGACACAGTCCTATTATAACTGAGTGGGTGTAACAAATTCATAGACACCCTGGTGTGGTTGGAAGGCATGAAGTGCTGTAAGAGCCCAAACAGTCTTAAGGTGTCTGGGAACGTTTCTTAGAACAAAGTCACAGTAAGGCTAAGACCTGAAATGGTAATTAACCAAGTGAAGAGAGAGGGGAAAGATGAGAAAGAGGAAGGAAGGAAGGAAGGAAGGGAGGGAGGGAGGGAGGGAGGGAGGAAAGGAAGGAGGGAACTATCATAATTATATGGCAGCAAATTACTAAAGTCATAAGGTCTAACCCCTGCCTTCAAAACAAACCAGTGTCTTCAAAGTCTAGAACATTTACCTAATCATCATTTCTCTAGTATGTTGCAATCTTTGAGTGACCTATTCCAGTATTTTATTGCCGTTATAAATTACTCCACATCAGAGTGCCTGGAACATTGTAGATGCTCAATAAGTATTATTTGAAATAATTTCCTCTTGTATCATGCAGTCTAGTATGATGAGTATAGGAAAACAATAGAATCTGTTTTTTTCTTACAAATTTTCTGTGCATTACTTATCTTTAGCTTTTTCTTAAGGCTGAAATAGCTTTGCTTTGGAGAGTCAGTCATATCAATAATAACCTATCTCCAAGTACTCAGTAGGAATGGGAATCGGAGAGCACAATAGAGGATTCCAGGGAGGGAGTCTTTTAAAGAATAACTTTTAACTATGAACTTTAGCATTTAACTAATTTAACCCCAATCATTATATACTGGCAAAGCACTTTGGACACAGTCTATCCCACTGTCGTAGAGGAGAAAGTGCTTTCACCATGGAGTGACTGGTCCTTGTTATCATATATTACTGCATTTATGAGATCACTCCTCCTCCATACATGCCTCAAAACGCTGTATGATTAATGTGGTGCTTAATTGCAAAATTGTCTATCTACAGCTTTCCTGCCCACATGTCAAACATGAAAATCAAGAGGCCGTCTAAATCTTGACTTGGAAACCAAGATTGCTGCAGGGAAAGTTGAAAGCTGCTTAATTCCAAGTGCTATTAGCATTGCATGTGCATCATTAGTGACTTTATCTGCAACCTGGTGTGGACAAGTGGATCTATTTGTCTATTCACATTATATTTAATAAAGAAAACTTCAGTCAGTTATTCTTTAAACACCTGCACACAAATTTTTATTTTTTTTAAAGTAGAAAAAACTCATGTTAATGTTTAATTTGCTCTCTTTAGATATGTCATTTGAGTCAGATTGTTATCATTCATGGCAAATAAGTACCTTAATGAGCAGCTTGGAGTATAAAGTGCACATGGGATCATGCATGACCAAGATTGAAAGGCAGGTACACCTAGTCCAAGCATTGTTTCCCAGTCCAGGAGCACAGAAGGACTTGACAACCCAAGCGCTTTCACCTATCTAGGCTCACCTTGCTTTTGGAGGGGCTGGAAATGGGACCCTGGACTCCCAAGTCAAATCAGGGCTCTCTTCACTCAATCCAGCATCTAAATTTTATGTTAGAATTCTCCCAAATGGAGCGATTAATAGATCACTGTAACCTACTGAAGAAAAAAAGAAGTCAGTGGCAAGAAATATCTTTACATTTTGATCACTTACTAGATCAAATTGATCTCTGTGAGGGATATTTTAGTTTATTAGCCTGTTGCGTGTGTTGTTTATTTTTGCTTCTCACTGCCAGTAATTCGCTAAAATTTCACAAATGCATTTAAATTCTTTATATAATTTTGTGTTCCCTAGTAGGTACATATACTCAAATTAACCCTTTCTTGGAAAGGTTTTGAAGATAATTTCTAAGAAATCATTGACTAGCTTTCACAGACTGATTAGTTGCTAACTCTTATATTAAACCCAGGTTTCTTGTTCAGTCATTTCCTGACCCACAGAAGATATCTAATTTAGGGGTGAATTATTTTTTCTCTCAAAGTCTTTTTCTTCTAATAGGTTGACTTGGCTCAGAACAGGCTCAGGCAATATAATTTATAGTTGACAGTCTCCGAAAACATAGAGGAAAAGATACTCCAACAGGCCTTGTAACATCATACAGGAGCCTGGGGAAAAGACATAAGGGTAAGTCCTTCACTGCGTCCCTACGAAGAATTAAAAAGGGCTTGCGATTCTGAACTTGGGACGCTTCCTAAGAAATCAGAATTGTAATGAGAATGCTCTTTGTGAAGCGCCTTCGCCATAAGACTGTTGGACCCAGTGGATCATATTCCAGAAATGACCATGGGAGTCAGACTTGGAAAGATACCCGGGAAGAGCACCCTGCTGATGACAGAGCCCTGGCTTTCCTCCTCAAAAGTCTGTTCTCTGCCTGAGTCAAGCTGCTTCTCTTTCAAGATTCTACTATTAGGATGTCTATCCCTGTGACGTTTCTCAGGGATAATTATTTTAGCAACTTTTCATTTTTTAAACAAATACTTGAACTAATGTATGATATGATATATTTTATGTCATATTTAATATAGTACATATCTCATATACCTTATAAGCATAATTAAAAATTTATTTTCAAATAATAGTGACCCTTACTATATGCGATAACTCTAATATATTATATCTTACTGCATTTTCATTTTTAATATGCTGGTCTCAACTCACTAAATTGATACCATTATGTTTTAGTTTGACAGTTAATTTGATTATTTGATTTATCATTTGAAAAATACTGTTTTAAGCCATAGTAAAAATATTTCTTTTAAAAACCATGTTAAAACAATTTGTAAGCCTGATTAATGATTTTGTGCTTTATCTTGTAAGTGCCAAAAAGCTGTTGAACAGTTTTAAGCAAAGAAATGGAGTTACCCTTTCAGTATTTTATTTTGTACTTAACATCTTAATTAAGGATAAAAACAACAATTAAACGCATGACATTTTCATTAATATTCTCAACTAGGAATCGCGTGGTGGGAATTATTGTAAAATCTGATTTAAACATAACTTTGAACTACTCATGAGCAGAACCATCCCCACCTTCTTTTCGAGCTTTATTGAAATATTATGGCCTGCAACACTGTGTGAGTTTAAGATGAACAAAAGACTCCCCATTGTTCATAAACATTTCCCTAAATGTATTTTAGCTACGTCAGTAATGTTGGCAACAGCTGAAAGAGGTTTACAAAATGCTAAGAGACAGAAGATAAAGATCTGAGCAGCAAGGCGGAACAGAAGTAGGGCTGCTCAAAGCACACTTTCTCCCCAGCTCCAGCACACCCAGTAACTCCCCCTGAGAGTGGCGGGCTTCGGTGGGAGATCAAAGAACATACGCTTGAGACCGTATCAGGAAATCTAGGCATTAACGAGCCAAACATGTAGATCAGAATCTTCTTTCCGATTAATTTAGGATATAAAGCAGAAGAAAGTGGGCAAAATAGCTTTCCAGTGAACTGAAGAAGAAAAGAGCAGTAACCTATAGTTCAGAGTAGACCCCTAAAATATGGGCACTCAAATATTTTATCTATTTTGGATACCTATGGACTGTCTCATCCCCCAACAAAATGCCTATTATTTGTCCCACATTTCTGAAAATTATAAGACCACTATAGAAAATTTAAAGTGCTAACTGAGAAACAAGGAAGGCCTGAAAACGGCTCAGTAATCCTCATAATGATCATTGCAGGAGGACTGACTGGGTTCAATGGCGGGCCATTCTTGGGTTCCCACTTGGCCCAAAGAATGGGTGTTCAGTATCTTTATAGAGTTTGTGATACCTAATGAAATTATTTTTACTCCTCCTTTAGCTTGCAAAATAAAACAGTAAAAGAAAATGAACTCTAAGGCACTTTCCAGCCTTAAGACCTTGTACAATCAAAAGTTTTGAAAGGATATACTCACTGGTTAGACTGTATGTATATGAAAAAGAAAGGTTTTGTCAGTAGAGAAGACACTTGAACTGTGACATTTCCAATAGATGGCACTAAAGGTAGGTCTTGTGAAGCCATGAATGCTACCACCATCTTGATGGATAATTTAATATGTTAAAAAAGAGACCCAAATGGCTTTTGACTTCATATATATTTGTTGACAAAAACCACATCTTTAATCTGAGGCAAATGCAGCTTTCCCTGGATTTAATCTACTTTGTTAGGGTTTGTCTTTTAATTTCTTGCACAGTGAGTTAGTATTATCTGGTGCTGGTCAAGAATATAAACTAATTTTCACACTTGCTTTTATTTTATTTTTAAATTTATCTTTATTGTTGAAGGTGTTGCAGATGTTCTTTGTCCCCCATTGATCCCCTCCACCCTGCATCTACCCCACCCCCAGGCCTTCCCCACACCAATGCCTGTGTCCATAGGTTATGCCTATAAGCATATAAGTTCCCTGATCAATCTCTCCCCACTCACTCCCCCACCCCCGCCTTCCCTCTGAGAGCCCTTTATATAAGCCATAAACATAAAATCTAGAGCTTTATCTCTTCCCATGGCATTCTCATAACCTTGCACCTCGCTATAACCCCAAGGATCCTTACGTATGGTCTTTTGCAACAGCGCGTACACCTGTGTATACAGCTGAGGGCTTGTTTATATCTGGTTGCTGTGGTGGTGCCCACAAGAACATTTTTGCGGTAGGTGTTACTGTTTGCACCAAAACTCTAATTCAAGCTTGACTTATAGACACCAGAACTTAGTAAACATAGGTGATTTCTAGGTGAACACACTGTTTTGTATGTGAATAGTGTCTCCTAGAATTCTCAGACTTCTGTGCCCTGTTCTTAGTGGAGATAATCTGACTTTGGTAACAATTTGAGGGGAACAGTGGGGACTTTGAGAAAGAGAACAGGCAGTAAAAAGTTTCTGAATGTACTTAATCATGATCGTTGAAGTCTTGATAAAATAGTCACCTTCTGTTCTCTAATAATCATTTTGTATATGTTTATGAGATGGAAATATTATGATTATAATTTTATTTCAAACACATTATTTTATGAGCATATAATACCGTAGTTTATCTAAAATGTGTGAGTCTTAAAGCAACCATTCACCTGTAAGTAGGTAGAAATATAGACTATCTGATGAGAGGAGATCCAAGTCTCAGAAGGAAATACTTTTAATATACTGCATTATTCAGGCCTATAATCTCTCGAATTGTTATATAACATTTCACTCCACTATTTGGAAACGCTTCCAAACCACACAAGGTCTTCAGCTTTCAAACCACAGAATGTCTTCAGCATTGCAAATAAGTTACTGTGCCAACATACTTCTGCCACCCTGTTGAGCCACATGATTAGATGAGTTCCCTCAGCACAAATTATTTTTAAGGATCTGTATTCACTTGGTTGGGAACATTATACTTTTAATAACCTCTTAACACAAAAATCTGGTATCTTGTTTCATACCTGCTCTCAGTCAATCAGTATGTGTTTGTTGGGTCATTTGCTACGAGCTACGAAATGAGGTGTAGTGCAGAAAGGAAAGCCAACTAAGACATGGTTTCTACCCTCAAGTTTCTCAAAGTCCAGAATTGGAAACAGACACATAATGACAATTATGAAACAAGCTGATTAAGAGTATAAGCAAGGCCAGTGCCAAGTGCTATAGCAATAGAGGGGTTAGCAACTGACTGGTGGAGTCTAGAAAGACTCTAAAAGGTAAAATTGAAACTGAGAATTGAAGGCCACATTTAAGCTGTTCAGAAAAAAGATTAAGACATTCCTGGTAGAGAGTGCAACACTGTAAATTATAGAAACTTAAAAGGGTAAAGTATGTTAAGAATATTGACAATGATGGTTTATATGGCAATGATGTTTTAGAACCTGAAATGTGCTGGGAGGTGCATGGAAATGACGGGGGAGGCAAGATGAACCCTTAGTCAGCTGCACCTACTGCCAGGCTAGAGGGTTGAACTCCATCCCATGAGGAATTGGAAGTCATTAAAGGATTTTTTACCTTTTAGCAGGAAACTAGAGACATGATTATAACTTTATTTTTAAAAGATAATTCAAATTGCCATATTAAGTGAAATTCTACTAATTTTCAGTTGGCTCCACCAGTCATCGTTTGGAACACTGCCTCTTCTTTCTTGCGGTTTTGGTGGATCTGGCAAACAAGAATCTCTACCTCTCCAGCATGCGGTTGGGCACTTGGGACAAGTTTGCTTATCAAACTGGCCCAAGAATAGACCCTGACAGAAAGAGAACTTACTATGGGCCTTTGGGGGTGAGGTGGGTGGATGACATGTGTGCTGGGAGAGAAGAGCATCACATTTTTGCTTTTGTTTTTCCTCTGGGGTTTCTGGCTAAAACCCTCATGCAAGCCTGTGGCTCCTTGGTCATCTTTGCCACTATGGGGACAGAACCTGTCCCAAGAAAACCAACGGTGATAAAAGCAGAGCTGAGATATTTAAACCTTAATATCTAGCTATGTTTGAAGCCAACTCTCTACTTCAGTTCTTTGATTCAGTAGATTCTTTTTGTTTGTTTGTTTGTTTCATTAACATAGTTTGAGTCGGGTTTCTGTGCTTGTAGCTGAAATGTTCTCACTAATATGAGGAGTAAAAGACAGGTAGTGGTGGAAGCTGAGAGGTGCACCAAGAGGAATTAAAATTATCTAGATGAGTGACAATAAGGGCCTGAACTAAGACAATGCAACTAAGGGAGGGGATGTATCCAAATGTATGAATCCTGAAGGAACAAGTGTGAGAGAGGAAGGGCAGAAGGAGGGTGGAAAGTGAAATCCTTGTCTATGAAATTCTCCACCATGGCATCCAGGCTAGTGAAAGGGTGCACTCTTAGTGGAAGTGAATGAATGAAGAGCAGGCTATGCCTGAGCTTTCCTTGGGGTTCCATCCAAGACAATCTACATGGTTTACTGCACCTTGGTGAACAGCCAACGCAAAGAAACAGGCTGTGCGTGCATCTCCTCTCTGCTAGTCTAGGAGTCGGGTTCCAAGCTTGGTGTAATTACCTGACATAGCACTGGATGTTCCTTCATCTAAAGCTGAGCCCTGTCAGATGTGACATGCAGCTAAGCCGAGCGCCCACAAAAGAATGAGAATGACTCACTGTGCTCTGCTTCTGTGCCCACCACTGCTTTGAATGGGATAGAAACTTAAACCATCATCTTTGAAGCTGGTCTTTGTGGGTTGCTCCAAGCAGAGCAGTAATTCAATCTCCAATTCCCAGAGGTATAAGTGATAGTGGCTTCAGAGAGACGATGCCACGACTGTGCCAGATACAGCTAAAAAGGGACACCGCTGCCTCTATTCAAGAGTTCAAGATTAATCTTGTGTGATTTTTTTCCCCAATAGGATGAAATAAAATTTTTCAAAAAGCTAAGCAGGAGTTTAAAATAGATGCTAGTTCTTAAAAAGAAGTCAAGTTATGCAGCATCTAGTATAAATCCATAACCACAACGAGCCCATTTAAATCTGCATGTAAAACACCAAAACTTCAATATAAAGAGAATGGGCAGGAGAGCCACTCATGAAGAGACATGCACAACAAACAGACTCAAGAAAACTTTAGCTTCATGGGCAATTAAATCAATGTTTATTAAAACTAAGCCAAAGTATTAGTTCATTAGTAATAACTGGAGGCAGGAAATTAAAATGTTACAGTGAAATTATCATGTTGGAATTGAGTATAGCAATATTAATTTAGGATTAATTTATTTCTTCTTTATTTTATTATTTCAGTTTTTTCCACTATGGGAATTTAAAACCATAAAATATCCTTACTCTTACTCAATATTCCTGTTCCTAGGATTATGTTGTGACATTATTATTCAGCAGAAGAAAAGGTATGTGCATAAAATGTTCATGATAGTATTCTCTGTAATATCAAATATATTGGGGAAAAGTTTAACTGACCAATAATAGAGAATGCATAAACAAAAATGTTGCAAAAATGTACATAGGTATAAACATTATAGTTAAAACAGTGTGGAAATATGGAAAATAAGATAACTTTTAAAGTAGAGAATCAGTATAAAAATTATATATATACTATGTAAACAAATGTATATGTTTGGACACAGAGTTGACTCAAAGAAAACAGAAACAAAATAATGCATGTATTGAAACTTAATTTATGAATGATATTAGT
Source organism: Miniopterus natalensis (assembly GCF_054644295.1). NCBI lineage: Eukaryota > Metazoa > Chordata > Mammalia > Chiroptera > Miniopteridae > Miniopterus > Miniopterus natalensis. Next base: position 36,991,756 of record NC_142092.1, on the reverse strand, counting down.
AGGACAAAAGAAGGCCTACTCAACAAATAATGCTGGATGACACATAGATAAAATCAATTCCAAGTAGATTAAAAATTTGAATGTGAAAAGTAAAACTGTCAAACTTTCAGAAGATAACCTAGGAGAGTGTTTTTCTGGTTTCGAACAAAGAATAATTCCTTAAACAATACATTAAAAGCATTTACCACACAGAGAAAAGTGGTACAAATGGCCTCACAAAAATAAGAAACTTCTGTTCACCAAAGACAACCTAAAAAGAGTAAAAATATAAGCCGCAGATTGAGAGGGTATTTGTAATACATGAGGCTGACAAAGGACTAGTATACAGACTACAGCAAGAATTGAAAGTTGGGTCAAAGTCATGAATATACACTTTATAGATGAAGGAATATAAGCACCCATTAAATATGCAAAAAGATCCTCAAACTCATTCATAATCAAGCATTAGTAATGATTTTAAATTAAAACCACACTGAGATATGTTTCGTACAAGGGGTGCTGTACGGATGGAGCTGGGTGACTTGTACCCTGCTCAGCTCCATGGCGCAACACTGTCATGCACCTAGGAGTGCCCGCTTCCTGAAGCTGTGGATGCCCTGGCCCTACCGCCACCAAACTGGCAAGGCTTCAGAGTCTGCCATATCCACAAAGAGGTGAAACAATGAGGATCGCAGTCGCTGCTTTCTGAAGTGTAAATTAATCCAACCACTTGGAGATCATTTGGTAATTATCTAGGCTGATTAATAATAGGTTTAGAAGAGGAATGGAAAAGAGTGTTGCCTGGTGATGAACACAAAATGAGCGGATATTCAAAATAAAAATGGGAAATGGCACCAATCAGCATGGGTTTTTCCAGATGTACTTAGAAGCCTGACAACAAAAGTGAAGAAAGCAGGTCAAGATAGGTTATAAAAACCTGTCAGGATGGATGGGATTACATTTCAGGAGGGTGCAGGTAAAGGTAAAGTTGAATAATTATCCATGGTATCCATGTTAGTACCTGGACGAAGGCATAGGCCAGCAAAATACAACCTGTGGACCAAATCCAGCCCACTGCCTGTTAATGTAAATAAAGTTTTATTGGAACAGTCACATCCATTCATTTATGTATAATTTATGGAGGCTTTGGCTCTACAACAGTGAAGATGAGTAGTTGTGACAGATACCAGAAGGCCCGCTAAGTCTAAAGTATTTATACTCTCACCCTTACAGAAAGTTTGCTGAGTTTTGGATCAGACATTTGGAAAAGTAAAATAAAATAAAAATAGAGTGATTGGTAAAATTAAAAAATATATATTTAGTAGAACAATTAAAATATTCTTGGTCACTTTCATGGAGAGAAATTGTAAAATGCATGCATGTTAAGTTGGAGCTAAACTAGAAGACAAAGTCCAGAGCATGTTCATGCCAGCAGGTTGCCAAACTGACAATCAAGTGGTGACTAGATATAGCAGACTCTAATATCTAGTAAGCACAGGGGAAAACCTGGAACAGGAGACCAAATATTTCATGTGAAATGACAAATTCCTACGCCATGTGGGTATAGATATTAACCCAATTTAAAAGATCAAAAAATAAATGGTGAGAGGTTGAGTTTTACTTCTAGATTCTCCGGATATTCTATTTACTTTTATGACTCTTGCAGTTAGGACAACAGCCTACGACAGTATCCATTCACAGACCTGGTATATTTGTCAGGGTAAGGGTAAACTACTAGAAATGATTTCAATAATCCAGCGGCCTGAAGATAAAAACAGTCCATGTCTCTCTCCCATTACGGTCCCTGTGAGTTCACCTTAGGTTTTCAGGGAAGCCTTACTTCTTGAGGTCATTCTGAGACCAGATTCCTTCTAAGTCATTGCCATGACATTCCTTAGGCACTGTCACTATTTGTACGGACAGAACTGAATTTCCACCTCATCTAGCTTAATGCAAAGGGAAAGAGAACATGGAGGAGGTTTCCTTGATGTCTGAATTCCTGGACCAAGAAGTGGCACACATCACTTCTGGAACTGTTTTGTGCCAGCCTTAATTCCATTTTTATGGAAGATGAGAGTAATGGATTTTGGTGAACAAGTAGCATTCCGTCTATCACAAGGAGTAAAATAGTTTTCTATCTAGCAGAAGAACGCCAGCTCAACCCATGCTAAACAGAGATACAAAGGATATGACCCCAAGTGTGGAGATGAGAGGGTCACCTGCTAATGAGTATTTGCTTGAAAGAAAGGTCCATACACATTTTTAAGGGTTTTCTACCTTTAAAATGAATTCTGAGAGATATGCAGAGATTGTCTCTCCCTTTTGCTAGGGGATAAGAGAAGGAAACGTAATATTGTTTCAGTCACTGAAGCCTCTGTGTATTTAGTTATTTGAGAACAAAGTTTGCAGATTGACAATGTGGTCATAGAAAAAATAAAGCTCAACCTAAGATGACAAAAACTGGCAGTGCAAAGCTGCCACAAACTAAGAATACTGGCCATGTGACATGGTCATGGTCTCTTTGCCTCTCAAGGCAAATAAACACAAAGTTTCATGGGAAGCACCCTTGTATATCAACCAAAGAGCAATCCAAGTCTCTTATTTTATTAACTAGGTTGACCACAGTTTCATGAATGAAAACTATGGTGCTAAAGACTTTCTAAATTCTTTGGACCAGGTGTGCTGGCTGGGAATCCTTGTTCTTAACTATAATATGAATATTTTATCGATGCCAACTCAAGTTGAACCACCACTCAGAAAATCTGGAAGCAATAAACCATTTATAAATGTCTAAAACTTAAATATAATTATGGATGATTCTATTATAGGAAAGGCACTACCTTCTAAACTGCATTTGGTACAAAGCTGAGGGGAAAGGCTTTTCCCCCCCAATTTATAAGTTGCTGGAAGGATGAACAAGGGTACATATGGGAGCTGGATTAAGAGAGATATCAAGATAAAATTAACACATTTCTGTAGGGGGTGGCAAGTCAAAAGGTGTAGGGACTAAATTGATTGGGAGTGGTGGGTTAGGAAGAGAGTAGGCCTCTAGGATATTATTAACCTCATCAAATCTTAGTTTTTTTGGTAAAAATAGTCATACTTTCAATTTAGACTTATAATGCACTTAGAGTAGAATCAGGTTTATTATAACTATAAATAACTGTCAGTTGCTGTTAATGTTTTGGTTAATGTAGTTCTTTGAAAGTTTGATTTTGAATAATGAACAGGATTTTAAAGGTTGAAAATGCTGGAGTGCAAAATTCCAGGCCAATGGAATGGTATCACCAGCTACTGGCTACTTCAATGGCATGAATCCAGAATGCAACAGGATTTAGTGTGGATTTACTAAGCGAAATGCCTTTCCTAAGCCACATGCCTAAAAGGGACTCTCTGAAGTACCAAGTTTTTTCATCCTTGGTCCTATATTTACAAAGAATGATTTTACTTATCCTATTTTATGAATTTCCTATTTTATACTTTTGAGGGCAAACTCCACCAGTCTCTTTCTATATGTTTGTATTGGGGTGAAAGGGTTCATCCATGCACGTATCAATGACAACCCAGATAGGCAGGCATATAAACAACATTTCTATCGTATCAGTCCTCACTCAAATGATAGCTGAAATGAGAATAGCTACATGTCAATTTCCATTAGAGTGCTAAACTTGGGTTAAATGCTAAGGAATGAATAATCCAGTTCTATGGAACAGAGTGGAAGCTCTGTACATGGGTGTTATTTAAGAAACAAAGAAACTATTTTTGGCATCAGTTGTGTGCTTCTTGAAATTTTGCAGTTTGAGGATTAAATTGGAAACCTAAGTTCGTATTTGGGGAAAAAAATTTTTTAATGGAAAATCAACTAGTTAATGCACAATGAACTTTCCAAAGCTCTTTTAGGACTTTGAACTATTAAAGTACATTTTCTTCAAAAAAAACCCCACACAACTTGAATTACCCACAGATAATGTAATAAGATTATACAGGTAGTGGCAAAAGTAGGTTTACAGTTGTGAGTACATGAAACATAGTTTATTCTTGTGTTATTGTTTGCTAATTATTTATTACTTTTCATACAAACAACTGTAAACCTACTTTTGCCCTACCCTGTACGTGTTTATGGAATCCATGACCCACTTATTTAAGAAGTCTGTTTTAAACAGGAACATGAGGGAAATAAATATGCCATTGCTTTTTTGTGTAGAAAAGTTATATCCTGGGAAAACCACCTCCCAGTAGTTTAGAGGGAGACTTTGAAATCTGGGTCCAGGACAAACCATGATACTATTGCCTGAGGGGAACCATTTCTTATGTTCACACACCACTTGTTTTTAAAATGTTTAAATTCCACATTCTAAATGGCCATTCCTTGCTTTTAAACCAGAGCAGTCTGACTTCAGAGAGAGAGGAATTCCTGATTCTCAGGATGTTGTACAAACCCTTTCCAAAACTCATCAGGATGACTTACAAACAATTTTGGATTAATACCTACTTCTGTTTTATTCTCTTAAAGAGGGGAAATGTGAGAGAAATTGTCCTTTATCTTTCAGAAAATAATCAGAAACAACAAGAAAAATATACAAGTGCTACCCTTTTAGAATATTCCTGAAGTGTTATCCAATACATGCTAATCATTATTTATGTTGTCACAACATCTAAGAAACGAGACTGAAACAATAGGACATGGGAGCAAAATATTTTAAATGGCATGAAACTCACATTTCCACAGGGTAACCATTCCTGGATCAGCTAGAAAGTAATAAAAAACTACGCTTCTCGGGCTTTTAATATCCATGATGTTGCAAAGTCTACAGCCCTTAAAAAAGAATCATTCATTATTTTGGGTGGCCCTTGGGTTGTCACATGTAGACAGGGGAAGGTTCTATCTGCTTCTCCTTTATATTTCTGAGTAATTTATTGAAGAGAAATTTGCATAACATGAAATTAATGATTTACAAGTGAACAGCTCAGTGGCATTTAGTCCATTCACAACATGGTGCAGCAACCACCCTATCTAGTTCCAAAACATTCCCATTATTCCAAAGTAAAACTCCTTACCCATTAATCAGTTTTTTTCCATTCCTGCTCTCCCCAGGCCGTGGTACCTGCCAGTCTGCATTATGTGTCATCTGCTTGCCCCTGCTTGTTCCATTCCTTTTAGTGAGTTCCTACCAGGGCTTTCATTCTCCATAGTCGTCCGAGAGCACCTCACTGCCGCCATGTACAGCCAAAGAAAGGTGGTACTAGAGCCAAGGCCACAATCTCTTTTTTGGTGATCACTAAGCTGCCATTTGCAACCCTCTTGGGCATTGCCATCGGCCCTATATCTCTGCAGCCAAGGCTGAGAGAGTGGAGGCCAAAAATGCCAGTAATAATGTATTTTCTGAGTTCATTAATGCCTCTAAACCACTTTCTGGAGAATATATCTCTCTTCCGTTTTACATTTCTCTGTATCATGTGAGTAGCAGAGATAAATCAAGTACTCCTAGAATATCTCCATGCATATGGAAGACTGTGTTTTCATTATTTAATGACTTTTTCATTAATCATTTTCAGCCTACTGTTTCTGTCATTACAACAAGAGACATTGCAAGGTCTGGGAGAGGGAGTGATGGGTTAATCAGAAGCAAATCTCAATAGTAAATTACAAATTATGATCAGATTTAAACCCCATCACTATCCACCAAAGCATTATTATGTATCCAAGTTTGTATGCTGTATCTTTACTTAGAGAGTTATTCCAGATATATCTTAGTCTCTTCTTTAAAAATACTCCTGATGGGCCAAATATGATCAGTCCTCCAGACACATCCAAAAAACACTTGAATACTATTGGATTTTAGTTTGAATTTAAGCTCAACCTGGGACTCTACATATAAGCGCAAAACTTAATACTTGAGCAATAACAAATTGATATGATTTTTGTAACTTTAACATAAATTGACCAAGACTTTCTCTAAAAGGGAAAAGCTGAGAGACAATAGCTCCAAAGCTAGAAAGATATTTCTATACACATACAACTCTATGCATGTAAGTAATAATTAATTTTAAAAATACTATAAAAGAAAAAGAACATTTTCTGATATTGATTGCTACTTATAAGAAAAAAGCTTCTCAAAAATATGTGCAAACTAAAAATGAACAAACCATAAATATCCAGCAGTCTTATTAACCAACTAGATTTTGAAAAAGTGTGACTGTGCTTTTTTTTTTAGAAAAATGCCTCCATTTCACTCATGATAGCAGGCTAGATCATGTGGGAATCCTCCTCCTAAAACACAACTGAAAATACAAGATAAAAATATAATAAGTAGCTATCAAATGCATATTTGGCTCAGTGAGAAAGCAAGAGAAATCCCCAGAAGCCAAAAGAACAAAGAGGAAACTAAAATTGAGAGGTAAACAAACTCTCCCTGCCCTTGAGAATTTGCAGCCTTGATAGCCAAAGCGTTTAAGAGCCAAGTCAAGGTTGCATGAAAAACCTTGTGGGAGCTGAGATCCCACATTTGGAATGGCTTACACTCACTAAAGACTGTAACGGAAAAAGATGTCCTCTATCTCTGAATGGGGAGGCAACAGCAACAGCTTAGACTGTGTCCAAAAATTCTCCTGTCTTGAGATTTCATAAACGCAGGCTTAGCCTCTTTGTCTGTGTTCCATTAGTTAGACTTGAAACTGTCGTCCTTCCCAAATGCTATGAAAGGAATATCAGAAAGATAGCAATAAAATGTCCCCTCTTCCCCTACAGTACAGAGGAACAGATATAATTTCATGTCTTAAATTAAATTCTGATAAAGGAGTGAACTGAGAACATTCACAAAACATCTCAATATGATGTTCCTTTCCAGCATGGAGATTTTTTAAAAAATGAATAATTCTGCTCTATTTCATAACACATTCTTGTAAGTATTATTGATACAAATGAGCCTTTTAAGACATCCTGGTTTGGGAGATTGCTGCTGTGCATTGTGAAATGCAACCTCAGTAAACTTCTATGGGTTTTGACCAAGTGATACTATTTGGGCTGACAAAACATTCTGAGGTTTCATGGTTAGTCCAAGAGAAACTTAAGCTTTCTTTTTATCATTTATGCACAAAGATGCTACATATCTGTGATTCTGTTTAATTCTTTAGTCAAATAATGACTTAAGACTATTAATCCTATTTAAAAATCAACACAATACCAAAAAGACAAAATTTTAAGAAGAATCAAATAAAGCTCTAAAAAGAAAAAAAGTCAAATTAAAAATCCAATGGGCGTTCTAAACAGCAAATTAAAAATAGCTGAATTGAGAATAAGTAGAGTACAAATTTGAGGAAATCCCCTAGGATGCAGCACAGTGAAGTCAAACTGCGGGAATTATAAAACAGACGTTCAAGCATTCAGAAGCTGGAATGTGAAGATTTTCCATGTCTACCAGAAATAAAGGCTGAGAAACCTCCAAAACTAGTGAGGTCATACAACTCAGATTTACATATTAAAATGAATCTCAAAAAGGATAAAATTTGTTTTCAGACACATCCAAGTAAAAATGAGAATATCACGAAAAAAAGGAAACAGAGGGAAAAGAGCACTTTAAATGACTGACTGAGAATAAGCTGCCAGCATAGAATTATCATTTAACCTAAATTTTCAATCAAGAAAATTTCATTAAGAAAATTGAGAAAGTTTCTTCAATCTCTGATTCTGGAAACGGCAAAACAAATAATTTGGACTCAACCCTCCACTGAAGAACAACTAGAATATCTGGAAAAATATTTATTTAAACAAATCTCTTCAAGACATAAACTTGCTCACCAGATAGAGAGGCCGGATGAAGGTCCTGGGAAGCAAGCCCAGGGTTTGGACAACCTTCATTTTCAGGGCAATTTCTGATTGCAGATGTATGAACATTTAAGAGCCTCTGGTAGACATTTGATAATTTCACTGTCTTTAGCCCAGAGCATGCAGAGAAGGGAAGGGTGGTCTTGATGAAAGCCTCTTACATTTATCCCAGAATACTGTGGAGCAGAGTTGTTCTGGAGGACCTGGCGGTGCCAGGAGCCTAGCAATAGCAAATACACGTACTCTTTGGAAGGACATAACATTATCATAGGTCTCCAATAACTTCTACAAACAATTTTTAAAATCCAATGCCTAGTACATGTCTAGCAGAGTCAGAAGAAGAAAAAGTGAGAAGGAACAACAGACAAAATATATTTCTTAATGTAGAGGCTTGGATATTGGAATTATCAAACACAGACTTTCAAACATCTATATTTAAAAGGCAAAACTGAAAAATTTAGAAGATATCTGGAAGCTAAAAAAGAAAAACAAAGAAATAAGTCCTGAACTAAAAATTGGCTGTTAGTAAAAGCTAATTAGATGAATTATTTAATAGGAATTGGACAGTCAAGGGAAGAATTAGTAAATTAGTTAGAATAGAAGAAAATTTCCATAGTGAAACCTAGACAGACAAAATAATGAATAACAGAGAAAAAAGGGTCAATGATGAAAGGATGTGGTGACAATATCTAATAAAAACACAGTTAAAGTCCCAGAAGGAGGAGAGAAGATTCAACAGAGTCCCAATTAAAATCCCAGGCAGACTTTTTCTGGAATTTGACAAACTGATTCTGAACTTTATATGGAAATAGAAAGAATCTAAAACACCCAAAATGACTTAGAGGGGAAAAAAAACACCCCACAAACTATGTTATAGAACTAACACTGCCTGTTTTTAAGGCTCATTATAAAGTGACAGTTATTACAACAGTGTGGTATTGTTATAAAGACAGGCAAATAGATCAATGAAATAAAATAAAGAGTCCAGAAATAAACCTACTTATACATGGGCAATTGATTTTCTACAGGGGCACAAAGGTAATTCAGTAGAAAAAAGAATAATGCTGGAACAAATGGTTCTGGAACAATTGAATAAGTTGATATGTGGTTGCTGATAATGTTTTCTTATTTTCTCTTCAATTGCTACATTATCTATGAGCATGTCCCATTTTAATCGAAATATTTTTGTATCTTTTTTCTCTTTTCTTACATAGTATTGCAAAAGGACTCTCCATCTTATTTTTTCATAGTCAACTTTGGGCTTTGTTTAATTTCTCTAATATGTCTTTTTTTAAAAAAATTAATTCACACCTGTCTTTAATTTTACCTCCTTTTTGTTACTCATTTAATGATATATAATGTTATGGATTTACTAACTTCTTAAAGTGAGCAATTCGTTTATTAAATTTGAAGTTTTTTTATAGGTTTATAAATATAAGTTTTCAAGTTTTCAAGAATAAAAAATTTCCCTTTAAGTACTGTTTATGCTGACCCTCACAAATTTCAATATATGATAATTTTATTATTAGACACTTTTAGACATGTATTATTTTTCTACTCCCAGTGCAAGTCATCAAACATAAACCTAGTTTAGCTTTAGCTCCAGGATGCAAGGACCTTTTTAATATTAGAAAAACCATAAAGTAACTGACAATATACAAAGTTAAAAGGAAAAAACTTGTGAAAAGCTAAGATGATATAAAAATTTATTTATGAAATGTAATACATTCATAATAAAATAAAAGTTCTAAGTAGGAATAAAAAGAATCATTTTAGAACTAATTAAAAGAACCTTTTTAGAACTAACCTTTTTAGAACTAATATTTATTTCTGAGTATAAACAAACAAAACCCACTACAAAAATAAACCTAAATGGGAAAATATTAGAAACATTACCTTTAAAATCAGGATACAGGGGAGGATATCCACCATCATCACTTAAATTCCATGATGTGTTGAAATGGCCTAGTCAGTGTAATAAGACAAGAAAAATTAATTATAGGCATACAAATGTGAAAATCAAGTACTCATGAATAAATCTAACAAAACCTGTACAAATCTCAATAGGGAATTTTTAAACTTTAGCAGGTATTACACATTTTCTAAATACATTGGGGAAATATACCATTTCATGGATAGCAATATTTACATAATGAAGATGTCAGTTCTTTCCAAATTCCAATTAATATTTCAACTTGATAGCCTGAAAGGTTCAGTGAGTACCGGAGTTGTAGGAGCCAACACTCAGTAGGGCCTGCAGTCATCGAGGAAAGATGCATCTGCCAAAACCCTGCCAGAAAGCTATTTAGACACGAAAGAAGCAAGGGAGGAAGTATCCTGGCCTTTCTCTCTCTTATACTTCAGTCTCCTATGAGCTCCTCCCTCCCTTTCTTATTGGTTGAACTAAACCAGAAGCTGGAGAGCTGGAGAGCCCAGGTCATGAGGCATAGAGATGAAATGGATATGGGGTGGCAAGCAGAATATCCAGTAATATGAACACACACACAAACATTTAAGTAAACATCTACCAACAATGACATGTATATTGGGAGGAAAGTAAATGGAACTTAAAGTGTTTTAAGGTTTTTGGATCAGCTGAGAAAAAGTGTAAAAGTACTAATTAATTTTAGACTTCTATAAGTGAAAAAATTCATGTAATTTCTAGAATAACCATTAAAATAATTGTAAAGATATAGTAAATTCCCAACTAATAGAGAAAGTAAAGAATTAATCTTTAAATTAATTAAAATTAATTTACACAACATGCAAAATTAAAATTTAGTTTAGTTTAATTTTAAAATTAAAATCTTAATTAATTTAAACAAGAAAAAACACAGAACCAATATAACAAATAAAATACTTAATATGATGGTAGAATTTTTATACATAAATTCATCAATATATTACATGTCAATAAAGTAAATAATCCAATTAAAAGACAAAATGTGTCAGACTGAGTAAATAAAGCTTAGCTATGGGCTATTTAAAGACACATATGAAATACATATGGAGATTGAAAATAAGAAGGTGGAAGAAGATATATTTTGCAAATCCCAGTGCAAAGAAGCTACTGAAGGCCACAAACATAAACAGGAACAATTTATAACAATAAAAGTTCTATTCAGGAGGAAAATACAGCAAAGCTAAATTTATAAGCCCATAAAAATATAGCCATATTAATGCAAGCTACAGTGATTTGCCTAGCAATAGAGAAATTAAAAAATACATATCAAAATAACCCAAGAGTCAAGAAAGAAATCACAATGAAAATTAGAAAGTATTTTGAATTCAGTATAAATGAAAATACTATATCCAAACTTGTAGATGCTGCTGAAGACTTGCTTGGAGGAAAATTTAAAGATTTAAATGAAAAGAGAAAGAATGAAAATCAAATGATCTAAGTATCAAGAAGTTAGAAAAAGAACAGAAGAACAAACCTAAAGAAAACAAAATGAAGAAAATACTGTCTTAAAATACTAATTAAGGGACTAGGTTGTTAATGGAGTGAAAACCAGTTGAACTAAATAATAAAAATAGGTTGGGTCTATGATGTAGTGCAGTAGTCCTGAGAATTTGCAGCTCTAATACCTTTCCAGGTGATGTGGGTATAGCACAAACTTAGAGCATCTCTGCTACTTAGCGTCGGTTGGTTGTATCCTGAGGAAATGGAATCAGAATTACCTGAGGAGTTTTATAAGCGTACCAACACCTGGGCCCAAACCACTCCTATTGAATCAGAATCTGTTTTGTTTTTAATTCCTCAGGTGATTTCAATAGGCAGGCAAGGCTAAAACCACTCTTCAGATCTTCTCATATTTAATAAGTAAAAATCTGGGATTTTATGTAAATGTTTCTAATTTTTATAACACTGCATGGTACACATGCAACAAATATGTGGGCCCTCAAGTTTGCAAGCCCAGCTACATGACTAAGTGTTTCATTTAGCTCAGGTACCCAAGCAGCTGAAATGTAAAGCCAGGGCCTGGAAGATAAATTTGCATTGCGCTTATAGGTCTGGGTGCGTATGTGTAACTTTAAAATGTTGGGAACAAATCCAAGCAAGCAAATACAAACCAAGTTTAACACTGTCCAAATAAAGTAATTATTTTACAAATGAATAACTTTCACAAATGCCATTAACTAACTTTTGCAACTGAATAATTATCCATTTATACAGCAGCTGAAATTGAAAGATTTTCTAAATGTCAAGTACCCAAGGAGTTTTATTCCAAGGTACAGGTCAAAGTCTTTCCTTGACCTGGACATGGATATTTAGATATTAACAATGAACTTAGATTTCTTTTTTAAAATTTCAATTACAGTTTACACTCAGTGTTACTTTGTATTAGTTTCAGGTGTACAGGATTGTAGTTAGACAATCTTATACTTTACAGTGTCCCCCTCCCCACCCCTGATATTTCCAGTATGCACCTGGCACACCACGCATAGTTATTACAGTATTATTGACTATATCTCCTATGCTGTACTTTATATCCCTGTGACTGTTTCGTAACTACCGTTCTGTACAGAAGGCTGAAATCAGTTTCCCTGGCTAGTATCAAAGGGGTGGGCAGGGTCTGCTCCCTCCAGAGGCTCTAGGAGAGAATCTATTTCCTTGATTTTCCAGCTTCTAGAGCTGCATTTCTTGCATTCCTTGGCTCCTGGCCCTGTGCTCCATGGTCAAAACTAAGAGTTTCTGTGGTCACATTTCCTTTTGCTTCTGTAGTCAGATCCCCTTTGCTTCCCTCTAATGAGGACACGATTACATTTAAGATCCACCCTGATAATCTAGGATAATCTCTCACTCCAAACTCCTTAATTTAATCACAGTTACAAACTTTCCTCTGCCATAGAAGGTAACATTCATAGGTTCCAGGGGTATATTTGAAGGTAATTATTTAGCCTGGGGAAATTATATAAAATATAATCGAGGTTATCTTACGAATATTGTTCATGTATAAATTCAGGATGCCAGAAATGACACTGAAGTCAAAATTCAGCTATTTCATTTTCCGAATGCTAAGGCTGAGGTCAAAGCCAAATTGCAGATTTGGGCCCAAATACTAAGAGTGAAACACAATTTACTAGTATGCCTCCACACAGTTTTATAAGCTGCTTTTTTATTAATTTACAATCTATCACAAAAGTTTACCAGGTTCTTCCTTAAGTATTTGTTCACTTTTTTTTTTTTTTTTGCTAAATCATGATTTATCTAACCACTTGGTATTTTTCTATTTTATAAATAACATTATATTAAGTTACTTGTTCATAACTTACATTTGTTTCTTTAAAATCAATTTCTCAAAGTAGAAGAACTGAATTAAGGGTTTGAACATTTTTGATATTTTGATACAATTTTCCAAGTGCTATTAAGCTCTGACCATCACTGTAGGGCAAGGGCCATTTCTCTGCACTCTAATTTGTCTGTGATTGGGATGAAAAAGTGTTCCTCTCTCATAAAAATGCTGTTTTGTTGCTACTTATTTCACACTTACTATTTATGTTTACTGGGGCATACTGGGCTGAGGAGTACTCTCTGTGAAACTTTCTGTGTCTTCAACCACAATTTAACTCACTTGCCAGATTAACTTGTGCCTCTGAATTTCCTTCATAAAAATATCCTGACTGTATGATTTGCTTACATCAAATTCAAAATCAGGGGCTAAAAGAGTGTGTAGCATTCAAAGTTAGGATGTAGATCGTTTAGGATGAGGAAGGAGGGGATGGTGACTGGGAGGGTGTACAAAGCGGGTTATGGGGTACTGATACTGTTCGATTCTTTGACCATAGTGATGCTCATTTTCTTTTGTTCATTTTATGACTATTTATTGAGATGTACATTTATGATTTTTGCAATTTTTCTAAATATGGTATACCTGACTTACAAAAGTTCTTTAAAAATAAAAAATTAATAAAAAGTAAAAAAACCAACAGACATTAGTACTAGTGATACTCAAGTCTATAGCTCAGCTTAGGACAGTTTCCTCTGCTTACCAATAATAGTCAAATGTCTTTACTCCAAAGCTCGGTCATGCACATGAACCTAGTACTTCAATGACATGATTTCATTAAATGTTATTTAAATTATAGATTTATGAAGAGGAAAAGGGGGGTTATTTCTATAAAAACTAAATTGAGTGCTATGAAAACACTCAATCTTGTCAAGCTGCTGTGTAATCTGTGCGTAAAACAATTGTTAAAAAATATGGGAAAAATTGTAAAAATCTCAAAGTAGTCTACTACATTAAGGCTGCCTCAAAGATGCCTGTAGTGTCTTTAATTTCTCTTTCCACTTTGAGGAAACAAACACACTGTGAACACTATTTAGGCAAAGTTATTTCAAACTCCAGCAGCTGACCCAGTTCCAAGAAATGGCTTTGGTCCATAAAATTTAGCAAAAACGTATTTAAACAAAAATAATTAGCTTATAGAGACTTTAATCTACTGTTTCCTTTAGCAACATCACTAATTAGTGTCCTGACTGTACCAGATAAGAGGGGCATCTGCCAAATCTAAATAATGAAAGACAAAAAGAAAACAATGATAGGATATGTGAGAAGCAGGAGAAATCAGAGGTGAGGAAATGCTTGCCAACCAAGTACAGATTCTCTCACCACACAAAAGATCCACATCTTCCAAATTATTAAAACCTAAACAGGCATGTGCACAATGTGCTGTCTGCTAAGACTGCAGTGATCAAAAGACAGATTAACCAACCAGCAGACTCACCCTTCCATGCTTAAGGCAACATTGAAGAATCGGGAAGGGGGGGATGTCACTAAGCAGGAGAGGTTTAAGCATCAGCAAATTGATCCTGAATTCTAAAATCAGAAAATGTGAAAAGAAGCTATTTTTATTTCACCCTACAATTATGTTTGTTAACAAATTTGAGTGGTTTTTATTTCAGGTACTCATGTGGGTAGGAGCAGGTTCGGCTCCATTATCTTTTCAGCGACTGGGACATGAATGGAGTTCTGGAGAGATTCCTTGTGAAATAAGACAGTAGTTTCAGCGATGGTTGAAGCCATGGTCTATACATATCTTGGTATAATGACCGTTTTCACAAAGGGCTGGAAGAAGTCAGATTCAAGAAAACAATAATCTATGCTTCCACCTCCTAAGAAGGAAAGGGAGAGTAAACATCCTTTGTCTATTACCTCCAAGTAAAGTTCCAGCCCCTCCTCTGCCACATAATACTGGATTCCAATCAAAACACACAGCCCTAGGTCCAGTCTTGAGGTGTGCCTCCTTGG
Source organism: Miniopterus natalensis (assembly GCF_054644295.1). NCBI lineage: Eukaryota > Metazoa > Chordata > Mammalia > Chiroptera > Miniopteridae > Miniopterus > Miniopterus natalensis. The sequence continues at coordinate 36,976,699 of NC_142092.1, read as the reverse complement.
CTCCTGTGCTCTCACCAAAGCCATTTTCCTTCTGTCAGGGAGGGAAGTGGTCTGATAAAGCGTTTTATCCATGCACCCATTCCCAGGAATATACTAGTCTTCAAGGCAAGTTCTAGGAGCAGAACAAAGCTTACCTCAAAATAGAGATCTCAGGCCCTGTGGTTTCTGGGCAGGAAAGATTTGCCCTTCAAGTAAGATTAAGGTTAAAGAGCTCCTGATACTCTAATCACAATACATTCTCCATAAAAGATACTTGGTAAATATTTGTTGAAATTAAATGGGCAGGTGGTGTAACCTGTTCCCAAAGCTGCACCTTTTACCTATGTTCAGTAATGTCTGGTATAAAAGGACCTGTTCTTATGTAATTATTCAATAAAATATGATCAAGGATGAGCATATAAGTAGTGAGGTGACATGCCAAGTGTGTTATAAAGCTTTGAGCTTTCACTGCCTGGACATCAAATAAACCAGTGTTTGAATCCACAAACAACTGTTCCGCTGAGAGCAGTAGAAAGCAGCAAAACACAGCTGTCTGGGCATGGCCAGAGCACCAATCCGCAAGTTATGTAACAGCTGTTGTGTAATTGTGCATTTAACTCAAAACACATTTTTAAAAGGGAAAACAATTCGATTTTCAAAAAAAAAAAAAGTGAAGAAGGAAGGAGGGAAGGAAGGAGGGAAGGAAGGAAGGAAGGAAGGAAGGAAGGAAGGAAGGAAGGAAGGAAGGAAGGAAGGAAGGAAGGAAGGAAGGAAGGAAGGAAGGAAGGAAGGAGGGAGGGAGGGAGGGAGGGAGGGAGGGAGGAAGGGAGGGAGGGAGGGAGGGAGGGAGGGAGGGGAAAGATACAAAAAATGTTGAACTAACCCAGAAGATTCTATCTGGTCTTCACACATGAGGCACAGGGGAGGCAAGGACCTTGGGGACAGTTGCCTTAGAATCTAGGGACCTGGACCATGAGCCAATTCTGGCCTGCCTCCTATTTTTGAACATAAAATTGTACTGGAAAACACCTACAGACATTAGTATCTATTGTCTATAGTTTCTTTCAGAGCCTAAGTAAATTACAATAGACACCATCTGGCCTAGAAAGCAAAAAAATATTATTCGTCCTTTCACAGAAAAAGTTTGCTGACCCTGTCTTAGATGAATAAAAAGCTGTGAAAGTGCCTGGGAGGGTAACTATTCATTTTGAGAACCAAAACAGCCAGTTACCTGGGAAATGAAATTCTTGTCTTACAGTTACTAGATTTGTGATCATAAGCAAGCTACTTACTCTCTGTCTGGCCGCCTATAAAATGGGGAGCCTGGGAAGGATGGAAAGAGAAAGTGAGGCTCCAGCACCTGGTTGGGAGTAACTATTCAATGAGCCTATGTTTTCCTACCTAAATCCTGTATTTGGGGGGATCTGGCAGTTTTCACTAGGAGAAAAAACTATTTAATTCATAGTGCTGTAGTCAGAATTAAGAGCATCCAGAGTTTTCTGTCTGTTCCTATTGTAACTTTTGCTAGAGCTTAAATACAATGAAGTGCTGTACTTGAAATGGGAATAGAACAGTTAAAACTTTTCATTTTTGGATGTTCCCAGCTTGAAATATTAATTTAATTTTAAGAACTTGAGTTACTTGAGTCCTGTTTAAATTTACTCCTTGTACAATTGCCTGCATCGATTGAGAAATACAGCCAACTTCCAGAACCAGAGTTTACTTTCATTTTAAGTGAGTCTTAAATACGATATTGCCATATTGCCATATTGCTGCTGCGGTAACCGTGTGTGACAGGGCCCTCTGGGTTCCCTAAAAACCCTGCTGACTTTTCTATTCCCATATATAAAATATACTTTAGAGCTCCTAAAATGATAGTGGGTCTACTTACCCAGCAGTTAAAATACACACTTGATTGGTATAATTTTTTTAAAAAGCTGACTTGGGGTGGGGTCTGGAGAGAGGGCCTTTCTTCCCCAAACAGCAACTTTTTCCCTGGAGGCACTGACCTGAAGACACCTGCCTTAGGGTCCTTTCCTCACCAGCTTATGCTGAGAACAAGCGCCCCTTTAGACTCCCAATTCTCAGATCCTCTGATTCCAAGCCTGTCAGAGAACGGAAAGTTTCCCAGGGGCAGAAAAAGCCAAAAAAATAATAACTGGCCCTCGTGGCCAGAACAGCTGCGCTGCGAACCCTCCCCGCAGGTCCCGGCTTTGAGAATTAATTCGTCTGCAAATAGCGCCGCGTCCAGATGCGGCTTCAGCGCCGCAGCGCCGGTTTCTTAAGGATTTAACTTGAAAGTCAAGGGCTTCCTGCACTAGGTGTTACAAATAAGTAGTGTCATTTTCTTTTTGCTCCGAGTTTGTCCGTCCAATCATATCCCAGTATGCAAATAAACCTTCGCCCGTGCAGATAAAAAGGAACAAATAAAGCCAAGGGCTCTATCAGAAACAAATCGCTGAGCCTGTCACCTGTATTTCAGGAGCTGAACCAGCAATGTCATCCTCAGGCATGTCAGACTTACCTGTCCCACTCACCAATTTGAAGTTTCAATATACTAAGGTCAGTACAATTTCTGTTTGCTGCTTTGCCTCAGGCTTCTAAAAACGACATTGATTTAAAGCATAAAAAGGTCAATTTAAGTAACTTGGGTAAAGAGCCCTTTGCAAATACAAAAATGAAAGCCTTGCAAAATGCAGTCCTGAGGGTAGTGTCTTGATCAAATAATGAATTCCAAATCACGACGGGCAACTTTTCATAAATGTATTTCTTAAAAGTATTTTTTTTTTTTTTTTTAAGTGAAAGGCATTCTCTTCTATGTGAAAGGTTCTTGTGTGGGGATTCGGTGGACTTTATTAAGCAGTTCCATTAACTTCAGCATAGCCCAGCATGTATGGTAAGAGAACAAATAAGTTGCTAGAGAAACTGGAAAGAGACAAACAAGTGGGAAATATTAAAAAAAAAAAAAAAAAAAAAAGAGAGAGAGAGACAGCCTGCTGAAGTAATATGATCTTTCTATATGGTTAATGAGTGTCCAAATCTACGAAATCTGAGTATTGAATAAATTGAATAAAAGCTCCTATTTCAAAAACTTCAAATGGACTTGCTTGCATTATTCAGCATATTTCAAAGAAAGAAAGCATTCTTATTTATTTTTTCAGCAAAGTTTGTTGCCATTGGAGCAGATGTGTAATTGTTAACTGACAAATACAGAGAGAAACAAGAGCAGGAGCCAGTTCCAGGCTTAAAAATCCACAGCTAGGGAGTGAGGAAATGGATTTTGTTTGAGTCAGTCAAGAAACTGCCTGTTTCACACTGTTATATGCCAGCTCTCCTGCCAGAGCCTAGAACTCCCAAACAAATAAAAGAAACAAAAAACAAAAAAACCAATACTAGTCTAACCAAAATTACTTAAATTTAGCCTTATGTTGTCATGGAGAAAGTAAGGTAAGAAGGGAAGTATTTCAACTCAAGCAAAGCCATTTTGCTTTCTGAATCAGTCAATGAAAAAATCAAGAGCATTATACTTTAATGATAAAGGAAAGGCCTTGCTATTATTTATTTTCTTTATTTTTATACTCGTAACCATGGATGATTTTTGTGAATCCTAAAGTCAGTTACATTTTCATTTTCATATGTACAAAAAATGAGGAAGTTGCTGAGCTGATTGGCTCTTTTCCTTAGGAAAGTGTCTGCAGATATCAGATTGTGCCTTGAACGCAGTTCACCAGCAGCTATAAAGTAGATTATCATATTCTTTTCACAAGGTTTTATTAAAAGGGGAAACTTTTTTTCCATTTAATTTTATTCCAAATGGGAGCATTAAAAATGTGGTGACCATTTACACTGGGCAAAGGTAGGCCCAGAAGATGACGAGACTCAAGACTCCAGCTTTTCCACCTTTCTAACTACAAGTTGGTCATTCACAAGAAATTTCAATCCAAGGCATATTGAAAAATGAGTTTCATAAAGATCAAAATAATTTGCAGTGATTGAATTATCTCACTACTATTGCTACAAAGAGCCTTTTTTTTATGATACTAATTGGGAAAATATTTGGTGATCTAAATGTCACATTTTTAAAAATTTGGCTTTGCAGAAGTCTGTAGCATCCTCGATTGTGTATCTCAAGGAAGCTTTAATGTGAAATACTCTTTCTACTTAATTAAGCTTCATTTAGTAGTTATTAATTAAGCATGTAAGAGACAGTACTAGACAAATGAGATGGTTGTTAAAATCTAACATGCAAACACAGATCTAGTAATCCTTTAACACAGAGGGAAGTTTTTAAGATGGAAATCTCCTGTTCCCTTCAAAGTCATTGCACAAGAACACCCCTTTAGGGAACATGACTGACCTAGGTGTTCAAAAGAAGGCAAGATTCAACGAGCAGGATTTGCTCTTGCATCTAAAAACTTTTGTGGGTAAAAGTTGCACTGACACAATGCAAGTCAGTGAATTTTGATTGCTCACACATCTCTATAAATCTGTTCTGCTCAGATAGCATTTTATTGTCTGATTTATTGGTTACAGCATTTTCACACTCGGGAGGACACCAGTTATGTATGTAATTAAATCTAAATGGGTGAGCTTTTTCAAATGCCTTTGCATTTTCTTTTTACTGTGCCCCACTGAAGAACTGGATTGGATTGGCAATTGCAAGAGGAGTTGGGAAAATTATGGTTATTAGCTAAGTTTCCTGGTTGCAAACCAAGTAAACAAGGATTTTATAGTGTCTGAGGAATTACCTTCTATGGCCAACCCCTAACCTCTGAATTATTTTTCTCTTACTATGTTAATGCCCTTCTCTATTATCACTAGAAGTATATTGATCTTTTGGGGCAAAGTGGAGGGAAGAGACAAGCAGGGCTGAGTAACAAAACATTATTACAAGTATGGTAGCAATAGAACGACATAGTAAGTCTCATGCTTGAGACTGCTTTCACCCAAACAAAAGAAGTCATTGTTGCATATCTTTTTTATGACTTAATTCTCTAGTATAGTCTCATTAGCTTTTTGGTGGGATGGATAAAAAAGAGATCAGAGTTAAGAATTACTTTCTAAAATGAAACAAAGGTTTTTAGGATTTAAAACCTCAATAACATCATTATAAATCTTCATAAACTCAGATCCCATCTCTAACCTCATTTATCCCCTTTCCAACTCTAAATGAATCATATATATGCCAACTCATCCATTTTATTGAGCCTTTAAATGAAGAGCTTCTTTGAAAGTTATGTGATCATGGGCAAACTACATTACCTCTCTTTGCCTCGGTTTCTTTATGTGTAAAATGGGAATAATAAAGGTACCAATTTCCTAAGGTGGATGAAAGCATTAAATGAATTTAATGCTTATAAAGCACTTGAAATAGTACCTGGCACATGGGAAGTGACTGGTTAACATTAGGTATCCTAGTCCTATTTATTTTTCTGATTTCTTTCCAGCTTTCCAGAATCTTCTTTTACTCATCCTTTCCTAGAGCTGTTTCTTATTCCACTCTAGTCTTTTTTGTCACTCTTTCTTGCACAGTCATATCCCACCTGACAAGGACCACACTGGAGCAAAGTTCCAAGGATTTATCCAAGATTTCAGGGATCAAAACTAAACTTGGAATGCTAGTAGCCTGAGCCCTCACACCAAGTGACTTCTCTAAGAGCAATATCATTGCTTTTGAGCATGGAGGTGTTGGAATCCTCTTCTGTTCACTTGTCCATTGGGACTACTGAAGGGGGCATGGCCATGAGCCTCTCCAGCTGCTGATGAGCTATTCTCAGGCCACCAGGTAGAAGAAATAAATGTTTTCTTTCCCCAAATATGCTAAATAATGTAAGTCAATTTGAAGTTTTTGAAACTGGAGCTTTCATACAAAGGATATATTTTCAATAGAGAAAAGTTATGAATCATTGAATATTATGTTGATTATGCACCATTATCTTTTCATAAATTCTTACAACAAACAAATTCAGGCCACATGCATTTTTTAAAAAATATATCTTTATTGATTTCAGAGAGAGGAGAGAGAGAGAGAGATAGAAACATCAATGATGAGAGAGAGTCACTGATCGGCTGCCTCTTGCATGGCCCCGACTGGGGATCGAGCCCACAACCTGGGCATGTGCCCTGACCAGGAATCGAACCCCGATCGCCTGGATCCTAGGTTGATGCTCAGCCGCTGAGCCACGCCCGGCCGGGCCACATGCATTTTAAAATACCCCATCCTCTTCACTCATTTCTCCCATTTTTCTCTTTCCTTTATTTAACGTGTTGAATGACTGCTCCATGCCAAGTCTTGTGGTACAAAAAGACCAATATGACTCTTGCCTCATTGGGCTTATATTCTTGGAGGGTGTGTGGGGTGGTTGGTATGGAGAAAAAATGAACAAGTGAATAAATTAATCTCAAATTATGATAAATGTTAAAAAGAAGAAAACACAAAGCTGAGAGAGTATGAGAGGAAGAGCTTCTTTTTGATGAGGTTTTAGGGGAGGTCTTTTAAAGGAAGGAACAGTTAAGATGAGCCTTTGGGATGCAGAGCATAAGGGGGCCATGGCGAGTGGGGAAAAATAAAGATCCAGAGCTAACAGTGCAGGCAAAGACCCTGTGAAGGAGAGTTTGGTATGTGCAAAGAACTATCTGAAGGCTAATGTGGCGAAGTAAAGTGAGGAAAGGAGAGAATGGATGAGATGGGGCAGAGGCTGTGGCCAGATTGCCTGATGGATTGTATTTAAGGGAAACCACTGGGGAGTGCTTAAAACAGGACAGGACTTATATTCAAGACAAAGCTGATTGTGCAGTAGTCCTGCTTTCACTTGGCAATTCCTTTTAACTTGCTTCTGACTGAAGAAATATTTTGTTTGCTTTTGACTTGGAAGCAGTAGAACAACTAGCTGGGTGGCTGCAAGATGTAGTGGCTTAACAAGATAAACTCAGCTTCGATTTCCAGCTCTTCTACTTATTTATGATATGAATAAATATCAGGCTTCTAATCTCTGAGTTTCAGTTGGCCTGTCTATAAATTGGGAGTAATAATGATTACCATAGAAAGTGGCTGTGAGAATTAAGGGAGGTAATTTATGGAAAGCGCCCAGCACTTGTAGGCTCTTTTTAATGCTCTTCTTTCCAAGATGATTCCTAGAATTCTAAAATTACTCAATTCCCACTGTAAGGGGAATGAATTGCTAGTCAGGGTTCAAAACTGCTTTTACCTATTGATCTCATGTAAGGTTCATAATCACTGGAGAGGAGTTAGAGAAGGTGCTACTACTCTCCCATTTAAAAAAAAAAAAATTAAAAAAAAAAAATAAAAAATAAATAAATAAATAAATAAAGCTTAGGTTCCTGAGCTCAGAGAGCTTAAGTGACTTACTCAAAGTCGCACAGCTCTTAAGAGGCAAAGACAGAAGAAGCTGAATTCTGAATCTTCTCATTTCCGATATGATACTTTTCCACATGATTGTGGGGTTTTTTCTTAAACACTAAAGACAGTATTACTTGAATCTCACTGGATTATCTCTAACAAGTGCTTTCTTTAGTCTGATTGAGAGAACTGAAATTTGGGTGATAAGGAAGAGGGAAGACTTGGGCATTAAATTCCCCAAACAAGGGGACCAATAGAGAGTAGTTACTCTAGAGTAGTACTTCTTGTATGTGAATGTGCCAGTGAATCACTTAGGGATCTTGTTGAAATGCAGATTGATTCTGTAGGCCCTAGGTGAGGTATGAGATTCAGCATTTCCAGCAGACTTCAAGGTTATGCTGATGTTTCTCAAGCCAGGTCTATTGACCAGAAAAATGGTCTAAAAGTTTGGGTCACCTTTATAACTTTACCTGCAGTGACCACCATCTAGTTCCTTAGGAACCTGACTTGCTGTTTCTGCCAGAAACTCACACTCACACAGGTCAGAAATACTTACCTCCCCCTTCAAAAAGGGTCTGAGTCCAACAGGAACCAGATGATGGCCACAAACTAGTGACGGAATTTACCATTAATTTTTCTCCTGGGACATAAACATTCATGAATGCCATATTTTAGCTCATCCCTGAGGAATGCATTCCTGGCAAATTGTTTTGTAGTCTGGCACCTGCACGGCTACAAGAAATCTAATCAGCCCTGGCTGGTGTGCTCAGTGGTTAGACCATCGGCCTACACACTGAAGGGGCAGGGTTCGATTCCCCATCAAGGGCATGCACCTGGGCTGCAGGTTCAATCCCCAGCCCTGGTCGGGGCGCATGCAGGAGGCAACCAATCGATGATATGTCTCTCATATAGATGTTTATCTCTCTCTCTCTCTTTCCCTCTCCCCCTCCCTTCCACTCTCTCTAAAAATTAATGGAAAAAATGTCCTAGAGTGAGGGTTAACAAGAAAAATAAATAAATCTAATAAACAAAAATACTAAATCAACTCACACATACCCTAAGAGAGATTATTATCCCCATTTCATAAGGACTCTCACTATTACAAGTGTCCACAAGATTCCTCTAAATTGGACTTTACCGAATGAATTTGTTGTTACCTACTTGCCAGAATGAGGGGGCTGAGTGAGAAAAACCCTTAAAGAGTATGAATAACAATTCATCTGAAGAGCAACCCAAAGTTAAGGAAATGCCCTGAAGTGCATGGGTAATCTATGGGCTGATATAATACAGGTCAGCATGAAAGAAATCTCATGGGAATACAAGTATTGATAAAATGATGATACAGTTGTCTCTAAATAGCAATTGTCTGGATGGGGGTGATGGTTGTGGTGGTTTGGGTTTTCATGATGCTTTTATAATTGTGGCCAGATACATTACACATGTACCAGATATCAGTGGCAACAGAGACAGAGCCAAGTTCAAATGAAAACATGGGCAATCATTGCTTTATAATTAAACATTTCATTAAAATCCACTAATAAGCAAATTGGAAAAGTAAATACTTACATAAATCTTGATTTTATCACATTGATATATTCTGCGTATGTATGTGAGCATGCGTGTGTGCATGTGTGTGCGTGCATGTGAGTATTTAAAGCTCCCGCAAATAGCGGCATTGATTACAAAGACTGTAATGTATTGATAATATTTAATTTTTTTATGTCATAATATGTCTACCTGATACCTTTATTGTAATGTTGGAATTGTTAAAGGAAATTTGTTTGCTGGGAATGTGCACAGTTACCACAGATCTTAGAACTTTGCCTAAACAAAGTACCTCCCACCCTAGGTTCCATTGTCCTACTATTTGCACTGCTCACCCAATATTTTCTTAGGAGTTGAAGGAACACAAATAACAAACTAAATTAGGTTCTATATTTTGCATTTTCCTTGGAAGAAAGCTTGAATGTAAGTATTGTATTATTGGGTCTTGATATTATTAAATATTAAATATGCACTGAACTTTCTTTCTGGTGCTCTTATATTTTATCCCTTTAATACAGGGAATATATGATGTACAGAAATTGTTGACAAGTATTTTTGTTGTCTGTGGGACATAGTGGAGATGTGGCTCAAAAAGAAATGCTTTTCTTTTTCCCTGAGTTGAAAGGCTGAAGAGGTTTTCCAAACAAGAAAATAACAGCATACACTCATGTCACTGAAGTCAGACTATAATGTAAAACAGAAATCAAAGGAAAATTGTATTTCTCCTACTTTTGTTTTGGTCACTTTCTTGTTTTGTTTTTATTCCTTTCACTGCAGTTAAATATTTTCCTCCATCTGTTATTTCCTCCTTAATTTCCTTTTAGATTTTTTTACTTTGAGTGGCAACATTTTGCTTAGCTGCCTCCAGGTGTGGGCTGAAAGTAGTTGCCAGAGATCTAGCTTTGAAGCTTCGATTCTTTTAAATGTTTAACATCCTCACCTGACTTTTATTGAGCCTCTTATTATTCAACCTGCATCTTGTTTTTCTGCCGCAATTCCAAAGTTTTGTGGGTTGTTTTTGTGTGGGTTGTGTGCCTAAAGCTGAGAAAAAAGGTACACATTTACAGCACCCATCACACTCCACCTGCTGTGACAGGGGCTCTCAGGTTTGGAAATTCACACCGGTGACATAAAAAGGGGAACTGCGTCACCTTTCTCATCCTTGTCATATATTAAAAGAAATACATTGTGTATTTAATATGTGATCTGTTAAATCTCTGCCACCAAGAAAGCACTGGCTTCCGTTATAGGATCAAGAGCCGCTGGCCCAGTTCCAGCGACCCTCACAGTCAGAGATAATGTGACTTGCAGGGCTGGGTGGAAAAAGTGAAGTAATTAAGTAAAAAATAAAAATTGAAAAAATCATAGACACAGATAACAGCATGCTGATTACCAGAGGGAAAGGGAATGGGGAGAGGTAGAAGAGGGATAAATGGTGATGGAAGGAGACTTGACTTGGGTGATGAACATACAATACAATATATGGATGGTGTATTATAGAATTGTACACCTGAAACCTATGTAATTTTATTAACCAATGTCACTCCAATAAATTCAATTAAAAAAACAGATACCGTGAATATAGGCCACCCTGAATATCTGTTGGAGGGAATCAGAGGCTCTCTCCCCTTTAAGCCAACAGGCTCCAAAATCTTATATCAACAGATAAGGCTAATAGGTTTTATTTTGCCTATCAGTCAAATTTGGCTTGATCCAAGCCAGAAATACTCCGAGGAAAGGACTTACTAATTTAGAATTGTAACTTTATACCAAACACATTAAGACATAATAACTTTTACCTGGAAAGGCTTTTTTTTAAAAATTATGACTTGGACACTAAAATGCATTCAGAAAACAGCCACTTTTTCTTTTCTTTTTTTTTTTTAATCAAAGGTCATATGATACATCCCCTAAAATCTGACATATCAAAAATTTAAGAGTAAAATCAATTTTTAAGTTGCCTCAATGTTGCCATTGATTGTTTCCCCATATAAGAAGCACTTGAAGTCCAAATGCATAGACATCTATAATTTCCGATCAATATTGTGAACTTTAAGTTGAGGTTTACTGTATATATAAATATACATTATTCACATATCCTGAATCCAAAATTCATAATTAGAATACAGTTAATATAATGGTTAAATAGGACTCAAGAATTTATTTTATTTTATTTTACTTTTACAACCTGATCCCATTTCCTCTGAACTTACCAATGGCAAATAGCAAATGGAAAGTGAACAAAAGGAGGGAAATGATAGAGCATTTCAACAGGTCTACATAAGTGTCATTATTATTATAATAAACATTTGTTAGCCTACAGTTTTCCATATATATTACTTTTCCTTTATCCATGGTGGGTTTTTTTTTAGCATTTTCGGTTACCCTCTGTCAACCACTTCTAAAAATATTAAATGGAAAATTCCAGAAATAAACAATTTATGTTTTAAATTGCATGCCATTCTGAGTGGCTTCTTGCTCTGTCCCACCCAGATAACAAATCATCCCTTTGTCCAGAGTCTCCATGTTGTTTACACTCACCACTGCGTTATCAGATTGACTGTTCTTATGGTCAAGTAACCCTTATTCTACTTAATAATGCCACATTCACATAAGTTTTATTACAGTATATTGTTATGACTTTTCTACTTTATTATGAGTTGTTGTTGCTGATCTCTTACTGTGCCTAACATAAACTTTATCATGGGTATGTGTGTATAGGAAAGAACACACACACACACACACACACACACACACATATATAGGGTTTGGTACTCTCCATGGTTTTGGGCATCTCCTGGGGGTCTTGGAAAGTATCCCCTGCAGATAAGTGGGGCTACTGTAACCATTTTATATAACCACAGGAAGGAGGATTCTTCAAATCATTTGGTCTCACAGTTAGATGGAAGCAAATGTCAAATGTAAAGCCAATAAAATTAACTCCTCCTCAAAAAAAAATCATTAATGTAGTTCCTGCCAATTAATTCTCCATAACTCAGAGGAAGAAAAATGGTGATGCAACTCTTGATTTTTATAGTAACTGGATCATGTCATTATTTGTGCTGAGTTTTTATGCTGTTTTTATGCTGAAAGGCCTCTGATTGGGGCAGAACATGTGTAATTCATACTTTTCAGACTGTGGCTCTATATGAGTGTACTCTCAAACTTCATGCCTGGAACATTAAAATGATTTTGACTAATATCTGGACTCTGGTTGCTGTATTTTAAATCTGTTCGGGGACATAAAAATCAGTTTTCCTAAAAACATTTATTTCATCCTGTCACTTCCTTATTATATCCAGAATAGAGTCCAAACCTCCCACTCTGGGGATCAAGATTCACCACAAACTGGCTTCATTTTCATCACCAGAACTTATCTGTGACTTGTTTCCACTGGAATTCTCTGTTCAGGGCTGATCTCTTCTCTCTTACAAATATCCCAGCAGCGTTCCCTCCCTTTGCCCACTGGTCTCCACCAACCCAATCCTGTCCTTCAAGGATGCATCCCTCTAGCCCACGTCCCTCTCTTCCATGATTTCTGCTCTGTAATTTAACTAAAGCACTGCTTTGGCGATTTTACTCTACAGCCTTCAGATCTTTACTGGCTCACCTTGATATAAATACATTCTCTTCATAGTTCATAAGCCCCCTGAGAGCAGGGGTCATGGCCCACTCATCTCTCATTTTCCCACAGTACCTTCCAAATAATGAGGCAGGTGTTACTCATTATTTGACAAACACTTTTCTGATAAAAAAAAAAAAAGTGAACATTTGGATTTTGTGAATATAAACACAAATTCAAACAGAAGTTGAGTTCCCAGTGTTCTATCTAAAAGGTTAAAACTGAATAATGCACAGCAGTTGCTGGTAATTTGGGATTATCTATGGCTGGTCTCATTGGTTGCCTACAGGCTGCTAGATAAACTTGTGTTCCTATTTTAGGTTAATGCTTATCTACAAAACATTCGCTGACTTTAATTTGAACAGGGAGTTTCATGTACAGCTTCGATACAAGAGCCTGATAATGAAACTAGATGGTAAATACATATTTTAACGGCTTTCTCACCAAAAAAGATTCTATAAAGGGAGTAAAATAAGCTCTAATACATCAAGAGATATATTACTGAGAACTTGAAACTTCAAATTATCACAGACCTAGGAGGACTCAAGTAAGAGCTGCAAAGTTTCACCTGTAAACAAAAATCTGGTGATACCTTTTTAAAGAAACTTAAAAGAGAGTTTATTTAGGTAACAGTTTGCAAACTGGGAAACATAGCCCTTGGTATGAACCGAGAATATATTTCCAAATGGAGGGGGTAGGGCAGGGTTTATAAAGCAAAGGTTGCAAGGAGCTGGTGATCGAAGAGATGGGTTGCTGGGGGTGAGGTGGGGGTGGGGAACAAGGTCATAAACTTATATCATGTGCTTTCTGATCGCTGGGGAACTGGCCTTTCAATAGTTGGCTGACTCAGTGATCCAGCAAGTGAAGTTGAGAGGCGAGAACCACGGGTAGTACTGTACACAAACAAGCGTTTATCAAGTCCTAGTTGCAGCCCGGGCCTGTAGAAGAAGGCTGCCTTTGATCACACAATTACGGTACAGGGAGGATTATTGAACCACGAAGCAAGGAGTACAATTTATCAAACGGTACAATCAGTAGAGGCGTGGGGGGGGGGTAGTTGGGGGCAGCCTGGGGGGGATCCGACCCTTTAGGCAATTCTGGAGCCCAAGGGCGAAGTTATGCTCTGCAAGCAGCTTCAGAGCGCAAGCCAAAAAAAAAAACCCAACAAAGTTTGGGCCACAAGTTATAATATTAAAGTTCTTATTAAGTCTTCACACCACAGGCCTAACAGAATATAATTAATTCTGTATCTTGTCTTTATTTGATTTTTGGTGAAATTTTGCTGCGGTGGAAGGGTGGAATTCTGGATATATCTGACAAGATGAGACTGTGCTCTCTTGGTTTAAAAGCTATCATGTCTAAAGAGGTACTACAGACTTTAGGGCTGAAGAAAGGGAGAATTAGAAACCTGTGACTGAATCTCATGCGAGTTCTGCAGACTGGCTAAAAAACCCAGGGCAAGTACCAGGATGTCTCTAGTTTTTTGTGTGGAATTAGGTGCACTGATATGCAGATTCTAACTTTAATACCAAGCAGAACATAATAAGTAATTTCATAGAAAGATAATAAAATACTATGTTAGAAAAGAGGAAAAAAGAGGTTAAATCCAACTGGACCGATTAATGAAATCTTCGTGAGTTGATGATATTTTAAGGACAGTTTGAGGTGTGAGTAGAAGAAAAGAGTAAACTGCCAGTCTGAGGAAGGCATGAATAAAAGGTGTGGAGCAGAAGGCTTGGTGCTTGGCAGAATGAGGCTGAAACAAAGGTAAACTGAGGAAACAAAGGGTTGGAAAAGCCAGATCATAAGCAGCCTTATTATCACGCTAAGGAACCTGTGAGTGGAGAACCACCCAAGTGTTCTGAGGAGGGGACAAAATCTGAACTGGGTTCACTTAAGATTATGATAACAGGGTGAAGACTGAATTTCAACTAAGCAGAGGTGGGGGGCAGAGAGAACAAGGTGAGGTTCTTTATGACAGCACAGAACAAAGCCATGCCGAAGGATGACTTGGAGCTGTGTTTCTCTTGAACAGGAGAGGGAAAGTGTGTGTGTGTGTGTGTGTGTGTGTGTGTGTGTACGCAAAATGTCTTAAACAGACAAAAATATCTTGTGGAGGGTCCATAAGGGAAGTAAGTTTGTGACATTGTGCTCACACAGACATTCTGCAATGCTTAGTTTGATTTTCATTTTAAAAAATCAAATTTGCTGCATATTTAAGTACCTGTTTGTCCACTTTCTCTCCCTCTTGACAGATCTTTATAAACAACGAGTGGCATAATTCGGTGAGTGGCAAGAAATTTCCTGTCTTTAATCCTGCAACTGAGGAGAAACTCTGCGAGGTAGAGGAAGGAGACAAGGTGAGTTTCCTAGCACTAGTTCCATTTTATGCCAGGCTTTTTGCTTGTTTCTCACTATTCTGAGCCATAAACCCCATTTCAAGTTTAAGTAGACATGTCATGAAAATATGGTTTGTGAGGCCATCTGGGGAAAGGTACTCTTTTTAGCCACTTTTACAAATGATGATGTAACAGCAGAATATAAGGTTTGAGTAATTTACTCAAGGTGACACTGCAAATAAATAATGAAATCAGCAGTCAAATGCTGTCCTTTGATCCCAGAACTTGTGACTGACAGGGTTACTGCCTTACCTTGTAATTATTGTAAATAATTACATAAGATAATTTAAATAGCCTGGGGAGTGAGGAGAGTAAAAGCCTTTAGAATTTTAATCTGAACACATACCTTAAAAGGTATATGTGTTCACAGTTTAATTTGAAATGGTTTCTGGTCTGGAATTGTCCAGATGTTATCAAGCTTTAAATCTCTGTCATGTAAGATATAAAGACATAAAAATGTGGGCTTTTTGCTGTATGAAAAGACTACTGGGAGATGAAGTCAGCAAAACCCCAGGATAATAGCATTCATGACACTATGTTCAGTTCAATCACCATAGCAATCACATGTTCCTGTTGAGGCTTCCTTCTTTCATTTCCCTCTTCCCAATCAATGAGGTCACTAATCTCATGGTATTAAACCTTGCAGACTTATTCCAAGATAGTGATAGACCTGAGGGCCTCTTCTGAGTTTAGGGAGGGCCCTGGATTCAGGTTGCAGTATTAGCAGTGCAAATTAAGACCTATGCCTTTAGGGGCAAGAGTACAGTTTAGTCAGAAGGGTCAACAGCTTAAGAAGCAGAAGCAGAATAGAATGGAGACACATGTCAGCTGCTTTCAGATTTGACTTTCTGTATATGCCAGAGTTCATCTGTGCATAAATTCTTCAAGGGCTTCTCATTGTCTGGGGCAAAAGCAAACCCTTGTTTCTGGCCTCCATGCCAGCTTCCCCAACCCCCTTCAATGTAAGAGTCCCAACTTCATCATGTTCAATATCATCTGCCAAACACTGCATGTTGGTCACCGCCTCAGTGCCATAGTACGGTGAAGCCCTCAGGGCCTAGTTTAAATCATCTTCTGTAGTAAGACACCAGAAGTTGCACATTTGTATTTACCTGTAGAGCTTCTATTCCTTTTTCGATAAAATAGAGAGATTGCTGGGCCCCACCCAACCCTGGTGTTTGGTTCAGTAATCCTAGAGTGGGGCCTGAGAATTTGTATTTCTGACAGTTCCTCAAGTGATGCCAGTGTTGCTGGGTAAGGGTGGGCGAATACACTTTTAGAACCTGATCTAAAGTATTAAACAATACACTGTATCTCCTCTCAAGTGGTAGCGCTTAATAAGGTGCATGGACATTAGCAGGTAAGAAAGTTGATGATTGGAAACTGCTTGACAATCACTTTGTACCTCTAAGAAATGTTATAAGACCAAACTCGGGCAGAGAAATACTGAAAACACCTGGTGACATGTTCTAGTAGACCCAGAAGTCTGTGTCCTATGAGCCATTCCCAGAAAAAAAAAAAAAAAAAAATCTATTCTTCACATTCAACAAAGAGGAACAGTTTTGTCAGAGACTTCTAGAGATCTACACAGCACTACATTACCTTGAATGTCTGTCTAGTTGCTTGCATGGCTCTGTCAACCCTGGGGAGGTAGGAAAAGCAATAAAAGTCAAGGTGAGGGCGAGGTTGAGCCCCTGATAGCTGCCCACTCTTTCTCTCTAGAAGTACAAATGCCACTCAGGAGGGAGACTGCAAAGCTTTTGGCAGGTTGCAAGTACAAAAGAAAAAATTCTTGATGCTTTAGCTCTAGGGCTTGGACATCTCGCTTTACAACTCACTGGCTTTCGGGTTTAGTTTCATCAGTCAAACAAATCTGAGCCTGGAGTTCCAGTAGAAATCTTGTCAGGCAATCTAAGGTCTTCTTGGCATCATTGGTGAGATTTACTTTCTTCAAGTGCAGTGAGGGTGAGCTGAGACCATTCCTAAAGCTTTAGAAATATTTGTCATTTACTTGCTTTGCATTTATTGACAATTATTTCCTGTTCATAGGAGAGCAGAAAATCTGTGCATGAGTAGATTGAGGACACTCATTCACTCCAACAAATCTTCTAAGCAGGTCACAATGTGAATCACGTTGGCTGGATATTTGACACTCAAGTTAAATTGTTTATGCTATAAAATGCTCACGGTTGACGACTGTTCACCTAACATCCAGCACTCTTGTCATCATATTTTAGAATGATCTACTAACACTTATTTTTAAGTAATTATTGCTGTTTTCACAATTCTGGTGACAAAAAAGTATAGTAACTCCTAACAGTGCTTAGCCAAAGGTAGAAATCTACTAAATTATAGAGTCGAAGTAAACCTAATATTCTGGAACTGACTCTTCAGATAATGAGCCAAGAGGTTTTAAGGATTTAATTGATGAGTAGAATGGAACTAACAATGGGCTATTTAGGGCCTTTTAATGGTATTATAAAGAAAGGGGGAGGGACAAGAACAAATGGAGGTTACAAAGCAAAGCACGGATGTGGGTGGGAACTGTTTTCTTTTCCCTTCACTGGCTCTTTTAGGCTATGTTGACTAATCCTGAAAACTGCTTTTAAAACTAAAGCATGACGGTAACAAGTAATTGCTGAGGATACAAGTAAATGTCCATTAAAGTATCTGCTATGACAGGTGTAAAAGTGAAACTGATCTGCTAACTATTTTCTCCAAATCTGAATGAATTCAGTGTGGAAAAGCACAGTCTGAGAGTGATAAAGAGTTTAGTCTTCTCTTACTATGTTTACAAGGCATTTGATATTTCATCATTATTCGAGTTATCTTTACCCATCAGCCTCGGTCCCTTACTTCAAAAAATGAACGTTTTAAACCCTGTGCAGCAAAAGTGTTATTGAGGGTAGCAAATTTGACTCATGTACCAAACTGTGTTCTGGTTAATTCAAAAATGATGACCTTGAAAAGTGTCATATACCTAATAGTTTTGATGAATGTAAAATTTTGTTATATAATTAAGTCAATTAAAATATGATTTATTATTTAAATGTCAATATAAGATTGTTTATATAAGGAGCATCATTATAAAAAAATTAATGTAACATGATGAGTTTATATAATAGGTAACAAATTATTAAATATTTATTAACTGCTGATTATACTCACGGAACAGTAAGGAATGTTATAGCTTATAATACAGACAGCAATAAATATTCACTGGAAAGGAGATCATTATCAGCATAGCCTTGCACAACTATAAAACTGGATTTTGAAGTCAGAGATAGGATCAAATTTTGTAGGATGGATTTCATGCTGTATTTCATGTCTTGTAAAACTAGGTCCATGATGCTTAACTATTGTAGTAATTTGAGCTTATAAAGAAAACATTTAGTTTTTTGCCTGGAGCTCCATAGGCTCTTAACTAGTAGCTGGTGTCAAGCTGGATTAGTCTGTCAAAGGTTTAGGCAGGTTGTGATATTTCAGCTGGGTCTTAAAGAATATATAGGACTTTGAAAGTAAAAGGGGTGTGGTGGTAGAAAGTTCTAGGCAAGAATTACAAAATCAAAGGTGAGGAGTTGGACCAGATTGAGTAGAAAAAATGTAAAGAGAACTTTGAGTAGGTGAGGTGGGGCCCAAAATATTGGACCTTGAACATCAGAAAAAGGAGTTTGGCCTTAGTACTGCTGGCAAAAGAGGGGTAGTTGCAAATATGTGAAAGGGAAAGTGATAAGATAAAAAGGTTTGCAGAAGATTAGCCTGGTAGTAATAAGCAAGACCTTTGGGGAGAGAAGAGAATGAGTGGACTTGGGAATGTTGGCAACAATATGAGATAATAATGCCAAAAATAATACAGGGCAGTGAAAACCAAAGGAAGGATTAAAATATACTAGAACCGCTGAGAGAGATTTTAAAGTTTTTTTTGACTGCTACAACTACAATACAATTGCTACCATTTAATGAACAGTTAACATAATGTGTGTCACATAGAAAATGTGATTCAAGTGTTACCTTATTTAATCTTCAAAACAACTCTATGAGGTGACATCTCTATTTCAAAAATAAGAAAATTAAAGCTTAGAGATGTCACTTTCCAGTACCTTTTGCTTCAGAATATTCTTTACATTTTACAATATATTGGAGTGTTTACTTTGTTGTATATTTCTCCCATTCTATTGGAATTTTCAAAACAATAATCTCTTTACATCAGTATTTTATTATTAGCAGCCTGATGATAACAGTGCTACAGAACAGAGAAATTAGCAGATCTTTGGATGGATGGATGGATGGATGGATGGATGGATGGATGGATGGATGGATGGATGGATAGATGATGGATGGATGACTCAAAGCTTACATAGTTAATACATGAGGCAGCAGAGTTAGCGTCTGAGTTGTTTTGTTTCAAAGCTATGTATTAACTTACTCTATTTCTGTGCCTATAAGATAAAATATAAGATGTAAGAAAAGTAGAAGCATGATGCAAAGAACATGACCAAAAGAACATCCTTATTTATAGCAGCGTTCTCCAAGGATGTATTTTCCATATGGCGGAGTTACTCGTCTTGAAGCAAGTTTTTCCATGTCCCTCTGAGGGGCCAGACTGTCTATGATAAACCGTACTTGGCTAAGGCTGATGGCAGAACACTGAGCAGAAGGGTCCAAATGAAAGCTGTGTCATACAGACCTGTTTAAACACATCACAGCATATATTTTATAAGCTGTGGTATCCACATATCATGCGGGCAATTTCAGGTTCTTGTGGTTGGCTTTTTTATTTTTCCAACAGTGCTCTCTAAATATAACTTGGAAAAGGTTAGAATCTATGGCATAAAACAATGTCCAGATATAAGCAATCATTGTGATTAACTGAATGCCCAAAATA
This sequence comes from Miniopterus natalensis, assembly GCF_054644295.1. Taxonomy (NCBI): domain Eukaryota; kingdom Metazoa; phylum Chordata; class Mammalia; order Chiroptera; family Miniopteridae; genus Miniopterus; species Miniopterus natalensis. The sequence continues at coordinate 36,956,909 of NC_142092.1, read as the reverse complement.
ACAGTATATATGTTTCTTAGGAAGAGCAAGTAGTAATGCATATATTTTCCTGTATATATTCATTCTCTCAGGTTAGACAGGGAGATATACAACTGTATGATGTATTATAGTGAAGGAATGTTTGCTTGTAGTTTGTAAATATCATTACTTAATCAAACCAGATTATACTTCTAAAATCTCCTTCTCACCCCAAATCACCTTAGAGTGGTGATAAATACTGTAAAAATAGTTAATTTGTTTGAATTTTAATTTACAGACTTGTAAGTTTAGGATTTCTTAATTGACTATATCGTAAGGTAGGGATATTCATTTGAAGTACATGCCTCTCAAAGGGGTGATGTCGTCTTTGAGTGGAGTTTAGTTTAATTGTGGGCAACTTAAAAAATGTAGCTGGCTGGGTAGCTCAGTTGGTTAGAGCGTTGTCACAATATGCCAAGGTTGCAGGTTGGATCCCTGGTTAAAGCACATACAAGAACCAACCAATGAATGCATAAATAAGTGGAACAACAAATAGATGTCTCTCTCTCTCTCTCTCTCTGTCTCTCTCTCTCCTTTTCTCTCCAAAATCGATCAATCAATACATTTTTTTAAATGTAGAATAATTTTTCCCCTCAGATTCTCAAAGAAAATTATGTCTCCTGCAGAAAGTTGCAACCTATGGGCTTGAAACATAAAAAAAGAGAACAATCTGTGTTTTTAAGCTGTTTACAACAGATTTCATAGGGAAAAAAAGAAACACATGAAGTGGTAATGGCAGAGGTGGTGACTTCTGTAGTGTATATATTCTATAGGAGCTCGGGAGAGGTCTGAACCGGAATCTGGAGGGAATGCAGTGGTCAGGGAAAAGTGGGTAACTGAGGTGGACTAGGAAAGAACAGGAATATTAAAACCAGTTCAGAAAAAAGACAGAATGAGGGCAACGTGGGTGAAGGCAAGGAAGCCTGACTGAGTGTGATGGCATTACTTGATTATCTGACTTTTACTTGAAGTAATGCAATTTTAAGCAGTACCTTGTTAAAAAGAGAGAGAGAGGGAGGGAGAGAAAGAGAGAGAGAGAAGAAGAAATAAATTGACTCTTTACCTAGTTAGGGATCTAAAAGGATCTTTTGTACCCAGTTGGGAAAGGAAAGGCTATCACATACAGACCCTTCTCTATGCCAGTTTCACCACCTATATAACCCGTATGTATGCCTTTTTTCCACTGCACAAAAGGAACGAGCAACTTGTTTATAAAGTTTCCTCTTCAACAGCAAAACAAAGTTCTTATTCACCCTTCAGTAGGTTCTTCATGAGAGAATGCACAGACCATAGAGTCACCGGAGATTAAAGAAGATAATCACTATTTTAGATCTTGAGCTTTCCCTGGAGCTCTGGGTAACTGAGTCACCAAAGCCCTATAACGAAACAGTGAAGAGCAGAGGCTCTGCAGTCGACTGGCTCCGTGTAAAACTCAGTTTGGCCACTTTTGGCTCTTGACCAAATCTCTCTCTCTTTGCTTCAGTTTCTTCTATAAAATGGGGAAGATACTTGTTTCAGAAAATTATTGAGAATGAAATGAGTTAATATGTGTGAAGTAATTAGAACCTTCCTTGACATGTGGCAAGCACTCAATTAATAGCAACTCTCAAAATATTATATTTATATCCTAGAAAATCTCCCATGTACTGTGTGTGGGGAACTCATTCTAAAGATTAGGCAGCCGGTGCAATTTCCAATGTACAGTAGTTGGGTTGACACAATGTGCTAGACTGTGGGCTAATGAAGACACAGTGCCTGCTTGTGAGGTGCTTTGATCTGTTTTATAGGGTTATTGCCACCGGATTTGCCAATATGTTTAACTTACTAAATTGAATTGCCTTTGACTTGCAGGAGGATGTTAACAAAGCGGTGAAGGCCGCACGCCAGGCTTTTCAGATCGGCTCTCCATGGCGTACTATGGATGCTTCCGAGAGGGGACGGCTGCTGTACAAGTTGGCTGATTTAATCGAAAGAGATCGCCTGTTGCTGGCAGTGAGTACTAACCAAACTGGGCAGGAAGTGAGATCTCTAGAAAGCATTCACAATTTGGATGGCTAGCTGTTTTGATTTTAGTGATCCCTACATGTTCTCTACAAAGAAATCAAAGAGACTTTATGTATCAGCTCTCATAGGAACATTACCATTGAGATTATTCTTAGATAGCAGTCTGCACACTGGTTCTGGACGGTGTTATCTTCTACTCTCAGAATAGAGTCTATAGTCTAAACTTTGGCAAAGTCCTAGTTAAACCAAACTAAACAAATCTCTTTCCTTTACTCTGCAATTTCTTAGAGCAACGTGGGGTGTGACTATCCTAGAATAATACACTGAATTTTTCTAACTTACTTGACCATGAACCTCTTTGAGTAGAAAATCTCACCGAGTAAAGGTGCCTAAAATATTTCCCTAAAATAAATCTTATTTTTCTTTACTCTCACCCTCCAAGACACTTAATAAATGGTCACTTTTTTCCTCCCTGAAATGAATATGTTTACAATGGTCTTGATTAAATTATGTTCTTTTTACAGGTGAAAAGATGAAGAATAAAGAAAAAATTTAATTATTCATATGTTTATAAAAATTATGTTCTTATGTATACTGACTATTATTTTTAAAAACATTTTAGCAGTTAGATGAGTAAGCACATAAAACGGATGGGGGAAGATTACTTCTTTGTTTTCTTCTCAATTGGGTATTACAATGAAACCAATTTAACACAAACCAATACCAAGATCAGGGCTCAGAATAAATTTTTATTACTTCTAGACTCTTAACTGGCAGTAACATTTGTTTAAAAATCAACAGTAGCAATTATAGTCCCTCAAAACACGATTTACTACTCAAAAGATTCAAAACATGCGGAACTATGCAATTAGAAGCTATATACAATAAAACTACACTAACCAAAATGTCCTGTAGGAAGAAAGAATTTGCCAGAAGCTGGCTGCTACTATTTATCTGGTCTGTGGATTATAGAGTGCTGACTGCTTTTGCCAGCATAAGATCCTAAGGGGGGAAATAGAACAGGCATACAAAATCATGTTTGATGAAATTTTGAGATGGCGTGGAGTATAAAGTAGAGACAGAAGATTGTGTGATAGATGAGGAACAGCTTTAATAGCTTATCACCTCTATGTTCCTGCCCCAGAGAACATCAGGTTCCGATGAGTTCTGCTGGAGAAAGGGAGAAAAAGAGGAGAGATCATCTTATGTTGGTTAGGGCGCTAGGCTAGAAAATGTTGAACTTCACAGCCTGACCATCCAAATAATAATTATGATAATAGTGGCAAAACTAGAAGTTTCCCAATTAAAAATTCTGCTGAAGAAACTCATAGATGAAAGATCCAGGGGTCACTTAACTTTGTGTGAACTGATTGGTTCTATCCAGATGGAATGCAAAAATTAAAAATGATTATTGAGGCATTATTAATAGTCACTGACACTGAATTGTCACCCACATTTGTATTAAACAAGTGAAATCTTATTGGAACCCTGAACCATCTAAGGAGAACAAGTTGCCCCTCTCACTAGCTGTGTGTATATCAAATTGTGATCACTTCCTAGAAAGATGGTGAATTAGAGAACATTCAGAATGAGACAGAAGGAGCAGTAGAGTTTAGAAACCAGGATCTTACTAACCCTTCTCTCTAGATCTTGCTCTGACTATAAGAAAATCATTTTAACTCCTATTTCAGTCTTTTTTTTTTTTAAGAAAATGAGGTTAGACAAGATGACTTCTATTTCCAAAATTTACTAGCTCATCATTATTCAAAATATTAATATATATTTTTAATCTAAAAATTCACAGAAGTCTAGATCTGAGGTTTGACCTATTTTTCAGACAATGGAGTCAATGAATGGTGGAAAGCTATTTTCCAATGCCTATCTGATGGATTTAGGAGGCTGCATAAAGACACTACGCTACTTTGCAGGGTGGGCTGACAAGATCCAGGGCCGCACAATACCTATTGGTGAGTAGCTTTGAGAAACCCCGTGGGGGTGGGTAGCAGTGAGGAGATTACTATAGAGCTGAATAATTCTAAACACTCCCCTTTAAAGATGTCAACCAAATAAGGCAAAATTATTGTCTTCTTGACTTTGAGACAATGCAGTTCTGAACCTGGAAGTTCGGCTAAGATTCATCAACCAGCTTTTAAAATTGTTTCAGCATAATTGTGCAGAAGGGAACACTATAGATACTTTATAAAACATTAAAGTGAAAACATTCTTATGCTTGAATTACTGACTAAAGGCAATTTTCTCTCTAAGGGCCCAAACTTTGCAAAGCTGGCCACTGAAATGATTTATGTGAGTTTTATTCCAATAGAAGCACTTACACCCTTTCGAAATTGTAGTTATTTAAGCCACTTTGCATGTTTCAGTGTGAGTCAGTTATGGTCGTCTGTGCCTGGTCTCACTTAGTATAGTTACATTAGATTAATTAAACAAACCAATTCACATTGATTTGTTTCAAGTAGCTTTAAAGCAAAATGGGACTCTGTTTATAGCACGGTTTAAGAATTTGTGTGAGTAAATGATTATTTTGTGTTTTAGTATTTTAGTACGCTATGCACATAATGGAAATAGGAATATTGAAAAGACATCATTTGGGAAAACATTATGGGTAGAAATTGACTCAGAAACCAACTATAGAAATATAGGGCTCTCCAAGACTGGCCCTGATGGGTATTTTTAATGTAGAGCGTCCAGCAGGTTAGAAGTAATAGCCAAGAAGATAAAAGGGGAGAGTAAGACCCTGGTAATACCAAGAAATGTGGCTATTTTAGAAACTCTTACTTAACCCTATGACAAAATGGGAGAAGCCATTTAAAGTACCAATAGAGCCCTAGCCGGTTTGGCTCAGTGGTTAGAGCATCAGCCTGTGGGCTGAAGGGCCCTGGGTTCGATTCCGACCAAGGGCATGTGCCTTGGTTGCAGGCTCGACCCCCGGCCCCAGTCGGGGCGTATTTGGGAGGCAACTGATTGATGTGTCTCTCTCATGTCGATGTTTCTCTCTCCCCCTCCCACTCTCTCTGAAAAGTAATGGAAAAAATATCTTCCAATGAGGATTAAAATAATAATAATAAAGTACCATAGATTTTGATAAGGAGCCTTCTTGCTATGATAGCCAAGACGTTTTGTGGGAACTAGGACAGAGAACACAAAGCACCATGTAGCCTCGGGATGACCACATCAAACTTTGAGGCATATGAAAAATCAAATCCAGATTGAAAAGAAATGTCTTGTACTTTGGGCATTTTTTTCATGGATTGAAAGAGTTTGCTTTTATTGTTTGGTAGGCAAAAAACAAACAAACATTTTAGAACAAACCAGTAGGAAAGACTTATTGCTTGTAAGGAAATTTTTTTAAAAATTCTGCTACCTTTCAGTTTTACTAGTTTAAATTATGTTACTTAAAAAAATTTCCATCGTTACTGGTAGAACTTAGAGTTTCCAGAAACAGAATTTTAATAGTTCTTTTCTCAGTCACAGGCCTTTTATTTCCTTTCTGATGAAAGAAAGGAAACAGAATAAGATGATACATAAAATAGTCCTCCTATATGGTGAGAGAATTAAATATCTGTCAGATCTTTTCCAATTTTGCATTTTGGCTTTGGCCTAATTCAGTTTTATGGTTCCTCTCAGTTCAAATGACTATTTGAAGGCTCAGATTTTTATTTGGAGATATAAAAGATATAGTTGGAGATAGCTTCTTTTTTTGTTATTGTTGTTTATACCTTCCTCCCACATCAGCCCCAAACTACCATTTCATGAATGTCAGTCACATTATATATAAATGATTGTGTGTTTTATTTTCCAGATGGAGACTTTTTTACTTATACAAGACATGAGCCTATTGGTGTGTGTGGCCAAATTATTCCTGTAAGTCAGTCTCCTATATAATTTTCAATCTTAAAAAGAAAATGATTTCTAATTCTGTTTCATTTAGTAACAAGACTTTCTCCAGCACAAATGGATTCTTACATGTTTGCTAAATGTGGGGCAAATATAACTGTTGAATTTGTGTCTCCCTGTGACTGAACTCCTTGGATATGAATTGGATAGTCCAGAAACCTATCTATATCCTGAATCTCTTAAGTGTGTTTCAGTATTAGAGCATCAACAAATCTTTACCTTTTACTCTGGTTTGTTTTTAAAATACTGTATTATGTGCTCTTTGAGATTCTTTGTTTTGTTTTGTTGTTGTTGTGTGTGTGTTTTTTAAAAGCAGTGTTATATACTCTTTTCAAATTATGAGTGAATTTTTAAAATTTAAATGGAAAGAAAAAACTATGGGAGCACTGTATGGAATACATTCTTACTTTAGATAAGAGGCTTTGACACTTCAAATGCCTCATAGAGAAGGTAGTATTTTTAATCAGAATGGTGAGGATTTTCTTGTAAGCCCAACAAATAGGAAACTATCTAAAAGATTTCACTTTCACTGACTTATTCAGAAAGGCCAAATAAAAAGTTGGTGAAGTGTCCCAAAGCTCTTAGATGAGGAAGTAGTAATGACTTATCTTCTGTTCCAGTGAGATTGAAATGTATACATATCAACATTTTGAAAGAAATTTCTTGTTAGTTTAAAAATTCCAATAAAATTCATAAAAACGACAGTGTCAAATAGCTAATATTTAATATGCCCACCTATGATGAACCAGTCACTGTGTTAAGTATTTGCCCCATCTTTTCCATGAATCTCCAGGACAACTTTCTGGGGTAGAGAAGACTTGTATCAATACTTATAGATGATGAGCTCATGCCGAGAGAGCAGGGAACTTGTCTGAATTCACATGGCTAGTTGGTGGTTGAACTAAGATGTGAACCAAGCTCTCAGCCTTCAGACCCTAGGTTTCTTTGTCTTTAACAAGATATTTGTCTTAGAAATAAATCCTAAATAACATTATTGGGTCAATAGTTACAATAGATGATCTACTTACAGAGAAGGAGAAATAATCACATTTTTAAACACTTACATATAACTTATAATATGCTGAATAGTAAGGCTTGATTTCCAAACCATGCAGTGATTTTTCTTTTTCCTGGTAGAAAAAGCTCAATAGAACAGCACTTGATATGTTGTGGCTCCCTCCTGTTCCTCTTCTGTGTCCAGTTTCTTTGGAACTTCTTAGCATTTATGAGTCACTTTTAGCAATGAAGTTAATTAGAATACCCCTGATGATTAAACAAAACTACTACAATTATTAACATCTACCAGAAGGGTATAATGTAGAAGTCAGATTAGCAAATGTGACTTTCAGCAATACAAAGACTCCAATGTTTCCCCTTGCTTTCTAGTGGAATTTCCCATTGGTTATGTTCATTTGGAAAATAGGGCCGGCCCTAAGCTGCGGAAACACAGTAGTTGTCAAACCGGCAGAGCAAACTCCACTCACTGCTCTTCACGTGGCATCTTTAATAAAAGAGGTAAGTTCCTAAATGAAAATATGCACAAAACTCAGGAGTCCTACCTTACAATAGGAAGACCTCATTTGCTGCTACTGTAAATGACATCACCTGTCAATGGCTCCCTTCCAGTGGTGCAGACACATTTAGCATGGCCGTGGGCTGGGATCTCTGCAGGCAGTCAACCCAAGTGAACCTCTGCCCAAATGGAGACAGGAAGCCACACTTGAAGGTTTCATGTCAAACACTCACTTCATGATGACATTTTTATTTCTTTAACCTAATTCTCGTGAATGCAAATTCATGTGAATATGATATGACTTCCTTTCAAATGTTGAAATTTAAGTTGGTTTATAACCACTAATGACCTGGAGGTTCTGCAAACTGTCTAAACTAGTCCATCCAAAGGTTGAAGTCCTCTATGCTAATACACTTGCTTGTAACATTGGACTGCATTATTTTTAAGCACATCTACTCACAACGAGATATGTTGATACTCTCTTTTCTAGTTTGATTCCCTCTAAATGTACCTTCTTAGTCACTAGAACATAAATTCAGGATTACTGAACCCACATTTTAAAACTACTCTTCACTTCAAATTTTAAAATTCAAGAGAGAGACCAGACTGATGGTTACTGCAGAGGAGGGGATTGGGGAACTGGGTGAAAAAAGGTGAAGGGATTAAGAAGTACAGATTAGTAGTCGAAAAATAGTCTCAGGGGTGTAAAGTACAGCATAGGGAATATATTCAATAATATTGTAATAAGTATCTGTGGTGCCAGATGGGTACTTGAAATACTGGGGGGAACATTTTGTAAAGTATGTGATTGTCTAACCACTAAGCCGTACACCTGAAACTGATACAAAATAATACTGAATGTAAACTGAAATTAAAAAATTAAATTTAAAAAGCAAGAGGCATTTTGATATAAATAACATGAAATTTTAATATACCCATGTCAGTTGCCGCACTGTTTTCTACCTAATTCTTTAACTAGGACTAAAATCAATCTGTGAAGCTTAATCATGACTGGATGACTGTTCTTATCTAACACTGTACTGATTACATAATGCGAAGGGAATCTGCAACCCAGTCCGTTTGCTCTGAACCATCAACAGCTAGAGACTAAAATGTGGGTTCCCTTTAGCTTCTTAATTTTGCTTTCCTTCTATGTGAGTAATTTAGCAGGCACTGCTGTACATACTATCCTTCTGTTTGGCTACTAAGCAACTTGAGACAGTCATCAGTGGAGCGATGATCTACAAAAGTCAAACATGGATTCCCCCGAGAAGAAAGGGGCCCTCAAAAATGCAACCAACCCTTGAGGTTATTTTAAGTGGGCTAACAAATGAAATAATCATAGTAGTAATAATAATAATAAAACCACTTAAGTGAATCTTGTCTTGTATAGACGCTCATGAGGTTAACATAAAGTGGCAGCTTCGATCCCATGCTCTCCCCTTTTCTTCATGGAATTAAACTCTCTTTCCTGTCATAACTGTTTTTACTTGGCCTCTTTTAGGCAGGATTTCCTCCTGGAGTTGTGAATGTTGTCCCTGGTTATGGGCCGACTGCAGGGGCCGCCATTTCTTCTCACATGGACATAGACAAAGTGGCCTTCACTGGATCTACAGAGGTAACTTCCCCCCCTCAGGCCAGTCGTTAAGGATGTCTGCCTCTCCAGCTGTCAGAAGCGTGTTTCATGTAACTCTTTTTAAGCTGACATTTCCTTAAAACAGAAGTTCTTTTTAATGGTTCGTTCCCTGTTCTAACCTTCAAACATGTTTATAGAACATAAGCAGATGTGGCTGAGATGAAACGGAATACCCAGGACCAGCTCCGAAGGACTGGAGTGCGCTGTTCAGTGCGCTCATTACTTTCCCCGATGACAAATGTGACCAGTTAGACCTTGTCTTAAGGTTAGGTACAGTTTATATAGAAAATATAAGTTAGGCTGCAATGATTTGTATAGATGAATGAAATTTTATCCTGTGGATTATAAAACTTAAACAGCAGAGCCTCTCCCTTAGCTCCTTATTAGGGGCTGTCTCTTCTGCGAACATTCAAAAGGCCAGCAGCTCAGCTTCCCCGGATGTTACTGCTGCCCAGCCTCATTTTTCTGCCTCTCTGGGCCAGGTGGGCCATCTAGAAGGTTACAGAACAGGACCTCAGCCATGGGTACTGCAAGGAGAGGTGAGGTGGGGGGGGGGGGAGATCCCCTTGGAAGGTGGAGTTCGGGAGAATGGATTCCCACCTACTGAGATGATTTTCTAGTGAAAACAAAAGAAAGTGGTGAAATTTTACTGTAGGAAGCAAGAAAACTCTGGAGTCATTTTTATTAGATTATGTGACATTGTCAGTTGTTTAATACAAAATATAAAGTGTGCCTCTTCCAGGAATACAGCATAGAAGGTGAAGAGCAGCTTTAACCCCATCTTGTAAAGCTGCTGACAGGATGTGATAAGATACAAAGTGTGTACGAGGTGCTGTAAGGGAGCTCACAGGAAGGAATCCTGATGTCTAAACAGGTGCTAGGACTAGCTCTGGGGTTTGAAAATGGTTAGTTTTTTAACTTCCTGAAAAGATTGAGAGACAAGAACATTCTAGATAGTGAGGAAAAACTAACTGGATTACTTTATACTCTAATTAGCCACTCCAAAATAAAGAAACATTTACATAGAGAACTAAAACGGTAGGAAATCAAATTTTATTTTTTCTGATCATTTTAAAACTAGGTAAATATATACTTTTTCTTGTGTTTTTATACATATTAAGTAGAAAAAGTCTTCAAAGCCCTTACTGAGGTAAAGGAAAGCCAATCAACCCCACATTCAGGATTCTGCGGACAAAACAAATGGGAATGTTCGAGACACAGCAACAAAAATTTAAAAATGGTGAAGTCATAGGTTGTAATCATGGCAGAGGAGGTAAAGGCAGGAATGCACAAATTCCTCTCAGCCTAGCATTCCAGACCCTCTGCAGCAGGGACTCCATGCATATGTCCAGCTCTAGATCTCATGCCTACTCATTTCTCCAGCTCCTCTGAGCCAGGGGCTTCTGTTCCCTGGTCCCATCTCCAGCATCATTGCCTGTTTGTCTTGGCTCATCCCTGAGCCACTATACTATCCTGGGACAGTATCTACCAACAAAGAAATCTTGAGGTTAGAAGACTAGGAAACACCCCGGTTCACATTCTCACTCTATCCCTCTTAGTCGTGCCTTCCAAAAGTTAAGTATTCTTGCCAAATTTGAGTTTCTTCATTTGTAAAATTGAAAGAATTATATCTACCTTCTTGAGTAGTACAGAATAAAATCACATGAGCTAATGAGTAGTAAAACATTTAGCATCCTACCGAGTACTCAATAAATGGCACAGTGATTATGCGTGCTCTGTGCTCATTCCCATTTTCATATTTCTTCACTCATTCTTTGATTTCTCACATGGGTTTAGAAGTTGTGAGGGAAGAGGTCATCACTTCCTGATCATTCCATGTGTCTTTGATTTCTCCAGGCTTTTGCTCATAAATGACCACACCAACTCTAGTGACTCCCACCACATGTTACCTCTGTCTTTCTCTGCGGTCCCAGAAGCATTCTGAATTTTAAAGCTCTCCATCTGTGTTCCTGTTGTCCATGATATGTAATTATGATCGCGCATGCTCATTGCTTTCTCATGTACTCTCTGCTGACTGTCCTCAAACACTATCTTATTCATTGTTACTTCCCAAGCCAGCACAGTAATTACTTCTAAATAAATATCAAAACAAATTAAGTTGCCCAGCTCGATCCCCAGTGGGAGGTGTGCAGAAGGCAGCCGATCAATGACTCCTTTATCATTGATGTTTCTATCTCTCTCTCTCCCTCTCCCTTCCTCATTCTGAAATCAATATAAAGACTTTTTTTTTTTTTTTTTTTTTAATTAAGTTGACTAAGATGACCTTTGAAGCCACACAGAAAAATCAGTCTTTCAGAGTTCTTTCAGCTTCAGGTTTGTTACCTGGAAGGTAGGGAACTTGCCAAATGCCATAAAAGAAGCAAACTATGCATTCTTGTGGTCATGGTAGCAATGAACCCCATCCTAAAAATGCTTCTGGCAAGGTGTGAATGTTAATGTCCCATTAGATTCATTTAAAACAGTATCAAACCCACATTGTGCAGGATAAAATAAGTTAAGACATTTTCATGAGCATTGCTATTTCCACCCACATGGCAATGCCACAACTTCATGACACATGCTGTTTACCATAATCTTAAGAGTTCTTATGTTTTCTTCATTGCAGACCTCTTTGGAGAAAATGATGAAACTTTACTTTTTTCCAAATAAGAGAAGAAAGTCACAGGACAAAAATTAATGTTTCCTGGTTTTGGCTTTAGATATACTTTAGGGAAAATGGAAGCGAGCCTGTTTATTTGCCAGCTGAACTGGCACTAAGTAAAAGTGTAACCTTTCTACTTCCCTTGTATTTCTTCTTCTTCTTTTTTATAATATATCTTTATTGATTTCAGAGAGAGGAAGGGAGAGGGAGAGAGAGAGAGAGAGATAGGAACATCAGTGATGAGAGAGTCGTCATTGATCAGCTGCCTCCCGCGCGCCCCCTGTTGGGGATCGAGCCTTCACTTGTACTTCTAACCATTCTTCATACTGGTTCTTTTGACATCTGTGGCTTTTAGAAAAATGCCTCTTATCTTACTCCTTTCCCAAAACAAAAGTCATCTACTTTAATAAAGTTTCTCCAGTAAACCTAAGACAAAATAAAAAGGGAAAGAAAAGAAGAAGAAAAAATGCAGAAAGAATTTGGAGAATTCAAAAGGCGAAAGGCAAGGAATATTATCTAAGAAACAGAAAATTCTTAGTTGCCTTAAATGAAAATTTGGTTTTTTAAAGTGCTCATAAAACGTATATTGTGGAAGGAAAAGGGGATATAAGAGAAATTTCAGACATGGTTTCCTCATGGCAAGTCTAGTTTTAGTTTATTTTTATTAATCTTAAAGGTTTGGTTTAGTCCCATGAAATTTTAAATCAGATGAAAACATTATCAAATTAATTAATGCTCTACTCTGTAATGTAGTCAGTTCAGTAACCACACAAAATTTGAACATATATTCAGCAAGCATTTCTTATCTTTTGTTCAGTTAGGATAGAAACCTTTTATTTTATTTTTTTAAGGATCTAATTGGCTTTACTCAATGATTCAGGAATTGGGCAGCATCCCATCTAGTAAATAGAAAGGTGCTCCTGAAACTTTTCATTAAAATCTGATGTGTCCAGAAGGAAAAGAAATCCAGAAAATAAAAGAAGCAAGCTAAAATGAATCTTTTTAAAAAAATACAAGGATCATTTTAGAGCATTAAGATTTTAATAAAAGTACCAAATAATCATACAGGCCAGGTTTCCGAGATGGGAAATAAAAACAAGCACAGAAAATAATCTTGATGGGACGTGATCCACAAAAAAAGGAGTGAAAAAAGAAAGAAAGCAATGGGTTTCTCTGAAGAGAGGCAACCAGCATTAAAGAACCAGAACAGCAGGATTCCAGCAGCGCAGAGCACAGATCCAATTTCTTTCTTCTAACTCCACTGTTCAAAGGTGCGGAAGGGGAGAGAGGAAGGTCTGTCACTGTGGTAGCTGGTGCTGAGAGGAGGTATGCAGAGATAGAATAGTGTCACTGCTCCCAAGGAGGGGACCTCTGTTTGGGAATTGAAATCTGTCCACATAATACAATCTGAGGGAGGCTCTGAAAGAATCCTCAGGGAGGTACCATGGGAAATAAGAGGAAGAAGGGGTCATGTCCACTTGGAGTCATCAGAGAGGGATTGGAAAATAAGCTAAGATGTGACCTGGACCCCAAGGAAGGGTAGGGTCGGAAGCAGCCCAGGTCGGTGGGCATCTAATGAGGAACAGGTCTGTGAGATTCAGGAGGTGGTGAGTGTGGCAATTAGTCTGGATAAAGTTTCCTTGGTTTCAGTAGAGGGATGAAAAAAGTCAAATATACAAGTTACCTTTGGAGGCAGATGTGTCAGATCTATCCATAGAAAGGTGGTGTTCTGCTTAAAATGAAAGAACAGCATCCGATCTAGCCATGCACATCAAGGTTAGATTTCGTATTCTGTATCTCTGTCCTCATGAGCGTTTTTCTGATTCATCGCATAGTTATGCTTGGAGTAGGGGCCTTAATATCCGAAGGTAACAGATCTTTAAAAATGCCATTTGATATTTCTCTGGAGTGAAACTTAACCACGGCACGCACTTCGTATACGTTTAAAATGCTAAGTAAGCCTTCGGTCAGGAGAGCAGGTTTAAGCCTCCGCTTTTGTAACGCTCCGTTTCAGGTCGGCAAGATGATCAAAGAAGCTGCAGGAAAAAGCAACCTGAAGAGGGTGACCCTGGAGCTCGGCGGAAAGAGCCCTTGCATTGTGTTTGCTGACGCAGACAGTGAGTAGAAGCCACTCGCTAACTTTTCACCCTTCCTCCTTTTTGGCGCCTGGTCATGTCACACAGTGACCTGGAAATTGGCACCAGGGCTTGTTTCTCACGTCAAAGTGTAAGGCATTAACCAGAGTCCAGAAGTACTCTTGAAAATTGCTTAAATTTTCCTAACATTATAGTTCTATGTAAGCCTAACAGAGATACTATTTCTTTCTTGTTTGGAATGGATCAGGCTAAACTCTAAATGAAACAATTGTTTTGCACTCAGGAGCCATAATATATTTTTTTAATTCCATACCTTTAAATATGAGCATCACATTAAGAATAGTGAGATACCCTCAGACATATTGGACTGAGGCCAACAACCACATTTATTCAGATTCTACAATTTGTTGCTGTCTTTTCAGAATCAGAAAGGATTAGAAAGGTTAACTTGTCACCTGGCTGATAAGAGGTGGAATATATTGAATCAGTATCTGACTACATGACTCATGATTTTTCCGTAACACTGCATTACCTTTGAGAAATATATATAAAATATATTGTCTTTAGGAAAGAGCTCTTCTTTAACATGAATGTCTTCCTTGCAGTGGGCAGTGCCGTTGAATTTGCACACCATGGGTTGTTCTACCACCAGGGCCAATGCTGTATAGCCGCATCCCGCCTTTTCGTGGAAGAATCCATTTACGATGAGTTTGTTCGCAGGAGTGTTGAACGGGCTAAAAAGTACGTTCTTGGAAACCCCCTGACCCCAGGAGTCAATCAAGGCCCTCAGGTGAGGCTACAATAAAGGGCAGCCTTTCCAGGGGACAAGATAAAGTGTCCTAGGGGACAATACTGTATCGATTTGATTTAAAAAATAATTAATCTGACTCCCAACAGTGGAGAAAACATCATGTTTTTGTGTTGCCTCATTTTTATGTCTAGGAGTGGAAGAGTCATGTTGGGAATTAAAGATGTGAGGAAAAATAACAAATTATAGAAATTTCTTGTTTTCTTCAATCTGCATGCCTCTTGATTTCTAGATGCAGTTATCTGTCCACTTGGAAGTTCTTATTCAATCTGTCATTTATTTCTTCTTCAGCATCAACAGATAGAGGTACCCAGGACGTATCTACATTCTCTCCAATGTCTGCATTTACTCTAATGGTGACATGAGTATCCTAAAAGGTCCTGAGTTCCCACATTTGTAGCAACCTTCTCATCTTAGTTGTTAAAAACCAATTACTCCTATAGGGTTCCCTTTTTCTTCTGTCTACTTAGAACCATTATTAATAAGAGTGTCTCCCTCTTTAGCTCTTTCTCTCTCTTACTGAAAGGCCGCTTTTACCTCTTTCTTGCCCAGTTCTTTGTTTCTTGTCTATTATGGAAGCTCCTGAACCTTTGGTTCTAAATTTACCTTGCCCTTTGGGATCTTGGTCTGGAGCAGAGGTTCTCAACTGAGGACAATTTTGCCCCCCCCATCAAAGGGACAATTGGCACTGTTTGAGACATTTTCTTTTGTTACAACTGGGGGCAAGGAGCAGTTCGACTGGCATCTAGTAGGTAGAAGCCAGATGTTACTGAACATCTTACAATGCACAGGAGAGCCCCACAACAAACATTTATCTGGCCCAAAATGTCCATAGGGCTGCTGTTGAGAAATCCTGTGCTAGAGTCTACATGGTAAGCTCAGAGGCTTTATTCTTTCACACTAAAAATTATACACTGTTCCACACTGTTGATTTAAAAGAAAAACAAAAAACTATTATTGACTTGTTCACTAAGCCAAAGATAAATTTGATTAACCAAAATTTATTGAACACTATTGTCAGCCAAACACTGGGATAGGTACCTGGCAATGCCAAAAGAAACAGGAAATTATGCTAACCGACCTCATGCAGTTTCCAGTTGAGATAAGTTGAAAGGCTGTCTTGTCATTTCCTGCTCACAAGATATCCTAGTAGTAAAATCTTGAAAGTTAGGCAATGCCAAATATTCAGACATAAAAGCCCCAAAATAACTGGCAAATCAAGTAATAAGTAGTTCAGCGTTATCCCTTTATACTTTGTATTTATCTTGGAGTCACATTTTGGTATAACATAGTGCTGGAGCTAGCTGCTGGTTGTATGAGCACATTGTCAATAACTAGACATTAAAATATAAATTTCCATATTTTTTAGAAGTTAGTGACCATATAAGTTTTCTAACAAACAAACAGACAAACAAATAAACAAATCCTTTCAGCCTCTATATGCCAGTGCATATAAGCAGGTATTGTATTGTCACCAGATATCCACTATGGTCACAGATAGGGAAAAGTTCTGACGGGAAATACATCATGAGATAAAAACCAAAAATTAAAATTAAAAAAAAAAATCATGATTTTTGGAGACAGATTAATATATTAGGATGGGCCAGAGAAGCTTTGCATGGAAGTACATAGATCCTTGACTATTTATTGACAAACTAGAGTATTTTAGCCAGGTGGAGCTACCTAACCTCACCCCATAGTCTGGTTGTATTAAATATTATGCAATAATTTAAATGTCACCTCACTAAATCAACACAACTTTCTTAATCAGCTGGAAATAAAGGAACGTTGTTTTTTTGGATTATTCAATTAAATATTGTGCACCGAGGAGCACTGAGAAACATTGTACTGAATATTATGCCAATTTTAGAAAATGGTTCCTACTTTCAAATAGCATTCAATCTGTTTGGCTGTGGTTGCTGGGTTGTGTGCAGTTAGAACTTTATAAAACCTTTTATTGGGCCTTGAAAGATGGGGGAGATAGTAGAGTCAGAGAAAAGAATAAAGAACATTTTTTAAGTAGCGAGAAAAGACAAGTTAGACTGGCAGGAGGCCCTCACCTTAACTCCTTGATCTCTGAAGATTTTCCTTTAAAACTTACCTCAGCCACACCTGAGGCCAAACAGTCCTCACCAGTGGTTGGGGAGTCCAAGTCACCCAACCCTTCAACGTGCCCACATAGGAGCTGAGGCAATAAGTAGCCCAGCTCCAGTGCGTGGAGGAGAGGTATGTGCTCCTGGTGCTCCTAGACAAAACTCTGCATTCATTTTTCTGCTTATAAAAATATTATTTAATAAACCATTCAATTTCTGTGATTGTGTCACATGTTTAGATGTGGCCCATTTAATGAAGCAGGATGGTAACAATCAGAACAGGCCAAAAATTGAAACCAGACCTACTGACTTCTGCAGGGGGACCTGAACTTGGGAGGGTGACCAGGCTGTGTCCAGCCTGGACCCAGCCAGAGGGAATGACCAGGAATATGAGAAGAACCAAACAGAGGTCTAGAAGTCTTCCTAAAGTCCCATATGCAGCATCTGCTTTCCCACTGCCAGATCCAATTCAAATCTCTATCTTCAAGGTTCATGAAAATATTATCGAAATGTCTTCAAAAGGCATAAAAATAAAATATACCCAAAGAATGAATCTGAGCCTCTCTCAGCTGCTTTATTGAGTATCTGACTGAACCCTAGCATTCTGAAGCCCTCAGTAACAGGCCACACAATGTGTTTTCTTCACAAGCTGCTAATTTTTTTTTTCCCTTTTCATGTGGTATTTTTCAAATAGATTGATAAAGAACAATATGAAAAAATACTTGACCTCATTGAGAGTGGGAAGAAAGAAGGAGCCAAGCTGGAATGTGGTGGAGGTCCGTGGGGGAATAAAGGCTACTTTATCCAGCCCACGGTTTTCTCTAATGTTACAGATGAGATGCGCATTGCCAAAGAGGAGGTAAATGGCTTCATTCTGTTCTGCTCCCTTTATTGCCACATTTTGTCTGCCTGTGTGTACACAGTGTCCCTTGAAAGTTCTCAGCTCTTTGAACATCTTTCTCAGTAAATGTTAGTCTTTATTTCTGTTATTGATAAAGGTTTAAAGTTGTGGTCAAGACTAAAAATAGTAAGGAATTCATGGGGTAGGCCAAAAACATCCAGCCAAACACAGATCAGGATGCTTAACAATTTCTAGGTATGTCCTTCACGGATTTAAAGTAACGAATAAGAAAAGCGGATCTTCAATGTTGCTTTTTCTCCTTTGGAAATAAAATATTTGAAAATAATTGAAAAGTGATAAAATTATGTGCCGTCTATTAATTAATATTTTTTATTTTGAGATTATTAATAGATTTAGTTGCCGTAGTAAGGAATAATACAGAAAAAGTCTTATGTCTCTTTATCCAGTTTCCTTCAATGGTAACATCTTGCAAAGCTATAGGATCAGAGCAAGCATGTAGACATTGAAACAGTCAAGACACAGAACCACATTTCATCACCACATGACTCCCTCATGTTTCCCTTTAATAGCCAAACCCATGTCCCTCCTACCCCACCTTGGCTTGCCCTTAACCACAAATCTGTTCCCTATTTCTATAATTTTGTCATTTCAAGAATGTTAAATAAGTGACATCATACTTCATGTAACCTTTTGGGATTGGCTTTTTTTCACTCAACATATTTCTCTCTGTATAGATTCACCTAGATTGTTGCATATAAGGATAGTCTTTCCTTTTTATTGCTGAGTAGTGCTCCATAGTATGGACGTATCACAGTTTGTTTAAACATTCACCCATTGAAGAACTTTTGGGCTGTTTCCAGTTTGGGACTTCTATGAATAATACTGCTATAAACATTGGTGTACAGATTTTTGTGTGACTGTAAGTCTTCATTTCTCTGGGATAAACGCCCAGGAGTACAATTGCTGAGTCATATAGTAAGTGCAAGTTTTAAAGAAACTGCCAAAATGTTTTTCAGAGTGGCTGAAAGATTTCACATTCCCATCAGCAATACATGAGTGTTCTAGTTTCTCTATATCTTTGTCAATATTTGGTGTTGTGACTATTTCTTTTTAGCCATTCTGATAGGTGTGTGACTAAATATAATAAAACATAATATACTGATCCAAGAATTTTCCCAAATAAAGACGTGGTGGTTGTTCTCAGTCCCTACATGTTATATCTATTCTATTATCCTTATGAATATAACATGTCAAGCTTTTCTGAACCTTTTTGTATTTTGAATTCTCCTTTGAGTCAGTCAACTATGACTTAGGAATATTCTTGTTACCATTCTGTATAGTACATGAGAAACCTAAGGCCCACAAATGAAAAGTACAATGAAACTTCAATTTTGTCGACCTCAGTTTAACAGACTTTGGATTTAATGGACAAAATTTCTGGTCCATATGTCATATGTGAAAATTAATACCTTGTTAATTTTAAAATGCTTTCAATCAAGATTTGCTTATAATTAAATTAACAGGTTATTTTTGTGTGTGTGTTATTAATTCACTGTTATTTTTAACAAATTTTAGTGAATAGGCCATATGTTGGAAAAAATACTGTAGTAATTTTGCTGACAAATAAATATTACATATCTATGACTATAATCTACTTATTTAAGTCCAAGAGTCATCGCTGGTAAACAATGTTTGGCGAATGATTGACACAAGATCACACCTTATGGGGAGAGGTCATTGGTTCTGTTGTCTTGAGGGGTGACTTTCTGTAGCACTTTGAACGCATGCTCACCGATGTTCCCACATGTACTAAGCCACTCCCCAGCCGTGTGCATTTGTTTACTCTAGGTAACTGGTGAATTCACACATTTACTAGACCTATTCAGTATAAATTTAATTTAAAATTACAGTTATACATAGAGAAAACTTTTCTGTGAAATTAAACTTTTCATACATACTTAATTTTAGTTACACAGACATGTTTACATAAGTAAAAACAGGTAAACTAACTAATTTTTCAATATTTTAGCATATGCATTCAGAAAACCTACTCTATTATATAATGGACTTTTGTCTTTAATGGACACCCTTTTGCCCAAATTAGTCTGTTATATTGAGGTTTTACTTTAATTAGGTCACGTGTCTAGTTAAAGGCAGTTTGGGAGCATAACATAATTCTCATGATTCCATTCCCCAAGCCCTTCCACCTGACTAGCTATTGCTCGTACTAACTTAATTCTCCATTCAATCCCACCATAACCTAACATTGTAGAATCTCATGAAACACGTGGGAACCATTCTGTTAAAAGTTGATCAAGCATTAGTACTAGAAGAAAAATTTAGATAGTTCAGGCCAAAATCCAGATTTATAGGTGAGGTCATTGAGATCCAAAGAGCTTGAGTGATTTGTTAGCACCATAAAGCTAGAAGGATTACTTAAGACCGCTTCTTCAACCCCCATTATGTCCATCACTTTGTTCCTGATCAATAGCCAGCCAGTAACAACATCAACAATAGATAATTCCCTATTTATTGAGTATTGCCATATTTGGACAATGTTAAGCATTAAAATGGTCTGCTCTGGCTGCCCTGGAATTCCTCCTCTTATGTTCTACTTGCTGGTCTCATATCTGCCCTTTGGCCTTTTTCCATATAAGACCCGTTTATACACTTGAAAATAGGATTCACCCCCTACATTACCCCTCCTCTCCATGTGCTCCTGGTCCTATATTTTTCACTTGTTTCACTTCCTAATTGTTCCAGACAAATATATTGCAGTTAAATATTTGGTGAGCACAAACTAATTAACAGCAAGAAGAATGTTATTCATAGATATGACACATAACTAGGAAAACCCAGTTTGCATTTAGGAATTGTAAAAACTCTACCTCATGTGCACTGAAGGCTTTTAATAAATATAGAGCTAGATTCATTGGCTTTGGGCTATGAAGATATTACAAAATACACTACAATGGATTAGATTCAGTACACTCAAATGTACTGAATCAAAATCTGTTGATTTGATAGACATATATTTCACGCTCATGAAATGACAGAGAATCTGGGTGGGTTATTTTCTTTACCTCACCTCCACCACCACCAATGTCATGAAATTAGGGGGAAAGTGCAGAACCAGATCTATAAACAGGAAATAAGTAGGAAAAACAAAAAAAGCAGATTCATATGGATAATCAAACACTTTATTTTCTCCATATTAATTCAGCCCTTCACTGAATTGTAACATTTGCATTTACTGACAAATATTTGTCTTATTAGAGCTGTCATTCTTGCTTATCTTGGTTATCAGATAGAAGGGACTAGGAAAAAAATCTTCAAACATTTGGTTTTTTTCTACAGTACTCACAGTAGAGCGCTTGTGTGTTGCTTCAAAGTAGGAGCCTGGAGCCATGTGCTGAGCTCAGTTAAAATCATGTAAGATATTAATACATTTGTTACCGTAGCTGCTATATACCTGGTTTGCAGGTTACAATATCATAATTAGATTTATAACCTTAGGGTTTACACTCAGCATCTCCTGAATGGTAGCCACCCCCTCCTACACTTAGAGCAATGATGAACACCATAAAACTATCTTTTTTTACTTTTATTTTCTCTAATTTACATTAACAAGAAAATTCTGGTAACACTCAGAGGAGCGCCTCTCTCCTTTAATTTTAATATAAGTTTTATGGAAAAACAATACAGGAGTTTAACTTTTAAGAGAAAACCCAGTTGTTTTTCTCCCACCAGGAGGTAACATACAGAATCAGTTAAGTTTGGGCTGCACCAACTAGAGAGTTCAGCAAAAGTGAGAAAGTGTTCAGGCTGGAATGAGCAAGTTGTAATTTGTTTCCTGTGCTGTGATTATAGTCATTGTCAATGAGTTCATGCTTTGGTTAGTACAGAGAGGATAAGAATTTAAGCTCTTGCAGTAATTAACCATTCTGCTTGGTAGATGTGTGTTGAATAAGACTTGGCTGAAGAGTAGAATCTGAACGAAAACTCACGTCGTTTCACCTAACTTGGTTGATTATGAAGAGATCTAAGGCCAATATAATAGTTGCTATTTCAGTGGATGGTAAACTGATATTTAAAACATTATATCAATCATTGCCTACTCATTTATCCACTAGAACAAACGTTGCTCTCTCGGGTTTGCTGTTTATACAGTTACTTGGAACATGAGGAAAACTAGGACGAAATTTTTAAATGTTCCGAAATGGGAAAGTGACTCTGTGGCTAATGATTTCATGCATAATCATTATGTTTTTAGAAGACTGATTCCAATTCTAGAATATGAATATTGCCTTATTTATTTGTATCCCATCTTGTTCTATAGAGAACTTAACAACTGCCTTAACCTGCCATTCCAGCAGCTACCATTCTGATTCTTACAAGTGGGTTTGAGATGAGAGGCAAGATCTTAATTTAGGATAGTTTGTAAGGCAAAAAACGATAAATACTATTTTAAATATTTTGTTTTAACCTATTACTTTGATTTATTATATTCATTCCTTGTGGTATAGATATTTGGACCAGTGCAGCAAATCATGAAGTTTAAATCTTTAGATGATGTGATCAAGAGAGCAAACAATACTTTCTATGGCTTATCAGCAGGAATCTTTACCAAAGACCTTGATAAAGCCATTACAGTCTCCTCTGCTCTGCAGGCCGGGACAGTGTGGTAAGTCAGACCTTTTTAATGTTAACTACATTAACAGGTTCCTTTGAACCTTTGCAGACTTTGATTATTTCACTTGGAATCACGTGGCCTGCTGAAAAAACAGTTGTTACCAAAACAAAACAAAAACCCTGCTATCTTGGAAAAACTTTAGAAGAGTATTTTCTTTAAGTCCTTCCAGCCTCCTGAAATTGCTTGCCCAAATTATTTTATTGATGTTTGGGTAATACAGTATAAGTTTTACTAACTTCTAGGCACTTAGTACTATGCTATACACAAAGGAGATGAAAGTTGTGATTTAATCAAGTTAATTAGATAATGACAGTATTTATTTGGTGTCCTTATGTATGCAAACATTTAATTCTTTCATCAGCTTCTTGCTCTGGAATTATTTGAGATGTCTGAAGATCTTTTTTTTAATCCTCACCAGAGGATATGCTTTTTATTTATTGATTTTCAAGAGAGAGGAAAGGAAAGGGAGAGAGAGGGAGAGAAACATTGATGTGAGAGAGAAACATCGATTGGCGTCCTCCTGCATATGGCCCCCACTGGGGATAGAACCTGAAACCTGGATACGTGCCCTGACCCCTGACCCAGAATCGAACCCTCAACTTTTTGGGATAAGGGACAACACTCCAACCAACTGAGCCACACTTGCTAGGGCTGAAGATCTTAATTTGGAAGAACATATTGAGTTTTGAGAAACATGTCCCTCTCATTTTTGACCTGGTTTATATCTCTGATTTGTATACTTTAATTTAGAGAACATAAGAGCTGAGGTGGTGCCTCTCAAACTATTTTATCCCATGCCCAGCCCCCAGTCCCTGGGCTGCTTTCTTGGTATTTTTTGTCCTGTCGAACCTCACTTTATGCCCTCAGTTCTGGCAACAGCCCAAGATTATTTTCTTTTCCTAAAATGTCACATATATTCCAGTTAAAAATTTGTTAGACATTAAAAAGAGACACACAAGCAATCCTTGCCCCTCCTGATAGTTCCAGGATTGATAGTTCCAGGATCTTTTTCCCCAACCAAAGGGAAAGCCATCATTTAGTTAATATGCACTCTACGCTGGGCACAGCACTGCATTCTTTACATTCATTATCTTATTTTACTCACAGCTACTTTAATACGTCAAATTTACCAATGAAAAAATGAAAGCTTAGCAAGATTAAGATCACACAGTAGATGACAGCTGAGGTTCAGACCTATTTCAGGCTCTAAAACAATGATTCTCAACCCTGACTGTACATTAATTAGAGTCGTCTGAGAAGTTTTAGTCATAGATAAACTGATCTGGGGTGGGGAGTGTGTACATTAAACCTACCAATTACATCAATCTCAGTAACTGACTCTGGGCATAGCTCTTTTATTTGAGGAGTATATTTCAAAGCTTTCACATGATTCTCATGTGTAACCAGGACAGAGGACCACTGTTCGAAAGCCTGATTCTTTGAGAGACTCTTAAATAAAATTGAATTTTTCTTAAATAATCAGTATGACCAATGACTAATGTAGAATTTTCCTATGATAAAATTATTAATAAAATTTATCATTACTGTTGTATGTGTGTATATTATCTGCATCTATTAAAGACTTGCTATATATCAAGCACTATATGAAGCACAGTTCTATACATCACCTTACTTACGCCTTGAGACAGCACTGTTAAATATCATCATGACATTTTACAGAGGAGGAACCATATGCTTAGAGAAGCTAGACAAGTTTCTCAATATCTCCAAGTTATAAGGAGCAGAGCCGGGGTTTGTGGGCATAACACCTCCCTTTACAACAAGAAAGGATCGTAACAAGAGAATCAATTGGCAAGGCTGGTCAATTTGAACATACAGTTTTCTTTAACTGAGTATTTCTCAGTTCTCTGTTTACTAACACTAACATAGTTTCATTTCCAGTATACAGTCTAAAGGGCAAACTTGTTTTCTGTGCTTTTTAACAAAGTTAGGCTTTGTTATATGCCTGTTTGATTTAAGAAGCTTGTTATGTGACATCATTCAACCCAGTGGCGTGGGAATCCCCAGTCAGAAATTTCTCTACTATTAAAATAGAGGCGACCATATTCTTATTAATGAATATCTTAAACCATAATAATGTTCTGGCATTATCCCAGAAGTAGTCACTGCTTGATGTTTTCCAAATAACTACTGAATTCCGGAGTTGTTGGGACTTTACCCATAATTTCAAAGTAATGATTTGATTTTGCAGTTGAAAGAGCAATGAAACAAAGCTGAGACAAGTTGGCTTTTGAAAGTGTAACTTTTTTGCCCGGCCGGGTGTGGATCAGCGGTTGAGCATTGACCTAGGATCCAGGCGATCAGGGTTCGATTCCCGGTCAGGGCACATGCCCGGGTTGCGGGCTCAATCAATAACTCTCTCATCATTGATGTTTCTCTCGCTCTCTCTCTCCCCCTCTCCTTTCCTCTCTCTGAAATCAATAAAGATATATTTAAAAAAAAAAGAAAGTGTAACTTTTTTAAGGAACTATCCCTCCAGGAAGAGAGGCTGGATAAGAACTCTGTGGTCCAGTGAAAATGTGGAAGAAACTCCAGGAATTGGATAGTAAATACTGTAATTGAGAAAATGTCTGAGTATTACCTCAGAATCAAATTAATAACCAAACTCTTCCAAGCATAATGCAATTTATCTAGAAGTCGCACTGTCGTTTACCTATCATAATGATCATAATGGCATAAAGGGAAGGAAGAGTATTTTAAAAGAGTGTTGTTCCCCTTTTAAATAATAATGTTTTCCTCTTGTGTAGAATGAGAATCATGTAGATAATTAGAATTTGCTGTTCACTTTGGCAGCCAGGAAATTTAAAGCTAAACAAATTGTTCATGTCCTGCATAACTGCATTCTAACTGTCCCCCTTGTCTTGATCTTTTATTGTAATTTTTTCTTTTTTAGTTCTAATCACTCATGTTTTTGTAATTATTTTTGTTCAGAAATACTGCAAGGAGTAAACAAATTAATAATGAAATCCAACTCCTGCCAAGGCCTCAGTTTAAGCAGTTATTGAACCAATTAATGAAAAAAATGAACTGAGAAATATGATACATATTATCATTGTGAAAGAAAATTGATTCTAGCCTGTTAAGTACACAACTCTCAAGAGAATTACAAAGCTCACTGAGTAAAGGCAGTAACCAGCTAACAAACTGCAGTCTCTAGCAATCCA
The DNA here is from genome assembly GCF_054644295.1 of Miniopterus natalensis. Classification (NCBI taxonomy): domain Eukaryota; kingdom Metazoa; phylum Chordata; class Mammalia; order Chiroptera; family Miniopteridae; genus Miniopterus; species Miniopterus natalensis. The sequence goes on along the minus strand of NC_142092.1, from coordinate 36,931,427 downwards.
TATTCTTTGTCATATGGCATACAAGCTATTCTATCTTTTATAATTCAAATTACAGCTTCTGAGGGACATAATGCCCTAACCAAATGGCTGTCCACACATAAAGTTGTACCCTTGTACTAGTTTCTAGGCAATATATACACACACACCAGTGATTTTCAACCAGTGTGCTACAGCGTGTTTAAAACATGCAATACCGAACTGTTCAGTCAGGTGCACTTCTTTCCCCTTAGATTTTCAAATTTAAAAAAATGACAACAGCCAACACAACAATAGCCACCCCAGTGTGAATGAGTCAAAATTATATCTTTTTTTTCTGGTGTGCCACATAATTTTAGTAATTAGTTTATGTATGTCATGAGATGAAAAAGGTTGAAAATCGCTGACTGTGCACAACCCAAGGACACGAACAGTGGTGGGAAGAGGGACTGGGGAGGGCGTGGGACGGGGTGGAATGGGTCATTGAGGAGAAAAAGGGACATCTGTAATATTTTAAACAAAAATAAAATTAAAACAAAAGAAAATCGTTGACTTATACTTCTGCAATCTAATTTATAGTGCTAATTTTTTTGCAATGAGCATGTTATATTGAAATTAATGGAGTTCTTAAACAGCTCTCTGAATTTCTAAAATTCCAGGTTTAGGAGTTATTTACTAGGTAAGTATGATCTATAATATGATATTTTTTTTCTTTCCAGGGTGAATTGCTATAACATGGTGTCTGCCCAGTGTCCCTTTGGTGGATTCAAGATGTCTGGAAATGGACGAGAATTGTAAGAATACCTCTCTATTAAGATAAATTCTTATCTCTATAAAAATGATTGTCACTCCCAGAGGATTAATCCATAGTCCCTACTTGAATTCAAGCTTGCCTCTGTTCTTCCCTAAAGAATCATACGACCAAATCATTTTTTGTTGTTTTTTTATGTTCACCTCTTTTTTTATTGTTGACATTATTATAGATGTCCCCCATTTCCCTCTACTTTACCCCCCTCCACCCAGGCCCCACCCTGCCCTCCCTCTGGCCATAAGCACATTGTTTAAATGCTGGGTTTACCCTATAAGTACAAAAAGGTAATGGCAGAAGGGAAATATAACTTATTAAACTCCTACTATTCATAAGGGACCATCCTAAGCACTTTACTTTGGTTATTGAAAATATTCCCAGAAAGAAGCTAGAAATTATAAATTGGCGATTGTAAGAACTGTGAAAATATAAGAACACTAATGATTTGAATATACCTCTTAAGTAAATAGATTAGTGGCCTTTATCTAAAAAAAATCTTTCAGTGTAAGAGGAATGATTTTTATTTGTTGAACTATTATTGATGTAGACTCCAAAATTTTAAATTACCTGAACTAGTTATTCCTTGGTACTAAAATCTAAACTGAATAGGAAGTTTGACTAAGGAAAACATGTTTTATAGTCCTGATTAAATTGAGAATATATCTAAAAATGCATTTATGAGCCTTCAATTGCTTTTTAAACTGGGGTATATCGACTTTTTAAATATGCACACATACTTAAATACACATAGGAAGCAATGGCAATATGTTTGCTTAATTTTGTCCAAGCAATTTTAACCACTTCATTTCTTAAAATTTTCTTTTATTTAGCAATAAAATTTAAAACTCGTAAAGAAAAAAGACATATCATATACAAAGCTTATCGAATCAAACATGGTAAAGCTGCCCATTTTATAAATAGAAAGTAAAAGTGAGTCTTAGTTTCTAAAGGTCATGCATTCGTGTACTTTGTCATTTAAATAATTCAGCAAAATTACAACAAAACTGTCTTTGGAGAGCTGGTGGGAAAAAAAGGAAATGATAAAGTTACCCATCATGCTTCTCAATTTACATTCATTAAGTACTTGTATGTATATAAGATCAGAGAGCCCCAGAATCATGATACCATATCCCATCCTTCATATAATTGTGGTGGCAGGAGGAATGTGTAAAAAGAGCTATAGTGCAAAATATCCTACATACACTATGAAATATGTGTTAGACTGGAGACATACCTCATGGCGGTAGAGAAGCAGTTAAAGTGCAGAGCACAGTATTTAAGGACAGAAAATTGGGCACCACTAGTATACTATGGCATCTAACTCACAATTTTAATCTGCCCAACAAGGACAGCATTTGTGGTGGAAATAGGAATGGGAGAAGAAAGCAGAAGGTCCGTGATCTCCTTTCCATGTTTAAGATTCTATGGTTGTAACTCCAGTGGAAATTCAGTGGATAAAAACTGAATGGCAGTGATAGAATAAGAGAAGACCTCACAGCAAAGACAGGAGTTTATCAAGGGCGTGAAAGAAGTGTAGGAATTCAGCGAGTGGGAAAGAGGCAGTTCTCAACAGAATGTTACATGTGGCATGTGGAGGGGCCAGTGAATTCGGTTGGCTGGTGGGAATTTATGGGGGTGGAAAATATAAGTCCAGAGTTAAATAGGATACAGACTAAGAAGTTTTGAATTCAAGAAAATTGGATTACATTTTATTAGTGGACCAGTGAAAAGCTACAGATATCTTGAGAATGTTGTTGAGGAGGCAGAGAATGGCAAAAGGTCAACCGATAAAAAATGTATGGCATAGTAAGGAAAACATAACTGGAGGTTAACTGACTTGCACTGAGTCCTGACTCCACCGTTTGCTAGCCATGCAGCCTGGTCCGACTTGTACAACTTGTGAGCCTCTATTTTCTCCTGTTTAAAATGGAGATGTTAACATTCCTCTTAAGATGGGCTTAAAAGTAAAATGACCTCCTGCATGTTCATTCCCTAGGCTTGTAACTGTCACAAATGGAAACTCTACAAATAGAGTCTTCCTTTCCTAGCTCTTTTTCTTTATAATATTCATTATTAGAAAGTCCCTTGGCAAAACTAATTACTACATACAAAAAGCTGTAACAAAGGTTAGATTACTCTGAAGGACAGTTAGTTCATCACTGGCCCAGCTAGCTAACACATTTCACTAGGAGTGTTGAAAATAAACTAATCAAAAGGGATGAAATAACTAAAGTACACCAAACATGTCAATTTTGTTTAATACGATTTGGTCGAAGCATAAGGAAACTGAGAAAGAGAGAGATGAAAAACAGGAACCACCCTTCAGTAATTTCCTAAAAATTGGGAATGTGGGCACAGATACTTTTCTTCTTTAAAATACAAAGAAAAAAGTTATATGGTAATTTTTACTTCAAAAATTCTAGCTGAGGATGCTACTGTTAATGTCCACCTGAAACCAAATTTGGCAAACTTAATAAACAAATCATTTTCTACAATATGTTCAAATAGAACTATCGAAGCGATAACCTCAGACCACTAACTCCCAAGAGTTCAACTGTAATTTCTCCTCAATGATAGGAAGGCAGAATTCATCAGGTGGGAACAGAATCCTCAAAGAGCCAAAAATAGTGGAATGTAGACCCCAGTGTGGTGGTGATGCTGAGCACCTGAACCAGCACTTGCATTTCAGATCATGGTGCTAGCAAAGGAATTAGTTAAATGGCAGAAATTGCTCCCTTTGTGTAACTGCACTAATTTTTATTTAGGTTAATGTAACTTGAGACTTAACTAGTATGCCATTTCAAACTTTGATTGGCTCTCAGCACCCTATACGATATTTCTTTCCTCCTGTCCCTTTTGAAAAGGTGAACATGAAAATGTTATTAACTACTGGCCTTAGAGAGAGAGCTCACATGAGTACTTTTGCTTGATTTTATTTGCAAGTTAGTTCAGCAAACATTTCCTCTCTACTTAATTAGTATCAGGCTCATTTCTGGGTCCAGAGTGGAAAACAGATGCAACTTGTTACTACAGTGAAGGTCCTAGAGGGTATCACTGGGAAGTTTATTGGAAATGCAGAGTCTCAAGCCTCTCTCCAGACCTCCTGAAACAGAACCAGCATCCTGTCAGGTCCCAGGTTATTGGCATATTAAAGATTTTAGAAGCACAGAACTAGTCACCCACAGATGAATAAGATAAAGAGATGTTTTTGTGTTATATCATAGACATAATATATGCATAGGTATGTTCAGGAGCAAGACTGACTTCATCCTGAGTATGAAAACAATCACACTTACTACAGTCCTGGCAGTTTCAAGTGTCCTGTGACCCAAAACACAATGGAAAGCCTATTGGCCAAAATTGTGGATTAATTTATCTAACTTTGTGAGATAAAATACTATCCTTTAATGGGTTTCAGACAACTGAGGCTAAACCCTTTAATTACTTTGAAGAACATGCTCATTGAAGCTTTTAGAAGCATTTTCAGAAGCTTAATGGCCCAAGAAAATAATCAGGGTAAGAGGATTAGGTTACCCAGGAGAAAGAGATGTCTTCTGCATACCTGGCTACATCACCAGAAGGGAGGGGTAGAAAGGATCAAGGTCTTTTTCCTCTGTAAGCCTACATGTGCATTAGTGTTATGATTTTAAGACTTCTCGTAGGCACATGTAATTCAATGCTCTGATCAAAATAATACAGAGAATAACTGCCTGGTCTTTTTACTTATCTCTGTAAAAAAGGTAAGTCATAGTCAGTTTTGAAAACTGGTAGGAGGCCTTGATAAACCTGATAACAAGATACCAGGGTCCCAATTGATTGACCCAGGTGAATGCCTGGTCATTTGGATTGGATGTAAGAGCTGTATAAGCAAATGGCAGGGGCTGGATGAGCAGGAAAACCCAGCAACCACAAAAAGTCCAAAAGGCCTGAATTTAGGCCGATGAACCCTTTCCCCTTCTTAAAAACAAAACAAACAAACAAAAAAGAAAGAAAAACCTCTAACAATAGATCAAATTTTTTATTTTTCCAAGAATCAAAAATCAAAAGATATTGTTAAAACTACAGCTAAAAATATTTTGTTCCATGTCCTCTATTAGAGCATGTTAGAATGAAGATGGGATCATGGTCACTTTTAACCCCCTCATCTCTTGTGGGCTAATCACATATGGTAAATAACTCAGCTAAACTATACTTGAATTTACTAATTTTTCTATACGACCCGAATGATTATGCAGGGTGAGGCAAACAGAGGTGTACAATTGTGAGTATGTGAAACATTGTTTATTCTTGTATTATTATTTACTTATATTATTTTTCCATGTGAACAACTGCAAACCTACTTTTTCCCTACCCTGCATATTACTACTTCTCTCCTTGTACTATATCTGATCTTATTTATTTTAACCTAAACTAGAATTTCTGGGTGTGTATGTGGTGAGTTCCTTTATAGTCAAGGAGAACAATGTCAGAAATGGACAATTTCTGTGAAAATCAACTGAGTGCACATGATCCATTTAAAATGCCCCCAAAAAAATTTGTTTGAAATTTTCCCCACAAGGAGATTTATGTAACACCAGATATCTTCTGGTTGGCTAGCTGCTGTTTGAAATGCTTCTGTACACAGAAAATACCTTCCATTGTTCCTAGTCAGATAAGCAAGAACAAACTTGTACCAAATCACGGACTATAGTAGATTTTGTACTGCTGTGCTAAATTCTGTGGGATTTCCCCCCACTCTCTCTAGGGGCGAATACGGTCTCCACGAGTACACAGAGGTTAAGACGGTCACAATGAAAATTTCTCAGAAGAACTCATAAAGAAGCTACAAGGACAGAGAGAAGAGTCCTCAATGGCTAAGCATCTCTTACAGTCACTAATATATTATGGTGGGTTTCAAATACAAAATTGTTGTTTTCTTGATTTTTTTAAAACATAAGCTAATCATATCAGCATTAATACTACGCATAGAATACTTGACATATACCTTATACTGAATCATTTATCTTCTGGTATGTGACCTCCAAGTCCTATCTGTAATAAGAAGAATGGATTTAGATGCAAGATATCTCTAGTTCCATAGCAGTCATGTGCTTTTCTTTGTAGCTACTTGTCCAGGATAATCATTGTGTAGAAGAGGACCAGTTGTCACTTAGCTTCTTCCCATTAACAGCCCCTTGACATACTTAACGTGCCTGTTAACTGCAGAGTAGATGTGCTCTGTTCCCAGTAGTTGTGAAGTCCTTAGAATTGTTGAAATGTTTCCAACAATGTGTTGTCTTCTTCTCAAATGAAGTAATCCCTGAAATACTTAGCTGTAATCTAATCATAAAGCTTAATAAAAACAACCTTGCATGATTCAGGTTAAGTTTGATTTTTTTTTTAAAGTAGAAGTCTTGGTTATGGTGAATTATTCTCCCTGTCACTCTAAATCAGTGTTAACTTGAGCGTAAAGATACATTTAAAAATGAAAGTCTGATCTACTTATTCTCAAATGGATAAAGAAACATATTTTATTTTCCAGAGGAATTCCTGAAATCAATAGCAAACATTTGAGATAAATGCTTCAGCAAGCATTTATTGAGTTCCTACAAAGTTCTAGGATTAAAACACATAAAGCACTGTGTTAGGTCTTATAGAAAACAGGGGAATAGTGGATGTTCAATCATCTCAGGGTGCTTTAATTTAGTGGAGTACAAAGATGCCATCAGGAAGGAAGGAAGGAGGTGGGGGGAGAAGAGAGGAAAGAAAGAAATGAAAGGGGTTTATAATAGAAATGAGAATTCTAAGAAGCATGAGAGTGCAGTAATGTGCCAAAGGGATAATGATGACCTCTAACTGCAGGAATTGAGAATGGCCTCATGAAGGAAATTTGGCTTTATATGACCCTTAATTGATTATTGATTTGCAGTGACAAAAGGAGAAAGAGATTCCACAGCATAGTCTCTCAGGACAGGTTCTATTAGAAAAAAAAAAACTGGAAAAATTTGATATGCATATGTAATATTTTCCCCTCTTGGAGTTTCAAATTGAATATTGGCACATTCCAGGTTCTGAGTAGCCCTACAAAGCTCACACAGTTTTTCCCAAAAAATTTATTTAACCAGAGAACATGCCTTCTCTCCACCCTCATTTAACACCAGTTAACACTAAGAAGCCCATGTTGGAAGATGCTGCTCTCTGCAACAAGGTAGCGCTGAGTGTTCTGAGGAAATGTCTGGGGATCAAGCAGGGAGCAGATGTCTTCTGTATAAAACTAACTGGACCATACTTACATATTTATTCCCTCAGATAAAGAGCTTCTGTGCACACTCCCATGAAGGAAACAAAAGAAATTAATAATTTTATGTGTATTACTGCACATATTCTAAAATATTCTTAATACAACATTTTAAAACTTAAGACTAGTAATCTTTAGGATAACTTTTTTTTTTCCAGTTTCAGATACTATATAAATAATTAAGTTTACCATTTTAACATTAATAGGTACTTCAGTGACACTATTATTAGGACATTTTAATAATTGCCACAGTAGAGTGCAACAGTGTGTGAATGAATAAAATTTATTAGCTTCTAGACCTGAAATAATTTCAACTCCAATTACAAGAGTTTCTCAAAATTGTATGGACCTATAAGATTTGCATTCTGAACTGTACTGTAAATTTTGGGACATAATTACCATTTTGAAAACTGGGGGAATCAGAGTCTTAGGGAGACCTGAAAGATCTTTGGACATTGAGAGGGGAAAATATCCAAATACAGAGGAGGGTTGTGTTTTATGAAAACCAGACAGTGTCTACATTTTTAAAAGATGTGTTTAAAAACATATGTAAATAAATTAATAGGTAGGCAAGTTAATATTATAATGGCATCACACCAGAACATTTTTTAAATGTATAACAAAGAGGGCTGAACACAGAACAAGACAAAAGCCAGATGCAAGTTTAAGTATTTGAAAATTTAAACTTCACTGTATAAATAAGACATTACAGGATTAAACAGAAAATATCTGCTTTATATTGGCTCGTTGTGAGCCTGCAGACATTATTTGTATTCCTTTTTCCCCAATTTATAAAGCCACACTGGCAATAATTCTTTAAACCTTGAAAAGCTAAAGGTGTTTTATTAGTCCATGTGCTGCAGGAAATACAAAAACATATGTGATCTCATTGTCCTCAATATCCACATGGCAGAAAGCATTTTTTATTTTCAGCAATACCAGACTAAGTCACAGAACTTGGAAGTATTTGTTCGTTAAGAGACAATATCAGGACTTAGATATGGATTCTCAAATGTCCAATGTCCTTCCCCACCCCCTTCCCATTTTTTAGGCTATATGCTTCTAAATTTATTTTAAAACAGCCAAGGAGAAATAGGAGGAAACATTTTTTCTTAAATTTTTGTGGCCAACTGAAAATAGGGCTAACCAAAGTAAAGAATTTTAACTATTTCTTCACATAATTTGGGAGGAAATGATGAACCCCAAATGCCCCTTTCCCTGAGTAATGCTTGTAATCTTTTGACCAAGGAATTTCACTTGAACCTTTACAAGTACACATGTACTAACAACTAAACTTTTATATTTTGGTGGCATTTTCAGAGTATGTCAAATAACCAGGTTATGTTTTTACATGCAGCACAAGTTCCCAATTAGAACTTCATTTTCTGGTTTACTTTGGAATTTTAAAAAATGTTTTCTGGAGATGGCGTTTGAACCTCCCTATTTTGGTGGTGAAAGAATCTTAAGGGTCCAAGATGGCTGTGGAGTAGATGTATGTTACACTCACCTCCTCCCAGGACCAAACTGGGAGGTTCAAACTAAAATTGCAGCTAACTTTAGTTTGAATTATGTAGTTGTTAAATTACAACTAAAATATAGAGCAATTAGCCTGAATAAAAAACTGAAGACTAGCTAAAGAGAAATCTTATAACCAAGGATTTATAGAAGAAGTCACATCAAGACTGGTAGGAAGGGTAGGGATGTGAAAAAGGCTGTCTCCACTCTTATGGGTGATGGCTGAGATTCCAGAGGGATATCTTAGCTGCAAAGTTTCCTCCTGAGAAGCATGTGGTTTCAACCCCATACCGGGCTCCCTGCTCCAGAGCACCAGAACTGGGAAGAGGTGCCCACATAATATCTGACTATGAAAATCTTTGGGAATTCTGTCTGCCAGGGAGGGACCGGAGACTATAAGAGACAAAGGTGAGCTTTTAAAGGGACAATGCACAAAATATTGTTCACAGCCACTCACTCTGGGCCCTGGGGGAAGGAGGAGAGGATTATAGTCATGGGAAGAGAGACTGAAGTTTGTGGCTCTGATGAGAGCTGAAGAGACAGCTGCCAGGAATCCTGTGCTGAGTTCCTCTCGCATACCACAGATACTATCTTTCTTGGGTGGAGCACTCCCCTCCATATGGCATCAGCCTGGTGGGGAGAAGGGAATGCAATAGCTCCACACTCTGGACTCACTGTTGCCCCACCATGTAGAGCTTTCACCCTGCTGAGGAGTCAGCTGCTGGGCAGGGATGTAGAAGTCTGGGTAGACTCAGGGGATGTCAGTGACTGAGTTGTGTGGTTTTGGGGTGGGTCTGTTACCCCCATTTTTTCCTGAACCTGACTGGGGCCTCCATGTCACTAGAGATACACTAGCCCAACTCCCTGGGCTCTCAGCAGCCCCACCCTCCTGATTCCTGGTGGTTCTACCCTGTGGAAGTCGGCAAAATCTGGGATGACTGAGTTGTGCTGCTCTGGGGAGGGGTCACTACCTCCACCACCCCTAAGCCTGACTGGCACTTTCCCCTCATTGGAGATCCATTAGCCCCATCCTGACTCCCAGTGGTCCTGCCCTGCTGAGACTGAGCTTCTGGTAGAAACTAGGACAGATTTAGTTCTGGGCTCTAAGTCGGGGGCCATTTTTCTCATGCACATCCCAATGGTTCAGAACCCTCCCTTCACATGGCCAAATCTAGGTCTAGTTAGCCTGATAAACTTTGCTTATCTCACCCTGATGACTCTCTGAGACCCTGCACCATCACAAAGGTGTGTGAGTAACCAGTGGGTGGCAGCTAAACTTGGTATAGTCTGGGACATTTGCTGAGTGGCCTCAGACCTAGCACTGCATAGATCTGCATAGATCTGGTGAACACCATTGGCCCCTACCTGGTGACTCACTAAGAACCTACCTCATGCAACTTGAGTACTGCCAGAGGTTCTTTCAGTAACTGAGACTAATAGGCAATTGGCAGGCAGAGGTAAGCAGAGGCGGATCTTGGGGATCCTTGGGACTCTTGCTGACCTGACCTTGGGCCTGGTTGGTAAAAGCCAGCCTTGGTGCACATACCCAGGCCCAGCAGAGGCAGCCATTAGTAGCTCCAAACAGGATACCCAGGGCCAGTCACAGGCAGCATCTAACATTAGCTTGCACCAGAATCCCTCCCAAGAGGCTCCAGAACCAAGACAACCAGTGGCCATCTTCAGACAACGTCAGAGCAGGATCCCACAAGGGGCGTATACAAAGGGAGGTCATGCCAAGCACCAGACATAGAGTTCAATAAAATCGTTATAAGGATGCTCACAGAACTTAAAACTACAACAGCATGAAAAATGACATAGAAACCATTTTTAAAAAGTCAGAAATGAAGAACACAATAGCTGAAATAAAGAATACACTAGAAAGAATTAACAGTAGGTTGGATAAAGCAGAGGATCTAATCAGTGACTTGGAAGACAAGGTAGCAAAACACACCCAATCAGAGCATCAAAAAGAAAAAAGAACTTTAAAAAATGAGAATAGTTTAAGGGACCTTTGGGACAATGTGAAGCATATCAACATGGGCATCACAGGATTACCAGAAAGAGAAGAGAGAGAGCAAGGCATTGAAAACATATCTGGAAACAAGATAATATTTTCACAAAACCATTATCTAATTTGTCAGTGTTTATCTAACACTGACAAAATACTAATCTCTAACACACGATCCACATATACTTTTCTCTAATGGTCCCACTAATGTCCTTTATGCCATTTTCCCCTTGATCCAAAATTTAATCTAGGATAGTGCATTGCATTTACTTATCATGGCCTCCTCCAGTCTTACTAGTCCTTTATAATGGCAATAGAACTCATAAACACACTTAATATTTAGTCAGGTTGGTTAGCACTGCCTTGGACAGGAGAGAAATCTAGGGGACACCAAAACTTAGAATTACTGAGTTAACAAGAATTAGAAAAAAGAGGGTTGAATAGTTTTACAGAATAGATGTTTTATTTTAAGATTTGTTTATTAATTATCATCTGCCATGATAAACAAACAAGAACGTTTATATAGGCTGAAAAATATGTTTTCTCCCTTGGACAATTTTGAAGAAAAACTGTATGTTAGACAATTATTAAGCCTTTCTCATTTAGCAATAATTCAACAGATAATGGTGGCTGTTGATATTTGGGAAACAATATGTTCTACATAATAACATGGTCCTTAATGCCAAGCAATCTGGTTTCAAATTCCTGCTCTGCACTCTCCTTGGGATTTGAGACAAGACACATAACCTTCCTAAATTTGAGCTCCTTTATCTGCAGAAAGGAATTAATGACAGTAGTTATCTAATTGGGTTATTCTATTAAGTGAAATAATGTAAAACACTTAGTAGGATTCCTAAGATATAACAAGTGCCTAATACATGTTACTAATCTACCGATGAATGACTTGATATTAATAACAACAATATCAACAACAACAAAAAAGCCTCTTTAGACTCCAAAGAAATTATCTTTCTCTTAACATTGACTTTGTACCTTCAACATGTTCTTTTTCTTATTCTCCCAGTGTCGTAGCTGTTAAGTTAATCTCAGTTAGGACCTCATACTAGTGATTTGTCCATCCCTTCCATCATTAAATAATAAAAATAATAATTTCCTTCGATAAAGGTTAAAATTTACCATCAAAGAAAGAACAGGGTGGAGAAGAATGAGTGCAGAAAAACTTCCCTTAGAGTTGAGGTTAGGAATTTAAATACATTTAATACCAAAGTGGAGTAAGTTCTAATTAAATGAATTCAACTGCCATTCACCGCTGAGTTTCCAGTCATCACGGTTAATCTTTAAGTTAATAGTCGGGACCGTGGAACAAAGTGAACAACAAACAGAAAAGGCTGGTTTCAAATGCAGCGCAGGAGCCCACAATGACGTCGGTCGCCAGTGGCTGATTCAGAGACTCAGCCCACATGAGTTCAATGGGAAGGATTAGTGAACTTAAAAGCACATGGCTTAGTATTTGCGCTCTCTGTTCAGTCATTCCACAGTCACATAACCACAAAATGTCAGAGCTGAAAAAGAACCCAGTGTTCTTCTAGCCCAGTAACTTCATTTCACAGTGGCGTGGAGACATCGAGAGACGCTTGGAAGGCCACTAAATTACCACCCGCACAACTTGGCTAATGCCTTCTGTGTTCTGACTGCTTGTTTGGTGTCACTGCCTGTGTCCCAGGTGGCACTAGAGATGTTTGATTGATATTTCATTAAATATATAACATTTATTGTTGTACTTTATTATATATTTTTTCCTTTTGTCCAAGATTATGTAACCCCACTGTTGCATTTGGTTGTATGTATTTTATTTACTCCTTTTTGTTTAGGAAAGAAAAAGTTCTAAGTGATAGTTTTTTTATAAGTTCTCGAATAATACAAATTAGTTACAATCACCTGCAAGGCAAAGGGCCATAATTTAGCCACAAAAATTAAAATCTATTACATTTACTTAACAGTTATTGGAAGTCTACTGTGTTCAAAATACCATAAGCTGCAAAAGAAATAATGAATATTAAGTCTTTGTTCTGTGCAAATACCTTTCTAGGTGTCTTTCAGACATTATTTGCTTCATAGAAAAGTGAAAGATCTTGCTTTTACACTGCTTAACTCTAATAGTGGAGATGAGAAATATGCACAGAATGATGGAAATAAAAGATAGAATATACAGAGTATGATAAGATCAATAGCAACAAAATCTGCAGTTGTTTGGAGGAGCAAAGTGGTTTCCCCCTGGAGTGGCTTTCACGGAGGAGGCAGCATTTGTGTTATTGTGTGGTTGTGATATTGTCCTAGAGGCTTTACAGGATGTTAGCACTGGAGGGAACTGGGTAAATATATAAAAATAATATTATATTTACTTATATTATATATGAGAGTAAGTATTATAAAATTCTCTGCCCAGAGATGTTCAAAACAATGATCTCCACAAATCTAGTGTCGCAGGTCTTATGCAGCCACGTGAAGTGATCATGGCATTTCTATAACATCAAGCCTTTTAAGCTACTTTCAGATGATTTTCAAAGATAAAAAAATTAGATTAGGGCTCATCTGCAATAATAAGAAGAGCGCCAGTTTTTAGGTAAGTCAAGTCTTAAGGGAAAGGGTAGAGAAGGAAGTATTTAGATTTAAGATTCTTTTATAGCTAAATTATGGCTAAGGGAAAAATCAGCGCAAGATTTGGAGAAATGAGGAATGAAAACACAGGGTGATTTGTTGCATGGATGCTGAAGGGGGAGGAAGAACTGTATTTTATTATTGTGTTAAGGTTGGCAGTGTTTCTATACGGCTTAAGTCAGTGGTCACCTTCACCCAGAAGCCTCCCTCCCACACAATTGTCCCTTCCACTCTCCCCATTAGTTGCCTGTCCTGTATGTCCCATAGCACACTCAGTTAACCTCTCACTTAGAAGTCATCGTTCCCAACTCTCACCCTCTGTTTACTCGCTCGCCTCACAGTTAGGCTGAGAAACGACAAGCCGAGATTTGGCTTTTGTTTTACGTTCCTAGATCCAGTACAATCCTCAGCACTTATTAGGAGTTCCAATAAAACTTATAGAATGAATTTGCACTCTGACACCCTGTTCTTTTGCATGCTCTGGTTACGCTTCCCAAAAATATGTTTTATTTGTAAAACGTGTATGTTGCATTGGCCACGACTCCGGGTTTTGCCTTTTGCTCCTCCCAGGCCTCTAGCTCTGGGGATGATGGAAAGGGCTTGGATCCTGGGATCAGGGAATGGAGGCTGAGACAGAACCAGGGCCGCTTGTCTTTGCACACGCTGCAGGTGCCGAAGGAAAGCGCAGCGGAGCAGAAGCGCGCCCTCCTCACCGCAGGCGGGCCTTCCATCCCTCCGAGGGGTCCTGCGGAGATTTCGCCTGAGAGCGCTAACGTCAGCGGCACACAGGCTTGCTTCAAAGAGCCAGCTCCTGACTCTGATGTGGATAATTGTGCCACTTTGGCTAGAATAACTATTCTAGGCTTCCCTTTCTCCATCTCATCAGTGAAATGGATACCTGAGAGTACCAGCTTCAGAGACTTGTGAGAATTAATCCATGTAATGAACTAATTTAGCATGGTCTTCAGCTCATAGTCTGAGATTCGTAAAAGTTAGCAGTGAATCGTTAGCTGCTCCATCAGTCATGACAGTTAACATTTTTGCTGTGTTTCCTAGGGCACTTTCACACACGTTATTGTATTTGATTCTGGTAACATCTCATGAGGTGAGCTGGGAAGGTATTGTTATCCCAGGGACTATATAAGAAATCTTAACTTCTGAGAGATTTACAGACTTGATCAGAATCACACAGGGAAGGCGCCATGGCACAAAGATTATGGGGAAACTTTTGATTTGATTCCTCAGGCTCCGAGACGGGGCCCCCAACATTAAGAATTGTTCTTTCTCTCACTGTACTTTTAAAGTCAGAGCCTGCCAGAGAAGCAGCTATGGCAAAGGACATCAATTCACTGTTGGGGAAGGAAAGGAAAGAAGAAAGGAAGGTGGTTCTTATGCACTGAGGTGAGGTGGCATTTCTCCTTCATGTCACCCATAAGCTGCATGGTGTTAGTTCTGCACGGGGAATGGGTGCATGTAAGGGATACGGGTCTCACTGCTACTGGAATAATGACCCCATAAGTTCACTCCTTAGGGGATGCTCTATTTCCCCTTCAAATCCTGCCTGCTAACTCTTTCATGTCCTCTCACCATTTCTAGCACTGCACAGAACATAGAACAGGGTCTGCGGGGACAGCGTAAGAATGGAAGGGACAAATCGGAGAGTGCCATCTGGACATCCCAGAGTCCTCTCTGTTTGGGGCCTGAGAATTTGATCACAAATCCAATCATGTAGAAAAGATGAAGAAACACTCTAAAAGAATGTCTGAATGGTGATGGAAGTGGGACACCATGGAAATATCTGGATCTTTCATCCAAACAAATCCTAGAAGCAAAATGATGGTTATTAAAGAGCCCGAAACCCTCCCCTAAACAGGACTTACAGCAATGAGCATTCTGAAATATAAACCCTGCGATCCTTGCAAATCCCAGACCTCTTTGTGTATAACTGAAATGGAGAGGTCTGCCGAAGCTCCTCTCCAGGCAGAAAGGGCTGGGGGTAGATGAAAATGTTTAGCTGCAACCTGCCCTTGGTATAATTGCATGTTCTGAACAACATCAAACAAAAAGGCAGCCTCGACTTTATTGGCATGAGGTGCTATTAGGATGTCAAGAATCCTGTGATCTCCAACTGCAAGAATAGGCAGAAAATGACTGTGCAGAGGATATTAAAAGATTGAAGGATATTCTCTCTTTGCGCTATCATTTTTTCCCTTCAATCATTCTGAGTCACATTCTGGAAGGGAAAACTAGGTAGGATTTTCCCATAAGGTAGATGGTGTAATTTAAAGAAAAAGAGTGGTTTTGCTAGGTTTATAAAAGTCCCATCCAATCTCTTGGTTTATAAGGTGTTTGTTTTAGATCCAAAGAACTGAAGGTAGCTATGCCATGATTATATCCTGCAAGTCAAAGGGAAGCACTGAAACTACATTTCTGTAAGTTGTCCACATTTCAACGAACTTCCCAGGGTTGTTTGGTTGTTGTTAGTGTGACAGATTGTTTGCCATAGATCTGAGGAGGAAGTCAGAATAAAATCACCACAAAGTCAAACTCCTCCCTCTAGAAACAGACAAAATCTTTCTAAACCTGCCGTGGGGTTGTAAGTGGTGAGGGATCTAGTATACATTTTAATCCCAGGCCTTTCACTATATAGACAAAAATATTGAGGCTTCGAGAGCTTAGTCAGTGGCAGCGTCATGATCAGCACCCAGGGTTGCTAATCCGTAGACCGAGACGTGCCCCACTGTCAAGCTACCTGCAACTTTTCCAACATAAACTATTTGTATCTTCAGGTTGGACATGACTTGAGGGTTTCTGGCACATGTTGCTGGTTGTTTTGTTTTGCTAGCTTAGCATGTGCTTGGGGAACCTGTTTTTCTCCATGCTTATCCATATAGTTTGGGGAAGTTGGAACCCATGTACTTCCTCTAACTTCTGGGATGGGTTTTAAGTCAAATCTAGTCAATCAGAGATTTTATCTTCCTGGGCTCGACGATGGTGGTGTGGAGTTAGGCACATAACCCCAGCAAAGCCAATCAGAACACTATCTGGGACAATTGCTAAAATTATAGGTAATGATTACTGGCACACCTGGCATATAGAATAAATGAGACTTAGAGGACCTAATTGGTATACGGCTTTGTTTTTATTGCCCACTGTCTCCTTTAGTGGGAGAATTCTTCTGATCCTGTATGAGAACTCCAATAGACTGATGAATTTATTTCACTTTCAGGGAATAAAACATTCTTTATATTTTTTAAAGATGTAGTTCAGCATTTATCACAACCTTCTGAAGTATATGCTATTTTAACGTCCACTTTACAGATGAGAAAACAGGTTTAGTGGTGTTACGTAAAGTCACAGGGTGTGGCTGACCCTGAACTCAAACTCAGGTCAACCTCTGAATAATAACCTTATTCTGACTTCTGTTTCTGCACCTCCTTTTCTTCTCTCGGGGCTTTATCTAATGAGCATTTCCTTAATCCCCCTGAATTAGTCAGGATAGGCCATACTGTGCTGCAATAACAGATAAAACTTCAAACCTCAGTGGCTTTGCACGGTGGAGGCTTATTACTCTCACATAAAGTCTCGTATGGGTACTGCAGCCTCCCTGCATCTTTCATCTATGCCATCTGGGGTGCATGACTTTCTACACAGTCACTCCAAGGGAAGAGATAAATGGAAGGGGCACACTAGATTTGAACTCCCTCAGCCCAGAAGTGATACATTACACATGTAATCTGGCTCACAAAACATTAAGAAATTGTATTGGCTTTTTATAACCCATGTCACCATCACAAGAAAATGCATTCTATTTCAAAGTCAACTCAAAACTGTACATTTTCCTAAATATTAAATAAGCTCATTCACTTTTCTGTATATTTCCCAATCCTCTCATCACTTTTGCCAGGCAGACCCCACAATATACAGATAGAATTATTATGAAAGGTCTAGAAGAAGAAAGCTTTGGGTGACTCTAATTTGGAGTTTATCGGGTATTCATATCTTCTTCGTGTGGGCACCCAGTTTTTGTAATATAAGGAACCTGCAATTAACCCCAGAAACATCTGTGTGCTTCTGCCACCTCACTGTCAAATATAACATCTGTGAACAATCACTCCCGTGTCCAGCATCTACACATTAAAATAGCAAGATCCTGTAAATCCTTCAAAGCAACTGAGGAAAAAGTGAAGAATCTATTACTATCTAAAGAACATTAATCAAAATAAGACATCCTAAAAAACCCAAGGATAAAAGAAATGCAGAAGCTATCAAAAGGCCCTATCCTTCAGTAAGATAATGCAAGATGTTGAAAAAATGTCTTACTAGAATATAAGTGGAAGAGGAAGACAAGCTGCTACTCTGACAATTGTTTGCCCACATTTATCATGTTAATCATGACAGTTCAGTTGGGATATATATCCCCTCTTAGTTTTTGTTTTTGTTTTTGCCTTTGCCGCCACAATAAATGACAGCCATATTTACTGAGCTATAGGCACGAGACTAAGCACTGTGTGTGTGTGTGTGTGTGTTCTATACAATTTCGTTTCATCCTGGTAACATCATAAGGGAATAAAGAATCTTTCTTCATTATATGGTGAGAGATATTGAAGTACAGAAGGGAAAGTTATTTTTTATAGCTTTTTAAAAAAAATTATCTTTATTGTTGAAAGTATTACAGATGTCCCCTTTTATTCCTCCACTGATTCCCTCTCCCCCTCACCCACCCCACCCCCAGGCCTTCCCCACACCAATGTCTGTGTCCATAGGTTATGCATATAAACATATAAGTTCTTTGATGAATCTCTCCTCACCCACTCCCCCACCCCCACCTTCCCTCTGAGATCCCTCAGTCTGTTCCATGCTTCTATGTCTCTGGATCTATTTTGTTTATCAGTTTATTTTGTTCATTATATTCCATGTATGAGTGGGCCATGTGGTACTTGCCTTTCTCTGACTGGCTTATTTCACTTAGCATAATGCTCTCCAGGTCCACCCATGATGTCCCAAAGGATAAGAGATCATTCTTTTTCATAGCTGCATAGTATTCCACAGTGTAAATGTCCCACAGCTGTTTAATCCACCCATCTACTGATAAGCACTTGGGCTGTTTCCAGATCTTAGTTATTGTGAATTGCTCTGCTATGAACATAGGGGTCCATAAGTTTTTTCTGATTGGTGTTTCAGGTTCCTTAGTATATATTCCTAGAAGTGGGATCACTGGGTCAAATGGCAGTTCAATTTTTAATTTTTTGAGGAAACTCGGTACTGTTTCCCATAGTGGCTGCACCAGTCTGCATTCTCACCAGCAGAGTATGAAGGTTCCCTTTTTTCCATATCCTCGCCAACATTTGCTGATGGCAGCCATTCGGACAGGTGTGAAGTGATACCTCACTGTGGTTTTTATTTGGATCTCTCTGATGATTCATGACTGAGCATTTTTTTCATATGTCTCTTGGCCATCTGTATGCACTCTTTTCAATGTCATAAGCCTACTAAGTTGTAAGCCAGCATTCATAACTTCATTGAGATGACTTCAAAAGGAGTCCTCTCACCAAATTAAAAAAGGGGAGTACAAGACCTCAACCAAAACCTCTTAAAGTATTCCACGTAGCCTCTACTCTGTCTAGACCAGCCAACATGTGGTAGAAATAAGCAAAGAGAATAGGAGGGAACCCACAGAACCAGATGGTAAAATAGGTTCCAGGGCCTGGGGGGTGGGGAAGGTGGAAAGATGTTAGTCAAAGGGCTCAAACTTCTAGTTATAAAATGAATAAGTTTTGGAGATCTAATGTACTATAGTTAATAATGTGACTTTAGTTAATAATACTGTATTGTACACTTGAAATTTGCTAGGAGAGTATACCTTTACATACCACACCAAAAAAAGGGGGGGGATAACTATGTGAAGTGATGAATGTTTTTACATATATCAGACCATCACACTATATACCTTAAATATATACAATTCTCTTTGTCAGTTATAACTCAATAAAGCTGAAGAAAAAATAATGAGGAGACAAGAAGCTTGAGGCTTTTCTCTCCTCTCATCAGAACCCAGCCAGGGTTAAACAAGGTAGTCCCTCTGCCCTTACATGCTTTTACTGAACCAACTAATTCATTCATTTCTTCCTTTGTGGGTTGGTTTATTGTTGATTTATTAACTCAACATTTTTGCCCCCTTGTGTACCCAAACTTCTGAATGCTCCGCTGCTTAACCCCTCCTTATTCAAACCTCCACACCCAGAGGGACTCCTGAGCTCAAAAGAACCTTCCTGCCCAGCCCTCTGAGTAATGAGGACTCCAGACCCACACCACCACACCCAGCTCCCCAGTTACTGTGACCCTACTAGTTTTATGACAAGCCAGTAGCACAAAACCAACTGGCAATAAAACACTTGAAAAGATTCTCCTCATCAAGAGAGTGGTTTTAATTCAATGGAAACTTTGCAGACAAGAAAGTAAGACTGAAAGCCTAAAGTCTCTAAAGCCGGGCAGCCCCGACTTCAAATCATGGTTCCACAGTTCACATTGTAGGACCTTGATCAAGTTAAGTTTAAAGTTTTCCCTTGCAATATGGAGGTAAAAATGACACCCAGCCCATGGGTTAAGAAGATTAAACAGGATCATATAAAACACTTAGGACATATGATACTATGCATTCCAGTCACCATTCTAGGTGGTAGAGACACTGCAAAGAAGAATACTGAGAAATGTCATGCTTTTACCCAGTATATGCTCTAATGGGGGATAGAGGTAATAAATAAATAGACAAAAATTACAATATTTTGGATGGTTATAAGTGCTAAGAAGAAACACAAAGCAACCTGGCCGGGCGTGGCTCAGCGGTTGAGCGTCGACCTGGGATCCAGGCTATCGGGGTTCGATTCCCGGTCAGGGCACATGCCCGGGTTGCGGGCTCGATCAATGACTCTCTCATCATTGATGTTTCTGTCTCTCTCTCTCCCTCTCCCTTCCTCTCTCTGAAATCAATAAAGATATATTTAAAAAAAAAAAAAAAAGTACTGCCTTCCCCATTTAAAAAAAAAAAAAAAAAAAGAAAGAAACATAAAGCAGGATAAATGTCTAAGAGTGGCCCTCGAGCAACTGGGGTACTCTCGAGGGAACATGGGGTGAGGAACATAGAGTGATTGCTGATGTACCTGCTCCCCGGTGTGAGCTGCCCATAACAGGCCTCACCAAGTAGACCTTAAAACTGACAGTTCTGTTGTGGAAAATGAGAAAGAAATTCATAAAGTTGCCATTTATATCAATGTTTCCTTACTCTCCCTTTGCCTGTGTGAAGGCTATCCAAAGTCCCTGAAAATATCCAACTGGGTCTTTTTATTTAACAAATTGCTGATCAAACTCACTGTTTCATCCAAATTTGTTAGCCTGCAGAACCCAGAGCACTTTCAATGAAGGAAGGGGCATGAGGCCTTGCAGGCTTCATAGTCATATGCCATTTCCCATTTGTTAGAGTCAGCATCTTACATGTGGTAACATCCCTGAGCTAGGATATTTGAAGAACCACCAGCCTTTTATGCTGATGGAGAAGGTAACAGACAGTGTGGTGATTACCAGAGGGAAAGAAGGGTAGGAGGAGGTAGGAGAGGGTAAAGGGGGGGTAAATGGTGACAGGAGACTTGATTTTGGGTGGTAAACATACAATACAATATACAGGTGGTGTATTATAGAATTGCACACCTGAAATCTATATAATTTTATTAACCAATGTCACCCCCAAATATTCAATTTTTAAAAACATCCCCCCCAAAATGTCACCAGTAAATTCCAAACCAACCCCTAGAGGGAGTATCTCTCCTTTGACCTGGCCATTAGCAGGGTCCTCTCTTCCTGGACTGTCTTTTCTTTCTGAGACAAGTGAAGCTTCCTCACAGCACAGATAACTTACCCAAGGCAACCACACGTGCTCAGAAAAAAGGAGAGCGCAAAATAAGGTTTTTCAGAGATTTTTAAAAACTTTTTCTCACTTTTTAAATCGACTTAGTTTTACCTTTCTTAAATTTCATATAAATGTAGTCATTCAGCACCTTTGTGTTTGGCTTCTTTTGCTTAACATAATGTGTTTGAGATTAATTCACGTTGTGTGTATCAGTAAATCGTTATTGTTGTTAGACTGTATGGATATAGCTCAATTTGTCCATTTACTTGTTGGACCTTTGAGTTGCTTCCAGTTACGAGATATTATAAATAACGCTGATAAGTATAAACATTAACGGGGGGGGGGAGGGGGACCACATCAGTGTTCAGAGTAAAAAGAGATATTTGGCAGCAGTTTCCATGGGTTTCTTATGACCCTCCCTCTCAACTCCCCCTCTCACCCCCTATCCCCACACACATGCTCCCGAATATTGGCTCCCTATAATGCATCCTACACAAAGAAATTGCCTCTTAAAAGCCTCCCTCATTCCATTCTTCTGTCTGGGGCACCCTGTTGGGGTGTTCAATCTTCAAGGTCCCTTTAGCAGGTCCCAAGGCTCCGGGAACCACTAACACTTTCCCACACGGTCTGCCTGGCTCTTATTCTCCACGGCAGCCCTGAGCCCATGCAGCTCCTTACTGCTTATGCTGAATCCTCACCGCCTTCCTCACTGCTGTGGCCCCACACCAATAACCTGCTTAACGTGAGGCCTATTGGACAGGACAGCTGACCCCACGTGGTTCCAGTCTTTCTCTTTCAGTATAATGGCTCTTGCAGCTGAATTTTGCTACGCTGGCTTCTAAGAGGTTATCACCCTTTGGCTCAACAGGATAGAGGCTGGCTTTAAAGTGGCAACACCCTCCTTAGGGTGGGTTCTGGTCTGTGCAAACTGACCCGCATGGCCCACATGCTGAAGCAGGGCAGGAGGTGTTTGGAAGGCGGAACGAAGCACAAAGAGGCCAGCTTTGGAGAGCCTGTCCTGCTCCCTCCAGCTCCAACCAGAACAGCTTCTGTATCTCTGCACAGTGTGCTTCAACAACAGGTTTTTAGTGGAAAAGGGCTATGGAAAAGGTTGAAAACTTCTGGTTTGGACTGACTCCAGCTTTGCCCCTTAAACAAGTTTCAGGGTAGTGTGACTCAATGCACTACAAAACCTCTTGCACACCAACCACCTATATCTCAAAGTGGAGCCCTGACTGGCTTTATCCCACCTTTCTTCACGCAACAGTTGATGATTAAGAACATATTCTGTACAGCTAAATGTGAGCAAGAGAGAACACCTACAAAAAAGACAGAGTAATATAGATCTGCTCTCTTTTGTGTGAACATCTTAATGCTGGTTTCCAGGGCCTGGCTTCTAGACCTCTAAGGTCCCTTAAAAAATATCTCCCAGGAAGGCCTATGACTGCCATGCTTCCTTGACATCCCAGGGTCCCTGAGTCATGCTCCACATGTTAGATATTGAAAAATCCTCAGGGTCACTAAAATCAGCTTGGTGGCATCACTTAGTAAGCTTAACACCAAGCAGGTGCTTCTCACATCCACAATAAACTATAATGTTTTTAAATTTTTCATTTCTTGCCAAGAAAGATAGATCCCATAGGAGAGATAATGAACTGGGTCTCATACCACACCAAGTGAGAAAAAAAGAAAGAAAGAAAGAAGAAAGAAGAAAGAAGAAAGAAGGAAAGAAGGAAAGAAGGAAAGAAGGAAAGAAAGAAAGAAAGAAAGAAAGAAAGAAAGAAAGAAAGAAAGAAAGAAAGAAAGAAGAGAGAGAGAGAGAGAGAGAGAGAGAGAGAGAGAGAGAGAGAGAGAGAGGGAGGGAGAGAAGAAAGAAAGAAAGAAAGAAAGAAAGAAAGAAAGAAAGAAAGAAAGAAAGAAAGAAAGAAAGAGAAAGAAAGGGAGAAAGAAAGAAGAAAGAGAGAGAGGGAGAGAGAGAGAGAAGAAAGAAAGAAAGAAAGAAAGAAAGAAAGAAAGAAAGAAAGAAAGAAAGAAAGAAAGAAAGAAAGAAAGAAAGAAAGAAAGAAAGAAAGAAAGAAAGAAAGGAAGGAAGAAAGAAAGAAAGAGAAAGAAAGGGAGAAAGAAAGAAGAAAGAGAGAGAGGGAGAGAGAGAGAGAAGAAAGAAAGAAAGAAAGAAAGAAAGAAAGAAAGAAAGAAAGAAAGAAAGAAAGAAAGAAAGAAAGAAAGAAAGAAAGAAAGAAAGAAAGGAAGAAAGAAAGAGAAAGAAAGAAAGAAAGGGAGAAAGAAAGAAGAAAGAGAGAGAGAAGAAAGAAAGAAAGAAAGAAAGAAAGAAAGAAAGAAAGAAAGAAAGAAAGAAAGAAAGAAAGAAAGAAAGGAAGGAAGGAAGAAAGAAAGAAAGAGAAAGAAAGAAAGGGAGAAAGAAAGAAGAAAGAGAGAGAGAGAGAGAGAGAGAAGAAAGAAAGAAAGAAAGAAAGAAAGAAAGAAAGAAAGAAAGAAAGAAAGAAAGAGAAAGAAAGAAAGGGAGAAAGAAAGAAGAAAGAGAGAGAGAGAGAGAGAGAGAAGAAAGAAAGAAAGAAAGAAAGAAAGAAAGAAAGAAAGAAAGAAAGAAAGAAAGAAAGAAAGAAAGAAAGAAAGAAAGAAAGAAAAAGAAAGAAAGAAAGAAAGGTAGATAGAGATAGATGATAGATGATATAGATGATAGATAGATGATAGATGATAGATAGATAGATAGATAGATAGATAGATAGATAGATAGATAGATAGATAGATAGATAGATGATAGATAGATGATAGATTAAGAAGAAAAGATTAAAGAGGAAAGATTGAAAAGGAAATAATTTGGGGCCACTCTTTGAGTGGGGTCTATAATTCTAGTGTCTGGCCTGCTGGGCATAATGGTGAACTGGTCTCCCGCTGGGAGGACAACAATATTTCACACTTCGTCCTCAAGATTTCCTCAGGTTTGCATATAAAACAAAAATCCAGCCCAAATAATACATCCCAATACAGTTCATCCTAATACAGTTAATCCTAAGGCATAGCTAAGTGAGCTAATAAAGTTTCCTTTTAAGTTGCATCTCTGATACTTGCAACCAAAATAAGAAATAATTATCTCTCTCTTTCACTCACAAATACAGTCAAATAAAACATATTCCCATATTATATATACGGAAATGTAGGCTCCAAAATTTCTTTTATTCTTTTCTTCCCCCTGGACTGTCGTAAGTTTGATATATATCACTTTTCAATGTTTTGGCAGCTTCATCTATGCATAAAAAAAAAAAAGAAAAGGGGGACAGGGGCAGAAAGTGACAGTAATTATCACAATTTATTTTTTTCTTGTCACATGTCCTAGAAAAGATACAAGTCATTCTTGGATAATTTAACACTTAGAAGGATGGCCCAGAACGCAAGTAAAAAGCCTCAGTGCTTTCTCAGTCAGTGTAGCTGCAGGAACAAGGGTGTCCAAATTCTTTCGAAGAGAGCTTTAAATTCATCTCACTCCTTTGGAATATGTGAAAATATATTAAAATGTCGGTCTTTGGTTTTTTTGCTTTGTTTTGTTTCCTTCCTGCTGCTCGCAAGAGTATGAAGAGAGGAGGTGCACAAGTAAAAAGGACAAGTCAGAACTACATCTTCTCTTGATTTTTTTGCCACTGAAATAGAAATGTTATAATAATAATAGTTGCTGGTTATTAAATCCTGCTAAGCACATCATGGTTTCATTTAATCTTTACAGCATCGTGCACGGATGTTATTATCTCCACCTGACAGATGAAGACTGTGGCTGGGGAGGTGGGGATGGGAATTTGGCCAAAGTCTTAACAGGTCCCAGTTGTTAGGAGCCATTATCCTGAACTAGGCACCTCACATGATGATCTTGAGAAACCTTCCTAGCATCCCTAGCATAAATGCATGACTACTAACGTGCTTGTAACTTGTCGAAGTCACAAACTAAGTGGTAAAACTTAGGTCTTTCTAACTCCAAAATATGTGCTCTGACTACTGCACTACATTCTCATACGTCGTCAGAAAAAATGTCCCGTGTTTCGTTAGCTCAACATATATGGTCACCATGATAGCCCACAGTGATAAATTTAGGTGTTTACTATGGATTTTCTGAAAAGCATTTTGAAAACATTCTTCAGCAGGCATTAGCTGAGGCTTCCTCTGGGCCAGGCCCTGGGCTGGACACTGCAGGCATGGCCATGATAGAGGTGACTTTGGACTTGTCCCTAAGGAGCACACAGTTTAGGAGACTTGGAGGTAGGGGGAAATAAATTAGAGAACAAAGGGCAAAGTTGCACACTTGTACAACACACACCCAGTAACTCAGAGACCCACCAACCACTAAAGCAGAGTTTCTCAGTCATGGCACTATGGACATTTAGAGCTGGATAAGTCTCTGTTGTGGGGGCTGCCCAGTGCATTATGAGATGTTTACCAGCATCTCTGAATTCTATCCATTAATTGCCTGTAGCACTCTCCTTCCCCAGTTGTGACAACCAAAATTGTCTCCAGAATTACCAAATATCCCTTGGAGATGGGAGGCAAAGGAGGCCCCCAGTTGAAAAGCACTGCCCTAGAGGTACATTGTGGAAATGATAAACAAAGAAACCAATAAAATCGTAGGTTGCTAATGATGCTACCTGATTTTTAAATAAGGGCTTTTTATGTGCCAAGTACTTTAAAAACCTAATCTCATTTCATTCCTTTTTACGTTTAATTTACTTTTCAACTACAGTTCTCATCATAACCTTATGATATGTAAAAGTTGTGATGATGCCCATTTTATAGGCCCGACTGAGGCACAAAGAGCTTAAGTAAGCGACCCAAAGCTGCACAACAGTGACTGGGGAGAATTGGGATGGGAACTCTGGCTTGTCATCTTTATCAATGCACTGAGACATGAGAAGCATTTTCAAAGCCTTTCAAGGTCCACTCATTTTCTCTACATGCCTGCAGACCAAAGATAAAACCTATCAACATAAGAGAAAGAATATTTATAACTTTATGTTCAGTGTAATCCTTTATATCTTACCCATCCTGGATCTAATTAATCCAGCTTATTGGATGATTCAGTTATGGGAGTCTTGCCACATACCTAGAGAAAATAAATTTTAATTTGGAACAACAGAATAAGTTTCATATCTTGGTTTATATCTTTGTGATTTGGCAGTCCAATCACTAACTGTGTGGAGGCCAAAACAACCCCTAAAGAAAATAAAATGCTACTGGCTGAGAGAAAATACATCGTTATTTCTATTGGAGTGACTTAACAATGGGAAAAAGAAAAAAAAAACAGACCAGGAAATCTCCTCCCCATTTAATAAATACCTGTAAGGGATCGTCAAGGTTACTAGAACGTTTTCGTTTAATTTGCCAATCTATCATTTGAGCAATGAAAGCCAATTTACATTAGTTACATTTCCCAGAAAGTTCCCACTCAGGAAATTCTAAGTGGATTTTTTTTATAGATGGGGTTTTTGAATCGTCCATTTGGTAGGCTTGCATAGACAGGATGGAACAGTTATCGTTTCCATACTTTTACTCCAATAGACTATTAGCATCTGCTCTTTGTTATCCAATTTACTTTTCTGTCTACGGTCTATTAGTGCATTATCCAAAATCCTGTAAGTACAGGAACATCAACCTAGGAATCATAATTGTCACTGAAGCGTTATTAAATCAATGGATTTAATTATGAATTGTAGTCTGTGAAATCAGGAACTGGGGGGGTGGGAGCCACCAGCAACATTCTGACTCAGGGTCACCAACTCGATAGCTCCTAATTAGCCCGCTGCGTAGGCGGGTCAGAGAAGATAAGGGATGTATGTCAGGCCTCTCACAGTCACGTATGTAAACCCTGGACAGATGCGTGTATGTCAGGTTGGTATCGTGGGACTCTCAATGAGTTGATTTAAAAGAAAAATCGTTTGTAGGTAGGACATGACATGTATGCCTGGTTCAAGTTTGCCTTTATGTCATTTCTGTGGAGAGAAAGAGAACCAGATCTGCTAGTAAATTTAATATAATAAAACTTGTCCAAGAAGCAAGGAGAATGGCTAATTCTGATAGGATTTCCCCCATTCACCACAACTATGTTTACCCCACAATAAAATAAGCCTAGTGCTCATGTATACAAAGGCAACAGTTAAATTCTTCCTCATTCAGAGTCTTTATAACTGAGCAAACTTCCTGCTCCGCTCTAAGCTGGCTGACTTCTATTTATCTTTTTAGGTCTACACTTAAATGTCACTTAAAAAACTTTTTCCCCTAACCGCCTAATTGTAATTAAGTTCCTATATGATGCTCTCTTAAAAGCTGCACATTTTATGCGTAGCATTTATACCCATTTATGATTTTCCGTGTTGTGTTTATGTATTTAACGCTAGCCTTACCACTGAATGCCTGGCCGACCCCTGCCCCGCAAGGCCCCAGCAGCCTGTGGAGGCTTGTGCGTCTTTCATGAATGAATAATGAATAGATGAGCCGCAGAAACGAGCGTGACTGTTGTCTCCCCTAAGAGAAGCCAAGAGCAGCCCCTGCTCCTGGTAGGTGCTGGCTGTATTTTGTTTCTCTTCAAAAAACATCTGTAATATTTCTTCGTGTATGTTTATATTACAATTCTTTTTTCTTGGTCCAGCTGGAATAAGTCTCTACTCCTTGCAACGGAAGTGTCCTGTATCACAATCAGAGAACGGAGCGCTTCGATGTCACCGTCAGAGCCAATAGGATAATGACACATTCTGGCAGGAAACATCAGAGGATAGAAGCTCCTGGATTTTGCCTTGTTTACCTTGGCTTCGCCCAATCTGATACAGAAACCCTCAGCCAAATGCCCTTCCTAAATTTAACCCTTTCATAAACCGGCCTCTGCCTCCACCTGGTGGAGGTATAGAAACCTGCGGCAATAAACCAATCCAGCTGAGGGTTAGGAGGCCCCAGGCCTATCTCATTTCTTGAAAAGACACATTAAGAAGCACAAAGTGCCAGCTCTAAAAACAGTCACGGGGATGTAAAGCATGCCCTAGGGAATATGCCCAACAATACTGTGATAGCTTTGTATGGCGTCAGGCTTATGGGGTGATCACTTCAGAAGGTATAGAAAGGCTATATACCAGGTATATACTACGCTGTATACCTGAAACGAATAGAATATTCTGTATCAATTGCAGTTAAAAAGAAATTTTAAAAGATACAGAATGTGTATGTTCCAAAGCAAATTTAAAAGAAAAAGAAAGAAAGGAAGGAAGAAAAGGCACCGACCCAGAACGCCAGATGGCTGACCTCCTGTGATGTGACTTGCTGCTCAGAGGCCCAGGAACAGGCAGGGCCCATCGTCTGCCTCCGCTCTTCCACCCTGTGTCCCGCCGTGCATTTTAAGAGTCCGGGGACCTGCATATTCCATTTGCCCAGGTACTTGGCAGCCTGCTTCTGGTTAGCTTCCCCTGAGGGGGCTACTGCAGGAGCTTGGGAGGCAGAGCTGGGAGAAGGGGTTTGCTTCCTGTCCCATGTCCTGTTGGCGTTTTTCAGTGGCAGGGGCGGTCGGCGCTCCATCATCATCTTTTAGCACTTCCAGCACCCACAGCTGGAAGATCTAGTCAGAGCACACTCATAAAAGTATGTGTTATTAATTGGGGTTGGAAGAAGAATTTGTCAACACACTAGTCCCTCCCTATACCAACACCATAGATACTGAATTACCAGAGACCAGAAGCCTAGCAGGCCTGTGACTTCAGCTACATTTGGCCTTTG
The DNA here is from genome assembly GCF_054644295.1 of Miniopterus natalensis. Classification (NCBI taxonomy): domain Eukaryota; kingdom Metazoa; phylum Chordata; class Mammalia; order Chiroptera; family Miniopteridae; genus Miniopterus; species Miniopterus natalensis. The sequence continues at coordinate 36,902,563 of NC_142092.1, read as the reverse complement.
ATATAGCGAGACCTTTTACATTTTATATTTTTATATTTTACCTATCATTGTCATATGGGGCATTGCAATCATAATTCTCTAGTGGCATCTAGATTGAAAATCTGTTATTGGGCTTTTAAAACTGAACTGGAAATATATATTTATGTATCTATATCTCCTACTTAATCACAAACTCTTTGGGGCTTCATTCATTCATCCAGGCCCCGGCACATACTAAAGTGTTCAATAAATATTTTTGAAGAAACTACTGAGAGGGTAACATTTTGTGAATACTGTAAATGCTGCAAAGGGAAGGCAGAAAACATTGCTCATATATTATTGATGGGAAAGTAAATTGGTGCAACTCTTTGGAACTCCAGTTAGCAATGTCTTATAAATATGATCATTAGCTTTGACTGTACTTGTAGGAATCTGGCCTTAGGTAATAATGAAAAAAAAAAAAAAAGTGAAGCAAAACAAAATAATTGGAAACAAACTGCATGTGTACCCACAGGGAATTGGTAAAATATATTACAGTTCACTCATTGGGTGAAAAATTAGCCCTCCATTAAAAATACATTTTGAATATGTTTTAGCATTATGAAAATTTATTTATGGCATAAGCTTATTTTAAAGGCAGCATTCAGAAAAAATATGACAATATTATGAAACATACAGATTAAAAACTGGAAGGAAATATCATCAAAACTGTAACTATTAATTCCTTCCCCTTTCCATTTCTCAAGTTACGTAAGGCATGGTTTTGTAAATTGCTTTGCCTTCTGTCCTTGCATTTGCATCAGAATTAGATGCATTTTAAAAAATTTGTATTTCCTTCATCTACCTATTTAGTTGTAGGAATCAAACAGAGGATACATTTTATAAAATGTAATGTAATCTAGGAACAAATTCTACTTTCAGATTTTAGCTCATAGCAAGCATGAATTTCAGGAACCCCATTACTTTTGATATATCATATTTTTACAAGTTGTATACATATGTTTAACATAAGTAAATGTTGCCTCTGCCTTTGGAAAAATAAGAAAGAAGGGGAAAAATACAGTAAGTTGAAATTACAATGAAATAATGACTCAGAGAGACTTAAAAACATTAAAACATTGTTAAGCATCCCAGCCAATGACCACCACCAACAGGAGAGTGAGGCCATTGGACTTTCCAGCTAAGCCCAGCCACCAATCTTTCAAATCATGACCACATTGAAATCATGTAGCAGTTTCTCTCAGAAAGAATTCTTGAAATACTCCATAATGTTAAATGATTTTTTATGACCTTGATGATGTAGATTTTTTAGCACAGCCTCTATGGCAACCTCAAGATTATTAGCCCAAGCTCAACAATCTAGGGAACTTAATATTCTCTCTAACTGCTTTTCTTCGTGGGATGGGGACAGTGGAGAATACACCTTTTCCAGATATTGTACCTAATTTTACCCAGGATCCCTGTTAGTCCGAATAGATAGTGGTAATTGAATGTTATTGTGCATAAATAAACCTAGGGAGTTTTTTTAAAATATAGATTTTAGGGCCCCACTCAGCAGAGATTAAGACTGAAAAAAATAAAAGGGTAGAGTTCAGAAATTTGCATACTTAATGAGCATGTATAACTACCATTCCCATCCTACGAGTAAATCTGATGAAGGTGGCCTGTTTATTGAGAAATAGTGTCTTAAACACTTCTCAGAATAGCCTCATGCGATATATTGATCATGAAAATGCTGCCAATTTGGGGGCCTTCCTTACACTCACAGTGGAATGAACTAGATTGGATTTCTTCAGACTTGCCTCACTTGCAGCTACTTCCCAGTCTATTAGGCAGCATCCTATTGATTTTGTCATTAAAGCTTTGGGAATTTGTATTGACTCAGTCATTGTCTTTGTGAGAAAATTTAGTTCCTCTTTCTAACATGTATATGATGACCTATTTGTTTACCAATATACCAGATACATCATCAAGTCCACACACTAGTGCAATGATTATCAGTGTTCAAGATAAAGTCTACATCTCAACTCTATATGTGGATTTATTTGAAACCCAAGCTCCATTTCTAAGCTGACATCTTGTGGCTTGAGAGAAGAAAAGATGGTAGCTTCAGATATGCCATCATTATTTGCTCTCCAAATTGCCTTTTCATCTCCCGAGCTGCCAAATTAATGCTCACCTCTTCAAATATACTGACCACCTGTAACCACTGCTGGTATTCCTTTATTCCTTGGTACTATTGTTTCAGACTCTCAAATGCTCCTTCTCTTCACCACCTGCTTTTCTGACTCTTATTAACATATGTCCTTGGATGAGCCCTGAAATGAAGCATGACCACGTATGATTATCATCATTATCGTCATCGACATCAAGTAAACATTTATTGCACACATACTAAGTGACATATTTTTCTAAGTACTATAGATTTCATTTTATTTCATCTTCACAATTTTATGAGGTCTGTGTGTTATCTCTAATTTACAAGCAAGGACATTTTATAGTGGCTTTTCTCCTTTCATTCTTTCTTCTTAATCTGCATTGAAATCTTCTCAAAGGAAATTCCAAATACCACCATGTCTCAGAATAACCTTGTTTTGTTAAAACTTTGTTGAGATGCTGTAGGAACTTAACTCTTGTTTATATCGATAGCCTATGATAAACTGGTTTCATTATATGTTCTTTTGCTTAAAGTTGCAGAACCTAATGATCACATTAAGTGAGGACTTCTTCCTAGGTCTCTAGTCTGCCAGCTTTTGGATGGTAACTACACCACTAGCTCTCCTGATTCTCAGGACTTCTGGCTCAGACTAGAACTGCATTATTGGTTCTTTTAGGTTCCCAGCTTGCTGACTATAAAATTTGAGACTTGTCAGCCTCCATAACCATGTGAGCCAATCAAACATATACACACACACAAATCTATATATACTGTATACATCCTATTGGTTCTGTTTTGTTCTCTAAAGAGCCCTGATTGATACAAGCTGGGGGCTTGGATGCCAGCCGAATTCATGTCTTACCATGCAGCCTGCCATTTCACTAGCACAGTATAATGGAATATTGCACTTGATCAGAAAGTACTGATAAATATATTAAAGCAATTATTGCAGTGAGAATGATTCATATTAATAAAGATTTAAAAAAAAAAACAGGAAGCAAACCACTGTTGATCAAATTACTTATGTTCTAGGCACTGGCTATAGGGAAAGCTCAATGCAGTGCCATCTATCTCTAAAGCAGGGGGCATCCTGCCTCTCCTTCTCTGACACTATTTATAAAGGGGACCTACTTATCTTTTTACTGTAGTGATAGAGTTTGAAAATGAAAATGCTGAGCCTCTATTACAGGACAGTAGCACTGACATATTTTTCCCCTCTAACAGCAAACATCTAGAAATAACAGAAAACATATTTTAAGGGATTGTCAGCCATGCTGAATATTAAAAAGAAGAAACCTTAGAATAAGCAATATATGTGAGAAATCCTGGAAATACTAAAAGCCAACAAGCTGGATTTATAAGAAAAAATCATAGAACAAGAGGAGCATAAGGAAGTTCCAGGGGAAAGGTGGGATCAGTGCTCAGGGTATCACACACTAGGATTTCAATGTGGAGATTCTTTCCCTGGATGTTGTGGGAAATTTTTGTTTTTTCAGAATCTCAGGAAAAAAGGAAAAAGTACTTAATTCTTCTGAGAGGCTAACAATCAACCTGGAGGCAGTACTGGTTCCAAGAAATTCACTGATATCTAGATGAAAGCAAGATGTTTGGGACCTGAAGATTAACGTGGAAACCTCCAGGAGCTGGACAGGAGGAGAGATGCAGGAAGGATTCAGTAAGCTAGTCTTGCGGTCCAATAGTTGTTGTCATGTTATAAATGGGTATTCAGGACACTGTTTGCTGCTAAGTGAGTTATGCTTGCAAATAAAATAAATATCAATTATTTTAACCTCATAGTGTACTTTTAAAAAAATCCCATGAGAGGTATGCCAAGAAATGACAAGTTTGGAAAGTAAGATAGGTCCTTAAATTAACAACTTTAACTGGTGATTCTGTGCAGTACTGAGAACTTGCCAGCAGGTCTAATGTTATGTCACTCCAATACTCCCCCAAGAATATTTTCTGGCATTTTCCAGTGTTTGACTAGCTGATCTAGGCTGCGGTTCTCTGTAAGTGCCTTCAGGGAGGACATGCAAGGAGAAGACGGTGAGAACATCATTGGAGAAGACTCCCTTGGGAAATCTGAAACTGATCTCGGTCCTCACTGAGCTTCATGGGGGAAGTACTGTTACTCTCCAGGCTTTACAGGGGAGGAAACTAAGTCTACAAAGCTGTGTGCTTTCCCCCAGGTCACGAGTGAACACATGGCAAAGCTGGAGCCATGCTCTTCTCCATGGGTCCATAGCACCACCCCCCATGCTGTTTGGACAGCCTGGAGCTGGCACAGTGACAAGTCTTGGCCTCTGGCCTTAAGAGCTCAAACTCTACAGGGTAAACAGGCACATAAATAAGTAGCTGTGAGATGATCATGAGCAGGAGGAAGAGAAGGAAATGGAGAAGGGAAAGTTACAGGGCTAAGACGAGGCCATGAAGCCCAGGCTGGACCATTGCGCATAACCCAGCAGATAGGACTGCCCAGTCCCAGGGCCACCATCCTGCAGATGCAGCCTCTCTGCCTTCGTCACATTATGTGCAAGACAGGAGACCCCTCACCCCACCTCAGAGGCTGGTGTGAGGACCGCAAAAGTGGATCCAGGGGAGGTGTCGAGAGCCTGTGTTAGTATAATTATGATGAGGGATGAGTGGGTTATTAAAGTGGACTGAAAAGATCTGGCAAGTCTTCTTGGATAGCTTTAGATTCCAGCTGAGCTTTGAAAGAAGAGTGGTTATTTGAAAAACAAAAACAACTCAAGTCTAGATGCAGCCAACAAAGCACCTTTCAGACAGCAGGAGCGACTAGGAAATGAAACAACCACCAGACTACATCCCAGCTCAGGGCGTGGTGTGTGGGCTGATGTATTAGGACGGTGTGTTGGCCTTTGTATTGGGACTGAAGTGCACAGAGATTTCAAGAGAAGTAGAGGAAACAAAGCTGGAAACCTAAGCAAGACCTAGGTCTTAAGCCGGAGAGGCATCTTTAGGTACTTCAGGTCATAGGGACTAACCACTGGTTTTCTGTTACCTAAGTGAAAATGTATTTCTTGTCTCAGGTAATCCTGTCTTTCCTTCTACTTTAAACCTAAAATTTGAGTTCTAAGCCTATAGAACCCCAAATGGCTCCAAACTTTATGTTCTTCTTGCTACTTTACCTCTGTCTGGAGCACATATCATGGTAAAAAAAAAAAAATCAATTAAATGTATAACATAAAAATAATAAAATATAAAATAAAAATTAGACTGATATGCTATTATGCTGGATTTTAGGGCGTTTGCTGTCTGTTTTTACAGTTAGTGAAACAATTCTTAACAAAGTCAAGCCCTGTAGGCAATCTCAGCAGCAAGAGATCACCTAAAATGTTATAGGATAATGGTTTCAATTTTGCATGAATTAGTGTTAACGTCATTTAAATTTTGGAAAAAAAAGTGTGAGCTCCCCCTTGTGGTAGTACATTTTGAAATCGGAACTAAACCCAAATTATTTGTGCAGGGAAAGCATGAATATGTCTTGGTGACCCACGATAGAAATTTCATTTTTTCAAAGACAAAAAGACCAGCAATGCCCTGGAAAGTGGTTTCAGAATGTGTAAAAGAGAGCTGTTTATTTGAAGAACTTTTAATATCGGAAATATCAGAGTGAACACTGATAGCCCTTGGATAGCACCTTGACAACAGCTGGAATGTATGTGTGTGTGTGTGTTGTTAATGTGTGCTAATTACTAACATTTAAAATATTTTAGTGCATGGTATAAAAATCCAGGTTTCCAGCTTTTCTTTAAAAATTGGAAGATCTGGGAGCCCTGAGTCTAATAATTAGCTGGAACTGAGTAGGTCATGCTCCCTAAAGATAGGAGTTTTCATTTTGCCACAGTCCCACTAGACAACTTCACTTATTGTGTTCTTTCTTCGCTGCTCTTGGATTCTGGGTTTGGGATCCTGATAAAGCAGAAGTACATAGCAAAAGGCTCCAATGGTGTTGAAAGAGCACAAAATTTGGAAAAAGGGCTCTTCTGGTTCCCAGCTTTGTCACCTCCTGGCTGGGCCACCTTGGGCAAAAACAGTCTGTATCTTTAAGCCTCTGTCATTCTTGCATTCTCATCATTTCTTATATTTATACAATCCTGCTCTGTGTGTGTGTGGAGGGGGTTCTAAACAGAGTAAAAATAGAGTATGTAGAGCAGGTATGGATTATACTCGACAAAACTCTTTTTGCTAAATGATGTTTATTTCTCTAAAACAAGGAAATGATGAAAATTTAAACACTTTTTATGAGGTCCTTCCTACTCCCCATGAGGTCTTAAGTAATCAAAACCATTCAAAAAAGTGCCCGCTGGTTGTCCCTTTCTTATCAGCTATGTTTGGACTCCAGTGCCACCTTCTCAGCCAAGCCTCTCCAAGCGCCTTGCCCACGCAGCCCTCCCAGCCACTCTGTCGCACTCAACTCATTTCACCTCTTTGCTTAGTCATTACCAGTAGCAGAAGTTGCTTCATTTTTTAAATTTACTGGTGTTTATTCAGCTTATTTGTTTTCATAGTGGTTTATTGTCTGTGTCCTCCTTAGGGAAAGAGACCCGTGAGCGCCTGGCACTAGCTGCCCCACAAGCCTTGACACACTTCCTAGGGTAGTGTTTTCCGCCCTGTACTGAAGGCTGGTTGGTTCCCTACATTCTCACTTGTTCTCTCCAAAGAGCTTAGAAAGGACAAGAGCAAGTGAGAATCGTAGAAATCCAGCTGTTATCAAAGAAGACCAAGAAGATCTTGCTGTGTACTCTCTTTTAGTTCCCCCAGTCCCTCAAATCAACACCTGAGGGGTGCCTATCATGGGTGTCTGTTGTGAGGACCCCACAGTCCTTTCCAGGGGGTCACCTGCCATGCTCCTCAGGCTGCCACTTGATGGTAGTGTCCAGTGGTGTCATGTTCCATCCACACGTGAGCAGATGTCTCTCTCCCCTTCCATGTGGCAGGCTTTACTTCTCAACCACCAACAGAACATCACATGTACCCCCATGTCCCAGATCCTCCCTCCACCAACCATGGCTCCTCTTGCAGCAGGCTAATTCTCATCTGCTGATGAATCCTTCCAGTCATTTATGCAATTCTGATTCTATCTCAAATATATTTATTAACTCTGAGGTCAATAACCCAAGCACCTTGCCTTTCAGACCTATCTCTATGTGGCTAATTCACATTTCAACAGTGTCCTTAATTACTTCACAGAGTTTATATGTATGGTCAAGCAGAAAAATTAATTATACCATGGCTGCAAATATTTCCAGCTTCATAAAAACAAGAATGACAGCCATGGTTATTGCTGAGCACTAACCACATCCTAGGCATAGTACTATGTTCTGTGTAGGCTCTATCTCTTTTAATCCAGAATAGAGAAACTCTATGGAATAGGACTCTTATTATTCCCATTTTTAGAGATGAGAAACATGAGGTTTTGAGAGCTCAAACAATTTCCTTAAAGTCAGGTGACATATGTTCATTTTTGCCTATTTTAAATGAGCATGAACATTTCCATGAAATGTTTGGTTGGCTAACAAGCAAAAAATCAAGGCATGACTACTGAATAAAAGGAACAGCAAATGAGTAACAAAGTGAATAACATTTTGGTGCCTCCTAGCCTGCAGTATTGAATAAAAGCAAAAGATGCCTTCTGTGGCTCCATTTGGACACATTCTCACTAATACTGCAAGCCAGCGCTGAGCCCTGAGCCCAGCTGAGTCATTCAGATGCCTAAGCACGAGTCGATGTCAAGTTAGATGGAGTCAGCTAAGTTTACACAGCATCTACCTTCGAAAGTTCCAAAGTTTTGCAAAAATATCTCCAGTTGTATTAGCCAATTTTCTTTATTAGTTGCAAATATTGTATTCCTATTTTCAGTAGAAATGATACAGCTCAGAGAATAAAGCTGTGGAATTCTTTCTTTTGGTCCAGTGCTCAGTTTAGCACAGCCCCATTCTCCCCTCTAGGATCTGAGCTGAAAGAAACTTCCAGAACCCTGCAAATTCTGATCCATGGTGTTTCTACTTACTGCAATGGGAGGGTCACCTAATTTGTGTTTGTCTTTGTTGCTTGCTGTCTAAAAGGAGCATAATTATATTCCATCTCAATGGAAACCATAAAGCTAGAACTTTGCTTTCCCTTTGAAGACCAAGGCATCCAAAATAGCTACTAATAATTATCCAGCATATTGGCAAATGTGTTTTCCTATCTGACGTACTAAATGATCTTTAATTATTCTTTCCAAGTCTTCCTCATCGCTTACTTAAACATAATGTGCTGGATGGTGCAGAATATGTTTGTTTACAAAAGAAAGAAAATTCAGAAAATGGACTAAATGATGGGGTCGTATTAAAAAACTATATCTAGATCCACAGATACTTGTCCATGTAGAGGTATGGAAATAATTTCAACAGCTGTCTGGAAACTGAAAGGGTAAATTTTTCTAAAAATGCTTAACTTAAATCAGGTAGGTATTTAAGTGCACCTAAAAACCAAACTTATTTTTTAATTTATAGAAAGATTGAGATGTATACCATAAGCATTTGTTCAAAAAGCACATTGCTCTTAGGAGGTAAAGTCCTTGGGGGATAGTTTGTCATCTCTCACCATCTTCATTATAAAGTAGATCAAGAACAAGGGAGTGTAATTCACATTGTAAATTTGGCAGCACATATAAACCAATTCTCTAATTTTATTACTGCACATTGCAAAAATGATTCAAGTAGAAATAAGCAGTAACTTTATTTAATAATCTTCATTATAATCTAATGAGACAAGAAAGTCAGCATATCAACAGATAATTTCATTTCTTACATCATAGTGATATTTTCATGCAAATAACAGAAGTTTTTGATTCACAATGCAACTGCTGTAAGTTAAATTGATTCAATTTAATTAACAAGCATTTATTCAGCGCCTACCTGTGCACAGCACTATACTAGGCATACAAAAGAGTTAGAAGATAAGATCCCTGCTCATGGAAGCTTACAGTCTGGATAGGATAGATAACCCATGCATTCAAGAAACAATAAAGAACCATTATAATTCACAGGAAAGTCAATAAATTAATAAACCCTGAATTAAAGACACAAGAGTCCAAATAAAGACTATCAAGGGAGTGATACAATTGGGAATAAAGACTAGTCTGGATAATTTGACCAGAGGAAGGAAGCCTTGAATTTGGTATAATGGAAGTGATGAACACATGAATTGGTAGAGGAACAGGGTGATAACTCTATGGCCAGTCGAAGATAGAAAAGAAGGAGAAATATAAAGACAGGGTGATAAAAAACCAGTAAGTCAATTGCAGGGAATGGCAGGCAAATTGGCTTACCTCTGGAAAAGAGCAGGAGTTAGGGGGTGTAAGTGAGGTTCACACAGGCTGGCCAAGGGGATCGATTGTTACTATTCAAAGTCACTTTAAACTTTAAATAAATAATAATGCTTAAGCACATCTAAAACTGAAGGCCCCCCTAAAAGTGTGTGTTTTCCTAACCTTAACAAAAAGCAAAGAAAAATTATGCAATATGAGAATCTAAGCTGAGGAGATATGATCATTGGAAGTCAAATGATCAGACTGCCATGAAATAGCAATCACTTGTGGTGTCATTTTTAAAACAAAACTCATAAAATTTGGGTTGTCTAAGAGCCATGTACCCCCTTAACTCTGTGCTGATCTGGTCCCTAATTCACTTAGGATATTATTCTTCTAAAACACCCATTCTATTTCATATTAAATCCAGGAACAAATAAAAAGACCTTGGGTGAATATTTCAGTGAGTCATAGATGGAGACAGGTAGAAAAAAAGAGAAGAGAGAATGTTTGTTTCAAAAAGTGAGTTAATGAGTGCTTAAAATGAGTACTTTATGAAGATAGCGCTAAACTTGGAAAAAGAGGGTGAAGTAGTCCTGCTCCCAGGCCAAGAAAACTAAGGCAGAAGAAACGTATAAAGTGAAAGTCCATAGTGAGCAAAAAGCTTCTAAATTAACCTGTATCTCTGAATTGAACCTTCTTTTAAACTCAATTTGTTAGAGAAAAATGTCAAGGAAATGGGTCAGGGGAGAAAATGGCAGTGCAGGAACAAACCCTTCGTTTGGAATAAGGTGGAGGTCCTTCTCGTTGTGTCAGGACTGGTGAAGCCTCATTGACCTGTCTGACCTTGATACTCCGACAGGGGAACAGCAACTCCACAGTGCTGTTCTCTGGGCCTTCACGTAAGTCAGTGCTTTTAAACAGGAAGGCAAGGAGTACCTCTGGGCCCCCAACTTGTCTATGAAAGTTACTGGCCACCAGCAGCTGCAGCTGTTCAAAAATAAATAAATTAATTAGTAATAAAAGAGAGAAAAGGAGGAAGCAGATAAAAATTTTGCTTTCAATGTGCTTAATGGTTTTGAATGAAGTACTCTGAAATCCATATCTTCCAAATGTGCTGTATTACTGATGTCGTGTTTTCCACCTCCCCCCCCCCCCCCCCCCCCCCCCCGCTCCCTTGGTCCACCTGGTTCACCCCCTGCCCCAGGCATTCACCACCTTATTGTCTGTGTCCAGGGATAATGAATATTTGCATATAAGTTCTTTGGCTAATCTCTTTCCCCACCTGCCCCTTTCCCTCTGAGATTCATCAGTCTGTTCCATGTTTCCATGCCTCTGGTTCTATTTTATTTATCAGTTGATTTTGTTGGTTAGATTCCACATATAAGTGAGATCATGTGATATTTCCTTCTCTGACTGGCTTATTTTATTCAGCAAATACTCTCCACATTCATCCATGCTGTCTCAAAGGGTTAGAGATCCTTCTTTTTTACAGCGGCATAGTATTCCATTCTGTAAGTGTACCACTCATCTACTGATGGGCACTTGAGCTATTTCCAGATCTTAACTATTGTAAACAATGCTGCTACGAACATGGGGGTGCATATGGTCTTTCTGGTTGGGGTTTCAGGATTCTTAGGCTATATTTCTAGAAGTGGGGTCATGGGGTTAAATGGCAGTTCCATTTTTAATTTTTTGAGGAAACTCCACACTGTTTTCCACAGTGCCTGCACTATGTTTCTCTCTTGCATCGATATTTCTCTCTCTCAATCCCTTCCTCTCTTTTAAAAAAATTAATAAAAAACATCCTCGAGTTTACATTCCTGAATTTTTCTTTGTCCCACTGCAAAAACAGCCAACCCCCCTGGCTATGATGCCTGAGAAAGGCTACACAGGTGGACAGTAGGAATGTGGAATGATTTGCTTAGTTAGGGTAATAATGCCACTCTGCTGCAAATGCCCCCGTTTAAAGAAAAAAAAGGATCATACTGTTTGTAGGAAAAAAGTTTGCAAACATAAACATATCTCCAACCTGCACGCGCGGCTGCCATTTTCTTGTTTCTCAGTTTGTTCTCCAAAGCTTGCTATACGATGAAAAAAAGAGGGAAGAAAAACATGAGGTTTCCTGGTGTTTTCCACTACTTGAATAAAGGCAATCATTCTGTGAACTATATTGTAACCTACCTGTTTCATCTTCTTTTGTAGATCCAGGTTTGCTGCCTTCTGGCCCTTTGCAGTAGCATTAAGGTAATAGATGGTCAAACTAAATTTAAAAAAATAATAAAATATATAGTATTTTTCAGTTCCTCAATATTCCTCTTAAGTTTACATTAAATCATAGACTGTTGGCACTGGAGTAGACGTTAAGGTATTTTCTACTCTAAACCTCTTATTTGGTGGATAAGAGACCAAGTGAGGTACAGAGAGGAAAGAAGCCACTCAGTTGCAGTGACTAGGAGTGGACCTGGCAAGTTGGACCTCAAGTCTTTTCCTCCACAGCCAGGGGGTCTGTTCACTGTGACTTATTGCCTAATTTTAGCCTCTTCTTGGAAATATGTTATCAGTTTAAATTATAATTGAAAGTAATATTTTAAATTGATGTTAATGGCCTCCAAGAGAATGGACTATTTACTGAAGCTTAGGAAATGTGTCGAATAAAAAGGAACTGACTTTCTGCATTAAATTCCTTCCTTCGGCTTTTACAACTAAAAATATAATCCCTCCTAGTCATAGTTATTTAACATGACTGCTTTTTCCATAGGAAGTATTGTTTGTATTTCTCTCTCCTTCAAAAAAAAAAAAAAGGAATATTCTTGGCTTTTAAGTAATATTTACATTTCTAGAAAGAGTAAATTCCAGCCAAACATTGCTGCAAAAATCAGTATGCTCATCATTACTTAAAGCAACACAAATAAATAAAAAAAGAAAATATGCAGTAAAAAAAAAAAAAAAAAGGTAACTGGCATTGCTCTTCGTTGTAAATAACTAGATACTGAACACATTTTCTTTACTCACCAACATGCCAGATTATACCCTTTATGAGCCATCTGGTGCTGGCTACACAATTATCGATATGGTTTAGCTGGGTTTGTTTATCTCTTCTGTGAGTGGCAGGAGTTTGAATGAAATTACATACATGAAAGCATCTGGTACAATATCTGGCATAAAGTCAGTGTTTAATAAATGTGTTTGTGTGTTATAGATTTTCTTAGAAAAGTGCCCAGAATTGGAGGGGAAACTCAGACCTCACAAGTCATTTGCAGCTCTGGAATTCTCTATTTTCCACTTTTTTTTTGTCTTGTGATGCATCTTAAATGTATATTCCTTATAAATCGTTTTTTAGTCTCCAAAGGAATAAAACTGCCTGCAGAGAACTAACCTAAACTCTACTCAGTTACCAAAAACCACCTAAGCTGATTTAATATGACCCCTTGGGGAAATTCAAAATGCTTGTAACATGTAACATTCTCTAATTAAAGATAATAAAAAGCCAAGTTAATTGTTTGGGCCCCATAAAGTGCAACATGAGACCTCAGGGTTTGAAAGATAAAATCAGCAATAAACTGAAATTTGGCTTTTAAATTAGAACTTCAGAACTAAAATGAACCTTGCAGCACCTCTATTTGGCCTCCTATCCTGCTTGCTTTCCTCTAGACCTGGTCACTATCTGGGGTGGGCAAATGATGGCGTCCAGGGAAAATTTGACTCCCAGCCTCTGTAGTAGGGCCCATGAGCTAAGAATGATTTTCACATTTTTTTAATGGTTATTTAAGAATTTGCATAATACCCTCAATTTTACCTCTTGGTCCACAAAGCCTAAAACACCTACTCTCTGGCCCTTTAAGAAAAGGTGTGCCCACCCGGGGTGTAGACCATCCCTGAGAAGTGGCTTCTAGAGCTTCTGAACATGCCCACTCCTCTGAAGCTCAGTGTTTGGTGCTGCAGATGAGTGAGGGGACTAAGACATGGGAAATAAGACATGGGTTTGAATTCATTTATTAGCCATTAAATTTGGGGGAAATCTTCAAGCACTATCAATAATATGATCAGTGAGGCCAACTTCTTCTTAAGGTTCTTGTGAAAATTAAATGAGTTAATATATGGAACAAAGGCAGAGTTAGTTCCTCTTCCACACTCCCAAGACAGCTTATTAAATATTTAATTAGTGATATTGGAACATTGTTGCTCCTTTGCTTAAAAATAAATCTGCATCTCAACTAGTTAAGAATATAGTCATAAAATCTGACATTAAATTGTGTGTATGTGTTTTTTGAAACAAGGTCTCATTTATACCGCTAACGGGCTTTGACTTTTGAAAGCCACAGGAAACTTAACCAGCTCTCAGAAGCTGCTATATCATAAAAATATGGAGAAGGAAAAGTTGCTCAAGGCCATCTGGTGAAACATGCCGCCTCTGGCTTGTCGTTCTCTAACACATCTGCACCAGAGATTCGCTATCAGATCCTAAACGCCACCCCATGATCGAGGTTCTAATATATAATAGTAATCCGTCTGATAAGAATTTAAAAAATTCCTAAGCTACAGTGTCTTACTTTCTTAAACACTGGAATGGGGTTTTGCAGAAAAATTTCAGTTACCAAATTGAAATGAAGCAAGTTGAGCCAAATTTCATCTAACTGAAAAGCAGTCTCTAAAAAAGAGGACAGGAATCTGTTTTACTGTTTAATTATCCGCACAGGCTATTAGCTCTCCCTCAAAGAAGGAGTCATAGTGTAAAGGGGCGGCTGTCGGATGTACTGTCGAAGTCCTACTGTTACTATTCTGCTATGGTCTCACCTGGGGAAAGTCACTTCACCCCTCTGGGTCAGCCTCTTAATTTATACAATTGAAGAATATATCACCTGCCTTCGCTGATGTGGCTCATGACCGTGACCACTGCAAAGACGATGGTAACAACTTGGCCCAGACCAGCTCATTTACCTCAAACCACTGGGAATTCTCTCACTAAGATTTCCTAGTTTTCCTTTTAGTCAAACAAATCCAAGCCTTGTGTCAGCTTTGTTTCTAAAGTTTCCCTGAGGATGGCTCCACGCGTGCCCTCCTGACTGAGAGCAGCGGCAGTTCCCGGCCTCCTATTTGGGAGGGTGTTGGGGAATGGAAGGGAGGTCTAGGGCACCGTCCTTAGCTCTTCCATAGCAAGCATGTGTTTTTACTTAGAATGTAAGTTTATCTGTGGCGGCCAGGAGTCAGGAGCCAGTGAAAGGAATGTGGGAACAAAAGCCCCCTCCCAAGTTCACCTTTAAGCATCACCTCTGACTTTCGAAGGACAGGCTGGGTGACCCTTCCAAGACCCTTCTGGTCCTCTGATTCTGTTATTATGGACACACAGTTACTGATGGCCTCCTAGGTACCAGGACAGGGTAATTTTTTAAGACCCCTTAGCCCTGATCCCTGAAATATATTCCCAAGGAGAACATTAACTTAGAGGTTCATCATTTCTGTGTGTTCACAGCCATCTGCTTTATGGAACAAGAGGTGGGGGCCAGGAGCTGGGGGGAAGCTCGATGTGCTGATTAGATCTAGCATTTAACAGTTATGTTTCCCTTGCTTTAGCTGTTTACAGATAATTATTTTGGTTACTTGGGAACAAATCTTATAATCCTAGGCAGGCAAAGACAGATGCAGACTGCTGTGAAATATGTCCAAGAGGATCAGAATATGGCTCATAAATTTAAGCCTCTCACCACCATGTAAATCAGCACTGAATTTGGTTTGGTTATAGCACAACCCTTGGAGAGAGTGAAGGAGCTGAGAAAGCTGAGACTGAAAAGGAGCCGGGAAGAGCACGACACAGGCTCTTTCTGTGAGGAGAGAAAGTACATACACCATAACCAAAATCACGGCAATGACCAGGCCGGGGTTAGAAAGCTGTCTCAAGATCTTCGCCATCCAGCTTGGGAAATCATGCTCCAGTGTTTCTCCAATGACTTCGAACATCCTATTTTTGCCACTGGGGGGGGAAAAAAGGAGAGATTTTATTTAAAGCATATGGAAACCATGGTTACAGTAAAACAACAACAGAAACTAGAAATCTTTCACAAACGCTGCCTAAATACTCTTTCAGGATAGGAATCTGATGTTTCACTGTAACTCCTGATACTCTGACCTTATATTGTCAATTTACGAATAAAATATGATAAATTTTATCCCAACATAAACACATAATTAAAGCATATAGGAAATTCACCACAGAATTGGGAGACACATTTTAAAAGCTGTATTTCTAAGATTTCGATTGAAATATGTTCTATAACTAGCTTATCAGCCTCCCCTCAGCCAGCTCTCCTTATAGAACATAAACAGTGCACTCAGTTTTTAAATTAGCCTTGGAAATGAGCGTAAGGAATAGCTTAATGGAATCAAATCCACATATAATCCAATACATCTTTCCATGCAATAGCTTCTATCTCATTTTTCCACCCAACCCCTTTCATGAGAGCTATTAATAGGTAACCACACTGAATGAGGAGTCCTTTTTTTCTCAATATTTCTTCTGGACAGGTCTTAAAAAATACCAGCTCAGTTCCACTGCCAAACACATAAAATCAGAAGAGAAGGAAAAATAAGCTTAAAGGCAAAAGCCCTAAATGGGCAAAAGACCCAAACCCTATAAACTAAAATAATGAGAGCAGATGTCTGCCTTAACTTAGTATATAAAATTATAATGTAATGTCCATCTTGCTAAGTGATTATTTTGGTTATGCATATTGATTTTACTATGGAAAGATGTAATTTTCAGAATAGAGACTAGGTATTTATCACCAAGTTTTATGTATCATCAGAATAAAGGTTGGGATAATACAGTATATAATATTTTGGTTTCATTTTATTTCTCCTGAACTAATAATATCTTTCAATAGACTGAGAATGACTCCAAGTATCTTCTCAGGCGTCCCTGGACTACTGAAGTACAATTTTTGCTACATGAATTATAGATCTCCACACTAATGAGAAACACCTATGATACGTAAAGGAGAATAGAGTTTATAGAAAATTTAAGGTTATATCAACTTATTCCACTAAAGTTCCTTCTTCATCATCCGTCTGTATCTGAGCCACATGGAATACGGTAAGGGTAAGGTAAGCAAGGAGGAGAGAAGACGAGACAGCCTACCCTCCCTTCTCCGGCCTGTCCAGCTGAGCTAATGAATGTGGTTAGAACGGGGAGACTGGAACTTGACAAAATAATCCCTAACTACAAAGGTCTGCTTTGCATCCTAGTGTGTCCCAAATGCAAAGTGATTGGCAGCTCTGGGGATTGTCAGATAACTTTCCTAGATCAGGTCTCTTACCAAGAATCGAGCTCTCTTAATTTTGCACAAACTATAAAAGCGTCTATAAATCCTTGGCAATCCCTTTTTCTAACAGGTCAACATATGCCACTTCGCAGTATTCCCAGAAATCCTTTCCAGTCTGCTGTGGTCACAGTCAAGTGAAATGCTACTACATTTACCCTATAGTTTTCCTATGGACATAGCTCCACCGGAATGTAATAGCAGTGTCACAATATAATATAAACCTAAACATATTGTAGGATCTCAATTATTTTTAAAAATCAGCATAAAAAAGAAAACCAGGATACAAAGTGCCAAAATGTTGATTGTTATTTCAGGACTTTGTGGGTTATGGGTAGTGCTTGTTTTCATGTGACGATGTTTCTACAGTTTCCAGGTTTTCTAGTACAAACACATATCACCATTGCAGTAAGATGAAAAATACATAAAAATATAATTACCGTAATGTTAGCAGAGAAGGATATGAGAATCTAGAGAACTAGAAAATGTTCAGATTATTAGAGAGGAGGGTGGGAAAGAAGTGTCAGGAAATATGGTGGAGCAATTAGAAGAATCTTCTTCATATGAATACCAAAGAAATAGTTTTTAAATTATTGAACTATTTAAGGTAAATCCATTTAATAGTCTATTGAAATAATTTTTCTGGGAAATTCACCCTCTCTAGCCAGTTCTTATGAAACCAGAACAAGCTAAACTATCTCACCAAATTGCTTTGCAGAATGGATCTTCTTAGGTATTGTGGCCACTGTATCTGAAAACATACTTGCCTCTAGGGGCAACTGGCCATCACTGTGATGTCTCCATCGGCTTACTTCAAATGCATGTCTGTCAGCTGGCTGCCCACCCAGGTATTAAGAAGGGTCAGACACCCTTTGCTTGGCAGACTGGGGAAATCTACTCAAACTCAGGGTCCCCAGGATGACAAGTCATGAGGCTCCTTCATTTTCACCTAATTTCTAGGGATGAACAACTCTTTTAAATTTTTAAATCCCCACAAATAAAAATGTATACATTCTTTTGCCCCCAAATGAGAAAACTGACAGGAAAAATAGACTATCTAAATAGGATAGAGACAACCCTTTCCCCAATGCTTCATTGAAAATATTTAAATTTTCTTGATCTCAAAATAGTGATATATATTTAGTAATTTTGCCTAAGTCTGCCAATTAGAAAATACTTGGTAAAAGTCATATATTATCCCTTAGACACAGACAATTTTTTTTCATTACAATCATCATAACTTGTGATATAGAGGCAAAGAAGCCAGAGCTCAAAAATCTGAAATTGTGCAGTCATTGTACATGTCCAGCTCAATATCTTTAATGTGAATGCACCTCTAAATCACCACCCAGCTAGGTGTTGACATTGTGGAGTTTTCCTTGTAGACAGCTAAGTTCCTTTGATATATTTTTCTGAGAAGGATCAATTTCCAATTAAAAAGTTAAAAGCACACCTAAAATTTATCCTGGATATTTAGTTGTGTGGGTAATCTGCAGTTAACTGAAGTCTTTGCATGGCTTATCTCTTGAACTTTGTGCTCTGAAATTCATCCAGGATTTATCAAGACCAATCTCTCCTTTAAGACTGCAATTTCATATTTAGTCTCCAGATGTCACTCTCTGCATTATTTATTTCAGCCCACTGGGGGGGGGGGGGGAGGCGGGGAATGAATAGGACTTGTCAACATCGGCTTCCTGAATTGACAGAACTCCAGCTATTTTTGCTCTATCCGATGACTTAACATTTTCTTTCTGTCTTTCCCAGTAAAGCAATAGTAACTCAGACTATTATTAGAGTGAAACGCCTCTTTTACACTTAAGTCAATGGGCAACAAACCTTTTGACTTAATTTTAGTAACTTGGGTCTGACAGCATAAAAGGGAAATTATGTGAGGCCACTGTGACACCGTGGTTGTCGTTTACATGGCTTTTCACATTTATATTTTCTTCACTGAAAAGGAGAAAAAACTCCAGTGTATGCTGCCCAGTGACTCAACATGCAGAGCTTTGCGGGGAGACTTGTGGTAGAGTCATCCCCTGATGGAATGAAATCTCAGTCTTCCAGATCTTGGGGACTTTGCTGTCTTGATAAGTGTCAGAGAGAGAACTATGTCACAGAGAACTGTAGAAGGTACACTTCCAATTTGGATCAAAGAGCCATCTTGACTCTTTATTACTGCTTAAGCGATTTATCCCTGTTACCTAGGGAGAATATATGTGAGAAACAACGTTTACATTTTACTGGCATGTAGCATTTGGATTATAAATTGTGAGACCCTCTTTATATTATTATCTAATAAGGATCCCATGTCCAAGGTGCCATGTGGGGTAGTCTACTATATTTATTTACTCTATATTTTATTTTTTCAACTTGATGGTCCACATGAGACATAGCAATAGCTTCAAATGTCTGGAAGTGAAGGCCCAGCATCAGGAAAACATTCCCATCCAGACCAGCTCTTGGCTATCTCCTTATATGGAAATCATTCGGATTAACTGTCCACATTTTACCCAGGCAGAGCCTGGAGCAGTTAAATTATTTTCCCTTTTATGATTCTCAAATGAGAAAATAGATGGAACTTGCTTAAAAAAAATCTCCATGACACAGAATGAGCCTGAATACCCAAAGGATCTCATTCCTCCATACCAAAATGCCATTGTTTGCAAAAAAACAAAAATAACTCATACAACCATTGACCATTCCTATGTCCAAGCCCGAAAGAAAACTACACCCCAGTGGAATTTCAAAGGCAAGAACCTGAAGGGGCCACAGTCGAAGGAGGGCGGCAGGGAGACGATCATGTAGAGGACGGGCATGGTGGACAGGAAGAGAATTAGCAGCAGCATGCCCAGGTAGAAGTTGTTCGATCTGGAAGCCTTGAAGACTCTGGCCTCGGGGACGTTGCAGCACATCACAGCCCAGCACTGGAAGTACATGGAGGTGTGGAGCCGGAGGATGTTGATGCCTGGGAGGCTGGGAGCGAAGAAGGAGCCCATCCTGGAAAGGAAAACAGGGCTCCGCTCAATTCCGGTCTTCGCTCCAGGACACGTTTGTTTCCCATCGCGCCTGTTTGCCAAAGGCGGGAAACGTATTGCGATTCTCAAACACGCAAGCCCTTTTCATAAATGAACTGGGCTCCTCTGTTTCCATCTTCTATCCACATTTTACCACCTCCCCCATTATTACAGGTATTGTATATATAATCCCTTCGTAGAAATTATCTAGATCCTTAATTATATCTGCTATCATTAGTAACTTTAAATTGGAGCACAGTAAACTATCTATGTATTACATTTATTTTCCTTCTGTCTTCTACTTCTAAATTAAACTTAATTTCCCTTAATACTCATATCACTGATTAATATAACCTCCAAAAAATAACTTTAATAACTGACTCTTAAAACCACTCATTTTATTCACATAAACTGCACATTTGGATTAATTACTTTTGCCATGGCTAATAAATTTTTGTTTAATGAAAGAGAATTAAATATTTCATTTTCTGATACTATTTTCTATTTGTTCTAGGGCTGATGGGAAGGATATATTTATTTGTGTATAATATGCTGTGTTTTGTTGATACTCCATAGCAAGCTTTATGTATTTTAGGGATGAAAACTTAACACATAGTTTATCACTTACATGTTTACTTTATCTTGCCCTGGAAACCCACTGTACATCAGATTTTTAAAGAGTATGTTTAAATGCCGTTTTTAAACAAGAACCACTTTGGTGAGGTCATTCTTATTTGATAGCTTCATTGGTTATTGCAACAAAATAAATTTTATATTCTTTGATTCGAAAATCCATTAACTTCGTAAAACCAAAAAAAGTTTTTAGAACTTATTATTTTAGAAATTTAAGCAAAATCCTATTTTTAAAGCTGTCCCAACTATAATAAAGACCTCACTCAACATTTCTAGTTAGGATTAGCATTTTAATCAATCCAATGTAAATTTGGTATATTATTTGAGGGAGGGGAGTTGAGTTAGATGCATGCATCATTTGTCTGTATGCATATATATGTACACACTTATTATATGTACATGCATCTTTAGATAATTAAATTTTAATTTTTCCAAATGAGTATCACATAGGCATTTTGAACAAATGAAACAAGAGCCATAACCTAGAAAAACTGGTCCTGGCACAGCGATATCTGAACCTTAATGCTCATCTTATCTTTGTTCAGGACTCAGTAATCAGCTTGGCTCACTAAGTGCCTTACCCAGACGTGATCCCATCATCTGTCAGGCAAAGATCACTGTAATACCTTAGCCCGATAAAATGCTTTCTTTCAAGAAGATCAAAGCAAGTGAGAGCTTCTTTTATTTAGCTCTTCTTATTACTCCAGTGACATGGTACATGTCAAGCAAATTATTCACGTGTGATCAACTGAGAAAATGAGGTAGCAAAAGGTGACAAGCCTGGGGGGGATGGTGTACAACGAGACAGTGATGCAGCAATGTCTAAACTCCTCTTCTCTCTCCATTGACTCTACATCCTGCTGTGATAGAGATAATTTGTGCTTTCGTCACTTAAAAGCATGATTACAAAAGCCTCTGCTGCCTATTTCAAAAGTAAGTGTGTAATATAAAGATTTACTGATCATTTCAGCCAATTCATAACAAAACAGATTTTAACCTATAAATGTTTGACTTTAATAACATCGGTGTAAGTTACCTCTACTATTTAGAAGCACCTAAAGCAGTCATCGAATGTCTCCAGTCACAGACTGATGGAACTGGATACAAAATCCCCATATTCTTTTAATTGTTTCTGTAGCAAATGGTCAAACTCAGTCATCAGATCCTCATACATCATGAAATAGATGACCATGTGTGAGAGCCCTTGTGCGGGAGAGCCTGCTGAAGTCAGGTTACACAGCCCACACACCTCCCTCACCAACTTCCTGGGAGTTAGGAAAAGAGAGTTTGTGCCAAGGGTTGACCTGAAGGTGAATAATAGTCCTTTTGCTCTGGAACTCTGGTGTGTGCTCACTGTTGTCCACTCAGAAAGCACAGTCCCTTTCTAGAGTCCTGTACAGACTCATCAGAAGCGAGACTTGATCCACAGCTGAAGGATGAATACATAGAAAGTAATAGTGCCGTGATACTGAGGGATTTAGATGATGCATCTGCCCATGAGAGAACTGGAGATTTTTAGATATTAAAGAATGTAAATATGAACAATAGTGATATAGAGAAACAGCTGTAAAATTGCAAGTGAAACCAATCAGGATATCATTGCAACAGCTTTTCTGATAATGAAAGGGAATTTCTAGGCAAGTCTGTTGTCTAAATTCTTTAAGAACAAGAAAGAGACATACAGCCTACGTCTGCACAAATGATGCCCTTCAGGACCGAGGGGTTGACGGCACTCTGCAAGCGCCAGGGAGTTTTAAAACTAACATAGCACAGTGATTTCTCATTCCTCCAGTAGCAATGTTCTCCGTTTTTCTGCCAGGACGGGGGAATCCTCTCCAGGGAATGAAGTATCCGGAACCCACAGAAGCAGCTCCCTTGGCTCTGTTAGTAGCTGTATGTTGGGCCACCTTGACTTTCCTTCCTGCTTGGAGAATCAAGGATGCATTTCACCCCTTCATGACTCTCTGGACACATGACCCATAACTTGCAAATTTAGCCAAGAAGTACATTTTAAAATACACCCAACAACGGAGAACATAATCTGTTCTTCGAAGTGATTGATCTAATGAGGCCCAAGAATTTGACAGGCCACATGGCAGCAAGACGGGGTCCTTGACTATGGTCTTTAAAGCACTAAAGCAAAATAATTTTAACATTTGCAGACAGGTCCAGTCTCACAAAGGTTTAATAATTCAGGCCAGCAATGGTTGAAAGATTTGAATGACATATGATGCTTGTGCAGAAACTGAGACTAGTCACTAGTACTTGTACATAAAAATGGTGTGGTCAGTGGCACAATATTATACTAGGCATGTATCAGCAGAGTAAAGAAGCTCAATTGTAACTGCTTGTGGGTTGGCGTGCTCTTAGTTAAGAGTGACAGATTTCCAAGACACATGGTCCCCAGATGAATTGCATGCTGTGATTCAATTTTCAAACTCAAAAACGGTTTCGACTGTATCAATTCATCTTAACCTGTCAAGGATTACAGGGAGAAAGCTTTCACTTAATAAAAGATATGACAGTCCTTTGTACATCAAAAGGAATAATTCTGATGTGCAAATGGCCCTGTGAAACAAGTTCCAAAGTAACGATCATATTTTTAACTTGACCTTCCTGAAACAGGTGTTTCTTCTCTATAAACTATTGGATTTGGTAAGAAACTATTTTTAACAGTAGCTATAAGTTGTGTTTTAAATATATTCAATAGCGATGACAAGATAAAATCAGTTTCTCAGAAAGAACTTACATTAATTTATTTCATACTCAACATATAGTAATGTGATCATTAATGTTTCACTGTTAGATCCTAGATAGAAAATATAAAACACCTTCCAATAATCTACCAACCAGAACATAGATGTGCATCATTTGATGGAATGCTCTGCCAAAGAGGCAGATGCCTTTGAAGACCAAGACTGAAGATTTGAAAAAGAAAAAAGTAAACTGTTCATAGCCATCCATTCTGCAAAGGCAGATGTTGACTTAGACATAGGTTGTGGTCTCCCATGACACCAGGCTACAGTGCTTTATGCGGTAATGATCTTGAAGGCTTTTCAAAAAGTGGTAGACTATTCAACAGCTGGCCTACCAGATCATGCCTTGGTTGAAGATCAGGGCGAGGACGTTGCCACTGATGTCAAATTCGGTGTAGGAAGGCTAGAAGAGACACAGACGTTCATTGGATTAGTATCTCAAGGGGTGAATACTGAAAGGCATGTGTTCTCTGTTTCTGTATAGGGTGGCTAAGCTCTCAATTACGTTCTTGCAGCAGCAACGGTGTAACAACCAATATAACAAATAATTAGCAATAAATAAAATAATAAAGCACCCTTTTTAACATTGTAAGACTAATTTTAAAGTGCTGTCATTCAATGCTGTGAAAGTGTCGTGAGACAGGCTCCCCTACACTGCTGGTGAAAGTAAATATCGGAGTAGTCTTTTAGAAAAACAATTTGATGATACCTAATAAAAGCTTTAAAAACCTCATTCTCATTGATTCTGTTAAGTCTATTTCTTGGAATGTTTTTTAACAAAGTAATTTTAAATGTTGAAAAATATAAACAAGCAGAGGTGAAGCCATCTAAATGTCTAATATTGGTTAAGTTAATATGGTACATTTATACTATGACACATATTGCAGCTAATTACATCACTGTTGGAAGAGTATTGACATACACAAGAGCAAAATATATATATATTTCCATTGCTTTTCAGAGAGTGTGAAAGAGAGAGAGAGATAGAAACATTGATATGAGAGACGCACTGACTGGTTGCCTCCCACATGCGCCCTGACCAGGGCTGAGGATCAAGCTTGTAACCGAGGTACATGCCCAGACCAGAATTAAACCAGAGACCCTTAAGTCTGCAGGCAAATCCTCTAACCTCTAAGCCAAACCAACTAAGGAGAGAAAACTATATTTTAATGTTAAACAAAAAATATACAAAATTAAACATTCATTATCTTTGTCAACTCATTATGAAAGTATGCATAAAGAAAAGACTTGAAAGTACTCACCAAAATTAATAGTTATTTCATGTCGGTGATGGGTTATGGCCTTTAATTTCTTCAAGTTTTGTATATTGTAAAACATTTTTCAACACAAATATGTGAATTTCTTTTACAATAATATAAATATAGAGAAATATAGCAAAAGGTAAAGAAGTTATTTAACTCAGTGTCCAGTGCTTGTCTCCTAGATAAATACTGCTTAGGGCAGCAGGACCAAGTGGTTCTTTGTGTGGAGGAGCCACTGATAAGAACTGAAGTAGGTATCTGTCCTAGGGTGGCCCATCCAAAGGCTTCTTGGTGACATAATAGGCATTCTAGAAAAAAAGCTCCCATCAAAGGGGTTAATGCTCATTAGCAGAGGAAATAAAGTTTGCTTCTATTTAATTTAAAATAGAAAATAGTCAGGCAGGAGACTGAGTAATTGGTAACAAGAGAAAAAGAGACCAGGAAAAAGATAGGAAGTAAAAGGACCAAGAGACCAGGAAAGAGAGACCAAGAGACTGGAAGGTCCCTATCACTCACTGCCCCAGATCCTGACATCTGCCGGTGTGACTTCAGACCTTATGTATCCTCATAATAACTCCCTCCCCAACACAGACACACACACACACACACACACACAACCTGAAAGGGTCTCTGTTCTGCCCAGACCCAAGAACCCAGACATATATTTGTAAGACGGTAGGACAAGTCTTTGATTTGGAGCTCCAACAAAATTATCACAAAATTCAAATGCTTTGTTCAAGAATTCTTGAATCCAGGTCAACTTCATCGCTTTCCCAAAAGGCAGTGGTACTTTCCTAGTCAACTGAAAGACACGGGCAATGTGCCTCATTAACAGGTTCCAGGAATATACAGCAAGACTAGTACAACAAAGTAGTTAAATAACAAAATAAAATGATACAGAATGAATGAATATGTAGCCCTACTGTATTAAGCAGGACAAAGGTGACCTGGATGATTTCAAAGTAAATTCACTCAAGATACTGCTAAAATATATAAAAAGTGTTTCACTCGTTTGTCAATGTGCAAAAAAAAAAACCAAAAAAAACAGGATTTTGTTGACAGTTTTTGTCTTAAAATCAACAATGGAAAAAAATATGGCCTTCATGGAGAAAAATAAATTGCTTCTAATCACAAAAAACATTAATTCTGAGTCTCTTTCCCTGGGAGCACTTTGCTCTGGATCATATATTCTCCTTGCCTGGAGCCCTGTTAGATCACAGAACACATTTGACAAATGCTCAGCCGGGTGTCAGGCAACATCTGTGGCCTTAGAACAGCTCTGCTCTGTGTCAGTTCCAAATTCAAACCTTCACTCTTGAATGCTCTAGAATAGTGTCATGATTTAGCCTATTGAACTACAGACGATGAAAAAATCCAACCTTTTAGAACTGCATGCCCTTATTCTCACGAGCACACAAACCTCTTAAAGGTCATTTGAGATGAGATCTTTTTGTTACCAGGTGACTAGAAAAGCTCAAAGGACACACAGAGAACCTCTGCCCCTGTCTGCAGCAGGGCAACTGGAGGAATAAAAGCTTTGATGCATAAACTGACCCGATGCAGACAAAGGGTACAGGGCAGCCTTGCCATGCCAAGCGTTCTGTGACACTGATACTTTAGAGATGCAGACCTGAGTGTAAGACGCTGCCCTACCTTTTCCTAGCTGGGTGGCCAGTCACTAATCTCTTCAGGCCTCTGTTTCCTCATAGGTAAATTTATGAAACAAATTAGATTAGGGGTTGGCACACTATGGTCCATGAGCCATATCTGGAGGATGGGGGAAGAGGCTGAAAGTTTTAAGCTTCTAATCATGGCTTGGGCTTTCTGGTGACCAGCCTCCATCCTGAAGCTATCCAAATCCACTAAGAGTTGCTTCATTAGAACAAAAGATGTTCCTATCACCCAAGAAGTTCCAAGGAATTTAAAAGCTCTGTGTCAGGAACCAGGGTCAAAGACCAAATATTAGAACAAAAGATGTACCTAGCACCGTTATTGTCTAGGACATTAGAAAGGTATTAAGGCATTCTCTGCCAGGAGCTTGGAATGAAGACCAAAATAGGTATTTCTCATTATATCACAATAATATACTTGCAGAAGCAAACACACTATCCAGCCCCTTATTGAGAAAGTTTGTCGACTTCTATACTAAATAATTTCTAAAATCCTTTTCTAATCTAAAATATGTAATTGGTTGAAAATTAAACTCAGTTATTAAAGAATTGCTTTTCTGTAAACACCTTAGAAATATAATTTAATAATGTAGACTCAGACACTCCCACTTTAAAGATAAAACAAAAGTGAAAAGGCAACCCACAACACACACACACACACACGCACACACACACACACATACATGCACACACAGAGTAATAAAATGCAATGTTCATTCCTTTAGAGGTAGACTTTTTCTAAACATATAAGATTATATTATAGTTTAAATTTTAAAGCAATACTTTAATAACATCAGTGTAAATCAATTTGCAATGTGTTTAATTGCCTCTAAAATCTAAAAAGCTTAAAGGTAAATGAAGCTTGAGGAATGAAAAGGTTTCCTTGAAATCTGAGATAAGGAATGTTTCAAGTGGAATAGTTGTAATAAGTTCACTAATAAGATTTTTAGGGGTGAGTAACCAAAGAGCCCATTTGACTTTGGGCTCAGGTCCTTAATAGTCAAGAGATTGGAAATTATCTTGTTTTATAGTTGGACCTTTGTTTGTGATGAGCTAGTGTTAGTCATCTACCCAGAAGGAAGACATGGTGCTCATTGGACTAAGAGCCTGGGAAAACCCACTCTGTCTGTAAGTTTAGTTATTTGGGGCAGATCATCAACCTATGAATATTGTGAAATGGAATTCAGGATCTCAGAGGGAATTCAGTTATTGCAAGGAACTGCCTGACTTTCTTTACACAAATCTCACTTCCCAAAGTTGGAAGCACTCCTCTTAGAGCTGCAGGCTAGCCTGCCTGTGGCTCTAAGGCAATACTTCTCAAGTGCAATCCCCAGACAAGAAGCAGCAGCTTTACCTGGGAACTTGCGAGTAAATTTTCGGGCCCATCCCAGATTTTTTGAATCAGAAATATGGTTTTCACCTGCAGCTCTCTATAGACAGATTCCTATGTTTTCACCTCCAGTTCCCTGTAGACAGATTCCTATGTTTTCACCTGCAGTTCCCCGTAGACAGGTTCTGTCCAGTATTCAAGTGGAGCTTCAAATCCAACCTGTGCTGGCCCTTTTCCCATGTTCTCATCCCTTATGGGATGCCCATGACTTCTTACTGATCCTTTATCATGCCATCTTCCTGGACGGCTAAATAATATTTCATTCTTAGCTGGAAAACATCAGTTTATCTTCTAATTCTATATCCCAACCTCTCCTGTTAACTCCATTCTACTGAAAGTGACCTGTCTAAGCCTGGGGGCACCTTAAGTCACAAATGCCTTAGATTGGCTCATGAATTAACCGTAATGTGCAGAGTCCTTGAAATTTCTAGGGTTAAGCATTACAGTGAAAATCAACATGATAGAAATCCAGTTGATGGCTTTGAAGTTGATCAAACATGGTTTTGAGTCTTAACTCCACCACTGATCAGCTAGCTATATGTGTAATTATAATATATTCAAATACAGAATATCACACAACCATTTAAAAACTATGTCATAAAAGAAGAGTTAATAGCATAAGGAAATGGTCACTGTTAGTTTAAAATAGCAGGCGACTAAGTCATTAACTATATATTTTTATAAAAATGTAGTTTATATATTTTAATAATATATATAAAATATGCATTTATAATATATATACATTTAAAATATATGTTTATCAAAATCTCTAATGAGCCTACAGTACTTGTTTATCTACATTTATATAAATTTAATACTATGTGATTCAAATAATCCAAATAAGTAATGTCATGAGTGGCAGGATTACCTGTGATTTTTATTTTCATTTTTAACTCATACTGGATTTTCCATATTTTCTGTTCTCTGCCTGCACTGCCTATATTTTCCAGCTGCTGGGCCCTGTCTTATACCTGTCCCTCACTGAGAATGCTTCCTTCCATCTTAAGCTTTTGAAATTCTGATCATCCTTCAAGATTTGGCTCAAATGCCTCTTCCTCTGTTATGTCTACATTTCTATTGACCTCTCCCCTTCCCTTCCCAAAGTAGGTTTCTCCTATGACATTTATATCTTCTGCCCTGTATTGACAATGGGAGCTTGCAAGATTAAAGAGGAGTAGAGTGTGAGAAACTGGTGCATGAATAAGACTGAAGAGGGCAGTGGTTTTTCAGTTCCAGCCAATTTCTCCTGAGTGGGAATATGGGTCTCATGTTTCCAGGCCTTCTAATACATTAAAACAAGCAATAAACCCATATTTCTTTATGTAAACCTCTCAGTTTTAAAATATTAGCTCATTAAAAACAAACAAACAAACAAACCACTCTGTGGACCAAAGGAAAAAATATCTGTAAGTTGAATCTAGCTTGCAGGCCCAAGTTTGCAACTACTCCTCAGGCTTACATCTTTTCTCTCTCTGTATCCCTTTATTACCTAGCACAGAGGTTTGCTCATAATGTTTCCCACCTAGTAGGCATTCAATTGTGTAAGCTGTCTACTTGGTGGGCCAATGATAATCAGAATCATATCAAAGATCCATCATCCAACCTTAATGTTTGTTTGTTTTTCCATTGATCTCCAGAGATAGTAGAAGGGGAGAGGGAGGGGAGAGGGAGGAACGGAAAGAGAGGGGGAGAGAGAGAGAGAGAGAGAAACATTAATGTGAGAGAAACACTTGGTTGGTTGCCTCCCGCATGTGCCCCAGGGATAGAACCTGAGACCCAGGTACGCGCCCTTGACTGGGAATCAAACGCACAAACCTTCAGTGTACAGGGCAACGCTCTAACCACTGAGCAACATCGGTCAGAGCCCATCCTTAATGTTTTAAAACTTGTTTTAATGCTGAACTTCTCCCTGAAGAGCTTTCCAAAAGTAACATGGAAGAACATTTTTTCTCTATGGCCTAAAACAGGAACTTGTCTTTTTTCCCGTACTTTGTACTAACTCAGGAGCACTGTCAGCACTCAATGAATAATAAATTAGCCATTTAATTATAGCTTTTATGCATCCAGGCCGTGTTGTATTGACTTCATATTTGAAGCAAAATTTTCTAGCACTTAAGAAGAAAGTGGTAAGGGATAAAAGGCAAGCACAAGCTAAGTGATAGTCTAACAAAAAAAAAAAAAAGGCAATTTTTATGTCTGCTTCAGAAGAGCTGAATCAGGCAAGGAAAATAGAAATGAAACCAAGCCAGCTGAATACCTCATAGCAGGGAATGGGAAAGCTACACAACAGCGTTCTGGATCTATGGCATTACCTCACTGTCGTTCACCAAAGAGCATTACCTAACTGCTTTTGGCTCGTCCGAGAGCCACTTTCAGTGAGGATGGTAGAAATGACCTAAGAAAAGGTACGATCTCAAAGTCAGATAACCAGGCAGAAGAGCTGGCCTGGAGCCTTGGAAACAGTTCTGAACGTAGGGCTTGTCCTGACACTTGGGCATGAGACAGGAATGAGGTCAAGGGTAAAGGATATCCCTTCACTAGTGAGAAGAGAAACATCATTGGCTCAAGAATACTAAGCCAGAGCTGACTCCATGGGCACATGCTTAGAAGCAAACAGAATTCTGTCAATAGATGGTGTTGCCTTGATGGTGCTAGAATGAAGAGGTTCATCATTGAACCAGCCAGTCAACACCTAATGCCTGCCATGCAACAGGCATAGTTCTAAGCATAGAGGTCAAGGCTTCTGTTTCATAGAACTTTCATTCTAACAGAGGGAGACAGATAATAAGCACTTTTTTAAAAGGAAAAGTCAAATGGTTATACATCATCTGAAGAAAACGAAATTGTGTTGAGACTGTCTGCTAGGCTATATTGAAAGAGACTGTCAGAGAAGAGCTCTAAGGAGGTGACATATTATCTGAGTCCTTAATGACAGGAAGCAATGACTCATGCCAAATTCTAGGAACCTGTACCCCTGGAGGGAGGAACAGCGACACAATGGAAGGACCATCTTGTGTTTGAGCATAAGAAAGACTCCCAATGTTTGTGGACTTTACAAAGAAAGAGCAAAAGTAGTAAGAGATGAGCTCAGAGGGAAAGAAAAGAAACAACTCATACAGGGTATCGAAGGTCCTAGACA
The DNA here is from genome assembly GCF_054644295.1 of Miniopterus natalensis. Taxonomy (NCBI): domain Eukaryota; kingdom Metazoa; phylum Chordata; class Mammalia; order Chiroptera; family Miniopteridae; genus Miniopterus; species Miniopterus natalensis. Next base: position 36,871,928 of record NC_142092.1, on the reverse strand, counting down.
GGGATTTGGAATTCCTTCTAAGTAAGCTACTGGAGGATTTTAAGCAAATGAGTACGGCCAACCCCCAGGTCATATTTCCCAAGATGACGGTTTCATTTGCAAAAGAGGGACAGCGGGCAGCCAGAGTGTGTTAGATCGCAGAGCAGTAGCATGCGCTCTGCCTCCGCCTTTGAACTTTGTGAGGTGAGCTGGGGTTGAGCATAGAGGGTGAGCTGGCGATGGAGTCAACACCGGTGGAACTCAGAGAAGATGTGCTGTTGCCATGGGAGAGGAAGTCAGCTTGCTGGAATTCAGCTCCACCCCTTGCCAGAGACCTATCAGCTCCCTGGGCCTTCCTCAAAACATCCTCAAAAGCCCCCTGCTTGTCTCTGCTGAGCTCTTACTAGACTGTGAACTTTATGAAGTAAGCACCATATTTATTAAATCCTTCTATCTCCCATGTGCTGCACAGTGACTAGCCATGATATGTGTCTAAGAGTTTATTTAGTAGAATTCAAAGAAATTAATAGAATAAGCAGTTGACCCTGCCCATTCTGCCTTCTTTCTAGAAATGCCAGCAAGCTTCATGAAGAGGGGGCTGATTATGGATCTGAGATTTACTGAGTTTACTATCCATTGTTTCAGCCATCTCGTGCTAATTTATGAGAATACTGTAAGCCGTGATGCTCAAGCCTGACCCCTCTGAATTAGAACTATACTCATTGGTCTTCATTTACAGTAGTTCCCCCTTATCTGCAGTTTCATTTTCCATAGTTCAGTTATCCATGGTCAACTATAGTTCAAAAATACTAAATGGAAAATTCCAGAAATGAGCAATTCATATGTTTTAAATCGCCCGCTGTAGTGTGATGAAATCTTGCACCACCCTGCTCTGGTCTATCCCACTCAGGACTTTGTCCAGTGTATCCGTGCTGCAGATTCTCCCTGCCCTGTAATCACTTAGTAGCCATCTCGGTTATCATATCAATTGTGATATTGCAGCACCTGTGTTCAAATAACATTTTTACTTAATAATGGCTCCACGACACAAGAGTAGTGATGTGGCAATTCAAATATGTCAAAAAGAAACCATAAAGTGCTTCCTTTAAGTAAAAAGATATGTACATAAAAAAAAAAAAAAAAGTACATATAAGGTTCGGTACTTTCCTGGTTTCAGGAATCCGCTGGGGGCCTTGGAATGTGGTCTCCTCAGATAAGGGGGGGGGGACAACTGGATTGACATCTAAAGCGGAGATCCTACCCCCTAAATTCCAAGATGTCTTCTGCTTGAAAATTATGTATAAACAATGAGTCACAAAAGAATAATCTGATTTTAAAAAATGAATATCATACTTACATATCCATATTCTAAATCCCAGCACCAGCAGTAATTGCAAAATCTTACAAAACATGCCCGGAGAAAGTCCCCAATGAGGATTGTGACATAGGTGGTCAAAACATCAGAAACGGTCAGCCGCACAAATTCCTGTTGAGATATTATTTACATTAAAATTTGCATTTCTCTCTTTAAAAGGTCCTAATGTTGATATCAAATTTGTCATGTTTCTAAATAGCATGAGCACAGAAACTGCAATTAGTGGTAAAGAAACCAGTTAGGCACATCTAGCAAATGAAAAATGTTTCATCTTTATTTTATTTGTGTACGTAATTATTTTCTGTTCCAAAATCACTGTATCAAAAGTCTTCTTACTGATAAACTTTTATAAGCATGAAGCAAGAACCCCAAATAGGAAGTTACCGGTCACACAGAAATTTAAAATTTAATCTGACAAACAACAATATTTATAAAGTTAAAAGACAAACTTGGAAAAAGTATTTGCAGCATAGAAAATAGAAGATTAATTTTTCTAACACATTAAAAAACGTTTACAAATCAGTATGACAATAGATGGGTGATCCAATTAGGAAAACAATTGACAAACAGCACAAACAAGAAGGCGAAATTAGCCAGTCAGAGAAAGACAAGGATAGCGTGATCTCACTCTTGTGTGGAATCTAAAGAGCAAAATAAACTGAACAAAACAGATCCAGAGACAAAGGAGCATGGAACAGACTGACGAATCTCAGAGGGAAGGCGGGAGGGGGTGGGTACGTGGGGAGAGGTTAACCAAAGAACTTAACAGCATATATGCATAACCCATGGACACAGATAATAGTGTGATGAAGGCCTGGGGCAGCGGGTAGGGGTGAAGTAGAAGGGGTCAAGGGGGAAAAAAGGGGGATATCTGTAATACTATCAAAAATAAAGATAAGTAAATAAATAGAATAAATCCTCAGGAGAAAATACAAAGTCAAAACATTCAGAAATGCTCAAGCCCCACAGTAATATAAATTAAAACAATGAGTTGTTACCTCACAGAGTGATAAATACTTAACAGTCCATGCCTCTCCATGTTGGCAAGGGTGAGGGGAAATAGGCACTGTCATAAACTTAAGGGGATGCCAGACTGGCACAATGTTTGGGGGAAATTGGTGAAGATCCATCACATTTTAAAGTGTGTGGAATTTGATCAAGGAAATCCAGTTCTAAAAAGGTATCCCAAGGCAATATTAACAGAAGTGCACAAATCTATATGTATAATATGAAAGTATAAAAATTGGAAACAAGTCAAATATGCCCCCAGATAAAAATTGGAAACAAGTCAAATATGCCCCCAGATAAAAATTGGAAACAAGTCAAATATGCTCAGGAAGAGATCAATTAAATAAAACAAGATGTCTACACAACAGAATATTGTGAGCTCTTAAAAGAAAATGTTGCCCTAGGTGGTTTGACTCAGTGGTTAGAGCTTCAGCCTGTGGACTGAAAGGTCTTGGGTTTGAGTCCAGTCAAGGGCACGTACCTCGGTTGCAGGATCAATCCCCACCCTGCAAGCAGGAGGCAACCAATCGATGTGTCTCTCTCACATAGATGTTTCTCTCTCTCTCTTCCACTCTCTCTGAAAAGCAATGGAAAAAATATCCTCAGGTGAGGATTAAAAAGAAAAAAAAAAAAAAGAAAGTGTTATTGTGGTTATGAATGCATAACTATGTGAAAGAATATATACTAGAGTCATTGAATTATATACTTTGTGAAATGTATGGTCTATGAATTGTATCTCAATAAAGTTGTTTAAAAAGTGCTAAAATGCTATGCTCTAATAAGAAGGTTTTGAAAAATTTACAAAACAGGATAATTGGTGTGAACTAATTTGTTAACAAAAATCCTGTGTGTGTGTGTGATTGAGATATATATAAAAACTTCAAATTGTCCAGCAACCATTCCCATTAATCTAGTATGGCACTGTGTGTTATTAATGCCCCACTTGGTGACATTGAGAATCTCTGGAATAAAGGTAAGAATATACGTATAGCTCAACTGAGATGCTGTCAGGTCACAGCTATATGTAGTTGTTTGCCGCAGCAACGGATGGAGTAAAAAGGTGGGCCAGAGGGTGTGAGGCTACTGCATAATCTGAAGATTTCTGTCTAAGCCGACTCCCGTGGCTCTAGCTGTCCATACCCTTCTTGCGTTGCTCTTCACTCTGTCTTCTCTGCTCCAGCCCCACCGGCTTTCTTTCAGACCTCATCCTCCATACTCTTCAGGCTACAGGACCTTTGCATGTGGTCTTTGCTCGATCCCTCTGACCTCACCTTGTGACTCAGTCTGTGCCAACAAATATACATCACCGCATCATCGCTGATTTAGGGAAGCCTGGCTCACTTCGCCGACAGGGCAAGCTTCCCGATAAGAAGTTCTCAGGTTCCGTGCATTTCATTCTTATAGTGCTTGTTGCCATTGTAAATTTGCAACTTTTGCATAATTATTTAATTACTGGCTTTCTTTCCCCCGAGATTAACATTTTCACAAGGGCAGAGAACTGGTCCACTTTATTCTCCTTTTCATTTCCCAGGCAACTTGAGTTCAGATTCTAATAACCAGTATCACTTAGAGGTAGGCTATGAAGGATATTTTTAGGTTCCCGCTGCCAGGTTAGGAAGGCTTCCTCAGGCAAGAGAAAAGTTCAGAGTGTTTTTGAAGTCCTCCCCAGCCTCCTAAGAACCCTCACTCCAATGCTTAGGATTCTTTTTTTTTTCCCTAAGAAGTGTCCCAGCTTTCAATTAAATAGCATAAGAGGATTCAAACATATATTAAAATATAGCCCAGCTGGCGTGGCTCAGAGGTTGAGCATTGACCTAGGATCCAGGAGATCAAGGTTCAATTCCCGGTCAAGGCACACGCCCTGGTTGTGGGCTCGATCCCCGGCAGGGGACTTGCAGGAGACAGCTGATCAATGACTCTCTCATCATTGATGTTTCTATCTCTCTCTCCCTCTCCCTTTCTCTCTCTGAAATCAATAAAATATATTTTAAAAATAAAATAAATGTAAAATATTTACTTATATACTATAGAAGCAATACACTGCTTTATAAGAAAGGGAATCTCAAAAATGGTAGCCCAGCCCACCTCTGGGATATTGTCCAATCCCAGATCTAGCATGCTAGTCAGGATGAGAGCATGGTCTCCACACAGACTTCCCATCGAGCCCTGAGCTTCATGACGAACAACTTTACATTCAATAATATTTAGTTAAAATGTCTGGTCAGCTTTGATCAATAAACTTAAGGGATCATTAGCAGGTACAAGGAGGACATTAGACAAGGGGCATCACAGAAGGCCTCAGACAGTGGGTATTCCATGGCAGGAGTTTGGAGAGCATGGGTAGATGGAAATCATGTTTCTGGGGGAGAGTTCAGCACTGCGGGCAAGGACACAAACTCGTTAAACTCCACGGGGCTCCAGTCATTGACTTCTTTTGAGGTTTGAGCAAATTGCTTTACCTTTCTAAGTCATAGTCTCCTCACCTATAAAATATAGAGCTTATCTCAGAGGCGGATTTAATAACGACTTATCTCAGAGGGTAATTTAATATTCAAGTGTTTGGCATATTAGAAGCATTCAATAAATTGTTATCTTAGGCCAAAATTATTCAAATAATTTTTCAAAGATCATATTATTGCTGGCACTAAACCACTGTCTGACAGAAGCACTATGACATATTTTTAAATGTCTTTTCATTAATGATGAACCAAAGTCCAAAATCAGTTCATAAAATGTACATTAGAAATGTCAATTCTAATGAGATAAACTTAAAGGCTTTTCAAAATATAAATTGGATCTGTATAGAAATAAGGGACCCAAAGTAGATTTTGTTGTTTTTCTTGAGTTTGGTTTCTCTTATTGGGCAGAAAGCCATCTGAAACATTATTTATTTTCTCTGGTAAAAATCACTACTTTTGAACTGGGCTATTTACACAATCATCATGAAAATGACTAACCTAAAATTATCTTTCCTTTAATGCTTAAGAGGCAATTATTTGACAAAAATTATTATTACTGAAATTAGTATTAGTGCATGCTCCCAAAGAACCTTTTTTTTTTTTTTTTTTTTTTTTTTATGGCAAACAGGTGACACTAAATATAAGTCTATTTAAATATTCTCTTGGATCTGTATCTAAATCTAGGTGCTTTATTAAAACACAAATAGATAGTAAACAACTCACTTTGTTTGAAAATAATCATTCCTTTATATGCAACTGTAAAAGGGGTGTAAAGTAGAACTTCCCTCAGTGGATGGATGTGAGGAGTGCATGAGTTAATGTATATGAAATTCACAGCCAGCACATGGTAAGCATTCAATACATCTTAGCAATTTTTTATTAGTAAGCAATAAAACAAAACAAAACGGCTACGCTTACAAAAGAACTACTGATTCTGCTCCTTTTTAATCCATTGTCATGCACTTCTGTTTGTGACATTACCTGTCCCACCATCGTTTCCCAGCAGGGTCCTCGAGGTACATCTGCAGGGTGCACATAAAAAGGTGCCCCAGTGCTATTTCCAGTGAGTGTTGCATTGTAGGCCTTGATCATGTTGGCTTCCCAGATGGTAATATTGACCCTTACTAGCTTTTCCTCTTCAATCTAGGAAGCAAAGTGTTAGAAACAAAAGTGAAGATAACAGATTTCAAATGCATGTCTGGCAATCTTGAGACTGGAATGTAACAATGCGCTGATGGCAAGGACACAAGATTTACCTTGTTGTTGATCTCATCCATCAAAGCAAGAATAAATACATACAAGTTGCCTAAAAGAAGAGCAAAAATGCGTAGCAGTAGCCATTTCAGAGCAATGAGGGGATGGTAGTCTTCTAATTCAGCAAACAAGTCAAACAATGTTGGACAGAACATCCCCAGGAGGGACATGACCATGTTCATCTACAAGGAGACACAAGGGATAAACTAGGTTAATAGTATTTAGAAATTATCATTGCTTTCCTCTAGAATTTTGCAAGATTCCTGCTAGATTCCTTTGATCTTTTATTAGACCAAAGAAGATGATCCCGTGCACTTTTAAATTCAATCTTACTCAAACATCAGGGACAATATCAACTCACATTCTCAAGATTTGGTTGTATATGAGCTTGTGTATGTGCCAGTAATAACAGTGTTTCCTGGTATAAGGAGGGATCCAATTTACATCACTCTCTATCCAAAGAGCACGTGTTGTTCTACACGGTAACAGATTCTGACATGATGACGCGCTACACTACATATTTCCCAAGCAATAGGAAATGACCTGCTTGAAGAATGAGGTACAAATTGGAAACACTAGCTTGACAATCATCAGATGCATATGGGCTAGTTTAATCGCTTAGAATGAATGAATTCCTTGAGATGGACTCAGGACTAAATACTGAATTTGAGGAAATGCAAACTCTTAGGAGCAAAAAAAAAGTGCTTTATCCAAGGAAACAGAGGACATTCAGAGAAACAAAAGGAGAACACATAGCATGATGTTATTGAAGCCACTGAAACCAAGGCAAGACAGATTCAAAAATGAACTGGTTTATGATGCCGAAGGCAGGAGAATAAAAAAGGGGGGTGGGGGAGAAAAAGAGAAAAGGAGAGAGAGATAGGACAAGTAGGAAATGTGTGATCTTTAACTCCTGATTGACTGGCACTCTCATGATTATATTATCTGGCTAAATTAAATCAAAGGAAAGAATTTAGAGCAGGTACTACTCTCATGATGGGGGAAAAAGTCTTCCTTAAATTAGAAAAGATTTCAGGTAACTTTAGCAATTGTCTCTCCAAAATCCTGGCTCAAGCTGTCACCATTAAATATTTTCTATTTCCCCCTGTGGTCTCCATGTTTTGAATGATTTAAAGCACCAGACTATATTTAGAAAATAATCATCAATAGATTTTTTTCCATTTTTGTTAAGAGCATTGTATATGCATGACCAGCAGGAGCTAAAAATCAGCATAGCATAAAATCAGCATGATATAATTTCAGCCTAATGTAAAAACTTGGCAGATCCTGTGCAATCTTATATAAGGTAAATTTAATTCTGTTTCATCAAATTTATAAAGTTATTCATAAATCCCCACTATTACATTTGTTGGCTCCTAGGACTCAGGGGTCCCCTAAAATGGGTATTAAATAGGTTCTTACAAAGAGTAACCCTTTTAATGGTAATCAACTACCACCCATCTTTTTCTGTGATTTATTTATACAAAAATATGATCAGTATGAACCATGGACCAAAGTGGCATGATAATTCTGCTCACAAATACTATCACAACTATAAGAAAGAACTTTGACAGCAAACTTAGTAAAGGCTTTGAGGTTTGTTTGGTTGTTTAAGTAAATAAAATCTTTCCACCAATTGACTGTCTTATACGTTTCCATGAGATGTCTGTATTGTTATAGTCTCTTAAATGAATGGTCTTTCATCTCCAGTGTTACCACTTCTGAAATGCCTAGAATGTTTTTGTTTGAAACCTTTGTTGTAAGTTATACCATTTTCTGTCCAAAAAATTTTAAGGAGATGGTATACTTATGAAGACTTAATCTTTTTGGTCTACAGGCTCTGCAGAAATTTCAGTGTGGGAAGTCGATACTTCCCACAGACTAAATCTACCCAAATTTTGAAAATGTCCAAGTTCTAAATGGTATGCTGGAAAATTTCATTAAAGGGAACGGGCCTTATCAACAACATATGATCAATGATTTCCTGATTCTAAATATCTACCTCTGACCTCCCTTCTCTGACCTGCTAAATGGGCAGATACGCTGGGGGGGAAAATCACATTCATAACATTTAATTGCTGGCAAAGCGCTAACCTTCCTAATTGGAATAGCATTCAGAGGGGGAGGAAATAAGGCCAAGGAGGAGAAAACAGAGATAGGCAGCTGGCTGCTAGTGAAAGACAGAGAGAAGGCCAGACTTGCCCAAAGTGGGGGAGGCAACCAGGATGTGTCCATGAGAGAAACACAGGAACCAGGGCTCTATCACAGCTGCTTCAGAGAATTCGGGCAACAACTGGATCTTTCAATGACAGATGCAGGAGCTACAGCGAAATCAACATAAGATCCTGAAAAGAGTGTGGGGTTTGAAACCAAGAGTTCTAGGTTTTAACTCTCACTTTTCTCCATGGCTCTGTGACCACAAACAAATCACCTAATCTCCTGAGATTCATCATCCCCATTGGTAAACTGTACTAGTTGGCATATATATGTGCTAATATCTCTTCCAACTATATAAACTTCCAGAATGTCCCAATACGAAAAACAGACAGACAGTAGGCAGATTTGCAAATAAGGTTGGAATAGAGTGGAGCATGTGGGACAGGGCCGGTTAATTCCTGGGGCAGGATGGAGGGGAGAGGTAAAGAGTGGCCTTATTTGCTGTTCCGCCATAGAAGCATAACCCACAAAATCTCAAATGTCAGGTTCTAAGCACATAAAAAGCATGCAGAGACGAACTTCATTTTTTTCCCACCACCCAAGGGTGTCAGGATCTTGCTGAGCAAATTCCTGGGATCGCTTCACAGCCCAAAAGATGAGGTATCCACTCCCGGCAAGTGTTAGAAACACGAAGAAGTTGGCGAGAAACCTCAGGAATCTGATCAAGTGGACGTTTTCTTCTACTTGGGCTGCTCTTTCTTCTATTATAGCTTCCTATGCAAAAGAAAATGGAGGGTGGGGGGAACATCTGAGTTACAAATGTATCATGAACTCAGCAATTAACTTTGCAAACATCAGAATGTGAAGAATGAAAATAAACTAAATCTGGAATTCCACAAATCAGTGAATATTGCAAGCAAAGGAAAACAAATGAAAGGAGGAATTCTTACAAACCGACTCTGGTCCACCTAATAGGATAGTCCTCATTGTAAATTCTCTTTCGGTACAGTTTTCTTAAAGTTACAAAGTAATACTTTGAAGTAATTTTAAATATTGAGCTATCTTATTCCTGTAAATAGCGAGCATTGTTCTATTATGTAAAATATCTGATTCTGATTACCAATGGTCTCCTATTTTTAAGCCAATGGCATTATTTTATTACCAAATTTAGAGAAGAAATAGTGCTCTCATGGGTAATCAGATATTTTCCAGTCATAATCAGAACCTGGTAAGCAGAAATTACGAGTAAATCTTTCTTTTAATTCTTGAGATACTTTGCTAGCTGGAACATAAGGAATAGCTCCAATTTTACTCTTAACGATACAAAGGAAAGACTCTTGAATCTGGCGTCTTTACCTTAAAGTTCATTGTGATAGAATTGAATTTGTTGTCTGCTGTTTCCGGATTGCCAATCAGGTAGTCCCAGCTACAGAACACCTTCCAGCTGAAGTTGAAGGTGTTGTCATCACCACCCCCATCGTCACCAATATTTTTGGTCATCCTATAAAAACAGGGAGTTTAATCCAGCAACCAGAAAATATATATACATATATATATATATATATATATATATATATACACACACACACACACACACACACACACACACACACAAAAGGAAAGGGCAGTCAGTGTCAAAATATCATAATTATAGGTTAATTGGAGAAGCAATATGTAAAAGACAGATTTTCAAACATGATTTTTTAATAATCAGAAAATACAAATTTATTTCTAAATTTTGCTTTAATTTTTTAAACTGCATTTTTCAGGCTTTCAAGATTAAAAGACTAGTAAACATTAATGATTTTAACAATAAAACTGGTTATATAAAATACATGGCTTTTATTTGTTTTCCTAAACTCTTTTCTTAGCCTCGTATACTGGGCTCTTAACCTTTTGTGGGATAAGACTCTCTTTAGGAATCTGAAGAAAACCATTGGGTCCCTCCCCAGGAAAAGAAAATATGAGTAAGCTCTGACACTTTTCTACACAGTTTCAGTTGGTTCCCAGACACCCTGAAGCCTAGGATGGACTAAGTCAGGTCAGGTCAGGAAATAACTGCATCTATTTCAATTCTCCCTAGAATCGCCTCCCAAACCATGATTACACTGAATACATGAACTTTCTCCCTGCTCTACAACTCTTGATCAAAAATAAAGATTTTTATACATCCTTTATGCCGAGTAGTTACATATATTCTACTTAGTAATTTAAAATTTTTTTTTGATTGGAGAGTTTAAAATGCATTTATTTACAGGTTAATTTGAGTGGTTAGAGAACTATATTCTATTTATTCCACTTCCTTTTTTCCCCTCATCACTATAAGTAGCAAAAGTGAAATTTCATATGATACATATTTTAAAATGGTCTCATAAGGTTTGGGTTTTTAAAACTATTATAATGATATGGAAGCAAAAAAGAAAGGAGCACAATTACATAAAGCTGACATCATAGGTCGTCAGGCACCTTTAAGGTCGTCTAAAGTCCCCCACTGTCTCCACCCCTTATGGAAGTTTATATATTTTAAATGGGCTAATGTGTTATGAAGAATAACCAAATATAATTATTCCTTATATTAATCTACTACTTTATCCTTTGCAAATGGTGTTTATGTGTATTATTATACTATTCTTCTCAAAAACTTAGCAGGAGGTCAGAGTAGTTAATATCATTTTCTTCTTACAGCTGGGGAAGCTGAGGGTTAAAATGACAAAGTCATGACCTGTACCTACGTTATCCAGCAGGAAACCACAGAGGTGGGTAAAGGGCTTAGGTTTCCAGCTTCACTCTGGTGCCCAAGCTAGGACACCATGCGATATGTTGAACCATATAAAGTGCCTTTTATTAGGTCAAAAAACATTGAAATGAAATGTTTTCCATGGTTTAACCAAGGGAGAAATTATTTATTTGAGTAAGATGCCATCATTTGTCTTTGCACTGGGCCTCAAGTATATATGAAAGCTTGACAGATACATTTTGAATAAAAGCTGATCACTGGCAAAATTCTGTAGCCGTTGATGACCCCCCAGAGAGGGGAGTTGGAGCTGGACAAGCAAACTGGGAACATCCAGTATGTGGGAACTGGCAAGACAGGGAGCAGGGTACTGATAGGAGTTAGGAAGGAGATCCCTGGCAACCTGCCCACAACACATCTTTGTTGAGAAATGGCCCTGCTAGCTATAAAATGTTCCATGTACAGCTCTCTACCCCTTGTCTATAGAGGAAGACAATGTACATCCTTATGAAACTTTTTTCTTTTGCAGGAAAGTTATTGTTTTGAACTATTATATCTCTGAACAACTGCAATGAATCTTTGTTTTTCTGGCAGGTTGTAGGAAGCAATTGTTCTGTTTATGCCTTTGCCTAGGGTTTTATACTGAACTTCTTGCCTTAGACCACAAGTTTACATCTTCCTTTACGTATCGGGGTCATTTGGTCATTCTGTGGATGCATGTGGAGGTTTTTCATGTGTCAAATAAATGCTTTCATAAATCCTAAACCAACAGGGTCACTATAATGTAGCCTCTGCTAAAATGAAAGTCAGGAAGGAGAAGGGGATGGAGAGGGAGGTAAGAAGCAACTCTGCAGATGCTCACAGCATAAGAACATGACAGAAGGGAAAAAAGACAGAGACAGAACTATCCTAAACAGCATGCACACATTCTTGAGAAAGAAGAAACTGCAGCAAGTATTTGATTTGAGTAATGTATCTCATAAAGCCACCCATGTTTATTACAAGAACATATTCTGTCAGGGCGGGGAGGGGGGGGAGGAGATGATAAAGGATTTTGTACAATCATTTATATCTCATCAATTCTTTTTCTACCAAACCTCGTTCCCAGGGCTAGGGGTGGGTGGGAGTCACGGATTGCTTTGTAACTGTCTTGCTATACACATCAATGAGTTTAAACCACTAGCCAATCAGGTAACAAACAACCAAGGGACCATGACTGGAGGGAGGCACCAAAACCAGGTTGGTTTGATTGGCATAATATGAATGACTTTGAGGGGGAAAATGTGCACTTGGTGCCCTGTGCCTATCCTAAATGGCATCTGTAAGCCAGTTAGTAAAAACTGCCATTTCCTCTAGGCCAGCATTATCCAATACAGTCACCACCAGAAGCATGTGTTTAAATAAAATATATTATTTAACTTAATTAATTCAATGTTTATCTCTCCTCTCTTTCAAAAAAATTTCAATAAATTTTTTAATTAAATTAATTGTACCTGTGTGTTTATTTAATATGGATACTAAAAAATTTTTAGGTGAAATGTGTGGATCATCTTGTATTTCTTTGCACAATGCTGCTCTATAGCCTTTAAATTCACCTGCCTGAAAATTATTGTAATGAGTACACAAATCCATTAATGTATAACTGCATAACCATATATGACTGGCCTGCCATTGGGGCTATGTTTGATTCTTTAATAAGCCAATGGATTATAACCCTAACAAAATTATTAACATTTATTAATTACTTACCACCAGCCAGACATGATCTCACTGCTTCTATGTATTAACTCATTTAGTCCTCAAGGCCATTATGAGACCAAGGTGTTATTACAATTTTATTAAGATGGGAAACTAGAGAACAGAACATTCGTGCAATTTGCCAAAGGTCTTCCAGTACATGGTAGAGCTGGGATTTGAATCCATGCAGACCTGCTGGGGAGTCCACCAGGATACACAGCCTCTGCGGAGTCACTAAAAGGAGCTGAGTACCTGGACCATACACAAGCTTGCTTTCCCAGTGACTAAGGAGACTGATGGACCAACACAGAAACAATACTCATGAGGCCCCTGTAATGTAACTGGCACCCTTGACTTTAATCTTGCCAAATGGAAATGGTTCAAGACTAGAAATATTTTAGATTTTAGAATGTAGTAGTACTGTATCAGTTAGATAGATACCTAATATTTAAGATCTCTGATTAGACAGTAAATATTTTGGATATGGGGTATCCCTTAAGACTTTTGTCGTATCCTGAAAGGACTTAAAAACTAAATATGACAATGTTCTTTGGTGAAACCAATAATTGTGACAGGGACAAGACCCAAAGTGTGTCACAGACTGTTCCAGAGAGCTCCGCTCAGTGTGACTTGGACCCTCAGACAGAGGTTCTTCCCTGAACTGAAGCAAATGGCCAATTTACCCTTTGCACAGTCAAATAAGAGGGTTGGGGCGTTAACTGATGTGTCTCAACTCTTCTCCTAAGCTAGTGAAGAGAATTGGCTAAAGGACGGGTTATTCATAGCCCCAAACAACTGTGCTAGGTTTCTGCAGTGTCTTTACTCAGAGTAGTACAAATACAGGGTGGGCAAAAGTAGGTTTACAGTTGTGAGTACGTGAAACAGAGTTTATTCTTGTATTCTTATTTATTAATTATTGCATTATTTTCCATACAAGCAACTGTAAAGCGACTTTGCCCCACCTGCATGTTTGAGGCAGAGGGGAAAGTGGACTGCTTTCTCATCAGTCCCCAGTAAAATTCTTCCTCATGCTGTAATAAATCCCTCTCCAAGACAAATCATGATGATACAGTTGATCAGGACGGTCTCGCTGGGGGCCACTTGTTTTTGCTGTCTTTCGCAGCTGAAATTTTTGGATAAGTAATTATACTGGTTTAAAGCAAACAAACAGAGAACAACAGTTTCTGCCTATTGAATAGATTCTGCAAGTCACAAACCTCTGTACACAAAACGAGGGGTCAGCAGCTGTTTCCCAGTCTCGTTTGCAACATTGATTCACACTTCGAAGTACAAAAAGACCCATATAAAAACACGCTTACAAGCTGGATGGGCACGTAGCCATCAGTGCAGCCCAGCGGGGTGCCCCGAAGGCCTGTGCCTGTGCTCAACCCTTTTGTTTAGAGGATGTAACAGTCTCCCATTAGTGTCGGTACTAAAATAACATTTTATCTCATAGACGCTGCATCCCCCAAATGTAAAACAAAAAAAAATATAGATCCATTCTCCCATTTGATTCCAGAAATCATTGCTTGCTTCCCAAGAGGCCAATGAAACTTACGCTTTAAGAACAACCAGGAAGCTGTATCCAATGCACATGATCCCCACCAGAAAATAGGAGAGCGGCAATCTGAAATTCATCCATCCAATTGTTCGTTTATTGTCGTAATAGCCATAAAAAAGAACGGAATATTGCGCCAAGCCCTAAAAGCCAACAACAAAGCCACTTAGCAGATGTTGTAAACAGCGACTCACAGAAAAAAAGATGGACTTCTAAGAGGAATGACAACATCACTCATTTTCAAACTTGGGAGATGGCTCTGACATGGGCCCTATTGTTTTTGCTTCACAGAGTGAATGTTTCAGCTGCCATACTGATTGGCAGTTACTTAGTTTATTTGAAATTCAGGGACTTCTAAATAGACCCAATTTTTAATCAAATATAGGTTTGCTCAGCTGTGGAGCCATTACCATGAAATGCCCATTGAGTGAAACATCAAAACAGAAAAGGAACAGGCTCAAAGATAGAGAACAGACTGACAGCTATGGGGGGGGGGGGGGGGGCAGGGTTGGGTGACAAAGGTGGAGAGATTTAAGCAAAAAAAAACCCCCAAAACAAAAAAAATCAAAACTCATAGACACAGACAACAGCATGGTGACTGTCAGAGGGTAAGTGGGATGGGGGGTTAGAAAAAGGTAAAGGAGAGATAAATGGTGACAGAAAGAGACTTGACTTAGGGTGGTGAACACACAATACAATAATATGAAGTATTATAGAATTGTACACCTAAAACCTATATAATCTTATTAACCAATGTCACCCCAATAAATTCAATAAAAAAGCAGTTTATGGTGTCATTAGATTTATAATTTTAAGAGCTTGCTTAATGTTGGGCAGAAGTTCTGAAGCATGCTTCCTCAAATTGTTACGGCAGGTTTCCACTTCCAGTCACCTGAGCTCTCCTAAACCAAAGAAGCTGTGTCTTAGCTCAAGGGAGAAACCAGGGAGATGACAATGGAAGCAATCTACACAACCTTCTTTTCATCGAGACTATTACAGCAGTCTCCCATAACAAGCTTGTTTATTTGTGTGATTACACGCCCTTTCCTTAAAATTACCCACCAGTGTTGGAATCACCACTTTCCAAAGCCACCTGGGTAGAACATACACAGAGGTTGGCATATTCTGATGCTTCTTCCTTTACAGTATTTTCATCTTTCTTTCCTTCTCTGTGTTTTTCACTCTCATCATGGAAGTATTATTTCCATATTACTATGCATCCACTTCCTGAGCTGCTCTCTAATTTCATCTCTCTGGCAATAACTTAATTACTGTGCTTCATAAAGTGAGGAGACAATAACATGCCAATGAGGGGCTTCCTCTTGAGGTCAAGTGAGCCACCCTTGAATCTTAGAAAATCCAATTGGCTGACTTTAACATCATTTATGCAAAGCCAGGGACTTGGAAGCCCACTGTTGAAAAGGGAGGAGAGGAAATGGGAAAGGGAAGAGTCGAAAAGAAGGAGGAAGTGACCTAGATGCTAATTTCCAGGGGAAGAATGAAGAGAAGTCATTTAGAAAATGGCCTTAAACAAAGGTTATGCCTAGCTCAAATAAGAGGTTAATGAAGATCTGAAAAAGCTATTGCTTTCAAAATTTGCAGCAAATTTATTTAATATTCTGTAAGAATTAGCAAGGGGGAGAAAACATCTCCAGAAAATCTCAGAAGAGCTCAAGGGCTTAAGTAGGGGCAGGATGTGATGGGAGGGTATATGAAAAAACAAAGTGACTCCCTGCACCTTACCTGCCTGTATCTGCATTTTTTAGCTCAAGAAAAAATAAAGCCAACCCCCAAAGAAAATTTGAGGCTAAACAACTAGCAGAAACCTCAAGTAGGAGAAGCAAGTGAGCTAATCTTGTGTCCAAGATAGTTAACAAAATAGACCCAAGTTGGCCAACTGCCCAAGACCCAGAAATCATTCCAGGAGAATAATCATTGGGATGACTTCCCTGCACTTGATTCCATGACATATTCTTCTTTCACGTTCATCTAGGTAAGGTCTCTGCTTCCTCTCAGCTATTTTAAATCCAATCACCTTCTACCCTGTCCAGAACCTTCAAACTGGCCCTCTTGTCCCCAGGAAACAATGCCAGAGCCTGGTAAGTATTGGCATTTGGCCCTTTGTCTAGTTTAAAGACATCCTGAGCTGTTTCTTTTTTCCCCTAACTCTAAGGCATTCATTTTACAAACTCCTTTGTTATTCCCTGCAACTGACCCTTACCTCATTTCCTAGCTACTGACTTGCCACTTGGTGATAATGATTGTGGCAATAATATCAATCAATGAGTTTTGATGAGCACGTCACATTTGCTGAAAACTTGACATCATCTCACAGAATCCTCACAAGAACCGGGTGAACTCGCTACTGTCAGGGGAAATAGTTTTCCTTAACTCTTTTGAAAAGCTTTCAGAAGGCCTCATCTCTATATTTATAAACATTACAACCTGAGATCTTTTTCTAATTCATAATGACAGTATTAGGATTAAAAGACACCACCAAAAGAACATGAAAGGAGCTATCTAACAAGCATCTGGTGAACCTGTTAGGTTAGCACAATAGCTACTGGGGCAGCTGGCTCATCTGGTGTATGTACCAGTCAACACATGTTCAGTGACTGGCACTTCATAAATGTTAGATCACATCCAGTCGTAAAGTCCTGGTTTTTGGAATCCTGATTATTTGACAAAGGCTTCTTCAGTTTGCCTGTTACTACATATGCAGTCAAGTTTAAATGACAAAGGTAGTGTTGAAGAGAGAAATTTTAAAAAGCTTTATCCAATCTATCTTGAAGGGTGGCTTTAAACACGAGTTGAAAGGCTTAAAAGAGAGACACCCTTCCTCTTCCACCCAGCTGGCGCACCACACTCCACACATTTCTCTCCTTTTCTTAAAACTCCAACAGCAGACATCTGGAAGTGACTAAAATAGCAATGACTCGTAGCCCAGCCAAGGTTCTACTCGGTTTCCATGTGAGCACGCATGGCTTTCTGTGCGGGAGCTCTCTCCCACCCCTAAATCGGTGACAGAGAAGCCACAGTTGGAGCCAAGTTTCAAATGAGCGCTGAGAGGTCGTGTCCAACTCTGGGTTCCATGCTTATTCATCATCTATTAATCGAAATTTTTGTCTCAATGCTGCAGATGGTCTAGTCTATAATCAATGACACCCTTCAGCAAGAAAGAGAATGTTTTGATGATATAGTCGCTAGGAAACAACTTGTGTATTTATTTATCTAGATAACTTGTATTGAGTCCTTACTATTTGCCAAACACTATACATAGGTGGAGTAGGTGGAGTAGCAGACTGGACTATAGAGGCCCTCAAAAAAGTTCTGTACATCAAATATTCTCTTCATAAGCACTTATCACCTGAAATTACATTAGAACTCCATCCTTGTGGTGTCTCTCATGACTACAAATAGAGTGAAAGAAACACTCTATACCCAGAATGGTAAATGAGTTTCAACATCCTTAGCAATTCTTTTCAATTTGTAGTTACTGTCAGACCATTATTCTGAAAAAAACAAATCATAAAGTCAAACTGATAAGAAAGGAAGCTGTAACTTCCTTTCTGTTAAGACATGAGAGGGCACTACGTCAGTCAGGGTATATTTCTACTTCTTTTTGAGTTGTTATCAGTCATTTACACTTTAGTGTGTTTTAAAAAAAGTTTCAAGTGTGGATGAAAAAGGAATGATGTCACAATATCTGGTAGAGTGGGACACAGGAGAGAAGCAAGAAGCGAAAGTCTAATAACACCCATAACAAAGCTTAACTAACTTAATGTAACAACTGCACCCAGCCTGGCACTTATGGGTTATGTGCTGAATTCTAGCCCATGACCACCCTCCAGTCAGACTCAGCAAACTTCCACCTCATGCTCCTCTCACCTCTGAGTTTACTTTCCTTTTGCTACAACCCACATCCAGAGTTATGAAACAGATGCTATATGACTCTTAACAAGGGAGCAAGTTGATTGCAAAGAGAAAGCTAGATGGAGCCTTAGCAGATCTAGTTTTCAGTGGAAGGAATAAGCTTCTACCTGTCAACAGTATTATAGACAGTGAACTCTGGGCCCTCACGAAGCTGTAAAGTAGACAGTTCCTTTCAGTGCCCATCTATGTGTTGGTGAACCTCTGCCTCCTTCCCAGATAGGTGTCATTGTTGCTGCCTCCCTTCCCCTTGCTGGCTTGTGGATCCCTTGCTCTCATAATTCAGGGCTCTCTCTTCCTGCCTCTCCTTCTCAAACAAATCATTCAGAACTTGCATGGGAAATAGAGTTACTGTTTACTGGATCCTCTCAGGACTCCAGTAAACTTCAGTACAGAATCCTCCCTCCATGTGTCTAGGATATATATTTGTTAGTTTGAGACTGTCGCATTGTATGGCACATTTAATTAGACCATAAGGTCCCTCTGGGCAGGGATTATATGTTAGTTATTTTTTTATTTCCCAGCATCTGTCATTCAACTTATGCTTGTGGAATGACTGAATGAAAAAAAGAAATTGCTTCTGGTGGTCATTAGCAATCCTCAGTTAGATTAAGTTCCTTCAAGTTTTTATCTAAACAACCCTTTTCTAATTTTCTGCTCTTTACTACCCCATTTTAATAAAATAGAATAAATCATTCAAGACAGTAACATGACAATAACAATCTCATGTTGGAAATTAATGAATCAAAACAACAAAAAAGTGTCTGGGAGACACTAAAGCTGGCAAAATGCCTTAATTTTTTCTGCTGTCTAATTGCCTCAAACTCTTACAAAATGAGACATCCCAGGGCTAGAAAATGAGCTGCTATGTATGATTTCTTCCCACATAAGAAAACTAGTCTTCATTTGTTTCACAAGATAGACATTAAAAGCATTATATTATGGGGGTTTGTTGTTCTTTGACGTCTAGGCTTGTAAATCTGCCCATTAGTTCTTTGAAGTCATGCAGAATGAAGCATTGTGAATTCATACATGAAAAGCAATGGGTGTGGTCATTGGGATACAGCTCATGCTGAGAATTACCTTAGTATTATCTATTTAAGAATGAGTTTTTGAACAAATAAAAATATTTTTAAAAATAGAGAAAATATTGAGACTTAGAAAAAAGAAATTAATTCAAAAATTTTCAATCCCATATAAGTAGTGCATATTTTATTTCAAATAGTTAAGATGATGGAATGTAATTAATTTGAGGTACTTTTTATAAAAAGCAAATAATGTCTAATGGAGATACATGATGTTGGAACATAGGATAAAGTTTTTACTGAATTGCTTTCAAATGTTTATAAATTTAAATAATCTATTTGTCACAGTAGATGCATTGGACTCTGATTTGGTGCTATTTGTATTATATAATGTAATTGAATAGTTTGCAAGGTTCTAGTCTAACTCAATGGCTCAGCCTTTAATCTATTAGGTTGACAGCCAGTATTTAGATATCCGCAAATTCCTACCATGTAAACTGAGCTCTTTCAAACCACCTTAGTCTCTTACTTGGTCATAATGATAGATTGTCCCTTGTCTCACATTTATCTTGTCTTCCTCCAATCTGTTGAGTTTTTCAAAATTCGAGTCTGATAATGCCACTACCCACACACCACCCACTTAAATTACTTTTAATTGCTCTGAGAAAAAAAATGATCATGTCTTAAATTCTAGAAGGTCCCACATGGTTTGATATCCTTCTATCTCTCCACTGCCACCTGTCCCTGACACCCCTTCACACTCTGAACTCTAATTTCAGTGTCATTATGGTCTCTTGAGTGAGACAACCCTCTTTCACCACAAGGCCTTTGCATTTGCTGTTTTCATTACCTAGAATGTATCTCCCTTCTCTCAAATTGAGAGCTTGTACTGACTTTTCAGAGCCACTTTCAAATGCCACTTTCTCAGAAAAACTTAGCTCCTATTATCCACCTCCCTCCCTTAGGTAATAAGTAAGGTCAGGTGTCCTGCTATATGTTCCCTAAATACTATTTACCTTACTTTCATAGCACTTGGCACAGTTTTATGTACGTTTAGTTTTGTGATTATTTGACTACTCTACTAGACTTTAAGTTTCTGAGGACAGAGACCTTGTTGGGTTTTGCTCACCTTCGCTTAATGCCTAGCACACTGCCTGGTACCTAGATAATCTTCAATAAATGTTCACTGAACTGATGAAAAGACTCATTTCTGAAATCACATCCAAAGAAGTTATGCTTCATGTTAAGTGTGGCATCAGGATCATAAGCATTCCAAATTTTTGCAAAAATAAGCTCATCTTTTGTTTGGCCAGGCACAGCTTGAGGGAGATACTGAAAAATGGAAGTTATTGCTGAAGATGAAACAAAGCCCTGGTAGGACTACAGACCATAAGGAATCAGTTGTCCAAGTTTAAGAGAACAGAAGGACACCAAGAAAGCTAAAAGCAGGCCCAGGGATGTCTCCTATCACAAGCTATAGATATGTCATACAGAAGTCCAGGAACAGCAGGTTAAGAAAGCTGTGAAACAAAAGAACCTAGGACCTATAACAGAATATAAAATGCCTCTCATTTTAATCAAACCTCATGAGTCTTTGAACCAAATGGAACTGCACTGGACACTGAGGGAGTAGAGCAAATACAGGAGCCCTTAGATCCTGACAATCCCAGTCCATGTGCCCAAGCAAGGCCACTCTCTGCTCAGTGAAATCTTCAAAGGAGTAATACTATGGATAGAGATGAGAGGATTCTCACCCTTTCCAATCTAAGATCTCCAGTCCAGGGAAGAATCATATCCCTTGGACTCTACAAACCCAGATTTGTCCTCAAGAGGCTTAGCAATCTGGCTTGGGGTTATGCTTTTGCTCTCACCAATGAATAATTTATGATCTAGGAGTTCAGTCCCTGCTGAGTCAGCACTTGACTAGGTTGAAACAATGGCTGTGGCAAAGAAGTCATGCTAGTGTGTTTGAAACTTGTTGAAACTAAATACCAAGAACAGCAACAGAAACAGTTCTGATCTAAAGTAGAGGAGCCTAGTCACATTTTCAGAGCCAACAGACCCTTATAGCAGCCCTTCAAAAGATAGCTTCCAGTTGCCACCACTTTGGATTGACCAAAATAGATTATGATCTGTCCATCCTGAGACCACACCCCACCAGGATTCCTCCAGCAAATGACTGAGCATTGTGAGGGATACTAGACCCAGGTTATTCTTGAGTGACATGGGAGTCTTCCAATAGTCATTTCTTGCTTAGGGACTCATCCTTAGCCCAGCCAAGACTTTTTTCAGAACCGTACTGCAGTCTGAGACTCTTCTTATCAACTCTTCCTTCCCTCTCTCCTTTCACAGGTATCAGACCTGCTTTGCCACCGGAAGCCTCTCTCTTACCCCATTCTGCTCATATTCCCTTTTCTCATTTACAGTCACCCCCTCCCCTATTTCTCCTGCACCTAATATCATTTTGGTGTCTATTTCTCAGGAAACCTAAAGTGATTTACCTCTTCCAAAAGACTCCTTGAAAATAAAGATGCATTTGAACTGCTGAAATAGTCCAAAAAGAAAAGCTATATTATTCCACATGTGAATCATAATGTGTATCTTCTAAATGTGGTCAGTACAATAAGAGATGAAGGGACTTAAGATAACAGTTATGTTTGAGAGGAGATGCTCTCACTTTGGAAGATCATCACTTAAAAGAACTGTTGATGATCGTGAAATAAGGAACTGAACTGCTATTTGTTGACATTCAGAATGTCTGTGACAGTCTCCCTCGAGTATAGACCTCCCTCAAGTAGGAAATACGGCAGAAGTGGGCAGGGAAGAAGAATAGGCTTTGAATGATGTTAGAGTAAAACAATTTGACATTAAAGTCAGCCACATTTTAGCTTGAATTTCAGTGTCTCCTCTAATTACAAGTGCTGTCTTTGGCAAACTAACTTCTCTCAGTCCCAGTTCTCTCAACTATACAATGATTATTGATTTTCATCTTGAAGGGTTGTTATAAAATGCAATGTATGGGCCTCATTAACACATAATAGGTGTTAATTTCCCCATCCTGCCCAACAGAGCTTCCCCCACCTCCCACAGCTATTAAGACCAGCAGAACAGGCAAGGAAAAACTGATGTACTACTTATCCATAGGCAATATACAAGATGCCCTCAAGCTGGAAAGCTAAATGCATTCCCCTTTTTTCACAACTCAAGCCTTTACCCATATGATCTCACTGTCTGATGTCAGTTCAAGCTCCTTCCAAATTCTACCTCAGTTCTTCCCTCTCTGTCCCTTAAAAGAATATCACAACTATACAGTCTCTTCCTCTTTATCATTCCTACATCATCCTTGTGTCTCCAAGTATCTTGCCAACACATGCATCTTCTTCTTACTGACTTAAACTTCTTCTGATTCTACAGCTTCAAATGATACCATTTCTGCTAATTGGATTCATAGTATACATATTAGATAATCTCCCTATTTCTTACTACCTTAATAAAATATATTTTCCCCTGATCAGTAAGATCAGTCACTAAGCATTCAATAAAAGGATTAAAAATATAGTGCTTTCTACATGATGACTTTGAGAAGCCGTAAGACTGACTGACCTAGAATACATGAATGGTATTTGTCTGCTATTAATTAAAGAGAATTTGGATGAATTGCGATACACGCTTATAAGTCACAGAACATCGAGCTTCCGAGGAGTTACTCCATGGAGGAGGAGAGTATAGGGGGAAGTTTCAGGCTTCCAACATGAAGCTCAACAGAGAAGCAGCTCCTTACAACCTTCCCCACCTCCATCCTAAAGGTTTTCCTGGCCCTTGCCATTTTATAGCCCCCTCTACCACAAGAGGTCATGCCTGCCTCTATTAACTGTGTTCTATAAATATTTTCCTCTTCTCTTCTCCTGCATCGATATGGCATTGCTTAGCTAAACTGGCACATTAATCTTCTTAGATGCAACAAACCATTAATCCATGGTCCAATCAGACTGTTCAGGCACCAGTCATCTCTTTCTTGGGCCGGAAACGTGTCTTTCCCCCCAGCATCTCTGGAAGTGCAGAATTCTGAGTTTTCAGGGATCCCAAGGACATTTGGTCAAGGGTTTCCTTCATGGTGTCATGATAGATGGAATCCGGGGCTGTCCAGTTAGGTCATCTTATAATACAGAGCGGGCTCCTTTATGAGGTAATTCTGACGATCAAGTAAAAAGCTCAGGCAAGAGTAAACACTAAACCTGTCATTCTATTTGAGGAGCTAATTTAGAAATTGCATATTTACTGTAAAAGCTGAAAATGGGACCCTTTGTGAGGAAGATGTAGCATTAAATGAAGTCAGTCTGTGTTCCAGGAACACTCCGTGAGAGGCTTGTTGAAAATCAATGCAGAAAAGTTACGACAAGCAAAGGACATAGGAAGGGCACTAGATTAGGAACCACTCATTAGCCGCAAGATCCTGAGCGCGCTTCCATAACTCAGTTTCCCTAACTTTATAACCTGGGACATGGGATGGAAGATCTCTAAGGACACCTCTCTCTCTAAAAATCTCTTACTTTGTGATACATCAGACAACTGAGTGGTTACAGGATGCAGAAAAATGAAGAAAGCCTAAGTGAATAATATCACTTTTATTTTTTCTTGGCCTTTTGACATTCTCTCACTGCCTTAGATTCATTTTTCTTCAGGCAGGCTTAGACTGATAAAGGAAAATGAATATCGAAGAAGCCACCTTCCTCTTCATCTTTTCCAACTGATTAATATCTCTCAGATCCCAAATGGACATTTTTACCAAAGCTTTTAATTTCAGTTATTTGACAAATGTGTATGTACTTAAACTTCCAAAATATGCTTAAAAACAAAAGAGGCTTTTGTTCATATTTTCAGTTCTTCTTTTCTCTGATACGACCAGACATCAGAAAATGAAGATGATATTATTAGTTCTTAAACTTATTAACCAGACTTGAAGTTCATTATCTTGTTAGTCAGAGGAAGACATTGAGAAATCAAAGTGGTGTCAGGGGGCATAGTAATAATTTTTTTGAAATTTAAGCAAGAGAGGGGGGTGGGGAGGAAGAGAGATGGAAAAAGTAAGAAGTAACAGAAAGAGGACATAAAAGTTAAGAAACAAAAGCTAACTTAGAGGCCATCTACTTTATGAAACCCAGACCTTTCCAGGCAAAATATCAACCACTTCCTCAGGGTTCCCCAGTATCTTTTTATACATTTTGCTTCCTTAGTACATAACATATTGTATATTAGTTGCCTATGTATCTTTCTTCTGCAGTCATGAGTGCCTGGAGCTCAAGAGAATTATGCCCCATTCATCTTTGTAAAACCAGTGTGTATTTATATTCCATAAATAAATGCTGAACTGAAATGAAAACTCCACTGACTGGTGATTTCAGATTTCAAAGGCCACAGAGTGGGGGGGGGGGGGGGGCTCCCACTATGCTTATTCTATATTTTCACTTATTTATTTACAGACTGGGAACTTTCTTAAAGCTTATGTTTTCCAGTGCTGGTCACATAAATTAACTTCTATGGTTCTTATCTCAAGGCTGTAAACATGCTCCCTCTTACTCAGATTGCCAGTCAACAGGATTTATTAAGCTTCTACTGATTGAGGATATAAGGGTGTGAAAGAAGATGCAGCACATGTGCCCACTCTTTAGGAAGCTCACAATTTAGGGGGGTTAACGATAGAATTCAAAACATCTGTGAAAGAGACATTTTAACACTATGAATGTGAAGGCTGCTTATTGTTTTTCTCTCCTTTCTTCATTCCCCAGTCTACATAAAAATGTGTTCTCGTTTGCTCGTTTTCAAAAATTCCTTGAATCATCAATTCCCCAACCTCCACTTTGCTGCTTTTCCATCCTGTGCACTTTCAAGCATTTCCAATTTGGTCACACTTTTTAAAAGAACATGTGTCACAGACCTGAATCACACTCCAAAATGATTCCCAATGGACAGGGAGGAGTTTCTTCCATACCAATAGACCCCACCCAGGGGAGCTCAAAGACGAATACTCATTTCAGTACTACAGGGGAGAAATCCCCATTTGGGTACCACGAGCAAGTGATCCTCATTTTGGTATTATTTAGAAGTTAGAATTTAGTATTGCTGGTACTTAATATTTAGCTTTATTTGGTATTGACTGTTTAGTAACACTACATAGGCTTGTTTAGAGAGTGAGGAGGGTAATATGCAATCTGAAAGCTCTAATTTCCTAAGAACACTTATGCAAACTCTTCCTTTAAGCCAGAGGTAAGAATGTTGCTTGAACTCTTTGAACTCTGAGCTCACCTTCAGTCAGTAGTCAATGTTCCCATTTAATCATATTATCATATTCCCAAACCCTACTCACTTTTCTTTTCTTTCTTTCTCTCATTTTTTTTTTTTTTTTTTAAACAGGAGCAAAACCATCTGTCTTAAGACCTTCACCCAGCCCCAGCAGAAGAGGCCACAGGGTTTCAGAATCAGGAGAGATTCCTCTTCCTACCGACACAGCTGTGCGGAGACACTTACGTTGAAGTCGTACAATACACCAAAGTTCGCTGCAGATGCCTCTTCAGCCCTGGGAACTGTTTTTCTAGGTAAACTGCCATATGGCAAACCCCAGAGGTACTATATGGAAAAGCAAAGAGAGCAGTTAACGATTGGATACAAAGTCTGACCCACACATGTGATCACAAATCATTTTGTTTAAATGCACCTCTGAGGCCTTTTCATGAGGACTGTGGATCTCCATGTGGGGGTCCCATTCTCCATGTGAATCTCCTATTAAATTCAGAATTGAGAACAAAGGGAGTGCTAAGGACCCTGCATTTTGAGTTCAGTGGGCCACCAGCAGTTGGGCCAACCACACTGTCCAGAAAGCTACCCACCAGCATTCTTCAAACTGGTCTCATTTAGGGGAGGTCTGGAAAGGACAGAGGTGGCCTTTGGGGACTTCGGTGTTCTAGGAAACTATACTACCCACACCTTCATAGGGGGTGAGGTGGAAGAAGAATCTCTCCTTCATGTCAAGGAAGAGAGTTCTCAAAAGAATCACGCATAGGATTTGAGGGTGACAAGAAGAGGAAGACTGACTGCACCCTGATTATGATACCTGCCTCACCATTCACTCAGGCTTACTGCCCTGGTCTTGGGCTATCAGATTAGAAGAGAGGTTATTAAGGGCGGAGCAAGCCAGTAAGGGGGCAAGAATAATATCCTATCAGGAGCTTTGGTGAAAACTGGAAAAAGCACCCCACTAGCCCCAGGGTATGCACATGGCTTGCCAAGCAGATGCTGCTTCTTATATGAGATGAAACGTTCCCTTCCCCGGGGTAAGGCTACAGGATGAATGTGGATGGAAACCTGGGTGCAAAGCCTGACTGGGCAAGGGCTGGAAATCAGCCTCTGCTCCCTTTTTCCACACAAGCTGCGCTGTTTCCATGACAGCCCTGCAGCTCCTCTGGCTTCCTAGGATGAAACAGAATAGAGGATGAATTCGACCAGTTCTATCTCACCCCAAAGTTGGGAGGCACAGAGGACCAAAGAGATTAGGGTTTTCCCAGGGACACAGGAACTCTCGGCAAACGGGCATATGCATTAGAGGAACACTGAGTGGGGCTGCTGGGTGGAGGCATCTGAAAAATGGAGCCTTGTTACCAGGAGATGACCAGCCCTGGCTGCTGTGGTTGTGTAATGTTAGCACGAAAGATACCCATCCTCTTTTGTTCTTTTGCTGGAGTTGGTAATCATTGCTCAGAAAACAGGATGCCCCTAACATCTAATACAACCTGTAAAAATGCATCCCAAGCTGCCCTGGCCTGTGTGGTTCTGTTGGCTGAATGTCATCCAATGCACCAAGAAGTCTCCTGTTGATTCCTGGTAAGGGCACAACAGGTTGTGGGCTTGATCCCCAGTAGTGGGCGTGCAGGAGGCAGCTGATGGATGTTTCTCTTTCTTATCGATGATTCTCTCCTTCTCCCCTCCTCTCTCTCTAAAATCAATTAAAAAAAAAAAAAAAAAAAGGGTCCAGCCCTGCCGGGCATGGTTCAGCGGTTGAGTGTAGACCTAGGATCCAGGCGATTGGGGTTCGATTCCCTGTCAGGGCACATGCCTGGGTTGAGGGCTCGATCCCCAGTCAGGAGAGTGCAGGAGGCAGCTGATCAATGACTCTCTCATCATTGATGTTTCTATCTCTTTCTCTCCCTCTCCTTTCCTCTCTCTGAAATCAATGAAGATATATTTAAAAAAAAAAAAGCGTCCAAAGTCAATATACTTCCTAGTTCTAAGATTACATCCAATCAAATATATATTAGCTCCCTCCACTACATACTATTAAGGGTTCTGCAATTTCATATAGTTGGGACAAATTAGCTACAACTTTTCATTTCCTCTACATGGAGGTAGCATGGGATGGGAGAAACAGTAAATGCTGCTGATAACTCTCTGTGGGTATATACCCTGAGTCTGACACTAAGGAGTATCAATAGTAGCCAGTGTTAAAGTTTTAAGTTTTCTTAGAGAGATGAGCAAAAATAAAGCTAGGGTTAATTTGAAGTAGATAATACAAACGCATTCTCCTGCATCTCCTGAAAGTTTTCACCTTGGAGATGAACTATACAGGACTTCTGATCTATGTCCACTGTCTTCTATGAGCCAGATAACTGTAGAACCCCCAGAGTTATCTCAGCAATTATAAAACTAGTAGGTTAGGGTGCAAAATCTAAAACAAGATTAACTCTGGGATGCTAGCTAAATTCAATAAGCATTATGGACTAAATTTTCACATTTTTAAAATGGGGGAACAAAAACTTTTATAATCTACCTCATAAATTTGTTGTGAGGCTCATTAAGTAAAAGAAATGAAAGTGTTTTGCACTTATAAAAAGCAAAGAACTCAATGAATATAAGGCAGTATGAATATTATTATGCTAATGGAGGCTGGATATAGGAATGGGCCCTGATTTGAAACCATGGCGATAAAAACTTACAACACAAAGTTTTGGCTCTTTTCAGTTCTGTACTGAACAAATTGGCTTTAAAATATTGGCACTTAACAAGACCATTTGCAGGTTAAATAAAGCCTAACTCAATTTATGTATGGTACACATCCACAGAGGTCTTTGAGTCATTTAACTTCACATGGGTGAAAGACTCCCAACCTCACTCTTGCTTCTTTGCCTTAGCTGATTCTCACCACGTCAGCTCAGGGCTTTTCCTTCATCTGTCTTCAGTTTATTTTAGTCTCCCCTCTGATCTTGGTCCTAAGGAACCCCACCTCATTTGGGGTGTGTGTGTGTGTGTGTGTGTGTGTGTCTGGGTTATCTTACTTTATATCTGTAAAAAAATTTGCTCACTTTGTGTTTCTTTAGTATATAAAAGCTGGATGCCTTGAGTTGCTTTAAGAAGAATTTCTTTCAAAGCAAACTTGGCAAAATAAATTCAACTCACAAGGTATCAAAGCCTTTCTCTTGGGCAACTAACATTTGGGCACAGGGACCACCTTGGGAATCTGACAGAAGACATGAACCTTTTCCCATAAAAATGTACATAAAAGCATACACATGACATTTTACATATGACTTCAGGAGGCTCACATACCCTTTGGAGCAAGGATTAGGACTTCTGGCCCATGGGCACCATTTCGAAGATTAACTTTGCCACAAATGCTATGACTCTAAGGGTGGATTAACCAGTTAGTCATTCTACACTTAAAGAAAAAAGAGCTTTCCTGGGAGAGTGATCACATTAGAAACTTGTTTCAACATGTTTTGTAAACTGGAAGTCAGAGTCTTACCTCTGGCAACATGATGAGGCTAAATGTCAGGATGAAGAGAACCATATTTACTCCATACATCCATCTCATGAAGAGGAAGTATGAAGCCACTGATGAGCCAAACTGACCTATTAAAAAGAAAATTAAAAAGTTAAGGATTTCCAGGCAAGATGGTAGCATAGGTAAATGCAGTACTCAAATCCTCCCTCAACCACATCAAAGTTACAACTGAAGGAGAGAACAAACATTATTCAGAATGACCTGAAATCTAGCTGAATGAAAGCCCTACAACTAGGGATTTAAAGAATAAGCCACATCGAGAGGGATAGGAGGGCAGAGACACAAAATGAGCTAGTCCCATACCTACGTGTGGTGGATAAAAATCAGGAGGGATATCTCGGCTGCAAAGGTTACCCCTGAGGAGCCATGGATCCCAGCCCCACACCAGGCTTCCAAGCCCAGGGCTCCAGTGCTAGGAAGAGACGTCCCCATAACTTCTGACTGTAAAAATCAGTGGGGATTGTGGCTGAGTGAGATTAGACTTCTGGAGTCTCAGGCAGTTTCTCTTAAAGGGGTCACACATGGACTTACCTAGACTCCCTCCCTCTGAGCTCCAGCACTGGGGCAGCAGCTTGAAAGGAACCAGGAACATATGCGGAAAAACTGAATTGTCTGGCATCAGTACAAGAGCTAGGGGGCAGCTTTCTGCCAGACAAAAGTGCTGTCAGAGGCCATTTTCCTTTTCTGAGACACCCCCACAGGGCCAGCAGGCAGATGCCATATTTGAGTATCCATCAACCTGACTGGCACTGTTTTCCCTGCCCTGGTGATTTCCTGAGACCTTTTCCCACCCAACTTTCAGGCCCACCCAAGCTGTTTCCAGTGCCTTTTCCATACAAGTGGCTCATGCTTTGGACTTTCCTAAAATTTCTTAAATAGCATCTGGCCTCAGTGTGCCCCATACCTCTCACTAAGTGGCCCCAGCTTGACTTCTCCTAAGCACCTACAAGTCCAGCACAAATAACCATCATCTTCAGATTGCCTTGTAGCTCAAGCCAGGTGGCTCAGGGCAGAACAGAAGCAGCAGCTGGCCTTGACCTGCACCTCCCAGGAGGCCCCAGAGCCAGTGCCCCCAGAGCCAGCACCCTCAGTGGACAGCTTCAGACCACATCACAGCACCATCTAACCACCTCCAAAAGAAACATACTCAAGGAACAGACTCAGCTGGCACCAGAGACCCACTGAAGTAAGCCCTACTCTGTGGATTGAGCCCCTGCACAGCTCATCCTCTATGGTGGTTAGGGTTCACAGCTAGTCCTTGCAGCTGATCATCCTGGGGGTAAATCCCTTCCATTGATGTGCCAACAACAATCAAGGCTCAACTACAATAGGAGGGTGTACACAGCCCATACAGGGTGGGAGCAGTGCACCTGGAGTGCACAACTCAGGTGAACAGAGAGTCTATGCCACTGGACCCTACAGGGCACCTACTACATTAGACCACTCTACCAAGCCTGAGACACATATCAGCTCTACCTAATATATAGAAAAAAACTCGGGGAGACTGCCAAAATGAGGACACAAAGAAACACGTACCAAATAAAATAACAGAACAAAACTCCAGAAAAAGAACTAAATAAAATGGAGACAAGCCATCTACTAGATGCAGAATTCAAAACACTGGTTATAATGAACTTAGGGGGAGAGTTGATGAACTTAGACAGAACTTCAATAGCATAAATAAGGACATGGAAGCCATAAAAAAGAATCAGTCAGAAATGAAGGAGACACTAACTGAAATGAAGAATACTTTACAGGGAATCAACAGTAAAGTAGATAAAGCCAAGAATCAAAACAGTGATTTGGAATATAAGAAAGCAAAAAAGCCCCAATCAAAATAGCAAAAAGAAAGAGTCCAAAAAAATGAGGATAGTGTAAGGAGACTCTGGGACAACTTCAAGTGTATCAATATTCACATCATGGGAGTACCAGGAGGAGAAGGGAGAGAGCAAGAAGTTGAAAACCTATTTGAAAAAATAATGACAGAAAATTTCCCTAACCTGGTGAAGAAAATAGACATATAAGTCCAGGAAGCACAGAGAGTCCCAAACAAGAGGAACCCAAAGAGGCCTACACCAAGACACATCATAATTAAAATGCCACAGTTTAAAGACAAAGAGAGAATCTTAAAAGCAGCAAGAGAAAAGCAAGTAGTTACCTACAAGGGAGCTCTCATAAGAGTATCAGCTGATTTCTCAACAGAAACTTTGCAGTCCAGAAGGGAGTGGCAAGAAATATTCAAAGTGATGAAAAGCAAGTACCTACAACCAAGATTACTCTACTCAGCAAAACTACCCTTTAGAATCAAAGAACAGATAAAGAGCTTCCTAGACAAGAAAAAGCTAAAGGAGTTCATCACCACCAAACCAGTATTACATGAAATGTTAAAAGGTCTTTTTAAAAAGAAGAAAAAAAGATAAAAAATATGAACATAAAATGAAAATAAATACATATCTATCAACAATTGAATCTAAAAGACAAAGTAAATGAACAGGCAGAACAGAAGTGGGCTCGTGGACACAAAATATTTGGCAGTTGCCAGATGGGAGTGGTGTTGAAGGAATGGGTGAAAAAAGTGAAGGGATTGAGAAGTGCACCTTGGTTATTGTGGAATGGTCATGGGGGTGTGAAGTGCAGCCTAGGGAGTATGGCCCATAGTGTTCTAGTGGCTGTGTTGGATGGGTGTGGGCTTTGTTGAGATGATTATTTAGTAAGTCATATATAATTTCTGGTCACTGGAGTGTGCACTTGAAGCTAGTATGATAATGTGTGTGTGTTTAAAGAAAGAAAAAAGAGGATACAAATTAAAAAGCTGAAAGGACAGAACAAAAGCTATGTCTTGACACCTTCCAAAATAAATCTGTTCATTGCAATACACTGGTTCCATTCACATGTACAGTCTCTAGCATTCTTCTTTTTCTATTTGGAAGAGAAGATGTTAATGATGGAGATGCCCTCTTTTATGTAGCTATAGTTGTATAAAATGATTATGACCT
This sequence comes from Miniopterus natalensis, assembly GCF_054644295.1. Lineage (NCBI taxonomy): Eukaryota > Metazoa > Chordata > Mammalia > Chiroptera > Miniopteridae > Miniopterus > Miniopterus natalensis. Next base: position 36,839,887 of record NC_142092.1, on the reverse strand, counting down.
ACAGCTTATACTCCATCCAAGGAAAAGCTGCTTTTTGTTTAGCAGCTAGGATTGCCATCTGAAGAGCCCATTTTATTCCTTGAGTTAATACAGTTAAGTGAGCAAATATATATAAAGTGGTTACTACAGTGCCTGGCCGGCAGTTAGCTATCATCATAATTACACGTATTTGCTGTACTTCTCCCTCCTTTTTCTCAGGCAAACAATACTCTTCTCAAAAAGTTTTCCCAGTCTTCCCAATTCTCATTTTCAGTTGCTCAAGAACAATGGACAGCTTTGGCCACGTGCTGCATCAACCCCTTTGTCCTGTCTCATTCAGCAAAACACCTCCAGTGACCAATGATTTCCTTGGACCTTCTGTTTTTGAAACATTACAGGAAGAAGAAGGTCCGCACGTAGCAAACCGCAACCTCTGCTTACTAAGATGAGACAAGCTCATGTGAAAGTCATTCCTCTATTTCTGGAACTTAGTCTATTCTTTACACACCGTCATACTTATTCCCATAACACAGAGGTAGTTTTTATAGAAACTTAAAAGTAAGTCAACGTTTACATAGACATTTAAAAAGAAATCAATTAGTTTGAAGTCTGAATATTTGGATTCATTTCACTTTGTAGAGGGGTGCAGAGTTCTACAAGATTTCCAAAAGTGTGTGGTTTTCATAAGCGCACTCCACCTCCCCACCCCCCACCCCCACCTCCCCAGGTTCTGTAACCAGATGCACTGGCCCGTGTGCAGAAAGGCTATAGCAGATCCGCCCGTCTCAGGACATCTGATCATCCACCTGGCTCTCAGTGATTTCATATTGTTTCATGGCTCTTATCTATGTTCTCTGGTAACTACTACCTGAGGACTGCTTCAGCCAGGCTCACTCCTCATGTTTTATTGAAAGCAGTGGACTTCCAGCTTGTTAATAGTTACAGGTACTCATTAATGGGAGAAGAACCTTGTCTCTAGGTTTCTAGGGTCAGCTTTTCCTTGGAATCACACTTGAGATCCTCTGGTGCAGAGTCTCAAGCACAGGATATGGGCCCTTCTTCCTTTCTTCCTTCCTTCCTTCCTTCCTTCCTTCCTTCCTTCCTTCCTTCCTTCCTTCCTTCCTTCCTTCCTTCCCTCCTTCCCTCCTTCCCTCCTTTTATAGTTTTGGTCTTCTAATTAACACCACAGCCCATTCATTCCCAGCCCCTAAGACACAACCCCTGGCAAATGAGTGTAAATATATCTAAAGGTAAAAAAAGAGGGGCATATTAAATGTTTCAGAAAATATCTCCTCTCCCTATATAATCCATACATACTATAGATGAAATACTTTAGACTCCAGCGCTTCCAAACTCCAGTTCTCAGACTTGAAATTGGCTTCACAACCATTTTATTGGGGAATAGAGAAGTCATATCTACCTATTTTCTTTACCAAATCCTAAGCGTCGAGAAAATAAATTGCAGGGAAATCAATTTCATTAAAACTAGAATGATTGTAGGAAAGACCCAGACAGGTCAAAAAGACAGAGGAATCCAGAAACCAATGTTCCTTCCGCATGGCACCTACTGACGGCAGAGGGGCAAGAACACTAACAAAACAAAGAGCTTGAAGGAGAGAAAACAAATCAACTGATTGACATTAAGTCTCTAAAGGACCTTTCTCTGTCTCAACATAAAGATGGAAAAGAAATCTTCCCTCTGCATGTCCATTTATCCTAGCAGTCCTCTCCTACTGGAGGCTGTTGACAAAAACTGGCATTCACTAAAAACAAGCCTTAATATAGTTTGGCTAAAAGAGCATGATGAAAAAGAAGAGTCATTTTCATCTACTTTGTCTCTCAGATAAAACTCATTTATTCTTGTAAATAACAATAATGAGTAATAATAATAACAATAATAACAGCTAACATGCAGGATGGGGCAAAAGTAGGTTTACAGTTGTGAGCATGTGAAACACAGCATTTATTCTTATATTATTATTAATTAATTATTGTATTATTTTCCATACAAACAACTGTAAACCTACTTTGCTCCACCCTGTATGTTGATGGCCTACTATGTATATGAAGAACTTTATCAGCATCAACTTGTTTTACTGCCTCTAGAACTTGGTGAGGTTAAGTATTATTAGTCCCACTGTGTGGATGGGGAATTAAAAACTTAAAACACAGACAGTACCTGAACCAAGACTTCATTAGTAATGATAATAGGTACCATTTAATGAACCTTTGTTTCAAACACCTATTAGACCTCTGCATATTAATTCATTTAACCACCATCAAATCCCTGCAAGTGGAGAATTATTGCATTCCCACTTTACAGAGACTTGGGCTCATAGATTACACAGCTAGTAAATGATGGAGCCAGGGTTACACAGGTAGTTATATAGGTGGTAAATGATGGAGCTGGTAGTGTTGATTTATATGTGTTTGACTCCAAATCTAGATCTCTCTTAGTCACAGTACTACATTACTCCTCAAGTAGAATCATAGTTCAGTTTTAAAAATAACAACTATGTTATACAGAATAAATATGCAATAAATGTGTGTGCCCTCAAGGATATAGATAACATCCATCAATCAGCTAAGACCAGTCAAATTCACCCATTTGGACGGACCCATAAGTTATCAATTATTTTTTCTTTAATATAACTAATGAATGCTGTTTCCATAGTATATTATTAATATAATAAAACAGAGCCTTAGGTATGTATAATGTGAGGCCTTAGGCATATGCAGTATTCTTGTTCCTGAATTTTCTTGTGTTTATTTTAAATTAAGTTTAAAGTTTCACCTTTCCCTCTGGTTATTTATTATTAAGGCAAAGTAATTTGTAGTCTGTCATCCTGTATAATTTCCTCTTGAACAGATGGGTAAGAAGACAAGCAAATAAATGTGAGCATTTCGAAATGGGAAAAGACCAATTAAATCACCTGCTGTATGAGTACAATATAAATGCCATCTTGTTAGGCTAGGATACAAAGTAGTTCCTTTCAAACTGGTCTAGGCATAGATTGTTAAATGTGGCAAATTTGATTTGTATTTTCTGGAGCCCTTGAGCTAACAAAGAAACATGAATGAGTTTTTAAAGTCTGTGCTTAGGGCTGCCTATCTGGAGATCTTTCCAGTCTGAAAAGCAGGCCAATCATACCTTAATTTTGGCCTTGTATCCTATTAAGAAGAAGTAGATTTTGATTCTGGAAAAGACTTGTAATCTGTAGTTTGAAAGATTCAATAATTTAATCCATGACTTTAATAGTAATGTTAGTGTCATGATGGGTATAGATTATATTTCCCAGGAGTACAAATATACGGCTTCTTCGGTAAAATAAGCAATGCAATGTAGCTAATCATGTGAATTACTTCAGGCAACCCTGGGGTTTTAGGCGTGACCTCTTTACAAGGCTGGCATGCAACAAAACTCCATGGCATCCTCATGTGATATAGAGTTTCACAGCACCCCTTTGTGGTTGGAGTTACCAAATCTATTTTTCATATGAAAAAAAGTTGGGAGTCATCAGGTGAGTACCTGGTCCACGTTGGTAAAGGGGATCCAGGTCTTACTGGAATCGAGATGGAAACAACATAAGTTTTAGACTTAATTTGAGTTCCCCTCTTGATTCTGTCAATTATTGCAGAGAGCTTTGTGAAAACTCCGTGAAGGCTGGTAATCGTGAACTCTTTTAAAACCACATTTTAAAAATATTTGTTCAATATTTACTTAGAGATTGAGCAGAGTGAGGGCGACTTGGTTTTGAAAGACTACGGGGAGTGGAGCTCAAAAGCTCCTCTTTTAAATATGCCATTTACCACAATCCATAATCATCTTCATTATATAGTTCCTTATGTTTTATGATCCGTCTACACACATATACACTCACACACACACACTACCTCATTTGAATGTAAAATCAATGAAAGCAGAGTCTTTACCTGTGTTCGTCAGCACATCATCTCCAGTGCCTAGAAACATGCCTGATAGCGATTGGCACTAAGTGAGCGTTTGCTCAATTAACTAATCAACCAAGTCAGGCTTATTCTGAAGATTAAATGAAGTATTATGTTAGACAATTCTGATTACAAAGTGAATTAATCATTTTTTGGAAGATTTTGTAAGATTTAATGGTCATTCCTTGAAGAGAAACTAATATATATTAGTTTTGTAATATAAAATACACAATTTAAAAATAAGGTACTCATTTAACCTATATTTTTATGAAAATAAATTGCAGAGAAAGTAAATTATTCAGGCCTCTCTTACTATAAACCTGTTTTCCATTTAACAGTTTCAGTAATTTATACTCAAGAGTATAAAGATGCTTGCCCGGTGGGGTGTGGCTCAGCGGTTGAGCATCAACCTAGGATCCAGGAGATCCCAGTTCGATTCCCAGTCAAAACACATGCCCGGGTTGTGGGCTCGATCCCCAGAAGGGGGAGTACAGGAGGTAGCCGATCAATGACTCTCTCAACATTGATGCTTCTCTCTCTCTCTCCCTCTTCCTCTCTCTGAAATCATAAAGACATATTTTTTAAAAAGTATAAAGGTATTTATACATACATCTAAAACTGGTTGTAATTAATAAATTATAGAATGTTGGGTTGAAAATGGCCCTGTGTAGTAACTAGCTAAACTCTGAAATTTGTGGAAACTTCCAATGGGGAAACGGAGGACAGGGATATAAAAGGATTACCCAAACTACAGAGTCAATTGGGGCAAAAAGACTCCAACCTTTATAAAACCAATTCCATGTTCTACTTCTCCCATTCAGTCAGCTTCAAAAACCATCACAGACACATGCTTGCCCTGGCTTTGGAAGACTATTTTCTATGAGATGGTGAGTCCAACCCAATGACTCTGCCAGTATACCCCTAGAAAGGTTTTAGACTTTTCAACTAATACAATGGCCCCAAAGCATGTGATGTGCTTATGACTATCATTTAAATCATAGTACTTTAAGAATCTTATAAAATGTGAAATGTATGAGTAACTAAATAACTCATTTAAAATAAAGATAGGATAATATTTATTATGGAAAATAATGCCCCAAATAGGTAAACTATTAAAGAAATCTGCAACTATTCATCTTGCTATTGACCTGGTAGGATCCCCCCTAGGACACAATGCAAGAGAAAAAAAATTATAATATCTTCCTCAAAGTAGAAATCGTTTCCCATCTTATATCTTAACTCCTCTACCAACAAATTCTGGAACAACTTAGCCACAGCTCTAAAATAGGAAGGCCAATGTGCACATGGCAGGCACTTTAAAGATTAAATGAAATAGTGTTTGTAGAGTGTCTGACTCATGGTGGTACTCAGTAAATGGTGGTTGTGGTGATTGCTGATAGAACAGAAAAAAAGGGTCAATTCTCCACAGTGAGGCAAAGCACCATTAAAGGTGAAGAAAACAGGACAACCTAATCAAATAATAAATTATATATTGAAGGGAAAATAATCCATGTTTGTTTGAATTGTCCAGTTTGACTATTTCAAATTTTCTGGAGGAAGGGGGGAGAAGAAAAGATAACTGAAAGTATTATTGAGTAGCTCTCAGTTTGATTTTTCCACTGTAATACACATGATAGATGGTGGTCATAGGGGTAACTCATTTTTTGTGTGCAATGTCTGGCAATAAAAATAAAAATAATTCTGTTTCTATTCCACTCAAGGCAGGCTACTGCAACACAAATGAGCAGGGCATCATTATTTAGATAGACTGGAACCTACTCTAGTGTACCTTAAACATAAGTAATTTGCAAATATATATATAAAGAAAATATATATATTCTATCAATGATTATAAATTTCTTAGAACGCATCACATAACTGATCAAGATTCAACCCTATCATTTTCAGAAAAGAGTAGACTGTTGCCTAGAGGGATGAAATGACTAGTTTAGTCAGAGCCAACCACTAATCTATGGCAAAGCAAGAACAAAATTGTATCGGGATCTAAATGCTCCAAATGGCCTTCTGTTCCTCAATGCCTCTCAAGGTGCCATCTTTCAGCTGAACAGTTAAAACCTAATGATTCCATGATGTCTGGATTTTTTTTTTTTTTTTTTTTTTATGTACCTAAATTCCTTCTGTTTCTCAGAATGTTAGATATTTGGAGGATTTGTCTATATTAAATTTTACTCAGCACATATTTATTAAGGCCAAACATGTTCTAGGCCTAGTGATCCAAGAATCAATAAAACAAAATCTCTGCTTTCCTATTGTGTAGAAGAAATGAACACAAATAAAATAAAACCAAATTATATTAAAAATTCTAGTAAAATACAGTATTTTAGATAGTTATAAGTGCTAAGGAGGAAAATAAAGCAAGGAAGAGATGGTACAGAAATATGTTGGAGGAGTGCAATTAATGAGCTGATGTATTTTAACTCATCCCCATTTGATAATGAGAGACAGAGGGCTGTGCGTGAATAGCACCCGCTAGGCGTGAGCAATGGTGCGGGTGCAGAGTCCCTCAGCTGTGCTGTCTCCTTGTGGAGGCTCTGTTTTAATGATGCAACGCCACACTTACCCAGTGGGGGAAACGGGGCCTGGAAGAAAATCAGGCCCTAGTCTAAGCCTTTCGAAATCAGAATATGGCAAGATGGTGCTCAACACTGGCTCTAAAAAATGGTATCCCTTTTTCTTTATATTCTTCCTTTTAAAAATAATTTCACTATATTTACAATATTTAAAAAATTGTATTTGCCTTATTCTAAGCCTAGAGCACTGTTCTAAATAGGTTTTTAATGAAGTATATTCTCCTGCCTTCCCTGTACACTGTGAATATTGTGTAAGATGCAGGCACAACATGATATTCAGATTGCAAGCTCCTGGATGATTATTGCTTACTCTACTTCAGAGGTTTGAAAATGGGGCTTTAAGATTTCTTCATTCTCTTTAGACATGCATTTTGATTATTGTCGTGAGAGTATTTATATTTTCAATGTCATGTTCACTGCCAAAATAAAATCTCTGCCTTCCTGATGGCATGACTCAATGCCACTGTCCAGGAGGCTGACTTCCCTTGTAGGAGAGAGCACAAGGTCAGAGGGAGACTATTTTGGTCTCACATTGGAAGGGAGAGTGAGATTCCAGCGCTGTGATGGGTAAGTGCTGGCCAGTCTTCACAGTGAGAAAAAAAGGTGTAAAAAACAGGTTGTTTGTTTATTTATCTTCTTGTTTTTAATCTTTCCCACTAAGAAAGGCATCGGATAAGCTAATGAGACATTTATGCAGGACAACTTCCCATCCAATGAGATCTGTTGAGCACTTACTTTCAATTGCTTTGATTTTATTTTCCCACGGGACACAAGCAGCTTTGAAGTTCTCAAAATCACGGAGAAATTTGACCCATTTCTGAAAAGGAAGCCAAGAACATCAGTAAAACCCAACCTCCTGTTTGTCAAGATGTTGTTGTTTTCTTCTCTTTCTCAGAACATAACCAATTTTCTCCCCTTTACGGGTCAATATGACCTCCATTGAGAATATATGGCATCAGCCAAATTGAGTTATGAAAATACTTACCTTGGCCATCATCATCTTAAATGCAAACCACCGTTTTCCTTTCCCTTTCCCAAGAGCGCCTTCATTTTCACTCACAAATTTTTTTGCTTCCCTAAGAAGAGAGAACAAAAGAAGGGGTGGGTGGGGGTGAGTGGAGAGTAATAGAATATAAAGGTAGTAAACATTTAATTTTATTAATTTTTTCAATCTTATTCCTTCTAGACCCTTAATAAGTGAATCTGAGCTGTATTTCATAACCTAGGGACTTGTAACAGATGCTTAGGTTGTTTGATTCTGACCAGGGAGAATAAGACATTTTAGTCTTGCTTATTTATCAGCTGAAGGCATTGAAAAGCAAGGCATTTATGCTAAATGTCAAAATAGAGAACCCAAGCTCTTCTCATTTCTACCACATATAAAATTGAATCTGAAGTTTACTTCAGATTTTGGCAGTCAGAATGTTTATTTTAAAATACTTTCTTTCCTTCTTTTTTAAGGATTATTATTTTAGCAAAAATAGGGCAAAGAGTTTAGGGCAAATTGACATGCAACACAGTTACTGACCTGGTATTAATCTTGTAAAAACAATTACACCTTAAAACAGAAAAATCATATTATGCAACGCAAATGAGGTTGAAGGAAGAAGAAAAAGGAAAGGAATCCTCTTTAGCCTTACATTTAGAAAGGGCTTCAAATTTATACTTTAACATTATTTTCAAATATTTATACATTTACAGTAGTTATATTAGTGCCTTTGTGTGTGTGTTAAAAAGCATCTATCAAAATGGGTAATGTGAACATATTAAAAATGTACACTATTTATAACTTTGGTGAACTTTGTTATTGTTGTTTGTTTGATATATATATTTAAAAAAACTTTATAAAGTAGAGGTGGGCCAGGCCTGTTTGGACGTCTCAGGGGCCATAGAGAACCCAAGAGATAACCCAGCCCTGGACGGTGATCATACAGGTGCAATGCTGGTGTCAGCTGGAGGGTCCCTGGAACATGCAGTATTACAGATAAGACCATTCAGCACATGACTATAAATAAACCTATTAACAAACAAAATAAATCTTGAAAAGTCGGTGAAGGAATTTTTGTAACGTGTTCTTTAGTGCTGAAGTCACAATTTTACAATACTTAGTGACCAAACACAACACACACAGGCTGACATGGTCGATAACTAGACGGCGGTGCCTTACTGTTCACCTATGTTTGTGTACCATCCATGTTCTGCCATTAAACACACAAGCACAATGAGGAGATTCTCTGCAGTCATCAAACAGACCCCCCAAAATCAGTTCCTTGACAGCAGGGCCAATATCTTTACCTTCTGTGTCTCCCACAGTGCTGACCACTACTTTGACTATAGGAGGTGCTTAATAAACCTAAACCTCCTGCAAATACAGCTGAACGGCATAGAACTCAGGCTAGAAATAGACAGGGGAGTACGTACTAATTGTACCTTCTACATCAATGCTTGAAGACAAAGTCATTCCAGACATTAGGATAATACTTTTCCTTGTTAGTCTTCTCAGAAACTTAATAGGGAAGCCTCCTGGAAATGGAGAAAAGCTACTAGACTGGCCTTGTTTTCAAATGCTCTGACATTTGACATGACCTCTGGGCTGTGAAGATTAATTGAAAAATGATTTCTAAAACATTCTACAGGTTCTAGAAGATTCAATAAAGCCACATCAAAAACAATAAACTGAGTTCTCAGGACTGGGTTTTAGATTCACACAATCAGGAAAACACATTACATTTAAGCATTACCTATGTGTTATAGACATGATAAGACAGGCGTGTGGCACCTAGCAGGCATTTATAAATGTTGAACTGATCTAAACTGAAAATCAGGTTATAGTTCTAACTCAGCCTCTGAGATTTGTCTCTGTGACCTTGGCCACGACTTTGATGCTCTCTGGACACACATTGACAAGTGTTCTGTGTCTCAAAAGAAACACACGGGCCCAAGACTCACAGAGACCTGAGCAGGTTCCGGCACAGGTCCCCTTTGTTACTCTGTGGCCTTTAACAGGTCAGTATTCCCCAACAAACAGACAAAAATCAGGTAACTGTTTTCCTCCCTGCTTGCCAGGATGGTGGCAAGAATAAAGTGAAGTCATCTATGTGAAAGCTTTGAAGGGATTATTACACAGTCAATAATTCTACAGCAATGTCTGTTTTGCAACTGCAAATTTGTTCTAGTATGATTGATAGATGATAGAACAATCTGAGCATAACACAAGTTTTTGTTTGCTTATGTGTGATTTTTATCTACAAAAAACACTAGGTGAATGCTGAAAATTGCATCCAGCTAAACCTAGCAGTATAATAAACAAAATGTACACACTTCAAGTTACGAAAGCCACATCCATTCACAGTTGGTGTTACAATGACCCTCCTCCCACACTTTACAATAACACAAATTGCCACCCTGCTAAAACACTTCCCCAGCAAACTGCAGGTCTTTTTCACAGTAAACTGCCACGTTTATTGCAGTAGTTATGTATTTCTTCACCATTTAACATGTATAAAATGTTGCTGTCATTTTACACCTTTTTGTGTATCACTAATGACATTTCTGAGTATTGTTCCCCTATTCCCATTTTTCCTATAAATCCTATCGTTTTCATTGCCTATTGCATATTGCAGTGATTTTAAAGACCCTATACAACTAGTTATATAGCAGAACTGATTATAATTCAATTAGTTGGCATCGAGAATTTTGAAATCCATAAAACCAATTATACATAGGAATTTTTACATCATTCTCTAATATAGTAACACATACAAATAGAAAATCAAAAATTCTTAGTAGTTAAATTTGTTTTTCAAATGTCAAAGTGCCTATTTTATGGAAGTATTCACTACCCTGGATACTTAGCAGATAATTGAAAGGTGCTCAGTTGGGCCTATTAGAGTTGTATCACTTACTAGATAAGTGGCCAGTTAGAAAACTGGACTGCTCTAAGCAGTCAGAAGTGTAAAGAGATAGCCATTCTACTCTATATTTCTGACAATATTTTTAATTTTGTAAGCTGATGGTGGTACAGAAAGAACTATCACAATTTAAGAGAGAGAGAGCAAAGTCAGGGTTATAACCAAATTGAAATCACCACAAAATTAATTATAAATTCATTGGACAATATAGAAATTTATTTACATGGCAGCCATAGGTTTTCATCATTTATTATTAATATAATTTTCCTTTGAACAATCTAAACAAGATTTTATTATCTGTCTTCAATTGCCAAGTCCTGACTCTAGGCATAGTTTCACCTTTCCCAATGACTACCGCACACTGCCCTCAATATACATATATAAAAGTCTGGACTTCACTCTACTCCACATAGTCTCAGGTGTGAATTTCTTCTCTTCCTTGAGTCCCTAATCTCTCCTCCATTCTTCAAGAGATCTCCCCCCAAATTTAATATAAAAGGGATCCCCGAACAGCCACTCTATCTCCTCCTGCTCCACAATGCCCACCCTGGCCAAAATAACTAGACAATTCATCAGGAATCTGGGGGATGACTTTAAAACAAAGTCAGAGGCCATAGGATAGGTAGAGAGTAACTATTTAACAAGAATAGATTCTTGATTCCCGTGATGTGATACTCTTGGGATGTAAGGAAGCATGTTTGCTGCTTGCAGGCCTAGAAGAAGGAACACTGGACTGCATGTGGTCAGTGACTCAGGAAGAGAACATGCTTTAACACTATTTCCACGGCTGACCTTTGCAGTGAGCTGGCATGATGTTAGGATGAAAGAAAATCAGTATCACCCAATCCCATCCTTCTTGATAACAGATTTCTTAACCAGAAGACATCTTTCACTGCGCTATTAGAAATAAGATGCAAAAAAGAAACTATCTAATACGGAGCTAAACGCTGAGTAATATTTATCCCACTGAAGTGCCCGTGATATATATCAGAATGCAAGAAAAGAAAAAGCAATGTATTTGAAAACTAAAAAGCAAGAGTATTTCTTCATATTTTTCTTATAGTTAATCTATTTCCTACCCATTTATATTTATCTGGACAACTTAAAAGGATTTTTCTACATGACTAAAATGAAGTAGACTTTTGTGGATAAACTTTGAATATCTATTGGCCTCAAACTATCCAAATTTATGACTGTAAAATGTGTGTCATCCCTTTGAATTGCATTCAACAAAAGCCACCTGCCAAGACTATAAGCTGGTCTCCAGGTCCCAGGTCTCAAGTAAGCCCTGGTACAATATGCACAGCTCTCTGAGCTGTAACCCCAGACTCAGGGATAAATAATTGAGTGAGGTCTATTTAATGACAATGATACCTGGCCTCATAATTAATTTATCAACCCCTTGTGTTGGTAATTAGAATAATAAGGTTTCATAGGCTTTCAAGAATGCTTTCACAGTTAGTTGAAGGAGCACACTTTGGCCTAACTTACAAAATAGATAATTTACCCATAACACATGATACCACCCTGATTGCACAGGGGATTTAGGGCATGCTATGTTGCCTTTGACGCATACTCATCCCAGGAAACATGTTCTCTGTCTGAGTTAGGTTAAGTTGGCTTTTCTTCCCTCCTGTTTTCATTTTGATAGTATGATTGAGCAACCCATTTATTGCTCCAGTAAATGAAAGACATTTCAAAACTTGTCTTTAAAGAAACTGTAATCAAAACTTGTATTCATGAATACTTCCCAGTAAAGGGATAAAAAGAATGAGAAGTCTTCTTTTAATAAGCAAATTAAAAAAAAAAATGACCATTTAAATTAACTAAAAGTTAAAACTCTGATTTTCCTAAAATATTATTGCGTAATTGAAAGAAAACTGCAGAGGTAAGAACTAGTCTAATGTGCAGAAACTAAAAATAAGGACTATAAGCCTCCTAGATAATAGAACTCCATAGTTAGACTGTGAGAATTATTTAAAGTCATCCTAATACTGGAAGTGATGGTTCAAAAATCTGTTTCTATAAAGAGGCTGCTGGTGGCAGTAGCTGTAATTGTTAAGATGTTCAGGTGCTGCCTCTATAAAATAGAGATAATAGCTATCTCACTGGGTTTTAGCGTGCTTTATAGAAAATAATGTATGCATGTATGAATGTATGCAATGTGTTCATGGCAAAAAGTAAGAGCACTATAAATAGCACTCTACATATTTGGAAACTTGATAAATTGCCCTTGATAAATAAAAACATCAGAAACAATCTGAAAACAAGTAACAAATAAACAAAGAACAAGTGAAACATTAGCCTGTGCATTCATATAGCCTCTTAGCCTACACCCCTGGCTTATTTTGGTGTGCTTCTATTTAGATAGTACCACTTCACAGATTTTATATATATATGGAGAGAGACCGAGAGAGAACCAAGCCTCTAAAATTTTTATTAGCGGTAAACTTTAGCGATAAACTGTATACAAAGAGTTCTTAAGGCAATTTTTTCACTAGCTCTGATGCTATCCATGGAAATGTGTGAAAGCCAGCTGTTGGTGTTAGTGAGTAACTAAAGCAATGCTTGGATATGTTGAATTTATATTAAGTTCAAAATTACTACCCATGGAAATTCTTCAGACCTAGGAAGACCTAGGAAATTCTTCAGACCCATGGAGCAATGAAACAATGCTAATTTTCAGGGCTGCCTTAAATGTCAAATAAAGACTCAAACACATTTTTGTTATACACTAGAGATCAGTCAGTCAGCATCTCAGAGTAATTTCAGATGACTCAAAGTTGAAATGACATAGTTGGGCTTTAGTTGTTTAATAAAAAAAAGTACACTAGATCCACTTGTACTCACTGATTAGGTTTTTTTCTAATTCTTCTCTGTACCTGGCTAATTTAAGACACAGTCTATGATTTAAAATGTATTCCTTTGTATTATTATAACAGGGGAGTGGGAAAAAAGGACCATGCAGATTTTCCCAGGAGCTAAAAGATTGTGCTGACTTTTGGTCACAACAAAACTGGTTTTCCACCATAGAAGGACACCAAAAAATGTTAAGATCATCAGCAGAGATAATGAATGTACAACAAAGTTACCGTAATGAATTCTTTCTCAGTGGAAAGCAATCTACAATCACAACTTTATAAACATCTCTCCAGATATTCTTATTCATCTCTATATTAAGGATTTTATCCTACTTGGTTTTGTTTTAATGAATCAATTGAGCATGCAATTAACAACACTAATACCTGAAAGCAAGGGTGATATTATGTGGACTGCGAAGAACCAGGCCATATCCCTAAGACATCTAGGTATATTCTAGCCTACAATTATTGCTTTGTTTTTTGAGCAGAAATGAGATTTGAGAAGAATGTGACCTTAAAGTCACAAGTAATTCTTAAGATCAGGAGCCCAAGAGTCATAAGAAAAGCTAAATCTAAAACCTTATTTCAACCTTACATCACTAAAAATTTGCAAATGGCAGGGTTCCCCACCTACCCTCTCCCAACCACTTTACTGTGGGGAAACTATTCTCAGAAGTAGATAAAAATAGGACTGAAAATATAAGTTGCTATCCATTGCTATGGCCATCCAAAATTCTGGTCAATGAGCAAATTTGTTTCACTTTTATCATTCTTTCCTTCTCTTTTAGTGGCCATTTTTAAAAGAATTTATTCAGTATGTTTTATGTTCTTAGGAATGCGTTTAGTGCTTTGAAAGAAATAAAACATGTAGATTCCTTTCTAAAGCTTAAATTCTATTAAGAAAAATGAGTTATAGGCCCATAAAATTGTTGTATAACAGTGCTGCGCAGCCTTGAAGTGAAAAGGGATTAGAGAGCGGAGGCCTGAGAGCTTGCTGCAGATATTGTAGACGAGACAAGAATGAAGCTGGACTCTAAAGGGCTGATAGAATTTGAGTAGGCAGAGAAAGGCATTCTAGGCGTCGGTTTGCAAGAATTTCCCTAACAGAGGAGGTATTTCCACCATGAATCACATTTACAATCTTATATTCTTAGCTATATTGACATTCAGATCTTCGCAAGGCCATTTACAGGGCTTGGTAGACAGACTGTGCTAATTCTGGTGGCTCATGTGCATTCTAATCAAACATATCTGGCTAAATACTGTGAGACCAGAGGATGTACATGGTGCTGCCTCAGAGTGAGAGGAGCCATTCTGCTTTGAAAGTGTGGGTAAAATATTTCTGCACAACACTTACGTGTTCATATTTACACTTTGTAAGCATGTCTAAGTATTATAAAATATTTTTTCACATATTGTATGGTAATATTTAGAAGTGCTAAAGGGCCTTAGTTTTCTTTTGAAACTAGGCGTTCTGCCTTTTGATCCACCAGTGGCAAGAAATTTTAAATGATGTCATTTCAATGAACTCTGCAAATAATCGACTAGCTGGTAAATTTGACTATTGCCCCATGACAAACTTAGATCTGCAGGTCTGTCCTATGCACTTAGCAACACAACTTAGGTGAGGTCACCCAAAGAGCACACCATGCTCCTATGCTGTGTTGACTCGCGATCTTAATATTTCACAGTTTCCTTCCAAAGCTTCCCTTCTAACCTTGCCTGATCCTTGTGACCAATCACTGGTCAAAAAGGACTGTAATAGCGTATGCATAAATATAAAAATTAATTCATCCAAGGAGGCACGTATCTTTATGTAGATATCTGAGTGTGTATGTGTAGGTATATGTGCAATCGTATACACATAAACACACATATACATATATATATACATGTGTATATGTAAACTCATGCATATATTGCAAAAGCACAATTAACATACTATTTAAAAAGAAGTGTTTTATATTATTTTTAAATGCTTACTTTTCAGAACTGCAGAAGGAAAACTTGACACATTATATTTGGTATATAAAATTATTCTTTCTTTCTCTCATATAATCTGTTGTGATATTCTAATATAATGCTCTCCAAACATTAACTTTTAGTATATGCATTTTAATAAGGCTTAACCATTTTTATTCTATAGCAACAGGCTTATTTAAGTCCCCAGAATAGTATTCTACTTGCCATTCCTTGGTCATATACATAAAGATATCTTTAAAAATTCCTTGGTTATTCTATTATAATGCACCTAATAAAGTAAAGGGCTATCTTCACAATTTGTACCTTATCTGAGATCTGGATGGCAATGCCCCAGAACAACAAGGAAGCATTTCTCAAAGCAATCTTAGTGCACATTTGCTTTTCTTTTATTGTTACAGCATTATGTGAAATATATTTGAAAGCATTTCTTCCAAGATAATTTTTTAGTGGTAATTAATGAATTCCTCCTTTTAATTACCCTTCAAAGATAATATAGTTATAGATAGTCTAATAATAAGTTGCAAAATTTAGCTGTCACTGATAGCAGAAATTCTAAAGAGTCCAAGTTAGGTAAATTGTTATTTATCAAAAATTAGAGGGTAGAGTACCCTTGCAAGCTGTGAAACCTGATTCAGTGTGTTACCATATATAATACATTGACTGATAAGACTCTAGGAAATGAGGTACAATGAAATGAAATTAAGGTAATAGTAGCCACACTTTATCTATATAGAAGGAAACTTTAGAACTTCCCTATGTCTAAGATTTATTCTTTATTATAATTATTATTTTCTTACACTGTAAAAAAAAATCCCTGTTTATTTCAGTTTTGGGGTTATTTGAATTTTGGATAAGTAGGTGTTTGTAGAAAGTAGTGAATTAGATTGGTTGCCAAGATTCTTGGAAAGCTTCTTTGAATATTAGCATTTTTAGATCCATTTTCCCAATATCCTTACACCAACTACCTGGCAGAATCTCAGGCTGATTTAACTAGGCTCTGTACTTGAGATTTTGAGGTTGATACAAGCATCATAAATGCCTTAAAAACTTTCCCAAAGAGATGGGAGCAGTGAGCCACCTGAAAAACCTGCCAAACCACAGTGAAAAATAGAACATCTCCAGGTAACTGTGGCAAAATGGTGCAGTATAGATAAGAAGGATTAAGCAAATCATGGCACAAATAAAGGAGGAGGATTCTTGGTAGACAAAAGTATCCCAAATGTTTCAGAGCTGACTGCCTTGACAATTAAAAAATTTTCCAAAATAGTCATGTGCCAAGAAAAAAACAATAATTTGGTTCCTTTCAATATCCTTTAAGGGAGAATTTCAAAATACTTTTTTAAAAACATTACTAGAATTGACCACAGTAATTTTCCAAGCACTCACAATAATACAGTAATAGTAACAGGCTAAATTCTGAGTCAAAGAATTGTCAGGGGCATTGTTCGTATTTAATATGGAAAGATTCGTTCCAATGCAATGAAAATGATGAGATAAGCAATTGTTGCAGGTGAGCTCTAATGTGAATATTAAGCCAAAATAGATTTCTGATCTCATTCAAAAATTGGTTACTCTTGAATTTTTTTCCCCCCGTCTTTAAGACAAATTGTAGAAGAGAAAAAATGAAAATGGAAGGAGGAGAAGGGAGAAAGATTGAAACTCTGTTCATGATCACAGATTTGGGAGGAAATTCTAAAATATAAAAGGAAAGACTTTTAGCAGGGTGTTAAAGTAAAAACCAGGATAAGAGGTTATTAATGGACTTTGCATCTTTATCTGGAGTCCTGAAATTATAGACTAGTGTTTGTCCTTCACACAGGCAGCTCTAATTCAAGCATTTCATTGTTGATTACAGACTAAATATAGGAAATATGTTACAACATTATAAACAGTTTTTTTCTTTAGCCTCTGCTCTCAGTTCCTCCAGATTAAGGTTCCTCTAACATAAATTTAGTTAATCAAAGGCATTACTAGCTCCCCCAATGAGATGCTGGAGCTGACTCAGCCACCGACTGTTGAATTTTCACAAATTTTGTGAGCTGATTTTTAAACTGTTGGCAGCTTGAAATTGGTCAGAATGGGAGTATTTATGTGATGGAAATTGGTAAATACTGCAAATCAGTGCTTTTTACCAGCACATTCCTGCCCTTTACTCACATATTCATCTGGGGCCTTAAAAGGCCCCCATCATGTTAATGATCCCCTTGCCTTCAGAATGAGTGTCCAACAACAAAATGAATCACCATTAACATTGTCCCTCACACAGGAAACAGTAACTGAATGCTTATGGGGTACAGAACACTATGCTGGGCCCTAAGCAAAAAAAGAGCTGTAAGACATCTTCATATCCTGAGAAACTCCAAATCTTTTCTGAAGGGAAGGAGATTTACATACAATTTTTAAAACGCAATACAATGTAGTATAATTGGAGGACCAAATGAATAATGGTCTATCTGAGTCCCATTTCTAAAGGAGTTGGCAAAGAAAACCCTGAGGAGCGACAATAATTCATGAAGGAAATAGAACTCAGGACTGGAAGAAGCAGAGGAATGAAGGATAGCAGAAAAGTAGAGGAGACTGGACTCAAGTGAGAAAGTGTACCCAGGAAGTCTAGAGAAGATCAAAATCATGTCACTGGAAAACATGATTCAAGTGAGAAGCAGTGCAGCACACAAGAAAAAACATGAGGTTTTAGAGGTGGAGAAACCTAAATGTGAGTCTTCACCTTGACAGTTATTAGCTGTGTGAGGCGACTGTACCTCAGTGAGTCTCGGTTTTCTCATCTGTAAAACAGCGATAACTTCGTTTTCAAGATTTCTATGAAAATTAAATAAGTTAATGTGTGTATCATCTCCTAGCACAGAATTTGATACATAGTAGACACTCAAAAAAATGTGAAAATGGTTTTGTCCATCTCCAAACCCTCATGGTCATTATCATCAATAACTAATGATTTGGAAAGGGAGTTGGAATTCAGAGTATGAATTCACATAGTGGAGCTCACTGATTTTTTTAAGCAAAAGCCTTTAAACTTTGTTAATGACTGGGAACACATTGAAGGTTCTGAACATGGGAATGACATGTTCAAGTGGTATTTTAAAAGAACAGCCTTGCTATAGTTCATGAACACTGTCTTTGGAGTTACATAGACTTGGGTTCTATAATGTAAATTTACTGAATTATTTAAGTAATTATATAAGTGATTATTGAATTCTGCTATTGGAATGGATGGAACTCATAAAAGTATTAAACATAGATAATAATAAAGCTCTTGGCTCATTATATTCAAATGAAACTCATAGATAGGATCAAATTATGGACCTATGACTGTGTAATTACACCAGACTCCACACTCAGATGGGCCCAGTGCTTAATTTAATGCTCTGACGTTGTCATCTTGTAATTTTTAATAATTGAATTTTTTTATTATTTTAACAAGGGCCTTGAATTTTCACTTTGCACCAGGTTCTGCAAATTATGTAGCTGGTCCTGCATGTAGGATATATTAAATATAGCTAATAAATAATTTTGTAGCATGTTACAAAGGCATAATTTATAAGATGAGTTCCAATACAGATTGTAAGTTCGCACACTATAATACCTGCCAAAGAAAGACAGAAAATAGAAATTATGATGAATAAATAAGAATATTATAATCAGAAAGACATGAAAAGGTCAAGTTATGATCCTGTCACTTTGGGACAGATATCTGTAACTCCTAAAATTGACCACTCATGCCCGGCTGGCATGATTCAGGGATCACACATCGACCTATGATCAAGGAGATCACAGTTCTACTCCCGGTCAGGACACATGCCAGGTTTCGGGATCAATCCCGAGTAGGGGGCATGCAAGAGGCAGCAGATCAATGACTCTCTATCATCATTGATGTTTCTATCTTTCTGTCTTCTTTCCTCTATCTGAAATCAATATGAGTTCTGCTCAAAAAAAGCAGGTACAACTTGTGGCATTTCAACAAGCTAATTGACACGATATTATTATGATCAGGAAACACTCTGATAGAGCAAATGCCTACCCTTGGCCTATGTCATCTTTAGTCCATGGGCCCCTTTGGGATATCAGTTCTCTTAACCATACCATCAGTAGGGTGCGAGAGACAGGCCATAGGAACACTGTGAAATCCAGGATTCAAGAAGTGTGGTTCTGTGGCCTACACTACCACTCTACTGCTATTCTATTCCTCACATGTTCATTTATCCCATGTTTTTGCCCTCGCTTCTCACTGTGCTTAAATTTACTTAATAAGCCATCTGATTTGAACATGTTAATTTGATTTGTGAACCTTTCAGTCCCATGACTTCCGGGAGAGCTTGCCTGGTAGTATACTTAGAGATCGTCACATCAAAGTCATTTTCTAAACAAGATCAAATCATGGCTCTATCACTTAACAGCAGTTCAAACATAAACAATTATTTATCCTCTGTGAGCTTAGTTTTCCTTATATGAAAGCCCAAAAAACAATACTTACCTCAAAGGGTAGTTGCAAGTGATAAATGAAATTATGATGGTAAGTGAAGAATAGCTAACATGTATAAAATGATTACTGTGTACCAGGCACCATTCTCAGTGCTTTAGGCCTATTATCTGATTTAATCATCTCTATAACTCTGTGAAATACTACTACTTTTATCTCAATTTATAAGTGAGGAAATCTCAAGGATGTAGAGGTTAAGAAACTTACTCAAGGTCAAAGCATAAAGCTTGATACCTAGTAAACACTTGTTAAATAGTAGATAAATTGAATGTCAATTTATATTTTGATCTACTAAATTCAAATATACAGATTGCCTTAGACTCTCCATTCTTTGAATGAGAAAATCAACAATCTACCCAAGATACCTATAATGTACAATAACTGAAGGCCTGTTCTTTGATTGAATTGTTGGTTAAAAAGAATCTCAAATGCTTGAAGCATGTGTTAGTGAGTATGTACACATTCTAAAAAGTCTTCTTGTGAGGAATTCCTCATTCCTTTACAATAAGAGATGAAGGAAAGGCCTTTGTGAACTAAAGTAGAAATCATGTTTATTGCCTAATAAAATCTTAAGTTATAAGGAAACTAAAAAAGGGGTATTCTTCCCAGATGGCTTAAACAGAGGAAATCAATTCTATCTTTTCTCATTTTCTTAGAAATACATTAGTTCCCATAATCAAAAAAATAAAATAAAAAACTAACAAAAATAAGTGTGGGAGGGTGCAGGGAGGTTGAATAAAGAAGAACGTTATATTAATGACTAGCTGACAGTTTCAAGCACCTGTTTATGTGTAAACGAAATCCTAAAAGAAACTTTCTTGGCTTCGCTGTGTGTTTCATTAATAAATCACCAGGCACAGTCAGCCAATGGGCAACTCCCAGAAATACTGGGTCAGGGTGCTACAAAGCTCACAAATAAAACAGTCAGTATCATAGCTAAATAAAC
Organism: Miniopterus natalensis; assembly: GCF_054644295.1. Taxonomy (NCBI): domain Eukaryota; kingdom Metazoa; phylum Chordata; class Mammalia; order Chiroptera; family Miniopteridae; genus Miniopterus; species Miniopterus natalensis. The sequence goes on along the minus strand of NC_142092.1, from coordinate 36,819,173 downwards.
ATTTTTGTTATCCAAATAAATATTTTTTAAAATGGCTTCTACCCAACAGGCAGTCCCATGCAAAAGTATACTTGGAGTGTGCTTGTACCCTAACCTGTAGACTCATAAAGTGTGAGAGCTGCTCCCTTCCTCAAATAAGCTTCTTTAAATATCCGGTGAAGTGATGCTTTTTTAAAAACTGTTTTTTATGTGACTAGGCACAGAAGCATTTTCATTTCCAACGAATGCTTTATATGGAAGTGCACTGAGTAGAAGAGAGAAACTGTAGGTCTCCTCTGCTTGAAGTTGGCATTGTGGCAAAGCAGCCCTCCCTGTGCCTCTGCCTCCCTTGCATTGAAGGGATTTCTCCAAACCACTTGAACTTTGAGGACAACAGTTTGAAAACCACGGGCCACAATCCAATTTCTTCATTTTATAAATAAATAAACTGAGGCTCAGAGAGGTGAAGTTAGAGGCAGAGCTTAGATCAGAGTCTAAGTCTCTTTAATTTTCAATCCAAAATCTATTCTTTCTACTAAGACAACATAGAGTGGCTACTTATTTAGGTTTAGTCATGAGGGCATTTAATTTACAACACAGAGTGTTCTGATATAGTTAAAGGTTTTACGTTTCAGGATGAGTAATAAGTAGACCTGTTATTTTCCACCCAGGTGTTTTATTTCACCGGTGGTGGCTGCTACCAGGTTAGTGTGGCCACCTCTTACAGGCAGGAAAGATCTAGTCATCCAACTTCTGAGTTAAACCCATACACAACTTAAAAACAGATTATACTTAAAATCCTCACTGTTGAATACTCTTTAGTTAGTTAACAAATAAAAAATAGGAACTGACCTTCAAATAATTGGAAAATACACCACAATTTCCCTTTCCTCAGCACCTCCCCCCCACACATATACACATAGCCTCACCTATTCAATAGACTGTTCACAGAGCAGAATGTTCTGCTTAATGAAGTTTTCTGTTTCTCAGAGTTAAAGACAATCTCAACCCTGACTGTATGTAAATAACTTCTAGAGTAAAAAATATATACACACATTCCTGGTCTGAGCTAGGTGCACATATCCCTCCACCCAAAGATTCTTATTCAGTAAGTATGAGGCTACTGGAGTGTGTGAAACTGTATTATACACGGGAAAACATACACTGAAGAACACCGTGCCACAGTGATGGTGGAAAGAGGCTTCCCTTCATCCCTAAAGAGCATTGAAATTCTGCTGCCTTGAAATTGCATAATGCCAGTTCCTGAGCCATATTTGAGAATTCATATGGATTTACAACCCATTCTTAGAGCTTCTTGCCAATGTATTAATTGTTTATATTAAACTGTCTCTCCACCCTAAGTCCTGAGGATGCTCATGTCCCTAGTGGTAGACATTCTTTCGAAAACCGAGAACTATCCAAGTGTCCCACAACATCCTCAGAATCATAAGCTTCCTGAGGCTTTACTCTAAAACATCTTGAAACCCTGACCCTCTCTAAAATTTATTTCAGAGTTCAGAGTCATAATGCAAGTTTTGGAACCCAGACACAGATCCAAACTTGTGATAAAAATATCTGCTCCAGTTATATTGAGCCTAAAGCCTTAGGTTCCATAGATTTAGCAGGAGTCGTGACTAGAGGCCAATTCTGGGAATAACATAATCCTTAGAAATACTCTCTCAGAGTTAGATGTCCCTGAAAGATGTATAGGGAGGGAGGAAAGCTGCCTGACTCCCATGTTTTAGTAACATTGGAGTAGAGAAAACTTTACCTACATGAACTATTGACTACTTGCTCAAATAATGTGAATAATTGAAATTCACAGGAGAGAAGCTCAAAACAGCATTCAAAAGCCTACAGAGAGAGACAGATCAGGCACCAGAGTACCAATAACTTCATCATGGAGGCTCAGACAAAGAGAACCAGGCTGACCGTAGCGGCTGGCCCCAGGTGTGCTGAGAGCTGCACAGCCACCAAGCAGGAACCATGTCTGGTCATGGAGAATTGTCGCAAGACAGTAAGCATTGCTGACAGGAGACAACCTACAGTTGTTTCTCCTCTGGGCCTAAATTTGTGCTTCCATTCTGCAAAGCTGGTTTTGGCTTGGATGTTCTGAATCACTGTCTTGGGAACATGCCTAACCTACTCCACAGCTGCCAGGCAGGAGACAGCAAGCTCCGGTGCGCACTACATTCAGCCAAGAAGCATGAACAGCTGAAGGGCATTGTTTGGGAGCTGTGCAAACTGAGGAGTGAATGTCCTGTTAGTAGGGGACAGTGATTGCGCAGCCCCAGCTGTGATTTTCCTGTAGGAATGTGGGACCAGACCTTCACTTACCCAGGAGAAGCTAGACATCTGGATTTTTTAAAAGTGGAATTTCCCATTTTTAAAAGTTTAACAATAAAATATTATTACAAAAATTCCCCAAAATTGTTAAAATGGTAAATTTTATGTATATCTTGACACAATAAAAAAAATAACAAAAGAAAAAGAAAGGAAAAGTATGTGAGCCAAATAAAAACCATCTGTAGTCTAGATTCAACTGTGGACTTACCATTTTCAACCTCTGCCCTAGTAATAGGGTCTGGTGTTGGCCTTTCTTTCATCCCAATCCCTATCTTCCCACTTTTAAAAATGGCTTAATCTCTGGACTCTTGGCCAAGGACCCAGGTTCTGGAATCTACCACAAGACCACCCTGAGTGTACATTTTGAAAATCCTGAGAGGGTTCTGGCCCTGGATTCTGCCAAATTGTCAAGATAGCCTACTTCCTTTGTTGTGGCATCAATATTTTATTGTCCATCCAGACTACAACCAATATTGTCACCATCCCTCAAGGGTCCTGGTTTGGCCTGTGGCTAGGTCTGCTCCTACCTGGCCCTGCCAGGTCCACACTCTTTCCATTTCTCCTGTCACACTGCGGGAAATCGGGCAACACCAAGTCTGCCCTGAGATGAAAAAGTTATTACAACTTGCATGTCCCAGCTATGTGCTATGTTCTGGCACCATGTGTTGCATGAATTATTTCACTTAATGACTCCCATAACCCTCTACATTTGTATAATTTCATAAGGAGCCATAAAAAGTACATAATTCATTTAAAATTGCACAGTTAAGGTAATATTTTAAACAAAAATAAAATAAAAATAAATAAATTTAAAAAATAAAATTGCACAGTTATTAAGTGGAAGATCTGAAATTCAAGCTTAAGTCTGAAGCTCACACCTGCTCTACTGCGCTACATGGGAGAAACCGGCAAAGGATAGTGGGACATGTATTTCTATACCCCCATACAGATGGCAAGGGAAGAGATGGCCTTTGGCATTCTTACTCAACTTCATACTATGCTTTGAAAGTTCACAATATTATCACTTTCCAATTTTATGACTTTCTATGTACAGTTACCTATGGTTCTCAAGTTTGGGGATTTCATGGCCAGTAATATTTCAAAATAGATTTTGGGAGCCCACATAAGGTTGCCAAGCTTCTATTTTGCCAAGTAAGTATATTTTGAAACCTATCACTTAGCATCATTATCACTTCATTGAATGTAAACTTTTAACACACACATATGCACATGCACACGTGTTTGTGGGTCCATGGAAGCAGGAGCACTGCTTGCTTTTGCCTTCCTTCATGGCTGAGGTGCACATGCACACACAGGAGTTCCCAGCAACAACTGTGTGAGGCAAAGTGTGCTGGGAAAACCGTTGTTTGAAACTTGGAAAACCTTACTCCACAAAACAGAACAATACCATTTGATGACTAGGTTCCCGCCTCGTGGGTAGATCTAGAGTATCTTATTTTAAATATGATGGAAGTGAGGCCCTGGGAGGTTAAGCAATTTCCTTAAAAAACACATAAGCTTTTCCAGAGCCAAGACTAGAAATGAGTTATCTTGGTAGCTACTTCAGTTCTCTTTTCATCACCAGGGACAATAATACTATCATTTTCACTGTGTGTGTGTATGTGTGTGTATACAATATTTAACATTGTGAGTTAAATAGGCTTATGGAGGGATAGCTTTGGAAAGGCACCACTATTTTTAAAAATGGTTGTGTGGAAAAATGCAATCTGCAGCATGAACTTTCATGCAAATGTGACTGTTTTCACAGACACATTCCCTTTTTCACTCGCTGCCTCTCCCAACCACCATGGCAAGATTGTATAGTGTGATCCTCAGAAGTGAAGCTACTTCCATTTTCCAGGAAAGATAAGCATTTGATTCTTAATATCAGAAGTTTATAAATCTGTGTGTCTCTGAGTATCTTTGCCCCTTCATCAGCATTCAATATAAGAGTAAAACCGGGTCACTGACATGTTACCAGGGAATAGTTATTAACACAGCCCTTAATTATAATTGTGTTTACCGTTCTGTTGGCCTAGCATCTTCCCTGCACTTTAAAGAGAGCTGTCACATGAAAATATCATTTTAGGCTGGAATTCTGTAGAGAAAGAAGACTGCATAATCCACACAAACTTATAAAATTCTAATATATCTTTTTCAGAGGGATCATAACTATTGTATTAAACTAAGGAAACTCTTAGTTCAAGGAATAAATGATTAAAGGTGACCACAAGGATGATAAGACTCCAAACAATAAATTTGCTTATAATTTCAAATTTGTAATTATTAGCCCAGCCTCTCTAGTGATGTGATATATATATGTATATATATATATATATATACACACACACATATATATATGATATATTATGTATATATGACCATGAACATTGTATAATAATATGAGTATTATATATATGACATATCACATATAGTGTTATACGTTAAATATAGGTAATACACAGAGGATTTAGGAGATCAGAATCAAGGAAACTGTTTCTAATTATGGAAAGTGGCATCATACTTGAGAACTTCAATTTTCTTCTCCATTTTCCAAGGCTTGCATTTGACATTAGCAATCATTTGTCTTTGTTCATCCAATTCTGCCTTTAATCTTTCCAGTTCCTCTTCATCAATTTCATCATCTTCATCCCTTTAAAAGAAAAAAACTTAATAAAGTTATGTTTTGCTTGACTTCCAAACTTAAAAAAAAATGATATCAGAAACTCAGTCGTGTATCAACTGGGCTGTACATAATGAGTGCTGAGATCCATAAGCATTGAACAGAGATTCAGGATTTCGGGAATTAATATAACTTTAAAGAATAGTATTTACATTCTGATGTCCTAAATCTAAGCTGTTCTTATATAAATAGTCCACAGCTTCAAACTCTCACAATAGTTACAGATCTATCAAGATCAATTTCTCGACTCTTTGTTCCCTTGTACACTTCCTCCCACCAATTCTACATTTCATTTTTAAACTTTATTTTTCAGTAAGGATAGTAAATTAGAGATGAAGATGTTTTTGAAGTGCACTTAAATTGTTTAAGAAAGCTCTGACTCAAGAGAAAGAGAAAAATTGAGATAAAAAAAAATTTGTTTCTCAAAGCTCACTTAATCTTTTAATTAGCTCAAAACTTCAATTGATAAAATTCAACTTGAATTATATTTGGTGGAAGTGAATCCTTTGAAGAGGCTTTCAAGGGAATTTAATTTCTTACTGAGAAAATGAGATACGTCTTTTCTCTTCTGTATTCCTAGTATTGCAAAAATATTATAGGGTTCAGAACACAAAGAAATTAAAATGAAAACATGAGAACATAATTTTAAATTGAGGAATGTAATGCCATGTTGTGGAGATCATTTTTTTGGGGGGGGGAAGGGGGTAATAGATTGTTTCAGTTATTAAGCTTTTGTCACTCAAGTTCAAACCCACCTTTTTGTATTTAATATGCAATGCTGGGGCTGGGATTCTAGGGTGCATTTCTGCTTTGTCAGCTGGCTCGCTATTAGGTTGACACTAATAAGGAACTTAATCTTTCCTTTGGTTTTGTGTTTGCTTCTTGGGGTGATGCTTCTTCTTCAGCAATGCTTCTTTTTTTGTTTGTTTGCTTTTGTTTTTGTTTTTGTTAACCTCATGCGAGGATATTTTTTCCATTGAATTTTTTTAGAGTGGGAGGTAGGGAGATAGAGAGAAAGAGAGAGAAACATCAATGCGAGACACTTCCGACAGAGCCAGGGATTGAACCTGCAACCCAGGTATGTGCCCTTGACTAGGAATCTACCCAAGACCCTTTGATGTGCAGGCCAGTGCTCTAACCACTAAGCACACCAGCCAGCGCTTAGCAATGATTCTTCACTCAAGAAGCTTCAGGGCATTCCCACAGCTGCAGGGGACTCTAGTTTCCCAGTGTTCCCAGCACTAGCAGAATGAGCTCTATCACCTGAGCATTGTCCCCTCTGCAGTGCTTTCAGCTCAGTAGGCCCCTTCTCCATGCTTCTAAATTTTAATTTCAATCTCTTTCCATTGTTCCTCTAGCCCTTGGGTGGTAGCTGTTACCTAAAGTTGTTATTGCCATGATACCTTAGTGTTCTCTTTTCACTTTTCCAGTAACCTAGTTAACAATTATTTATTATTTATTAAGCAGTTTCTTTGTTAAATGCTCTCGGTTCAATTAGCTGTTCATATTTTTTCAACTAACTGGACCCCCACAAAGACACTGTGATCTGAGTCAGAGTTACTCAGAAACATATTTTGTTGTTCACTTAGTTTATGAACAAACACAGCAGGAAATGACAAGAGCTGTTTTTGAAACTTCCAGCTGAGGAACAGGAGGACATAGCCATAGTTTTACAGTCCACATCATAAAATGACCTTGTAATCTCCTCTCTTTTTCACCAATCCATAGGTTTAATGATGTCACGATTACTGAAATAAAAATTCATATTAACCTTCTAAAATAACACTTCATGTTGACAGGTTGATTTTTGGTCAATTCAGATATTTTTGCTTAGAATAGTATTTTGACTCAAGAGAACTATAAAAGTACACTGTACTAAAATACAACTCTGACTGACATTAGGTTGTTTCTGTTTTAATTACTTGATGTTTATTATATAAAAATCTTATGGTGACATAAAACACTTGAGGATTGTTTTAGTACGTCTATAGCCACAATTTGTTTTTTTAATTTGCCAATTAGAATAATATGTGAGTTGGTTTGTCCTAGGAAGAGAAATACGTTTTAGTTAAGATGATTGCTGTACTAAAAATTACCCAAAATATTGTTTCCATGTAGACATAGGCTAAATCTAAACTATATAGAATTACTTTCAAATACACAGGTAATTAAAATATTACAGGGAAACTGCTTTTCTAGGAACCACTCAAAGAAAGTGCTAATCATATTAAAAAAATATATAGCACAGACATGCATCATCTTCTAAAATTTAGGGCTGATTTGTGCAAGAATGGCTTTCTATCTTAAATTTTATTTATTTAAACAACAGTTGTTAGGGAAAAGGGGATCATGTGCTGAATTTCTCACTGCTATGAACATATTACTTATTCACTTAAAACTGGGTCAGGAATAACCTGTAATATTATTAGAAATACTCCTAAATGTCTAAGAAGGCAGTGTTTTTTAACCATCTCCAAAGATAGCATTATTACCTTGGTTTTAGTTGGTTTCAAATGTTTTGTCAGCACAAGGGAAATTCCCTAAAGTCTTTCACTTCAACATTTCAAATTTAAAAGATCATGAATTAATTAACCTAAATAAATGTGCCCTGGTTTGCCTACTAATCTTTCTCAAAATAAATTTGCTAATACATGTTCTTATTCAAAAAAAAAGATGCTTATCTTCAAAATGAACAATAGAAAATGGACCCTTAACCAGAGATCAGAACTATCAATCATCCCAAATAATTTATGATACAATTCAGAATATTTGCACAAATTGTGACAGCAATAATATAATTGGTAAAACCTATGAAGATGAAGTTCATTTTAGCCAAGTTGGCTCTGTGGAGGAATGGGGAGGTAGAGAAGAGGGGTGCTTGTGGGTTTCTCAGGATCAGGATAAGAATGGGTCCAGTTAGGGATGGACACTGTCAAAGGGACAAGATTTCCTCAGGCAGCAGGGACCAAGACCTGGTGGTCCTATCCTCAGAGGTTGAGCAATTGACATGAGGGCCTTGAACGGACCAAGAGAGCAGAGAAATTCCCACCCAACTCACTTTTCTAAAAGGACCTCACATAAATGGAGAGGAAAGGCAAACTCTAGAACACAACCTGCGTCATGCATATGTGTTGGTGATATTTCCTTAATAAAATACTACTGTCGGGTACATAAGCTTTGCTAATAGAAAATATATCTAAAAAATAAGTAATAATAAGGCATGGAATTTAAAAGTATGTTGTCTTTTATTTTTGAAAGGAACAAAGCATGAAGATACTTTAAAAGAAAATACAACAAAAAAATGCCAGCCCTGGCCTGTGTGGCTCAGTTGGGTGTCCTCTGTGCATCAGGAGGTGGCTGGGTTGATTCCTGGTCAGGGCACATGCCTGGGTTGTGGGTTCGATTCCTGGTCCCTGGGGGTGTGCAGGAGGCAGCTGTTCGATGTTCTGCTCTCACATCGATGTTTCTCTTTCTCTCTCCCTCTCCCTTCCTCTGTCTCTAAAAATCAATAAAAGTTATATTTTTAAAGATCAGAGTAAAAATTTAAAGCAGGTGGTAACTGGGTTATCATAAAAAAAGAAAGAGGAGGGGCTTGGGAAGCAGGAGAAAGAAAAGAAAGAGAAGGAAGGAGAGGAAGAGAGAAAAGAGGAGGGAGATTTAAAAACAGGAATTAATAAAAGTATAATAAAGAAGGGTTACTCTTTTATTTTAAAAGGAGCCACCATCTATTAACGCTAAACTTCTCTAACAAAATTTTCATACAGTTGTATTTAATTATAATTATTTGTGAGCAGGAAAGTAATAGTTAATAATTGAACACTGGACTGTGTCATTTTAGAAGGACACCTTGGAAAGTTCCTCATCATTCAAAGTCCTAGGAGTGCTTGGGAGGCCATCTCCTCACCTCATGGTTATTCCGGCGCCCTACCACCTGGGATTGGCAAGAGTGGTTTGACCATTCTCTTAAATCCTTTCCAAAGGGTCTAGGATTTCTATTATTAGATTTGCTTTACACATACGGTTTTCCAAACTGTCTGCTATCTACAAATTTCTGGAAAGCAAAGACCAAAAAATTATTTTCTTGGATTTTCCCTAAATAGTATTCAATATATTATTCTACACAAAATCAGCACTCAGTAAAATGTTGGCCTGGTGGAACTAAAAAAGAAACAGTGTATTAAAAAGGAAATGACAGGCCAGCCAGTGTGGCTCAGCAGCTGAGCGCTGACCTAGGATCCAGGAGATTGTGGTTCGATTCCTGGTCAGGGCACATGCCCGGGTTGCAGGCTTGGTCCCCAACAGGGAGCGTGCAAGAGGCAGCCGATCAATGGCTCTCTCACCATTGATGTTTCTATCTCTCTCTCTCTCCCTCTCCCTCTCTCTGAAATCAATAAAGATACATTTTTTAAAAAAAAAAAGAAAATGACAATGCCAATCCTCTGCAACAGAGGCCCATACACATTTTTTTTTCTGTAAAGGGAAAGATAGTTGATGTATTAGGCTTTGAGTGCTACATACAGCTCTGTCCCATATTGTCTTTGTTTTTTTTATTAATAACCCTTTAAAACGATAAGAACCATTCTTGACTCTTGGGCTGGAATTAGCCATAGTTTTCCAACCCCTCCTAGTTAAATAAAGTAATTGGGGCTCTTTGTTTAGGAGTTTTCCACTTCGATAATAATGTATATAACCAATGGGATAATTATAAAATATTTAAATTAATTATAACATGTTAATAACTATGGCCATTAAAATCTCTCATAAAGGAATTCCTCTTAGGCCATTTTTAATTTATATCCATTTGTAAATCCTATTTTAATATTAAAATACATTTAACGAAGTAGAGTAAAGTGGCAACATCGTATCAAGCCTGTCTTTCTAAAAGTAGTTTTGATGACCAATTTTAAAGCCAAAGAGGGCCTGAACGGAATGGCCTTCCAGCCATGGGGGGCTTCGGAAGGAAGTTTCCTTGGGGTGGGGCCTGACTTACGCGCCCCGCCTCAGCTTCTTCTTCCTCTCCTTCTCCCTGGCCTTCTTGGTCTCTTCGTCCTCTGGTTCAGGTGGCGGGTCGTCCTCGCTGATAACATCTCTGGTCCGTTTCCTCTTAGGCCTCATGCTCTCCCTTCGAGGTAACTTATCTTCTTCCTCCTCTTCGTCACCTACAGGGCAGTTAGTGCTGCAGTGAGCAATGCTGGAAAGTGTTCTTTCCCGCCACCCAATGGACGCTTACTTTTGAATTAGTGTCACACGTCCGACACCAGTTCTCCGTATCATGATAAGATGTACCGCGCCACATAGATTTCATAACCTTCCATTTAAATACATTTACCTAGGTTATCATTTACTTTGTGGTTCATCTACTCAAATATGTGAATGTAGAACTATGCATTTTAATAATCTTTAGAATTCCAGTCTTCATTCATTTGGGTAACTAGATGACATGGAGTTTAACATCACATCATGAGCTGCAAACCAAGGTTAGGGGTTACCAATCCAACACATATGTGTTGACTTCCACCTGCGTCTTAGAACAGAGGACAGGAATAACTAGAATAATCCTGAAGACATTAACTTAGCCCTTGAGATTTCTCCTAATTCAAATTATCCTCATTCTTGATTATAAATATTTCTTTCTTCTTTTTCCTAAATATCCCCTTCTCAAATGAACTTGATAAATTCATAGTAAATACACTTGCTTGATCATTCTATCCTTATGAATAGAAATAACTTGTCAATACAAATTTAATGTAAAACTGAAAGAAATGATGTTGGTGTTTTTTTTTTAATTAACTAACAATGCCTCATTTTCCCATAACCTCTTAGGAAGCTTCCAGGTAGAGTAGGAAGAGAATTCAGTTCCCTCCTTCACAGTTTATAGAATATAATCCTACTCTACTTTCATCTCTGTAAAATTTTAATTTTCTTAACTTATTCTGACATTCAGCATCAACTTCTATAAAAATCAAATATTATTTATATTTATTACTATCTCTTTTATTTAGAAGCTGCTGTGTAGTTTTCAATTGTACTTCAATAGAAAATTATAAATTGTCTACAGCATAACCTCTGTATTATCTGATTCGATTCTTGGGAGCTGTTTTGTAAGTTTGTAAATTATAGATAATTGGAGAGCAATGCAAAATAATTCTTGTCTGCAGACATACAAATAAACTGTTTAGTAGAGAAATAATTATCCTTCACCAAAAAAGGGGAAAAAACCCATAAAACTGTTATGTCTCTATTTGCATATCATTTCAATATTCCTGATCTATAAATGCGTCTGTTCTTTGGATTTGCCTTTGAGCTGGTTGTAACCCCTCATCAGATTTCTCATTCATTAGTTAAATATGTTCATTTTTGCACATAAGCTTTATCTTTTAACATTACTTATCAAAACTTTTTAAGTGATATTTTAAATCATTGCCTATACTATTAAAGTTTGGTAACACAGATTGAAAACTACTCAGTTATCAAAACTGAACATGAGTTTCACTGGTTGAACACTATGGCAAATGCCATGTGTTATTTGCCCATTCTGGCATTCTGAAAATTTACCCAGCCTTTATTAGGCACGTTAGTCCCTGATTACAGAAAGGACAAAGCTTGATGTGTACTGAGGAACAATTTCACCCACAAATAACTCAAGAACTCAAGCAGCCACCCAGTACTCTGTATTTCAGTGTATTTTGTATTAAAAATAAACTATTAAACTTGCAGAATTTTACCATGGATGAAAAGTTTGCCATTAGATTTATCTTTTACCACTTAAGAATAAAAAGGCTGTCTTTAGTGCTTTAACTAATTTCCAAATATTCAAATTCTAAAAAAATAAATGTCTCCAGTTGACTACTAAATGCAGATTTGTATATAATGTTACTTTTTGGGATTAGCTTGATTCAACATTAAAGGGTAGCAGAATATGCCACCTCAAAATGTGACTGTTGGAGTTCAAAATATACCACCCCAAAATATGCTACTTTGGTATGTTGATTACTTTGAGCTGTAGACATTTGGAAAACAGCAAATTCAGGAAGAAGCTTTCTCTAAACTACATTATCTGCCCAACAACACATTCAACAACAGTTGTTCAATTATCATAAATCCCCACCCCAGGAGTTTCATCCCCAGTGAAGGCTGACACATCACAGGAAAGAAGACTAGAAGTAGACTCTGCATCCAGACAAACTTTGTCACAACCTATCATACTTCCCATCTCTTCTCCTAAGGGCCCGTTCATCTTTCCTAAAAATCATTTACTCTCTGTTAAAAGGCCTACATCCCCCCTCCTTTTCCCTATTAAGATGGTATTTAAGTCTAAATTAAATAGACTAAGCCACCTCAGAGAGTTACTTATTTTTCCCGGGCATCTCCCATATACACATGAGTTATATGTGTTAATAAACTTGTTTGTGTTTTCTCTTGTTTAACTGTCTTATATTATAGGGGTCTTAGCTTAAAACTCAAAAAGGTAGAGGGAAAATTATTTTTCCCTCCCCTACATTATTCAAACCGTGGTATCCAGGATCTGTGTGAGATTCTGGGCTCTTTTCAAATGCAGCAAATTGATGACAACAAATGGCACTGTGAACATTCACTGGTGGCCATATTGCACTTAGGTTATTATATTGATGGTGTTGATGTGTCATCTAATTGAGATGCTGCTTTTCCTTTCAGTTTTGGGAAATTCGAAGCTTTTGCTCACATGATTTTTCCCATGTTCCAGCCCATGAGTGATTTGCGAGTCTGGAAAGGGGTTTCAATCCAGGCTCTTGAGCTAAATCTACACTAAGTAAAAACAACAGAGCAATTTGGATAAAATACAAAAGAACTTGCTTACTCATTTTAATTGAACCGCCTGATCAGTTCAATCAAAATGGCCAATCTGTTCCATTGTAATAGATTCCTCTTTAGAGAAAAACTTTTAGGACAAAGACTATAACAAGGAAAACAGTGGAGAAATAAAAAAGCACGCTTTTCTGGACTAGCAACTACTTGATCATGAGTAACGTGTAAATTGGGCGGGATGTGTGTGTGCCAATTGAATAGAATCTAGAGTGGAGATTCTACTTGCTGGACTTGATCTCTTTTGCGAGACCATCAGAAGTCATTCACACATGCCCCTGTGCTTACACGTGGTGGTGTAATCCCATAAGATAAGAGGATGAATCCCCTGAATTCACTGCTATTCTACAGGAAACATATCCCACATGGGTCCATCCCCACTTACTTGAACTTTCCTCAGTATCATCTTCTTTTTCCTCCACTTGGATTTGTACTGTTGAGGAAAGAAAAAACAAAGTAACTCTTTAAGGGATGGTATAGTTGTCAGTCACTGTTTTTTATTATTTTTATAATAAAGTTCCTTTGTGCAGTTAATAAAAACATTTTTCAGTAAACTTGTCCCAATGAGCATTGTTTATCAAATATCCACAGCTACGGGTTCTTACACAGTGTTGTGCAAAGATTTCTCTGCCTCACTGCCTTCGAGCATTTGCAAAACATATCAATTATAAGCCTGTCAGCTCAATTTAAAATAGCTTCAACCAAAATAAATTCATTGCAATAAATAGGGTTGGGGTTTGTTAAATTATTTTATTCTATGAAAACTGAATTTTTAGTAAAGCTATATCCACATGCATAATTGGTTATTATAACCAAATCAATTTATTAAAATAGAGAATATTTCATTCTAACCAGCAAACCAATGTGAAAGAGTCTTTTTAAAAGTGCTTAAAGGCTGACATTTTCTATTTCAATTGTTTCTTAAGTATTATATGGATACAAACTAAATTTTCTAATATATGATTTACCTTGACAATGTGAAGATAAGAGATATTGCAGTTCTTTCTAAGACAAAAAACATTTCTTCTGTTTATCTCTCACCCCATACTAAAACAGTACAGTGTCTTTTTAGTTTTGCTCCATTTTTATGAAGACATATAAAGATTTTACAAAATTTTTAATGTAAAGTAATATGGGAAAATATATTAATTGGCAGATTTTTTCCCCTTGTCAACTATTATCCATTCATTATTTGTTTAGTCAGCCAGAGACAAGCAAAGCTCTGAGACTTGGCATGGTAAAATTACAGTAGACTAATTCTTTAAAACCATAGTCTAGTAACCTGCTTATAAAATATTAATTTTATCATTTTTATTTAAGGTGGGTGGGCATAAGTAAAAAAAAAAAATCAAAGCTGGCAATGTTGTTGTGAACACAGGAAACAACCTCTGGTTTTGTTTCTGCTCAAGCGCTGTCAAAGGTTATTATTCAGAACTTAACAGGCATATTGCAAAGGCAACACATGCCAAGAGTTTAAATTCCATTCACAAAGAAGATTATTGTAAAAGTACTTTTTGCCTTTAAAAAGCATCTGCATAAAAATTTTTAGAATATGCAAAAATGTTATCATTCAACGTCAGCCATGCAATGCAAAAATAATTGCTCTTTTATTCAGAGTGGATATATGCCCACTGTCACTGGCTGTAACTGGATCTGCACAAAGATCTTTATGTCACCACTGAGAGTTCACGATAGTGAAGGCAGACACTTCTAAGAAGATATTCTATATTCAACAATAGGTCATGGTCTTTTATTTGCAATTAATGCCACCTCCAAGCTTCATCAGTCAAAGGAGAAGTCCCT